>NC_135713.1:60907586-62107586 GCF_964656455.1 Halichoerus grypus | reverse complement strand
GATGATGATACCCAACAGGTGTATCCTTACATACTGATGGGTTTTTCCTAAATGGAAAAAACATATGCTATATAATTACCGTAAAGAACTATGTTAGGATTTGTCCCCAGTCTTGCTAATGTGGCCCTCAGACCAAGAGCCTCCACTTGACTTGAGCGCTCGTTAGGAGTGCAAGTTCTTGGGCCCCACCTCAGACCTACACAGTTTAACAAGAGCCCCAGATGATTTGTATATACGCTGAATTTTATGATCTCTGTAAGACACCGGAAAGACCATTAAATGGCTTTTCTTCCATTTACAACCAGCTCTTTACTTGTCTGTAGAGCCGGCCCCACAGGCCTAGGCATGGTGTTTGTGTGCCTATCTCTGCATCTCAGAAATGAGCCACAAAACCCCACTCAAGGGGAAGATACTCCCTATTAGCCAGTTTGACTCATTTGGATTTTCTCTTTCCCTCCTTTCCTTTCTTGTCCACTGATTTATTGTTTGATTTGTAGGTTTATCTGCCTCTTGTCGCTTCCTTCAGCCCACTCCCCCAACACGATGTTTCTTACATTCAAACATAAGTATGATTCCTGCTTGAAAATCGTCAGTGGCTCCCTGTGTTAGCACAGGAAAGTCTCCATTCTATTGGCCTGCCCTTCATTGTCCTCCAAATCTGATGTCATTTTCTCTTTTCAAACTCACTGCCCCCCCTCCATTTCCCACCTTATACCCACTGATCCTTGGCTCCCCTGGCTGCTCACAGGCCCCAGCATCCCACATGTCCTGTCACGGCACAGCGACACCGTCTGTCCTTCCCTTGTCCTGCCTTGTGAACTAGCCCTGCCTGGAATCTTGTCTCCCCAACTTACTGTCATGAAAGTATTTCTTCATCTAAGAAGAAAAGGTATCTCACAGGGCTATTGCAAGGCTCACAAAAGAAGAGACATGAAGTTCCTAGCACACACTGTGGGATCCATCAGTGCTAAGGAATGGAAGAGAGGGAGGAAGGAGGAAGGAGGGGAGGAGGGAAGGAAGGAGGCACAGAAATCGGCTAATGTTCTGGCCTCCTGGGCTGTGAGCTCAGTGTACAGGAAGCAGTCTATGGGGGCCTTTAGGACCCAGCAAAGCCCAAGTGGAATTTTACAGGCAGCTGTGTGATTTGGAGACGTTCAAGCATACTAAGCCTGTGGTCTCAGGGAGCATTTTCCCTGAGAATGGCAGGGAGCATTTTCCACCCTGATAAATAACTGAGGAGACACTCAGACATTCCTAAGTACAAACAGTTGGCTGGAGAACACTTTCCAGGGGGGATTAGCACTCCCAGGTGCAAGCTGGGTCTCAGAAATGGACCAGCTAGCTAATGCTCACAGTGAGGCCAGGGCTCACAAGAGACTCCAGAGTCGCTGATAGGAGCCTGGTGGCTCTGGGTGACACAGATTGGCGGGGGTTCGCAGCACTCAGGGATGTGGCCAAAGAGGAAAGGAACAAGCTGAGTGTGGTCAGAGTCCCAGCCTCCGAGGCAGGCTGCACAAGCAGGAGAAGCCCTGGCCGGTACTCTTTATCCATGCCCTGGGCAGATTTTGCTAACCTCCCTCTGTGCTCCTTCCTGCCCCGCCCAGACTCCAACTCGGAATCCTTCTCAACGGAGCCCACCAACAGCCACTGCAAAGGACCCAAGTTAGTACTCTGTAAAACCACACCAAACTGCAAAATCTGGGATGGGCCTTCTATTGGTCAACACCATCCAGCAGAACCATCTGGGAGATGGAAGTGTTCTATGGATGATGGAAATGTTCTATGGTGTGCGCTGTCCAACGCAGTAACCTACTCGCCATGTGTGACTGCTGGGCCCTTGAAATGCAGCTAGTGTGAGAAAAGAAATGTCTACTTTTGTTCCATTTTAATTGACTAAAAGTTGAATTTAAATTGCCACTTTTTTTTTTTTTTTTAATAAATGTGGCTATCCAGCATCTGTTTGTGAAAAAAACTCTGCTTTCCTCATTATTTACCCTGGCACCTTTGTGGTGTTCCTCATTCTTGACCCTGCTATGAGAGATTGCCGTGACTTTCCAAGTCTTGGGCTGGTTCTTTAAATTTAAATCGACACAATTAAATAAAGTAAGGATTCAGTTTCTCAGTTTCACTAGCCATGCTCCAAGAGCTTACTGCTTTCATGGGGCTCTATGTGTGCGAGAGTTTTGGACATTTCCCTCATCACAGAAAGCTCTCCTGGTCTAGCACTGGTCTCAAATGTGACCATGGGCCTCAAGCTGTGAGGGAACAGAAGGTATGATCACAGTGACCCAACTGGGGGAATCCTCCAGACCAGGATCTCTAAGGCCCTGATGCCACAGCGCATGGGGATGCCCATGGCAGCTTGCCCACCCTGCAGCCCCCCGTGATAGCAGTCCCAGAGATGCTGTCTTGGGGGACCCATCATACTCCCCTGAGAGGTTAGAATCACGTCCCCATGGGACGGAGAAGGAATCTGAGGCTCAGACAAATTAAGTAACCGAACTCAGGCTGTGATGGTGGAGGAGGAGCCAGACCCAGATCTGATCCTTAAGTCTGTGCTCTTTCTAGTCTGCACATGGCCCCCAGGAATGCTGGTCAGAGAGAAAACCATTTGGGCGGGGTTACTCAAGGCATCCACTACCACGGGGGTCCACCTCTGAATCATTCAACCTGCTGAAGGGTCATTTTTGAGTCCCACTCCCAGCCCATCTGTACTAAGCTAAAAGTACATTTTTATGATGATCCACAAGTTCAAAGCATGAGGCCCAGAGTGTGGAAGGCTTAACAACAATAACAACAACAAAAAGGTGGCCCTTGAAGACAAATAGCCATGTAACTAATACTCCAAGGCAGAGAGAACACTATAGAATTGCTATCCACAGAAGAATGTCTGTAACTTCTTTATTAGTATAAATAATAATAATAATAATGTATGAGCTTCCTATTGGTGTTATACCAAATGACCACCAACTTAGTTGCTTACAACAAGGCAAAGTCATTTGCTTAAAGTTCTGGAGGTCAGAAGTCTTGAAATCAAGGTGTCAGCAGAGGTGCATTCTTTCTGTAGGCTCCAATTCCTTGTCTTTTGCAGCTTCTGGAAGCTGCCTGCATTCCTTGGCTCATAATCCCATCCTCCATCTTCAAACCTAACTGTGTAGCAACATTCTCTGCTCTACCACACCGACCTTTTCTGGTCCCAAATCTCCTGACTCCCTTCCATAAGGACCCTTGTGATTACATGTAGGGCTCACCTGGATCATCCAAGATAATCTCCCCATCTCAAGAACCTTAGCATAATCATATCTGCAAAGTCTCTTTTGCCATGTAAGTTTCCAAGGGTGAGGACATGGACATATTGGGGGGGGGGGAGAGGCATTAGTGAGTCTCCCATAAATAATATCACCTACTACTTCCCTTAATCAAGTGCTTCCACTACTAAGAACACTGAACTGGGATTATTCTTCATCCACTCAGCAGTGCTACAAGTAGTAAGATTAGAGAAGAGAGCCCTCCATCTTCACACACCTAGTAAGTCACACTACAAGGATTTAAATGTTGGCACCTCTCCCCAAGTCCCCCTGAGTTTTTTCCAGGTTATCATCATTGAGAACTTCTTAAGTACTGAGCATTAGATGGGCACCTGCATGACCTCATTTGCATTGCGTCTTCTCTTCACCCTAACACAGGGTCCTCCTATCCCCAGTTACAGGTGAGGAAACAGGTTCACAAAGGGGAAACAATTTACAAAGATCAGAGAATGCAGCCGTGACAGAACCTGATGACTCTGAAGCCCTCTGCTTCTTCCCTGGATGCTGTAGGCTCCATCATCACAGCTCTGATGGCCCCAGGTGGCCCCAGACCCCAAGATGCATGGCCCACCATGGACTTGGCCATACCATCTTCATCTCAGCCAGTCTCCCAGTGCCAGAGCAGAGAGGCTCTCCATGGCTTGCCACCAGCTTGTATTTATCAGCTGGAATGGCTTTATATTCTACTTGCTAAATTGGATTTCTTTCAGAAAATGCTAGGGTGGCAGATAAAAGCAGATCTTATGACCATCCAATCAGAGAAAACTGAATTTCATCTGAGCAGGTGAGACTGGATGTCTTTCAGCTTTCTCTTTCAAAACCTGGGGGAAGCACTTAGATGTCGAGGCCAATTCATCAGGCCTTAGGAGGCTTTTTTATTAGTCACTTACAGCAAACATTTTCCCCTTTACAGATGGTTACCTAATGCAACAAAAGTCTCCATCTAGGCTCAATGCCAGGCTGAAACTTGGAAAGCAAGGGCAGGATGTGAATGACAGCATCTCATTCCAAATCAAGAATGAGAGAATTCACAAAGCCACCAGGGTAAGTCAAAGGAGAAAGAGACTTTCCAACAAATGGTGCTGGAACAATTAGATGCCCATATGGGAAAAATGAATGTGAACACTCAGCTCGTGCCATATACAAACGTCAACTCAAAATTAATCATAGATTTCAATGTAAAGCCTAAAACCATAAAACATCTAGAAGAAAACTAAAGAAAATTTTTGTGACCTTGGTTTAGACGATTTTTACAGAAGATAGGACACAAAAAGCAAAAGCCATAAGAGAAAAACAAATGATAAAATGGAGGATATTAGAATGAAAAACTTCTGCTCTTCCGAAAGCACTGCTGAAAAAATGAAAAGACAGCCACAGACTGGGACAAAGTATTTGTGAAACGCTTATCTGGTAATTGGCTGTGTCCAAAATGTATAAAGAATTCTTACCGCTCAATGATTGAATGATAAACACTATTCAAAAATGGGTAAAAGATTTGAACAGACACTTACTCAAAGTAAAGCTACAGATGGCAAATAAGCACATGAAAACATGCGCACCGTCATTAGCCATTAACTAAACTCAAATTAAAACCACAAGGACATACCTCTGCACACCTACTAGAATGGTAAAAACAAACAAACAAAAACCATCAAAACTGCTATGGTCTAAATGTTTGTGTGTCCCCCCCCAAAAAATTCATATGCTGAAATCCTAACCCCCAAAGGTAATGGTATTAGTGGGTGGGGTCTTTGGGATGTGATTAGGTCATAAAGGTCAAGTCCTCATGAATGGGATTAGTGCTCTTCTAAAAGAGATCCTACAGAGCGCCCTCAGGAGCCTTCCACCCTGTAAGGACATGAGGAGAAATCTTCAACCCTGAAGAGGGCTCTTGCTCGACCAGGCTGGTACCCTGATCTCGGGCTTCCAGCAATAAGTTTCTGTTGTTTATGAACTGGCCAGTTGGCAGAACTTGCTTATAGCAGCCCGAGTGGACTAAGATAAACCCCTTGTAAAAATGCAGAGCGATTGGAACTGGAATACATCGCTGGCAGGAATGCAAAATGGTATACCCGGCCCACTTTGGAAAAATGACTGGCAATTTTTTACACTTGCACACCAATTGTATGTATGACCCAGCAATTTTACTCTAGATGTTTACCCAAGAAAAATGCTATGTCCACAAAAGACCTGTATACAGATGTGCACGGTTCTATTCATAGTCATCAAAAACTAGAAACAACCCAAATATCCTTCAACTGATGAATAAATATCTAGCCAATGAAATGCTATTAAGCTATCAAAGGGGATCAGCTACTGATATATGCAATAGCATGAATGATTCTCAAAACACATGATGCTAATTGAAAGAAGCCAGACACAAAAGGCTGCGTAAGATATGATTTCACTTATATGTTACTTGGAGAAAAAAACAAAACTACGGGGACAGAAATCAGCTCGAGTGGAGTGGAGCAGGATCAGGGGAGAGGAGGAGAGGGTATTGACTACAAAGGGGCACTAGGGACCTTTCTGGAGTGAGGGAAATATTCTCTACCTGGGACTGTGGCGGTGGTTACGATTCTAAACCTTTGTCAAAACGCACTGAATTGTCACACCCAAGAAGGATAAATTTTACTCTTTGTCAATTAAATCGAAATAAACCTGACTCTGAATAAAAAGAATGAAAGAATTCAAATCCTACTCTCCCCTGCCCCTGCCCCCAATAACAACATGTAAAAGTGCTAATGGAGATGAAAATAACAACATTGGCACAATTATTCCAATTGTAGAAATTTATGCTGTAGCCCATGCATTTAATAGCGAGCATCATAGGCCTGTATTCTCCAGAGCACAAAGCTTCCGAAATTGGATAATCTTTCCCTTATCTTCTGTTTCTATCATGAAAAAAAAAAGGCTTTCATTTTCCAAAACACTTTTTTTTTCTGGGAAAAGATAATATTTTATTTCTTTATACCCTGTTTCAATCCACAAAGGAATAGAGGCAGCTTACATGAATGCTTTCAATTAAGTAGAGGTTATAAATAAAAAACTGGGGCCAAAGAAAATATGCATCCGATGAGAAAGTCAAGAACAGCAAGGAAGTTGGGGTGTGGATGTGCAGATTATGAACTTCTACCCACTTAGTCATGTAGTCATGAGTTTCCTGATGGCCACAGGATTTGGGAGGGGGATGGGAAAACTAATCAGCCAAATAATTCACAGGGCACAGGACCAGAAACCCTCTAGTCCCAGTGTGGGAGAAAACGTTATCAAGGCAAGACCAAATGCCAAAGTATCCCAGCAGCTTCCTTCATTTCTAACTGGCTTTGGTCTGGGAGAGAGGTAACTCAGCTGGTTAACCCACCTGGAACAAACATGGTTTCAGATAGAAACTTCTCCAGCTCTGGTGTCTGCCTCTGGGTCATCCCGTTGTCATTCAGGTGGCCTCCTTCCCTCGGGCCAGATTGTTCCTAGGAGAGAAGCAGCATGTGATGTAGTTTTTGGAACGTTGGTGAGGTCCGGAGCTGACAGCCAAGAAAGAATTCTTGAGACGTCTTCGGTGTAAAAAGGTGGCTTTATTAAAGCACAGGGACAGGACCCGTGGGCAGAAAGAGCTGCTGCCCCGGGGTTGTGATGCGTGGCTGATTATATACTTGGGAGTTGGAGGAGGTAAGGAAAAGGGAGGTGTCCAAAAGGACTTTCATATGCTAAAGAAGATTTACAGGATACTGGAGGCCTTGCTCCAGGTCAAGCTAGGGTTGTTTTTCCCTCTAGTAAGGCACTAAGATTAAGATAGTTGGGAGCCTAATGGAGGAACGCTGTACTCTGCGTGCCTCAAGGATTTGTCAAGGGGCTGCAGGTTATAATGAAATTTTATTTTGTTTACTTTTCCTCCACCTCTGTTTCCCCACAACACCCATGGAAGGGAGGGTGATGTTAGGGCTCCAGAAAATTGAGTTATGGGTCTCTGGAAGTTAGGCTATTGATAAGAATGCTTTTTCCTTGTAAATCACTAAGACATTGGTAAACTGATGGAGACTCGTGTCTTGCAGGACTGTGATCTCTATCAGTTCACCATTTGTTTTTCCTTCCCTTAGCTTTAGGGCAGCCAGGAGTGCCTGAGGAAGGCCACACAGATCCCACCTGGGAGTAGGGGGGTCAAGAGGTTGTGAGGTGTCAGCTTGTGCTTTGTCCTCAGCTTGCCTTCTGCTCCCTCATCAGCGTGGACTGCAGAAAGAGCCCTGGCAAAGAAGCAGACCAGGTTCTGGGTCTCGGTCCTTGTCTGGACAGTGACCGGTTGCTCATGGATTTGTGCAGGACTCAGTCTTCATCTGTAAAATGGGCATACCTAATTAGGAGCCCCACACAACTGTCATGAGAATTTGTTAACAGCTGTGAAAATATTTCATAAACTGTGTGACCAGTGACTCCTATTACGGGTTGAACTGTGTCCCCTTAAAGAATGTTAAAGTCTTAACCTGCAGTACCTGTGAATGTCACCTCATTTGGCAATAGGGTCTTTGCAGATGATCAAGGTAAGGTGAGCTCATTAGGGTAGGTGCGAATCCAGTATGACAGATCTCTCCTTATAAAAAGGAGAAATTTAGACACACAAGAGAGAGATGGTGTGAGGATACAGGAAAATGCCACCTATAATCTGAGGTTGCCTGAAGCTACTAGAAGCTAGGAAAGGGGAACAGACCAGATTCTCCCTCACAGCCCTCAGGGGGAACTGACCCTGCCAACACCTTGATCTTGGACTTCTAGCCTCCAGAACCCTGAGATTTGAAATTTCTGTTATTGAAGCCCCCCAGTTTATGGGATTTTGTTATGGCAGCCTGAGGAAGTTACTATGGCACTGACGAGGGAGCAGAAGGCTAGCTGAGGACAAAGCACAAGCTGACACCCTGCAACCTCCCCGCCAACACACACTCCTGGGTGGGACATGTGTGACATTCTTCCAGGGATCTCCCAACTATCTTAATGTTAATACGTTGCTAGAGGGGAAAACAACCTTAACTTGACAATGGCAAGGCCTCCATTATCTAAATACCCAAGTAACAAATGCCCTCTGAAACTCCATGAACCGGGGAAGTGCACTGAGGTCTCAGCTCTCACTCCCCCAAATGGAATTTCTGGCTCCCTCTCACAAGCTAGACTGCTAAGAAGCCCCTTCCGTGCCTTCCTCTGACTTGTGGTGTGGCAGGGCATGTTTTCCTTGGGTATAGAAGAGCATTTGTCCCTTTGGCCACGTTTTCCAATGGCCTTGTGACCATCCCTTGCTATTCAGGTAGTGGGACCAGAGCTCAAACATCTCCCGTGTCTTGTATGATATACGATCCATGCAGGTGGGCATCTCCACGGGACATCTGTCAAACAATCAGGATTCGATCTCGGCCAGTCTGGTATCCTGAAGACTGAACCCCTGAAAAAAAAAACTCAGGCAACATGACCTGCCCACCCACACCTCCCACACCGTCTCTCATTCTGATTAGATCTGGTGTGTTCGTTTCCTATGGCTACTGTCCCAAATGACTTGGTAGAAATTTAGTCTCCCACACTTCTGCAGGCCAGAAGTCCAAATGAGTTGCACTGAGAGAAAATCAAAATGTCAACAGTTTTTGCACTCCCCCGGGGGCTCTAAGGGAGAATCTGGTTTTTGCCTCTTCTAGTTACTGGAGGCTGCTGCCTTCCTTGGCTTTGGCTGCTTGTCCCAGGCTCGTAGGCGACCATCTTCAAATCCTGCTTCGTGGTCATATCATCTTCTCTTTCACCTCAATCTCCCTCTGCTGTTCTCTTATAAGGATAGATTTCATTGTATTTAGAGCCCATCTGGATAATCCAGGATAATCTCCCCAGCTTGAGATCCTTAACCTTATCAACTTTTTTGTCATTTAATGGAATATTCACAGGTTTTAGGGATCAGGTCTTAGATATCTTTGGGGGGGGGGCATTTTTCAGCATACCATTCCTGGCTTTAATTCTGTAACCCATCCTGGCCATGCCCATTTTGGTAAATACAGTTGAGGTATCAGAATCCACAAGCTATATGGGATCCATCATGATCAAGGTTGGAGTAGGGATGGGTGGTCACTGATGAAGCTACAGGGCTGGTAATTGAAAAGAACAAAATCAAGGAGGTACTGAGCTTGTCTGAGATAAGATAAGGTAAAAGATTTGCTCAAACCCCAGCATTCATGGTCCAGAGAGAAAGAAGTTCAATTCTGTATCTTCATGTGTACCTATGCAAGAGCTTACAGTAGTTTCCAGAACCATAGAAACAGCACTGCCACAGCCCTATGGCAACTTCCTTCTGTTTTCCACTAAATTAACTTTCCTGGAGCAGATAAAATTGGTTGTCTACTCAGTGTTTATTTCCTCCTTTCTTTCCATCTCAACAGAGCCCAGATTTGCTTTAAGGACTCCCCTCCCCCACATGAAGATCTTGGGCTTTAGGGAGGCGACCTCTGCCCTTTAAGTTGCAGGTTAAAGTTCTGGTTAAAGTCCTGATTAAACCGGGCAAGTCAGGATGAGTCAGTTTACCAAACCAGTGAATGGTCATCACGAGCATATGGCAGATTACTGGTCTATTGGGACAGCAAGGAATGTCTCTTACAAAATTTTGCAAAATGGTTTCCTTGCTCTTCCAAAGAGACATGGAGAAGTCATGGCCTCCTTTCTTCTCTGAACATGGTTGTGACTCGCCATGCCTGGAAGTGTTTTACCATTTAGTGAGCATTTGGAGAGCCAATGTCAGAACTAATTTCACTTACCAAAAGTGGCAGAGTGGAGGGCAGAAAAATATGGGTCTTTAATTAGACAACTGAGCTGCCGAATTAGCCAACCCAGAGAGAGCTACCTCACTTCCAGAGTTCTTATGAGGTGAGATATAATTTGCCTTATCATTTAATTTGAATTAGAGCCAAAAGTATCCTAAGTCACCTCCTGTCCAAGACCTGATAATGCCCAACCCATTTTTCTTTCCAGCAACGGAAATAAGAGGAACGGTCAACGTTATACGTAGAAGCTTATATTAAATTTTGAATCCGGGTCCATTTTTATGTAACAAATTAGAGAAAATTGCATTTACCAAAACTCCTCTTAGAAAGCAATCATTGTCTTAGTGGGAAAAATGGTTTGATAAGTATTTGAGGTCACAGCAGAGAATGCGAAGCATTTGATCTTGGGCAGAACAGAGGAGAGGTATTGATTGTGCTTGGGAGGGTATCAAAGCAGTAGACTAAGAGGGAAAATGGAGGGAAGGGAGTGAAGAGATGGCTGAAAGCTGGGGACTGAATGCTGTCACACCTTCTGCTGGACAGTCCCCACATCTCCCCATGCTGGTATAGTGTCCAAAAGCCACAAAATGTGGACCACTTGTAGAAACCAGTGACAGAGCTGACTGTGGTCTCTAGGGATTATATATAGGGTGAAATGACAGTACACAAGAAAGCAGGTTATGAAGACAGAAAGAATCACAAGTAATTCTCCATGAATTTCCCCCAAATCATGAAGAGACATTTGGTTCTCTAAGTTAGTCTTCAGCATTGCAGTCTCAGCAATAGGGAGCCCCAGGTTATATCGGGGTCACGTGACTAGTTATGTTACCATTCCTAATACCTGTGTCTGTCCCACAAATCACACTGGGCTATCTGGCCCAACCACTCCCAAATTTTGGACCCCAGTCTCCCAATGATCTTTGCTTTGAGCGCTGTTGCTTTACCTTAGTCTGCCCCACACTGTGGCCAATGCAAGCCATGCTCACCAGCCCCTTTCGGAAAAGCATAGCTTCCAATACCTCATCCTTCCAACGGGACTTTGCTCTTTCCACCTCGCTTGTAGCTTTTTCTTTTTTGCATGCATGGCATCATGGGTCCTAGACTTTTCAGCGTTTTCAGGGTTTGAATATAGTCTTTCCATGGGAAATGCTTTCCCAGCAGAATTCCCCACCATGGGTATTCAGACCTGCCATTTGCATAAGCAAGCAGTCATTTGTACAGATGAAATGAGCAGTTACATATGTGCAGATAGGTCCTAATAGGTACCGTATGCTTTAATTACCCATTTTCCCAGCCCCCCGGACTGATTGGTTATTAATGCAACAGATGGAGCAATTTAGCACTAGCAAAATCCCCAAATGCCACCCTTCCGTCTACTTCCCAGACCCACGAGCTTCTCCTGGCATCCTCTACTTCTTTGTCGCTGCAGAATCAATGCCACTGAGCAGTATCCAACACATGCCCTTAGTTCCGCTGACAGTTAAATTGTATTTTTTTTAATGAGGGTGCCACTCGGGAAACCCAGCAGGCCTTCATTGTCAAGGAGACTCTCGACTGACAAAAGCTAGGTTTCTCAATTGCATCCTGTGTAAAAGCTGGCTATTTGGAGCTCTGTCGGCTGGAAGTCTTCAAAGTATCTGAAGTTCAGGGCTAGGGATAACTGAGGTTTGCTAAGATGACCCAGAGTTCTGCCGAGATCCTGGGGTCCTTGTGTGCCATCTTGGACAGACTGATGATGGTCAGCACACTCCCATCAGACCATCAAAGACTCAGAACCCCTCAGAGGTGGAGGCAAACAGGAAATCGTTCCAGCCAGCAGGTCGCACGCTGATTTCCTGAAACCCTGAGAGTTCCCAGAGATACCTGTAAGGTATCTCTGGCAGGGAGAAGCTTGAGCGGCAGGGAAGCTGTCCTTCACAACCCCGCATCAACCAGACCTGTTCTGTTTTCACTTGGTGCACTTTATCATTTATTGGGCTTATTCATATGAATAGAAAATCCCACCGCCAAAGTCAGCTGGAAAACCCAACAGGTTATTGGTTTCAGACCTGGCCTTCTAAAATCTCCCAAGTTCTTGATGTGATGGGGGGTAGGAGAGGTGCTAGAACAGAAGCTATTTTTAAATATTTTTCAAAGCTTAATAGCACTTCTCCATTTACTGACTGCTCCCTGAAATGTCAGGCAGGGATCTCAACCACCCCCAGCTCCATCCACCACCTTCACGGCCGTGACTCACAGGCTTCTGCCTCCAGCACAGACCCCTTTTCCAGAATCCAGGTCTGAATCCAAGCTTGTCCACACTGCCTCTCCTCTTGCAGCTCTCAAGGCATTCCAACTCAGCTCGTCTCCTCCCTGTTACTCACGGCCCCCACGAACAGATTCTTTTCTGGCATTCTCCTCTCCTCACAAGCACAAGGCAATTTCCTCTATTGAGCCGCAAAGGACAGAACCCTACAAATCCCCCTTGGCAACACTCTCTCCCTTTCTTTGCATTATCTAGCCGATCACCCGGTGCTGTCGGTTTCCCTTCCTAATATCTTCATAAACCATTTACTCCCTCCATCCCTTTGGACTTCACCCTACTCCAAAAATCACTCAAAGAAGCAACCATAAAGTTTCTTACCTGGTCTCTGCTTCCATTTCCCCTTGTCTGCTCCAAACTCCTCCCACACTGCAGCTGAAGTATAAACTTTTGGCAAGACATATCTGACCACGTCACTCCTCCTCTTAAGTCATGTCAACGTTTTCACATCTTACGATGAAGAACACAATTCTTAACAGGGCCCAAGGCCTTACAAGGCCAGGCTCCTGCCTCATCTCTCAACACATGGCCCCTTGCTGCTGTGTTCCAGCCTCTCTGACTCTTTATCAGTTCCCTGTACACACCAGGCTCCCTTCCACCACAGGGCCTTTGCCCATGCTGTTCCCGCTGCCTGGAATAGTTTTTCCTCCCTTCTCTGTCTAAGCACTCTTTCTCAGCTCTCTGGTTTCTAGTCCCTCTTGATTTGTATGTCCCTCCTGTGCCACACTTGCTACAATCCAGTTTATGGGTTATTTGATGAATACCTAACTCTGTTCCATCCCCCACCGGGCTCGAACGCTCCACTTTTCAAGGGTGTCACCTGGGCTCTGCAGCCTCCGTGGGTCTGGGCTGCTAGCGCTGAGGTATTCCCTGCTACAGTGGGCACCGCAGGGGACGTGACAGAGGAACACCGACACCACGGCTGGCTTAGATGCTGAGTCCCCAGCACCTGCAGCCCGGGCTTTACAGATGTGGGAACAGCGCTAGGTGCTGCTGAGGCAGCAGCTGCTGGGACCGAAGCCAATGACCTGGCCCAGAGGCAGGTGGGGCCTCGGTTCGGAATGCTTCCTCTGAGGGTTAATTTTATGTGTCAACTTGACTAGGCTAAGGGACGCCCAGAGAGCTGGCAAAACATTATTTCTCGGTGTGTCTGTGAGGTTGTTTCAGGAAGAGGTTAGCATCTGAGTTGGTGGACTGAGTAAAGAAGATCGCCCTCACCAGTGGGCATGGGCATCATCCAATTCCTTGAGGGCCTGAATAGAACAAAAAGATGGAAGGAGGGCACATTTGCTCTCTGCCTGAGCTTCGCCATCCATCTCCTTCTGCCCTCAGACATCAGTGCTCCGGGCTCACAGACCTTCAGACGCAGACTGGGACTCCGCCACTGGCTTCCCGGAGCCTCCAGGTCACAGATCATAGAACTTCTCAGCCTCCGTAACTGCATGAGCCAGCTCCTCACAGAAAATCTCTTTCTATCTATCTACATCTACCCTATTGGTTCTGTTTCTCTGGAGAATCCTGTCTGACACACTTCATATTATGTAATTATTCTCTTCTTAGCTCTGGTATAATGGCAGGAATGGGGAAGGGCATGGACTTCATAGTGAAGTTTTGAATCCTGGCTTCCACCTCATCAAATGTCTAAGACTCTTCCTTTGTCTGCAGAATGGGGACAATTGTGGTATCTGTGGCACCAGATTGTGGTAAGACCATTTTTTCAAGCTTTTTTGGGAGTAGTAGGCAGACAGGAATGCATGGGCAATTCTAGAAGGTTGGGGGAGCAATCTAAAACAGCTACCGCATATATGAAATAATCTTGAAACACACGCCATCATTAAAAATGAATATAAAGTGTACATTCTAGTCCATAATGTATCACTTTTTTTAATCATTGAAAATTTCCCTCAACATGATTTTTTTAAAAAAAAAAAGCAAAGCTTTAGGGGCACCTGGGTGGCTCAGTCGGTTAAGCATCTGCCTTCAGCTCAGATCATGATCCCGGAGTCCCAGGATCAAGTTGGGTTCCCTGCTCAACAGGGAGTCTGCTTCTCCCTCAGACCCTCCCCCCTCTTGTGCTCTCTCTCTCTCTCTCTCATTCTCTCTCTCCCAAATAAATAAATAAAATCTTAAAAAAAAAAAACCCAAAGCTTTAGGAAGAACTTTATCCTGCAAATGTATATATCCACCCTCTAAAACACCATCAGAATCCCCTTATGGGTGACAGAGCATCATAGTTTAAAAAACACAATTTAGAACAGAAGACAATGACGGAAACAACTACTATTGACTGAATATACATTAGGTGTTTAACTTGCATTTCCTGAGCATCAAGGCTCAGGGAGATTAAATGCCTGACCCAACCAACAGTGAGAATTTGAATCCAGTTCATCATATGTAAAGATCAGATTGTACCCACCAGACTGTATGGCTTCCCGATGCACGTTGAGCACCTGGTGCAGTGCCTGGCCATAGCAGGGACTGAGAGCAATCCCCACTGTAGCCCATGACATGACGTAGTCAGCTGGCATCCCCAGGAACAGGTAGCCGAAAGCCATGCCCTTTCTGCTGTCACTAGGCAGAGACATGACTAGGATAATTTTGCCTCTCGCTCATCAGTAGAACCTAAATCTCTTTCTTTCCCTCTGCTTCTCTCTGGATCAGATAGCTGCAAATTTGCCAATTGTTCCCCAAAGCTATCAAGCTGTTACCATTTAATGGGGAGCCAGGGAACATTATGGCCGGTCTCTACTCTGCATTACCGGGATCAAGAGCTCCGAAGATGGAGGTAGCTGCAGCCAAGTCAGAAGCTGTTTTGCAGGTCAAGGATGCACTCATGGCCTTGGGAATTTAAATAGCCCCTTTAAAGGGAAATGTTATGGAAGCTCTGTATCCAAGGGAAAAAAATAAAATAAATTGAGTTTGAGTGGAAAAATACTAAACCAAAAAGTCTCTGCTATTCTTCTGTTAAGTTGTTGTAAAGAAGATTAGAGTCTGAGTGTGATGATAACAACTTTCCTATATACTCTCTTCTTAGGCAATCTCTTGATTATAACCATTGTGTGTATGACAGTCATCCCCAGCTATGTCCATCCGTCCATCCATCCACCCAACCACTTGTCAACAGAGGGCACTTGCTCTGGGCCAGGCAATACCCATTTCTTGACCTCTACCAACTAGACACTGAGGACGGTGCTACTCTGCCTCCACGCTGAGAACGAACAAAGTCACCTCAGCCTGTGACACAACCCTGAAGTTGTCACCTCTCCCTCCCTTGCCCCCAGCTTGCTCCTCTTACAGCATGTGTAGTGGCCTCACCATCTAGAGTGATTGGATCTGGTTTGGACACAAGTACAAACCCTGAGAAGTTCTACACGTACCGCATCTCCGCCAATGAGGCGAAACACCCCTTTCTAGCCTGGTGAGGAAGGAAGGTAGAATTGGATGATCGCCATTTTGCAGCCCCTAATGAAAGAATGAATTTCGGCATTAATAACGAGGAGACATTCACCTCAGGAAAAGAGACAGTCAGATCTGTCTTCCTGATCCAGCTGCTTCCTGAGCACAGTTCCGCATATACAGTGGGGCTCCCAGAGCAGCCACTCAGACCTGTGAAAGCTTCTCAAGTCAACCGCCAACTTACAGGAAATACAGAGGACAGAGGAACTTATTAAATGCCACCAAGGGAATGCAATTAGCAAAGTCCAGACTGTGGGAAACTTAAGAGGGCAAATGACTCAGTTCCTTCAGCAACAACAAATTGCAAGATGATAGGGAAAGAATCTACAGTTTAAAAAGAGTCTTAGGAGACACACTAACTGATCACAGAGTGGATTTTATTTGGATCTCAATTCAAACAAATAAACTTAAAAAAACATATATAAGACAACTGGGAAGTATAAACACTGACTAGATGATTAATAATATGAAGAAATTACTATTGACTGTTCTGAGCTATGATGACAGTATTGTGATTTTATTTTAAAAGGGGATTTTTTGTCCCAGAAGCAAAGAGTAGGATGGCGGTTGCTGAGGGCTGGGGGCTGGGGAAATGGGAAGATATTTTCAAAGGGTACAAAGTTTCAGTTATGTACGATGAATAAGTTCTAGAGATCTAATGTATACCTGAAATTGCTAAGAGGATAGATTTTAAATCTTCTCACTATACACATACAGACGCACACACACACACACACGCACGTGGTGAACAGTAGAAGTGGTAGATAAGCTAAGTAGCTTGATTGTGGTGATCATTCACCATGTATATGTATATCACAACATCAAGTTGTATAGCTTACACATACACAAGTTTTATATGTCAGTAATATCTCAATAAAGCTGTTAAAATAAAATAGAGAAGTTTTCGCTTTTTGAGATGCACATTGAAATATTTGCAGATGAATTGATAGACGTTTGGGATTCTCTTCAAAATCATCCAGGGTGGGACACCTGGGTGGCTCAGTTGGTTAAGCGTCTGCCTTCAGCTCGAGTCATGATCCCAGGGTCCTGGGATCGAGTCCCACATCGGGCTCCTTGCTCAGCAGGGAACCTGCTTCTCCCTTTGCCTCTACCCTTTCCCCCCTGCTTGTGCTCTCTCTCTCCCTTTCTCAGACAAATAAATAAATAAAATCTTAAAAAAAAAAAAATCATCCGGGGTGCAGATGAAAGGGGGTGTAGATGACAAAAGGTTGTTCATAATTGGCAGTCATCAGAGTTGGATGATGGATATATTGGAGTGGGATACACTATTCTCTCTCTAATTATTTATGTATATTTGAAATATACTGTAATTTTTTAAAACTTTGAAAAATAATGTCTCCAGGAAGAATCATTAACAAATATTTTGTCCAGCCCCTACCATATGTTGTGCACTAGTCTAGGTGCTCGAAATACATCAGCAACAAAGCAAAGATTCCTAGCTTCCTGGAGCTCACATTCGGCAGGGGGGTGGGGGGACAAAAACCATGAATTTGATTATTGTGTTTAAAACCATAGGAGAAACTGTGAACGGACTAAGCGGGGTTGGGAGTTAGAGAGGGAGTGGGTTGTCACTTTGAACTGAGTGGTAGGGACACTTGTGTGAAGACCCTGGCAGAGATGAGGGAGTCAGCTAGTGGGTGTCAGGAGGAAGGGCATGCCTGGGAGAGGTAATGGCCAAAGCGAAGGCAAGAGGCAAGCGTGTGCCTACCATATTTGACCAACAGCAAGGAGACCAGCGTGGCTGGAGTGAAGTGAGTTTGAAGATGTATAGACCAGAGAGGTATGGGGATGGGGCAAAGATCGCGTAAGGCCTGTGTAAGGACGTCGGTTTTTACCCTGAACGGGGTGGGGGTAATGCAGAGTTCTGAGCAGAAGAGGTACACAATGGGACTGCCTCGGGAGTCCCCTTGGCTGCTGTGCTGAGAATAGACTGTAGGGGTCAGAGGTGGTAGCAACAAGCTCACTTAGGAGGCTCCTACCCTAGGGGGATGGTGGCTCAGACCAGGGAGTGGAGGTGGACACAAATGCTTGGATACTGGATACATTTTGAAAGCAAAGCCGCCAAGAATGCAGATGGAGTGAAAGAAAGGAGTCTGGGATAACTCCGAGGTTTATAACCAGAGCAACTAGATGGATGAAGTTCCATGTGTCATGCCATCTCAGTTAAGGGAATTTCTCTTTCACAGCCAGCAAGTCCAGAATAAGCCATCCAGGGCCAGTGGGGTTGCTGCACCTTGGTCTTGGGCCCAAACTATTCCCAGCTTTCTTCTCCACCAACCGCCAGGAACTGTTCTCAGCCTCGTGGTCCAAGATGGAATCCCAGCCATCACATCCATATTCCAAATAGCGGGATGTGGAAGGAGGGAAAGGGGAGCAAATGGGCCAGCTATATTTTAAGAACATTTTCTAGAAGCTGCCATACAACTCTTGTGCTTACATCCCATCGTCCGGAAGTTAGCCCCATTCCACATCTACCTCCTGGAATGCCAGGAAATATAGCCTCTATTCCAGATATCCAACAAAAAACTAGAGGTTTTATCACTGAAGAGGAGGGAGAGAACAGATACTAGGGTAAGCACATGCAGACTCTGCCACACCATCCATCTTGTTGCCCAAAGTGGAACCTCAGTCCTTCCTAGGGGTTCTTCCTCAAGTAGTGTCAATTCTACCTCCTCAATAGAATAGCATGCTTCTCATCAGCCCAGGCTTTGGAGTCAAAGAAACCCGAATTTAAATCCCTGTTCTGTCCTTTAACATCTCTGCAACTTCACACTTCCACTTTGTGATCTTTTGCGTAAGCTTCTCCCAGGCTCGGAATGCCCCTTATCCTTACTCTTCAGATAGCATACTCCTAGTCATGCCGCAATACCCAATCCCAATGGCCCCATTTTAGGAAGCCTTCCTTGACTTTGTCAGAGTGCTGTGAATCCACTTTCCTTACTTACTGGGATAGTTTTGTACCAATGACTGAAGTTTGGGAAAATTACCTTACCTCATTTAATCTTTATGATTAATTAATTACCTTACCTCATTTAATCTTTATAACCTTGCTCTCCGGAATATCACACCCATTTTACAAAGAAGGACAATGAAGCCCAGAGAAGTAAAAGGCAGAGTTTACACTGGACATCAGAGACCCTGATCTTCCTGTTAGCTCCTAGTCCTAGGACACAGACCCTCTATGTCTTACTCCAGTGAGAAAGCCTGGTCGCGCAGACCCCTCCCCGGCGAACCTCTGCTGGGGATGGCAGCGGAACCCCCCCTCCCCAAGCAGTGGGCTGAAGATCCCCTGCCTGCTGGCGAGTGAGTCGATACCTCATTCTTCCCTACGTACTAGGTCTAATTCATTTCTGTATGCCCAGCACACAATTAGCATTCAGAAAATGTTTCTTTTATCTCAACTGTTTCCAAATATTTAAATGTCCGCATGTGTAAGAATTAAATAAATGGTAGCTATTGCTATCATTGTAATTACTGTTATTATTACAAGTATTTTGCTGTCCCGGGTACAAAATTTATGTGGTTGCCTGACTCTTAATCCATATGTTTGTAAAACAAGTCAACACAGTGAAAATTCACCAAAGAAAACCCAAACAGAGAAAGGTCTTTGGAAAGTGGCCACCATAAGGAGCGGTGTTTTTAGGGGGGCTGGCCTCCTTGCCACAGCTAAATGGGCCTTCATCACTCAGCACACGGAGCCCACAGCATAATCCAGACACGTTTAATAAAACTTCTGTCTTCTTTCCAAAGCCTTAAATCAAAGAGAAATTTGCTTGCAGCATCAACTCTAAGTCTTAAAAAAGCAGCACATTAGCATCAACAATGGGATTAATTAGGCTTCCCGGGAAACTGTTCAAACAAAGGATTGCGCAGTTCCCCAAGAAGGTCAGGGTTTTCGTTCTTTTCTGCAGCAGGCCCGCTCCGTGAGGGCCCACTGCTCTGGGGTCTCATGCCATCCCCCGTCACTTGTTCCCAGGGGAGCTCGGTCTGTGCAACCGAGCTTTCTCACGGAGGTAGCACTCAGGGGTCCTGCGCCCTAGGATGGGGGGCTAATGGAAAGATCGAGGTCTTTGAAGTCTAACATAAGCTCTGCCTTTCACCTCTCAGGGTTTCATTGTCCTGCTCTGTAAAATGGGTGTGATATTCTCCACAGAAGAGCAGGTTGCTGTAAAAGCTGAAAGAAGTAATGTGGTTTTCCCAAACCTCAGTCGTTAGCACATAGCTATCCCAATCTCATCAAAATGCTGTACCTCTTTCGATGCTAATGACTGAATATTTTCTTTTAATCAATGTATTTTAGGAGAAAAGGCTATAGTCTTACCTTAAGTAGAAAAAAACAGAATTTTCAAATTACACAACCCAAAACTATTAAAGAAAAAAATTTTAAATTCCTGTACCACCAAAAATTACCCTGTTAACCAGTCGGGTATTATTTGAGCCAAGCTTTGGGAAACACTGTAATATTTGCTGTGTGAAAGGAAAATCCCCCGGGGGCACAGACGGGTGGGTCTTTGTTCTCTGATAAAACCTTATACTCCTTCCTGTTTCCCTCCTCAGCCTATGTCCTCCCACCAGAGTCTCCCCACTGGCTCTGGGCAGAGCTGTTTCCTCACTATCTTAATAGGTCCCTACTCCCTGAGAAGCCCACGTTTGTGTACACTGCAAGGGTGATGTGGAGGGGGACACATCCTCTCCTGCCTGGACCCCCACAAGTCATGGGAGGTGCCGGAACCACCATCCCAGCTTTGGTTTGGACTTGTGCACCCTGTCCCATGACTCCCTGAGGGGAGCCAACTGATCTCTTTTTCCCAGTGTTATTCCAAGCATTCCAAGTGGACTAGAGTATATTTTCCTTTGAAATTCCTATATTTGGCCTACTGGAACACTATTTTGTTTTTCAACGAATGTATCATCAATTTTAGCTTTTTTCATTGCACATGACAGGAAAATGCTTCCTGGATGTATTTAAGTAAATAATAGGAATTTACTGGCTCACATAACTACATAGTCTGGATCAGGCCAGGTTTGAGCCAGGGCCAAAATTATGTGACTGGAATGAACTTCTCTGTCCATTTATTAGCTCTGTTTTCTTCAGTGTGGCTTCCTTCTCTGCAAGTTGTCCCCCTGTGGTCATGAATAACAAATGTGAGCTCTCAGGGCTCAGGTATCCAATTACAAAGCCAACAGAAATATGTGCGCCTCACTGAGGCGGTCCTCTTAGCAAATCCTGGAATCTGTTCTGACTGGAAATTTTAGGGTACATGCTGACGCCCAAGTCAATCAGGCCCCGTCATGAGGGATTATACCACTTTGATTACTCAGTCCTGGGTCAGTCAACTCCTCCAGAAAGACACAGGCTGAGTGTGGTGCAGGGGATAGCCCTCCGGAGGGAAACTGGGGCACGGCTACAAGCAGAGCGAATGGATGTGGGGCAGAAACCACACATATTCAGGCTATTGGTATTATGTTCAGCTGCTTCAAATAGAAAAGCAAAAAAAAAAAAAAAAAAAAAGGCTTTAAAAAATAGAAATAGAGTTCTCTCACATAAAAGAAATCTGTAGGTGGGTATTGCGAAGCTGGTATGATGTCGTTAAGAACTTGCATGGAGCTTCTATTCTCCCAGTTATATCCTGGTCCTGGCTGGATGCTGGAGGCATCAGCTGTTATCCGAGTTGGCAGTCAGAGGAAGCAGATAGCTTGTGGGGGAAACAGGAGGCAAACGGGCTCCCTCCCAGCCGAGTTAACCACCACTCCCATCGCAACGAGCATACCTAGTTCCAAGGTATGGAAGGCAGGCTGGATGAGGAAATTCTCACTTCCCCCAAGCAGTGGGATGAATTAGGCCCGCCCACCTCTGGTGTCCAGCCTTGAGTGGGGGCTCCGTAAATGTCTGCTGGTGACAGCCATGGCAAAGGCGCATCTCAGGTGGAGGGAATAGAAGGGTAGGTGGCCCTGGGTGTTACCTGAATACGAATGGATGCACGCACTAATAGATCCTCCTGAGCCATGAATTTGGAAATCAGAAATCGTGCATCAGAATGGATCCACCTGTTTCCGACCAAGCTCAGCGCTCCCCGGCCGCACAATCACATGGCGCCGACAAGCATCTCCGAAGCGCAGCTAAGAGCAAGCCGGCTCGCAGCTCCACAACTTCCCTTCCTAGCCTGTGCTAAATGGGCCTTTAAACTGAAATTGTACTGCTGGCGTGGTCACTCGAATTTGCCCTCCATGTGTGTGTTTGCATGGCTCAGTGTTTCTAAGGATTTTTACTTTGGATGTCTTTCGATGGTGCCTACTCATGAACTGTTCCCGTGGCCTTCCCAGGAGCCGTCAGGAACTACCTGCCCAGCATTTGCAGGCCCTTGCTTTCAGTGGATTTCAATTCTGATAGGACTTTTAAAGCTGGGTTGTGGATTTTATCTTTTTTCATTTTTCCAGGACAGCAAAACAGCTGAGTCAGTGTGGAGCTGTACAAAATCCATCCCCTACATCATATTTCTCCAGACCCTATACCTTCAACACTTCTTCTGTCCTTTGTTCCCCACCCCACCCTGTCCACAGGGTGAACTCCTTCTGTGTTCAAGCTCCTCAAATGTAGCACCCCTACCCCCATCTAATCCTGTGTTCTGACCCTCCAGACGTCTCTAGCAAAACCCACCTAGCTACCTGCTCCGGTTCTGGGGCTTTCTCCAAGCTCTGCCATCTTTGACCTTGAATCTTCTTTCTCTCCTCCAGTTCCTGCCCTGTGGCTTTGACTCAAATCTCCACCTCTGTCTGGTGCCCTGGCTGGAGGGCTGCCCCAGGCCCCAGGACACCATGCCCGCTCCCAGGCTCTGCCTCCCTGTGGCGTCCAGGGGGTGCGGGAGGGAGTGGGAGATCAGCTTCCCTTAAGGGATTTTGTCTAGTTGCTGGAGGAGGAAGGCCTGCCTAAGAATCTGACCTGATACAACTAAAAGACAATCATGCTTTCAAAGTGACTTGCAGTTCCCACATTTCATAGGGCAAAGGCCCAGGGTGGATGACTGTTTTATTCAGAAAAATTCATTCTGGGCCCTTTGGGGTTTAAGGCAAAGAAGCTCAGAGCTTTATCTGAGGCTCAGAAGGACACTACATTTCTCTGCATAATCAAGTCAGAAGAATGAGGAGCTTTCTCTGGGCAACCAGGAGGCAGGGAGGAAGGGCCTGGGGATCCAGAAAAACAGGGGAAAGGGTTGGAGGAGAAAGAGGGTCCCAACCATAGGGGAGCAGGCTGGGCCGTGGGGAGAAGGTGGCCCAAGGAGAGACTCTGTGGAGTGCAGGTGGAAGGTTTGAGAGCAGGGATTGGAATAACTTGTTTACTGCTCTGAGCTCTAAGGCCTTTATGAGAATTCCCCTGCCCCCAAACACACAGGCTGAAGACACATCTGTTAACACGGTCAGCATTGGAGGGGCTGGGAGTGGGAAGGAAGGGGCAGAGAGGGGCAGTAGCCTCAGGCAGCCCTGCTAATGGGGGTCACTAATTATGTTGGGGGCAAGAGAGGCATAAGGGACATTAAGAGAATGGAAGACATGAAGACAACCCTCGGGAATTCCCAGAGGAAGTCCTCCAAGTATGTGATGGGGACTCAGGCCAATTTTTTGGCCATTAAGTGTGGCCCCAGAAGACTGGGGCCAGCAGGGTTCCTGTTTTTAGTTTAGTTGGAAACCTAGGTAGGGCCCGGCCTCTCCAGAGTCCTCCAGCCTGCTCAGCCTGGGGGCGCTCAGAGGCTGTGTGCGTGCTGCCCACACTCAGGGTCTTGGCCGGCTGCTGGCTGCTTCTTCCACGAGGCAGAGAGAACTAGAAATCACTGCTGGGTCATCTCCAGACTCCAGGGGCTGGTTTCTGGCCCCGCCAGCTCATGTGCCCATAGCAACACGGTTCTCAGCTGCTCGGCTCCACCTAGATATGGGGAGACAAGGAGCCCCCGTGGGTGCAGCCGGCCTCTCCTGGAGAAAGTCATCAGGGACCGCAGAGGAGGGGGGAGAGCTGTGGAATGAAGTCGGGTGTGGATGCCGCCCTCCCTCCTCCAACTTGGGCACGGCCTGGGCACTCGCCTCACCTGTCTGGCATGGTGTCATCATCTGGAAGAGGTGGGTGGGGATGCCTGCTCCGAGGGCTGGAGAAGGGGGTGCAGAGGGAGTGCTGGTATGGGGCAGGTGCCGTAGGCAGCGCTGTGGGGCTCCAGATGGGTTTCCTGCCCCGTGACAGGCACGCAGCCCTATGCCCAGCCCCGAGGAGCTGAAGCCGGCTGGAGCTGAGGATGCTGTCAGAGCCCCAGCTGATCCTGTTTCAGGGCAGGCCCTGGTGAGGGAAATCCAGCGCCATCAGCAAAGTAGGCTAACCCCCAGGTTTGGGGGAGGCTGAAACATAAAGGCTCTGAGAACACGAACCCCCAGCCACCTCAGCCCGGACCCAGGCCTCAGCCATCCAGGCCGGCTCAGTGAGTGAGATGGAGCTCTGGTAGGCCCCCATACCTGTCATCTTGGGGACAAGCCTGACCTGCTGCGCCCAGCTCCCAGGAGCATGGCCTCAGTTTTCCAGACAGGAGGCGCTAGCGGCCCCATCAGTGAGGCCCCAGGCATGTGCCCACAAGCGGGAGCTTGGGAATGAGATGCGTCTGGGGCGATCTCTGACTCTGCCACCCCCGCCCAGCTATGGGAACTTAAACAGTCACCTCCTCTTTCTGAGCCTCCGTTTGCTCATCAGAAAAGTGGAGATGCTGCCTAAGAAGGCAGGAGAATGAAGGGAACTCGTGTTCTTCCCGAGGCAGCGTGAAACCCCTCCAGGATTCCGAGCTGGCCCAGTCCCCTGGCAGCTGCACACGCCCGAGCACATAATGTGACGGCCTCAGTTACCGCCCAGAGAAGGCTAGCCCCGGAGTACTCTGTCCTCTGCCCTCTCACTGATCCTTGAGAGCAGGGCATGGGGAGAGGAGTTGGTCCCCCTGAGAACCCCAGAGTGGGCCTCAGGCCCTGAGGTGAGAGACGCTTGGTACCCCATTAATTGCTCTGCTCTCTCAGCCAGGTCTGGGCATCCTGGCTGGGCAACAGTTCAGGGGATGAGGTGGTAGGAGCTGAAGTTCAGGTTTAGGGCAGATTAGGTCTACATGGCAGAGTGCTTCAGAGGATGATGGTATTAGAGCAGGGCCAACCTGGCTCAGCTCTGCCCTGATTGGCCATGTGCCCCTTGCACCTCTTCCATACTGACAGGCTTGAAAGGGTGATGAAAATCTGCAAGGCATCCTAGACTCACACAGGGACTGGCTCCTGGTAAGCCCTAAGAAAGCCTCAAGTTCTTTCACCAGATAGATTTTATTAAGAAGAACCGAAAACCCACCCCAAACTGACTTAAAAACTACCAAAATGAAAAAAAAAAAAGAAAAAGGAATTTATTGGCCTTATAATTAAAAAGTCTGGCGTGAACAGCTTCAGGCCCTACGTGATCCCCGGGCTCAAACACCCACCGGCTGTGCTCCAGGGTGCCCGGCTCTGGGCTCCATATCCCACAGTCTCTCCATCCCAGTAGCAAGTGTGTCCAACAACTCCTGTGCTCACTTGCTTATACCCTCTCATTTCTACAACCAGCAGGAAAGGTGTAAAGGCTTCATCTGGGGGCCAGAAGCACAGCCCCTGGGTTTGCTCCAACCCAATTTGATTGTGTTGGCCCAAGGCCCGTGCCCAATCCTTGAGCTGTACCCGGGAGGGCCTCGGGGATGGAATTTGCTGACTGGCCCAGGGGAGTTCCACTTCTGAGACTGAAAGCGAAGCCCCGGCAAACTGCATGGGGTCAGGACCTGTCCCAAAATTAGAATCAGGAGCTGCTACCGCAAGAAGGGAACATGGCTATCAGACGGGCATACACTGACTCATTACTCCACAACAACTGGAGTCACCTAAATATATTTGTCTTCCAGAGCCAGATCCCTATGTGGCCTTGACATCGGGAAGGTTCTTCTGTCCCCCTAGAGACTTGGCCTCACTCTGGAGTTGCAGGAGGCCTTTGTCCCTGTACCTCAGGCCCCTGACAGTCTTCACTCCCATTATAAACCAAGCACGCCATCATATGGTGGAATCGTATCTAATGGAACAGGAGGAAGTCTGCTGTGTTCGTCATGGAAATGGCCCCATTCTTGGGGGAGGCTGAATCGAGTGTGTCTTTGTAATCACAGAAATCCAATTATCTTCTCTCCAGAAAGTACACGAGTGGAGACCACTTTCTCTAATTAATTGGTTCTATTGCCTATGCTGGGCCTTTCAGGGGGCCTGAGATGAGAGTTCTGTCTGGGAGGCTGATCAGGGATGCGAGGCCAAGGTGGCCCAAGGCCTTCCATTAGCTGAGCTCAGCGAAGCAGCAATCCCAGGTCAGCTTTGCCGGAGACAGCCTCCCACTCTCCGCACTAGAGCATGTGTTGCCAGCACTCAGGGGAGGGGACCCTGTCTTCCCTTTGTTCCTCACTTTATCCTAAGACCTGGAAAAATGTCTCCACTCTGGAGTTGACGGGCTGGTTGTAAAGGCTAAGTGACCGGCTTAGCGCCATTGCCCAGCACGTGCGTACACTTCCTCATTTGCGCCTTCTGCCCCAGCAGGTCCCTCTCTTCTGCCCGCCCCTAGTCCCAGCTAAGTCTTTTTCAGAGAGGACTTCACATGCGCTCTTTGAGTAGCCCAGCCTGGCTGCTGCCGCTGCCCTGACCCCGCCCGCCAGCCTCACAGACGCACCAGGCCCGGCCACTCCATGCCGGCCATCGGAGCATGAAGAATGGCCCCCAGAAACATCCACGTCCTCATCCCCAGAACCTGCGAATGTTACCTTAGGTGCACATCAGGGAGACTGGGTTCAGCTCCCCGCACTTGGCAAGAGGGGCACATGCAGCGGAAGATAGAAAATGAGGCCCATTATATGTGGTCCTGACTCCCAGAATCTCCTCTACTCAGCCAAACGCCCGGGATCAGAAGTGAATAAGGTTCCTAACACGCACTGAGCACCCAGTAAATGCCACGTGCCACATGTTTTACGTGCAAAACCTCACTCAATCTTCACAATAAACCTAAAAAGAAAGCACTATTATTTTCCCCATTTTATAGATGAGGAAATAATAGCCTACGATCGCCTTGCTTATAAGTAGCAGGGCCAGGAGGCAGAGGCCGCTCTTTCTAATTCCATAGCTGCGGAGCGGCCCCACGTGCCGTCCTGCCCAGTCCTGTCACAGTGCCTTTGTCCTTGCCAGCCGGCCAGCTTTTGATGCTACTTGAAAGTCCAGCCGACGGTGGACTTCACCACCGCATCCTCGCTTGCTCACGGTGGGAGAGGGGCTCGCAAGGACTGGAGAAACCATCGGATGAAGGCAGTAGGCCATTCCACTGGGAAAGCCACAGACTTTCTAAAGCGGTGCTGATTCATCAGGGCCTTCAAACTGCCAGCTGTGTGACCATATTCAGCCCAGAGATGTACTATTTCTCTCCATGTGATGGCAATGCTTCCCATGCTTGTTTGCTCCTTTTTTTTTTTTTTTTTAATTTGAATTACTGTATTTCTTTTTTTTTTTTCCTTTTTCTCATTTTAGCATCCCTGAAATCAAGATGCATGTTAAAGTCACTGTCGGGGAGCCATCAGCTGTGACACACTTCGTTACCTGTGCACGTCCCATCACTGCTTGCAGAATGGGGGTTAGCAGCCTGCAAAAAAATCCTGGAGGCAACAGTGGGGTAGGCACAGAGGATGATCCCGTGCAGCCGAATGCAGATTCCCACAATGCTGGCGGAGAAGCCACACAAAGCAGATTCTAAATGGGAGGACGTTTCAGAAGAACTTTAACCAGTTCATTTTGCATACGACTTCCTTTTCATGTATGCACAAGCTTGATATATGACAGAAATTTTGTGTCTAAGTAAGTCTAAAATAGCTCTTTCTAGACATATAAAATAAATCTTTCATGATAAGAAAGCTCTGTGTCATAGTTTAACTGGTAAAATTTTCTTTCTTAATGGTACATAAAATAATGATGCAGCTTATAATAGATGACATCTTAAATTTGATGAGATATGATGTTTGTACTCCCCTCCTCCCCAAAAGCTCTCTCTTGAGCTCCCACCCAAAATCTCAGAAAGTCTGATAATACAATGTCATGATAGCCATTAGCTAGAGAACTGAGAGGTTGTTGCTCCTTTGGAATGCGTTGTATTTTGCATTGAATGCAAGTATATTGCACTCCAGTTTGCCATAGTCCCCACCACTCCCTACTACCTTACCCTAGACTCTCTTCAATCATTTGCATTATTATCTGGCCTCGGTGGGTACTTGAGTCTGTTCCCCCTGAAAACATAAGTTCAGTCTTGTCTGACCAGACAAGATCCATTTATGGCCCCAGCAGCAAAAATTAGTCTCTGATGATTTCCTTAGATATACTGGGCAGGGAGGAGAGATGAATTCAGAACCAAGAGCTGCTTCAGGGCAACAACACTTAAGAGAGCCCCTTCCAAGGCACACTTTCTTGGCAGTATACCAGGATCTTATCCAGTTTCATTGTTAGCCCACTGACTGGCCTCCCAGCCAGCTGATCAGACAGCGATCTCCAACCACTCGATGCCTGTCACACCTGTCCTATGAGCGTCACAGAGGCATCCAGGCTGAAACTGAGCAGAGGATGCAACCAGGCTCAAGCTGAAATCCCTGCTTCCCTCTGCATCTATTCATTCATTTGCAAATTTCTGCTGAGTGCTGCTCCTCTCAGCAGCAGGCTAGGCAATGGGAGGTAAAAATGAAATGCATTGTTAATGGGGGAGAAGCAGGCACAGAAAATGATAACGCAGGGAGTCAGTGTCCTAAGACAAGGAGAGAAGTGACAGGAAAAGTAAGGATGATTATTTCTATTTTGGGATGTCAGAGAGAAGCTACAGCAAGTGATTTCAAAAGCAAGTTTTCAAAAGATGAATACTTGTCTGGAGGACGAGCAGGGGAAGGCATTCTAGACTGAGGAGGCAGAAAGTATTCTAGTGCTTCCAGGAGAATGGGCAGCGTGGGGATGACACGGGGTGGCTGGGGAGTCTTGGCGTTTGGCGTTTGGGCCTTGTCCTGCCTGCCAAAAAGAGGCTTTTAATTGTCCAGGTGGAGGGACACGATGAGAGACAAAATCAGAGGGAGGGTGGAGGGTGGGTCCAGGGGACATGACGGAGGTAGAAGACAGGAGGTGGATAAAATGGTTCCATGAGAAGAGTGAGGTAGTCATGGGAAAGACTGCAAGGGGGGAACATATTTAAGAGTATTATTCTCTACCATTCAAGCTTTCAGATCCGATTATGTTTAGAGTGTTTTAGATACAGTAACACTTGTGATAAACCCCCCAAACCTCAGCGACTTAAATTATCTCTCACTTATATAAAATCCAGTTGGTGACTGTACTCCACATAATCATTCAGGGACCCAGGCCCTCCTTTTTGAGCCTCTACTGTCCCCAAGTCCCTCAGAATCCCTGTCCAAGCAGGTGAACAGGAAAAACAAGAAAGGATTCCCCGTGCAAGGAGTTTCTTGGGCCAGGCCTCCCGGAAGTAGCGATAGGACTTCCGCCTCCCATTGGCTAGAACTCGGTCACATGACCACAACGAGCTGCACAGGAACATGGGAAATGTGTCTAAGCCGTTAGTCCAGCAGAGGGCGGGTGCAGAGCAGGGAGGGGGGAGCGGAGGTGGGGAGAACGGGGGGACAGGGACCAAGAACATTGCCACTTTCACAGAAGATGAGGAAGAGGAATCTCTTAATAACTCCCCAGTTTCTAAATTGAGCCAGCACATGAATGGTGATTCTTTTTACCCCTGAGAAGATGACTGGGGGACAAGATGGACACATGGTAAGTTCACAGACCTAGTGGGTATTTGGATAGAACTAGATATATCGGTCTTCAGTTCAAGGTCAACTTGAGCCAAAGTGAGGTTTTGTGAGCATTGAAGAGAAGTTCAAGTCTTACTGTCTTTGCTCTCAGTCTTGAGAGGCATCAATCCACGGGCAGTTACCAGACAAAATGGAGCCCACCCAGTCTGGTCTCATCATCCCTGTGCTCTTCACAATTGTCCCAGCCAAACAGAAGTCTCCATAAGGAATGTCAACTGTTAGAACAGTGTGGATCAAGTCTCATTTATCTCTAAAGTCTCCAAGGGGAGAGAACAAGGAGGGCCTGAAGTCCAGAAATGTTACAGCCATCCTTCCTTTTTCTATACGTCCTCTCATTTTCCTCCTTCATAAAGCTGCATGCATATGGGAGTCACTAGGGCTCGTTGGACCTCCCCGGTTCCCTGAGTTCATTAAACTCACAAGGAACAGGAGATGCCAAGAGCTGCAGTTTGATAAAGAAGCAAAGGGGTTGGATTTCATCGTGGAAGACAAAGGGAAGCCCAGGGCTCCAGGCAAGGGGAGCCTGTGAGTTGCGGGTCCACCCCACTCAGAGGAGACACAAGACAGTTGGAGATGCAGATGTCACCGGTCAGAGTCATACTTCCTTAATGATTTGCATGGCAGTCCCCTCCTCCGCAACAGTCCAGTAGGTCGCATTCCAGAAGAGGGTCCCCTGGGCTTCACATCTGCCAGCACGTGGAGCTCCTGTCCTGCTGCAGGTGGGCCTTGTGCAGACAGTGATGAGTACGACGCATATTTCCTCAAGGCGGCCACAGTCTACACAGGGAGGCCCAGGTGAGGAGGGTGAAGAGGATGGTGGTGGGGATAGTGACACAGTCACTGTTCAGGGTGAGAGGACATGCTTTGTTGGTACCTGGGTAGCATTAGGACGGAGGTCCAGGAATACCCCAGTCCAGCCCTGGTGTCACCTTCGCCCCTACGGGCTTCTAAAGCAGGAGACCAGTGTGCAAGGGGCAAGAGCTAAGCCGGAAGCAAGAAACGCTTAATTGGACAACAGTCTAACACCAACAGCTCCCTTGACCCACCTTGATGAAAGCAGAGCTTTCTGGCAAAACCTGGGCTGAATCATGCAGCATCGTTGGAGGCCCCAGTAAGCTTCTTCCCCAACAGACTTCCCCCTTTCCAAATCTCAATCTTGGACCAGCATGAGCTGGGGCTGATTCACAGAAAGAATGATGGCCAGGCTCCTGAGCACATCTGCCCATGCAGCTTCCTAGGGAAGGAAGAAAGGCAGGTTTGGCTCTTAAAGATCGGCAACCTCGCCTCTCTTGAGGGGGTGGGGGCCTGGCTGGAAAGGAGCTGGGGAAAGGAGTGGTACAATGGGAGAAGTTCTTTCTACAGCTTTTGTTCTTCCTTTTCCGGTGTGCACTGAGGGCTGATACTCAAGCCAGAGCTCCCAGAGATCGTGTAACCTCGCCTGTGTCACATGGTGGCTAAACTGTGGCACAAGATTCAGGCTCCAACAAATCAGTCACTCCTCTGTGCACCATAATGCAGTAAGCAGCTGTCCCAGGGGGCTGTGCAAGGAGCTTTGGAGTCAAGTGAAGAGTGTCAGCAGTTCAGCGAGGAAAGGGAGACAGAAGCAGAGCCATTTGACCCAGATGTCCCAAGTGGGAATAAAGGGAAGACCATTCCTGGTGGGGGGACCAGGGCGAAGGCAGGGAGTCCGGGGCATTTTTCTCCAGCAGCAAGTCTGGGACCCACACCCGAGCCTGGAGGGAGATCCAAGAGGCAAGTCAGGCTCCAGACACGGTGCCAGGGAGTTTCTATTTTGTTCTGTAGGTGCGGGGGAACCACGCCAGAGGCTTACTTGGAGCAAGCAGTGTTGTCCCACCAGTGATCCAAGCAGCGCAGAGGATGGGAAAGGCTGCAGGAGCGTTGGCAGACGAGGAAGAAGCCAGAAGCAGGGCCCTGGCCATGGGGATGGAGAGGGGTTGGCCAGTGTGAGGAGCCCTTGCCAGGAGAGGTGACTGATGAGGAGGCAAGGAGAGGGAACGAGGGGGACAAAGGGAGACTCTGAGACTACAGGTAGGGGCCCCGAATGTAACACTTAATACAAGCATCAGAATGAAGGAAGCGGGACTGGGTCGAGGAAGAGAGGATGAGCAGACATGTTTGGAATCACCCAGCACCTGCTGAAAGGGGACCATATTCCTCCGCTCCAGGACACGTGTTCTCTCACACGGCAACATCTCCGAAATTGGAATGCCTTTTACACGTGATGTGTCCAGAAAAGCCACATGTCATCGTTTTGTTGGCAGCATTTTCTCTTCCTTAGAGAAACGTGTTTTCACGGCCCATGGTGTCTTAGATTTTCTGGAATGGAATAATGAGCTGGCAAGATGGCTGGGGGTGGCCTGGGGTCTAGAATACCCATTTGCCCTCCTCGCTGCTTTGTGGCACTTATGGGACCCGGAGCGCAAGTGCCCTTTCTTCCAGGAACTCGGTGTGCCGATCTCTAACGTGGGGCCACCAGCTGGTTCAGAAGCTTTGCTCTGAGTGCAGCGAGCTGTCCTGGGCTCGCTGGTTAAGCTCAGGAAGTTTGGCGTTAAAGCGACTCTAGGATTAAACCATTTTCGTCAGTCCTCCCACTGCCGAGTGTACGCATTGTCTTACCCATGAAAAAGCCACCAAACAATCCAAATGTCCATCAGCTGGTGAATGAATTTTTTTTTTAAAGTGCATATCCATATAATGGAATGGTATTTGGCCATAAAAAGGAAAGAAGTACAGCAACATGCTACATCTTGGATGAACCTCGCAAACATGCCAAGGGAAAGAAACATGCCAGACACAAAGGACCACATATCGTATAGTTCCATTCATATGAAAGATCCAGAATAGGCAAATAGAGACAGAAAGATTAGTCGATTAGTAGTTGACGGGGGCTGGGAGGTTTGGTGGGTGCAGGGTTTCTTTTTGGGGTGATGAAAATGTTCTCAAATTGATAGTGGTGAATATAGTAATATATAAAATATTATACACTATATAAAATATAGTAAGTGGTGAATTTTACACTCCAAATGGGTGAACTGTATCTCAGTAAACTTTTTTAAAAAGCCACTCTGCTTCTGTTTTGGAATGCTTCCCTTTCTTTCCAGCTGGCAGGTAAGTCCTGTAAAATTCTAGATGTTTACTTGAGCTGTGGACTTGGGACATAGGAGAGGGAGTCCTGAGCCAGGGTGGACCTGAAGGCCTCTGTGCGGAGTGCTGGCGGGGTGATGAGGGGAGGCCTTCCAGGAGGAGAGGACCTGTCTCTCTGGCTCATGCCCTCCCAGCCTCCCCATACCACAATTCCTATCCCTTTGGGGAGTTGTGAGTGAGAGGCAATGGAGGGAAAATCACAGGATGTCGCAGAGGGAGGAGAAATGTTTTTGCAACCCTTCTGCTTCAGAAGGTCTGTCCTGGGGCAGGGCACTCTGGCCATACTGAGGCACGGGTGAAGGTTTGCTGCTGCTGGTCTGGGTTTGAATCTTGGATTTCCCATCTTCTGTGTGACCTTGTAGTACATATTCAACCTCTCTGTGCCTCAGCCTTCCCATCTGTAGAAAGGGAATAGGGATCTTGTCTGAAGAGGTTTTTGTGAACAAAGCCAAGACTGGAACAAGAGCGTGCAAAATTTAAGAAGGCACTCACTCAGGGCACCTGGGTGGCTCAGTCAGTTAAGCATCTGCCTTCGGCTCAGGTCATGATCCCAGGGTCTTGGGATCTAGCCCCGCATTGGTCTTGCTCAGCGGGGAGCCTGCTTCTCCCCTGCCTGCCCTTCCCCCTGCTTCTTGTGCATGCTCTCCCCACTCCCTCTCTCTGTGTCAAATGAATAAATAAAATCTTAAAAAAAAAAAAAGAAAGAAAGAAAGCACTCCCTCTCACTGTGTACCCAGCGAGCGCTCCTTCGATTTGCTGCCCTAGCCCTTCGCCGGCCCCACCCTAGTCTCCGTCAGGTTTCTGGAGATTGAAGAGCTTTGCCCAGTGCCTGGCAAACAAGGAGCTCTCAGGGAAGGTTGGCCCACATAACAATTGTCATGAAGGAAGTCTCTTAAAATTCCGAGAGGTGGACTTTCTTTCCATTGCGTTATCTTCTAAGCTACTCCATGATTCCAAAGGGCTGTGAGAAAATCGGGTCCGGGTGGCCTAGGTTACTGTGATGGTTGTTCTACTCTGTACTTCGTACTCCGCAGGGCCAGCAGGAAGGGCGGGGGCTGGGCGGGCCAGTGCCACCCGCAGAGGCCTTTCTTCTCACCTCCCCACACCCATCCTCTCTTCCCCAACACAGCCTTAGCCATCTCCTCCCTCCACCCCTCCCTCCTGTAGGGATATAATGTTCTCTGAGATATTTACACATTTGAAACTTCTTAAACGGGGGAAAAAATGATCAAACTGGAGCCAAAATGCCTTGGGGAGAGAAGCAAACACTCCAGCAATTAACAGCCTGGGAATCACAGCTTTGCTGGCAGTCCACACCCCGCGGAAGCCTGAGATCTGGGGGCTGCCTTTGCTTGCCACTGCAGAGAACACAGAGGGAAATCATTCTGGTTCTTTCCCTACCCCCCTCCTCCCCTCTCCCTTCCCCTTTCCTTCATCTTGTCTTAGCATAATTTTCATGTTTCATTGGATTTGTGCATGCTTTCCGTTTCCATTCTTTTTCTTTTTTTATTTTCTTTTTAAGATTTTATTTATTTGAGAGAGAGAGAGAACACGAGCAGGGGCAGAGGGAGAAGCAGACTCCCCGTTGAGCAGGGAGCTCGATGCAGGGCTCCATCCCAGGATCCTGGGATCATGACCTGAGCTGAAGGTAGACACTTAACCGACTGAGCCACCCAGGTGCCCTCTTTCATTCTTTTTCAATCAGCACATTGCATGCATTATTTCATGTAACCCTCCCAGTCATCTTCCAAGATGGAAGCTATCCCCACCTTACAGGTGAGGGAACTGAGGTTTGGAGATAAATAACATGCAATTCTCGATCCCAAGGGATCCAAACAATCACAGGGGAGATGACCACACCAATATCCCCATATAGATGTAGGGGAAGGAATGACATTTCCCCAGTGTCCACTCAGGCCTTTGTTAGCATCCCTATTTTATGGATAGGGAAATAGAGCTCCACAAGACTTTAAGAAATTTATCTTTGGTCACCGAGCAGGTTAGAGGTGTCATTGGAGTAGAACCAGAGTCTGGGGAGGTTTCCTGAAGCTGTAAGAGGCCAGGATGGTATCTTCTCTACTGGGAATATAGACTGGACTTTAGGCACAATGTTGTCATGGCTACTCCAAGCGTCCGAGATGAGTAATGCGGCCCCTCTCTCCTGGTGGCTGCTGACCACACGCGCAGAGAACAGTTGTCTGTGTATTGCTCTGCCTGCCCATGCATGCCCCCCTCTGCTGGGAACAGCACCTGCATCTTCACTTGGGCAAATCCTTTCCCCTAGGCTCTGTCCATTGGCTTTGGGCAAAGCTAATGCCTCTCCTGGCTCAAGAGGTGGGTGTATGACCAGGGGTGGCCAAACAGAGCACCCTATCTCTTGACCCCATAATTGGCCCAGAGATGGGCGTGCAATCTGCCAGAAGCAAATTTGTGACCTTCCTGAGGCCGTTCTATGGTAGCTTATCACCCCACCCCCCCAAACGGAAAGGAGCTGAGATGGGAGTTACTGAGGAGGGAGGCAGGACTGCATGCTGATGTTGCCATATGAACCTGGAGCCAAGAAATTCCCTTTACTGCCTATGCTTTTGAAACACGAACAGTCCTGACAAGTGCAGATAGATTAGGTACACATAGTTGGGACAGGTATCAGACCCCGGCGGGACAGATCAGAGAGTGGAGTTGCTTAGAGAAGGAAGGAGTGGAGAGCTGTCCAGGATGGGAAGATCTGAGGTGGACCTTGAAGGCAGAAGGATCGTGCCATGTTTGGGGCTGGAGTAATCATAAAAAACTAATCCCATTCCCACAGTGTGGCCGCTGTGGGGCTTTTCCACCTCACCTCACCCCTCACTGCCCCTCCAGACTCCCTCGATGAAGGCTCATTGTACAGGCCTCGCCTGATTCTCTTACCGTCTCAACTCAGACCTTTCCCAGAGTATCCATTCAGCACAGAAGGCATGGTGCCCTAAAACCATCATGTATGCACAAAATGTTTTCCATTTAACATAGTATATATACACAGTGGAATATTATTCAGCCATGAAAAAGAAGGAAATTTGCCATTTGTGACAATGCAATGGACCTGAAGGGCATTAAGGTAAGTGAAATAAGCCAGACAGGCAAAGGCAAACACTGTATGGTGTCACTTATATGTGGAATCTTAAAAAAAAAAAAAGGCGCCAATTTCATGCAAACAGAAAATGGAATGGTAGTTGCCAGGAACTAGGGGGAAATGGGGAGAGGCAGGTCAAAAGGTACAAGCTTTCAGTTACAAGAAGAGTAAGTTCTAAAGATCTAATGTACAGCATGGTGACTATTGTTAACAATATGGTATAGACTTGAAAGTAGCTGAGAGTAGATTTCAAGTGTTCTCAACACACACACATACACACACACACACACACATAAAGTTGACTATGTGAGGTGATGGATGTGTCATCTTTCTTGATCTTGGTAATAGTTCCACAATGTATATGTATCGCAAATCATGTTGTACACTTTAAATATATACAATTATATTTGTCAATTATTCCTCAATAAAGTTCAGAGGGAAAGTTTTCTTTTTACTTTATCTTAAAATATGAAAAAAATGATAATGAATATATAATTATGAGTCCATTGTGAATTATGTTGATTTTTTTACCAACATACCCACATAGTCATAAAAATTTTCTAATATATATAAATGTTTTAATGGAGGAAGGGGCCTCGGGAGGTGAATCACAATGTGATTCTGTCCATTTCCCTCAGGGAAGCATTTCCTGGTGTCCCAGATTGCAATAGACATCTCCATCCCTCTCTGGGCATTTATCATTGATTTTTATAAAATAAAAAATTTTAAATATTTACCTTTGTTTTTATAATTGCTCGTCATTTCTCTCACCAGCATACATACTTCATGAGTGTAAGGATTGTGAGCATCTTACACGCTGATGCGGTTGAATGAGTGAATGAACTTTGTCCTGAAAAATGCCCAAGCTGCTTCTGCAGCTTTTCATCCTGTGAGCACCAAGACATCTCTGTGACCTCTGGCCTCGTGGGACCACAGCTTCCCGTCTTGTCACCCTCGGTAGAAACTGACTGGTTAGGAAAGTCAGCTGCTGGTGGTTCTCTATGGAAAGAGAGCCCCACGTCAGTCGCAATTCTATTTCTTTCATTCTATCTTCATATTACTGAGGCATATGGGATTAGGGTGTAACTTCAGGCAGATTTATCTACATTTGGGAATAGGATTTGCGTGGGTTCCTTCCTCCCTCACTTATTGAAGCTGACACCTTCAAGGTTTATTGCCTAGAAATTTGCTTAACCCCGGAGTTATTTTTCTTGATGTTCATTTGTGAAGTCCTTGTAACTTTTGTTGATTTGTTCATCCACTCATTTACTTATTTAATAAATATTTATTAGCACCTATCTTGTGGGTGCAGTAGACTTGACTCAAATGGAGAGTACTGATTGGAAAAGAGCAAGGTCCTTACAAATGTCCTTCTCTCCCAGCCCCCTCCCTCTGGCTGCCCGCAGACAATTTCTGCTGACAACCTCTTCCCTATAGCATCTGCATCCTCATGTCATTCTCCCCCTTTCCTCTTGAACTGCTCTGAAAACTCAAAAATCTTCTCCCTCCGTTAAGCAAAGTAATTCACTTCTCTCCAGCTCCTGCTTCATCTAACAGGATTCATTTCACTTCTCTCCAGCTTCATTTAACAGGATCCATTCTTTTCCCTTTTTGTCTTTTCATTCTCCTTTGAAAGAATTGGTGAACATAAATAGAAAACCAAGTTCTATTACATAGGTATTTGTAGTCTCAGGACTCCATTTTAATATCTTCTTTACAGATTTTTGTTTTCAAAGAGAAATGCTATAGGAAAGAGAAATTTCTCAGTGACTTTATCTGCATACATCCTGGGATTCTAAAGCCAAAAGATGAGTGATTATCAAAGGAAAAAGTGGTCCCCCCCCCTTCAAGAGGTTTTGGACCTTGGATTTGGGAGAGTGTTGGTGGGGAAGAGAATAGTCAATAACAATAAAGAGAATGGCGTGCCTTGCCTAACTGAATTGTTCAGTGTCTCCTTCAGGAGAGGCATGATCCAGCCGCTCTAATAATGTAACCTCGCATCTTACATTTCTGCCTCCTCAGAACGGTTTCAGTCTCACAGGCTCAGGGTTGCAAGTTGCCTGACAGCAATCTCCTGGGTTGTGTGCTTCCATATGCAAATCTAGTAGTAAAGAAAACCTGCCTTACTAATTAACATGAACCAGTAACCTAAAGGTGAGCCATGTTGACTCTGACTGGCCCGAGTTAAGTTGTATGTCCCTCCTTGAAGCTATCACTGTGGCCAGACAAAAGCCAGAAGGGCTCAACCTTGGCGCCACGGGTGGAGTCAATCTCACCTAAACTTCAACAGCCAGGAAATTTAGGTACACCTGGGAAAGGAGATTGGAGACTGGAGAATTATCTAATCTACGGATATCCACAGAAGGTGTGTCTTGGGAATACGTTCCACACGGAGGGAATGATATAGCTAAGGTCACAGAGGTGAGAAAGAAATCCTGGGGGGTGAAGGAGGTTTTGGATACTTCATCTTCCTTCCCTATCCCCTGACTTTTCAGCTCAGTCCCTCCAGTACCCCAAGCCCCCGACCCTCCGTCCAGTAGTCTTATCAACTTGTCATTGTCCCTTACTCCTTCACATCCCGTCTTTCCTCTTCCTAAATGCCATGGCCAATCATGACAAGCCTTCCTTTACAACATCCTCAACCCCCTTGCCCTGAGACTGTGGTTCACCTCCAGGTTGTTCCAGCTTAGAGATTACCTAGAAGGCAAAAAAACGGCCTGAATTTCATCATGTGGCTGACTCCATAATCAGGGCATTTGTTGGCTCAACGAGTGTATCCGTTTCCCATTGCTGCTGGAATCAATGACCACAAACTTAGTGGCTCAAAACCATCTAAATTTGTTCTCTTATGGTTACAGAAGTATGAGCCCAGTCTCACTGGGCTAAAAGTCAGTTTCTTCTGGAGGGTCTGAGGGAAGAAGCTGTCTCCTGACTTTCCAGCTTCCGGGGGCCGCCTGCGCTCCTCAGCTGCCGGGCCCCTTTCTCCACCTTCCTTCAAAGCGCATCACTTGGGTCTCTGTTTCTAGCTGCTGCCGGTTTTCCACTCTGACTGATTCCTCCTGTGCCAACTTTATCAGGAGCACAGGAAGCACATCAGGCTGCTAGGATCATCTCACGTCTCAAGACCCTTCACTCCTGCAAATCTGCAAAACCCTTTTGTCACATAAGGTAACCCTCACAGGTTTTGGAGATTAGAATGTGAACATCTCTGGGGGGCGGGAGGGGCAGCATTTGTCAACCTACCACAAGGACCGAAAAATTACTGGTTTTCCCACAGATCTGGAAGCTGCCTTCTAGTCCTCACGTGTTAGCTGGGAAGGGAGAAGCTCTGGCCAGCCCCCAGGCTGGGGTCTGTACGGCTGGTGCTGGGCCCTAGGCAGGCTCGAGATAAAGCTCACGCAGCCTAGCACGTAGGGAAAATTGGGGAAATCTTACGTTGGCATGCAGCATTAGTCCAGATAAGCAGGGTTACACTGACGTCCCTCACAGTTACTCAAACCTCAGAGATTCCATACAGCAAAGACCTGTTTTGTGCTTTCTGCCAAGTCCAGTGGGCTCTGGGCATCTTTCTTGGGAGAATGATCTGCAACTCAGCAGTTCGGGCTGCTTTGAGCTTGTGGCTGCACCGTCCTGACACAAGGTCCCCTCCACATTTGCCACGTTCCAGGAAGAAGGAGACCAGAGAAGGACTTTTCAATATCTTGGCCCAGAAGGGATACTGTCACTTCCCTCCACGTTTCACTGGCTAGGACTGGTCGTATGACCGTAGCCAACAGCAGGAGACTGGGAAGAGCAAGGTGCTGTGCTTTGAAAGGGAAACAGAACCAGACGTCGGTGAGCATTGCGCTGGCCCCCCACACGCGCCAAGGGTGCAGATCAGCTGGCAGGTACCCATGGAGGGGGGACACGGGCAAGAAGCAGAGATGACCCGAGAGCACTCTATGAGCAGGGCTACGCCACTGTTCCCCTACACCTCCCCCGACGACCCATTGTTTTGACATCTGCCAGGAATGCCAAAGGTAGACCTAGGAGAGGGAAAGAGAATTTTCCTTTATCTTCAGATTTCACAGTTCTAATTACTCTCCTGCCTTCCTCTGCCAGGGGCATGAGCACAAATCAGAATTATCTGAAGAACTCAAAGAGGAATTTAGCCTTCAGACTCTAAATGCGTAGCGTTCTTGGATTCCCACTTCAACAAGGCAGAGATGATTAAAAAAATGAATTTTGCTTTATGTCAGAAAGTTCAAAACAAGTGAATTCACAAAGAGAGCTCTTGGCAAAAGCTCCAGGTTTGGAATTAGACAGCCATCGGGGAGAGAATTCTAGCTCTTGCCCCGTCCCCGTGTAATCTCTGTAAGATGAGCTTTTCCCCATCTAGAATATGAGCTGTAACATGTGCCCTGCAGGGTGGTGGAGATCGGATGTCTCGCACACACCCACCTGGCCCCTGCCTGCGCTGCATACGGCGTTATGTCTTTCCTTCCTCTGCAAAGAGTTCTCAACCTACAAAGGTTGTATTGGTGATAGACCAGACACATGGGAAGGATTAACTGAGATTTTTCTTGACCTTGCATTTCCTTAGTAGCCTTGGTCCCCACTCATCCACATAGCTCAGGTGGGCACAGTGTGCTCCTCACTTCTGAGAGGGAATGCCAAGCAGAAGCCTTTTAGCTTCAAAAGTTGAGGCCTTATGGAGAACGTGCAGCAATTCTAGAAAATGCAATAAATGCAGGAGAATAGAGCAGAGAATCAGAAGAACTAGATCCCCACCAGCAAAGCCAGACCAAGATTCTCCTGCGTGTGGGAGGAGGAGTTGGGGCAAAAGAGAGGAGAGGTTAGAAGTCAGTGGATCCCATAGAAGGCTTGCTGTGGATTCTCTCCAGAGCAGGAAAGAAGATGGAATCCCCAGATCTGGTAGCAGTGGGCACCAGGTAGAGCCCTGGGAGGTGACACCCCCAGAGCTGTGAGGCTATCTGGCATGACTGGACAAAAGGTCTCTCAGCGGTGCCTGAGAGTAGCTCAAAGATGTGTGAAGGGCTTTTCCTCAGGAGTGGTGGGTGATGGTGCTCACAGCCTGCTACCTCACTGCCCCGTCCAACTCCCTGACAGCTGTCCTACCTCTACTGTAGATGAGGCCTGCAAGGTGCCACCGCCTTTCCCCAGCTGCCTTGCAGGGCACAAAAGAAGGCCTTTGGGGGAGGATGTATCTAGTGGTAAGAAGGGCTAGGGATGGGTCTGCTTCTTCCCGGGCAGCTGGAAGGAGATTGACAGTTTCCAGTCCCCACACTGCAGGGCCAAGTGGCCGGCAGCATAGGGCGTGCTGCGTTTCCACTGAGCGAGTCCTGAGGTGGTCCGTATTTCTCCCGGCTGCATTGTCCCTGAATGTGAGACATCTACCTCTGTTCTCAGTTCTTTCTAGAGAGTCTGTGCAACTTTACACCTTCTGATAAATCCTGCTCTAGGGTGGATTCTGTCCTCGGCAGCTGGGACACTGACTGGCACGATAACTAAGTAGGAGCTCACGTGCTCAACAATGAAGACAAGGATGTCCCAGTGAGTGCCAATGGTGAGGACCAGAGCATTTCATCATTGCACTGTTCAATCTCGCCACTTCGACACCACTCCAGGGCAAGCAGTGGCCACTGAATGAACTGTGAACCCCCTTCCATCACTTAGCAGACTGGTAACTCCAAGCAGACAGTAAATAGTTCCATCATATTACAGGAAGCCATGTCTACCTCATGCTTCCATCAGTGGTCTGAGATTTATACCCAGCAATGACGGTTGGCTTCACAAAGAACAGGCCATGTAAAGATTTCTAAATCTCCACCTCACATCCTTAGGTGGCTTCTATCAAAAAAAGGAAAAGGAAAAGAAGAGAAGAGAAGAGAAGGGAAGGGGAGGGGAGGGGAGGCGAGGGAAGGGAAGGGAAGGGAAGGGAAGGGAAGAGAAGAGAAGAGAAGAGAAGAGAAGAGAAGAGAAGAGAAGAGAAGAGAAGAGAAGAGAAGAGAAGAGAAGAGAAAGAGAAGAGAAAAGAGAAGAGAAAAGAGAAGAGAAGAGAAAAAAGAAGAGAAAAGAAAAGAAAACCAGAACATAAGTGATGGCAAGAAGGATGTGGAGAAGTGGAACGTTTGTGCATTGCTGGGAGGAATGTACCGTGGTGCAGCCGCTGGGGGCCACAGTATGGTCATTCCTCAAACAATTAAACATAGGACTAACATACGGTCCAGCAACTCCACATCTGAGTATGTGCCCCAAAGAATTAAAAGCAGGATCTTAAAGAGATATTCACATACTCATGTTCACAGCAGCATTATTCACGATAGCCAAAAGGTCAAAGCAACCCAAGTGTCCAGCGACAGATGAGTAAAGAAAATGTGGCATACACATACAAAAATCGAATATTATTTAGCATCCATAAAAAAGGGACATTCTGACACCTGCTATAGCTTGGGTGAACCTTGAGACCATTATGCGGAGTGAAATAAGCCAGTCAGAAAAAGGCAAATACTGCATGATTGCACTTAGATGAGGTAGAGCGGCCACACTCAACAGAGACAAAAAGTAGAATGGTGGTTGCCAGGACGGAAGCAGCAATGGTGACTTGGGGTTTAATGGGCACAGTTTCCATTTTACAAGATGGAAAGTTCTGGGACAGCTGCACAACAGCAAGAATACACTTAATACCACTGAACTGTACCCTAAAAAATGGTTAAGATGGTAAATTTTCCATTATGTGTGTTTCACCGCAGTTAAAATTAAAAAAAAAAAAAAAGATGTCTAAACTGTTCATCGAGAGCCACTGGCTAGACTCCCAGAGCGTGAGCACTGACCAGAGCCTCAGAGGTCACTCTTATTCCCAGGGGGGAAATCTGAGGCCCAGAGGAGGGAGGGGACAGACACTATCCTTCAGGTCGGTGTTCCTTCTACTCCCCACCTCCCGCCCTGCCATGTGACAGACACCCAGGTGACTGACATGTTGTCCCCACCCTGGGATGCTCTGTGCTGCCTTACCAGGCTCTGCTCTGGCCCCTGGCTGCCGGGTAATTGATGATGACTCACAGACCAGGCCAGAATAGGAAGCAGCAGGCCCAGACACTAATTAGATCTTCTCACTCCTGAAAGGATGTGCTGGAGCCTTGTTCTTAAGACGGCCACCAGCGAAGAAATGACATCGTGCAAATAAAACAGCCACCTCCCCCGAGCTCTTACAGGGTCCCAGATCCTTTGTGTACACTGTCACCTCTAATCCCACCCCCGGCCTGGGAAACAGACGTTATTATTACGTCATCCCAGAAATGTGGAGCAATTTATCCGAAGCCTCACGGTGGCCATGGGACGGGGCCAGGACTCTGCTGGGTGTTGAACTAACTCAACAGTTTGAGCCATGTAAGGCTTGAGAGAATATTGCCATGTCTTAGCCCTCCTACCGGGTAGTAGAGTTCAGGGACAATTGTAGTAAGGATAGCAGCTATAGGTAAGTAATCGATTTTAGTTTCGACAGAGTGGTTTATTTCTACAGAGAGATAAATTTATGGGCTTCCTCTTTCCAAGTCATTCCTCTGGGAATCATTTTCAGGGAAGCGCCAGCTTTAGAAAAATTTGTGGACTTCTTTGTATGGAATTGTTTGCTGAGAATGAATATATATATATATATTTTAAGATTTTATTTATCTATTTGACAGAGAGAGACACAGCGAGAGCAGGAACATAAGCAGGGGGAGTGGGAGAGGGAGAAGCAGGCTTCCCGCCGAGCAGGGAGCCCGATACGGGGCTCGATCCCAGGACCCTGGGACCATGACCCAAGCTGAAGGCAGACGCCTAACCACTGAGCCACCCGGGCGCCTCGGGAATGAATATATTTGTCTGATTGTCTTCCTCAAAGCAAAGTACAGAATATTAGAGTCAGAGTATTGTTAGAGATCATTGTATCCACTCCTCTCCCCAGTTGAGGCCAAAGAAGGTTAAGAGGCCTCTAATTTATGGCAGAAGTGAGAGAGAACCTGGTTCTCCGACCATCCACTCGGCTGAATGGCCTTGGCCTTGGACATAAAAGACCCTGGAAAAATCTCTTTGGTGGCTAAAGTCAATTCCTTCTTGGGTTCCAAACTGAGGTCTTCTGGGTCTGCCAGGGAGCAGACTCAAATCTCTCAGACGTGAAGCCGCAAGCCTCTGACGTGAGCCAAGTGCTTGTAGTCATCTGTGAAGAAGGGATCATTACCCCTATTTTGTGGATGAGACAATAGCCTCTGAGAGGTGACCGCCCCCCAACCTTGTCCAGGATACCAGCAAGTGGGTGAGTGTATTATTTTTCCAGGGCTGCTGTAGCAAAGTACCATAGGCTTGGTGGCTTAAAACAACAGAAATGTATTTTATTTACAGTTCTGGAGTCTGCAAGTCCAAAATCAAGATGTAGGCAGGTTGTTTCCTACTGAGGCTTGTGACAGAAAATCTATTCCAGACCTTTCTCCTTGGCTTATAGATGACTGTCTTCCCTCTGTACACATCTCTGTGTCCAAATTTCCCCTTTTATAAGGACACCAGACATGTTGAAATAGGGTCCAGCCTAACAACCCCATTTTAACTGAAACAACTCTTTAAAAACGTTGTCTCCAAATACAGTCCCATTCTGAGGTACTGGAGGTTAAAACTTCAATATATGAATTTGGGAGGGACACAATTCAACCCATAGCAGTGAAAGAGCTGAGATTGGAGGCCAGGTATGCGAACTGTGAAAGCCTGGCTTCTCCCCTCCACCACCTACAGCCTCCTTGGCAAAGTCAAGGCCAGTTGCTGATCTCCCGTGACAGTTCCACTGATGAGTCATGAGCAGGACCTGACCACTCTTCCCAGAAGCACAGAAAATGGAACCATCCCAATGGATGACGTCCCATCTCTTACTGCAGCTTCTCCAAAGTCTCGCCATCAAGTAATAGAGAAATCCACAGAAAGAGAAGCTCAGGTAGTTCTGAAAAAGATGAAAACATCTTAAATCTTACTGGTGGTAAAAGACAGGAAAAGCTGGAAAAGCTATTTGCACCAAACAAATCGACAGAGATCAAGAAGTTCGAGAATTCCAGGTGCTGATGATGCTGTCAGGAAGCAGGGACACTCACAGTGGGGGTGTAAAATGGTCCACACTCTAGGGAGGGAACTTGGGCTCTACCTGACAAAATCACAAGTGCATGCTCCAAATGTATCCAGAAACGACACCTCTAAGTATTTATCTACAGCAACACCATCACTTTCTGCAAAACAAAGTGGGTACCAAGTTCTGTATTTCAGTGCTATGCTATCCAAAGGTTCACACAACCTAAGTGCCCATTTTACTAGGAGCTTGTTTACAAAGCTGTGGTTAGAGCCATACAATGGAATACAATTTTAAAGAAGAATAAGAAAATTATTGATGAACTGACGTGAACAAGAAAGTAGAAAAGGAAAGCACAGTGTAGAACAGAATGCAAAATATGCCATTGTTTGTGTGAAAACCTAACATCTCTGTGTATGTTGGCATGCCCAGGGAGCATGTAGGGATGGTCACACACGAATAACTGATATTAGTGGTTACTTTCTGGGAAGAAAACAGGATGGCCAGGGAGGGGAATGGGGGCAGGAAATGGGGCTAGAAAGGCATATGTTAAAATCTGTTCTACGTGCAAGAATTACTTATTTTAAAATATATGCAATCACAAAGAAACTTCTTCCCATCAAGCTATAGGCCCCATTTGGTGGCGTATTCCTCCAGGCAAGACTTGAGCCTTTTAATAGTTTCCCAAATAAATTCAATTAATTTTTATTCTCATTTAATGAATCCAAATTAAACCAGTACCAGTATGGGGGGTTGGGGGGAAATCAAAGCACAAAGAATCAATACAGATCAGATGTCATTCCCTTGCTTTCCTTCTCCCTGTCTTCTCCCTGCACCAGGCTGAGTTAACCCTTCCCTCCCCAGCATTCCCACCCTGATCTGGACCTGCTATAACTCAAGCCATGGAGAGTGACAGACATTCATCAGCAAGTCTCAGAGGCAATGGGGCTCACAGACAGGCCCCGGCACTGGACAGAGATGGCTTGGGATCCCGGTCTGGCCATGCACAAGCTGTGTGACTCTGGGGGTTTGACCACCTCTCTGTTGCTCTGTTTCCCACATGGTGGGGAAGGGGACATTGCTTGCTGTCTATGGTTGTTGTCAGGTGGATTCAACGCAGGGCCCAGCACAAGGCCTGCCACCGCCTGGGTGTTCTGCTCCGGGTTTTCACATTTTCTGGGCACCTGTGGTGTGCTCTCTTGGGAGACAGCAGAGAGCAAGGCGAGGCCTGGCTCTCGCGGAGCTTGCCTTCTAGTCTCGAGGTTGTTAATCTTATTGCCATCATTGCTTCTGTGCACACACCGTAGCCCGGGCAGCACGCGAAGGGCTGGATAAAGGCCGGTTTCCTGCTCTGGCCTTTCCCCTGGCTCCCCGAGGCAGGGCCATGTCAGCACCCACGCTGGGCCCGGCCCACAGTCCCCGCTCAGAGCGGCCTGCTGAGTGAAGCGGGAAGAAGCACATGAGACGCCCGCTTTCCCTCAGCCCTCGCCTCCAGGTTGAAAAATAACACAGCAGAACAGAATCCCAGCAAGCTCCCTTCACAGCCCCAACGGGCAGCTGAAGCAGGAGACCTCCAGGGTCTGTAGTCGTGATTTCTGGTTAAAGGCTTGGTGTACACTCTTCAGACGAAGAAAGCTGGTTTCTCAGTCCATTAGCCTTTCCTAAGAGGAGCCCAAAGAGCTCCTGACTTCAGAGCACCCTGGGAGGTCCTTTGTCATCTGCTATCAGTGCTGTGATGGAGGTGGCTCCTTGCAGAAGGGGCCAGGAAGCCGGCTCAGGTGGGGCTGGCAGAACCCCACAGTCCTGAGGCCAACAGGAAGAGAGCTGGCTGGGTCCATGAGGACACATTCTCTGCGTGGCTATTTTGGGGCTTGTGGCATTTTTTAGAAAATCTCAAATGTCTGTAATTCCATAATGAAGAGTTCCCTCCCACACCTTACAAGGCCTCTAAGACAAAGCAGCCAGAAGTGAGATGCAGAGGCCGTTTAGGGGCTCAGTGGACGCCGGGGGAGTGGTTTGAGGACGGAGCAAACCTGCGTCAGGGCTTCCGTATGTATCCACATGGGGGTGAGGGGCTTGTCGTAGGGGAACTGGCTGGTGAATCTGCAGAGACTGGGGGCAGAATAATGGAAGCTTTCATATTAATGCAGCTTTTATCTATGTGCAGAAAAAAAGTGACACGCCACAGATCAAGAAAAGAAACCTGCATTTTCAGTACCTATAATCTGTCAGGTGCTTTATAAGCATCCTTCTCATTAATGCAAAGTAATGTCATTCCCATTTTAGATTTGAGGATACCAATGCTCGAAAAAATAGAGTAAACGACCACAGCTCCACAGGGAGGAATGGAAGGCTCAGCCAGGGGCTGCGGAAGCCCAGGCTCATCTCTGGGGGACACAGGCAGCTGTGTCCCCCCGCTGCATTCACACCCCACTGAGCAGTTTACCTTCTACTGAGGACGCATGGCATTCTGACGTCCTGGTTATGCTCAGAAATTGCTTGTCTTTGCCTCTTCATCATCATCATCATCTTCTTCTTCTTCTTTTTTAAGATTTTATTATTAAGTAATCTCTACACCCACTGTGGGACTCAAACCTACAACCCTGAGATCAAGAGTTGAATGCTCTACGGACTGAGCCAGCCATGCACCCCTATTCTTGGATGATTGAGTGGATCTGGCTGGCAGGCTGTGTCAACCAATAGGGAGAGCACACTGCGCTGTGTCACCAGGCCTCAAGGGGGCTGAGATGAATAAGACACAGCCTTAGCCCTCAGTGGACTGGTGGGCTGAATGCAGCTTGGAGCCAGGCACACCTGGGTCTGATCCCACCCTGGGCACCACCAGCCATGAGACCCTGGGCAAACCCCCTTATCCCTTCATGCCCATGTCCCCTACAGACCCTGGGGATGATAATATCCACATAGGGTTGATTCAAGGATTAAATGAGATGGTGCACTTAGAATTCTGGCATGCAGTTGGTGCTTAATCTTAATCCTAATCTTATGGCCGGTGGCCAGTCTTACTGTTTAAAAGACATGCTTGCCCAGCAACCAAATCAACCTGACAATGTCACATTGTAGAGAGCGTAGTGTCTTACAGGTGAACAGAAATGCAGATTTTGGGTTGGGGACACCCAGCGGGAAGACATTCATCCCAGAGGTGGGGTGGGAAGGAAGAGGGGGAGAAATCAAACTCTTCTTGGGGTGAGCACAGGGCTGTTATGGACTGAATGTTTGTGCCCCCCAGAATTCACGTGCTGAAACCTCACCCCCAGTGCTATGGTGTTAGGGGGTGGGGCTTTGGAAGGTGATGGAGGGCGGAGCCCTCAGGAAGGGGGCTAATGCCATTACGAAAGGCACCCCACAAAGCTCCCTTGCCGTCTTCGTGCCATGTGAGGACACAGTGAGAAGTCAGCAGTCTGCAACTGGGAAGAGGGCTCTCAGCAGAACCAGCCGATGCTGGCACCCTGATCTCAGACTTGCCAGCTTCCAGAGCTGTGAGCGGCACATGCCTGGTGTCCATACGCCACCCAGTCTATGGAATCTGTTACAGCAGCAGGAGCAAAGGCAAGTCTCGACATGCCTTTAATTCTTGATTTGGCCAATCTGTCTGGAAGCTTGGGATCTGGTGTGTGACCTTGCTTAATGCTCATGATAATCAGTGAAGCGGGAATCTCTATCTTGTCCATTTAACAGATGGAGGGACTGAGGCTTGGAGGGGTAAAAGTCACCCAGCCATCAGCAGCAGGTTTGTTCAGGGATTCATCCGCCCATTCAATCAACACATACCCAGTGGGCCTCCCCTATGTGCCAGGCTCTGTGCTAATGACCAGCGTGCCAAGTGCTCTTAACAAGACAGACACGGTGCCTGCCCTCGGGCTGCTTATAGCCCAGTGACGGGGACAGACGTGTACGGAACACCCACAGACGATCCCACAGTTGCAGGCTGTTGGAAGTGTCCCGAAAGCAAAGTAGACGGTGCTACTCATCAGAATGGAATTGGAGTTACCCAGGAAAGGGGCTGGGCGGGGAGAAACTTCCAAGGAGGCGAGAACCCTGACACAGGGTCTTGTCTGATCAAGAACGAATCTTCTGGCTCCCAAGGGGGAGCTGGTAGCCTCTCCCCACAGGCAGCAAGTGTGGAGACAACACCTCGAGTTCCCCTACCGCCTCGCAGCCTCCCCAGCCCTGCCGGGGCTCCTAGCCAAAGAAGTGAGTCTCTCACTCTGCAGGCAGCCTGAGGCCCCTCAGGGGGAACAGGCCTTCCCTGTCAGCTCGGAGGCATGGAGGTCATTCTAAGGGGTGTGTGTCTCATTGCCTCAGGCTGTGCATGAGCCACGCCATCAGGCCCCCGTCATGGGGGCCAGCCAGCGAACATTCTGAGGTTTTTAGAGACGTTAAGTGGGGATTAGAGCACAAATAACCTTCCACTCTCATAAAAATACACATCAAAAGCGGGTTAGGTGTGGCCCCATTGCTATATTCAGACAGTTGGATCTGCCTCACTACCTGAGTTCAACTGCTGTAGAAGTCTGGCAGTTGGAGAAAGAAAGTTTCATTTGCTCGGGGGTGAAGGGGTGCTAGGTCCCAAAGGAAGGTGCTCCTGAATTCTAGTACCAAGAAGCCCTGCGTGGGAGACCCCCTCGCTATCTCAGAGAAAAAACCAGGGGCAGGTGGAATGAGGAGAAGCCAGCAGAGGCCGGCTGTTCGGGGCCTGGAGCCCAGCTGAAGATTCTGATCTTTATCGTAAGCTATTGGCGCAACCCAAGGGGTTTTGGTGGAAGTGACATCATCTGGTGCCTGTTTTGAGAAGATGTCTCTGCGGCTCTGGGAAGAAGGACCCGGCAGGCCCTGTGGGAAGCAGAGTATGGATGCAGGAATAGGGTGATGGGGGTGACATGGAGCACGGGAGCCAGGGAGGGGAATGCCGAGGGCAGGCTATAGGATTTGGCTCACTTCCTCTCCCGAGCAGGCAGCAGGGAACCACATTTTCTCATGGCGTCCAAGTATCCAGGCAATTCATCTTAATTGCTGAGAACGGGCCTGAGAGTTTTGTGTGAACACGGGGCACTGACTAGATCAGCTGATGACCATGAGCGGATTCTGAAATGCAACCATCTCCAAGATGGGACACGCAGGAAGCAGGTGCAGGAGTCCAAGAGGGGCCAAAGATGCGTGCACTTCGCTCTGGGCATTGTAAACCTCAAGCAGTAGAGTGGAAGTAGTAATAAAATCCGGGTTTTGTAATCAGAGTGTTCTCCTTCTTTCTTCTGTTATGGCCGTGCCAGTCCCCCATTCATGCAATTAGGTATGAACAAACTGATATTAACTGATCCCAGGACAGATCATCACAGCAGAACTGAGAACACATGTATCCAATTCTTGGCTTTTGGATTTCTAAATAATAAATAAAATAATAATAATAATAATAAATATATAGAATAAAGATGAACGGTCAGGGTCCATTTTCCCACTCTTGTAGTTTCTATGCCAGTGGGAGGAGAGGGCAGGTGACAAGCAAGGACAACGAAGGACACAGGTTTAGAGAGAGCCCAGGACAGGAAGCCAACCCAGGGGTTGCCGGCAGAAGCTGGGTCAGCCTGGGAGACCACCTGTCTGTACTCCCCAGGGGCTTGCCCCGCACGATAGACTATCCAGTTTCCATAGCAGTGGGCGCCGTTAGTTGTCACCATCAAGAAGCTGGGTTAGCTGTCCATGAGATTGAAAAGTGTCCATCACCTGCAGCCTTCACAGCACCCATGAGCACCTGAGCCAGCCCCCATCTGATGCACCTGGGCAACCCACCACCCCCACAAACTCCTGGGACCCCCATGAGCACCCCTCCCAAGACAAAGGGTAAGCTGTGGAAGGGAGGTCGTTCTGGAGACCAAAAAGGCCCTCCATCCATGCACGGGAATAATCAGAGGCCTCCTCTTCACACACCATCACGTAACTCACTTCGTAAGTGGTCGGGTTTGGGGGCTTTTGGGTTTTTTTCATCATGAAGTCAAATTACATATATTGATCTGAGACCAGCTTTTCCCAGTTCATAATACACTTCAGAGATCTTTCCTTGTCAGAACACAGAAGACTACTTTATTCTTTTTTAAGAGCTGCAAAATAATTCTTACATGGAAACAACATTTGTAAATACCCTCTATTGCGAACCTTGCATTGTTTCTGTTCCCCACTGTTATAAAACAAAGCGTGAACTTGCGCCTTCATGCGCGTGTGTGTGTGTTTGTGTGTATCTTTGTGCTTTTGGAGTGTGGAATTTCCACATCAAATTTTGATGGCTTCTGGCCTTTCGCCTTATAGAAAGGCAGCATTACTAGATCCACACGTTGTGAGTGATTTGACCAAGACGTTGAGGGAAAGAGACTTGGCCAAGATCCCTGACTGCTAGAGAGGAAGAGGTAAGATGGGAGTCCAGGTCTAGCTGCTCCCAGCCCTGGTAAGCAGGTACACAGCAGCGTCGGCTGGAGGAAGTCTCCACTGCATCACACGGAGGGGCCTGTGATGAGTTTGGAGGCACCAGGCATCTTGTGGGCCCAGCTAGGTGTGTCCCTGTCCCTACAGGTTCAGCCCTGTCTCTGCCACGCTCTAGTGCCCACCACCAGCTTCCCGAGGGCAGCCCCCGCCCCAGAGGCAGGAACAGCCAGATCAAGCCTTCAGCCTGGAGTCAAGGTTACCAAACAAAACAAATATGCCACTGGGGCCTCCCTGACAAGCAGATGGCTGAGACCATCTTTCTCCTCCAAGCCCAGTCACAGAGCTTGCTGGGGTGCGGAGGCGTTGAGTGGCTTCTGAGGCACTCAGCAAGTTCTATGACCTAGCCCCAAACACAATGCCCATTAGTGAGGTCTAATGAATGTCCTGCTTAGGTTTACTTGGAAGCCTTGGTTAGGAAAGAAAGAGCTAAGACAGATCTTGGGGCTCTATTCAGTTTCTCCCTCTGAAGTTGGGAAAAAGATTCTTTCTCAGAATATATTATTTAAGGGCAGTATTTCAAGTGAGAGGGTCAGGGATCAAGAGGAGTTCAGTGCTAATTGGCAAGCAGTCTGAGTAATTTCATTAATCTCCCATCCCCTCAGCAGGCCAGGCATGCAGCCCATTCCTTGAACTGTTGGTTAATTCACTGTAGTCCACATAGACTTCCACCCCACCTCCTTATTTATCAAAGCCTGGTAGCAAGTGTCTACTCGCCTTTCTTTCCTAGAACGCAAGCTCCTGACTGTTCCTGGATGCAAAGCACACTGCCACATTCCTCTCTGCCCTACACAAGGTCAAATACAGAGTAGGTGTCTGGTGCCTTGAGGCTGGGTTCATTCATCCATTTGAGAAATATTCCACAGCTCTGATATGCTGTGCTCTGCTCTGCACTCAGGTTTATCTGATTCGATGGCCAATACATAAGCGAACTACGACATTGGGTGGTACGAAGCAAGAGTCCTGGACTAAGAGTCAGAGATAGGAGTTCTGGCTTGACCAACGCCCTTTCTGGCTGTCAGCTTCCTCTGCTATGATAGAACGGGCCCTGGAGGGTCACCATGTCTCTACGACCAGCCAGCTCTGAGGAAGAACTGATAACCTTTATCAGAGCGCATAGACCTTCAAAGAAACAGATGTGTTGCTTGCTGAGTAACAGATGTTAGACAAAAGCGATCAGTCCTGGGGAAATTAACTGTTTGTTGATGTTGTTCACAGATGGAAGAGCAGATGTGGACCAGTATTGCTGGGGAAGCCTGTCGCCATTGGTAGGCAAATGGCAGAGGCTGAGGCCAAGGCCGGCTGGGCCGGGAAAGGGCTGTGGCCCCGGACTCAGGTGGACCTGAAGCCTTGTGCTGCTCCTTCCTAGCTGTGGCCTCTCTTGGACACTATCAACCTCGCGAAGCCCATCTCACCTGCACCACTTCTGTGAGAATCAAAGGTGCTGGTGCCCAGACTGTGACATCACACAGTGGTGAGCCCCTGAATCCTGGAGTCCAGCCGCAGGGGTTCAAATCCCTATCATAACCTTTCTAGGTGGGGACTGGGGACAAATCATTCACTGTCAGTTTTCTCATAGAGATAAGAAGTAATTATTTTGAGTTTAAAAAATTATAATAAACGCTCGATAAGGGGTCGTTATTAACACGTAACCGCCTGGCACACAGTAAGTGTTAAATGTAGCCCTTGGGGAGTTCATTGGAATAATTGAGCGTGGTGCTCCCAGTGCGTCATGAGAGTCAATGGGAGCAGGACGGGGCTGCTCAGCCGGCTACAGGCATCCGTGTGTGGCAATTTGCGGTGAGTGACTCTAAGTGGGCTGACGGGACCCTGGCTCTAGGCTGCGGCAGGACCATCCCACTGGGTAGTAGAGTCAGAGACAAGAAACTCCTGGCACTACAAGGATAAGAGAAGACCATCAGGATTCAAGTGGAGTCAAGGAATCCCAAGTCCTGACGTGGAACCTGCTATTTGGGGCAGTGGCCCAAGGGTAGCCACTGTGAACCACAAGTTTTGGAATGTGGTTTATGATGCTTTGGCATCTGTTTTGGTTCCGTGCGTGGCGTGTGTGTGTGCGTGCGTGTGTGTAAGGAAAACCAATTACTAGCATGCCAACCTAGAACCCCAGTGCGCCTGACACCCACTTGCTTCCCTGGTGGTGATTATTGTCCCAGGTGGGGAAAGGGAGTCTCTTGTCCCCATTAGATTAATGCCAATGTAAGAATGTGTTTGTTCTGGCTTCAGCTTTCCACAGCTTTCCCTCAGGAAATCACGGAGGACATTTCCCTCTGGGTGGGCGGGAAGCCGTTTGCCCACCCTCAGCACTGAGAGGCCGTTGGCCGGCGGGACCCCCTCTGAGGCAAAGGCCCTGCAGAGCCGGTTCACCCCGGAGCTGCTGCAAGCCCAGCAGGAAGCGGGGCGGGGGGCAGGAGGAGCTGGGAGCCCCCCAGGCAGCGTCCTTCTCCACCAGCGATGCTGGGATGTGTCCCAGCCATGGTGGTGTCTCAGGAAAGCCTCCACACTGGCTGCCTCCAGCCCTCCCACAATGGTTTTAAAACTCCGGATTCATTCTGTCTAGAAACATGCACCCCTCCAGCCTGGTCTTACCCTCTTACCAGCACTAACCTCTGCCTTCAGAGCAGGTATCCATTGGAGGGAGCAGCCCCAGCTCTCCCAGCCCCTTCCTCCCCTCCTGGGCTTGTGGATCCCTCAAAAATAATAGGAGCCATCACAAATCTCTGCCACTTAACCAAGAAAGTTTATGTTACTTTAAATAACAGAAGAGCAGAGATAGACGTGAAGGAAGAGACAGCCGTGGCCCAAGTGGGCTTTGGCCAACTAGGAGAGTCTCGCAGAGCTCACCTTCATCTTGCCATCATCACAGCGTCCTCTGGGGGCCTGGCATCTAGGCTTGGAGGCCAGCTGGGAGGGGGCCCCATCAGGGCTCTGACAATGGTCAAGGACATATAGAGCTGCTGCCCAGGCCCCTGGGGCTCCCACAGTTCATCTGATTCCGTGGTTTTGGTTTCAGTGAAGTAGAAGACGACCACCCTGGCCAGTCTAAGCAGGTGATGGAATTGTCCCACCAATCGCCAGCAAGCCGCTGCAGTGGGGAAGCTGACTGGTCCTGGTTGGTTCCTGCCACTGCCCAGACATTGGGCTAGGAAGGGAAAGCAGCAGGGTTAACAGCAAGACAGACGCTTTAAACGAACTGTACCGCTGTGATCTTGACCTTTTGGTGAAGCGACTAAGACACTGTCCATTTTCCTGGTTATTAAAAGCCCACTTCTAAGACAAAGGGCATTGTGGGTGCACTCATTTCCTATGGCTGCCATAACAAATTACTATAAACTTGGCTGCTTAAGACACAGATTTATTCTCTTAGTGTTCTGGAGGTCAGAAGTCCAAAGTCAGTGTTAACCGGGCTAAAATCAAGGTGTTGGCAGGGCTAGCTCATCTAAAGGCTCTAGGGGAGAATCAGTTCTCTTCTCTTCGAGGTTCTAGAAGCCACCCTCATTCCTCAGCTTGTGGCCACATGACTCCAATCTGCTCCTGTCACCACATCTCCCTGTGTCTTCCTAGGAATTACACTGGGCCCACTGGGATAACCCAAGATCACCTGGGGAGATGGAAGTGAAAACACCCCATTGTATATGGTGGGGTTCGGGACATGGTACCCCAAAATATGACACCTTGGAATATTGAATGTCTTGAGCTAAAGGAGTTTGAGAAAATGACAGAAGCAGGAAGGTCACTCTGATACCCCCAACCCTTGCCCTTCTTTCCTGAAACAGGTCATAAAACTCCCATGGGAAAGGTAGCTTCCCGTACCAGGAGGATGGAAGGCATGCTTACCCCCAGACAGGGAACTTAGGGCCGAGAAATCTTAACCCCTATCTGCCCAGTTCCTTCTTCACCATTCATTCTTCTATCCAAATGCCTTTATCTCATCAATTCTTCAGTTGTTTCTGTGTCAAAAAGGCATAAAAGCTTCCTGTTTCTGGTCACTTCCTCGAGTCTTCATCCTCTTGTAAAGGTTCCTGCATCCATATGAAAATTCGACACAACTAGTCTGCTTTTCTCCTGTTGACTCGTCCTTGCCTGCTTACTTTGTAGGCCCAGGCAGGGACTCTATAAGGGTCAAAGAGAACGTTTTCCTCCCCTACACAGTCTGATAAGGGCAGCATCACGTCAGGTCAAGCAGGTGGATCAGGGCCCCTCTGGCAGCAGGTACTTTCGGGCCCTGCGAGTGAATCACGGGCACACGGGACAAAGGCTTGGCGGAGCCCACAGTATGGTGTGGCCGGGGGCTTCAGGGAGCTAATGGGCTTCCCCACCCAGTCCTCCAGGTTGCATGAAGCTAAGACGGGCGACGTACGGAAAGCACTTCACGAACTTCAAGGCCCTGTGTGAACGGCAGACCTGAGGCAGCGGGGGCCTCTGCGGCCACCCACAGGTCCATGGCACCTCTGCTCTGCTCTGGTTCCCATCAGTCAGACAGAGGCAACAATCCTAAAGTGACCTCAGAGGGCATGTGAGGGGCGGATGAAACAAAGCGACAGGGCTCTGAAAAAATTCATTAAATGCCAACACCTAATCTCATGGTCACTCTCCAGGTTAAAAGCCTCCAGTAGCTACCAGAGAAGCCAACATCTCTTCCGAAGGGACCCCAGAACCCAGCTCTGGCCAGCGCTACTCTGCTGGACCCCCCTGACTTCTCTACCTCTCTCCCTCACCAGGGCCCCAACCCCTTCCCACCTACACGCCGACCTTCTCTCTATTCCTTGGACACCCCCAAACACGTGCTGACTTAGGACTCTATACTTGCTGTGTCCTCGGTGTGTCGGGCCCTGCTCCCAAATCCCCCACACCTGCCTCCTCCTTCTTGTCCCTCCCCAGAGGCCTCCTCTGTGGCCCCCACGCCCCCTACCACCTCGCACACCCCGCCACCCTTAGATTCTCTCTTCTTTTCCTCACATAACATTGATCATCATCTGGAATTACTTTCTTCCAGTACTTACTCGCTTGTCTCCCGGCGGGGTTATAAGCTTCGTGAGGACGGGTACCACGCCATGTTTGCTCACCTCTGCATCCCCGGTGCCTGTATGACAGCTTCCAGAGCAAGGAAGACAGTCAATATTTGAAAGAATCAAATCCCAAGTGAAGAGATGAATGAGTGTAACGACAAGGATTCCTCCCATGCTTGTAGCCCTTATTGGGCAAACCAAAATGGAGATTTGTGAACCTTTGCATCTTTTTATATCAGGCAGTTTGGTTCTCCCTTCAGGAAAGTTGCATGCCTGGTGATAACACCCAGCCATCCTGGAGGGAAAAAAATGAGAATATCACTCTAGAATTTATGAAGAATTTCAGCACAGATTATCTCATTCTTCTTTCCATGGTGACACTACATATTCGCTGGTATTTTAACAGAGGAGGAAACAGAAGAGACCCAGCTGAAGCACAGAGAGGCTGTGTCGCTTGCCTGAAGTCACACAGCTCAATCATGGTGGACCCAGGCTCCTAGGGAAAACTATGTTTGGAAATACCCTATGCCAGGCCCCTCTCTCTAAGAACACTGGTATCTGTCTTTTGTTCTGCGAAAAGTTCCTTATTAATGCACTCCTTTGGTTATTCCACATTCAGTGGCACCAAATCTTGTGCTGGGTGCCCAGACTCCTGCACTGCCCTGACATATCCATGCCAGATGGGGGAAATGAACTCTGATGGATACCTAGTTGCTGTGGTTATTACTGGCGTTGTATTCTGTCTAGCATCCTACCTTTCTTCCTTTGGTCACTGCCCTTGATTTTCCCTTGGGAAATCTCCCCAAGGTGGGCATGTGTTCTTTTCCTGACCAGTTGAAGGCACAGAAACTGAATGAGCTTAGGCACCTGACCCAAACCAGGCCAGCAAACCAGTCCTAGGAATTTTCTGGAAGTTTTCTTTTCCCAAAGGTATTGCTTATTTGGGAAAATATAGGTTTAAAGTTACAATTGCTATGTGAGAATGAGCCAATATGATGAAGTAATTTCTCATTTACTTCCCATTAGTATCTGGATTGAGCCATGCCTGAGGGTACAACTCTCTTGTTAAGGCCAACTGGAGCTGGGCTTCTGATACTTGAACTAAAAGAATCCTGGTGAATACAAGATGTGTGAATCATTACTGTCCCATGCCGTAGGAATACACACTATGAAGGTTTGCCATTTGGAGGCCAGGGTAAGTCTCAGAGAGGAGGGCACGTTCGAGGCGGAACTCAAAGGAAGGGTAGGAATTGTTGGGCAAATCTCTAGGTGTTGGGACTAATATACACAACCACACTGCCATGGGATTCGGCAGGCCGAATGAGGGGGTAGCGTGGGGAAGGGCCGAAAGGGGATGTGGAGCCCCTCACAAAGGGCTTTGGAGGCCATGCTGGAGTTTGAACTTTATTCTGTGGGCAGTAAGTTCTCATCTAAGAACATTCAAAAGGGAAGGCTGGGTTTCTGAATCAGCAAACCGTTCAGAAACCCTCCTGGAACAGGTGACCCTCGCCTCCTCCCTCCTGGAATCCTGTCATCTCCTCTGTGGGTGGATCAGCCACCCCCACCCCCACTGCACTTCAGTAGCTGAATGGCATTGGCATAATTAAGCCATGCTGGGCATATTTCCAGAAGAGACCCAGCCGAGGCCAACAAAAACTGTGATTCTATTAGAGTCTCAGATTTCTTTCAGACTCAGAAATTCTACTTTTCCTCATTTTCACCTCAGAAATAAAACACAGTCCGTCCGGAATTGGGCTCAGCGTGTGATGGGGTGTGGGGCTTTCAGGGGCTTCAAGAATCTCTCTGCCAGCCCCGGTGGGGCCTTCTTGCAGGATACCACCCAAATGCTCTAAAGAGAGGGTGCCCCCTCTTGACAAAGGAAGCCTCTGGACAGGGGAAGAAGCAGAGAGTGGGCAGAAGGGGAAGATGACGCAGGGCCAGACTGCCCTCAAGGGGAACTGTGTCTTCATTAGCTTCTTACTGGTGCGCATCCTTGGGAGAGGTTGAGGGTGCAGCCCCCTGATCTGCCCTGGGGCCAAAGGCCTGCTCTCACCTTGGCTTCTGTGGGTGGGGGAAGCTATCCATTGTCAGAGCCCTGCTAGACCCTCAGAGGGTGTCAGGATAACCCCAGACTCTTTGAGCCTAATGTTGGCAAACAGATGCCTGGGCATTACCTGGGAAGTGTCGTGATTGCAAAGCCTGGAGCAGGGTAATAATGCGTTGTTACCCTAATCTCCAATCCCCCCCACACCTGCTCTTGTCTACCCCTGCCTCCACCTGCGCAGGTCCGCTGCCCTCTCCGGCAGCTCACTGTGTTGCACCTGCCCCGAGCCTGCCATGGCCCACACTGCCAGCTGGATCTGGGGGTCCACGAGGCTGCTGAGCCTGGGAAGGGAATGACCCCCTATGCTGGGGCCGGAGGCAGCCCCGGGGGCTTGGAGATGGTGCAGGGGGGCCGAGGGAAGCTTCCAATCCAAACTGACCAACCTGTTGCCCCACTGTTTGCTCAGCTGCTCAGCGTACTGTTCCCTCTGCTCCAAGCTGTTCCTCCCCCAGAAATCCACACGCTCTACTCCCTCCTCCTCCTCCTTCTCATTCCTCCTGCTGCGCTTCCTCTTCTCTCCTCCTCTCTCAGATCATGACTCAAATGTTCCCGTCTCGGTGGCAAACCCCTCCCTGACCACCCTATTCAAAAATGAACACCGCCCCCTCCTCCCAAAATGAACACCCCCTTCTCTCTCTCTCTCTCTCTCTCTTTCACACACGCACACACACACACACACACAGCATGCACACGCTCCCAAGAACTCCTTATTACTGCCTCTCCCGCTTTCTTTGTCTTCCTAGCACTTACTGGCAATACAGAAACCCACATACATCGTGTACATACATAGTTCTTTCAGGACAACAACTGCCCTTTACTAGTCACTCGCGGTGTTCTAGCCCCTTCACGGAGCACTGTGTGTGCGGCGCGTTGCCCCTGCCGGCCTCAGGAGAGAGCAGGAGCTGTCACGGTGACATCCCCGAGGACCTGCACGTCTACAGGGCAGAGGTCGGGCCCAGCCTAGCTGGAGCTTCGGCTCAACGTCTCCAGAGGCTGAACTCAAGAGTGTCAGCTGGGGTCTTATCAGAGGTGGCTGTTAATAGAAGTCATTTCTTTGTGACAGTAGGTAGGACTGAGGTCCCCATTTGTTTGCTGGCTATTGCCTGGGGGCTACTCTCAGCTCCTAGGGGCCCGTTCTCCCGTCCTTGCCACATGATCCCTCTGCAGACGCTCTCGACACAGGTACAAAAACATTCTCAAACTCACTTATTAATGCTATCTTCCCACCCCCATGCTCCTCTAGAACATAGATTCTGTGTGGGTGAGGATTTGTGTTGATTTTGTTCACTGCTATATCCCCCAGCGCCTCAAACAGCACCCGATGCATAGTAGTTGCTTAACACATGTTGATGGAATAAATGGCTACAGTGATGAAGGATGGAGACTCTAGAGACAGGCAGATGGGGTTCAAATTCTAGCATTAGCATCTACTGGTTGCGTGGCATGGTGCTTAGCCCCTCTGGGCTCAGCTCTCTCATCTACAAAACAGGGGTGGTTGTAACAATAATTCCTTCCTCCCAGAGTAGTTGATCAGATCCATGAGATCCTGCATGGAAGGCACGTGACAGGTGTCCGGCCCCATGAGCATGGAGTACTGTTATCCACTGGTGTCCTGATTTCCTTCCATAGTGTTGGGTAACCAGCCATTTTCTTCCTGGAGCTCTCTACATGTAGATAAAGAAAGTAGTATTTCAGAAAGGTCCAGTAGTTTTCTCGAGGTCCCAGGGTGAGTAAGTGGCCGACAGAACTAGAACCCAGGACTGTGTTACTCAGGGACAGACGCCATAAGTGGGGGACAGTAGGTAGGGAGGAGTGTGAGGGGTGATGGGGCAGCCGTGAGGTTGTCACAAGAGACTGGGGAGGAGAGGTGACCTTCCATTCCACAGATGCACTCCAGGTGATCATGTGGGGCACATGCTTAGAAGATGGGCTCTTCCCTCACAGACCCAGTGGGAGAAAGCACACACCAGGATGTTCTTGTACAATTGTCTACACGTATAACTAACTGCGCATTGATTCTGCTTCCATCCACTGTGTGTACGTCCGTCTCTGCCTGCCCAGCATCCATGCCCTACTCCTCTGGTTCCAACACCCAATTTTGCTTTGGAAACCAGCCCTTGCCCATCCTCGGCCCATGTGGTTCTGGTGAGACAGACCACACCTCTCTGCTTCAACAGTGCACCTTGACAGTGATTGGGTCAAGGATAGGCATGCGACCCAGCCAGTGCAGTGAAAGTCAGTCCTGGGGTGATTGGCTAGAAGTTTGGAAAAACAGGCTCTTTTAGTGTTGCTCAGCTAGTAGGATATAAGCAGGAGCTGTGCGGCATCCCCATATGGAAAGAGTATAAATAGGAAACCCAAAACGGAAGAAAAACAATGGGGAGACATGAAGAGAAAGGACAAATAGGAGAAAGAAAACAACTTGGTAATATCGTTCGAGTCCCTGGATCTAGCTGTGCCTGAAGCTAGCCCTGTCCCTGTGCTTTTCATTTGCATGAGTCAATACATTTCTTCTTTGCCACGTCAGTTGGTGTTGAGTTGCCGTCACCTACCACCAAGAAACTTCTGGTTAATGCACTGACCCCCATCCTGACTTAGCTATTAAGCAGCTTGTGATGTATTCAGAGGTTTAAGAACATTAGAGAGAAGGAAACTACCATCTACTGAGGACTTATCATGTCCCAAGCCTTTACCAGAATCATCTAATCCTTCCCAAACCCTAGGAGCTAGAAGTTATTACCCCAACATTACTGATGGAGGAACTACAGCTCAGGAAAATGATTTCCAGAGCCAGGTTGCAAAGCAGAGGTTCAAATCCTGCACCTTCTTTTTTCTAATGCAGGCTTCCATGGACTAGGGAGAAAGGTCTTTTAAAAGATGGGACTTTAGAGCCTGGTCAAAAAGAAGGAATGTGGTCTTGTTAGGCCAAAAATGGGTAGGAAAGGAGTTCCAAGAAGAAGGAATCACACAAACCAAGCTCAGAAGTAGGACCATGGAGAGTTGTTTTAGAAAACAGAATGGAATCCAAATGGACTGGAAGCTAGAGCTCAGGGAGGGACCAGAAAGGAGAAGAGACCTGAGAGACGGGCAGTGACTATGTGGCAGAGGCCTGGAGAGTCCCCCTAAAGACTTGACTGTAACCTCTGACTTCAGGGAGCTTTGAAAGGTTTAGCAATTTCGTAAGATCCTTCTGAAGCCACTGGGTGGGGTGAGATAGGGTGCTGGTACATGGCCCTGGTGAGAAATCAGGAGGCCTAGACCAGGCAGGGTGAGGAGGACGCAAGTGAGGAGGCACATGGGGAAAAGATTGTAAAGAAAAGATATCAATATAACCTAACAACGAATGGAATGGAAAGAGGAATCAGAGAGACCTCAAGTGTGGAGTTATTTACAGGAAACACAGTGAGGTTTTTCAGATGTCAGGAAGTCAGGTGAGGTAGGATCAGGCAGCAAAGATGATGATTTCTCCCAGCAGTGCTGAGAGTCTTGGGGGCAAACTGTCAGGTGAGCCGTGGGATGGGCAGGTGGTAAACAGCTGGGCTCAGGAAGGAAGGTCAGGGCCTTGGAGTCAGTCCTGGAGGCCAATGACTTGAAAGCAGGCTCATGACCCCTGTCCCCCTCCCACATCACTGGCAGACTGAAGAAGACCACGTGGAGAAAGGGACCAGGGGGTACCCTGTCCTTAGGGTGGGGTAGCAGGGCAAAGGCTCCAGCCCTCCCACTAATGAGCACGTTTCAATTCCAATCCTGCTGTGTGGCGCCCCAGTTGTATGATCTTGGACAAGTCACTTTCCCTCTGTGAGTCTCAGTTTCCTCCTCTGCAAAATGGGGGTCAGAGGCCCCGCCTCAAAGGGTTGCTATAAGAAGAGATGAGCACAGAGTATAGTCGTAGCTCTTCGAAGACGGTTCTTCTTTCAGCATTGCCCCTGAGGAAAGAAGGGATGTTTATTCAGGGACTGAAACTTACCTACCGACTTGGTCTGGTCAGAACAGCATTTTTATGGCCTCATTCCTCTTGCCGCCAGGACAGGAAAGGCATTTTATGGTGCAAGAGCATTCTTGCTCAGTTCTTCTAAATCTTCCTTGCAAGGTTCTGCACAAAATCACTCAGACCGTAAACAGAATTGAACAAATGGCTGAGGCAATTTCCCCCGACACTCTGAGCCTCCCACTCACCTTTGCACGGTGTTCACATTTCTCCGGCAGCCTATGGAGGACGGTTTCTGGAAGCCTGAGGTCCTGGATGGTCCAACCCATGAGGATTGATGCATATCTGGTTTAAAAAAAAAGGTCACCAGTTATCTGCACAGGGTTTGTTCCTGACCAAACAGTTATCAGTCGATGTGGCTTTGACCTCCCAAGGAGCTCCTGCACTTTGCCAGCTATGCCCATTTAATACAAACTGAGGGTTGCAGGAGTGGAGGGGGTGGGAGGGATGGGGGCGCTGGGTGATGGACACTGGGGAGGGTATGTGCTGTGGTGAGCACTGTGAATTGTGTTAAGACTGTTGAATCTCAGACCTGTACCTCTGAAACAAATAATACATTATATGTTCATTAAAAAAGAAAATGTATAAATATTGGGAATGAAGAAATAAAACTGTGTTTACAAATGACAAAAAAAAATATGCCACTTTCAAAATACATTTCTTATTGTCGTTGCAATTTAAGCCCTAAAGCAAGGGTCACCAATTCCAATATCCACAGGGACCAAAGTGAATAGTGCTTGCTGGGTGTGGGCCAGGAGGGCACAGCAGGGCCTCTGTAAACTACCGAGCTCAGGCCTCTCAAAAGGACAAAAGGACATAGCTGTCCCTTGACCCCGCCCCCCCATCACCATGTACAAATGTGATTCTAGCACTGCCTGAGCATTCCAGTTTTCTAGAGAAACTGGAAACCGATGTTTTCACTTGACTATGTGCTGCTGAGTAGGTAGTGTGTTAAGTTAAATTAATGCTTATAACAGCCCTTTAAAGTAATTGCTATTATTAGGCCCATTTGATAGATAAAGAAATTGAGACTTAAAGAGGTCAAGTGATCCACCCACCAGGAAGCAGAGGGACCAGGGTTCAAACCGAGGAGGTCTGATTCAATGGGGCGCTCTCAGCCACCACATTTGACGGTTCCAGGGACCCAAGGCCAAGGCGAGGGAGACCCAAGTGGTGCTGGGAAGCCTGCAGAACAGCAGCAGTGTGGCTCTACTCTCAGCAGGTCTGTGTTTGAATCCGTGCTGTGTGACCTTGAGCGAGTCACCCCACCTCTCTGATGCTCTGGTTTCTCACCTGGGAAAAGAGAAAATAGTGGCAATGCTCTTTTAGAGACTCGGCCAGTCCGTGCGCACATCGTCCAGTTTCTGGAACATACACGCTGCTCAGAAAACGGCAGCCCTTGTCACACATTGTGAGAATGTGGTCATTCTGCTAGACATCGGAAGGTCCTCAAGGTCATCAGGGTTGCCTGTGTGACTTAAATAAAGCCTTCCCAGATAGGAAGTCAGCCCCCAGATCTTTCACTAATGGCTGTCCAGATTTTTTATAACCTTGGGAGAATATCAGGCAGATCCATCTTCTACCAGTGGGTTGTCGTCCGTCAGCCATGAAAGGGCTTGCTTTCCTCGAGCCTTTGTGCTTGCAGGGCGGCTAGCCAGTGAAGAGCTGGGTCTGGTAGCTGTACGGAAGCTCATCTACCCTAAACCCAAACCCCTTGTCCTCATCTGGGGATGCCTTAGCAAGGGAGATACCAAAAGTAAATTCGCAAAACACATTTTCTTTGCATCCTCTAGCTGTTTCCTTTTGGCTCCAGTCGGACTTGGCAGACTTGCCTTGGGTTTCCAGCCAGAATCATAAAGCCTTTATCACACATGAGCATACGCACATACGGCTTTAGTTGCTGGATCGTTTTAACCACTCGGCTTATAAATGCCCCCTCCTCTAACTCTGTACCACCTGCTCTCTCCCTACCCACAAGTAAACTCTGAATCCAGTTGAGTCCAACAGACACTCACTGCACAGCTGTCCAAACCCTGGCCTCTGGCTGGTGCAGGGCATCTCAAGGGCAGTTCTGAACCAGCCCCGCCCTTGAGGAGTCCACCTGCCCAGGTAGGTCAGATCCGGTCACTCCTCTCCGTAAAACCTCCCCGGGTGTAATGGAGGCAGCTGACTGTTCAGCAAGTCGGCCTCCGCATCTCACTGGGGCACAACGGAACCACATTTCCCAGCCCCCTTTGCAATTAGGTATTACTATGTGCCAAGTGTTGAATGGCATCCCATAAAAGTTCATATGCTGAAGACTTGGGACTTAAGCCCCAGTACTGCAGAGTGTGACTTTATGTGGAAATAGGGTCAATGCGGATGTCAGTAGTTATGATGAAGTCAGACTGAAGTAGGGTGGGTCCCTAATCCAATAGGACAGGTGTCCTTACAGAAAGGGGAGATTGGGACACAGACCCACAGGCAGGGAGAACACCACATGGCAATGAAGGCGGGGGGGTGCTTCCACGAGGGAAAGCAACGCCAAAGATTGCCAGCAAACCACTGGAAGCTAGGAGACAGGAGACATGGCCCACAAATCACAGAACACAGACAAGAGCATGGGACACATTCTCCATCACAGCCCTGAGAAAGAGCCAACACGCCAACACCTCGGTCTTGGACTTCCAGGCCCCCGACTGCGAGACAGTCCATTTCTGTTGCGTAAGCCACCCAGTCTATGGCACCGGGTCCTGGCGGCCCTGACAAACTGACCATGTCACTGAGCTGGACCCCATGAAACGGGATGGCAAGCGCTGTGTGCCCGGGACAGCCCGTGCCAGAGACACGTCCGACAAGGCCCCCGCACCCTCCGTCCTTCTCCCAGAAGTGGACGCGCAGACGACTTGGAGCCACGTGTTGGAGGTGTGGGGCTGCTGTCCGCCTGGGGCTCTGTGTGACAGCATGGAGCACAGCCACCACCCCCGGCAGTGACTGGGTCTGATGTACTAGAGAAACGGACTCTGATTTATTAAGCCCCTGAGATTTGGGGGTTAGTCTGACAACCTTATTTAAAGTAGCCACCCTCTGGGGCCCCTGGGTGGCTCAGCCGTTAAGCGTCTGCCTTCAGCTCAGGTCGTGATCTCAGGGTCCTGGGATCGAGCCCCACATCGGGCTCCCTGCTCGGTGGGAAGCCTGCTTCTCCCTCTCCCACTCCCCCTGCTTGTGTTCCCTCTCTCGCTGTGTCTCTCTCTGTCAAATAAATAAATAAAAAATCTTAAAAAAAAAAAAAAATAAATAAATAAAGTAGCCACCCTCACTTCCCTTTGGAGCATTCAGCACAATCTCTGTGATGCTTTCCGTTTGCTGACTTGCCCATTTTCTGCCTCTGCCACCTGACCCTCAGTTTCACGAGGGCGGAGGGTCTGCTCGCTAACTGCTTTAGGCCAGGCCCGGCCCTCCTTCCATTTTTCCGGATGGGATTCAGTCTGGTGGGAGAAAGGGGCAGGGTCACGCTCACAAGCGCTGCTCACAGGGACGTAAGATGACCGGCGTGCGAACAGGTCTGGGGAGCAATGTCTTCAGGGGAAAGAAGAGAAGGACAGAGGAACTGCAGAATGGGTTCTGTAGGAGAGAGTGGCAGGGGAGGGCAGGCATGTGAGGCCGGGGCTGGATGAGAAGCTCTGCAGCCTGAGGCGCGGGGACTCCGAATGTTCTGCAGCTGAGCAGGCGGGGCGCCGGCCCCCTGGGGGGAGCAGGAAGCCCAGGTGTGCGGCCGGACGAGTCTGCAGGCGCTGGACCGGGGAAGCTTGGATGCATTTCCCCTAACCCACCGACTTCCGAACCTCTCAGACCACACCCCAGAGAAGGAAACACATCTCACACCACAGTCCAGGACGCACGCATTCATGTCGGAATATAACAGACGTAACAGTCTTAATAAGTAATACTGGCCCTTATAATTTAAAAATATGTCTTTTATTTCTTATTCTATCCCATCCCATCTATTTTAAAATGCCGATCTCTTATGCTAAATGGATTTCACAGTAACTACTGGGTTGTGACCCAGAATTTGAACGTCTCTGCTGCCAGCACATGGCACTCCTTTAGGTGGGCTCAGAGCGAGGGAGGGGCCCGATGAGCGGACGGGGGGTGGGGAGAAGGGGAGGGAAGGGCGGGGCGGCCAGCCCCACAGTGGAGGGGCAGCAGCCCAGGCCGGGGCGGGGGGGCGCTCTACACAGGGCAAGGATTACAGCCGGCGGGCTGATGGATGCAATCCTGTGAGCAGGTGGGTGCCTGGGGACTGGCAGGAACCCAAGTACAGGAAATGGCCCTAGCTCTTTCTGAGGGCTTGGCTGAGCGCCGTGGCATGAGTCCCAAGCCAGGGTGGGGGCCGTGGGTTGGTTGATGCTTGGATGGCTTCGTTGGAGAGGAGGGTCTGCAGAGGGGCTGGGAGTGGGAGCCAGTGGTGCAAGGAGAAGGGAACGTGTCCACGGGGTGTGGGCACATTTGCGCCTCGAGAGTGGCCGGGAGGCCTCAGGGCCCGCTGTCAGCACAAGTTGCAAACCCTCAACACAACACGGGGCTGGGTGTGTGAGTGGGTATGCGTGTGTGCGTGTGTGAGTGAGTTGTGCATGAGCGTGAGTATGTATGTGCAAGAGTGTGTGAGAGTTGTGTGTGCTTGCATAAGAGTGTGTACGTATGAATGTGTGAGTGTGAGGGGGTGTGTGTGGGAGCGCGCATGTATGAGATAGCCTGTGTGTGAGCAGGGGACCTCCTCTGGCCACAGGGTGTCAGCCTCAGGTCTCCCCTCATCACCCCTCAGGTGGTGGCCTAACCCAGGGTGTAGAGTCAGACAGAATCCTTTGTCAGGTCTGACTGTTCCATGCTCACATGTGACTTGAGCCACGTTGCTTCTCTCTGGGCCTCAGTTCCCACACCTGTGAAATGGGTATAGAAATCCCATCCCTTCCAAAGAAGACATCCAAACGGCCAACAGACACATGAAAAAGTGTTCAATATCGCTCGGCATCAGGGAAATCCAAATCAAAACCTCAATGAGATACCACCTCATACCAGTCAGAATGGCTAAAATTAACAAGTCAGGAAATGACAGATGTTGGCGGGGATGCGGAGAAAGGGGAACCCTCCTACACTGTTGGTAGGAATGCAAGCTGGTGCAGCCACTCTGGAAAACAGTATGGAGGTTCCTCAAAAACTTGAAAACAGAGCTACCATATGATCCAGCAATTGCACTCCTGGGTATTTACCCCAAAGATACAAAAGTAGGGACCCGAAAGGGTACGTGCACCCTGATGTTTATAGCAGCAATGTCCACAATAGCCAAACTGTGGAAAGAGCCAAGATGTCCATCAACAGATGAATGGATAAAGAAGATGTGGTATATATATACAATGGAATATTATGCAGCCATCAAAAGGAATGAGATCTTGCCATTTGCAATGACGTGGATGGAACTGGAGGGTATTATGCTGAGCGAAGTAAGTCAAACAGAGAAAGACATGTATCATATGACCTCACTGATATGAGGAATTCTTAATCTCAGGAAACAAACTGAGGGTTGCTGGAGTGGGGGGTGGGGTGGGAGGGATGGGGTGACTGGGTGATGGACACTGGGGAGGGTATGTGTTCTGGTAAGCGCTGTGAATTGTGCAAGACTGTTGAATCTCAGATCTGTACCTCTGAAACAAATAATGCAATATATGTTAAGAAAGAAAAAAAGAAGAAGAAGAATGTAGCAGGAGGGGAAGAATGAAGGGGGGGAAATCGGAGGGGGAGAAGAACCATGAGAGACGATGGACTCTGAAAAACAAACTGAGGGTTCTAGAGGGGATGGGGTGGGGGGAGGGGTTAGCCTGGTGATGGGTATTGAGGAGGCACGTTCTGCATGGAGCACTGGGTGATATGCACAAACAATGAATCATGGAACACTATATCTAAAACTAATGATGTAATGTATGGGAATTAACATAACAATAAAAAAATTAAAAAAAAAAAAGAAATCCCATCCCAGCGAGGTGGCTTTGTGAGGCTTTTCGAGGTAAGGTGTGGCACATGGCTGGCATCTTCAAAGCAGATGGAGGAAGGTTCTGGGCTTTACTTCATTTCCACTGGGACCTCTCAGGCCAATACCTGAGGCAATTTGCCTCCTTTCTAAACCTCTCTCACTGCAGAAGCTGCTGTGTTAACTATTTGCTATCTTGGGAGCCTTTCCCCACTCTCACTGGCGGTCCCCCTCTATCCTGGAGACTGATGCATCCTTGAGTGATAGATGTCAGGACTAAGGGTTCACCTCTGCTTTCCTGAGCAAACTTCTCTAAGCCTTCTCATCTGCATCTGTGCAATGGGCGCGAGGCTCAACCCTCCCTTTGCAGGGCTGTTTTGAAGAGCTGATGAATTACACATTTGGAAAGGTTTGTCAACTGTGAAAGCAGCTTGGGTGGTGACGAGATAATCGGAGATTGTGGGGATGTTGGCATCTCAGACAAGCCCCTGGCAAAGTCCCTGCAGAGAACTAGGAGCCCAGAACAACCCCGGTCTGCTCAGGGTGCTGGGTGTGGGTGCGGGCTGCCAGAGCCTGCGGAGAGAATTCCCTCCTTCCTTCCCTCCTCCCTGCTCCTCCCTCATCTCCTGGTTATATTTGGGTTTGGATGTGATTCAAAGGGAGGGGAACAGAGATGGTTCCAAAGAGGGCCCTGGGTCCTCCCTGATAACAGCTTGGGCCCCCTAGTACCTCCCTCGCCCCCCGGGGGGGCCCGTGGAAAGACCTAGAACAGCATCTCCACTGCCCCCACCCCCAATCTTTGCAGCCAGCCCTGCTTCCTGAGCAACAGTGATAAATCTGCAGCCTTCCAAGGGCTAGAATTCTCCGGTTCTCGCTGGCACCCGGTTCCCATGGCAACCGGAGGCTCTCCTTTGCCACCTTCAGGAATGTCATTAGGGCTGCGGGGGGTGGGGGGGGAGCAAACAAAGGGAGACATGTCGGGCTGTGCAGCGTCTGCTCCACGCAGAAGCCCTGTGTGTAGCAGGGGCTTTTTCTTTCCTCGTAAAGAAAATATACCAACCATTTCATTACATCAGACCAACTAAGGCTTTTCTTTCCTCAGGGGAAAAAACAACAAAACTCATAAAATGTACCTCAGAGCCCAGTCTGAGAACTGGAAAATACACGCTGATGTGTGAACCACAACAACACTACAAAAACAATAAGGACTTTACATTAAACCCTCCCAACCGCCTCCTCACAGAAGAGGAAACTGAGCTCAGGAGAGGCCAACAGCCCCCTCAGGGCACGGAACCAGGGGTGGGGGGCGGGGATGTGAGCCCAGCTCGGGGCCTGCTCAGCACCAGAAGCCCGGCCAACACGCCCTCCCGGGAACCCGTGATTATGGCATCAGTGCCTGATTTAGGAGCCAGGTGCCTGTGGAGGAAGGGGAGGGATGCTGGATGTCTTCCTGGCCCTCCGCCCCCAGGTGGGCTGATGCAAACCTGGACGTAACCCAGATTCCAGATGTCTCTGGAATCCACGTTCATGCCATCTTCCAGCTGGATGCCTTGAGCTTCTTCTGCTTTGGTCTCACTAACTTCCATCTCTTCATCCCAAGCCCCCCTTCACCGAGGCCACAGAATCTGTGCAAACATGCTCTGGCCATATCCTCCCACCTCTGCCTAGCCAGCACAAGATGAAGTCCAATCTCCTTAGCATCAGCCTCTGGGCCCCCGCTGGTGGGTTCACCATAGACCTTCTAGTATCACGCCCCAGAAATGAGCCCATTGCTCCAGTCAGACTGAGCTCCACGTGGCTAACCAAACGGTTCCTGTTCCTTTTGATCTCTTTTCCTTTTATTTAAGTTGATTCCTCTGCCTGGAACAGTACCCTTCTTCCCTATGAGCCACATAAAGTCCTGGTTGAACATCCAATTTCAGCTCATGCCATCCCCCCCAGGAGATCTTCCCTAATTTCTGGTCTCCTCCACTTCCATGCAGACTTAGTCCACCTCTCCTCTGGGCCCTTAAAATATTTAGACTCCTAGCACTTTCTTCGTTTACTGAGATTACCTACTTGGGGTCTGTGAACCCTTCGAGCTCAGGGACCACAGCTGGTGCATGACTGTCATTTCAGCACGCAGTGGACGCTGAGGAATTTTTAAATGGCCGACTGGCCCATTCACATACACAAAAGCGCAGATGGACAGTGGAAAGAAGAGAGCATGCAAATGTGACTAAAACTTGTTTTAAGCTAAACCAATAAGAGGTGGTGCTAGAATGAGCTACTTTCCAATTTGAAAATCTCTTTGGAGTTGTTGGAACATGATTTGCCTGATATAAACAAGTCTGATCTAATGTTGGACCAATGACCCGGCTCATGGCATGGTTATCCAGGCAAGTTTAAGAATTAGCAGGATTAGTCTTATCTTGTTTAGCACCGCTTACATCTCCAGCCAGTCCACCCACTTCGAGGAAAATTTATGGCCTTAAATGCATTTATTAAGAACCACAAAGCTTGACAAGAAAAGGACTTAGCTTGCATCTAAAAAAGGCAGAAAAGTACAAAATAAGTCACTCTCTAAACTGAAGGAAACCATTAAGAAAGATGACAGCAGAAATTAATAAAATAAAATACAAGCAAAACAAAAGCAGTAGATTTGATCAATACAAACCTGACATGGTTTTTTGAAAAGACCAATATAATAGACAAATCTCTGGCAACTCTTATCAAGAAAATCAGAGAGAAGATATTAAAAAATAACTTTGGAAATGAAAGAAGTCGAAGAACTATAGATAAGAGTGATAATAAAAATGCATTTAAGAGTGCTAGGAACAAGTTCACAGCAATGAATGTAAGCGTCTCCATGAAATGAATGACTTTTTAGGAAAATATGAATTACTAAAATTGATTCAAGAAGAGGTAGAGAACCTAAATAGAGGGGTGCCTGGGTGGCTCAGTCAGTTAAGCGTCTGCCTTCGGCTCAGGTGATGATTCCAGGGTCCTGGGATTGAGCCCAGTGTCGTTAGGCTCCCTGTTCAGCAGAGAGTCTGCTTCTCCCTCTGCCCCTCCCCCGTTCACGCTCTCTCTCACTCTCACTCTCTCTCTCTCAAATAAATAAAATCTTAAAAAAGAAAAAAAAAAAACCTAAATTGATCAACAAACAGAAGAAAAGTTTAAAGTAACTAAAGGCCTGTCCCTTAAAAAGAAAATAAACTCAAGTGGTTTATGATGAGTTCCACCAAATTTTTGAACAAAAAAAAGGTTATCTATGATATATAAACTGTTTCAGAACATAGATTAAGATGGAAATTATTTCTCCTTAGCCTCTGAGCAAATCCTGATATTAATATTAAAACAAGGAAATAGTAGGCCATACTCACTCAGAAACATACATATAGACGTGCTGAATAAAATATTAGCAAATCAAATCTAGTGTTAATATTAAAATGCCAAGGATATTTTAATATTCAATATCTATTCAATACTAGAAAAATCTATTTATATATTTTATTAGCTTAACAGATAAGAGAAGAAAATCATATGATTGTTTTAATAGATGCTACAAAAGCACAATAAAATTAAACACCTGTTTCTGTTGAAAAAAGTAATGATGTAATAGCTGATGTTTCACAAACATCAAAATTCTAAACAAATAAAATTGTCATTATTTGTAGGCAATATTCTTATCTCCCCAGAAAATCAGCTAATAAAATAACAGAAGAAGAGACATCAATGAAGGGGGAAGTAGGTAGATATTACACAGCATTTAAAAATTAACAATTTCCTGGGTGCCTGGGTAGCTCAGATGGTTAAGCGTCTGCCTTCGGCTCAGGTCATGATCCCAGAGTCCTGGGATCGAGTCCCACATCGGGCTCCCTGCTTGGTAGGGAACCTGCTTCTCCCTCTGCCTCTCTCTCTCTGTCTCTTAGGAATAAATAAATAAAATCAAAAAAAAAAATTTAACAACAAAAAAAATTAACAATTTCCTTTGCTAAATAATAATCAGCTCTAAAATGTAATTAAAGTTCCCATTCATAACAAGAAAAAACAAAGAAACATACATACAATATTTAGGAATAAACTGATAAGAACTGTGTAAAACCTACATAAAGAAAATTATTAAACCTAATGAAATGAATGTTAACAAGAATGAAAAGTCCTGCGTAATGGAGATTCATGCCATAATCCTAGATAAAAGACAAATTATAAAGGTGTCAATTCTCTCCATATAATCTTCATATTTAATGTAATCCCAATCATAATTTCAGCATGATGTTTAATGAAACTTGGTAAATAGATTCTGAACTTGACATAGAAAATGCATAAAGATTATAAGGAAAATTTTCAAAAAGAAGAACAATATAGAACTTGCTATACCACATATTAAAACACACTGTAAAGCTATAGTTATTAAAATGGTGTGCTTAATGGCTCTGAAATAGACAGCAAATAGAACAAAATAGAAAATATGAAGACCAACCTATATACGCTTAAGAATTTTATTTCATGATAACACGTGGACTACTCAGTAAACAGGATATCGTTCTCAGTAGGAAAAAGTGAGGATATTTAAAAATTTATGGAATATAATCATGAAAAATAATGAAAAAGATGCTTATGGACATGGAAGATTTCCAGTGCTTATTGTAAAGTGAAACGAGGTAAGTCATGGAACAATACGCCTACTGTAACTCCATTTCTGATTTAAGATGCAGGTCATGTTGGAACGTAAAAGCACAGAAGAGTCTAGAAGACAGAAGTGAGCCTGTTCACAGTAGATAGTTTGGGGGAGGAAATTGGAATGGGGAGGGGTGTGAAAAAATTTCCCATTTTGTTCTATATTCTAGATTATTTTAATCTTTCATGCTGAAAATGTATTCATGCATTTCTTGCTTTCATGCATTCAATAATAAATTAGTGTTCAGGAAAAAAAAAAAAAAAAAAAAACTCCATCATACACCACAGAAAAGACCCTGGATGCCAGCAAAATAGATCTGGGGCTATAGAGAGCTCAGGAAGCTCCCCCCTCCCCTCCCCCCTCCCCCCCAGCCTGTCTGCTGTCCCCAGGCACAGTCCATTTCTTCTGGAGACAATTCCAAGTCTCTTGGTCTGGCCTTCTTGAAATTGGCCTTCACGCAGAAGACCATTCAGTTTCTGGGACTGCCTTCACCCCTGGGCTCCATTCTTCTGACATTCCTTAACATTATTCCCCACTCTTAAGCTGGTCCCACCTCATCTAGCCCAACGGGGGAATTCAGAGCCTCCCAACCAAAGTGTGTGTCAAATGAATGCCAAGGACACTGAGCCTCAGACACCGCTCCCCTGAGGAGAAGCAAGAAGCCACACAGTAAACCGCTGAGTAGCCACTTACCAAGTGCTTCCCACTCCTAGACTTCTATGGCATCATTATTTTGTACACCAAACTCTGTGTTTCCCGCTGGAATGAGGGAGGGCAAGGACTTCGTTTTGTTCATGGTCTGTCCTTTCTCCAGCACCTAGAAGTGTGCCTGGCCCCGTAGGCACTCGATAAATACTCACTGGATGACTATTCCTGTTAAGATGCTCGTTGCAGACCCTTCCTTCTGATTTGTGACCTCCCAGGGTCAGGAGTAGGCTCCCTCCTCCCTCCTTGTGAGTCAAGGCTCATTTCTTCTTCCCAGAAGTTTTCAACAATTTTTGAACCACCTAGCCCGTGGGCCTGGGGCCATTTTTCTCCTCTGGGTCTTAGTTTCCGTTTCCTGAATAATGTAATCCCCAAATCCCCATGTCAAGGACAAGTCAGGACTCTGCAGCCAGCACTGTCCGTGGCTTCTGGGACAGCAGTCATGGAATTTGCATTTTTCCGCAAGCTTGATCTCATAAATTTCCCCTGCACACCCTGGCTGAAGATTCGTTGGACTAAAGATTTTCTGTATCTCCTTTCCACCACCAAACTCAAGGAGAATTTCTAATTCTCCGCAGAGTTCCAGCGCCCAGTGGGTTTCTTCCCCAGGGTTTGGGCTCACCAAAAATATTGATTTTGATTTCTTGAGGAAAAACCATAGTTGATCCAGCCTTCCCAAAGGTGCTAATGAGAAGTGCTTCGGCCAGCCTGAGCCGCTGTCATTCTGTGTCCTGATTAACTGGCCCCCTTTGCACTGAGGTGATACCTCTGCGCAAGATGGCTTGAAGCATGGAAAGAGGCCAGGCATGAAGTGTAGAGGACAGAATAAGGAAACTGAGGCACACGCCCAGCCTCCAGGCCAGGAGGCACTGATGACTGTAATCTTCAGAGGGATTTGCAAGAACTTGCGTGCATTTAACTCCACGGCTTAAAGAATAGGACTATAATTTCGTAAACCATGACAAGCAGTAATAATCATCACAGCTAACATTTCTGAGCATTTGCTGCATGCCAGGCCTGGACGGGTTTTATCATTTTTAACCCTCCCTGCAGGCCTGTTCTGCAGGCCTGATCACTCTGCCTACTGCCCGGATTTGGAACCTGAGGTCAGCGCACTTGCCCAGATCACCTGCTACGCCCTAGGTTCTGCTCTTTACACCCAAAGGACTTCGAGTGGAGGAGGGGTTTACCCCCACCCGGAGCTCTCTCACCTGAAGAAGGAGGAGTACCTGCCGGGGAGACCAGGACCCCGGCCTGCAGCCCAGTGTACCCTAAGACACACTGGAGTCAAACGCTTGCCTTTAGCACCAACTGTATTCAGTGAAATCCAATCTAAAATTTAGCCTTGCCTAAGGCTTTTTGTGTTCTAATTATAGTCACTATAAGTAAAAAAAAAAAAAAAAAAAAGAAAAACCTAGATGCAAAGCCTTTAGCCACGCACTCCACATACCCCAGCCCCTGAAGGCATGTTTTCACATTTTGCATTTTCCCCAGTTCGGTTAAAATAGTTCTTTCCAACAACTGGTAAAGAACTTCCTCTCAACCTAAGAAATCCATTTTTTTCCCTTTGTATCTCCGTGAAAACAGGGTGGGTAATTATACGAACCTAATTATCCACTCTCTCAGGAGTTGGGCTGCTCAGGCTGGGTTTGTGGTGTTGGACTTAACTGCCCTGAAAACTCTACTCGCACAATAGTATAATTATCATAATCAGCCATGCTACCCTCGAAGCACTAAGTGGGGACCTTTTTCTGGAAGAAGACAGAGCAAACCCTTTCTCAGTGACAAATAAGTAGCAGAACGGGAGGCAGTTATCTTAGTGGTCTGAGTCACCCAGATGACAGTTCCAGTCCCGGTCCTGTCCTGACCAGTTCTGTGACCTTGGACAAGTCACGTGACTTCTGAGTCTCAGTTTGCTCATCTGTAGCTGGGGATGAAACGGCTTCCTTCACACCATCCTGGGAGGTTAACAAAATAATGCATGTCAAAGCAGGTCCTAGCATGCCTGGCACAAGATAAATATTCACTCAATGATAGCATTATTTCTATTTTGCATCTTTGTATTCATATTAGCTCATTGAATTAAGGTGATAAACTGTGTGTGCTCTGGGTACATTGTCAACTCCTCTCCATATGTTCTCGCCCAGTGTCCATCTAAGAAGGTCACCTCTTAGACCTGGAAGTCACTCTCCTTGCCTGGGAGAAGCCCAGATCATAAAGCTGAAAGAGACATGGAAAGACCATCAGTCTAGGCTCCCAGGCCTCAGATTTCCATCTATAAAATTGGCTGGTCATCGCTACCTCACCGCTTTGTCATGACTATTGATAAAAATATATGAAATGTCCTCCTCAGTGCCCAGCACATGGTAACTGCCAGAAATGATTTGTCTTCTTTCTGGGACCCACTAAGCCATGCACTCTGCACTCCTAGGAGGGAAGCCATGCACTCTGCACTCCTAGGAGGGATTGGTGTTCCCACCAGAGCACAGAGAGAAACTGGCCTGCTTGTGGTCACTCAGCCAGATAAGGCTGGAACGTGAACTCGGTCTCTGGGTTCCACGCCTATGCTCTTTCCAATGCTCCATTCACTCACTCGGTAAAAGTCTACTGAGTGCTTCCCCCATGCCAGGCCGTGGGCTGGGCTACTGCAATGGTCCAGGTTTGATATAAAGAAGGCCTGACCAAGGCCAGTGCAGAAGAAAAGGGCAAGGGGGCAGCTTCTGTGCCTCCTCCTCTCTCTTCCCTGTTTATTCCTCCTCTCATTTTCTTCTCTCTAGGGCTTCACCACCCACACAGCCAGCCACGTTCTGATGAAGTTAATAATCAGGGTGTCAGCTTTAAATACCAGTTAACTCAAGGGAGAGAACCTACTTGCCAAAAAAAAAAAAAAAGAAACTTAACAAGAGGAAAATTCCAGTTGAGCTAACCCATTACCACAGCCCATGGTGCCCAGTCTCTAGTACATGGTTATATGCCATTCATTCACTTATTCATTCACTCATTCATTCATTCATTCATTCTTGAAACAAGTATTTACAAGCATCTATTAGGTGTTACCCTTGTTCTAGGACAGAAGTCAGAAAACTTTTTCTGTAAATGGCAAGATAGTGAATCTTTAAGGCTGTGTGGGTCATACAGTTTCTGTGGCAACCACTCAATGCTGTTGTCGTAGTGCAGACAATATGGAAACACATGGGGGTGACTGTGTCCCGGTCAGACTTTATTCACAGAAACAGGAAGCAGGCTGGGGAGTGCTCACTCCTGCCCCGAACCCTGGGACACAGCGCAGAAGACCCAGGTGCCCTCACGGAGGTCAGAGTACGGACATGAAGACAGACGATGGAGCACTGTGGTAAGAGGGAACATAAAGGAGGCGATCATGATGATAAGGAGCAGTTCGTTCTATACGGAGTGCCTGCTCTGTGCCAGAAACTTTACCTAAGTCATTTAATTTATCTTCCAACAACCCCGAGAAGGAGGTGTTACGTATGGTCTCTTACAAAAAACAGGCTCTGATGGGTGAAATGCCTTGCCTGGACCACATGGCAGTGACCAGGCAGGGGGTCAAGAATTGAAGGCAGGCAGTCCGACTCCAACGTTCACACACCTGGGTGCAGCCTCTCTGTGGAGGCTCCAAGGAGGCAGGAGTCTGTTGATTTGGGCAGGTCGTGGGAAACTTAGCCAGATAGGGGATGCTTAACATCTTCAAGGACTCATTCAGTGTCCCCAGACAGGAGGGCACAAGGGGGTGGAGAGAGTAGACAGGACATCCAATGGTGAGGTATTTTTTGAATGTTACCTACCATGGACCAGGCACTATTCAAAGAACAATATAGCAGCAAGCAAAACAAAGTCCCTGCCCTTGTGGAGCTAATATTCTTGCAGGGAGAGATATACAATGAACAAATAAAAACAAAATAGGTCAGAGGGTGACAAGTGCTTGGAAGGCAAAATAAAACTGGTAAGGAGGCAGAAAGTAATCGGAGGGGGCCTCTATAAAGAGCTGACACTGGAGAGACAAAATGAGAATGAGACACCTAATCCAGGTAGTGAAAATAGCATGTGCAAAGGTCCTGAGGTAGAAGCATGCTTGAGTGCTTGAGCAGCCAAGAAGGATCAGAGATGAGCCTGACCTTCCACAGCCCAGAGTTTTACCACTAAACCATGCTGCCTCCACCTCACAGACCCAAGGGCATACTGGCTGAGATGGGCACAGCCAGGAATGGCGAGTGGTCCCAACATTTCCCTGGCCATCCTACTCACAGGGTGCTGAGAGGAGAGCAGCCTCCATGGAAGCCCAAATCAGAGGAGAGGCAGGTGTGTGTGCCCTGCCCTCAGGACTGAAAACCACATCCTGGGTTCCCATTGAGAGAGAGGGGCCAGGAGCAGGGCGTGTAACCTGCAAAGTTCTCCGTAGCCTTAGTACAGCTGTCAGAGGAAGAGGTTAAGGAGGGGAAGGACACACACACACACACACACACACACACACATATACCAGAACATTCATTTCCTAGTAAATCCTAACTGGTAAAAGCAAAGTCAGCCAACACTTCCATAAATAAAACATCACATTTGTCTTCTGTGAATCCATTCTGACTTCCCCAGTACTACAGGCAGATGTGTGTAGAGTAGAAACAACCCTCTAGGTTTACTTATTTATTTACTTTTAAAAAAGGAGCAGACGTAGGGGCGCCTGGGTGGCACAGTCGGTTAAGCATCCGACTCTTGATTTCAGCTCAGGTCATGATCTCAGGGTCATGGGATCAAGCCCTGCCTGGAACCCCACCTCCAGCCCCTTGTTGGGCTTCACTATTAGGTGGGGAGTCTGCTTGTCCCTTTCCCTCTGCTTCTCCCCACCCCCACCCTCACCCCACTCTCTCTCTTTCTCTCTCTAAAATAAATTTTTAAAAATCTTTAAAAAAAAATGAGCAGAAACAGTAATCACTTTTTTTACCCATTAAAAATTTAGCTTTCAAAAATTATTTTCACTAAGGTCGGAAATGCACGAGTCAGGTGAAATTAATTGTTTTTTATTTCTGTTTTTCACCCTGCAATGGCACATTTGTGAGTTTCCTGGGAATGAGATGTAGTAGTCTCTGGTTACATTTCCAGCCCACAGCATTGATTATGGTGAAGACTGCTTTCCTGAGGCGTGTGCTGTATTGGGGTGGGTGGGGAGATAAGCAGGAGGGAGGTCTAAAGAGGGACTCACTGACTTTGAGCTTGCTGCCAATCTGTTTCTGGATAAATTCATGTATATGTCACAGAAATTTGCAAGGAATTTTAAAGAGACAGAAAATGATATATTCCTTCTGACAATATCTGGATGCCAGAAATAAGTTTCTGGACCTCGTCTCAAGCAATGGGCCGGAAATATAGCATTACCCTTCAGGACTCTTAGCTAAGAGACTGTGTGCAAGAGCATGTGTGTGGTAGGATTTGGTCTGTGTTCAGAAAGAAGAGTTTAATGCATTCATTATCTCAATTCTTCTCTCTAGGGGAAAAGCAGGCTGTAGGGATGCCAAAAACTGGAGCTGTATCTGTTTGCAAGCCTTTTCTCTTGTATATTTATCCAAGGAAAGCGATCGTAAGGGAGACCTGAGCTTATCACATTTTCTCTCTCCACGCCTTTGTACACACAGATCCTTTCCCCTTCGATGCTCTTTCCCTCTATTTGTACATAAAGAACTTGTCCTTTTCCTTTAAAATCCAGCTCAGAATTCTATTTAGAAAATGGTGCATTAACTCCTAGTGGACATCAGTCCTCACAGAAATAGTAATTATAGACGGTGGACACAATACAAAAGGTATTCTACATGGAAGGTGTAGCTGCTCTGAAGATTCTGGGGGATGGTCAAAGCAGCCAATCTAGGAGCGGAGTCAAAACGTAGCAAGGACTGGCACAGGGTGAAATCCTCTTGTTTGCAGCTTTGGTCTGAGGATGGGCTGGAATCTGGGAGTGGTGTGGGGCAACCACAGCTCTGATTAAACAAAACAAAATAAAACAAACAAACAAAACCACTGTCTTTATGCCCTGGGGAACAAAAAGCAGAGCCTAGGGTGGCCACAGCCACCAGAAAGTGAGGGGAGAAGTCCAGGAAAGCAGAAAGCTAGGGAAGGGGAGCCCCAGGTTCTGTGTGTAACCAGAACCAACCAAGTGTCTGACCAACCCCGTGCGTGCATGGGCGAGACTTGAAGCAGCCTAGATAAGGCTCTAATAGTGACCTGAGGATCGATCAACCACTGCCACAGACCTCCCCATCTCCCCCCACCCCACTGTGTGTATGCATGTGTGTGCATGGATCGTACCCCCGCCACGGTCAGAAGCCGTGCCTCAGCTTGGCAAAACCAGAAACACAAGCTGTTGAGGGCACCTGCATCTGACCCACAGGGCTGGATGCGTAGACCACCAGTTGCTTCTGTCATCCCCTGAGACGGAGGGGCTGGGCCACTTGTGAGGAGACTCTTGGGGGTCATCAGAAGCCAACTTAAGGCAGAGAGGACCAGGGAATGGGCCGATCTCAGAAGCAGAGCAAGGGGAGAGAAAGGACAAGAAGAATAGAGAACATGCTTGGAAGCTCTCCTATGGCCGGAACACTCTGCACAGATTTCCTCATAGTGCGCTCACTACAACTCTAGGAGGCGAGTGTTATTCTTATCAACATCCCTGTGCACAGAGGAGAAGTCTGGGGCTCGAGAGACGTATGTGGCTCCCCACCAAGTGCCCCTCGTGGGTTCGGGGAGTCTGAGATAGTACTGATGCCCTCAGTGTTGGCGATAGTCGAGTCCGTGACCGGGAGCAAACTCCTCTGTCCTCTCCAGGGTGACAACGAATCTGAGCTTTCTCTGTGTGGTGATATGGGAAATGGTGGGAAGCAGCAGGGCAGTTCGTTCCCTAGAAGTCACTCACTGGGCAATGGTGGAGGGGATTCAGAGCGCGCAGTTGGGCTCCCAGGCCCACCCTCCAGGGCAAGGAAGTCCCGCTGTGCACAAGCGCAGCCCCAGGCTCTCTCCATGCCCACCCAAGTCTCCTTGCCCCCTGGCAGGACACAGTCAGCCATGACCCCTCAACCCTCCCACAGGCCTGGTGGGGCAGATGCGATCTTACCCACTGTGCACTCCAGGAAACTGGGATGAGGGCATCCCCTCTTCCCACACATAAAACCTTGTTCTGTGCCTTCTCTGCCTACTTGGGACAGGGGCGGTAGGGTTGGGTAGCTGTGCTTGGCTCTAGAACTTCCTGTGGCCTTCAGTCAGAAGCTCCTTTGTAGTTGATGACCACCTCCTCACCCAGTCTTCCAGGCGAGGCTCAAATGTCTCCCCTTCCGTCACAGGATTTGTGTTCCCTTAGTGCCTGGGTTCTTGGTCGCACCACTTTGAAGAATGAAGCGGTAGACCAGACGAAGAGTGGTGGGCAGCAAAGCAAAGTTTATTGAGCAAGAGTTCAAAGTTCCCGGAGAGGGAGGGGGACCCGAGTGGGTTGCCCTCAGAGTTTCTAAGTTTAGGGGTTTTTATGAGCTCTTTTGTGGAACTATCTTAAGCAATCAGGGTGTGCTGAGTCACGCCAATCAGGGCTTTGGTCACGTATCTGTCTACCTATTAGGTTCATGTCCACATGCTGATGGTCTTTTTCTGCTGACATCTGGGGACTTAGGTCTTAACTGCCCCTTGCCGAGATAGGAACAAATGCTTTTGTGGTTAATTACCTTATTTTAGGATGTTTTGCAGAAGTCATTTCTGCAAAGGCTGCAAAGCAAAATGTCAGTAGGGTCCTGCCTGAGCTGCAGAACAGGACGTCAGTGCTGTTTTATTGTAGCTTTCTGACTCCATATTTTCTTGTTGGGGACCCTGGCCCTGACTGCCTAACTGTCCAACTCACTCCCGACACTTTGTCCCACCTCAGAAAGAACTAGTGATTCTCTCCTCACGCCCATGGCTCCCTCATAGCAGCTCCTCCTGGAATTATAACTACGCATCAGCAGCATCCCCTCCTAGAAGGAACTATGGAGGGAAAGACCTGCAGGATGGGGGCCATGCACAGGGCTGGGCTTTATTGGGAGGCAGAATGTATAGAACGTGGAGATGAAGTAGACACGGGATGCTAGAGGATGGAGGCATGAATACTAGCAACTCTCTGGTATACACCAGGGTGCAAGATGCTGCCATTTGCTGAGATGAGGTGGAAAAGGGCAGCTGGGACATCACGGAGGGAGGGGGCAATTAGAAGTCCCCTGAAAGCAGAAGTCCTGGCATCAATGCCTGCCGACAATCTCACACCAGAGAGATCTTGACAAGGACTTGAGACCTTTGGAGGCAGAGTCCCCCACCCGTCCCCTTTCCCTCATGTCCCAGCTATTACATATCAAGGACACTTATATGGTGAAAGCACCTGGAAAGAAATGGAAACAGGGCTTATGAGAGCCCTCAACAGGGCTCAGATTGCTGGGGAATCACCCTCCTTTATGATCTCGGCCGATGTCTAATGAGGGCCCAGGAGGGTGGGGAGATGAATATTTAAAATACCCAGGGTCCTGGGCGAAGCAAACGGCCAGCCTTGAAGTCAGGGGTCTGGGCTCTGGTCCAGTGCCACCTCTAATCATGGCCACAATCCTGGAGGCAACTCCTCCGCGCCTGTCCCCCGGAGTGTCCCCACCCTGTCTGGAAGTTCTGCTCGGTCCGAGGCCGTTTTCTGTGACTCCTGTCCTGCTCCCCGCAGAGGTAGACATTTTCCTCCTCACTCTTCAGCATCCTGCTCATTCCTCAGTTACAGCAACTGCCACGTTTAATTACGGTCCTTCCCAGTCAGTGCCACAAAGGAGGGAGAAGCAGGGGATCGGATGGTTTGGGGCTCCCTTTCCCAATGTTACCCCTCACTATGCATGACCTTGGGCAAGTTCCCTTTCCTCTTTGGGTCTCTGCCCCCCAACTATTGTGAGGTTTCAAACATGAGAAGAAAACGCACATAAACTGTTTAATCATCATGATTGGCAGATGTGAACTGCACAATAAAGATTAGGCCCCCACCCCAAGAAGATGGTGAGCTCTGTGAGGACAGGAGCCCTCTCTCGGGCATCTCCAAGGACTTGGACTTTGCCACCAGACTGAAGTGTGTTCATGTCCTGGCTCTGCCCCTGACGAGGCACATGACCTTAAGGCAGACCATTTTACTTCTCTGAGCCTCAGTTTCCTAATCTGTAAAAGAGTGGCTTTTGTTAGGAAAAATGTGGATTATGAATGTGAAGTGTCTGTTAGTGTCTGGCACTTAGTATTATAAAAGGCTCAGATTGTTGAATTTGGCCCCCTAAACTGTAGGTTCTGTGAGATCAGGAACTGTTTCTTTCTTGTTCACTAGCATATCCCCAGGGCTGCCAAATACAGTTGTGTAAGTTGTGCACTGCACTATTCCAGAGCATCCTTCATATAGACTTTGATGCAAATTATGCTCCTTGGAGTTGTACAGTACATCAGCCCTGCCAGAACAGTGTCTGGCATTGTTCTAGGTGCTGTAAACAAGACCAATTCCTGATCTTATGGAGATTATATCATAGTAGGGAGGGGGAATAATAAAGACAATAAATAAGTTCCCAATAAATAAAATAGGGTGATGTAATAATTCCTAGGAGAGGAAAGTCCTCATGGCTACAGTGACATGAGCTGAGGCATGAATGTCAGCTGTGCAAACACTGGGTGGGGTATTACAGGAAGAACACAAAAACAAGGGCCCCGGGGCAGGTGTGAATGTGCCAGGAAGTAGTCAGAAGGCAAGCTATCATGGGCACGCAGGCCCAGATAAAGACAGCATGCCCTTCTAAGTGGTTCTGGATGCCATGGAAGATTTCCATCAGTGGTGGGACATGATTCGATTTGTGATCTCTAAAGGGGAGGAAAGCAAGCAGGGACCAATCGCGAGGCTGATCCAGTCACTCTGGCTGGAGATAGGGGCCACTGGGACCAGGGAGTGTGTTTTGGAATCAGAGACAATGAATCCAGGCCAGATGTGTATCGGACACAAGTGGGCTGGATGTGGAAGAGAAGAGTGGAGACTGGTCTTTATTCCTGGGGCTTCAGGTGGAGAGCTACATATGGAGACGAGAAGACTGGGAGTGGGACGGGTCTGGGGGAGAGTCTGTCATGCCTGGAGGGCACCTGAGTGGAGGGGTCCAGTGCTCAACTCGCATTCAGTCAACTTGTCGGATGCATGAGTCAATGAACAACAGGCTCCGTGTTCTCGGTAAACAGAACTAATAGGGCTCTTCTGGTAAAATTGAATGAGCTCATGGAGATTGTGGCTAGAGGAAGTTGCTTCTGATGCTGCCCTGAAGAGGCACAAACGGTCCCTGTGGTCTGATCCACCCTCCCCTCCCCCCTTCCCCCCACGTAGCCCTCTGACCATCCCAGAACCGGCCCCCACCAACCCATACACACACACATGCTTTGCCAGGCTCCAGGCATCTCCTGCCCCACTTTGTGAGGAGAGCTGCTGCAGCCCAGGGATGGTTGAGGCCCTTTCTCAGGTGGGGAGGCCCTGTTCCATTCCCGGGGTGCAGGGCCAGAGTGCCTGAGGGTGCAGAAGCAAAGACTGTGGCACGAGGCCCATCGATTTATCATTGTGCAGTGCACTTTGGTTGGGGTCCCGCTGAGCATGCTGGGGGGTAGGGGAAGGGTGCTCCTGGTGTTCTGCGGAGGGCTGGCCCCCTGCAGGGCAAAGCTGCACTCGCCCGTGCTTTTCCCATAATCCCTCACCCTGCCATTCTTCGCACTCCTCTGGCTCCCACCCTCAATTGGCCTTTTCATTCTCTGGCAGGTGCTGTCTCCGAATGGAAGGTGTCTGCGAATACTATGGATATGTGAAAATGTCAGGACTCTTATTTCTGCACCGTTTCATTGTAAACGCTCTTCAGAGACCTAGAACTTCACAGCCGAGCTATGGGACCAGATCCACTCAAGTCTGGATCCTGGTTCTGTTAATCACAAGCTGTGCTGTCTTGGGCAAATGGCTTCCTGTCTCTGAGCCTCAGGTTCCTTGTCTGCAAAATGGGCTACTCGTGAGGTGTGAGTGCTGACCTAGGGATGTGCCCAGCACAAAGTCTGGCCCAAACCAGAGGCAGATTAACATGGAGGAAGAACTCCCAAGGTCAAGGTGGGGGATGTCACCTGCTTTGAGGCAACAGAGCACGAAGCTTAGAGAAGAAGCATGAACAGAAAGGAAGGAGCAGGAAGGACGAGTGGGGAGGGAGAGTGCTGCCGCAGGAGGGCTGGGCCGCGTCAGGCCACACACAGCAGTACTGGGGAATTTAAGGAGTGTGCTGAGGGCACTGGGCAGCTTGGATGGGCTGTAGCAGGAGCACATGATCTGACTTCTGGTGGCTTTGCAGAGGATGAATTGCAGTGGACAGTGGATGAAGCAGGGATTGCTAAAATCGAATCAGGCGAGAAATCAAAGCCGAATCCCACTTCCTCTCTTGAGCCCTGGAATCAGATGGACCCAGGTTCAAATCTCAGCCGCGCCACTTGGCATTTGGGTGGACTCGGACACGCCACTTTCCCTCTCTAAGTTTTGGTTTCTCATCTGTAAAGGGGGAGGAGTTGGACCATGCATCTTGGGGCGATTATAGATATTAAATGAGCGAATTCATGGACAGAGGCTAGAACAAGCACTCAATAAATGGAAGCCATTACTGTTGCCGCCTTTTTGTGCCAGTCATGCACATAAACACACGTGGCCCTAATATACCCTTGGACTTGCAGAGGAGCCCCTCCCCATCTTTATAGCCAGTTCCAAATCAACCACTGTCGGCAGCTCTGGGTTGAGGGGTGAGTGGCACAGAGGCCTCAGAGGATTCGTGCAGTGGCTCGGTTGCCTAGCAACAGCATCAGCATCTGCACCGCGGCAGAGCCAGACCACATCAGGCACCAGTCAAAACAAAGGCAGCAGCCATGACTCATAGCCGGTCCTGGGAGCTGGTGGGAGAAGGGCCTTGTTTTTGGCAAGGATCGGGTACCCGCAGGGTCTAGCTCAGGGCAGGGCCCAGCCCCCAATTCTAGCCCCCTCCTTCTCTCCTACGAGGCCTACTCCCTCACAGTCCCCTGGGCCTTCTGGGGCAAGGAGGGGACTTGGGCTTGATAATGTGTCAATTGTATGCCAGAGCATTCTGTGACGTGCTGAGTGTTCACAGTCTTCAGAGCACTGTTTGTCCCCAAGTTATGACGCCTGAAGACAAAGAGGCCCAGAGAAGACTAACATCCGACGTTCAAGTCTGTCTCCTCAAGACCATGCCCTTTGACTATGCCACAGGGGGTCTCCTGGATCCTGCTCCCCTGCCCTCACCTCTTTACAGAGCTCTAGAGCCAACTGGCCAAGCGTTCCTTGCCCCCCCACAGCTGAGCCATGGGCCCCTCACGCAGCATGACCAGAGCTGGCCTCCTCATTCTCCCTTATCCACTTCCTTCTCCGCCTGGGCCTTCTTCTCTGTAACGCACCAACACTACCCCACGGTGTCTAGTAAAGTAGCTTCCATCTTGGGCCCTTCCCATCCTCCTCGACCTCAAAGCCAAACAGTCACAAAATCCCAGCAACTATCCCCTTCCCCTGCTCTCCTAGGTCTTCTGTCCAGCTCAGGCCTGGCCGTGGCCTCCTGGGCAGTGTGCCCGTACCCCAACCTCACCTGCTCTCCTCCTCCGTATGGTACCTTCCAAACGCCCGATAGGACCTCGGCACGGGACTCCTGGCTTCGACCCCTATATGGCTCCATCTACCACATCCCAAAGCCCGAACTCATTCCCAGGGCCCGCGAGCCCCCCCACCATCCAGTCCCCGTACCTATAGCTCATCACGGGCACAGACACACAGCACACCCTCACCCTCAAGGACACTCGCACACACTCACACACACAGCCTCTCACACACACACACCTCTCCCTCTTGACCGTGGGTGACAGATTCTCCTTGCTCCCTGGTGACAGACGAGCTGAGCACAGCTGGGAACCGTGGTGACTACAGCCCAGCAGTCTTCCAAGCAAACATGGCCTAGGTTCCAGGTCAGGGGCCGCTCTTCCCTGATGCTGGACCTTCAGTCACGCTCAGATCAATCAATACCTACTTACCCCAGTGAGACCGGCCACCCGTGTCACGTGAGTCCTGACAGGGTGGAGGTGAAGAAGAAGGAGCCCAGGCTTGTGGACCGTGACGACTTAGGCTTGAATCCCAGTGAAGCCACTCGCAGTTTAAGTACGGGCACACATTCTCTGATAGTCCCTCTGCGGTGGGAACCGAAGGCCCCTCCGCTAGCACGTGGGCTGGACTTAGGGGTCTGCTCTAAGAAATGGAAGAATAAAAATAAAGAGGAAATGACGAGGTGTGACTTCTGAGACCAAGTCATAAGGGGTGCTCCAGCTTTGCATTCTCCTCGGTCTTGGGTGACTCGTGCTGGAGAAAGACATCTGCCGTGCCCTGAGCACACTCCAGCGTCCTGAGGAGAGGTCCCGTGACGAGGCGCTGAGGCCTCCTGCCACGTGAGTGAGCCTCCCTGGAAGCGGGTCCTGTGTGCCATCCTCCTGCAGATGCCTGCACGTCTGCCAGCACCCTGACCACCGCCTCGGGAGAGACCCAACCCAGAACCACCCGGCTCATCCCGTCCGGCATTCCTGCCCCACAGAAACCATGAGGTAGCAGACGTTTGTTGTAAGCTGTCAAGTCAGGGCCGAGGAGGGGCAACTGGTCTCGAAGCATGGGCATCTTATACATTATCCTAGAGTCAATCTCTTGCCCTCACTCTGCTTCCATTTCCTCAGCTGTAAGATGGTTTAGTAAGAGCATGTGTCCAGTGTTGTTGAAAAGATGGAATGAGTTCATGATCGGGGAGTGTTTAACACAGTGCCCGGCATGTATTAAACATCCAGGGAATACCAGCTATTATTATTCTGATTTCTTATAAAGGGTTTCCTTTACATTTCCAAAAACTTGAAGTAAGACCAAAACATCCAGGGCTTGCCCCGTATCCAGCTGAGCACACCTGCCACAAGGAGCTAGACGCTGTGATCACTGGAAGTCAGTGCCATTGCTTTGTTAGGGAAGAATGTCAGCCGAGGGGTTCCCAGCCTTCTCCTTCAAAGCAGTAGAGTCCAGAATCACAAGAATCATAAATAATAGCAGCCATAAGAACCGGCAGCCCCTATCAGGCACTGAGCTCCTATTCTGCAGAGTGCCTCGCGCACACCAATCCTCGCGCGTAGGACTATCGGGCCCGGTGACGGGTGAGGAACCGAAGCCCAGAGGGCAGAGCGCGATAGCCACGGTCCCCAGTGAGTCAGCGGTGGAGCTGGGGCATGAAGCTGCTCTGTGCGATGTAACAGCCACTGCTAAGAATCGCTCCGAGAGTGGACACCCCGCTCGCCCCTCGCACCTCAGGAAGGTCCGCAGGGGCGTGCTGGCTGTGGCAGGAACTGAACGCCTGCCCTAAAGGCAGAGGCGCTCCTTTTGGGCTGCATCTGTAGATGGAGACTCAGGGATCCCCCAGAAGCCAGGGGCCCCGTGTGGCTGTAGGGCGCTAGCACGTGGGGGTGCGGACAACCTCCCCGATCCCCACACCATCCACTGCCCTGCAGTCGTGGGAAGGCCTCCAGATCCGGGGAAGGCCTCCAGATCCGAGTAAGGCCAAAGGCCCTGGCGTGAGTGCAAGTGCCGTCCGGCTATCTCTGGATGACGCCAGTGCCCGCCTCACTGAGATGTCATGGTGGCGCACGGCATTCTGGGAAGCCCAAGAGGGGCCTGCCTTCGCAGCTCTGGTCTTCCCATCCGAAGCACTGCAGCAAACCCCCTCCTTGAACACAGTTCCTGCTCCGCGACCCCTCCAGACATCCCCAGAGGTGGCAGTCTGTGGCTGGGACCAAACAGGGGCCTCTCAAATGGTTACCAAGAAATGTATCTCTTCTGGCCCTTTGTCCTGGGTGTTAACAATGCAAGGATGACAGAATGCGCTAGACTCACATGCCATCTTCCGTGTGAGGCACATTAAACTGGAAAATTCAAAGGCTTCAGGTTCAGCTGCTAAAATGTGGGCTAGCTTTCATCGACGTTCTTGCTCCCAGTAGAAGGCTCGAGTGCCCCTCAGCTAGAGCATGGCAAGGGGCAGGCTCGCTTTTGGATTGATCTCCAGAAAGCAAGACATTTTACGCACCTGGCAGTATATTCTTTAAGCTGTCTTAGGATGAAAAAGCCAGCATCTGAGCAGGGACAGAAGAGACCACACATTCCACCTCCTCTGTCTCCTTGCTGAAGGGATGCTCAGCCTCTCTTTGCATACCTCTACCGATGGAGAGCTTACCACTCCCAAGACAGCCCTTTCTGGAACCAGATTCTGGAATTTGAGCCCTGGATTGGACATCCCGTGCAGCGTATGACCCTGGAAAAGCTGCTTCCCTCCTGTGAGGTTCAGCTTCCTTTTCCATAAATAGGGCTCATGATCTCACAGGTCCACAGGGAGATTCAAATAAGATATTGGCTATGGATGTAATTTTGAGATGGCAAGCTGCATGCGGATGGTGAGGGTTATTTTTGTCATAACTGCCATTATTATGAGGATGTTACACTAATTGTTCAGGAGCTTTCTCTGAAACTGAACCCATATTTCCTCCCCTCTAGCGCCTGTGCACTAGGCCTCCCCACCCATGGGTTAATCACAGTGGTTGTGGTGAGAAAGAGAAGACTTTGTCAGCTTTATTTTTTTTTTTTTTTATTTATTCATGAGAGACAGAGGCAGAGGGAGAAGCAGGCTCCCAAGGAGCAGGGAGCCCGATGTGGGACTCGATCCCAGGACCCTGGGATCATGACCCGAGCCGAAGGCAGACGCTTAACGACTGAGCCACCCAGGCGCCCCGACTTTGTCAGCTTTATTAAGACTCGAATCCAAACTGAGAATCGTCATTCTGGAAAAATATTGACCAAGGGCGCACTTTGAACCTGTGACTCCCCATTAATGAACTTGTGGCTAGTCTCAAGGCCATGTGCATCAAAAAGAGGGACATGTCCCCATCCTCCCTCCTCCTGGTTTCTGTCAACAAGCATTCCAGTGCTTTCTATGGAGGATACAGAGAGGCTTTACCAGCTCACCCAACACACCCCACCTCTCTACTCTGTCTCTTATCAATATATCTCTTTCTCTGGTGCTTATCGTGATCAGACCTTTCTTAGTCATTTGTTTACTATCTGCACCTTCCTGCTAGAACAGGGACCTTGTCCGTCTTGTTCCCCACCCCATTTCCAGCGCCAGCCCAGGGCCAGGGATATGAGATGTTGAATCCATGTCTGTAGAATGAATTTATAAATAAATGGTGAATAAGTGCAGCTCCCACACCCAAAGAACTTCTGCCTGTTGGGGGACAGACAAGTAGAAGGATGGTATCAATTCCATGCCATCAGTGCTGTGATAACAGATGAACAGGGATGAAACAAGAAGAGGTCAGGAAGGCTTCCCTCGGGAGAAACTTGAAATGGGCCTTGAGGGATGCATAGGAGTTAGCCAGGTGGTTGAGGAAGCTGTGTGTACAAAGGAGCAGAGTGTTGAATGACAGGATGCACTTGCGGTAGGATACCTTCTGGAGCACAGGGATCTCAGGGTTCCACTGGGAGAGGAGAGGTGGGAAGGCTTATCTGAAATCAGGTCAGGACCCACGTGCCTCCTCGTGAGAGCAGAAGGGAGCTCTGAGAGCTGGGCAGGAGCTCGGTGGGGTCAGATGGCAGGAAGACCACTTCCAGGAAAAATCTGTCCAAGGTTTCACACGTAGGGCAAAGCCAGGAATCAAACCCGGTTCTTTCTGATCTCAAAACTCAATTTCCTTACCTTATATCACCTGCCTCCCTGAAGACACAAGGGGGACAGGTGTGAAAAGGAAGGGAAGAGAAGAAAGGAGCAAGGGGCAAAAACACGCTGCCTGCTATGGTTGGAATGTGTTCCCCCAAATTCATATGTTGAATTCCTAACCCCCAAAGTGATGGTGTCAGTAAGTGAGCCTTTTTGCCTAAGTCAAGCGAGGGGAGCCCTCATGAATGAGATGGATGTCTTATAAAAGCATGCTGTTTATGGTAACATGAAAGATTTTAAATCCTTCCTCATTCCTGGGTTCAGGCACGATTTTCTCTTGTGTGCATGCAAAATGAGGAGACCTAAGCTTTGACCCACTTCGCGCCCTCTCTTCTGGCACCAATTGTTAGAAAAAGCTTTGGATTTAAAATGAGAATTTCAGAGCAGACAGTCCACACTCTTAAAAGAAAGGGAAAGCCCGGTAACTGAACCCCCAAGAGAGAGTTGCCACTCGAGGTGCCTTCTGCATGAGATTGCTGAATCGTGACGTCTAATCATCTTCATTTTACAGATGAGAAAGCTGAGAGTCAGAGGTGGACTTTTTCATACCAGCATCACACTAGGAAGCGAAGACTGAATATAACCGATCCATCATTTGGGTCCACGTCACCATGTGGCAGAGCCCGTGGCCATTTCTTCACCACTGGGCCCAGCATGGGTACTCAACAAATGTTTGCAAAGTGCATGTGTTGATAGATGGATGAGCGTGATCCTGCTCACTGTGACATCAACTTCCATACCTGTATTGTCATTCCAAGTATAGTGTCTGGTTACCTAACGTTTACTCTGTCAAAGTTTGTTGGGAAGACTGAGCAATCATGCCCTCATGGTGCAGAGTGGCAGGACCATCTCCTGCTTGAGCCCAACAATAGACCCAGAAATGAGTTGTCCCAGCCCAGCAGGACACAAATGACAGGGGGTCGATGTTGTAAAGGTGGGCTGCATCGGGCCGGTGCAGAAAAGACAGACCGGGTGCTCACCAGACCCTTTTCTCTCTTCTCCCGGGCATGCAGGGAGACTCTATCTGCGCCCAGGCAGGGTCATGTGACTGGAAGAGGGAGCAATAGGGACAAAGATCTTGAGGCAGAAATTAGCAGGATGCGTGTCTGAGGTACAATAAGAAGGAAAATGTGGCTGGAGTCCACCATGTAGAAATGATTTTTTTTAACCTAACAAGGCTTTTGTGAGGGTCATACAGAGGCAGAAAAGAGAAAAACCTCAGGCAGCAGCTTTCTCTTTGCTTCCTTCTTGGACCTCTCACAGAAGGATGGACTGGCTGAAAGGATGGGCAAGAACTTGAGCCTAATGGGAAGTTGAGGATGATAAGATTGAAGATGACTCTCAATAAGTATGCAACTGGGTGGCTTTCAGTTGAAGTGACAGAAAACCCCATTGGCTGTGACTCCCGTACTAAGGACATTTATTTCTCTCTCATTAGAAGAAATCAGGAGGTCAGTGGCTCAGGGTTGGTGTATCAGCTCCACAATGTGAGTGAGCTACCTCAATATTCCTTTGAGTCTCTTGTCCTCCTCATGGTTGCAAAATGACTGCCACAGCACCAGGCATCATGGCCTCCCTTGACCATATTCACAGACAGAAGGCAGAGAGCAGTGGTGGCAGGGGCCAAAGAGTTTACCCCCACGTGCCTCCTTCTTATTATGGAAAATATACTTTCCAGGAACTCCCCAGCAGATTGAACAGACCTGGATCACTGGTCAGACACAGGGAAGGGATAAGGTGAAGTTTCGGTGGTCACCATGCCCATGAGGTCACTGCTTAGCCTCTAAAGTAATCGGTTGATTCAGGAGAAGCAAACAAACACATCGAACTAATCAATCAACTCTCAGGAATAATAACTCGCCTTTGAATGGCACCTTATAATTAAAAAAGATTTACATGCATTGGCTCATTATAACCTCCCAGCTGACTTTTCAAGGAGAGAGTAAGTATTACCCTCCTTTTATAGATGAGAACACTGAAGCTCAGAGAGAGGGAGCGACCGCATGTGGCAGAGCTAGGTTAGGCTGTTTGCAAAGCCCCCACTGCACCTACTCTTCATCCAGCCAAGACAACTGCCTGCCTGACTAAAGAAGGGCTTTGGTCACACTGTCCAGAAATCTCCTTCGGAAGGAAGATCCCCCACCGTGTTCAGAGAGCAGGTACACAGGGAGCAGAGCGATGTGTCTAAATGGTCATTCAGGGGTGAGCTCGCATTCTGGACTTGACCGACCTTCCCCCAGACAGTGACACGCCTCCACGTTGCCTTGAGGGGACCTGGGATTGTGGGAGCAGGAAGCCCCCGAGAAAACCATGGCGGATGTGTGATTGACTGACTCCCAAATAGGCTCCGGAGAACCAACGGGGAGGCCCTGCAGGAGGCTTGGTGCGGAGGTTATGGGCTGAGATTTGGGATGGAGAAAGGAGGGACAACCAAACCTCACCTGCCCCTGCCTGCACCCACGCACGGAGAGGGGGCGCCTTGGGAGTGGGAGGTAAGGGGGAGCGCAGCCTTTAAAAGGCTCAAAATGGGGGAAGATACGGAGGCCTGTCTGTGAATTTTTCTTCCCTCGAAAAGCCTCTTCTGAAATCACAGAGTGCTTTTCTCAGATCATCCATTTTACTTATTTATCATTATTTTCATCAATTATATATTATTACAACTATATCTTTGTACTTTACGGAGTATTGGTCTTCCTTCGGGAATCAGGAGACCCCAAAAAGCAAAGATGCGGAGGAGAATAAGCTAGCTTGCTTTCCTCCGCTCTAGCTAGGCTCTCAATCCTCCACCTCCGTCTACAGCTGCCTCTCGGCTGGATTCCTGCCCTTTGCAGCCTCCTCCCCTGAGGGAATGGCATTAACCATCCACTTTCTTTCAAAAAAGAGAAACACAACAGCCTCGTGGCCAAACATTGAAGTGTATTTTATCTGATAACCAAGTGGATGAGCGCGGTCTCTTCATAACGTGTGCTCAGATCCAAAACTCACCCCTCCTCTTGCTCTTCAGGGGGATGATCTTAGGATACTGGAACTGATGCCCACCTCCCCTTACTTTCCCTGCTCCTTGCCCTCCCCTCCCCAGCCTCAGGCCCTGGTCCGCTGGCTGCGTCCGGGACCGAACCAGGTGTCTAATGCAGAGAGAAGGAGCTTCCTTCTGGTTTGCGGCTTCCAACTTTCAAAAACCTAACCCCCCAGGGGAAGGAAATCTCACAGCACAGACGAAATATTTAGGAGAAAACACAAGGCTGTATGAACAAACTCTCCCCTTTCTTTGTAGCTTGCCACCCCTCCAATCAGAACTGAATTCTTCAGACTAGGGGTGTCTCTCCCCCGGAGGGAAGATCTTAGAGGAGAAACAAGATACTTTGGGTCCTAAAGAAAGAGTCCTGATTTTTCTCCGGGTTGAGCCCCCACGGAGGGTGGCAAAATCCCTAAGGAGTTTGCGGATCCTAGAGAGACAACACCTGCCCTTGGCTTCCCACGGGGAGCCCCAGAAAGATGAGAGAAGCCACAGAACGGGATGCAGGCGTGTCTTGGAAACAAGGCTGTGCACAGCCTTACAGGGATGTGCCGGTGACCGGGAGCTGTGGAAGCAATGAAATGATTTCCAAGCATCCAAAGAGGCAAGACTGAGCCAGGGGCCCAGCAGATTCAGCACAACTAAAAGAAAGCAGCAGTATCACCCCCACTCTGTCTTCTTCCCTCCCTCCCTCCCTCCCTCCCTCTCTCTGTCTCTCTGTCTGTCTCTCTCTTATACACACACACACACACACACACACATCAGCAGCAGCAAATCTTGGATTGATCCTTCAAAACATAAGGACGAGAGGGATTGTCCCATCAGTATTATTATTTCTGTTGCTTTTCTCACCATCCTCACACCCCAGACCCCACTACCATCTCTCACCTGACCTGCTATAGTAGTCTCCTAACTTACATCCACCCTTGCCCCGCTATAGTTCTTTCTGCCCACAGCAGCCAGGGTGATCTTTTAAAAACACAGTTTAGATCATGATAGTCCTCTTCTGCTCAGAATCCTACAGCAAGTTCTCAGTTTACTCGGTGCAAAATGCAGATTCCCTCTGTGACCTGCAAGGTCTTACCTGTGTACCCCTCAGACCTCATCCCCCAATCATCTCCTTCTGGCTGTTCCTCCTCCAACACACTGAGCTTACAGCCCACCTCAGGGCCTTTGCACATGAGTGAGAATATTTCCAGCTGACATGGGGCTTGCTCCTTTAAATCATTCTGGCTCAAACATTACCTGAGTACCTGATCTGAGAGCGTGACTTCGTCTATTTCTTTCATGTCCCTATCCCCAATACTTAGGACATCACCTGACACTCCATGTATGATTGATGGATATTGATCGAATGAATAAATTTTCCATGTTGACAGCTAACCAAGGGCCCATCGAGTGGAGTCTTGAGTCTTGATGGATGTTATCAAAGACCAGAAGATCAGCTCCTTCAGCCCTGTATGATATTTGAGTTCTCCAGATTTTAGATGCCATCCAAGGAAAAAGTGGAGGAATATTGATTATGTCCACCACCCTAAAAATAGAATTAATATAAATGATAGAAAGTGAAATTGTTTTTTGCACTAATTTCATGGCCTGGGATTCCCAGTTGACACACCTTCCTTGAAACAGAAACCCCCAGCTAGGTGGAGGCGACCCATCAACGTCTTCAATGACTTTGCTGCTGGACCAGCTCACCTGCTTCCTTCATTCATGGGTTTTCTTAAATAGCATTTCATCCTTTCACTGTGTTGCATCTGGGCTGGTGGGCACTTGGTTACTATAAATAATAACAATTAATATTTATTGAGCATTTATAGTTCCAGAAACTGTGCTGAAGTCTTCATACGGCTGATCTCCTTAATCTTCCCAAGGACCCTGGGAGGTTTGTAAGGCTTGTGCTATTATCAGCCACACTTTGCAGATGGTCCCTGACCTAGAGGCACTCCGAGGTCCGTAGGGAGGACAAAGACATGAATCAATAATTACCATATGGCACAAACTCGCACAGAAGCAAGCACAGTGCTGTGGGAACACAGCTGGAAAGCTGGCTCGTTCTCTTTAGGGTGGGGGTCAGTGAATTCTGCCTCCTGCAGCTCCCAGAACCCTCTCAGACTCTGCCTTTTTGGGACCTCCAAGCCTGTAGTTTGTCTCTCTGAAACACCCTGCCCTTGGCTCTTCACATGGCTGGCCCCTCCTCCTTCAGCTCCAGGCACCCCCCAAAGTAGGGGCCCCAACTTCGGTCCCGGAGGCACCAAGAATGTGAGCTCCCTGAGGGCAGGGGTCCTGTCGCTCTTGTTCACCACTGCATGCCCAAACCTGGATGATGAGTGTTTGACACAGCAGACGTGCTTGGTAAATACTGATCGAACAAATGCCTCTGTGAGCATGTGAGTGAATTAAGTAATTGAAATTATGAGAGGCTCAGTATGCTGGAAGGGAAGAAGGGAGAAAAAGAGCTTTCCAGACACGTTCGCCATGACACGGGCGAAGCTGGAGGGGGTTTGCCAGACCTCATGGCAGAGGGAGCACAGAGATCATCAGAGACATCCTCTGCCTCACTCTGCTTAGAGAACCTCCTGGTCCATATCTCCCAGCCCCTCTCCCCCAGATCTCCCCCCAGCAGAGCTCTTAGGACACACTAGATTCTCCTTGATGTCTGATGAAGGAGTGAATGACGGGGCATCGGTCGAGCTGAACAAATATGTCACTGAATGGGGCAGTGCTGCCTCCCGCTCGCGAGCTGTCATCCTCAGAGAGTAGTGGCCACTTCACTGTTTATCTCAAAGGCACGTTCACTGGAGGTGTTCGTGTCAAGCAGACCTGGATTGGAACCCTACCTCCATCACCATGGCCGAGCCCCTGAGCCCCCGAACCCTAGTGTGTGTGCCTGTCCTGGAAATGACAATGCCTACATGCTGGCTGCTGGGATTGCCCTCTGCATAGTGGCCGCTACAGAGTAAGGGCTCCATAAAGAACCCGTCATTGAATGAGTGAATTAACGGATGAATGAACAAATGACAAAATAAATAGGTATTTTTGGTGAGATCTTGGAACTTCCTAAATTTAGTGAATTTGAGACAGCCGGATGTAAGAAGCTGCAAATTCTCTTCTCCAAACATCCGGAGAATGCACGGACATGAGCCTTGCTGGAGTCTTACTTACCCCTGCACCCATCCCAGCAGTGGTTTTGAGGGTGTGGGCCGAGGATACTTGTGTGATCCTCCCCCCACAGGACCTGTGCTGTCCTGTCCCCACGCCCAAGCAGGAAAAACCAATACAGCCAGAGGGCTGCCCCACGCACACGGAGAAGGGGCCCCCATAGAGGGGCCTGGGGGCTTGAGGCAGGCCCCAGAGAGCTTGTTGGACCTTTGCAGGCACAGCTTAGTAGCTACGAGGGTGGGCTCCGGAACCCAACTGTCTGGGTTCAGGAGTCAACCCTGCTTCTTATTAACTGAGAGGCCCTAGACAAGCCCCATGTGCTCAGCATGCCTGCGCTTCCGGGTCTGTAAACTAAAAATGGTAACAGCACCTGCCCCACTGGGTTGTGGGGGTTCTGGAATCACCACGTGGGAAACATGAGAGCAGTACCTGGCCCACTGTGGGTTCCCAATAGATGTTGGCTGGAAGTGGAAATAAAAAGATTCTAGCATTATTTATCTACACCTGACTTAGTGTCCGCTCTGTTCTAGGTTCTGGACGTGGAGGGTATAGAGCAACAGGATGTGTGACCCCAGCCCCCATGGGGCCCCCAGTCTGGTGAGAGAGGCCGCTGTGTCAGCAGACAGGGGCCCCCAGTGACATCGCTGCTGTGACAGGGCTGAGTCCCCGCAGCAGGGACACCCGAGGCGACCCGGGACGCCCAAGCGCCCTTCCTGGAGGACGTGATGAACTTCATGGGGCAAGGGCCACTGAGCCAGGAAGAGGGGAGGGCAAAAGGCTGTGTATGGCATGGCCCAGAGGCAAGGGAGCTTGGGATGGCTGGGGCACAGGAGGATGAGAAACACATGGGCAAGGTGCGAAATGGTCACTGTCAGAAATTTGCAGGGCACACCCTGTGTGCCAGGCCCTGTGCCCAGCGCTGAAGACCGAGAAAGCAGACAGAAGCAGCTCCCGAGGGGTGTACATTCTAGTAAGAGAGATGGAGACCTAGACGGGAATGCTGTGGAGGGTGCCAGGCATGCCCAGAGCCTGGAGGAAGCCCCAGGTAAGCAGGGGAGATGTGTTTTGACAAACTCTCAGAGGACACAATGATTGCAACAGTGTTCCTTCTTTCCTGCCTTCCACCCAGAGGCCAACCACCATGGTGGTTGAGAGGGCCAGCTTTCCGCTCAAATCTGCACTCTGCCACTGGGTGGCTGTGTGACCTTCGGCCAAGCCTCTTAACCTCTCTGTGTCCTCACTGGGTTGCTATGAGGATTAAACAAGTTAACACATTTAAAGCACTCCAAACCATGCCTAGCATATAAGTAAATGCTCTGTGTGTTAGATATGGTAGACCCCTTGTTCAGTTTATGGATTAAGTGTATTAAGCTCCCCTGGGTGCCAGGCATTGTTCTAGTCACTGGAGATGTCACAGTGGCATCACAAATAGACAAGAGCCTTGCCTTCAGCCAGCTTCCCAGGATGTGGGGCTCTCAGGGTTAAAACTGGAACAGTCCTGGGCAAACAGAGGCGGTTGGTCACCCTACTTCTGAGCTGTGGAGCTTCGGGAAATGATTTCCCCCTTCTGAGCCTTGTCTAAAAAGCCTTTCCTGAGCCCACTGTCTGTGTCACCCTTTCCTGGCCACTTGCCCCCTTCCTATCCTTTTTTTATTCTATCCTTTTTTTATTTCTATTAGCACTGACAGCTAGCACGCGCGCATTACCTCCCCTGTTTGTGTATTTGCTGCTCTTGTCTGCCCAAGCTGGAATATAAGCTGCAAGCCTGACACTTTCTTCGCTTAGAAAGTGAGCCGCCGCCCCGTACCCGCCACCTTACAGATACGTGACAAGCGCTCCAGGGAGATCGTGACAGGGAAATTCTTTGTAAAGGACAGCACGCATGTGAGTCGATTTTGGACACAGTTCAGCACCCGAAAAGTTGGGGTACAGCAGAAAGGACTGGACTTGAGTTGGGGAAAAGCCCAGACACCTTAGTGTCGAACAGGCTCATCCTGTACATGAGGAAACAGGAGGCTCAGGGGAGGTGACTGGCCCCCAGGCCCCCAGGGGGTTCGCAGCAAAACTGGAACCTAGGCCTCTTAACAGGGAGCTCCGTCCCTTTCCCCTGCTTCTCATATAGCTGTCTCTCTGCTACCCCTCAACGTCTAGCAAGACCCTTGTGGAGTCCAGGATATCACCCAAAGAGGAGTCCTCCTTGTGGGGGAGGCCATTCTTGGGGGGGGGGATTCCTTGCAAATGGTCACATTCAGGTCCCAAGCCCTCAGCCCTAGCTATTGTCAATGCTACATGGATTGAGAATTTGGGCAATGAACTTTTGGTCACTGTCATGAGTATTTATTTCCTTCAGTCAACTCTGTCATTATATTATGAAGGCTCTAAAATATTAATATTCCTCATGATTTGGAGTCAATGGGGAAAAAATGCTTTGCACAAATTGCAAACTCTGAGATTTAAAAGCGAACCCCAGCATTTCGGTTTACACTTCAAATGAAAATCTCTTATTCATTCTGGGCCTGCCCAGCTTCTAACCTTCACTGGAGTATAAATATTATTTGCTTTCTTCTCAAGTCCCAAAATATGTTTTACTAAGTCATCCTAACCATTTTTTTAAAGGCTAATTTAGCGCGGCAGCATGTGTGGTATTAGGCAGGGAATCTGCTCCAATGTGCTACCCAAACGTTTATCCGCATAAGACACTTAGACACTTCGTCATGGACCATCATGTATTGACACCCAAAGGAGAATTCATTATTTCCATTCCAAACCTGGTTCTCCTTCTGGTTTCCTGTCCTCGTAATGCCAGCATAGTTCACTTAGGTGTCCAGAAACAAAGAACAATTCTAGACTCTTCCCTCTCCCTCATCTGCCACATCCAATCTGTCCCATGTCCCATCATTTCTACCTCCTCCCATGTATCTCTTAAATCAGTTGCCATCCCTCCAGCCATACTACTTAATTTAGTTCATGTCTTCTTTTCCTTCCCCCAGACTGTTATCATGGCGCCCCGACTGGGTCCTCCCAGCCCTGGCCCGTACACCTCCTAATGTATACACCACCCAGGCCAGTGGTCAGACATCTTGCTGATTGTCTACTTTTTCTTTATTTTACATTTATCTCTTTCTTCCCGATTCTTTATTAACATCACTCCTCTTGGCACCCAGCCTGATGTGTCTAATATATGGCCTTAACTATGCATTGATTCTTATCAACTCAGTAATGTTGCTTTGTAGGGAATGTGTTTTAACTTAAATAAATAGTATTATGCTATTAATGTCATTGGTTTTCCCTTCTTTCCCTCAGTTTTCTTGCACGGAGATCTTTCCATGCAGCCGTATCTACACCTGTTCTGTGGTGTCTGGCCCCCATAGCATATTCCACAGTGTGCATCCACCCCACTTTCTACTTGTGCTTGCCCCTAATGGGCACCCGAGATCCTCTCATCCCCTTCTACCCAGAGCCTAGCAATGACTCTCCTAGGACACGTTCCCCTGCAGACCTCGGAAAGAACTGATCTGAGCCACACACCTAGGAATGTGTGGGACATATGACACATGCAATCCTTAATCACTTTCCAGAACTCTGCCAACGTGCACTCTCACTTCCAAGCACAAGCGTTCTGGTCTCCCCACATTCTCACCAGCATGTGGAATTATTCACTGACTAATGCTCGCCGCGCTCATACACATACATTGATTATCACAGTGTTGTTCTCGCTTCTATTTCCCTCATTGCTGGTGAGATTGAGCCCTTCCTCCCATATTGCTCAGCCAGTCGGATTCCCCTCTATGAAGGAAATGTTCATCTTTGTCTTATGTCCTGAGTTCTGTATTTTCTTTTTAATTGGTTTATAGGAGTTCTTTATAGAGCACAGGAACAATAATTTGTGACATGGGATACTGCAAAAATCTTTACTCAGCCTGTCATTTGTCATTAACATTTCCGGTGAAATTCTTTCATTGAGAGAGAATATCTCCATTTTAACATCAAATTCATCCATTCTTTCTGTCTGGCTTGTCAGGATCCCTTTTAGTCCCCGCCCCCTGGTCCCAACAGTATGACTTCAGCTGAGACAGCCATGTGCCTCCAGTGTCATCCTGCCTTAGGGAACACAAGGGACTGGTGCCCAGACAGTCAGGCACCTGACGCCACTGCGCCACCGATCCCATTCCTGAGGAAGGTGACAGTGGGACTGAGAGCAGATCAATCAATCTCTGCCTTTAGTGGTGGTCAGACTTGGGTGCTGTTGATGACCCTTTTCTATTGTGATAAAGCTGCCCCACAGGCAGGCACCAACATGTAACAGACAGGAGGAGAGAAGCAGAGAGAGGACAGAACTGGATGGTGTCATGATTTCCCTTCCGATCCTCTGGCTCCTGAGGCTCAGCCCCCAGGGGACAGCTCAGCAGCTTCCTGACCTGTGTTCCCCAATTGCCTTATAAAAAGCAGTGTTTGGGCGTTCAAACACTATCTTATCTCAGCCTTATCCATCTATACCACCTGTACTACTGCTTACTTAATACTTTACATTCAATTGACCAGATTATGTTCGCTTACAGCTTTGCAATTTCAAGAGAAAACTTTTTTTTTTAATTTATTTTATTTTTTTAAATTTATTTATTTGACAGAGAGATAGCACAAGTAGGCAGAGCGGCAGGCAGAGGGAAAGGGAGAAGCAGGCTCTCTGCTGAGCAGGGAGCCCGATGCGGGGCTCGATCCCAGGACCCTGGGATCATGACCTGAGCCGAAGGCAGACGCTCAACCGACTGAGCCACCCAGGCGCCCCAAGAGAGAACTTCATATCGAGACTACGAACAGAAAATAAGCACCACTTGCTATACCTTGAGGTAATGATGGAAACAGATATAATTAGAACAACGCCAATGCTAACTGAAGGCCGAGCCCTGTAGAGCGTGTTCAGACAGAGTAGACCCAAACTGGGACTTTCTTCTTAATGTAATCAGGATTTATAGAGATGTACTAAAAGAATAATATTTTCTTGGTGTGATTCAATGTTATTGAGTGTCTTTTCTCCAATCTCCTAAAACACTTCCCGGTCCCAGTGATATCTTTAAAAGTCAAGGTTCTAACGAATCCCCTCTCTGTCCCCTGACAAGCTTTTTATTTTCTTTCTCCTTAATCTATGTCTGATTATTGGTTTCTGATCATTGCAATTGAAAACATCATAACAAAGTAAAGTATCTTCACTTAAGGGACAGTTGTTCTAATTTATTGTTGAGAACCAAGCTTAAAGGAACCGGCATACATGCCTTCCTCCCATATTCTGTTGTTCAGAACTCAATCATGTGAACCCTCTCCCAGAAGCAAGGGGGTCTGGGAAATGTGGTCCAGAGTGCAGCAGCTGCTTCCTTGCACCATGGAAGGGATGCGGGACTCTTGTGTGGACAGTGTCTGCCGTATGCTAGCACAGGGCTGGACATGCTGTGGGAGCTCGGCTGAGGAAGGGAAAGAAGGAAGGAAAAGGGACAGAGGCAGAGAATGTGCCCTATCCTTTGCCTTTAGGTGGGAAAAAAATTACTATTCACCCTTCAGCCTCATGATTTTAAATGAGCGTGAACTACTTTTTTCCCCAGACATATTGATACTCAGCGTAATGCAGAGAGAATTGTATGGTTTTATTAAGCAGTTTTATTTTCATTCCCAGGATCTTTCTGGGAGGACATTATATACAGGTTAATTCGTGAAAGGTCACCTGGAACATACATTTCTATAAATTACATCTTGTCTTCCCCTGGCCCTCATTATGTTATCAGTCAAGTTTCTCTGGGAGTGTATTTCTAAGCCATATCATCTTTAAGAACTCAGCTAAACGTACAATATCACACACTGGGGTGCGAGATGGTTCTCAAAATAAGTCACAGTATAAAATGCCTGGCGCTGAGAATTACCTGGATGTGGTATGCATTTCCTAAAGCTGCAGTAACGAAGCACCCCACAGTGCATGGCTCACACAACAGAGATTTGTCGTCTTGTAGTTCTGGCGGCCAGAAGCCTGAGATCAAGATGTTGGTGGGGCTGGTTCTATCTGTCAGCTCTGAGGAAGAACATATTCCATGCCTCTCTCCTGGCTTCTGGATGCTTTGCTGGTCATCTTTGGCATTCCTTGACTCGTAGGTACATCTTTCTGATCTCTGCTTCACGTTCACACGGCATTCTCCCTATGGACATGTCTGTGTCTGTGTCCCAAATGTCCCCTTTTTAAATTGGGACACCTGTCATATTGGATTCGAGCCCACCTTAATGACCTCATTTTAACTTGATCATCTCTAAAGACCCTATTTCCAAATAAGGTCACATTCTGAGATTCTAGGGGTTAGGACTTCAATGCATGAACTTGTGGGGGACACAGTTCAATCCATAAGAGTCATTGTCTCAAAATCAGAATGCTCCAAAGAGAAACAGCAGGGGCCATGTAAGGGAACAAAATGCACTGCACCGAAGTCAACCAGCCTCCGTGAGGTCCTCATGGTCCATAGCTAGAGCACCAGGAACACTTTGATTTATCCAGCTTTCTTTCCCAGAACTTAAAATAGCTACTGACCTCTAAAAGCATGGGCTTGGTGAGATGCTTAGAATGTGGGTTCCAGAGGCGGAGTCCTGGGCTGCAATCGGGGCTTACATCTAACCACCTCTATGACTGGATACATGAACCTCTGTGTTCTCATCTGTAACCTCAGGTGGTGCATGCTTCATAAGATTGTTATGATGATTCAATGAGCAAAATGCCTTATAAGTAGCTCATAGCAGGCATTGTGCTAAGCCCTGGGTATAGACTGACGTTGAAGACAAGCCTACCTTAAAGGAGTTGTACAGTAAAGAGCCATGCACCCACCCCCTCGTATCTCTCCAGCCAGCCATCCCCGCCATCCTGTCATTATTCCATCTTATTTTTTATGCATTTTGAAATACATTTTTTCCTAAACATTTCAGTGTGCATATCATTAACCAGTGTTCAGTATCTATTTATAGTTCTTTTTTTTTATCGTGAGGTAAACTTTCATACAGCAAAATGCACAAATCTGGAAAGTATTTGTTGATGGGTTTTGACAAATGATACCTCTGTGAAACATAAGCAACTGTCAAGACACAGAACATGTCCATCACCCCAGAACCTTCTGTTATGTGCCTTCCCAGTCAAGCTCTATACCCACCCCCCCTCCAAGACAGCCATTGTCCTAATTTCTATCATTAGGGACAAGTTTGAAAACTATATAAATAAATCAGACAGTCTGTCCTCTTTGAGGCAAGCTACTTTCACTCGGCATAATGCTTCTGAGATTCCTCCATGTTATTGTGTAGACCAGTGTTCCTTCCTTTGGCTTCCTGGTAGTGTTCTATCGTGTTCCTTTACCCAATCTCCCACTGACGCACACCTGGGCTCTCTCCTGTGCTTCAGCTATTGTGAAAAATGCTGCTATGGAGAATCTTACACGAGTCTTTGTGTGGACGTGTGCCTTCATATTTCTGAAGAGTGCCATTGCTGGCCATAGGGTAGGGTTATGTTTCGTTTCACTTAAAAAGTTCCAGAACTTTTTCCAAAGTAGTTGTATCATTCTATATTCCCACCAACAATTTCCTAAGATACTAAAAAAGGAAGATCACTCTGGTGGCCTCTGAGAAAGATGGATTAGAAGAGAACGAGCCCAGACCAGGCAGATGACCAATTGGGAGGAATTTGCAGTGTTCTGGAGCAGGATGACAGAGGCTGGACAAGTACCTCCCAGGTCACAAAACCTCTGTTTAAAAAAAATTATAATGCAGCATGATCTTGATCCTCCGTGTCTGTTCGGAATAACCCCAAACCACGACCAGGACACCAGACGGAGCTCAGGGAGAGAGAGAGCTCCATTCTTGCTTTAGACAATAATTTCTTGGGACAAAAAAAGACTTACAAATATGGAATATTTCAACATCCATGCCAGCGTATTCTTTTATTAACTCTGAAGATGTTTAACCTATTTAATACTGAAGCAGAACAGTGCGGGCTAAGAGATGAGGGTCCTTCAGTGTGGTTTCTCCATCCCTCCCCTGGCCTGCAGCTGTTGCAGGGGATTAAGTGAATTGGCCTCTGTATCTGTCCCCCCGCAGCATTTTGAGTGCTGTCCAGAAAGCTAAGCCTGGAGTTGGGGTCTCCAGCCCTCTCATCCGGGCTGGGAATCTGGGAACCTCTTAGCAAATTGTAATCAATCCCTTTTTCAAACTCCTTATACTACCTGGGAACCTTCAAACTGGGGGAGCAGAGACCTGGGGGTACACAAGGACTTGCGTGTGTTTTATTTAATCAGTTGCCAGATCTTCAGTTTGCAAAAGACCATGATTCTAAAATGGGCCGTCTGCCAGCTTCTAGGGTCTCTGCTCTCCTTTCCCCTCTCCCCTTTGCCCAACACCGTCCTGCACCTAGCCGAAGAAAGGCTTGCCTCCCCTCCAGCCTAATTATGACTGTAGTCTTTGCCGCAGGGGCCAAGGTAGCCAGGCCCAAATAAAGGGAAAGATTTGAGAAGGAACAGCTGCAGAGGCGGGGAGAGTCCCTTAGCAAAGCAAAGACCTCCAATGACGAACACTGGAGCAAATACCTTATAGGGCTTCCCCTTCTGACTTTATTCAACTGTCTATCTATCCATTTCCATCTATCTATCTATCTATCATCTATCTATCTATCTATCCAACTTAGAACTGGAGTTCAGAAGGGGGATAGTTGTGTCAAGGTCAAGTTTTTGAACTAAGTAGTGAAGTCAGGTGTTTTCTGATAGTTTGATTTGGCTGCTAGTTTAAATAAATGGCCTTGCCATTTAAACGAGGTGGCAGACATTTTCCAAACTGAAAGAGTTTAAATGTGCAGCTTCAAGGTTCCAAAGAAAATAGATTTAAAGCATATACTTAGCATACAATAAATAGCAAGCTACATCTCTTGCAACCATTTAAATTTGTGGTTTACACATCAACCTAAAAATGTGCAAGGGAAAACGACGCTTTTTAAATTATTATTGTCTTACGGGGACTTGGAGTAAAATATTTTGAAGCCCTCTGCGTTGGGATGTCACCCTTCATCCATTCGAGCTGCTTGCTCAAGGTGTTTCTTCCAAATAAATACAGTGCTCTTCTTAGAAGGAAATCTGGCAAATTGACTTCTCCCTATCTCATTGCAGGAGGGGAAAAAAATTAACAAAACTGTCCCTTTGCTTTTGGAAAAAGAAATTCATTTGCAAAAGATTCCATCAGCCACAGCAAAGCTGTCTGCCCGGCCGGATGAAAGACAGACCTATCACAGAGGCGCAGACTCACGAGGCAACACCTCTGGGCCACACGTCTTTTGCAGGCCTCCGCTGAAAGACGCTTTCTTCCCGGAGCTGCAGGAAGAGGCTGCAGGCTGAAGCCCAAGCCAAAAGCAAATGCTGAGTCCCAAGCCCCTGGCTGTTTTCCCTTGGAGGGCCCGCTCCGCCCCCCCCGAACACCCCCCCCCACCAGGCAGCAGCCCCTGCACCAGCCCCGAGGAGAAGATGGGGCTGCCCGGGGGCTGGCTTGAGCCCAGCCCCACCAGGCTACACCCGGGTTGCTGAGGAGGGGGTCAAAGAACAACTCATTAAAAGCACCACTTCTCACGCTAGAGAAAATGCAATAATGACTTTAAAAGATTTTCCTCTGTTTTCTTTCCAAACCCAATTAGATGCCAACTACCTTTGCTGATTTCAAGCCCAAATTGCTGATGCTATTTTATCTAACTCATGATTGCAAAGGCGCTGGAGAGCGCACAGCAATAAGTGGGGGAAAGGGGTTGTTTCCAGCTCATCTAGTCCAAATGAAGTTTCGCTCCTATTTTTTTTTCTCGCAGCCAGCCCAGGGTAGGCTGTTGTGGGTGTGCCCCCCACCCCGGCATGATAATGGTCGTTATTATCTGGGGGTTGTGCCCCCTGTCACCACACGGGAGGCCCCGGGCCCCGGAGGCCGTGCTGGGGGCTCCCCTCCTCCAGTTCCCAGCAGCTCTCCAGGCGGCGTGGGCACTGCCCGCGGGGGTGTGGGAGGTCGGCAAGAATGCAGGGCAGCCCTTGGGAGCTGTGTGTGTGTGTGTTGGGCGTCTGCACTCTCACCTTGAAGGTGGGGGTCTGCATTTTCAGTCATCCCTGGCTCCCCAGGTCCTAGCAGAGACCTGGCACGCGGTGCGGTGGGCTGAACGCTGAGCTGGAAAGACTCACTCAAACCTGTATTCATTTCTTATAACACAGCGAACAGTTGTTGCAAGCCGCTTGGAGAAAGAGCACAGCCTCCGGGGTCTCTGTTAGTTTGCTAGAGCTGCTGTTAACAAGTTCCACAGACCGAGGGGCTGCAAATAACCAAAACGTGTCTGCCAGCTCGGCAGCTGGCGGTCTGAGGTCAAGGCGCTGGCGAGGCGGTCGCCTCCCGAGGGAGAATGCGCCCGGGCCCTCCCTGGCTCCAGCCGGTTTGCCGGCGGTCTCGGCGCGCTTTGGTTCATACATGCGTCGCTCCAAACCCCGGCCTTCCCAACGGGGTCGCCCTCTGTCTGTGCCCCTGTATCTAAATTCCCTCTTTTTTAGAAGGACCAGGCACATTGGATGGCCTCATTTAAACTTGAGTACCTCTGTAATAGCCCTATTTACCCATAGATCACATTCTGAGGCCCTAGGGGCTAAGATGTCAGCATACCTTTTTGGTGGGGGACACACTTCAAGCCACAACAGAGTCTAAGAGACCATGAGGTCATGACTCCCTGAGTTTCTAGCAGTGTGACCATATGCGCTAGAGTCTTGGAGCGGAGGCGCGGACCACTCGCAAGGTTTTCTGCAATTTAATGTAAAGGACTCTTCTTCCTGTACTTCTACTTCCGTAGCATCGCGGAGCTCCCCAAACGTTTGGACGCTCAAATGACCTTTCCAGCAAGCCCGTGAAGTAGGGATTGGCACCGTCGCTCCATGGATGAGGAAAGGGAGGCGCGGACTGGCGGCGTGGCCTGCCCGAGCTCCCAAGGGCAGGAATCAGTGCAGCCGGGATTCACACCCAAGCCCAGGACTATTTGGATGCCACTGATGTGCTGACAGCTCTCTCGTTTTCTCTTTCAAGAGCTCACGGGTCTGAATTGTGGTGTTGTTTTTTTCTTTATTAATTAGTTGGACAGTTTGCATAGAAGGGAATAAATTGCCAGCATAGACACACCCTCCTCATCAAATGTGTTTATTTAAAGCTGCAGGGGAAAAACCCAGCCCCGCACACAGTCAGCAGATGATCTCTGTCCTGCAGGAGAGCAGGACTGGGGGGGCCTCCAAGCCAGAGGGCAGAGGGCCGTGAGGAGGATGGAGGAGGCAAGGGCGGGCGCCAACAACTCCACACGAGGGGACAAAGGCTGGCACCCAGGAGCTGGAGCGGCCAGGCCGTTTCAAACGCCACACTTGACCTCTCGGAGCCTCCATTTCTTCATCTATAAACTGAAATCATAATGATAATACCTACGCCATACTCTGTTGGTTGAATAAATAATTATAGAATAAGGAATACACTAGAAGGATAGATGAGATGCGGTGGGGATGCAGAGGAGGGGTTCCCGCAGAGTGAGCACACAAATAGGGAAGGGCTGGAGGTGGTGAGAAGGGCAGAAAGAGTGTGACCCTCACTCTGTAAATTCAGGGGGGCAAGATCCCTCTCTCTTTTTCCTCCAAACTCAATGAGATTCCTATCTAAGTCCCCATTCTGCTGGGACAGCAGGAGAGGTAACCTCAGGCCTTTGAGGAATTTGGTTCTGGAATCCTAGGCGTCTCTTAGAAACAAGTGTGCCTGTCTCCGGGGCCTCTGTCAGCCTGCTTCTGAGCCACTGATGGGCGCCTGCGGTCTTCCGGACATGCGGACACCCCATAGCCAGTCCTCAGTGCCCCTTGGTGGGCCCCCCCCCTTGGTGGGGGTGAGTGGCATGCACGGCTCTCCTCTCTCTGTGACCCACAGAACTGTCCGTTCCATGCCCTGCTCCCTTCAGCCCAGAGGATCCTTTCTGGAATAAGACAAATCCTTCTCCATGTTTCTGCAAGACACTTCATCTGTATGCAGGAATTATCTCCCCTCTGAGATATAGATTTTAGAAACAAAAGCAAGAAGGTGAGGAAGGCACTTTCTGCTTCATGCCGTGCTGTATCCCTTTCCCACACAGTGAGCACAAAGACAATTCCCAATTCCAGTCAGGCATGGTGAGGAGGATGGAGAAAGGGGCGGGGAATGAAACCTTCATCTCCAAAACATGATCCCAGTTCAAAGGGCAGTTGAGGCTGTGGGTGCTTGTGAGGGGCCAACTTGGTGGGACTGAGTGTGGATGGGAGGGGAGGGTTGTCCACGGAAGACATGAGGGGGTAGGAGAAATCAGGGCTCAGGCTGCAACGGGCTTCCCATGACAAGGTAAAGAGGCTGGATTTAATCCTGAGGGCCAGGAGAAGCCAGTGAGAGTCTGTAGGCAGGAGCGTGACAGGACCGATGCAAGCCCTTGAGAGGGGCGGAGGGAGACTGTGAGGCCGTGCGAGGGCGAAGTGAGCAGGCATGAACTCAGGTTCCGGTGGAGGAAAGGGCAGAATTGAGTCACACTTTGAAAGTGGAATAGGCAGAACTTAGCAGCTGACCAAATGTTGGTTGATGGCGGGGGGGGGGCGTCTAAAATGACACCCAGGTTCCCAGTTTGGAAAGCTGAGTAGTTGATGAAGTCATCGCCCAGTTTCATGAAAAATGAGGCACACTTGGGTAAAATATGATGAAGGTTTTGGGGGGCATGTTGAGTTTAAGGTGCAGGCAAGGTCTTCAATTAGAGATGGTCAACAGGAAGAGGCACACGTGGGTGTGACTCTCAGAGGGGAGATCTGGATTGGAGATGGACATTTAGGAGTTATTGGCATAAAGACATTTTTCATCTATCAATTTAACCCGGAGTTCACAGATAAGTAATCTGATGATAAAATAGACTGTGTACCTCTGAGATACAGGGATGCACAGGATTTGGGGGCGTAGCAGTGGAGGATCCAACCCAGTTTGGGGAGAGAGAGGAAGACTTCACAGAACAAGTGATGTCTGCTTCCTGCAGCATGAACCAGAATGTGCCTGATGGCTGAGAGAGCGCGGAGGCTGGAGAGCTTACCTGAGGGACCACGGAGCTGGTATCATGAGTCCAGGCCAGCGTAAGTCCTAGTCACTGTTGCAATCAACTCTAAATGAGGTATGGTGTCCAGAAGGAAAATGGATTTCATTTGTGTATTGGTCTGGGCAATTCTTTCTGCCGTAACAAATAAAACCTAAAATTTCATTAGTAACACCATGAAAGTTGTTTTTCATATGTAATAACCCAATGTAGGCAGGTGGCTCTCCTCCACACGGAGATTCAGGAATCCAGGCTCCTTCCATTACCCCAAGTCCTGCGAGTCCTCGGCTTTAAGACGTTGCAGAGTGGGGAGGAGTGGGAGGGAAGAGAGTAGAGAGGCCCTGTCCCCTGCTTCAAAGTGCCAACCGAGAAGTGACACACATCACTTCTACTAACATTTGAAGGGTGAAAACCGATGTGTAATCAAGCTTGGATATGAGGGGGGCTGGGAAAGATGGCCCCTCACCAGTCAAGGCCCTCCTGGCAATAACTGCATGCTCTGGGAGGGGGTCATGAGCGACAACATCACATCGAGCAATAGAGCGAGTGTGGAGAACCGGTGCAGGGAGAGGGGCCCCGGCGGCAGCAGGCCCCACAAGAGTGAGAGAGAGAGACACGAACAATTCACAGTCCGCCCTGGGTGCGGGCAGGAGCAGCTAGGGTGCTGGCCTCTCCCTAGCACCCAAGCACGCTACTCCCATTTGTCTTTCAGTGCAGACCTCACGAATTCCCACAGCGGTCCCGTGTAGGGCACAGAGGAGGTAGGAGTGACGAGGATACAATAGAAGAATAAAGAGAGCTATTTTGGTTAAAACTCTGTCAGGTTCTGGAGGCACAAGCAGTCCCGCAATGGGCCCCTGATAATAAGGTGAAGTTTAAAGGGCAGAGAACACCATGTCCCCTTATTCCACCAGAGCCTGAGGAAACAAACCACACTGCCTCTAGGGTATCTGTGGTATTGGCCATCGGTGTCTGAGAACAGCTGGGGCACGCGTGGAGCTCAGCAGAACCCAGCAGGAGTTCACATCTGTCCTCAAGCGCACATGAGGCTCCGCCTGGGCTGGGGAGGAAGGTCTTTACAAGGAGCTGAATCCTCCAGGAGCCGATGGAGGCATGTGTTTATGACATTTAAGGTATTGTTGCTAATAAGAGCCCATGATTATTCTCAGTGGTGAGGCCTTGGGAAACTCAGCTGAAATATACCACGATGCGGCGACCTCCTAAAGTGCTAACCTTCAGAAAACAAATGGGTCTACCTGTGAGTCTTTACAAATTAAGCACAAAGGAAAGTGATAGGGGCACCTGGTGGCTCAGTCGTTGAGCGTCTGCCTTCGGCTCGGGTCATGATCCCAGGGTCCTGGGATCGAGCCCCGCATCGGGCTCCCTGCTCGGCGGGAAGCCTGCTTCTCCCTCTCCCACTTCCCCTGCTTGTGTTCCTGCTCTCACTATCTCTCTCTCTGTCAAATAAATAAAATCTTTAAAAAAAAAAAAAAAGGAAAGTGATATACTCCAAAACACAAAGTTAAAGATTCGAAAATTGTCTCTAGGGATGTTAGAAATTCTAAATGTCAAAAAAATGTACCTGAAACGACTTTACCTGTATACTAGAGACAAATAAGGCAGGAAATATATGGTAGATAATAGTCATATTTTCCAGTATCAGAGATAGAAATTACAAGCAAGCAAAGAAGGGATGCTAGCATGAACGCTTTGGTTTTGCACTGGAAACAGAGGTATCAAAATAAATTCATGTCTGTTTGATTTTTATAGATGGACAGATGATAAGTAGATGGTAGATAGAAAGATGATAGATAGATAATAGACAAAAAGAGAGAGAGATAGTGATATACACATGAATTACTATACATTTATAGTTTCTTTTTTTTTTTTTAAGGTTTTATTTATTCATTTGACAGAGAGAGAGAGAGAGACAGCGAGAGAGGGAACACAAGCAGGGGGAGTGGGAGAGGGAGAAGCAGGCTTCCTGCTGAGCAGGGAGCCCGATGTGGGGCTCGATCCCAGGACCCTGGGATCATGACCTGAGTCGAAGGCAGACGCTTAACGACTGAGCCACCCAGGCACCCCCATTTATAGTTTCTTAACTCTGTCCGCTGAGAGTGTTTGGAATACACACAACTAACACCCAGATCTTGGTTTCTAAATCCCATTTCTCAAAAAGGGAACCAGGGATCCTTGGAAACATGGTTGATACCAGGTCTGGGAAAAGGAATACAAGATGGACCTGGGACGTGCCATGGTGCCAAAGCCCATGGGCTTCCTAAGGGCAGGTGGGAGGTGACCAATTTCTGGGTCATGGGCACGTCACAGCGCTGCCTTATTCTAAACCACAGCAATCCTGTGAGGGGAGGGTTTTTGTTGTTTTTTTTTTTAAATAAATAATTCCAATTTACAAATGAGGAAACTGAGCCTGAGGAAGGGAGTTGTTCAAGATATGGCAGCTATAATTTGTTGAATACGGCCCATAGGTAAATCTTTAAATATTATTTCATTGAATTCTGGCAAAATAAGGTAGGTAAAATTCTTGTCCCCATTTTAAAGATGGGGAGGCTGAAGCTGAGAGGGGGAAACGGAGTTAGCCAAGGCCGCAGCTCCGGGAAGGACAGCGCCTCCCAGGGACTCTGTTTCTCCCTCTGCCACCCATGCCCAGCACAGCGCTCACCAGGGGCCTCGAACTGAAATATAAATTACATCAACTCGGTCCACAGCCTCCAGACATCCTTCCGTTGGAAGGAGGCAGAGAGGCAGAGAGAGAGAGAAAGACAAAGACGGAGAGAAGAGAGAGAGGCAGAGAGCGTCCAGGGAGGGGATGGCCACCTTTGAGGACAACTTTGACTAATGAACTCTGGGTCTGGATTCTCAGAAGCAGATCATTTCTGACAAAAGGACAGAATCAGATAAACACCCCGCTGTGCCAGATTTGAGGCTGATCTATGGGGAATGACATTGATGTTGCCATGGAAACCAGTCTTTTTCCCTCAACTGTTCGGGAGCACTATTTTTCTAAAGAGATGGTGGTGTGTGCTTCTTGGAAAAATGATCAGGGATTTATCTCTTCTTCTTCTTCTTCCACATGACTCTCCAGTCGGATTAGAACACGAGGTAGGGATGGGGGGGCAGGATAAACTGATCAATAACACTTCTGACAGGTAGTCTCTCGATTTTCCAAGAAAAACGTACATCTCTCTGAACACCTCCGGACCTGCCTGCCTTCTGGGATTACCATGGTGCCATCACGGCCTGTCCCCGAGGTGCAGCAATGGTCTCTTCCGGCCCCTGCCTGCCCCTGCCCCTGCCCCTGCCCCCACCCCTGCCCCCGGCCTGGCCTGGGAGCCCCAGGGGAGCGGCAGCTGTGTCGTGGGCCTGTTTCGTCTCTGCACCCAGCACGGGCATGGAGGAGACGTTCCCTTACCCAGGAGTGCTGTCTGTTCCGTGGCGCCTTCTCTCCACCCTCCTGAAGTCTCTCCATCCCAATGCAAGCCATCCTTCAAGGCCCAGGTCTAGGGCTCCGTCCTCCAGGGACCCGCGGCTGACAGCCACGCTGTCCGGCCCTCCCCTCCACCTCTCCTGCACCCCTTCCGTCTGTCTTCTCTCCCGGTCAACTAGGAGCCTCTCAAGAGAGCGGCTCCCAGTGTCGGTGAGTAGGTTACAAAGGGTGCAAAAGCCACAGACGGAGCTGATCCTACGGACCAAGGGGCTGGTTTCTCGTGATTTCCTGTCTTCTCCTGACTCTCCATCAGCCAGTGGCGCTCTGCAAAACCCCCTCCTCCAAAAACCAGAGCAGCTTTTCCCTGACCAAACCCCCGCTGGTTAAACTCTCTGAGAACTAATCTCCCACTCCTTGGGTCTTATGGGAAGAGTTAGGTGTCCTCTTTTTTTCTGCTGAGAAAGGTATGACTCTACTGAGCAGAGCGCATGGCCCCAGGGTTGCCCCTAAAAACAGAAGTGTCTGTGGCCCATCCCCTGTCCCCCATCCTGTGCCTCCTTTCCAGTTACATACCCATAGCCTGTTCATTCCAGAGAGAAGATGGCTTTGGTTTATTTTTTGAGGCAATGGAGTGGCAGATCCATTTATGACAGAATGTTTGAACATGTGTTCATTAAGTCTTTAGTTGACTTTGTGTAATTGAAAAAAATAGTGGGTGTTTACGCGTTGGCCATATGGATCAGCCTGCCTCAACGAGTGGGCTGCCGGCCCAGATCCCTGCCCTGGCTTCCCCCCGGCCTGAAGAGAGGCTGAATTGCAGGGCTCTGTGGGTGCGCGTAGGGCTGTCTCACCCCAGAGCTCAGCAGCGTGGGCCACCCCAAAGGACGGGAGCCCTGCTCTCTTCCTTCTCCTTCCCGCCAGGCGTGCATGAATGGCCACAATCCCCCATGCAGCGATGAACTTGGAGCCTCAGCCTCCAACTCTGCCCAGAGTCAATCCCAGCCTTTCCCTCAAACATACTGTCATCTGAGTTTCAGAAGAGCTGTGAACACAAACCATAAACTACCGAGCAAAATATAGGGATGAGCGGTTACTGCTGAATGGCACCGCGGTTAGGACACCGGTCCCAAAACCTGTGGGTCAGAATCATGGCTCGGCGGTGGCTTCCTAACCACGTGGCCTTGTACAGGCTGGGGCACTGCTCCGTGCCTCCGTGCCTCCCTCCCAGAGTGGGGGTGAGGATGCCAGCGTGACGACAGTGAGTTGGTGATGAGGGTGCTTACCCCATGGAGCTGATGGAGGGTTATATGACACACGTAGTACCTGGCACGGAGCAAGGGGCATTCACGTGTTTGCTATTCTTTTTTTAATTGGGGGGGGGGCCTCTAAATCACAATCCCAAGATCAAGAGTCGCATGCTCTACCGACTGAACCAGCCAGGCACCGCACATGTTTGCTATTCTTAACATTAACCATTAATACTGAGTTCTGGCTGAGAGTAAGCTAGTTTGCTTTTATGATAACAGTGACCTGACTTTAGGGGGGGAATGAACTATAACCTTGACAGGGTTGTTCAAGGTCTTAGAGAAGCAGGGTGGGGGGCAAAGGAGCCATACACACCTGGGTTCGAATCCCAGCTCATCTTCTATGGCCCTAGGGCACCTCTCCAGCCCTCTGAGCTTCAGTCTCCTTATCTGTGAAATGGGGTCAATAACTACGCCCTGCCATGGTTATAATAAACCTAAAGCTAATTATGAAGAGGACCCCACTGATCACTCACGACCTTCCTCCTCAAGCTGTTGGCTAACAGCCCCCTGCCTTACACCAGTGGCATCCTCAAACTCTTCTTTTGCCAGCATCTCTGTCCACATCCAACTCCATCTCCAGATGTCAGGGTGTTGACTATGCATCATTCACCCCCGAATGCTCCATGCCCAGCGTAGCCTGGCCCTCCAAGGGTGCTCAGCAGACACTCATGGGGTGAAGGACAGTGCACTGCAAGCCAAGTGCCCAGGTGTATCTCTTAGTCCTTGCTTCTGACCACAGCATCATTTCAGGACCCACCTGCCAGAGGATGGAGGTCCCCCACAGCCCAATTCCAGCCCCAGCCCCACAAGACACTCTGCCCCCAGAGCCCACCCTATCTTCGGGGACCGATCCCTTCCCCCAGCATCTTCCCACCAGGCTCACCGAACAAAAGGTGAGGAAAGTTGCAAAGGAAGGTCGAGAATTTCAGACACATCTATCTTTATTTGTTTCCTGTCAGAAAAGTTCAAGAATTACACCAAAAAATACTTCAGCCTCTGCTACCTACTGACAAAAATACACCACAAAATTATAAAGCGCTCAGCGGTTTTGCTAGGGACAATTTGTTATTCCGCTTCGGATGACAAATGAATTTACAGGTGACTTGAGGTGATGGGGTGGGAGGAGGAAAGTCAGATGACAGCATTCGGCAGGATAGTTTGAGCGATGCTAGTCTTCTTACCCAGCTGTTGTGTATGATTTCGGCAACATAGCGAGGCAGGAGAAAATGTCCATTCAACGGCCTGTCGCAGCTTCATGGGGAAACAGTACTACATCTCAGATAACCAACTCTCCCAGCCCATTCTGGCCCTGCAGGCCTGGAGCCACGCCCCACTGAGTGGGCCTTCCGGAAACCTTTGCAGGAGAGCCACGTGGGAGTACCTGATGGGGTCCCAGCGCGGCAGGAGCCCTGGGCAATGCCAGACGCTGCCCTAGTCGGGAGCTTCTAGAACTAGACTGGGGACTTTGGGTGCTTGTCCAACAGCTGTCAGTACAACAAGTGGGCAAAAGATGGTCACATTTTTCAGCTTCCTTTAGGGGTGATTTGGCATTGTTGCAACCCTGGTCTTAAAGTCTCCCTGGCTGTCACCTGCGGTTCCCGGTTATGACCTTTATCACTCTTCCAATTGTTATTAGCACTTTGGGAAATAACAAGCAAACAAGACTTGCAAAATGTGGTGCCTGTGCTTACAGCTCGGCCACATATGATACGCCTGTCCCGTGCCTTGCTTCGTCCTGCGGCCTCTAGTCCCCTCTCCCTTCCTACCCCTGCTGTATCTTAAACATAGGCAGTATCCGGGTGTCGATCTAGACACGCAAGAAAAAGACAGAGAAAGTCTGCCTCTGCTCAGTGTTTGATTGCAACTATGCATCCCCAGGCCTCATGCGCCGGCCCAAGCCCCAGCTCAGATTCCTGTATGGACAGTCTGTGTTAACTTGGCAAAACACACCCACGGTGGGTGCTCTTGACTTTGGGTTGTGTGCGTCCCAGACCTAACCATGCCAAAATCAGCCCTCTTCTCTAAATAGGCCAGTCCTGACTTCCTCTCTTCCTCTCCTGCAGAGCAGGGGCCAACCACGTAGCCCCCGCCTGCATCACTCACATTTTCTGTACCTTCCAAACCCCCACTGAAACTACGGCTTCTCATCGAAGAAGCCCAGAGTCTGTGCTCTTTACTGCCCGCCAACATCTTCCAGATGCAGCCAGTTTAATCCTTCTTTGTTCATTTTGTTTCCTTTTCTGTTTTTAAATTTTCCTAACAAGAAATAAGCAGTGGCTTTGAAAATATCTTACATGGGAACAATCAACACGAAACATGCCTTTGTACATAATCCTGACTTGGGGACGAATCAACAATACCAAAGGACAAAAAGAAATATCGATTCAGACAACTCCAGTGCACGATATTTTCGGTGAGTTCCCCCCCACCCACCCCGGCCCCACCCCCGCCCCCATATCCCAGGAGTACAGTGGTGTCTTGTAACTGGAGCTTGGCTTAGCCAACAGGGGGGCTCCCCTCTGTGCCCCCCATTCTGGCTGGGGGTAGGCCTCTAATGGCCCTGGGTCTTGGGCGGCTTGGGCTCGTGGATGACAGCAGCCGCCGACAGCCACGGCCCGATGGCCCGAGCGGTGCTCTGCTTGGCCACGCTGTAGTGGCTGATGACCGTGTAGAAGCGGCTTCTGGAGTTGGGGTCCTGGGATGAGTAGTAAGCATCCAGGGAGGCCGGGATACAGCGCTTGTGCTGAGGACGAGAGAGACAGAGTCAGGGGGAGCTCAGCGGACTGCTTCCAACTCAACCTGTGCCTCAGCCACCCCGTCCGGGGGACACGGCCACAGGAGGCTCTGTGCCGGAGGGCAGGTGATGTCACCTGGCCTGAGCCCGGCCCTCAGCACTCTTTCCCCAGCATCATCACCATCGCCATCTCAAAGCCGCCACCTACTTGACACTAGAAAGAATAAACCTGATGCTAGACCAGTGGTTGCGAGAGGCTGGGGGACAGGGGCGGGGGGTGAAGGTGGTGAAAGTGGCTAAAAGGCACAGACATCCAGTTTTAAAATAAATAAGCCCTGCGGATGTCATGGACAATGGTGACTATAGTTAAGAACTCTGTCTTGTATATCTGAAAGTTGCTAAGAGAGTTGATCTTAAGAGCTCTTATAAGAAAAAAAATTTTTTTTGTAACTGTGTGGTGATGGATGTTACCTAGACTTACATTTAAAAATATATGCAAATATTGAATCATCACGTTGATTCTTGAAACTAACATGTTATATGTCAATTATCCCTCCATTTGCAAAAAAGAGAGAAAGAAACCCGAGGCTGGTACTAATCCACGGTCCTCTGCTCAGTGACTGTGAGGCTACACAGGGGACCAATTCCGCCCCCCCCCCCCACCAACCTCTTGATCCAGCTCATTCACCCATCCCCCAGCCGCTTCTCTGGGCCATGGCTCCAGCCTATGGCTGTCTATTTTATTTCTTTGATTTTATATTTGTAACTCCTCTCTCTTTGATACAAATCTTTGGTTCCCAACAAACATTGATAGAATGGTCTATTTGCGTTATCCTACAATATATACCCAAATAGTCACAAAATAACACGAATATTATGACCAACAGTTAGATTATTGAATCAACTTTAAGATTTCTCTGTAACTTTCTGTATCCTTAGAACATATTCCTCTGTGGGTTTACAGTCAATGCACTCTTCTCGTTTGGGATATTTATTTTCTTTGTACGTTTATGTCCCCAAATTGATATAGAGCTAGGTTCTTTGTTAAGCTTGTTTTGATTTTGAGGAATGACTTGCTGTTATTTAATTTTTAGATATGTCAGACATTTACAGATACCAAGGACAAATGGATAGCAAGATGTATCCAGAACAGCCTTGCTCCTCTTCCCTGTCCCCTCTACTCTCTTCCCTCCTCCACCCCCCCACACCGAGTAACCATTTTCCTAGTTTTTTCATTTATCCTTCTAGAATTTCTTTCTGAAAATATAAGCAAATATCCTTCCCCTCCCCTTTTCCTCACACAAAGGCAGTGCCTTTTTCTCTTCATTATTATCCTGGAGGATATTCCAGGCCCGGGTCTGGAGACCTTCCCACCCATTTTCACGGTTGCGCAGAAATCCCTTGTGTGAACATGTCATCGTTCATTCAACTGTCCCCTCTTGAGAATTGTTGCCTCTTTGAGAACCTCAGCTTTTAACTACCAGGAATGTAATCTGAAGAAGCCACAGAGCAGAACTGAAGGATGTGTGTTTCTAAGGCAGAACATACCCCATTTGACTCCCTCACTTAGGAATGTAATGTGACGGTTTGGAAAACTCTCTTACCCTACATGTTCTTCCCCTGTTTCCTTGTATGTAAAGTGGGAGCAATAAAATCTATTTTTAAGAATGCATGTACAGCTCAATTGAGATAATGTTTATGAAAATATCGAGGAAAGGCTGTGACTTATAATAGGTGCTCAGTAAATGGCAATTTATAAACATTTGAATCACCTGTTTTTGCTGTAGAATAGATTCTGTCTTTATGACAACTAATATTCGTTGAGAGCCCATTATCTAATAGGTCTTTTGCTAACTTAAATTCTCTCCTTAAGGCCTCACAAAAGTCCTGCAGGCAGGTATTACCAGTGCCCATGTTGCAGGCAAGAGAACTGAGGTTCAGGGGCGAAGAGACACCCCAGAGTCACGCAGCTGGTTCGGTTCTTCAAGGGAAGGAGTGCGATCAGAGCAGGGTCCAGTGGGACAGGCCCAACAACAGAAGGACTCAGGAGACTTCAAAAGCACCCGCTCCCACCAGAGGAACCGGGAATCGGACATCAAACCAGGAAGATGGGTGCCAAAGCAGAGCTTTCTGAAGATGGACCGGCCTATCTCAAGCAGAAGTGAGCTCTCCCTGCCCACTGACCTCCAGCCCAAAGCTGGACCACCTCCTACTCCTGACTCCAGAGAGCACCATCTGGGAGGAAGAACTCTACTGCCTACTGGAAGGAAACCAAGTCCTTCGTGAAACGCCTTGCCTGACACAGACTACATTTTCAATAGTCTGCAGGGAGGTCCCCCGAATTCGGATACCAGCGAAGAGAAGACATTGATAAACCCTCTAATTGAGGTTGGCAGTCACCTGGGGCCACTCACCTGCCAGAAGCCCCTTACCTTATAGACAAATCCCTCTGGGCAGCTGTGGTCATAGGTGAAGGCTTTGTAAACCACCAGGAACACGATGCAGGCGAGGAAAGCGAGGGCCAGGCTGACAAGAATGGTGACCTGGAGGAAAACAACGTTGAGAGTCATCCAGCCTCAGCCCTACCTGCCTTGAGCCCGGCACACAGGCAGCCTTCGAATCCTGGAGCCGGTAGGCAAAGTGGTACGTCAGAGAGAGAGGGGTGGCCTGGGGCCCGAAGAACTGGCTCTGTCTCACTCTGTCACTAACTTGCGGTGTGACCTGGAGCAAAGCACCTGTACTCTTTGGGCCTCAGTTTCCCCCTTCTGCTAGATACTTTCTGAAACTCCTTCTTGGCCCAAGGTGTGATTCCCCCCCTCATTTACTTTTCCTGTTTTTGTTTTTGTTTTTCACTTTTCCTGTTAAGTGTGTGTGTGCTCGGGTGCACAGCCCGAAGCAGGGGGCGGCAGGGTGTGTGGCGGGGGGAGTCATTAATCCACCTGTCACTTCCGGTGCTTCTGCTTTCCATCACCACCACCCTCCCTAGAACTCCTGAATTCCAATCTCAGGTACACCTGCCTCTTTCACCTCTGCTAGGACATGCGACCAAACTAAACCCCTGCTCCTCGCCATCCCACATCTGTTCTGCCTACATTTTTCCCCAGGTCCACCTTTACAGTCACTTAGGCCAAACATCTTGGAGTCATCCTTTTTTTTAAAATTTTTATTTATCTGAGAGAGCGAGAGAGAGCAAGCATGAACAGGGGGAGAGGCAGATGGAGAGGGAGAAGCAGGCTCCCCACTGAGCAGGGAGCCTGATGCAGGACTTGATCCCAGGACCCTGGGATCATGACCTGAGCCAAAGACAGACACTTAACCATCTGAGCCACCTAGGCACCCCTTGGAGTCATCTTCAACTCTTTTTCCTATAATCTACATCCAGTCCTCCATCAGAAGCTATGGTTTCTGCCTTCAAATATATCCCATAATCTAATGGCTTCTGACTTCCCAATTGTCTCCAACCCAGCCGAGTCATCACCACCTCTCATCTTTAGTCCCAAAGCAGCCTCTAACTAGCAGCCTTCTCGCCCCCTTCGATGCAATCACATGCAGCAACCAGGGAGGTCCTTTCAAAATCTAAGTCAGGGCATGTCCCTTGTCTGCTCAGAAGCATCTCATGGTGTCCAAATTGCTCACAGTGAAAGCCTAGCTCCACATTATCTACGAGCAAACTTTAAAAAAATAATACAAGACTAAACAGACAGGATTTACCAGAAAGGAGTAGATGGTTAATTTCAGAGGCGCCTCCAGGCTTGCACCAACCCCATCCCACTCCCCGTGTACAAAGTGGTAGGGTAATCCCATGACATGGGGCACCTAGTGTTACACGCAGAATTCTTTTTCATGCTATTTTTAAAAGCTGGTGGCTTTTTGAGCCAGTTGGACGAGACACATGGCAGAATTCCTCTCATGGAGAGGAGGTTTCTTTTGATTCAGAAGAAAAATAAAATCAACCTTGGGGGTCCCCATCCCATCTCCTTTCCACTCCAGGTCATGGTTTATACGGACCAGAGAAGACAGAAGTCTATGTTGCTCCAAATGAACGGAGTTGTTTGTTGGCAGCTTTAAATACTGGGTGGGAGGCATTGGAAAAGGCAAGAGGAAGATGGAGATGGGAGGTGTCCGTCCAAACCCAATGGGCAGACACTGTCTGTGAGAAATACCTTGCGCACGTGTGTATGAAGTTTTAGGACAGTGAGCTATCATGATATAAGAAAAATATATATTTGGGTCTTGTTCCCAATTCCTGGCACAGAGCTCCTAAAACCCTTATAATTTCCTAAATGAATAGGAGCACTAGAAGCATCTTTTGTTCTAATATTTGGGTTTTGCGCCCAGTTCCTGAAATAGCCCAGATCCATAAAAATGAAAGGAGTCTTTTATTATTCATAAGGAGCCCCTTTCAACCACACCTGAGTTTATGTTAATGACGTGACTTTTGGAAAGCCTCTAAGGAGGGGGGCCAGTTGCCAGGGAGCCACCCATGGGATTAGAGGGTTGGAACTTTTGACAGCACCCCTCACCCACGGGGAGGGGAGAGATTGAGTTCAATCACTAATGGCCGATGATTTCATCAATCATGCCTATGTAATGAAGCCTCTATAGAAACCTTAGCTGAAGGGATTTAGAGAGTTTCCAGATTGGTGAACAAGAACACGTCCATATGCAGGAGTGTGGCTCACCCCATTACTCTACATGGGGACAGAAGCCCCCGTGCTCAGGACCCTTTCACACTTCATCCTGTGTATCCCCTCAGGGGGCTGTTCATCTGTATCCTTCATAATAAATCAATAAGACTAATATTAAGCGCTTTCCTGAGTTCTGTGAGCTGTTCTAGCAAATTATTAAAACTGAGGAAGAGACAGTAGGAGCCGCCCGTGAATAGCCAGCTGGTCAGGAGCACAGACACAGCCTGGGACTTGGGACTGGCATCTGAATGGGGACAGTCTGTGGGACGGAGCCCCTCAACTGCTGGCTGTGCGCTAACCCCAGCAGCTAGTGTCAGAGGTCAGTTAAATTATAGAACATCTAGTCACCGTCCCCTGAGAATTGGAGAATCACCTGGTGTGGGGAACACCTCACACGTTTGATGTCAGAAGTATTGTGGAAGGATGGAGAAAAAGCAGTTTTTCCTTTCAGATGGTGACATGCAAAATTCACTTCTAAACTCTTGTCAGCACAGTGCACTGTCCGCCCCTCCATTTGCACGCTGACCCCTCAGCTGCAGCCTGTTGCGCATGCACCAGCCTCCTGCCCAAGACTGGGGTGGGGTGGGGTGGGAGAGTGCAGAGACCGGACTGCAATCACCCGGGTAAGATGTGGAGAGAGTTGCAGATGGCAGTGGAGGCTGGAAGCTGGGTCAGAGATGCCTGCATGCATACACCCCTTTAGGGACCTCGGAGATAGGATTTGATTAGTACAGGGAAGGGGGCCACCACAGACCTCTGGCTAATGCTAAGGACCTGGGAATACCTGGTCAGCAGATGTTTGGAGTATAGATATAAAGATTTGTAAATGCCCAGATTTCCCAGTAGCTAAAGGCAGAAACAGCCCAAATATCCATGGACTAATAAATGAATAAACACATTGTGCATCCATACAATAGAATATTATTCATCCGTAAAAAGGAATGAAGTACTGGTAGATACTACACATGTCGACGGACCCTGCAAACACGCTGAGTGAAAGACACCAGGCATAAAGGGCCACATATTATATGACTCCATTTATAGAAATATCCAGAATAGGTCAGTTCAAAGAGAAAGAATGCAGATTGGTGGTTGCCCGGGGCTGGGAGGAAGGGGACTATGGGAACAGAGTTTCCTTTTGGGTGAGGACAGTGTTTTGGAACTAGGTAGAGATGGCACTTGCACAATATTGTGAATGCACTAAATGGCATTGGAGTTTTCACTTTAGTTAATTTTATATGTGGATTTTACCTCAATTTTTAAAAAATGCCCAGAGCCCAGGTTCATTCTTTCCATCAAAAGGCCCTTAAAGGGTGCCTGGGTGGCTCAGTTGGTTAAGCAACTGCCTGCGGCTCAGGTCATGATCCTGGAGTCCTGGGATCGAGTCCCACATCGGGCTCCCTGCTCAGCGGGGGGTCTGCTTCTCCCTCTGACCCTCTTCCCTCTCTTGCTATCTGTCTCTCATTCTCTCTCTCTCAAATAAATAAATAAAATCTAAAAAAAAAAAAAAAAAAAAGGCCCTTAAAGTCCTGCTGGCATGCTCTCACCAGAGCCGTGCGTGGGGCTGAGACAGACATGCTTGCAGGCGCAGCCCCGGACAAAGGACGGCTGCAGGGCTCGCGTGTGCCAAGGAGAGAGCAGAGACCCGCAGCCCCACCCTGTCACCACTGCCAGCCTCATGCAGGGTCGGGGGAAGCCCCCGGGAAGCCCCCATCTTAATGTGATCTGACTGAACAGAGACCCAGTCTCTGGGCTGACCCAGCATGGGTGTCTCCGGGGAAGCAGCAGGTTGGTGAAGAGGACGAGGCACTGAGAGCCGGAGCATGGCCCAGCACACCTGTCCTTGGGACACGTTCCCCTTAGGGAGCCGGGGGGGTGGGGGGGCCTGGGTTCTTCCCTTCCTAACAGCTCTGAGTTAAGCCCTGTTAAGCCCCCACCTAGGAGGGGCAGGGTCTGATTCACCTCAGTGCTCCCAGAGCTCCAAAGATAAGCCCAGCAAATGTTTCTGGAACAAGGAAAGAGAGGGAGGGAGAGATGGAGGGAGGGAGGGAAGATCCTGTAGGATTCAATGCTGATGCCAAGATTGCTACCACCCTGGTGGATTCTCATTTGTTGGGTCAGGGATGGTAGGTCCAGGACATGGGGAGTCTTATGAACTCTCTGGGTGATTATAACATACAAGCTAGGACGAGGACCACTACTCTAGGATGACTAGGTGTGAGTGGTTCTCAAGCTGGCTACACATTCTTAGAATCACCTGGGCAGCGTTTTGAACAATGCTGATGCTCTGGACCTGCCCCATACCCATTATAGCAGAATTTCTGACGGTAGAGTCCAATCCCCAAGGTGACCATCGTGTGTCCACAGGGTTGAGAAGACTTTGGCACGTAGACTGTGGGCAGGGTGCCCGATATCACTGCCAGAGACCAGGGTCTGGTGCTAAGGAGGGTGCCAGGAGTGTGGCCACCTGAGGGATTTTGCTGAGTGAGGCTAACAAGCCCCGGAACGAGGCTGAGCAGAGACCATTTTAAGGGAAGGAGACTTTGCCTCCCTGTCCTGAATCTTGGTAACTTCTGCAGCTGGAGGCCAGTCATTCCTTAAAACCTTGTGGAAGTCAGAGAATACAGGGCTGTGAATCAAGCACAGGCCCTCCTTTGGAGCCTCCCAGCCTACAGGGTGAGGGAGAGTGGACAGATGGATGTGGGCACGTGCACACCAGGGGTGGCACCCTGACTGAGGGCATCAGCACAGGGGACTGCTGGGCCTAATCAGCCTGGAAGTAGGGGATCATGGAAGGCCTCCTGGGGGAGGCAATGTTGGAAGTGACTTCAGGGAAGAAAATAGGATAGGGAAGAAAGAAGGTTCTGGGCAGAGAAGTCGTATCTGCAGTGGAGTGGAAGCTGGGGCTATTCTGGAAACATCATACGGTTTGACATGGCTGGCCCAGAGGGTACGAGTGAGGGGGAGAGGTCTGGGGCAATGGGTAGGTGGCAAGAGAACAGATAAAGAAGGACCAGGCTAAAACTTGCACTGTATCTCCAGGGTAACAGGGAACCCCTGAAGGTTTTAAGGAGGGAAGTGACAGGATACAAATTATATTTTGGAAAGATGTCTCTGGAGGCAACGTGGAGGCAAGTTTGCAGGGGCATGGCTAGAGGCAGAGGTCAGTAGGGAGGCTGATGTACTAGGGCATGCCCCAAAAGCGGAGGCTGGACATGGGGCCGTGAGGGTGGAAAGGAGTGCATGGTTTGAGAGGCTCCTAGGAGGTGAGCAGGGAGATGGGAGGGGGAGGAGCGAGGGGCTGACTCTGGGGACAACGGGTGACATTTGGGTTGGTCTGGATTCTTGTGAACAGCATTGATTGTTGGAAGCGTCCTCAGAGAGGACCCCAGAGAGAAGCTCCCACTTCCCCACTGAGCACCTCGCAATGTGAAAGCCTGGCTGCACATCAGTAACAACTAACTGGGTTTGTATAATCTCAGAGAGGTCCTACAACCCTCGGCTTCACCTCGTGATGTAACAACCTGGAACTAGAAATCAATTCCGGGCTAGGTTTGGGTTTCCTCGGAGATGCAGTCCTCACCGCTGGACATAGGCCCCCTCCCCATCTCCAGCCCCCGCCACGCGTTCATCCGTGCATCCACGCAGCACACATTTATGAAGAGCCCACGGCGAGCCAGATGCTGCCCTATAGTCATCGCCTCGGGAGCTTACGGCAGAGACAGGGTCAGACGCTGAACAAGCACAAAGAAAGAATTCTAAAACAAGCCTGAGCAGGATCTGGAAGGGCACATAGCAGGGATAGGATGGTCCAGGGTGGGAGAAGGAGGCCCGCATAAGAAGACTCTGGCGGGAGTGGTCCAGGATGAGGCGCCAGCCCAAAGACCCACAAAGGGAGTACCTGGGTCCTAGTGGGTCTGGAAGGAGCAGGGTAGCTGAGACAGGGGACAAGGGGAGAGAACGCTGAGATGCTGTGCCACAGGGCTTTGAGACCAAGGTCACCTTTGTCCTGCCCAGGAGAGCGACTTCCCACAACATCCATCCCATATTTCAGGTAACGTCCTGCTCAGCCTGGCCTGGCTCTGCCACCTCCAGCCACACAGGCCACCACTCTCTGGCTGGCCTGGTCCCCTCCAGCTATGCCCAGCCCACTGAGCCCTCCTGCACTCGTGTGTCTCAGCGTGGAACTCCCACATGTCCCTCCTGATCACAGAGAATGGTCCTCAGCCTTCCAGTCCAGCCCGCTATCCCTTCCCTGCCTGGCTCTGTACCAGGGCCTGCGTCGGCCGCTCTGAGGGTGCTCCCTCTGTCATCGTGACCTCTTCATACCTCTGAACCTTCCCTTCCCCGGGGAATGCCTTGGGCAGCGAGCGCATCTCATCGTTTACTCTGTGCCTGGCACCATGACTCCTACAGAGGGGGATCAGTAAACATCTCCTGAACCAAAATGCTGAATCGAAGACTGCACAGTGCAAACACACACACACACACACACACACACACACACACACACACAAACACACTCTTCCCCAGACATACACAAGCAGACAGACATGCAACCTGGTCCCAACCACATTGTGTTTATCTAGGATGGAGGACTGAGATACCTGCACTTGGCCTTCTGTTCTTTTCCATCCCCTATTCTCAATCCCATCCACCACAACCCCTAACACACGCTCAAACAAAAGTACCTGAACCTTGAAAAGGGCCAGGGTTTAGGTTGGAATCTGCTAAGACCTGCCCAAGATTTCTCCTCACAATTTTGAGCATAGGTCAGAGAGAGAACAGAGAAAGAACTCAGCACAGGAGTACGCAGCTCACAACTCCAGCAAAGCCATGCTGGGACGGGGGCCATAATGACCACCCGCCATGGGCCACACATCCATACAATAATAGTAGCAGCGGTAGTAATATTGATATTACTCAGAGGTACTGGGGCATCTGGGTGGCTCGGTTAAGCGTCTGCCTTTGGCTCAGGTCATGATTCAAGGATCCTGGGATCGAGCCCTGAGTCAGGCTCCCTGCTCAGTGGGGAGCCTGCTTCTCCTTCTCTCTCTCTCTGCCCCTCCCCCCCACTTGTGCTCTCTCTCTCTCTCTCTCCCCCTCAAATAAATAAATAAAATCTTTTAAAAAAATCAGAGGTGTTGTTTTTGGGAGCTTATTGTATACTAATATCGGCACAATCATATACTGCAAGTAGAATTATTATGCCCACTTTGCTGATGGAGAAACTGAGGCTCTGACAGGTTAAGTGACTTGCCTAAGGTCCCACAGTGAGTAAAAGATAGGTTCAGACAACACACCGAGGCGCCTCAAGGACACCTTGAACTCTCCATTCCGGGATCAGCCACGTTGTCTTCTGCCTCAGTGGGATTTGTGTTCAGCGTCCCCCCAGGCCTCAGTCCCTTCCCTCCACTGCCTGAATGCAGGCCTCTTATATTTGCTGGTCCTGCAGCTCATCCTAGGCCCAGATCAAGTATCTCCTTTTCCCCAGAAGTCTTCCCCCAAAGTCTTCAGGCAGTACTCAGCCCCTCCCCTGTCTGCTCACAGCTCCCTGACACTTTTCTCAGTGCACCGTCATTAACCACCATGGTCTGCTTCCCCTCTCGAGAGGTCGTGTGGAATAACACTTCACATTTCCATTTACGAAGCACTGATTATGTGCCAGGCACTGTTCTTGGCACTGGACATGGATTTATTCTTGGAAACCTCACAACAGCCCTACGAGGTAGGTTCATCTTCATTGTTTTAGATGACACGACTAAGGCACAGAGAGGTTAAGTAATTTTCTCAGAGTCACACAGCTAATTAAATAATACAGCCCGGGGTGCCTGGGTGGCTCAGTTGGTTAAGCGACTGCCTTCGGCTCAGGTCATGATCCTGGAGTCCCGGGATCAAGTCCCGCATCAGGCTCCCTGCTTAGCAGGGAGTCTGCTTCTCCCTCTGACCCTCCTCCCTCTCATGCTCTCTCTCTATCATTCTCTCTCAATAAATAAATAAAAATCTTTAAAAAATAATAATAATAATAATAATACAGCCCAGAGTCTAATTCAGTGAAGTATTGGCCTAGGCCCTTCACCCATGCTGTATTCCTCGTAAAGCATTTATTCATTAAATATCAGCTGAGCCCCTACAATGTGCCAGAAATAATTCTACACATTGGACATATGCTGAGGAGGACAGGGGAGGGCCCTGCTCTCATAGTTTTCCTCCCATCCCTTCGAGTGAGTTTCCTCCTCTGTAAAAGGGGAATAATAATAGTACCTGCCTCTCAGAGTTCTGAGGATTAAATCAGATAATGCATGTGAAGCCTTGTAGTGAGTTGACTCACCCCGCAAGACAGATGTCCATGTCCTCACCTCAGGAACCCGTAAATATGGCCTTATTTGGAAAAGAAGTCTTTGTAGATACAATTAAGTTAAAGATCTGAAGATGAAATCATCGTGGATTATGCAGGTGGACTCCAAATCCAAGAACAAGTGCCCTTATAAGAGACATACAGAGGAAGACAAACCCACAAGGAGAAGAGGGGGCCATCTGAATGGGGAAGCAGAAACTGGAATGATACGCCTGCAAGCCCGGGGAACACCTGGAGCCACCGGAATCTAAGAAGCAAGGAAAGACCCTTCAAAGGGACATAACCCTGCCTTGAGTTCGGACTTCTGGTCTCCAGAGCTGTGAGAATACATTTCCATTGCATTAAGCCACACAGTCTGCAGTAATTTGTTATGCCAGCCCCAGGAAACTGATAGAATGCCCTCCCATAGTGCCTGGCAGTGCTGCAAATGGGAGCTCTTGGATTTCTCCACATCATCTGCCATGCTCCTCAGCATGTACTCCAAAACTTCCAGCCACTCCGGAAGACTGTCATTTTTCTCAACATGTGTTGCTCTTATGCACCTTTTCAGCCTTTCCTCCCTTAGTGAACTCCTAGGCATGCTTCAAAACCCAACTCACAGCATGTTGCCTTCCCTGGCGAGCCTTCCCTTGCCTACTTGTGCTTTCACCACACTTTCTTTCCTCCACCACTAAGCACCTGGTCCCGTACGATGACTGTCCACTCTATTGTGTGCGTCATGGGGCAGGGACCGTATCTTGTTTGCTTCTGTGGTCCCACCTTCTGGCTCATGAGCTGGCACGGGTAGAGGGGATGCTAATGTATATCCCACATTCCCTACCCCTCACCCCCTTTCTCATCTTTAGCACAAGGCACTACCAGGAGCAAATTTTCAGGGCCCTTCTTAACTGTTTCACTGCCTGGCAGGGTGACTGGATAAAATCACTGTGTAAGGTCATCTGAGTAGTTCATTTGACGCTGGAAGAATTATTAGTTGCCCCTGGAGCGATCTCCTCGTCTGTCTGCTGTGCCTGTCAAAGATGAGAGGCTTCTCTCTGATGGCTGGGAGGACTGGCTCCTCCATTCTGGGCACTGTCCATGAAGTTCTGTGCAGCAGTGGTGGCCCCATCCCAAAAGGGCTCTCAGCCTGCGTCTGCCTCTGATGAGCTGTGTGACCTTGGGCAGGATGATTCACCTCTCTGAGCTCATTTCCTAATCTGTTAAATGGGGACAAAACTTCCAGCCTGCAGGACTGCTAAGAGGATCCATTGATTCACTGTCTGTAAAAATGCCCAAGGTTGTCCTGGTGCACGGGCTCAACCGATAATAACAATCATTTACTGATTGTTCGGTAATGCACCGGGTACCGTGTCCAGCACTTTGTAGGTAGTATCTTTTTTAAATCTTTCATGGGAAACCGATAAGCCCAGTTATTACCCCCATTTTACAGCTGTGCAAACAAAGGCGCAGAGGCACCGTGTAGCCTGCCTGAGGCCACCTGGTTATTGAAGCAGCAGAGCTTGAGTGGAACTCTAGAATATCTGATTCTGACATTCTCAACCCTAACCACTACCTTAAGTAGACTATTGGTAAATATTTCTCTGCCCTGCTGCTGCCTTTGGTTGCAATAGCTCAATGAAAGAGGACAATCTATACTCTTAACTAATTCTAGGGGGGATGCCACCTAGACGTGGACGTGGACGTGGAAATCCCAGGAGTTAGGAAGACAGAGGAGAAGAACAAAAGCCTCCCACTGTCTGCCGAGCCAGGACACTGATCTAGGACCCTCATTGTGGGAGGAAACGTGAATTTCATTCACATTCATGTACTGCAGCCTCGCGGCATCACAATGCCCAGGAAACCACCCTTTTTATGAAGAATGCAAACCCTGGAAACCTCAAAGCAATCGAACCACTCACATCGGGGAAATTAAACTTTGTGGGGAGATAAAAACAGAGCTGCCCGACAGACATTCATCTTTTGTATGCGACAGCTGGAACCTCCAGAGACTGAATTAGGCCACCCGATGCCTTGCTCCTGGCTCGGTCCCAAAGATCCTGACAATAGGGCTTGAGTGGAAAGTGCAAGGGGATGGTAAATTCTCCATAAATCCTGCCTCAATGACATCCTGGTTTCCCTGGCCCTGTCCCTAGCACCAAGCACTTAATGGAGTAGAGTTTTAGAGCCAGGATGTCTAGACAGAAAGCCCAGCTCTGTGACTGACTTGCTGTGTGACCCCGGGCAATGCATGAAGCCTTCAGGATAGGCCCGGCCCGTGGTAATGACTTCAGCACCCATGGAGCACATACATGGCTCACATCATTTCATGTCCTCGGAACTCCATGGGGAAGGTACTAGCAATGTGCCCATTTTACGGATGGCAATGACTTGACATATATGAAGACAGAGTGGAGATTTAAACTCAGGTCTAACTGAGAAATACAGCTGCCTTACCATAGGTTATACTGCTGATAAATCTATAACTGTGTTAGAGTTTATTTTTATTCAAAGTGCGCTGCACCATTATAATAAGAACAACACTGGAAATCCAAGAGGAAAACACCCATTACAATCCTGCCATCCTCTCAACTCTGTTTTTACACACTTTCTATTTATTCTTATCCACATGCATCCTTGCATAAATCTTGATTTCTTCCATTTCTTCCCATTTTATCCATTCGTCGCCCATCCAACTTTCTACAATCACAAGGAAAGCCTGGCCCCTCCCAGCACCATACAGACCTCACTTTACCACCTGCCAATGGCTCTAGGTCATTACACTAATCTACACAAAACTGTCAGGAAGTATGACCAAGACGAATAATGCAAAAGGCCAAAGGTCCACATAAATGTGAAAGTGATGAACTAACACTTCTCGTGGCCACCACTGTTACTGTTATAATTGTGCATCCTCAGAGCTGAGTTTGGTCCAGGTGTTTCCACAGCACGAGGACCATCGGGTATTACACTGTGTTGCCATCACCTGTGACCTGTCCTCCCTGACAGACAGCCCCTCAAGGGCAGTGCTGTCTGCCTTTGGGCTTCCAAGGGCCCAAAGGTCCCACTGGTGATTCTTGTTGATGGGACAGAAAGGCACCTCTCATGGGGGTCATCTTTTCTCTGGCTTCTCCTGCCTTCCCCTCTCAATCCATCATCTCTGCTGGCCTCCAAAGGGATCTTCTTAAATTATTCCTCAGCACATTTTGTGGGAGCAGCTGTAGATCTCATCTTGGCCCACTGCGGGGCTTACCTCATGTCCGGACATGGTGCGTCTACGATTTACTGAGCATCAAAGCCATCTGAAGAGACTGAGCAGATGCAGGGTCCCGGGCCTTACACCCAGAGATTCTGGTTCCCTCAGTCTGCCCTGACACCTGGAAACCAGCATTTCCACATAAGCCCAACAGTTTCCAGGTTTCAAGTAACCTGGAAACTATAGTTAGATCAAGGCAAAGACCAAAACTCTTTGCCTGGCCTCTAAGAGAAGAGAGCAAGGAGCTCACATTCTTGATTGGCAGATACTCAGCACTTTACAAATATTAGCTCACTCAGTCCTACCCAGTATCCCAGAAAGTGGGTATGGTTGATATTCTTGCTTTCCAGATGATGAACCTGAGGATTGCTGGCACTTCTTCGGTTCCCAGAGTTTTCCAGCCCATCGGTAATGGGGCAAGACCTAGACGCCAGATCTATTTGGATCCAAAACACATCTTCTTTCCTCAGCACTGCACTGTCTTCATCATCTGGCCTCTGCTGACCTGTCCCACATCACCAACTACTACTGCCCCTGCAGCCCTCACACACACACACACACACACACACACACACAGACCAACATACTGACCCAGGTAGACACACAGACACAGAGACCTACGCACCGACGCACACAGACATACATACATACACACGCACGCTCTCCCTCTCTCTCTCTCCTTAGTTCCTGAAAGTTTTAGACTTCCTGCTACTGGCATGTCTTTCCACTGCCTTCTCCCTGGAGGGCGGTCCCACAGCACACACCAGGTAGCCTTCCCAGACCTTTCCCTCAGGAGTGAGGCCACTCTGAAGCCCCCAGGTGCTGGTTCTGGCCATGGTCACTTGGCGCCCTGTGTTGTCATGACTTCTTGCCCCATCAGCCTACCCCACTAGACCAGGAGCTTTTCAAGGGCAGGGGCCATGCCTCCGTGACCTGTCCAGTTCTTGTCCTGGCCCTGCCACAAAGAACCTAAGAGGGAGCTGGGAAGGACTCATACCCATTTGCTTCAGCCACACCCAGAGCCGGGCCCCCGAGCAGAGCAGGGCGGGTCTCCTCCAGCCAGGGCTCCGTGCACATCATAGCCACAGTGAGAAGCACACAGCTGTCTCTCGGTGTCCCAGCCAACCCTTGTCTAGACCCATCTCCATGGAGACACCAGCCCTGCAGCCCAAATACCCAGTTCCATTAAGCTACTTTCATTCCTCAATCCCCTTTCTTGGCACAGGAGTTGATTTTAAAAAGAGAGAGAGAAGCAGGTCAGCAAGATTAGTTTGGAAAATTAGAAATCATCCTCCATGTTCCAATGTGTGGCACCGCTAGAAATGCCAGTGGGGTTTCAGAACCAGATAAGCCACTCCACGTCTTTCTATAAATCTTGCAAGGGTGAGAAACCATGCCTGCCCACAGCACAGCAGCCCCACAGCAGAGAGTCCTCGGACAGAAAGCAGCTGTGCTTGGGGGAGGTGGCATTTCTCCTCTCCTCAATCTGCTGCCTTTGTCCGTGAGGAGGAAGGAATCTGTACCCCCACCTTTTACCTCCTCTCCCTCCCGCCCCACACACAGACACACAGACACACCGACATGTGCACCCTCCCCACCTGGAGGAGTCTTGGAAGAGACTCACAGAAAAGAGTTAAAGCCCCAGGCCTGAGACCTTTACCTTCAGAAGGTCTACTTGCAAGGCTGGCACTTGGCTGGTGCCCGGGACATGCACGTTCCCAGAACTAGTAAGAGTGGCTCGCTGTGCCTAACTAACCTACACAGACAGTACAGGTGATGCTGACACCTGCCTTCCTTCTGGGGGTCTGGAATGTGGGGACGTGCTGGGCAAGGGCTGCCTACGTGAGCAGCTCCCAGTAAGAACCCTGGGCGCTGAGTCTCTAATGAGTTGCCTGGTGGCCACAATTTCATGCATGTCACAACTCATTGCTGCGGGAGCTGTGTCCAGCATGACTCCATGAGGAGAGGACTCTGGAAGCCCGTGCCTGACTGTGGCCCTTTTTCCTTTGCCTTGTCTCCTTTTCACTGTAATAAAACAGAGTGCTGAATACAGCTATACGCTGGGTCCTATGAGTCCTTCTCATGAATCACCAGCCTGGGGGTGGTCTCAGGGACCTCCAGTACGGCTCCCCTCATTGGCTCCCTTTCTGGTTCCCCTAAAGGAGAGACATCACAGACCCGATTTTTCAGAGCCTGGCAGGAATATCTGTTGCTATGGACCCTATGCCTTAAAGACAGGCACCAGGTTCCAGCCTTGAACCTTTCCCTTCCTCCCCCTTCCAGTTCAGGCCCCCTGAATCTCTCTTCTTTACTTCTTGCCTCGTGGATCAGGACAGGGTAAGGGTCTTCTTCTTCCTGCCCAGAAGGAGCCTGTGCCATCTCTTTTCAGGTCTATACTTCCTCTCCTTGTGGCCTCTTGACCCATGTGATCATTGGGTGAGCCTGACGTTAGGATTTGGGAATAAACACTCTCTCTCCTATCTTCCAGCTCACATTTTTTTCCCTCCGGTGGTGGCGAATGTGCTTTGGACTGCTCTTTTCTCAAAGTGTAGTACGAGATCCCTCCTTGGGGTGAGGGTGAGCAGGCCAAGATGAGAAGCCAAAGACTCTGAGGCCTCCCACCAACAGCCTCATGCCCGCTTTGCTCACGGAAGAAGCGGTCTCTCAGGATATCGGCTACTCTCCAGGGGTACTTTGCCTCCTTATGTACAGACGGCCTTGGCAGGGAGCCTCAGAAGGAAAGAGTGGAAGGATTCTGGCACCAAAACCTTTGTCTTCCCAGCTCTTGGCAAAGTACACATGTGGGTATGTAAGCTGACGCCACAGGGGCATTGCCCAGTCAGGATGCTCAGCACTTTCACCTTTAGGTCACACCTAGGAGCTGAGTCCGCCCGCAAGGCCCAAATATTCTCAGGTCAGCCAAGGATGTTTCAGTGTGGCCTCAGGCGGAACATTTTTACCATCAGTCTGTTCCATCCTGATAAAGAGAGAAAAATGCAATGGCTGTCCCATTTAGATTTCCCAGGCCTCAGCTTTCTCATCTGGAAATTGGGATCATAATAACTACTTCAGAGCACTGGGGTGAGGATAAAATGAGATTGCTGTGTGGAAATACCGAGCCCAGTGCCTGGTGCAGGGCCAGTGCCCAGAGCTGTCCAGCCCATTCTTCGTCCTCACCAAGGATCTGGGAAGAATAAAGGTGCCTCGGGATCTAAAATCTGATTTCCTCTGACTGTCCCACAGTTCCACGCTTTGAATGATTTTTTTTCATGCCAAACAAACGGCATTCATTGAATACTAATGAATTCATTCTCCTATTTTGGATTCCTTGGACTCAAGTACATACCTGTGAATGAGAGATAACCAGAGTGACCAAAACAAAGACCCTTGGTGTCTTTGTGGGTCTGTTTGGCCTAATCAGAAGAAAAGAAATTGTTTGGGTTTTATGAACTATCCAGGCAAGACTGAAGACAGCCATCAGTAGTGGCCAGGGCCTGTCTGAGGCCCGTGCAGACTCAGAACAGACCTGCTCTCCACTTCTAGCTCCTTCCCCTGCTTTCTGCATGACTTTGGACAAGTTCTGTGATGTCTCTAAGCCTCAGGTTCTCCACCTAAAGATGGGAGTTACAATGATCCCTAGCCCCTAGAAGCACTGAAAGGTACTGTGTGGATCATACAGATCAGCGGCCCAGCTTTGCTCTACACGTTCAGCAGAGGGCAGAACAATTTCTGTCATATTACCTCTGGGGTAGAAACGCTGACCCTGAAGTGGCAGGCAAGGTCTGGAGAGTGAGCGTGTGTTTTGTTCACTCCCATGTTCTGTTTAATTCCTCCACGGGAGTTAGTTCCTAGAGAGGGAGCTGGCTGTGCTTATGGGCCGTGCTTCCATATCCAAGATGATTTCACTGGAAAGGTTTAAGATGGGCAGTAAGAATTATTAAACACAGTTGGTTGTTTTAACTTTATTTCTTGTTGGTAGCTTTTTAAAACCAACTCTATAAGGTAGGTCTTCTCATTTTTCCTGTTTTATAAATGAGGAACATAAGACCCAAAAAAGTTAAGTTGCTTGCCTAGGTAGACTCAAATAACGAATTAAGATGCAGAATTTGAACTCAGGTGCGATCCCAAAGGCTGTGTGTACCTTCCACTCACACTACTTCCTCTGGAATGGCTGCTAGTAGCGTGGCTCTTTGGAAGACAAAGGTTCCCTCCATCCCCAAACCAAAAAGATGGCATTATTACACTGTTTGGCCGGCTCCCTGTGGGAGCTCCCAAAAACCCATTAAGGAAGCCTATCCTCTAGGGTCCCAAATGAATCCCACTCAGTAAATTGCCTTTTGAAAGGAAAAGGAAACATCTGCGGCCTCAAACTTTATATGAGCAATAATTTGAGAGTCTCTTTCAGAACCCAGGAAGGGGAAATTCCCCACGGAAGGAGGAGTGGTGCCCAAGTGTGGACCCAGCTCGAACCAGGAATTCATTAATAATTGTGGAACCCTTGAAAGAGAAGAAGCACAATTTAAACTGGAACATTCCAAAGCAATAACTTATCTCTCAATATAGTTTGCTATTGGCATAATCATTAGAAAGCAGAAATGAGGGTCTGGGGGCCCAGCTTATGTGGGAGATAAAACTCTGGCCTCCTGAAATATTTTTCATTTCAGAAGTTCAAACCATTGTTCGTTTTGGACCAGAGGACCTTAAGACAGTAATGCTTTCACAGGATGGAGAGGCTAAGGCCTTACAGCACAAGGTTGTGTCTTTCTAAGCTGATAAAGACAAATGCAGAACAGAGATCTAAACAAATGCAACTTGATCTAAACGATGTATCAAGGGGGAGGGAGTCAACGTTTCCTAGACTCCCGAGATGTGTGAGCACAGAGTAGACAAGCAACATAAATGAGGGAAGAGGGCCGGGGCGAGGCACTGGAGGGAAAGCACCCCATCCACGGGCACAGCAGCTGCTCAGCCCCAGGCAAGTGCCATCAAGGACAGGAATGAGGGCTTATCACAGCTGATCTGCTTTCTCAAGAAAAGACGGAGGTTCTGAACCTTAAGTGAAATTTCCCGATGTTTAAATTGGGGGCAGCAGATACAAAATTAAGTTTTCTTTCATTATACATTTTAAATGTTTCCTTATAAAATTGGCCTTTTCAATCCTATTTTATAGGAAATCAGGTTCCAAAAAGTAGTTGGTTCAGGGTCAGATAGCAGTAAAGTTTGAAACCAGGACTTGCCCCCAATCAGTTCTACAAGGGAGGTGATGACCGATTACTGCACAGGTCAGGTGGGGGGACTCAAGGGGTCTGGAGCATGTGTCCACAAAACATCTCCAAAGAGGCCCAGCACCTTCTACCACAGGGAAGGGAGGGGATTTGGGGGTATGGAGAAGAAGGACCTACCATTTATTGAGCATCTGCTATGAGCCAGGCACTGGGTTTTGCACACATTGCTTTATCAAGTCCACACAACAAGTGTTTGATGAAGCTGTTATTGTCCCTGTCTTATTGAGGTCAAGCTAGGGGACTTCCCAGGGTCCCACAGCAAGGCCAAGTCAAGGCCTTCCTTCTAACATTTGCTCAGCACACCTGGGCCTTCCTCCTGCCTGGGCTGCTGAGCAAGGGGAGCCCTGGAGTCTCCCCTACAACCTTGTCACTCACCAGCATTTTGTAAATATGGTCCAGATAAAGAGACCCTCACAAATCTTGCCAGGGCTCTTTGGCACCAGGGAAACTCAGTAAATTAAGATGTCACACAAGCCTTGCTGTTTCCACAAGGAGTGATTATAGCTACAAATCTGTCCCAACATGTAGTCAAATGGGCTTTGAGCAGATAGGTCATGAAGTTGATTTACTGCTGCCGGGATTATGATTTTAATTTATTATGGAGAAGACAAAAGGCTTCCAAGGGATCAGGATACAAGGGGTATAGCAGTTCAGTTTTGGCTTTGCAGAGACTGGGATGCAGAGGTTTAAAAGGGAGGCAGTGAGAGGTGGGAGAAGGAACCAGGCTCTAACACCAGACTGGCCTGGGATCCAGTCTCTGCTCCACCATTTTCTGGCTGTGGGACCTTAAGCAAGTAGTGCCACCTCTCTGAGCCTCCATATCCTATCTGCAAAAATGGAATTATCATAACAGCTACTTACCAGGCACATTGGAAGGACTCCCAAAGACACTTGATGTAAAGCTCCCAACATTGTTGGGTGTCATTATTGTCATTATTACTGAAATACATTCCTTAAGCAGTCATCTGCAGAGCCAACTGCTTGACTTCCTGTCACTGAAATAGTCAATGTTTAGCTGAACCTCTTAATTTCATCAAAATGGTCTGGTGAGTCAGAACCTTAATTAACTTTTGCATCATGTTCTTGGGGCACGAATCAGACCCTTGCATTTCGCCCACTCTCCCTGACTCCAAATAATGGAAGTGCATGTCCCTTATAAATTGCTCTGACTCTACAAAGATGAGCAAATCACCCAGTAGACACACAAGGTTGAGCACACAGCCAGCCTGCAGGGCCACAGAGAAACCTCTCTGCAGAACACTAACGCAAGGGCTTGGAACCTAATGAAATTACGCTCCCTCTGCTGAGTTCCCTAAAGGGATTGCAATCTGCCCCCCCCCCCCCCCGTTTGTGTGCTGTTCAATGGTGACCTCAGCCCGACCCCTCCCAACAGCCCTGGTAGGAGGAGTTGAGCATCGTGACCCAGAGTGAAGGGGCAGTGTCATTTCCTGGATGCTGCTCTTTGCAGGATTGCAGAAAACCAAAGGGTTGGGAGTGAGGTTCAGGTCAGGGTGGCTTCCTGGACACGGAAATCAAGCAGGGCAGAAGATGCAGAGTGTAGAATGTTCTTAGCGACAGGATCCATGGCTAAGAAAGCCAGTTTGACATTTGCCCCATGCTGTCTGTTCCTTGAGGGTCCCCAGCCTTGAGGATTTATCTTGGCACCCCCTGTATTGGTCCAAGGCTTGACTGCAGTAGGTGTCCAGTAAATATGTGCTGAGTAAATAAATGCCACCTAACCAGTTTCATTCATCTGATTTTTATTACACCCCCCCCATCTTTTTCCAGAAATGATTTAAGGCAACTTACAAGCTACATGATTTAGTAATCACTACCATTCATTGAATGCTCACGATGTGCCAAGTTCTGCCTTGAGTACATTACCTGGTTTCTCCAGTGTGTCTTCACAACAATCCTCTGTGAGGGGATTATTCTGATTAGGCCCATTTTACAGATGAGGAAAACAGTAATGAAGTAAGTGGAAGGAACAAAGATGGGCATAAATTGGAAGCAGGTGTTATAACAGTGCCCATACTCAGAGCAGGGGGGCAAAAATATGCTCAATGTTTACTAGCAGCCTGACAAAAGAAAGGAACTGGATCTGTTAGAACATTCAGAGTCCAGAAGATTAAAAACAACAACAACAACAACAACTGACTGCTCATAAGATGCACAAATGGTTCCTATCTGACTTGTGTGGCCTTGGGCAAGTCACCTCTCTTTCACCCTCTGTTTTTTCCTCTGTACAAAGGGAGTGATTACAGTAATGTCCCCATCACAGGGCAGTTAGGAAGGTCCAGGAGATGATAAAGATAGCAAGCCCAGTGCCTGGAACCCAGAAGACACTCCATCAATATTCGCCCTCCTCTCTCTTCTCTGACCTTTTTGCCCCATCCACTTATTAAAGGAGGCATCTTGGAGCGTGGGTGTTTAACTGTAAAATCATTGGCAAGGCTGCCCAGCCAGCTCATTATTACTTAAAAAGAAGAAAGGAGCTGTGCAAGGCGTCTCGGGGCTTTTCAAGAAAGCCTGCTTCTGAATTTCATGAGCAGTGGGTGGCTGAATGGTTTGGTGAGTTCCAGCCTGGGCCCTGCTTGAAATCCACGTTAAATGAAAGGTGCCTCCAACTCCCCATTATAGTGTCGTGCCCTGGGAGGCTCCCGAAAGTCACGCTTTTCCGTCATCTCCTGCAGCCGAGAAATGCAATTGATTTCCCTGGCCTCATTTTCGTGTTTTAAAGAACTATTTCCCCCGGGCTCCTCTGAGAACTGAAATGGAGAAAATCTCATTCATATTTTACCATGTAACCCAAAGACTAATCATGCACCTGACAACAGATACTGGCAGAACACCTAGTCCATAGCAGACCCAGGGCCAGGCACATGGGACATAGGAATGACAGCTATGTGGTCTCTACCCTCAGGAGAGCCCTTTAGAAGGCAAGCTGTGATGAAGACAGCACCAGGCAAGAGGGCTCCTAAGCCAGCCTGGAAGGAGGCGGGGAAGGGTGATGTGGGCTGAGAGAACAGCCTGTGCAAAGGTATGGGGGTGTGGATGGTACGTGACGGTGAAAGAGGAAGCTTGAAAGGTAAACAGAGGCAAGCTCAAGAAGGAGCTTGATGTCAGACTAGAGTTTATTGGGAGAACCGGAAAGCTAACCCGTGTTTAATATCCGGTGTTCACTGATGTGGTTCCATTTGAGCATTAAATATTACTCTGGCAGTTTGGATGGAAATTGAATTGGAGGTGGTAAAATTGGGAGGTAGGAAGACCAGTCAAGGGCTCTAAAACTAATCCAGACCTGAACACATATTCCATGAGTGGCTTCTTGATAGCCTAGTACTAAGCTAGGTATTTGGGGAAATACCAAAATAAGGAGATAAACTCAGGCTTACTGGGTGCCCACTGCATTTTGATGTTTTACAAGTGTTTTCCCATCTAAGTATCACAAAACAAGATCGGGATCTCCATTTTACAGATTAAAAAAAAAAACCTAGCTTAGAGAAGTAGAGGTGAGTAGCACCAGGAGCTCCACCCGCTGAAGACCAGCATGGCCCTACTCTGCAGACCAGAGTCAGAGACTGCAGCAGGCTCCAACACAAAAAGGAGAGACAATTTGCTGTGTGCGGGAGTGAGATGTTGCACTCTAGAGCCAAAAATAATTCGTGTATGCCTAAAGGGGAAACTGTAAATACAGAGCCCGGAGCTCTGCTAATATTCAATGATAAATGATATTGCTTTAAAATCAAATAGATGCACATGAATGGAGGTTTTAGCTTTATGCCGGGAACATTAGATTGTGGGCCAAGTCTGGTACTTCCATGAATCACCCACACCACCTACCCCAAGGCCTGGGTCCTGGTCGCTATTCTGTAAATATTTATTTACTGAATGCGGCCACTTAGAGAAAAATTGCTGAAGGGAGTTACAATTAAGAGAATGACAATGGGCGCATTTCAAAAGATAAACTTTCAAAGCTTTAGAGAGGAAGCTGGGTACAAATGAAATTTGTTTATTAGTTCTTTACATATTTACTGAAAACTACCCACACCCTCCCAATAATACTAAGCCAGATGACTTTATGTGTTAATTCTTAAAAAAAAAAAAAACAACTCAAAGATACAGTATTTCTCTATTCTTTCGAATTTTCTAGAGCATCAAGAAAGAAAAAGGCATGTACATTTTCTTAACAAAGGCAGCACACACACAAAATTACTCAACACAAACTCACAACATTACTAAAGCAAATTTCCAAAGAATATATTATCAAACAGAATTCAGTAGTACACCATGACCAAATGTGGACATGTATGAATGGCTTAGTATTTAAAAATCTACTCATATAATTTAGCATAATGTCAGGCCAAAGAAGACAAACCATATGATCCCCTCAGTACATGCAGAAAAGGTATTTGGGGAGGAAAAAAAAAATCCATCAAAATGTAAATGACAAAGGAGCACCTGGATGGCGCAGTTGGTTAAGCATCTGACTCCTGGTTTCAGCTCAGGTCTTGATCTCAGGGTTGGGAGTTCAAGCCCCACACCGAGCTCCATGCTGGGTGTGGAGCCTACTTAAAAATAATAATAAATAATAATAAATAATAAAACTATGTAATTGAGACAATTTGGTATTGTCTCAATTTTTGATATCAAATAACTGTCAGATCAATGGAAGAAAAGAGAACCCAGAAATAAACTCAAATACAAATGGGAATGCACTATCTAAAAACGGGGGTATGTCAAATCAGAGAGAGGAAGGATTCACTAATAAATGTGGAACCAATGGCAAACTGCTGTTCACAAAGAAAGAAAGTTGGATTCCTACCTTGCTCTTTGCAAATTCCAGATGGATCAAAATTTTAATATAGAAAATAAAATCATAAAAGTACCAGAAGAAAACATGAGTTTAGGGTGGGAGAAGGCCTTGATTTTTATAGAGTCAAATGTATCAATATTTTCCTTTATGACTTCTAGAGTTGGTGATTAATCTCAGTTAAAGCAAAAGTAGGAAATCCTGCAGGCTTAAAAAAGAAGTTACACCATAAACAAAACCAAAAGGCAAAGGACAACTAAGAAAGTACCAAATAGGTGAGAATGACTAAGTTCTTACCTTTGGGAAGAGGCCACACAAATCAGTAGGAAGGAACAGCAAGTCGCCCAACCAAATAAGATGTTTTCCAGGAAGTAAGCAAAGGTCAAACAGTCAATTAGAACACAGAAAGTGGCTCCATCTCACTGTTAATGAAAGACATACAAACTAAAACAAAGAAGAGGCGCCATTCTCTCTATATCAGATTGGTAAAACTTTTAAAGTTTGCTGAAACTAGCAATGTGGGGAAGAACGCACTTGTAGGCATGATGGAGGAAGTATAGATTGGTGGGAAAAAATTTTGGTAGATAATTTGACCAAATCTATTAAAATCGAAGATTCACAGACTCTCTGGCAAAGCTTGTAAGATGAAGATTCTCATAGCTTACCAATATACTTGTAAAATATATGAAAGATGTGTGTGTGTGTGTGTGTGTGTGTGTGTGTGTGTAGACACGCACACTAGGAAGTTCACTGCAGCAGGGTTTTTAACGACAAAAGACTGAAAGCTAGAACAACAATAAGAGACTGATTAGGAAGATTATGAAAACCCTCGGTCTACAGTCATTAACAAGAACATAAAAGGATCTCAATGTGCTGATGTACAAGGATCCCTAAGCTATATTATTAAGAGAAAAAAAGCAAGGTACAGAAGAATATATATAAAATGGTCCCATCTGAGAAAACAAAAAGGATATCAAATGTATACATGTGTATATAAATCTATATATGCTGACATGTAGAAAATGTCTCTAGATGAGAACATAAACTATTCCTGGGCCATCCAATGGAGCTTCCTGCAATGATGGAAACGTCCTGTAAATCTGAGCTATCCAGTATGGTAGCCACTGGACTCCTGTAGCTATTGAGCACTCGAAATGTAGCTTGTGTGACTGAGGAATTAAATTCTGAATTTTATTTCATTTTGATAAAGGAGTATAGCCACATCTGGCTAGAGGCTTCCAATTTGGACAGCACAGACATAGATGATGAGTATTTGAGGTGAGAAGGATTACAAAGGGAGAGAAAAAGAGACACTTTTTCATTTTATGCCTTTCTACACTGTGGGAATTTTGCACATGTAGATGTGTTACTCTTATTTAAAAAGAAAACTTACTGACCACCTATTGTTTTCAAGGCCCCATGATCAATAGCTATGGGGGATGTAGAACTCAGCCAGGGGTGACATCTGTCTCCAAGAGCCCAGGCTTTCACAGGGCCGTGGAAAATTGCAGGTAAGGAAATAACTGCATGAAGGAAGTCAAGTTGACAAACTCTGTGCAGTGAGGAAGATCCCAGAGGAAACGGTCTGTTCCACAACTGACAGCAGGGAAGAGAGGAGGTGATGTTTGAGCCAGGCTAATGAGATGAACAGGTGTGCACTAGACCGTGGGGGAGAGAAAAATATTCAGGGTGCAAGAAACAGCTAAGCTGAGGAGTGGAGGAGATAGGGCAGAGTGTGCCCAGGATTCCGCGGGTAATGTAGGTTGGCAGGAGGAGTTTGGCAGAAGGAAGGAGGGGAGATTGAAGAGATGAGCAAAAGACAGGTTCTGAGGACCAGGTACAATGAACTAAGGGGTTCAGATTTCACCCTGAAGGCCAGGGGAAGCCCCAAAATGATTTTAAGCAGGAGTAAGGAGTGATCACAATGACTTTGAGGAGAGACACACACTGACTGTGACTTGGAATGTCAAAATCAAAGGCTGAAGCTAGAAATGAGGGTGCAGTTGAAATATACACAAAGACTTATTTTTATTCTCTATAGGGAAATAATAATAAAGCATTTATTATATAATAATATAATAAAGCAATAATAATAAAGAAATAATAATATTTATGGGTCTAAAATTGCACTGTTTGCCCATGAAACAATCACATTTGGTGTGTTTAGAGTTATGCAGTACCCAGAAAAAAGAAAATTCACAGGACCATATTTTCCCCACCTCCCAAGGCCATCTCATTTTTTATTAAGCCCCTGGGATCTTGAGAAGTCTTAGTCTTTACCTTAACTAATTTTCCTAGAGCTTCAACTCTCTAGGAGATGGCTAGGATAAGAAACTGAATACTCGACAAATCTGACAATTCTTAGTGGGGCGACAATGGCATGATTCCTCTTTTTAGACCGATAAACATGTTGGTAAGTCCTAGACAGATGTTTCTCAGCCTTGGCACCCATGACATTTGGGGCAGGATAATTCTTCATTGTAGGGGTTATCCAGTGCATTCCAGGATGTTTAGCAGCATCTCTGCCCTCTACCTACTAAGTGCCAGTAGTATGCACACACACATGCACGCACACACACCCCCCACAGCTGTGACAACTGTAAATGTCTCCACATATTGCCAAACGTCTCCCCTCATTGCAAAATCATCCCTGGTTGAGAACCACCGTAAGAACATCAAAGACAGCAGAGACCTTGGGGGCAATCCCACCCAACTGCCCATTTTACAGATGGGAAAACTGAGGTCCAGAGACTGAGACTAGAAGCTAGTTTTCCTCACACAGGTTAGAGATTTTTTGGAGACCAGAGATCTTTTTCTTAGCTTCAAAGAAATGTAGTTTAAAAAAAATTGGCAGAATTTTCATTCAAGTCAATTTCACCTAGGTGCATATTCATTTATCTTTTCTCTCTCTCTTCTCTCTTTCCATCTCTCTCTCTCTTTCTTTGCCTCATATACATGATTCATCGTAGAATTTCTATTTACTAATTTGGTTTTCTAGCCACAAATGCTACCAAAATTATTATTATTATAATTCTGTTATTATTAAAACAACCACCCTCTCTAATTCAGCATTTTTCATTTTTTATTTGTTCACAGTGAAGAGGTTAAGGGGAACATATCTAATATATATCAGGGGCCCCTGACAGATACATCACAAACAGAATCATTACAACAATCCTCTGAAGTGGGCATTAGTATCCCCATTTTGCAAAAGAGGAAACTGAGGCTCATGGAGGTGAGGTGACTTGCCCAAGGTCAAACAGCCAGTGAGCCAATGAGTGGTTCTAGAACCAGATTCAAACCCGCATCTGTCAGAATGCATAACACAGCTGAGTTCAAGTTGTGGAGAATTAGAGTGAGCTCACGATTAACACCCAAGTGAAAGTTGAATGTCCTCAGAGAACCAAACTCCCTCCCAGTTTCTTGGATCACGGAGCTCAGGAGCTTGTCAGCATCTCCAGGAGAAAGCCAGGCCTCTGGCAGTTGCTATGACAACTACTTTTCTTATAATTATAGAACATGGTGGTGACACGCAAGCTGCACATACAGTCACTTTGTTAGGACCTGTCTGCCTCTGACACTTCCAGGAGCTTAAACATCATAAATTTTTTTAAATCACATTTAATATAATCATGCATTGCAGCAGTGGAGGCCCAGAGAGCGAGAAAGTCAGGAGATTCACCCTCCCACCGTGTGATGGGACCATGAGGCAAGCCACATGACAAGCAGTGAGGAAAATGGCAATTCTCCCTTGGGAAATTTTGCTTCTCTTTTTTTCTTTTTTGGATCCATGCATTTCAGGGCTTGGCCAAACAGTGTATTCAAAGAAAAGAAAAAGGGAAAGAGCCAAGGCAAAATTAGCCTAATTCTTGGCAAATAACAAGGAAAAGCAGCAAAATTTAGAATTCTAACAACCACTTTTCAGTTTAGTTTCATTTAGCCAGTTCCCAAAATGTGCAGGGTTTCCCAATTTGGAAGATGGGTATAGACAAAAGAGCACATACACTCAAAAGCATCCATAGTCACACACACCACTCTGGGTCAGAAAAGCCTGATTCTGCCCCTTTTTGGCTGTGTGATCGTAGGTACCTTAACTAACCTCTCTGATCCCCAGTTTTCTCCTCTGTATATCAAAAATGATGCCTACTTCATGAGCTATAGTAAAGATGAGATGGAAAATGATTAGCTAACTACCTGACACATACAGATGTTCAATAAAATGAAAGTTATTGTTATTAATTAATTACAAATAATTTTAAATACTGCTTTACCTTCTATGAACATCTTCCTCTTACTACCCCCATGTGGGATTCAAGAAACATTATGAAGCCCTGCCTTCAGTGCTACCTTCAGCAACCTAACCAGGTTGCAGGAGAACTCTGCCCAAGCAGAGAGAGATACAGGGACAAAGGGCAATGCTGGGACCTTGGGACTCCCAGATGAGAAACTGACTTGGGGAATCAAAGACTAGTTTCTGCAGGAGGTGACATCTGAGCTGGGTCACAAGTCAGAGAACATGGGATAGAGGTGGGGGGAGACTGCGCGGGCAAAGATCCGGAGGTGAGAAAAGGCGTGGTGGCTTTACAGAACTACGAGAAGGCTGAAGTCCTGGGGGTGCAGGAGGTCAGTGGCACAGCGACTGGAACTAGCAGCGAGGACCACCTTGGGACGAGCCTGCAATGCCATACTAAGGTCCTCATGCTGTTGCCTGTAGGAAGTAGGGAGCCGCTGAAGATTTCTCAGGCAAGACCAATGATCCAATCTGATGTTGCTCATAATGGGTGGAAGGAGGTGGGAGGGAGATGGAGGGTCAAAAGCTGGCACAGTAGAAAGGGCGAGTGGGGAGGGACAGGTGTGCCCAGGCAATGTCAGTTGAGACAGAGGGCTCACAGAGATGGAATGAGGCAGGCTTCCCACTGGAGGCCCGACCTAGGTGGATGCATTCCATCCGGTCAGATGACCAACGCCCCAGAAATGTACAAGAGGAAGCTCACATTTACTGAGCTCCCATGGGACAGTGTTAGTTTATATTATCTCACTCAGTCCTCACACCAGGCTTATAATGTAGACGTCACTATCCCATTTTACAGATCAGGAAACATGGGTTCAAACAGGTGAAATGACCTGCTTTAGTTCACACAAATCCCCGACCCCTGTATTCCCCCTTCTTCCATATTGCCTTTCATATTGTTTTTAGTGGGGCGGGGCTAATTTGTCTGTGTTTGCTCATTTCCATGGTGTAAATACTCCCACTATGGTTGGTTACAAGCTTGCAACAGTTTAACAACTGGCTTGCAGACTTTTAATAACTGGCCCTCAGGAGGGGGTGTGAGCCAGCTCCAGCCCCCGCTGAGGAGTCCCATAGGAAAGAAGAATATTCACTAAACTCTAGCAGCCTTCTTGTACATCCAATGTATTAACTAGTCACTTGCTTTATTGCAGCATTTACTTACCAGTGTTTGTTTGAATCAACAAGCATGAGAAGTCAGCAATTAAAAGCAGCTTCAGTTATTGAGCTATAGAGTGGTCACTGAGCCACCCAGACACCCAGGCCCCCACTGAAACCCTGAGCACATTCCTTCTGAGACAGCACCATGGAGGTTTTTGTTAAAAAAAAAAAAAAAAAAAAAGCCACATTTGCTTTTCAATGATCAATTGATAACAATATATATATTTCTGGAAGTTACTCTAACAGTACGATTCTATCAGGCCTGGAGAAAGCACCCAGACAGAAACATAGGCCACCATCTTTACTCTGATTTTCAATAAAACCCTAGCCAGAAATGTAATAATAAACATCAAATATGATCAAGGCCTTTCTCTACCAAGTACTCAAATGCAAATTCTTTCCTTCCCTGCCAGATAATGACTCTGTTCTTAACCCAGCAGGCAATGTTTTTAATAACTCACCTAGAATATTCCTCAGAATAAAAAAATTTAAAAAAAAAATAGGAGAGCAATAAAAACCAAGACAACAGATAATAAAGTAAAATGTCTTATCTCCATTTGCTGCTGTCAGCAAAGATTAGAATCCCATCCAAGGAAGGCAGCCCCTGGGGTTTTGATGAAAAATTGGCAGAAGCAAATGGCAAAGGTATAAATGGGGTCTCACCTCCCTTGGAATGTGGCATCAAGAATAAGACATTTATGAGAATGTGTCATCGTCAAGAAGCTTAGGAACAGAGATAAAGCCCTGATTTTAAATAAAGATATTGAAAACGAGGCAGCCAGAGCTCTGGGGTTATTCAAATGCGGAGTTTCTCAGTCAGCCAGGTGGATTTTTTTGTTTACTCGTGCACCTGTTCATTCAGTTATTGAAGGCATCTTTTAGTTCCTAACGTGGCCAGGCGCTGGCTAGGCTCTTGAGGTGCAAAGATGAAGGAGACACCATTCCAATCCCAAGTCAGTGCAAGACATGGCAGGTAAGTCCATGACGCCAACACCGTGTAACCGGTGCTAGAATAGAGGCTCATACAGCAGGTGCAGGAAACCAAGGAGGAAGGACAGACCATGTGGGCAAGCCAGCAAGACCGCACAGGCCAGGGGCCATTTGGGTTGGGTGTTGAAGGGTGAGTATGGACTATGCCCATTGAAGGCAGGAAAGGCATTCCAGCTGGAAGGCACAGCACGAAGAAAGACAGGGAGGCATACTGTGTACAGTGTCATAAGGGAAGTGCTTTGGGCGGTCAGAGTGCTTGTGGGAGAGGCAGGTGAGCTGTGGAGCTGCAGAGGACTTTAAAGGGGGCAAAGCCCTCATGGGATCTGTGCTTTAGGAAGAGTCCTCCTCTGGAGTGGTGAGAAGAATGGACAGGAGCCTGAGAAAGGAGGCAGAGGGACCCAGGATGAGGCTGGGTGATGAGAGGATGGGTGAACAGAGAAGAAGGTACAGTTATTGGAGACTTTCAGGAGGGAGAGGGGCCTGGACTCTGCCGGCTTTTACACGTGGTACTTGAGCCTGGCGAGGCTGGTTCCAGGGCTGCCCCATACCTTTTCCCATGTTGGTGGGGCGGGGGGGACGCTAGTGGAGCAGAGGCCTGAGACGGAGTACCAAGGCCCCATCCCTTGGCCAGACAGAAGGGAAGGAGGAAAGGAACAACCGGCAGGTAAATTGGCTCAGCAACATCCCCAGAGAGCTACTCACTGGTAGCCCAGCTCCCATTCCACTGCAAGCAGCCTTGCCTGACTGCTGAGCCCCTGCGTAGGGCCTGGGAGCCCAGCCCAGCCACACAGCCTCCTGGTGTGGAACTTGGGGGAAGCACCAGGCTCTCTGAGCCTGTTTCCCTTGCCTGTAAGTGGGGTGATGAGCTCACCAGCCCCGCATGCTGGGATCACTCAATGAGAGAGCATACATAAGGCATCAATCACAGGTCAGGAGCAGAGCAGGAATCCAAAAGAACTGAGTGGATCACAGCGGGTAGATGAAATAGTGAAAAAGCAAAGCCTTATAATGTTAGGCCTAAAGTTTCAACAGGACTTTTGTTTATTTTGTGTGATTTGTTCGTTGTTCCTTGTTTTTTTTTAGTAATAGCCCACAGACCCCTATTCTCTAAGAATTACTAGCCCTCCCACTTCCAGTCCTCCCCCACCTGGCTTCCTGGTAATGTGTCCGTTTGCCTGACAAGAATGGTGAGTTCTGGTCCCTTACCACTTATGCATCCCTGCCATTCTGACTTCTCCCACTGACTGTGTTCTGGGTCCGATCTGCAGACATCCCCCTACTTGAGCTTGCCCGGGCCATAGCCACCAGAGTCAGACTTTCTGGACCCCAAATCGGGCTGTGGTCGGAGACGAATACTGAGGCAGTCCCATAAGACTGGGGCTCCAGTGGACACACACCAGACACCCACTCTATGCCAGGCCCCGTGCTGGGAACTGGAGACACGTGGGTAGGCCAGAAGTGACCTTGCCCTCCAGGGACCAGAGGCTGGGGGCAGGTCTGCAGATACAGGAGCAGCGGCATTCAAGGCCCCATGTGACCTGCAGAGCCAAGAGGAGGCACCAAACCCAGCTGAGAGGATCAGGGGAAGCATCCCAGAGGAGCTGATCCTATAGGCACAGTATAGCTGAGAAGGTGGCCAGAATGTTCTTGACGAATCCACATTTGTGAGCTCCTCCAGAGCAAGGATTTTGTCTTATGCATCTTTGTGTCTCCCAGCAACAGGCACTTGGACCAGCCCAGAACAAATATTAATAAAGACAAAAAAGAAAGAGGGGGAAAAAGGAAGGAAAGAAGGCAAGCCAGCCACAGAATGGGCACAGACAATGGCAAGGTGGCATGGAGGTGTGGCAGAGAAAGCTATAGCTGAGTTCCTATCTTGTTCTAACACTTCCGGGCTGAATGACCTTCGAAGCCACCTCACTTCTCTGAGCATCAAGTTCCTCATCTGTAAAATGGGGATAACAATAAGCATTGTTGTTGTTAGGCTGAAAAGTAGATTAAAAGCGTTTTTTAATAGATACCGGGATTATTCATGTTATAACCAATGTGTTGAGAAATAGCCTACAAAAAAAATTGCCTATACTCCCCAGTAGGCAAAGAGGTCACGGTAGACAGCCAGGGGCTGCCCATGAATCCTGACATTGAACTGGCCACCCTTGAACAATTCTGCATGTTTCCCTAGCCACGTTCCCAAAGGGGAAAGCCAGAAAGGGAGGCCCAGGTTTGTCTCAACCAACAGACAAAAGCTGGCTAATTAGGCAGGAAACTAAGAACCCAGGAGGAAGAAAGGGGATCTGAACAGGAAGGAAATAAGATGATCATTCATTAAGATCTAAAGTGTGCCAAGGACTTACACTATTTGTTATGTCCACAGTGTGTCTTGGTTTATTGATGAGGAATCAGGAGCTCAGAAAGGTGAAGGGACTTTCCCAAGGTCATGGAGCTAAGAGGTGACAGAGATGTGATCTCAGCTTCCCAGGTCATTCTAGCCCCAAGGCCCTAGAACAACCTCTCATCAACCTAACACAGTGGCCTCCAAATGAAAAACTCAGTTCCTTCTCACACCAGCTTGGGGGACAACCAGGTCTGACAGCATGGCCAGATACAACAGCACCCTGCACCGACCGGCACCCTGCACAGACCGGCACCCTGCACAGACCGGCACCCTGCACAGACCGGCACACTGCACCGACCAGCACCCTGCACATACCAGCACCCTGCACCGACCGGCACCCTGCACCGACCAGCACCCTGCACAGACCAGCACCCTGCACAGCGCCTTCCATGGCGAAATGAGCTTTAGAGGAACACTCAGCTCCCAAGACTAAGAAAGAAGGAAGGGCTCCTCTCTGCATGCTACTGTTTTCTTAAATAGCCTGCTGAACACTTTCTCAAGTCTGTGACCTCTCACAAGAGCTTTCTTGGTTTTAGAAAAGACAAAAAGTCCAGGCAATTCTTTCAGCCAGCCTTTCTCACTTCATTGCCCCGCCACTCTCTCCTCTCATTCTCTCTTATGTGGCTTTGAGCCGCTCTGTCTAGATCAGCTCTGAAATGTGAAGTCATAAGCCTTTCCACCTCTGTGAGGGTATTGGAATAAGGGACAGATGCATCTTTGCCATCCCCATAGTTACCTCCTCCATGAGCAGTATCCTTGGGAAGTAGCCCAGCCACTGTTTACCAGCACCACACTCTCTAAGACTAACTGGGAATTCTGACTTCCAGCCCTGGTTCTCCAGCACAGAGCTCCATCCTGAGCCCCAGGCCATTTACATACAAGGGTGACCAGACCACCATTCATGGCCCATATGCTCCAGGCACCTCTCACTCAATGCATGCCCCCAACCTAGGTCCCCCAGTTTCTCCATTAGTGGACAGAGTCCTCCTGCCCAGCCAGCCAAGCCAAACACCAAGGAGTCCCCCTTTTCCCACCAGGAACAAGTCCTATAAATTCTATCTTCAAAACAGACCACTTGCGCCCCAAGCCTTGTTGCAGCCAACAGCTCAGACCCTCAGACTCTCCCACAAAGCCTCCTCCCAGGTCCTCGAGCCACCCTCACCGCAACAGATATATCCTCCACACAACCCAGAGGCAGCTCTCTTTAAGAAAGCAAAAAAAGGCTAATGAATGCTCACAACTTTACATAAACAAACGGATTTCCTCCATTCCTCCCATTTTGTTCCTAGTGGCAGGGTCCTCTGCCCACCCCTGACACCCATGCTGACAAAGGACTGCTGCCCCCAAACCCAACACCCTTCCTTCTTGACCCCCAGGACTAATCGAGTCAAGCTGCCTGGGGGGGCTTCTGCAGCCCCAGACCCTGACTGAGCCCCTCCTTTTCTCTTCGTTGACTCACTTCTGTTCTGTTCGAATGGGGAGTGACCCACCACGACAGGTGGCATGGCTAAACAGAAAGGTCGCTCTGGCTCAGCTCTGAGCCCCGGCCCTGCTACTTGCTGGCTAGAGGAGCAGATCACGTCACTGCTCCGAGCCATGGCTCCCCTTCGAGAAATGGAGGATTACATCAGTCTCTCAGGGGCTTGTGGGCAGTAAATATGATTAAATAGCAACATCACCAAAAGTGGTCAAAGAAGAGGAAAAAATCATCCAACACCACATGTAACATGGCCACAGAGGGCATATACTGATACATTCTTGCCATGTCTTTTTCCCTCTGTTTACTTGTGGGTTTTTGCATAGTTCCAGTCCTGGAAAACACACAATTTGAATCCTTGCTTTCTTCACTCAACTTTCCCTCTGAAGTATTTGCCCAAATTATTGTGTCTTCATAGCTATCATTGTAAAGCAACTGATAAATAAGGAATAATTCCATCAGAAGCTTGTAACACTGAAGTATTTTCCAGATTATTGTGTGTCTGCATAACCATCATTGTAAAGCGACTGATAAATAAGGAATAATTCCATCAGAAGCTTGTAACACTCTATTTGGTAAAAAAAAAAAAAGAAATTAATAATCCTACTTTTTTTCTGATTATCAAAATCATGCATGCTCATATCAAATTTGGAAAGCACGGGAAAATACAAAGAGATGAAAATATTGCAGAAGCCCATAATTCTGAGTAAATGAAATACTTTCTGAGAGAAAGGGAACCCTGAGAAACTGCTAAAATAATCCATCATATGGCTGTGGTCTTATTTACAGAATCACGAGGAAGTTGTTGAAAATATAGCATTATTTCCAATACTTTGATGTTCTAAATAACGTTGCAGTAAACGTTCTTGTACGTGAATCTGGGCGTATTTCTAATTGTCTCCGCTGCCAGGAGAACAGGTCAGCTTACTCTCTGGCCCTGTGCATATACTTTATGCACCAAGGTACCCTCGCCTTCCCCTTGAAGCTCTGATCAGGCTCATTCTTGTGGGCATGCAGTTCAGGCCAGGTCCATATTCACGGGGCCTACACTGTGAGCCAGACACTGAAGTTACAGCCAAAAATACGAGCAGCCCCTGTCCTCAAAGAGGGCATCAGCATCCAGGGAGCTCCCACACTCCAAGGGATGCATACAGAGGGGCCACACTCCCTCTCAGGCTCACACACCCAGCGGCTCTAACCCAGATTTAACAGGGAGATAGGGAGGGACGGGAACAGACCAACATGTTTATCCATGTACACATTCCAACCAAGGGCTGTTTTCACTTTCAAAGCCCCCAGTCACAGCTGATACTGAAGAGCTACTGTTCTTTTGTATTTATCATGTACAGATCATAGTGCTCTGCATGTCTTCTGCACTTGACCCTCACAGTGACCCTACTATTACCTCCATCTGATACATGAGGTTTGCGGACTTGCCGTGGCCACTTGGCCTGGTATAAAGTGGAAACAGGGCTCATACCCAGCCAGACTGCTCCAATATCCATCTAAAGAACCACTTTGTTCTAGTTAAATCATGGCCGATTTTGCCTCCTAAATATCTTTTAAGTCTTTCCATGTCTCTCTATCTGCTCACCATTCTTGTTGGAGCCACCATCTCTTTCTACTTGGACGATTGCAGTAGCCTAATAGTCTCCAAACATTCCTTCTTTCCCGCTACAGTCCACTGGCCACATAAAAGCCAGTGTACTTTATTTAAAACTCAATTAAATCATGTCTCTTCCCTTCTTGAAGTCCTTCCGAGGCTTCCTTTATGCTTCTAGCATAAAATCCAAATTCCTCCATAGAGTCTACACAGCCTAGAATTGTCTGCTTTCTGCCCACTTCTCCTGTCTCATATCTGCCTACTCCCTGCCCCCTTCTAAGAGCCTAGCCTCACTGCCCGTATTCTTATTCAGAGTTGGGACCAGCTTCAGGGCCTTTACACAAGTTGTGCTCTTCTCAGCTTCCTAAGTGACTTCTCCAGGGCACTTCCCTCAAGTTCCTCCCTTCATCCTTGGAGAGCATGCTTCATGACTCCTTCATCACAGTGATATATATTTATCAGCCCTCCTAGTGACTGCTCACCAAGAAATAGAAGGTCAACCATTTGGGTTTTTTCCACTAAGAAGTCAGTTTTTTCTTCCCCTTTGTCTTTTTTGTATTTTGTTACAACCATCCACTGACTAAAATTTGAGGGCTTTCTTTTTTTTTATATACATTTCCATCATATTTCCTGGAGATTGTGATGGAAAGGTAGAGAGATGGGGACAGGGGGAAAAAGAAGAAAGGAGGCACATTCATCAATTATCAAATTATCTGAGCATTCCAGAGCAGAAGAGAGCATAAATAGTCCTCCGGAGGCAGAGCTTTTGTTATTTGATTAGACTCAGTGAGCCAGATAGTGTGGCCTCAAGAAATCCTCCAGAAATAGCCTCTATCATTTCCCACTCCCCAGTAGCACCTGCTTTACTAGCGCGGGGAGTCTTGAGCTGGCTGAAGCCAGCCTTAGCTTTACAATTTGTGTAAAGAAACTGACCGTAAATTCGGCGATTTTCGGCACCCGAAACTTCCCTTTGTTCTTCTGTTCAGGCTGATATTCTGTTCTTGTCTTCACAATCACCTGAAATGTTCAACGAGTGTTAGCACAACTGGAGACTTGAACTGCTTCTTTTTTTCTTTTCTTTTTCTCAGTAGCTAGAATTTTTATACATTGCATAAAGATCAGAAAATAAAGAACTTCCTTCTCAAACATACAAGAAAGTAGAAAATTCAAATTACCCATACTTCCCCATGCCAACAGAGACAACCATAAGTGACAATTTGGTTCGCACCTTTCCAGATGTTTTTATATGCATACATATGCATATATTAGATATATGTGTGCTATTTATATAAACATCTTTCTTTTTATGCGACAGATTCATACTTCATGAATTATAACCTATTTTAAACATACAATATATTAACATATATTTATGTAGACAAATACACAATTGTATTTTGCCTTTTGATGAAGCATAATATTTCACTGTATGCATATACTACAATGAATCCGATGAGTCTCTATTGTTGAACATTTAAGTTGTTTCCACAGTTTGGGTTATGTAAACAAGTTATGATGAACATCTTGTAGCTCAACCTTTATATATATATACTTGATTCCAATTTGACTTAGGCACTTGCACAGAGAAAAACATAAAGGTCTTTGAATCTCTTGTATCATCTTGTTTTTCTAAAGTCTGAATATTTTGCAGAGGTGGTTAATATCTTATCAAGATATGCTGTCAACCTGCCAAGACATTTCTGGAACTCCATCCCACTGTGTAGGCAAAGTGAAAGAAAAAAAGAACCTGACAGATAATCAATAACCATGGCCAAGTGCCACAGTGTCAAGGGGAACACAGAAGCTGTCTGAGACTCAGGGCCTCACTTGTAAAATATGGGCAATAATCATAATCATCATCCCTATTTCATAAGCTTGTTTTGAGGGTTAAATGAGATGAAAATGGGTAATATTTTTGGAATTATTTATGTGCCAGAACTAGATCAAGCACTTCATAAGCCTTTATCTACATACCACTACTATTTCCAGTCTTCGGATAAGGAAACGGAAGCTCAGAGATACTAAGTCACTTGTCCAAGGTCACTCAGCTAAAAGGAAGCTGCCTTCTAACCATGATCACTCTTACTTCTCACTGGAGCTTAAATTAACTGAAACTTCACTGAAAACTCCCACCACGTTTTCCTGGAGACAGTAGTCAAGTGTACTGACTCAAGCAAAAAATTCTCCTATGAAGAATATTCTTTAAGTCTGTAAGGCATGCCATTAACTAAATGTAGCTCAAAAAGGAAAGGATGGAGAAAGGACTACTATTACTGAACATTGCCTGTGTGGCACTTACATATGCTGGTTAAGGAGGCTCGGCGACCAGCCCATCTAACACTTCTCTTCCTCCCCATGACCTAGAACCCAAAATTTGCAGATGTCAGTCTGCTCTTGTGTCCCGCCCCTCTCTGTAGTCTGCTCCTCCAAACAATGGAAGTGAGCCTTGGCTCCTTCAAATAGGGAAGTAAGGCAGCCAAATAAGGGTGACGGTCTTTTGGGAGGTGGGGTGGGTTGTTCTGTTATTTTTATTTTCTTTCTACCTCCTATTCCAAAGAATAGGAAAGCAGAAGCTTCTTTGGCACAGGTAATAAAAATAAGTCTCTTGGGGCGCCTGGGTGGCTCAGATGGTTAGGCGTCTGCCTTCGGCTCAGGTCATGATCCCAGGGTCCTGGGATCGAGCCCCGCATCGGGCTCCTGGCTCGGCGGGGAGCCTGCTTCTCCCTCTCCCTCTGCCTCTCTCCCTGCTCATGCTCTCTCTCTCTGTGTATCTCTGTGTCTCAAATGAATAAATAAAATCTTTAAAAAAAAAAAAATAAATAAAAAATAAAAATAAAAATAAGTCTCATGCTCTGCAAATTTACATTATAGCAGGCACGGAACATTTGACATGCATATCTCACTTAATTCCATGCTGTGGAGCAGACACTGATACTGTCAGTGCTGTAGGAAGGTGTAAGGGTATGTGCTGGGTTTGAACACTAGCTCCACTCCTAAGCCTTCTGTGTCTTTGTTTTCTCCTCTATAAAATGGGACAATAACCATAAATATCTCATTGGGTTGTTGTGAGGCTTAAATGAGTTAATAGAAGATAAGCACTCAAACCATTCATTCAAAAACAAATGTTTATTTGCACACTGCCTCTGAGTGCTGCCAAATTTTCTTCCATGGATGTTCAAAGCAGATGTGGAATGGAGCCTGGCCTGCACTTGTCAGCCTGCAGGTCCTCCCTACCCAGTCCAACAAGAGCAACACAAGGGCTTCTCAAGAACAATGCTGTTCAAGCATGCTCCTGACCTCCTGTCTGGAAAAAAAAAAAAAAAAAAGGTAGGGAGTGATGGATGAATAGAAATATCCTGGGTGAGGGGAGCCTGGGTGGCTCAGTTGGTTAAGCATCTGCCTTCAGCTCAGGTCATGATCCCAGGGTCCTGGGATCGAATCCCGCATTGAGCTCCCTGCTCAGTGGGGACCCTGCTTCTCTCTCTCTCTCTCTACCCCTCACTCATGCTTTCTCTCACTCTCACTTTCTCTCTCTCAAATAAATAAATAAAATCTTAAAAAAAAAAATTTCGTCATAACAGACTAGAGAAAGCATCTCCTACTGGCCTTGAAGAAATACTCTGACTTGTTACAAGAAGACTATGCAGCTGGAAGGCAGACTCTAGATGCTGAAAGTGACCTCAGCTGACAGCCCGGTCACTCAAGAAGATGGGGACTTCAGTCCTACAACCACAAGTAACTGAATACTGCCAACAACCTCAGCAGGCTTGGAAGAGGACCCTGAGTGCCAGACGAGAAGGCAGCCTGGCCAACACCTTGACTTCAGACCCGTGAGACCCCAAGCAGAGAACACAGCTAACCTGTGCCCCAACTTCTGACCTACAAAAACTGCAAGATAATATATTTGTGTAGTTTTAAGCCATTACATTTTTGGAAATTTATTGTACAACGATAGAAAACTGATATGCTTTCCCACACTGCCAAGTCCATCTCAACCAACAACCATCTTTTGGGTTGATCTGTTTGCGGCTAGATCCTTAGCCATCAGATCTCAGGTGTTTACACATCACAGAGGAAATGTTAAGAAGCATTTGCTTCTTAGTCCTTCCCTCTGCCCCTCAATTTCTATAAACATTTTTTCCAAAGCTTCTCAAAAAGCTCAAAATTATTTTCATCATTCCATATAAATTTAAAAGACCCTATGCATAGCCGACATTTTGAGACAGGTGACAGAACTTTAAAAATATTACTGTCGGAATAACATTCTAAATACCATATTAAACATTTTGTGGTTGCTTCCCTAGCATCCATTTAGATCAAAAGTCCCCAGATATTCCTTTTGGGAACCCACTGCTGCCCCTTTGTGTGGCAGCCATGTGGTTTGGTGGGATTGATGACTCCCTTCGTGATAGGAATGGTAGGTTAAGCCAATCAGGGCCTACTATCCTCTTGATCACAAAATATGATTGGCTCAAGATTAGGACCAATGAGATATGAGGCAATATTGACTAGGGACTTGGGGAAAGAAGCCTCCTTGCTCTTTATGGGTGTTCCTCAAAGAGCATGCTCTTCCTCTGGCTGGTGTGGTGAGGACTTGAGTTCTGAAACTTCTGTAGAGATTGTTGTCACAATAAGGAGGAGCCAAGATGAAGACAAAGGTGGCATATGAAGGAGAGCAGAGCTAAGAGGAATCTACAGAAATGGAGATGGGCCCTGACGACACACTGCCCTCTGGATCACACCTTGCCTAAAGTTCACATTGAACTCTGCAGTTATAGGGGCCAATATATACTCTTTGGGCCTTCATCCAATTTGGATTAGGTTTTCTGTTACCTGAGGTAAAAAGCTCTAGCTGATAAAAAATATGTTCCAAGAAAAATGAACTGAAAAGCTATTAGAATTTAGTAAGACGGCCAAATAGTAAATAAGCATAAAAAAATCAGATTTTTTTGGCACCAGCAAAAAAAAAAAAAAAAAACACCTCAAAGGGCACGTTCTGCATGGAGCACTGGGTGTTATGCACAAACAATAAATCATGGAACACTATAAAAAAAAAAAACAAAAAAACACCTCAAAATATAATGGATCCTCCAAAACATACAAATAAAATGTTCATGGCCACTTTTTTCATAATATCCCTGAACTGAGAACAATCTAAAAGTCCATTAATAGGAGAATGCATAAATTATGGTTTATTCATAAAATGGAATGCCACACACATGGGTGAATCTTACAGACACTACCTTGAACAAAATCTGACACAAAATTTTTTTGTGTATTATATGATTTCATTTATATCAAGTTCAAAATATATAGAGAGAATTTATATATTATTTTATATAATTTATATATAATATTTATAATAAATACATAAATAACGTAATATTTATAAGTATATATATACTATTTCTTTTTAAAGTCTCCCGTTTACCATTTGCAGTAATGGTGGGGGTGCTGAGTTTAGGCAGAGTTGAGGTCATAGCCCTCCTTCAAATCCATGTCCTGCTTTGCCCTAAACTCCTATGACAGGCTGCTTATGCCCTGAGTGACTTTCTAATGAAATGGGTTCTTTTTGGTTTTGGAGCCCCATTTCTCAAACTACCAAGTTCAAACACAGGCCACAGGTCAGGTGGGTACCTGACCCAGGCTGGTCCTCAGTCTTCTCCTCTCTTTAGCTAAGCCACATTTTCCCCAAAAGCAACCCAGGTTGCTTAATATTTTACCATTGCCCCTAAGGAAATGTTAGTTCATTAGAACCCCATCTCCACATCAAAAGCAGGTCTTTGCCCATTTGCCTAGAACAAGAACAGACAGTCCTGGCCTCTTCTCTGACCTCTCACTGGTAGGCTTGTTTGCTCCCTACCCCTTGAAATGCCCTTCTCCCTTGGGTCCATGGCCATATTTCTCTTGGTTCTCTTCCTGTTCACTGACCAGCTCTCCTCAGTTTCCCTTTCAAGATCCTCCCCTTCTGCTTAACCTCTCAATGATAGAATTTCTCAGGGTGAAGTCATGGGCGCGCTTCCCTCCTACACACCTCCTCTGAGTGTTCGCACTCCTATAACTTCCAAGTCCATCTTTATCCTTATAACTAAATTCAGACCTCATCCAGCATTCAGATTCCCCTACTGGACATTTGCCCTTGGACCAATCTGCCTAAATATACCATGTCCACAGCAAAGCTCTTGGGTTCCCAGATCCACCTGCCCCTTAACATTTCTTCCCCAAGCCATCCCCCCCAAATAGCAGCAATATCCATGCCAGTGCTTATGTCAAATACAGGAATTCTCCCATGACTCCTCCCTTCCCTGAACTCTCCAAATCCATTTCAGCACCAGCTCCTGCTTCTTAAAAACTTCTCTCAAATTAACACATCTGTCCAGTCACACTGCCTTCACCCTAGTCCAGAGCATTGTCATCTCTCCATGAATGGTTTCTCTGGCCAGCTTCTTGTTTCCATTCTTGCCTCCCCAAACTTAGGGAAAAGGGTTTTCTAGACCGAGGGAACAGCATATACCAGCATACATTCAGGAGACACTCAGGAGGCTGGCACATGGAGGAGCCACAGGAAGTGGTTTTGAGTGGCCAGAGCATAGGGTAGGTGAAAGTGAGGGGTAAACAGAGGCTCTGAATGCCACACCAAGCATCTTGAAGATTAACTTGAAAGCAGTGAAAATCCAAGGAAGGATTATAAACCAGAGAGTGGCTTTCCAGATGTATATTACAGGTAATGGAGAAGCCTCTGGCCACAGTGAGGTACACTGGAAAGATGCAGAGAACAGGAGAAATACAACCCTACAGAGTTACTGGAATCAACCAGCTATTGGGCGTGTCATGAAATTTGGTGTTCTGTTCCCATGGAGGGGAGCCAGAAACATTTCCCTTCTATAAAAGAAGATACGGCAACAGTCGCTTTTTTTTTTTTTTTAGTACTATGAAGGGGAAAGCATAAGAAATGTTAGCAAATCATTAATTGTACCTTGGAGGAATCAGCTTACATAAGCAAAGAAAGAGAGAAGAGAAAATACATTTGCAAAGAAAGGCTCTATTCTCTGCAGCTGAAAAAAAAAGTGGGGAAAATGGAGCCCTGAGCTCTTGACTAATAACAGAAAGCGGTGGGGGGGGAAGTGGAGAGAGAAGAGGAAAAATCCTTTCTATGCTTTTTATCATTTAAAGTGGGGTCTTACAAAGATTTGGAAAAATGAACCTCCAGGTTTTCAAATACCATTGTGGATTTGGGCAAAGATATAATTTGTTTTCATATTTATACATCAGTCCCCATTGTCCTGTCAGTGGCTGATATGAAGAACATAATTTAACATAATTGGCATTGTGAAAATGGGATAAATTATTCATCCCAAAAGGACCCCTAGTCTGGATATATTCTCCCTTCACTGGCAAGGCCAGATAATACATGGTGGTTCAGATGGCGCAAAGTACAGATCATAAAAATTTAAAATACTACTTCCCGGGATTATCAATAATGAAGAGGTTCCCACATGGAGAGGCCCCAGGATTGGCAAGAACAATAAATAAAAGTGCAGAAGTGCTGACAATGACCAAGATTGTATTTTTATGAGCTGCACTTGCACAGGCCAAAAATAGATCTAAGTTGGACCCTGCTGCTCATCCCTGCTGCTAAGAGAGAAGTTCAGAGCAGGACAGGGAATCTGCCGAGCACCTACTATGTGCCAGGCACTGTTCTAGGGGGTCTACTGATGTGTACTCTGTTAATTCTCATAACTCTCCTCACAACCTTCTCTCCAATCTTCATGTATCTCCTTTAAAATCATTATTATTCTCATTTTTCAAATGAGACAATTTAGCCTCAGAGAATTCGTCACTTGCCTACGATCAAATGACTGGTAAGTAGTTGAACTGGTGGTTCAAACTCAAGATTACCTTGCTCTTTCCTATCATTGTTTTAAAATGGGTACCCAGGGGCGCTTGGGTGGCTCAGTTGAGTAAGCATCTGACTCTTGATTTCTGCTCAGGTCATGATCTGAAGGTCCTGGGATCCAACCCTGAGTTGGGCTCTGTGCTCAGCAGGGAGTCTGCTTGAGATTCTCTCCCTCTGCCCCTCCTCTCTCTCTCTCTGACTCCCCAAAATAAATAAAATCTTTAAAAAATTTTAAATAAAATAAAATGGGTACCCACTGCCACTGTGCCAAAAGCTATACATCTTATATCATAGGAAACCCTCTCAATCACTCTGAAGTAAGAATGATTATCCCCATTGTACAGATGAGGAACCTGAGTCTTGGAGAGCAGAAATGACCTCATAACCTCACAAGGCCACTAAGAAGCAGAACCAAAGCTTGAATCTAAGCTTTTGGCTCAGATCCAAGTGCCACCCACTAGGAAGGTCACCATTCAAGAATTCTAACTCTGATCTTGTGGCACCTGGTACACACGAGGGGAATCCATACATACTGTTGAATGAATGAATCCCATCTGTAAAGAGATAAGGTGAAATTGACCAGATGGGGCCTGAATACTTAGTTGGGAACTTTCTCCCATTTCCCTTGCTCACCTCTCAACCCATAGTCCATCTTTTTGGGTTTGAGTCTCTTCTCTTTCTCTGGGCCCTCAAAGCTTGGTAAGGGCCCAGAACACAGGGTAAAATGTCAGTGCTCAGAGGACATTAACGGTAGTGTTGTCCAACCCTATCAACTCACAGATGGGGAGATGGGAGCCCAGAGAGGGGAAGGTATTTGCTACAGGTCACACCGCAAGACTGGGTCAGAAGCGGGACTCTAGTAAGGGCCTGCTCATTCCCAGTCTAGGGCTCTTTCCATGGGATCAGGTCTCTTTTCCTTGCTGGGCTTTTACTTTTTCAGAGGCAGAATGGAAGGTGGGCCGGTATGGCCTCAAATGCACCGGCCAGCCCACTAAGCCTATGACTGTCCAACCCCCCGGCAGTACGTAGCATGAGGGGACATGAGGGACTCTCCATATGGTCCTCTCTGGAGTTTGAGGTGTGGGGAGGCCTCCAACTCCTGTTCTGAGTGGAAACTAGCCTCCTGAGCTGGAATCTTTATAGTAGAGATCCACAGATCTGCCCCTGGGTTTGTCTTCTGTGGTCCAGAGGCCCATCCCACTTCACTGCTCAGCACTCCTTGAGGCCTGGGGCCAGCCCTGTGCTGCCCACAAACAGATGAGAATGGTAATAAGCAACAACAATAATAACAACAGCCTCGCACTAGCATCTACTCTGTGCTGGACACTGGGGTGAACACTCGACATGCATTTTCTCATTTCACCCCTAAAACAGTTGTTAGAGGAAGAGATTATTGTCCTCATTTTACCAGCGAGGAAACAGAGGGACAGAGTGGTTAATAAACCTGCCCAGGGTCACACAGCAAGTAGGTGGGAGAGTTAGGGTTCAAATTCAAAGTGCACTGCTATAATGCCTTCCTCTACGTGCAGGGACGCCGGCTTGCTCCGTGTGTGAGTGTGAGCAAGTCACTTCCGTGCTCCAAGACTGTCTCACCATCTGTGAGAATGGGGGTGATTTTTTAAAAGTAGAAAATTTGATACATGTTCATGATAAAAATAAAGCTTGAAAAATATGGAATGAAAGTCTTCAAACAGTCCACCCTCCAACCCTTATCCCTACTCCCTGAACATTTAATGGTTTCTTGTGCGTCTGTCCAGAATTGTTTTATGAATGATAAGAACAAAACATACACACAGATGTGTTTCCACAAATGAGATGACTCCGTGCCATGCTCTTTAAAGCTATTTTAACTGAGCGGGTGTCTGTGGTTCCTCCCACATTAGCACAAGCAAGAATGCTTCATTCTCCTAGCAACCACTCAGTATTCCACATCCATGCGCTAGGGTTCATCTAACCAGCCCAGTCGCATGGAACGTTCCAGTTGTTCACAGGTTTTCTTTATGCATAAGCCTTTGCATACTTGAAAGAGTATACCCATAAGGTAACTTCCTACCAATAGGAAGCATACCAATCGAAGGTACGCATAGTTTAAATTTTATAAACAATGTCAAAACACCCTCTGCAAAACATTGCACCAAATTATATAACCGACCAGACTGTATGGAGATCTGCTTTGCCTCAGTACTAGCAACACTGGGCTTTATCAAATGTTGTGGGGTCGGGGATTTTTTGTTTTGTTTTTGCCACTCTAATAGGTAAAAAGTTATATTTTGTTTAAAATTATATTTTTAAAATTATAAAAATTTTAAATATGCTGAGTGGTCATTTTTATATCTATTTACTGGAATTGCCTGGTCAGAGCCTTTGCCCAGATTCATGGTGATTTATAATCTGTGTCTTGAGAGTGTCTGAAGAGCGGAATGAAGGGGCTCTGTGAACCTCAAATGTGCAGAGATGTGCATTTCTGCTGCTCCCTAGGGAATGGCTGGCGGTTCTCTGATCCTGTGCTTCAGGAAGAAAAAGAACCCTCTTTTTAAAGCCATGAGAGAAGCCAAGAAGGCTCGCGGGACTCAGTGACAGGAGAAGCATCTCCTTTGGCCACATCCGTCCAGGTCCACCCTGTCGGATCCCCTGTACCTTCACCTTGGAAACCCCGTTCGTATCATGTTTCATTTTTATAGTCATCTTTCAAAAATGTGAACTTCAGGACACATATTCTGGATGTCCAGTGAAAGATAGGAAACTATATCAATAAAGCACCATTTGTGTGCCATTAGACAATTTTCATGCTTTTTCGTCACAATAACCCTGGTAGGTAGATATTATGCTCATTTTGCAGTTGGAAAAAAAAAGTCCAGAGAGGCTAAGCGACTTGCCTAAGCCACACAGTAAGGAAATAGCTTAGCTGAGATCTGAACCCAGACCTCTAGGATGGCAAAGCACATGTGGTTTACCATACAAAATACTAAGTGTATCAAACCTCAATACTGGATCTCCAAATGTCTGCATTCTTTTCCTCCACAAGCAAGTAAGCCAACCTCATCCGGGACATGTAAAGACTTAGGAATCAGTAGAAAGGAAAGGAACATTTTCCCAGAGCTTGGTTGCTGGCTTGCCAAATACATGATTCATCTGGGGATTTGCCAAGGTGGGGCTGTGCCCGTTTGTGGCTTACTTTCTGCAGACCTGCCACCCATTAGTTGGCATCTCCCAGCACACCTGTGTGCTGATCTTGGCTGCACTGTTTTCTTTTGGGTATCCTAGGATAGCATTTCACCTCTCTGAGTCTGTTTCTGCATCTGTAAAACGGCAATAATGGTTGCAACCTCACAGATGGGTTGTGGGGGATATCCAGATTAACTGTGCTCACTTAGACACACCAAAGGCAACGAGGCCCCACGGGCATGTCCCAGAATTTGCTATCTGCAGATTGATGTTTCAGCTTCTCAAGAGCTTGCACTCATGGGCTGAAAAAGTCACCCAACTGCTTACATTTAAGTCTATTCCCACATCTGTCAAGTGGAGAAACTAAGCCCAGCTTTAGGCTATGGAAGGGACAGGGGTCCTCGCTCAGCCAGTACTTCCCACTGCCCATTGCATGCCAGGATTCATGATGAGGCCGAGCCAGGGCCCTTGGGCCTAGTGGGCAAATCTCCTCAGTGCCAACCAGACACAAAGTCAGCCTAAATCTACCCACCTCCCCATTCTCACTGCCACTGCCCTAGCGCCACCCCCCACCTCCTTCATGAACACAGCAGTGGCCTTCTAGCTGACCTCCTGCCTTGCACTCTTTTCTCTACTTCTACCATTCATGGTGGGCATGCTGCAAGGAACCAGTCACCTCTGTCTTGGGGAAACTACTCTGGTGCTGCGAGGGGGATACGTTGGAAGGAATGAGGAAGAGGAGACCCATCATGAGTCCCTCATCCCTAGGGTGGCCCACAGCAGCCAGAGGAATCTTCCTTAAATAGAAATCTGATCCCATTACTCTCCTGCTTTAAACCCCTCCAAAAAAATACACTGAGCCCCCCATGAACTGGTGCCCACCTCCCCTCATCTCCCAAATGTCTCCCCCTCATCAATGTGTCCAGCCCACCTACTTTCCTGCCTATCCCTCCAACTCCCTCAATACCTGTCCACATACTAGACCCGCTGCCCCTACTCCCTTGACCACCCAACCTCCAGGTCTCAAGTGGGGCTCCTTCCTCAGGAGGACCTCCTTGATCAACCTCTATCACAGTTAGGTCTCTCAAGTCTTATCGTCTCTCACATCACAGTTCTGTATTGTTTCCTTAATAGCCCATTTTCAGCTTGTGTCTCTGTGCATCTGTTTGTATGATGGCTTGTTTGAAGTCTCTCTTCCCCACTGGACTGGAAGCTCCATGAAAGCAGTGGCTAGGCCTGGCTTCTTATGGCTGGATATGCATAGCCTGGCACAGGGCCTGGCACATAGAAGTGCCCAAAAAGATGTGTTGGGTGAATGAGTGAGTAGATACCTTCCATGGTGATAAGTAAAATCATAGCTATAATGATGGGTGGCTAGGGAAGAAGCCCAGGGGAGGTGCCATCTGAGCTGGGTTTAGGAAGATGAGTACTGGCTTAACAGACAGGCAAGGGGTGACAAGGACATTCTGGGCACAAGGAATGGCATGTGCAAGGAGGAGGGAGCATGAACCACCCTGGAAACTGTGGAAAACTCTAAGGCAGGGTTTCTTAACCTTGGCACTGTTGACATTTGGGGCAGGATAATTCTTTCAGTTTTGGAGGAGGGGTACATTCTATGTACTGTAGGATACTTAGCAGCATTCCTGGCCTCTACTCACTAGATGTCAATAGTGTTCCCTCCTGCTACAGTTTTCACTACCAAAAATGTCTCCAGACATTGTCAAATGACCCCTTGGGTGGAAAAATCACCCTCCACTGCTCTTGATATGTCTGACATGTTGGTGTTCAAGGTACAAAGTGGGAATGGTGGGAATGGAAGCCAGTGGGGCAGATAAGGATTTGCCAAGGTAAAGATTTGAGCTGTAGCCTGTAAATATGATTGAAAAGGGTTTCCATGGGAGAAGCACCTGGTCCCAACTCTGGGAGGCTCCCTCAGGTGCAGTGTGGAGGATATGATTAGAGTACTAGACAAGGTGGGAAGCTAGCCCATCTCCTCTCCTGAGGCAGGCATGAATCCCTCCAGTACTGGGCAGGGAAGAAGCATTTGGGGCTGGGATGTTCTCTCTGGAGGATCACACCCAGCCCCCATCAGCTGGTCCAGGGAACCCAGCATGGCCTTGGATGAGGGATGTTGGGTTTGAGGAAGCACTCTTGGAGGTGGGAGACTTCTTGTTATTGAGGACAGCACAGTGCAGAGGGAAATATTGGGGTTTCAGGGGCACTGGGATTCCAACCCCAGCTCTCCCACTCCATCTCTGAGGCTTGGGCAAGCCACTCTATTGATGTGAGCTTTAATTTCCCCATCAGTGAAATGGGTGCACTAAAATCCCCCTCACAGGGCCATTGGGAAGATTAACTGAAACAACAGATATGAATGCCTTTGTGGCCCATTCCCAGCCCAGTACAAGTGCTTCAGACCTGCTCATTTCTCCATTTGGCCTCTGAAAGCTTTTCCCCCTGAAACTCATAGACTCCATACTATAGTGCATTTAGTGAACAAATCTAAAGATGATTATCAGTATCACACACCAAGCACACTCTGTATTTTACATTTTCAGAAAAAATATGATTTAACATTGATGTCAAATATACTTCTTTGTGATGAACATTTTGGCTTCAAACACTCACCATCTGACTGGAACCTAACCAAAGAGCTGACCCCTGTGTCAGGACTCACCTCACCTTCCCTACAGTCCTGTGACCTGAGTCCCAATATTATCCCCACTTAACAATGAGGAGGCTGAGGCAGTCTAGGAAATTTGTTTCAAGTCATTAGCCAAGGTAAAACAGTAAAAGCTAGGGCAGAGATGTGAACCCTCCTAGAGAGGTAGCTTCAGAGTCTGTGCTGCTAAATAAGCATTTGGAGGACCCATTTGGCTTCTCAAGTGGAATTCACTTCTAACACATCTGTTCTGATGTCGGGAAAACTTGTTTACTCTTGTAAATATTATAAAATCAAAATTCTAGCACAGAAAACCACTACTAGAGTTTCCGACTCAGAGAAGAGTAGACAGAGGCCTGAGTGAGGAGAAACAAGTTACACAAATCACACTGTGGGTTGCAACTGAGTTTGAGCTAAAGCCCAAGTCTGTGGACTCCCAGGCCAGCTGGCTCCTTGTTCCCGCTGAAGTGAAGTTTCTGGAACAACACTGCTTAGGTTCTGGGTTCTCTAGACATCGCCAGGATGCTTGCTAACTATGTGCTTTGGGAAGTTACTTTATCATTCCATGCCTGAGTTTTGTCATCATCAAAAATTGGATTAAAATAGCAATTCCTTTATTGGGTCCTATTAACTATTCACAGGTAAAAGAAAAGTGTGTGTGTGTGTGTGTGTGTGTGCGTGCACACGCACCGCACGTACATATGATTTAGAACAGAATCTAGTATTTAGGAAGCACTTGAAAATTATCATTATTATTCTTTTATAGTTACTTTTGTGCCAGGAACTTTACATGAGGCCGTATCTAACTTTGTTCTGACCATTGTGAGTAGGGGTGATCCTTTCCCCTTCACAAAGGAGGAAATGGTGGTGCCTGGTAGGAAGACTTGGTCATGAACATCAGAAAGAGCCTGTAATGTGCCCCTGTGAGGATGTGTCCCAGTAGGGATTTGCATCTTTCGGGATGCACTGCTTTCCCTTTCCATGCGTGCAGGTCGCCAGTGTATTTGTCCTTCAGGCTTTGGGACAGCCTTTTGGTTCATCTGGACTGGGCACTCAATGGTTATTGTGCCTTTTCCTTTCTAAAGAAGAGAAGGAAGCCCTTGAAGGCAAAAGGGTGGGATGGGGAGAGTAAGGGGAAACAGAGGCCACGGTATGTCTGGATGACTTGCGATGTGTCTAGGGATGGGGGGAGGGATGATCTCACCACAATCCCTTTTCCTTGTGCACCTTTTAGGGACATGCAGATCTTCCAGGTTGTAGCTGTTGGCAGAAGGGTAAACAATCTTCCTGAAACCTCACAAAACCTCAAGAAAATATCCCCTTGCTCCTCTCCAATTTCCATTATATCTGGGTTCAAATTCCAGCATTGCCATGTACTCCTTCTCTAAGCATGGATAACTAACCAAATTTCTCTGATCCTTCACCTTTTCACCTATAAATTTGAGTGCATAATCCCTGACTCCCATGGGGAAATGTGCATCTAACGCAGTGGTTCTCAACTTTGGCTGCATGCATGAGTCACCTGGGGAGATTTAATTAATACTGCTGCCTGGGTCTCGCCCCCAGAGGTTCTGACATAATTGTTCTGGGGTGTACCCTTGATATCAGGATTTTCAAAGGCTCCCCTAGGTGATTCTAATATGCAGCCAAAAACTGAGAGCCTCTGTTATCCATGTAGCAGATACCTAATTAATACTGTTCTTTTACATTTCTTTAGTGTTAAGTGCCTGTTCACATTTTATTTTTAAAAGCCTTATCAGTCTCACAGGATGGCTCAAGGATTCTTTATTTCTGCCACCCCCATGCACATTCTCATATTGACAACCTCTGCACTTTCAAAACAGATGACTCAACCCCCAGCCAATCAGCCAGGCCCTTTATCTAGCTTTGGCTCCTCTTCTGTTCATTGGCTAGAGCCAATTGGTTAAGACACACAATGCCCTCCTGGAGATGCCAATGAGAAAATCAAACAGATGGAATGATCCATTGTTTGCTCTTCAGCCAGGGAACTCCATCATTTACCTCCAAATCTATCTCTCACAGTGTGCAAAAGCTCATATTATAAAACCCCAAGTTCTCTCAACTGGATCTTAAACAATAACGTTTCTCCCAGCTCTGCCCATTGGGTAACTTTTGTATCGTTGCCCACCTTTGTATAAATGCCCACCTCCATTCTTCATGGACTACTCCCATGTCAGGAGATGTGCCATCAGCCAGTCATTCATTTCCAGCCACGCCTCCCCAAAGACACTCTACTCTAGTCATGCTATTTCTCAAAAGCTCTCCATGCTTTGCATATGTCTTAAATGTCTTTTCCTCCTATGGTCTATCTGGAAGGTTTTCACTCACCTTTGCAAGCCAAATTCAAATGTTCTCCTCTGCAGTTTACCTAATCTGTTCTTCAGTCCCTTCCCACCCCAAGAGAATTTAATTGTTTCCACCCCTGTGCTCTCATAACCTGTGAAATTCTCAGGTATAACATTTACCCTGATGCATTACATTAAGCATTACACTAGATAGGGATTTTGTAATTTGCCTTTTCATAACCAACTTGTAGCACAGGGATAGGGCCTTAGCAGGTGCAAACTAAATGCTTATTGGACTGCATCCAATATCTCTGTCCTCAAATCTATACCAGTGAATTTTTGAAACACCTCCCCCCAATAATCAAGACAATTTTCTCCATCACCATCCACAAGCTTATTAGTATTCATCTGCTATGATAAAACTTTAAAAAAGAAAGATTTTCTTGCCCATGTATGTATATGTGAACAAAAAATGAGTAAACACTTACCATAAACCTGAAATAACACAAGAGATGTCATGTCTCTGGAAGGAATGACTACATTTTACAAGAAAGGGGACATATTTGGTAGAGGGAATGAAAGGGTTTGGAGAGGTGGAATTTTTACTGCTTTATTTCCTGAGATGGGGGGAGCATGAGGGACTGATGGGGAGAAGAGCAACTGCTTTACCTTTTCCGGAGCAGGCAGCTGTAAGTGGTTAACCTCCAAGGGAGTGATGAGAGGGACGGTCTGGAAGCCATCCTCAACCGAAGGCGGCTTGGTTCCTTTCTCACTGGGGTTACTGTTCAGCTTCACCATCCTTACGCCTTTCTTCCCAGACCTAAGGCAAGCAGTGGGGTTCTGGTTACAGTGGGAGGTGAAGCAGGGTAAGAGAGGGCTGACGACAGAGAAAACAGCAGTGTCCTCAACGGGTCCACTCGGATTTCAGTGTAGAGATCAGTCATCTATATATCTTCTGCTAGATTTCATGACATGATTCTCATTATCCAGCAAAACTTCTTTAATCATCAAAATATGCCACCTGCCTATGGAGTTCAACAGCCCTCAAATTCAGGAAAACTCAAGGAAATCCCAGACTTACACAAACAATATACAAGCTTTAAAAAAAATCCAAGATACTAGAGCTAATACAGTCATATAATTTCAGTGAAAAGCTTATTTTTACTGCAAAATTAAATCCTATTATTCTGGGTCACCCTGCAGTATGATAAATTTCACCTTACCACCACACCTTACCACCTTGCTATTTTATGATGTTGGCTTTTCTTCAGCAATCTCCTTAAACCACAATAAATACATTCAGTGTCTCTATGTGTACCGTACCCTTTCACATGATATGTAGATTGTACAAGAGATACAATTTCCTAAAACAAAAAAAAAGGCTGGCTTGAACCTGATCCTGTTATTCAGCCATGGAATGCCTCCATTTCCTCAATAGCGAAGGGCCATTTTTTTTTTTTTGCTTCCATGGAAAGTTAGCAACCCCCGTATTGCAAGATTGCCAACTAAATAAACAAATCACATTTATTTCTCTCAAGCTCCCTTGGAAGTCAAACGATGCTCCCACCCCACCCCTAGAAGCCCAGACAACTGGATTTCTCTTGTCAATCCTGCTGATGGAACATTATTAGACAAAATAGGATTGTTGTGGAGATCAAAGGGATGGTAAAGGGTCGGAGGATATTGAGGAGTGGTTATAACAAAAACAAATGCCTACTTACTGTGATGCACTCTTGGGGGGTCAGAGCAGATTCAAGCCAATTTGAAGAGGAGGAGGACGGCCAGGAGTCCTCCCTCCTCAGCCCGAGCTTGTGGTGCTGAAAGGACAGCGCCTTGCCTGTGTCTGGATTGGGAGTTTCTGAGAGCGAGGCGCGAGCAAGGGGAAGAGCTCCTGGCAGCTGCCTGCCTGCTCCTTCGCTCGCGCCCCCTCCCATCGGGGAACGGGCTCCCACACCATCTGTCATCTGGCACCACCTGCTGTTTCTCATGCATGGCCACAACCAGGGCATGGGACAAAATGGTTTCAAGAAAGTGGGAGGGATTCTGGCCATAATAATAATAATAATAACCATAGAATAAGCAATCCTTGAGTCTTTAGAAAAACAGAAGAAAAAGACATATTCATTAGGAGAAGGAATCACTTTTTAAAATCTTCCAGAGCAATATTATGAAACCCAAAATGGTTCAGGACCTGCGCTGTGCTCTGACCTGTTGTAAGGAGTGAAGGGAAACCTATATTTATTATTTCCCACGCAGTGGGCACTTTTCCAGGCTCTTTCAGACTATTTCCCTCATTTGCAAAATGTGATGGGATTAGTGTGAGGTGGGAATGTGATCACAACAGGAAAGCAGCTCAGAGCAGGGCACACTGTTCTCGCAATGCTGCTGGAATCACACAGGTCAGGTAGAGCACCAGGAGTTGGACCTATAGCCCTGATCCATGGCCACTGATGTTTGCATGCAGTCCACAACTTTGTATAGCTTCCAAGTTGGTGTCTGGAATCAGGGAAGGTGAAGTCCTAGTATCAGCTCTATGAAGTTCTGACTGTGGAGATCTTGGACATTTTGTATTCCCTCCCCAAGCCTCCATTTCTTTATCTATGATGTGGGAATAATAATACCTCCCTTGCAGGGTGGTTGTGAATAAGATGAGACTGTGCTCAAGGAAACCTCTTTTAGCTCAGGGACAAGGTTCTGAATGGCTGAATTATTTCATCTCTGGGGATTGCTCTTACACTCTTAGAATCCTCTGAGATTAAGACTATTGCCACAGGTTTCTCCTCGCTGTGGTTCAAATCACTATTGGTCACTTATCCCCAGCTGCAGTGCTGTTTATGATGCACATCATGAGGTCGAGTGGTCTTGGCATTAGTAATAGCATCCCCTTTCACTTTCAAAAATATCCTGGTTCCCATGATAAATTGTTTGGTCACCTTAATTAGTGCTCACATGGTGAGCATACACTCTACCACCTAAAAGGCCAGGAGAAAACATGCATATTATCTGTATTGTTCAGTAATGAAATGGACATGTGTGTGCATGTGTGCATGTGTGTGTGTGTAAAGAGAGATGTTTCTGAGACAGTAAAGTCTATAACATATCAGAGCTGCCCAGGGTACTATTAATAGAAGTATGCATATATATGAGAGGAAGTTACTTTAATACTAGTTTCTCACTCTTTCCTTTCCAAAGACCAGGATGATTTTCATGTGCAAGCATCGTCTAAGGACAACACAATGTAGACACCCACATGGAGTCACTTGTGAACACTTGTGTCTGATCCAATTATTGTTGTCTCCAAAGGAAAGAAAAAAGTCCCTTTGACACAGCTTATGATTGATTCACAAGCAGAAGTCACACCTTTAATAACTCCAAGCCAGAGGTCCTGATAGTTTAGTAAAAGGTCCAAGAGAAGTGCCTGTCTCGTGGCAATGGGAAATCCAGGCTTCCTGGTGTGTGGAATCAAGAGAGAGGCTGCAAGAAGAAACAGGGGGCTGGAGTGATGTGGAAAAGCCCCTTATGGGAAAACGATATTGAGAGAAGCTTAATATAATAGACTATTATTCTTCTGTTGAGTTCTGGGAAATATGTTTCACAGTTGAAAACAAAACTAGAGCATTTTTATGAGGTTTTCCATGTGTGTAGATGTAATATATAGGATAACTGCAACATGAAGAGGAGAGGATAAGTGGACCACTATAGTGGTAATGTTTCCATATTCTAAGTGGTAAAGTATATTCCCACTAAACAGTGAAAAGTTAGCTATATCTATTTTAATCCCCAGAATAACCAAAAATATACAGAGATAAGATCAAAACTACAATAAAGAAATATAAATGGAATACTAAAAAAAAAAAAATCAAATAACTCAAAAAAGGCAGGAAAGAAAAAACAGGAACAACAACAAAAACAAAGGAAACAAGCAGAAAACAAATAATGAAATCGTAGACTTAAATCCAAACTTAGCATTATCATCCAGAGTTCATAGTTTACATTAGAGCCCATTCTTGGTGTTGTACATTCTATGGATTTGGACAAATGTGTAATGACATGTATCCATCATCTGGTTATCATACAGAATAGTCTCATTGCCCTAAAAATCCTCTGTGCTCCATCTATTTATCCCTCCCTCTCCCCCAATCCTTCGCAACTACTGATCTTTTAACTGTCTCCATAGTTTTGCCTTTCCAGAATGTCACGTAGTTGGAATCATATAGTAAGTTGCCTTTTCAGATTGGTTCTTTCACATAGTAAAATGCATTTACGTGTCCTCCATGTCTTTTCATGGCCTGCTAGATCATCTTTTTTTTAGCACTGAGTAAGATTCCATTGTCTGGGTAAAACACAGTTTATCCACTTACCTACTAAAGGACATTGTGGTCGCCTCCACATTTTGACAATTATGAATGTGGCTACTATAAACATTTGTGTGCAGGTTTTTGTGTGGACATAAGTGTTTTACTTCTTTAGGTAAAAACAAAGGAGTGCAATTCCTGGATCATATGATAAGAGTATGTTTAGTTTTTTAGGAAACTGCCAAACTATCTTCCAAAGTGTCTGTACCATTGTGCATTCCCAGGAGAGATGAGAGTTCTTATTACTCCATATCCTTGCCAACATTTGGTGATTTCAAGACTCTTGAATTTGGCCATTTAATAAGTATGGAGTAGCACTTCATTATTGTTTAATTTATATCTCCATGATGACATATGATATGGAATATCTCATATGCTTATTTGCCATCTATATATCCTCTTAGGTAAGTGTCTATTAAGGTCTTTGGCTCGTTTTTTAATTAGGTTGTTTTCTTATTGTTGAGCTTTAAGAATTCTTGTGTATTTTGGATAAGAGTCCCTTATCAAACATGTGTTTTGCAAATATTTTCTCCCAGTCTGTGGCTAATCTTTTCATCCTCTTGACAGTACCTTTTGCTGCAGAGCAGAATTTTTTAATGTTGATTAAGTCCAGCTTATCAATTATTTCTTCCATGGTTCATGCCTTTGGTGTTGTATCTAAAACACCACCACCAAAACCAAGGTCATCTAGATTTTCTCCTATGTTATCTTCCAGGGATTTTATAGTTTTACATTTTACATTTAGGTCCATGATCCATGTTATCTTTGTGAAGTGTGTAAAGTCTGCACCTAGATTAATTATTTTGCATGTGAACATCCAGTTGTTCCAGCACCATTTGTTGAAAAGGCCGTCTTTTGTCCATTGTAATGCCTTTGCTCTTTATCAAAGATTGGTTGACTACATATTTTTAGCCTTATTTCTGGGCTCTCTATTTTGTTCTATCGGTCTATTTGTCCATTCTTTCTCCAATAACACACTATCTTGATTATTAAAGATTTATAGTAAGTCTTAAAGTCAGATAGTGTCAATCTTCCAACTTTGTCCTTCTTTTTCAATACCCTTGGCTATTCTGGATCTTTTGCCTCTCCATACAAACTTAAGCGTTAGTTTGTTGATATCCATAAAATAACTTGCTAGGATTTTTATTGAGATTGCATTGGTCCTATAGATCAGTAGAAAATCTGGCATCTTGGGAAAAACTGACACATTTATAATATTGAATCTTCCTATCCATGAACATGGAATATCTCTCCATTTATCTAGATCTTTTTTGATTTCTTTCATCACATTTTTGTTTTCCTCATATATTCGATGTATTTTGTTAGCTTATACCTTAGAATTTCATTTTTTGGTAATACTATAAATGGTATTGTGTTTTTAATTTCAAATTCTACTTGTTAATTGCTGGTGTATAGGAAAGCAATTGACTTTTGTATATTAACCTTGTATCCTGTAACTTAGCTACAACTGCTTATTAGTTCCAGGAGTTTGCTTGTTGATTCTTTCAGATTTTCTACAGATTAAAAATCAGAAAACATCTGGAGGGAAAATATGGTAGAAAAGTTTGGGCTCTCTTCCTAGCTGTTCCCTTTTCTCTAGGATCTTGTCCCTTCCAGTTCTGGATATCCTGGTAGCAAAGAACTCCAAAGTTTGTCTCCCCACCTCCAAGAGACTGATGAAAGCTCTAGGCCATTGCTTTCTGCTAAGCTTCTAAGCATGTCATTAAGAATTGGCAGTGTGAAGGGGAAAAGCAGCGAGAATTTGGAGTTTGCCCCAATCCATTATTAATTTCTCTCTAGAACCTTAGCTCTCCAAGTCCTTGCTTCACTGGTCCATCTCCTTCAAACAGCTCTTTTGTTTGTTTCATTTTTAATTGATGAAATTTATTTTTTAAAGCAGTTTCAGGTTTACAGAAAAATTGATTGGAAAGTGCAGAGTTCCCATATACCCCTGCCACCACCCACCCTGTGCAAATACACATACAGTTTCTCCTATTATTAACATCTGACATTAGTGTGAAATACTTATTACAATTGATGAGCCACTGATGATACATTATTATTGACTAAAATCTGTAATTTACATTAGGGTTTACTTTGTATTGTACACTCTGTGAGTTTTGGCAAATGTATAATGTATCCACCATTACATGTATAGAATACATTCATCATTACAGTATCATACAGAAGAGTTTCACAGTCCTAAAAATCCCTTGTGCTCTACCTATTTATCCCTCCCCCCTTCCCTCCAAACCCCTGGCAACCACTGATTATAAATTTGCCTTTTTCAGAATGTCATATAGTTGAAATCATACATTATGTTGCCTTTTCAGATAGGCTCCTTTTACTTAGCAATATGCATTTGACTGTCCTCCATGTCTTTTCATGACTTAATAGCACATTGGTTTTTACCACTGAATAGTATTCCATTGTTTGGATATACCACAATTTATTTATCCATTCACCCAGTGAAAGACATCTTGATTGCTTTCAAGTTTTAGCAATTATGAATAAGGCTACTTTAAACATGTGTGTGCAGGTTTTTATGTAAACATGTTTTCAACTCATTTGGGTAAATATCAAGGAAAGGAAATGCTAGATCATATGAAAAGAGTATGGTCAGTTTTGTAAAAAAACTGCCAAGTTCTTCCAAAGTATTTGTATTATTCTGCAGTGCCAGTAGCAATGAATGAGAGTTCCTGTTGCTCCACAACCTTACTAGCATTTAGTGTCAGTGTTTTGGATTTTAACCAGTTCAAAGCTGTATAGTAGTATCTCATTGTTTCAAATAGCTGTGTTCTATTTTAGCCAAAATTTTAATTGTTCTCAGTTTAGAAGTATTGCTAAAACAAGTTTCTCCATCATACCAAACAAGAATTTGAGACTTGCCCTCTCAGGTTCTAGGTTCAAAATTCCCAGAGAAGAGCTCTGGGTCCTAGTAGACTCCAGTGCCCACTTCTTACAAGGGAAACAAAATTTGAAAAGGACGACAACTTTTATTCAAACCACATGGTTGAAGTGGACAAAAGCACTTCCTGGAAGAAAGGAAGGGAGCATTTCCAAAAAGTGAGAAGGAATATTGATCACCCAAAACAACAGATATCTAAATATAATAATAACATGCTGAAGAGTTTAAACGTTATCAACTTCACCCTTAACCTACTAATTACCCTTAAGACAGTGTATTGGCATTATCCTGGATGAAACAAAGAAATAATTATTCTTTTGAACATTATCTGACCATTCTAGATGGCTTGCACCATAAGTTACTTATAAAGAACATTTTTAAAACACCCATGTTTTTAGCATAATGTCATAGGCATTTTTTTCACTTTTAAAATGTTTTAACTGGTATTTATTGTTTGTAACCATTTTCCTTAATAATTGTGTGTATACTATGGAAATTAAGGACACAGTCTTTAGAGCCAGACTGTCTGGGGTCAAATCCCAGCCTTGCCACTTGCTAGATTTCTGGTTTGGGGTAAGTTACTTAACTGTTCTGTGCCTCAGTTTCCTCATTAGAAACCTGGATACTACTAATACTTACTGCATAGGGTCATTATATGGAGTTAATATATGTAAAGTGCTTAGAACAACACCTATAAGTACAAAACAAATATTTACTCATGTTATTCAATTATTATATACACATTTTTTTAGACCTAGCTCCTATGTTAATCAGTTTTGTTTTTACTTTCCTAATTTACACTTTTAAAATGTTTTATTTTTCCTGATTTCCTTAAATATATCTCATTTTTCTCTTTTGAGCTTCCTGGAACAAATATCTAGTTTATTGATTTGCTTTCTTCCTGTTTGAAAATGGGAAATTAATGCTATTATTTTAATTTACCTCTGATTACTGCAGCTCTTTCATTATTATTCTTCAAATATCTTATAACTTAAGGTTTGTTTCTCTGACTTGAGTCATTCAGTAAAATAGTTTTGTTTTATTTTAATTTCTATATGCTTTTCATCATTACTAATTTGTATCTTTTGAGACCAGTTTCTAGTTTTATTGTGTGTAGTCCAAGAGTGTTTTCTGTACATTTTCTATTTTGTAGAATGCATTAAATTTCCTTTGTGGCCTAGCATATGAACTATTCCTGTTAAATTTTCTAAGCATAAGGAAATAAGTCATTTTCTGTTTAAATACATATGATTTTTATACATAACTATTAAGTCAAACCTGTTACATAAGATACTTAAATCTTCTATACCCTGATTTTTCACTTGTTTGTCCATCAAGAAATGAAAGATAGGGGTGCTTGGGTGGTTCAGTCAGTTAGGCATCTGACTCTTGGTTTCAGCTCAGGTCATGATCTCAGGGTCATGGGATCGAGCCCTGTGTTTGGGCTCTGCACTCAGCAGGGAGTCTGCTTCAGATTCTCTCTCTCTCCCTTTCCCCCCCACCTCTCTCTCTCTCTAAAATAAATAAATCTTAAAAAAAAGAAATGAAAGATAAGTGTTTCTACTTTCTATTACTGTTGTGATATTTCTCCTTGCATTAAAGCTGTTATTTGACATATAGCTTCATGATGTCACATCTTGTGAATTTTGCTTTTATGGATATAAAATGACCTATGAGTCCTTTTTAGTGCTTTGTGATTTGAATTCCTCTCTATCTAAAATACAAATGCAAACTCTTTTCTTTCTATGATTGTATTTGCTCTTTCCAGCCTTTTATAATTGGACTTTATTCTTTACATAGGTCATTATAAGTAACCTTTTTAATGTGGGAATTTAACTCCTTAAAATTAACTCTTATGATATGTATTATCTTATACTTGTCATAATGTTTATTGTTCCTTGTGATTTCCTTCATTGTTTTTTACATAAATTTTCCTCCAGTAATTTGGAAGGCACATATAGTGTTTTAAATTTATGTCTTCAGTTATTTTTTAATATACCCAAAACATATTTGAATCAACATTCATCTCCCATCCTCAAGAATAAAACAAAACCTTTTGATATCCTCCCATGTAAAATTAGATGATACGCACACATCATTTTTTTTTCACATCACATCACATTTTTTCTCCTCCTGTTCCTGCCTCTCATTTCTCCCATAGTTATCAGATATTAAACCCAAGTCTTTATTTTCACTGATGCACATTTTCCCATTTTACTTCCATTTCCTGAGACACTTTTGTCAGGATTCATAGTGGGAGAAAAGTGAATACAGTGTGAGTCTCTTCCCAAAGGGCTCAATGATACTTTATCTGAAAATAATTACTTTACATACATAAGTTTCAAAGGATCTGTGATGTTTCTGTGATAGGTTTTCATTACATGTTAGCATTTAATGTTTTGTTTTGTTTCCATGTATAAGATATACCTCCAATGAAAGAGATGATAAAAGCACTTTAAATGTCTCATTATAAATCTTCTTAAGTTGTCAGTTTAAGAATGTTATTCAAAATTTAATGATGTGATAGGAATATAAGCTTTTTAGAAATCTGTTCTAAGAATCTCCCAGAGGCCAGCATGAAAGGAAGCTATGCTCATACTATTACTAGGAGCTCTATATTTAAATTTCAAACAACAGCAGTCAGAAAGCTATGAAAAGCATGAGATTCTCTTTCTTCTTAAAAAGGGAAGAGGGCATTGCCTACTTTTGATTTGAAGGAAAAACAGACAATAGAGAGGCCAAAAGGCAAATGATAGAAAGGCCAGTCCACATCTCTCCTCAGATTGGCTAGAAACAGATGAAGAAGACTTTCTTAAAAAAAAGGAGGCAAGCCCTGTGGGTGAAAATTGACATCAGCTTAATTCAATCAGGATGACTTATGAGGAACCCTTCCAATTAAGTCTGGGGATCCACTTAGAAATAAGTCGATAAGAATAAAGCCTTTTTTAAAAAGTTTTAAATTTTGCCTAGAAGTATATGTCTTTAAAATGCATTCCAGGGGACTTTTTCCCGTTAAATGATCCATTCATCTGTCTTTTCCAACAAAAGGTTTCCCAGTCTATTTTGTAAAATGAGTCACAATTGAGTGGAAAGTTTTGGTTGTGGAACAGGTTTCCCCAAAAGCAGATTCTGAGAGCTTTGAATGCAGGAAACTTATTAAGGAATGCTCAGGATGAAGAAAGGAAGGGGAGGAAGCAGGATTGACCAGAAGGAGAACTTGAACTGTGATACAATCTCAACAAAGCCCTTAGACAATCTCACAAGTACCTGTGAAGCCAGGATGACCTTTCTTAGTTGTCTTGAATTCAGTTGCAGGTGGACACCCTTCTCCAAGAGGGCAAGAGTGGATCTCTTCAACCAAGGGCAATTCCTGGAGAGAGCTAATAGCTAAGGCTGTCAGCCATCACCTAAGGGGCAAAAGACTTTCAGTCCTGTAGGGGGATTTAACTGGGCAGCTCAGCACCCATCACAGGCTCTATCCTAGGCTGTTCTCATGCTCCCTCACTTGACAGTCACACCCTGTGACTTCAAATACCATTCATATATCAATAATTCCTAAATTTATATTTCAAGCACAGATTTCTTCTGGATTCCAGACCCATAAATACAACTGTTTCCTTGACATATCCATTCCAATGATTCAAGGGCACTTGAATCTCAAATGTCCAATTCCTGATCTCTCACCTCAAACGTGCACCTCCTCCTGCTTTGCCTCTTGGTGAATTGTGCTATCATCCATCCATTATACAACCAGAAAACTGAGAGGAATTCTTGACATCTTACTCCTCACTCCTATATCTAATCACCAAGTCCTGATCATTCTCCCTCCCAAATATCTCTCACATCAGCCCACCCTTCTCTCTCCATGACTCCTGAGTCCACTCTGTCTCCCCATCTAACAAGTCTCCTCACAACTGTATTTTCCTCCCCACCAATCTATTCTTTAACCATAGTCCAAGCAAGTTCTGTGAAATGAAAAGTCTAGTAATTTTATTTCCTTGCTTAGAATTCCTCAGAAGCTTTTCTGCTTCTCCTTCTTCTTCTCCCCCTCCTCCTCCTTCTCCCCCTCCTCCTCCTCCTTCTTTTTAAAGATAAAGACCAAAATCTCAAACTTAGTCTGAAAGGCTCTTTATGGTTTCTCCCCTGCCTATTCCACAAGCTTCACCTCCTGCCACCTTTCCCCTTACAGTTATGCTCCAGCTTCCCTGACCTCCCAAACACACTCCTTCCCAACCCAGAGACTTTTCACATGATGTTTCCTCAATGACTCCCTCTTCAGGGAGTGCTCTTTCCTATTCCTATAATTAATTTCTTATTATTCTTCAGAGTCACTTAAATATTACTTTGTCAAAGAAGTCTCCCCTGAGACCCCAGACTATATTTGACTTCCCTTGTACTACCTTAGGAGGAGTTTTTCTATGTTGAAATACCTATCATTCTTAAAAAAATTTTTTAAGTTTTTCTATGTTGAAATACCTATCTATGTTTTCCTATGTTGAAATACCTATCATTCTGTTTTTCTATGTTGAAATACCTATCTATGTTTTTTTATGTTGAAATACCTATCATTCTTAAAAATTATATGATTATTTGTGTAATTATGGTTTAATGAGAGTAGAGATTGTGTTCTTCCAACCAAAAGATCAACAACCAGGGGGTAGATGGGTAAATTTTAGTTCACGGCATATGGTGAAATATTATGCAGTCATTAAAAATGATGTCATAGAGGGGCGCCTGGGTGGCTCAGTTGGTTAAGCGACTGCCTTCGGCTCAGGTCATGATTCTGGAGACCCGGGATCGAGTCCCACATCGGGCTCCCTGCTCAGCGGGGAGTCTGCTTCTCCCTCTGACCCTCCCCCTCTCATGCTCTCTGTTTCCCATTCTCTCTCTCAGATAAATAAATAAAACCTTTAAAAAAAAAATGATGTCATAGAATTTTAGGTAACATGGGAAATGTTTACAATGTTGAATAAAAAGAGGAATCAAAATTATAGGGACATTATGATTTTGATTATGTGAAAATATAGAGACTGAATACGAACTATGAAAGAAAAACAATGGAGGCATCTGGGTGGCTCCGTCAGTTAAAGTATCTGACTCTTGATTTCAGCTCAGGTCATGATCTCAGGGTTGTGAGATCAAGCCCCATGTGGAATTCTGTGCTGGGCACAGAGCCTGCTTAAGATTCTCTTTTAGAGGGGCGCCTGGGTGGATCAGTTGGTTAAGCGACTGCCTTCGGCTCAGGTCATGATCCTGGAGTCCCGGGATCGAGTCCCACGTCGGGATCCCTGCTCAGTGGGGAGCCTGCTTCTCCCTCTGACCCTCCTCCCTCTCATGCTCTCTGTCTCTCATTCTCTCTCTCGCAAATAAATAAAATCTTAAAAAAAAAAAAATTAAAAAAAAAAAGATTCTCTTTTAGGGCACTTGGATGGCTCAGTCAGTTAAGTGTCTGACTTCAGCTTAGGTTGTGATCTCTGGGTCCTGGAATTGAGCCCCGCTTCAGGCTCCCCAGTCGGGGGGTGTCTGCTTGTCCCTCTCCCTCTGCCCCTCCCCCTGCTTGTGCTCTCTTTCTCTCTCTCTGAAATAAATAAAATCTTAAAAAAAAAAAGATTCTCTCTGTCCCTCTCCCTTTGACCCCCAAAACTAAAAATAAAAAAAAGAATAATTATGAAATGTGACAGAAGTGCTAATTATTGCTACAATGGCAATCATATTACAGTATATAAATATATCAAATTAACATGTTGTATACCTTAAATTTACACAATGTTGTATGTCAAATTATATTTCAATAAAAAAGACTGAAAAACATAAAAATTTTTATAGGTTTTTTTCTGCATGATTTTTTGGCTGATTTTCATTCTTTTCTTAACACTTCTTTGCTCATCTCCCCCAAAACATTATTTATTTTTAAATCAATGAGGAAAAATGAATAATTTTCTGCTAGAGAAAAAGTCTACTGTGTTCTTAAAAAAACAAGTTTTTTTTAAAAAACAATAATTTATAAGAGACAAGTAAGCCAATATGGTAAAATCAAATAGTTGAGTATAAGTTTACTGGATGTTACAAACATCATGGAAAATTCCTTTTATTCCTCTCTGACACACCAGAAAGTATTAACAGGCTGTAAACATCTATTGTTATTTTGCTTCCAACCTTATTGAAATATAATTAATAAGCATTGTAAATATTTAAGGTGTACAATGTGTTAATATGGGTATACACTGTGAAATGATCACCACCATCAAACTAACTAACACATCCATCACCTCATATAGTTACCACTTTTTTCTATGTGTGGTGAAGACATTTAAGATCTATTCTCAGGGTGCCTGGGTAGCTCAGTTGATTAAGCATCTGCCTTTGGCTCAGGTCATGATCCCAGGATCCTGGGATCAAGCCCCTCAGCAGGGAGCCTGCTTCTCCCTCTCCTTCTGCCCCTCCCCTTCACTCATGCTCTCTCTCTCTCAAATAAATAAATAAAATCTTTTTTTAAAAAAAAAAAAGGTCTACTCAGCAAATTTCAAATATACAGTACAGTATTATTAACTATAATCACCATGCTGTACATTAGATTTCCAGAACATACATTTTGCGTAACTGCAAACTGCATCATTTTGCAAACTTTGTATCCTTTGACCAGCATCTCTCCATTTCCCCCACTCCTCTGCCCCTGTACACCATCATTATACTCTCTGCTTCTATGAGTTCAACTCCTTTAGATTTCACATATAAATGAGATCATGCAGTATATGTTTTTCTGTGCCCAGCTTAATCACTTAGCATAATATCCTCCAGGTTCAATCATGTTGCTATAAATGACAGGATTTCCTTCTTAAGACTGAATAATATTCCATGTATGTGTATACATACATACAGCTGACCCTTGGACAATGCAGGGATTAAGTGCACTGATCCACCAAGCAGTCAAAAATCTATGTATAGTTTCAAATCCCCCAAAACTGAACTACTGTACTAATAATCTACTATTTACCAGAAGCCTTACTGGTAACATAAACAGTCAATTAACACATATTTTATATGCTATGTGTATTATATACTGTATTCTCACAATAAAGTAAGCTAGAAAAAAGAAAATTTTAGGAAAATAATAAGAGAAAATACATTTATAGTACTATCCTGTATTAATTTAAAAAACTGTATAAGTGGACCTATGCAGTTCAAACCCATGTTGTTCAACATTAACTGTATATATATATATATATATATACACACACATACATACACACACACACACATATATATATCACATTTACTTATCCATTCATCCATTGATGGACACAGGTTGATTCTATAACTTAGCTATAGTGAATAATGCTGCAGTGATCATGGGAGGGCAGATATCTCTTAGAGACACTGATTTCATTTCCTTTGGATATATACCTAGAAGTGGGATTGCTGGATCATATGGTAGTTCCATTTTTAATTTTTTGAGGAACCTCCATAATGTTTTCCATAATGGCTATACCAATTTACATTCCCACCAATAGTGTACAAGGGTTCTTTTTCCTCCATATGCTCACCGACACTTGTTATCTTTTATCTTTTTTATTTTAGCTATTGTAACAGATGTGAAGTGATATCTCATTATGGTTTTTATTTGCATTTCCCTGATGATTAGTGATGTTTAGCATTTTTTATATACCTGTTGTTTTCTTTGTTTTTTTTAATGTTAGCTCTTACTTTTATTATTTTTGCAATGTCTTTTTTGCTTTATTTTTTAATTTAATTTAATTTTATTTACATTCAATTAATTAACACATAGTGTACTATTAGTTTCAGAGGTACAGTTCTATGATTCATCAGTTGTATATAACACCCAGTGCTCATTACAACCCATGTCCTCCTTAATGCCCATCACCCAGTTACTCCATCCCCCCACCCCCTCCCCTCCAGCAACCTTCAGTTTGTTTCTTATGGTTAAGAGTCTATTATGGTTTGTCTCCCTCTCTGATTTCATCTTGTTTTATTTTTCCCTCCCTTCCTCTATGCTCCTCTGCTTTGTTTCTTAAATTCCACATATGAGTGAAATCATGATTGTCTTTCTCTGATTGACTTATTTCACTTTGCATAATACCCTCTAGTTTCATCCACGTCATTGAAAATGGCAAGATTTCATATTCTTTGATGGCCAAGGAGTATTCCATTATATATATATACCGTATCTTCTTTATCCATTCATGTGTCAATGGACATCTCGGCTCTTCCCATAGTTTGGCTATTGTAAACATTGCTGCTATAAGCATTGGGGTACAGGTGCTCCTTTAGATCACTACATTTGTATCTTTGGGGTAAATGCCTAGCAGTGCAATTGCTGGGTCGTAGGGTAGCTCTATTTTTAACTTTTTGAGGATCCTCCATACTGTTTTCCAGAGTGGCTGCACCAGCTTGCATTCCCACCAGCAGTGTAAGAAGGTTCCCCTTTCTCTGCATCCTTGCCAACATTTGTCGTTTCCTGACTTGTTAATTTTAACCATTCTGACTGATGTGAGGTGATATTTCATTGTGGTTTTGATTTGTATTTCCCTGATGCCAAGTGACGTGGAGCATTTTTCATGTGTCTGTTGCCCATTTGTACGTCTTCTTTGGAGAAATGTCTGTTCAGGGGCGCCTGGGTGGCTCAGTTGGTTAAGCGACTGCCTTCGGCTCAGGTCATGATCCTGGAGTCCCTGGATCGAGTCCCACATCGGGCTCCCTGCTCAGCGGGGAGTTTGTTTCTCCCTCTGACCCTAACCCCTCTCATGTGCTCTCTCTCATTCTCTCTCAAATAAATAAAATCTTAAAAAAAAAAAAAAAAAGAAATGTCTGTTCATGTCTTCTGCCCATTTATTGATTGGATTATTTGTTCTTTGGGTATTGAGTTTGATAAGTTCTTTATAGATTTTGGATACTGACCCTTTATCTGATAAAACATTTGCAAATATCTTCTCCCATTCTGTAGGTTGTCTTTTGGTTTTGTTGACTGTTTCCTTTGCTGTGCAAAAGCTTTTTATCTTGATGAAGTCCCAATAGTTCATTTTTGCCTTTGTTTCCCTTGCCTTTGGAGACATGTCTAGCCAGAAGTTGCTGTGGTCGAGATCAAAGAGGTGCTGCCTGTGTTCTCCTCTAAGATTTTGATGGATTCCTGTCTCACGTTTAGGTCTTTCATCCATTTTGAGTTTATTTTTGTGTATGGTGGGAGAAAATGGTCCAGTCTCATTCTTCTGCATGTGGCTGTCCAATATACCTGTTGTTCTTAAAGTGCAACAAGGATGTGAGTGGCCTTCTCAAAATATGGACTATAGGGCACCTGGGTGGCTCAGTCATTAAGCATCTGCCATCAGCTCAGGTCGTGATCTCAGGGTCCTGGGATCGAGCCCCACATCGGGCTCTCTGCTCAGCAGAAAGCCTGCTTCTCCCTCTCCCACTCCCCCTGCTTGTGTTCTGTCCCTCGCTGTGTCTCTGTCAAATAAATAAATAAATAAAATCTTTAAAAAAATATATGGACTATATATCTCTGCCAAGGAATGAAAACTTACAGTATTTGAAAATTTCCCATGAAAATTTCCTTTTTGTAGAGTTCTACTTGGTTGACTTTTTAATGTTTATATTAAAGAACTGAGGAAAAATCATCCCTCACTGACTCATATAAGGTAAGTAGGCCCTGCTTCCTCTCAATCAATGCTTAAAACAGTTGCCGAGGTAGTTCTGTTAAATGTTAGTTGGCTCATGTCAGTCCTCTGCTCAAAACTATTCAGTAGTTTTTCATCTAACTCTGAAGAAAAGGAAAATGCTCAAAGTGGCACAATGTAATCTGGTCTCTGTTACCCTCTCACCTCATCTCCTACCACTCTCACTCACTCACCTGGACCTCTTTTATCCACTGCCCCCCCCCCCCGCCCGGTTCTTCAGCCTTCAGATATTGACCTCTATGCAGGATGTTCTTATGGTCTTTCCTCATATATCTACATGTCTAGCTTCCTTACTTCAGGTTTTTACTTAAATATTACCTTCTATGTGAGTCCTTCACTTCACCTCCCTACTTATTACTGCATCCCTTGATACAGCTTCATCTCCTTTATTTTTCTCCATAGTATTTTTTAACATTTATTTATTTTGTTTATTATCTGTCTTACCCTGAGGATAGATTTTTGCATGTTTTGTTCACTTCCATTCCCCCAAGGCCTGGAACAGAATCTAGAACATAGGTACTCAATAACGATTACATAAATAAGTACTGAGTGAATTAATGAATGTCCCACTAAAACCTGACTCACAAAGGCAGGAGACTTGACTAGATGTCACTGCTCCTCCACAACCTCTGCCCTGGGCTGTTATACAATTGAAGACTCCCACCTTCAGGCAGGAGTGGGTAGTACACATTTGCTAACTACATGGCACTTCCTTTTGTTCTGGCAATTTCAGTTTTCAGCTGGTCTCTGTCTCTTGACATCCAGAAGATCCCATTTTGGGGTGATTGTTTAAAACGAAAACAAAAAATTACATAACATGTATACTAAAATATTGGGACTAATAGTCACCCAAAATCAACTAGGTTATTTCAGGTTGTTTGAAAAATGTATCTAAACTTCACCAGATTCCTGCAATAATAGGGTCCAATGAGGACACATTAGGGTCACAGAAAGGCCAACATGACAACGGACATTTAAATGGAGCCATTTGAGATTCTGTTGGAGCACTTCCAGAAATATAAAAAATCTCCCTCATACTCAGATTCTTAGAAAGTATAGAATAAGGTAAATGAGGATATTTCTGAAACAGAAAGTCAGGTCCTTGAAGTAGGAGTCTACAGATTAATTTGATTTCATTCTGTAACTTTTCTAGGAATATAAAGTATTTCTATACACACAATCAGATTTCTGAAAGCATAGAAACCAGAGAACTCATTTAGGATTATCATTTATCATCAATAAAATTAAGCAAGCAGACAATGTGTTTATAATAAGAAAAAGTAGGAAAATCTAGGCTCAAGTTGTGTTATTCCCAGAAATGTGGATATTTTCCCACACTTAACTTTTAAAAAGTACAGAATAAAACAAACCACAATGAAAGTCAACAATATGCATGAATGTTAGCAATGTAATGTTAAAAAGTAATATTAATGTAATATTAAAAGTCCAAAAAGATTATATGCAGCATGTCCTCATTAGAAAATTAAACACCTAGGTTTATAATGCAAGTTTTAGGGGACATATGATTATAATAAAACTACATAAAAAGGAAAGTAAAGGAATCATATGCATAGGATCAGTAGGATGGTTATCTTGAACAGGAAAGGCAGGGAGGATGGGTTGAAGGTATTGAACAATGTGACTAGGTATAACTTATTTTCAAGATATTGTTGTGGGGGTAGGTTCACAGTTTCTTATTGTATTATTTAAAATAACTAAATAAGAGCAGACCATGCACTGATCAATGAGAATGTCATGAATCAAAGATTAATCATTAATGAAATCTCTATCCTTGAGATCCATAAGTTTGACAGGGGAGAGACATGGTGATCAAAATTTCATGATGACATGAAATTAAATATAGTCAAGAAATAGTCAATGGCCCAAATTTCTGGATTCAGCTTAGCATGTACCAAACTGGAAAGACCATCATTCCCATCCTAATAAAAAAAAGAGCTGAATATCTGCAAAAATCACAATTTTTCTTTAACTCATCAGAATGCTGAGGGTCCAATGCAACCAACTTATTGGAAGCTAAAGAAAGACAAGCATGCCAACACTTGCTTACCTGGGATAGATGTCAGACACTGTACAGTTGCTAAGAATAACTAAAATTTAAATGGATGGCTAAGAGCTGAATTAGAGGCAGTATGAGAGTATGGAATCCCCAGGATAAACAGACATGAGAATTTTCACCCATTCACAGGTCTTCTCCACATATTTTACCAGGTGCTCACAAGAAAGACTGTGGACAGAGCAAAAGGCTAGAGAAAGCCTCCTTTATGGTGTAGAACTTGGATAGGAAAATAACAGCACTAAAGGGAAGGCACAAAGTTCTGTTCATATCTTTCTTCCCTATCTCTAGTGGAAAAGATTGACAACATGCATGACCAGATGAGAAATTTCATCAGGAAAATTAAAAGTATAAGAAAGAATCAAGTGAAAATATTAGGAACAAAAAAATGCTAGAATACAAAAATGTTAATGCTAGTAAACGGAGATGAAGAATATCCTCTGAAGGTTCATCGGTAAACTTGAAACAGTGGTGGAAAGAATTAATGAGCTTGAAGATAAATCAATAAAAATTGCCCAAACTGAAAGATAAAGATACAGAAGAGTGGAAAAAATAGAACAACATTCACAAGCTGTAGGACAATATGAAATGTCTAAAATATGTGTAACTGGAATACCAAAAGGAGAAGAAAGAAAACATGAAATGGAAGAAATATTTGAACAGATAATGGCAATTTTTCCAAAAGTAATACAAGACACCAAACCAAACATCCAAAAAGTTCAAGAGACACCAGGGATAAAAACAAAAACAAACAAACTGAAACAATTTAGACACGTCATATTCAAACTGCTGAAGACCAAAAACAGGGAAACTCTTAAAGGCATCCAGAGACAAAAGGAACTTTACATACAAAGGAACAAAGACAGAAATAACAACAGACTTCTCATTGGAAACTATGCAAGCTAGAAGACAATGGAGTGTCATTCTTAACATTCCTTTTTTTTTTTTTTTAAGATTTTATTTATTTATTTGACAGAGAGAGAGACAGCGAGAGAGGGAACACAAGTAGGGGGAGAGGGAGAAGCAGGCCTCCCGCCGAGCAGGGAGCCCGATGCAGGGCTCGATCCCAGGATCCCGGAATCATGACCTGAGCCGAAGGCAGACGCTTAATGACTGAGCCACCCAGGCACCCCATCCTTAATATTCTTAAAAAGGAAAAGTAACCCAGAGTTCTACACAGGGCAAAAACCCTCCAAAAATGAAAACAAAAAATTTTTTTTTTTTCCAGAGATACAAAAATAAGAGTAATCATTACCAGCAGACATGCACTGCAAGAAATGCTAAAGGAAGTTCTCCAATCAGGATGATAGCAGACAGAAACTTGAGTCTACACAAATAAATGAAGATCACTAAATATGGCATAAATGAAGGTAAATATATAATTCATTTTTAAATTTTTAATTGCTCTAAAAGATTATTTGAAGGTAGACCAAATATTTTAAGATGTATACCGAAAACCTGAAAGAGACCACTATTTTTTTTCAATTTTTTATTTAAATTCTAGTTAACATACAGTGCAGTATTCATTTCAGGACTACAATTCAGTGGTTCATTACTTACATACAACACCCAGTGCTCATCACAACAAGTTCCCTCCTTAATACCCATCACCTATCTAGCCCATCCTCCACCCTTCTTCCTCCATCTACCTTCAATTTATTCTCTATTGTTGAGTCTCTTATAGTTTGTTCCCCCCCCCCTTTTCCCCCTTCCATACGTTCACCTGTTTTATTTCTTAAATTCCAAATAGGACTGAAATAATATGGTATTAGTCCTTCTCTGACTGACTTATTTCACTTAGCATAATACACTCTAGCTCTATCTGCATCATTGCAAGGGCAAGATTTCATTCTTTTTGATGGCTCCGTAATATTTCAGTGTCCATATGTGTGTGTGTGTGTGTGTGTGTGTGTGTGTGTGTGTGTGTATTCTTTATCTATTCATCAGTTGATGGACATTTCAGCTCTTTCCATAGTTTGATTATTGTTAATGGTTATAAACATTGGTGGGGTGTACCCCTTCAAGTCTGTATTTTGGTTTTCTTTGGGTAAATACCTAGTAATGCAATTACTGGATCATAGGGTAGTTCTATTTTTAACTTTTTGAGGAACCTCCATACTGTTTTCCAGAGTGGCTGCACCAGTTTGCATTCCCACCAGCAGTGCAAGAGGGTTCCCCTTTCTCCACACCCTTGCCGACATGTGTCGTTTCTTGTATTGCTAATTTTAGTAATTCTGAAAGATGTGAGGTGGTATCTCACCATGGTTTCAATTTGTATTTCCCTGATGATGAATGATGTTAAGCATCTCTTCCTGTGTCTGTTAGCCATCTGGCTATCTTCTTTGGGAAAATGTCTATTCACGTCTTCTGCCCATTTCTTAACTGGATTATTTGCTTTTTGTGTCTTGAGTTTCATAAGTCCTTTAGATTTTAGATACTAACCCTTTATCAGATATGTCATTTGCAAATATCTTCTTCCATTTGGTAGTTGTCTTTTAGTTTTGTCACCTGTTTCCTTTGCTGTGCAAAAGCTTTTTATCTTGATGAAGTCCCAATAACTCATTTTTGCCTTTGCTTCCCTTACCTTTGGAGATGTGTCTAGCCAGAAGTTGCTGTGGCCAAGGTCGAAGAGGTTACTGCCTGTGTTCTCCTCTAGGATTTTGATGGTTCCCTTTCTCACACTTAGGTCTTTCATCCACTTTGAATTTATTTTTGTGTATTGTATAAAAAAGTGGTCCAGTTTCATTCTTCTGCATGTGGCTGTCCATATTTTCCAACACTATTTGTTGAAGAGACTGTCTTTTCTCCGTTGGATATTCTTCCTTGCTTTGTTGAAGATTAGTTAACCATATAGTTATGGGTCCATTTCTGGGTTTTCTATACTGTTCCATTGATCTATGTGTCCACGGATCTATGTTTTTGTGCCTGTACCATACTGTTTTGATGACTATAGCTTTGCAATATAGCTTGAAGTCCAGAATTGTGATGCCTCCAACTTTGCTTTGCTTTTTCAGGATGTTTTGGCTATTTGGGGTCTTTTGTGGTTCCATACAAATTTTAAGATTGTTTGTTCTAGCTCTGTGAAAAATTCTGTTAGTATTTTGATAGGGATTGTATTAAATGTGTAGATTGCTTTAGGTAGTATACACATTTTAACCACTAAAATTTTTTAAAAGAGGTAATACAGAATAAGCTGTGGTAGGCAGACTTCTAAGATGGCCCTTAATGATCTCCTCTTCTGTAATCACTTCTTCATGTAATTGCTTCGCCTTGAATATGGGAGGAAACTAGTGACATGCTTCAAACTAATTTGTCAAAATATAATTTGACAAAAGTAATGTAATATCATTTGTGTGAGTAGTCTATAAAAGACCATGACTTTCACATTGCTACAGACTCTTACTATTTTGGAGAGACCCAAATGGGACAAAACTTGCCAAATCGGATTTTAAAAACTATAGGCTTTCTATAAGAAATAGACCTTGAATATAAACACAGACCTATTAAAACTAATAGGATGGAAAAGGATATACCATGCAAGTGCTAATCAAAAGAAGACTGACATACATATGTTAATATCAAAGTAGACCTCAGAACAAGGAATATTACCAAGAATACAGAAAGACATTACTTAATGATAAAGTTCCCGATTTGACCTTTATCATAGGTCATAACAATGATCCATGTCTAAATGTGTATCCACCTAACAACACTGCATGAGAACATCATTACCTTGATACTAAAACCAGACAAAAATTACAATAAAAGAAAACTATAAACCAATATCCTTCATGAATATAAAGGCAAAAATCGTCAACAGAATAATAGCAAATCAATTCCAATAATACATAAAGAATATATATATTACATCACAACCAGGCAGGGTTTATTTCAGGAATGCAAGGCTTGCTTAAAGTTTTATAATCAATCAATATAATTCACCTTATTATAGCTTCATGCACTTCTTTCAAGCCCCACCCACTCCTTCAACCCTGGAAACCACTAATTTCTTCTTTATTTCTATAATTTTCCCCTTTCAAGAATGCTACATAAATGGAATACGTATTTTGTGATTGGCTTTTTTCACTCAGCACAATTCTGTGACGATTCATTCAGGTTTTTGTGTGTATCAATAGTTTGCTTCTTCTTATTGCTGAGTAGTATGCCATGGTATGGAGACCACAGTTTGTTTGATTATTCATCCCCTGAAGGACATCTGAGTTGTTCTCAATTTTTGGCTATTACAAATAAAGATGCTATAAATATTTATGTACTTTTTTATTTGATGAAATCAAACTTATCCACTTTGAACTCTTTCCTTAATCTTATATCATTAAGACTTTCTCCTATATTTTCTTCTAAACATTTTATGGTTTTACACGTTACATTTACATGTATGATCTATTTTGAGTTATTCTTTTATATAAGGTGTGAGGCTTAGGTACAGGTTCATATTTTTGCACATGGATATCCAATTGTTTCAGCACTGTTTATTGAAATGACTACTTTTCTTCACTGAAATGCCTTTGTATATTTCCTTTGTAAAATATCAATTGAGACTTACGCTTCTAGGAAAATAAAACAGATATACTTTTCCCTATTCCTCCCACTAAGTATTAAAAACTAAAAATCTTGGATATTATATATAAAACAAACAGAAGACTGAAATATGTAAAGAAGAAGACAAATCAGCTAAGGACCTCAGGACCCAAGTAACAACACAGTGGTAAGTTCCTGGGGTTTTGTTTTGTTTTATGGTCTCAAATATATACCCCAGACTTGCAGCTGAGGAAGCCAGCAGCCTGGAAATGCCAGTGGGCACAAACAAAAAAAGTCCCAATAAAAGCCTGATCCATCTGGAAAAGGATAGCTTAGAAAGACAGAACATTTTAACAACTTCTCTTCACCAGCCAAACACCACAGAAAAAACTGGATACCAAAAAACACCCATGGCAACAAAGGCTTAGTGGGGCCCCCAGACTTCGAACTTTCCCCTGAATCAAAGTGCCCCTTCATAACCCAATGAGATTATGTCAGAAAAGGCCAAGTAGGGAGCCAGAATTTTCAACCCCACTGGCAAGTAATGAGCCTTATCTTTCTTCCCACACTCCCTGACCACCCTTTCCATTACTGACTCAAGTGTCAATGGAGATCACATAAGAAGCAGGAAGTCAGGAAAAAGAGAACCGAGAAATGAAGAAAAATCAGAAAACATAAAATAAAATGGAAGAGTTAAACCCTCATACATCAAGAACTACATTAAATATAAATGGTAAAAGTATATCAATTAAAAGACAGAGATTTGCTGAGTGGATTAAAAAACATGACCCATCTATATGCTGTGTACAAGCAACATTTCTAATGTAATGAATGATACAGGCAAATTGAAAGTCAAGGGTGGAAAAAGATGTATTAATTAAAGCAGAAATAGTTATATTAAGATCCTATTAAGTAGACTTAAGAGAAAAGAAAATTACCAGAGACAGAGAGGAACATTATATGATAAAGGGTCAATCTACCAAGAATACATAGTAAAACTAAATATGTGTGCACCAAATAATATACAAAATATGTGAAGAAAAAGCTGATAGAACTGAAAGAATAGACAAATTTATGATTAAATAAAAAACAAAAATGCAACATATCAAAATCCATGGGACATAGTTAAAGCAGTGCTAAGAGGAAAAATTATGGCACTAAATGCATACATTAGAAGAGAGGATTCTCAAATCAGTAATTTAAGCCTCCAGTTTAAGAATCTACAAATAAATAAACAAACAAACCCAAAGCAGGCATAAGGAAAAAAATAATAACTGAAATTAAAGAAATTGAAAAGACAATCAAGTTCCTGGGTAGCCAATGATGACAGGTAGTTAATATCAACTTGTCACCAATCTGTCTACTTAGTTGTTCAGTGTCTCTTCTCATGAGGGTTAGCATGTGATACAAAATTTTTCACACTTTGTCCCTTCCCATATGTCCATCCATATGCCTCTACTCTATACCTTACCTTTTTGTCTCCAATATTCATCTTTCTTACCAGGCTCCAGATAAACTGGCCAGGCCACTGGCTACAGCCCAGGAATCCACAAAGATTCTCACCTTGAGACACTCCCCTATCACATAAAGTGGATGACCAAGTGTGTGGCTTGCAACTCCACCCTTTTCCCTTTCCATTTTCTTTCAGGGCCACTCTGGAACATGGTCATAGTATTGCTACCATCTCTATTGGTTTGTACCCACAAGTGAACCAATCCATTCATAAACCAAATCTCAGACTTTTCCTCCTCTTTCATCTGATTATATGGGACTGCTCATATGGCCATAAGTACAAGCAGGAGGAGGGGAGCTAGAATAACTGATGTGGGTGACCTGAGGATTGGACTACCTGCTCACATAGCCTACTTGTGCTGTCTGGTCCCACGTAGGAACCTCCTGCTGGGAAGTCTTCCTTCCCAAATGTGCTATTTTCCCTTTATGGCAGTCCACTGATGGTATTTTGTTTGTTTGTTTGTCTCATGACCAAGCAATTTGTCTCCACCAGGGCCCCCAAACATGTCAAAACCATCTCTCTAATGGCATTTAATTTTGTGCTGTGGACAGCATGGCCTTGATTTATAATTCCATTATGGAGTTTGTGGTTGGCTTTCCATAAGCTTCATATTACATCTTTTCCCACTAATGATATCTCCAACACCATAAGGTCTTTCCAAATCATATGACCCAAGCAGCAGGACTGCTTATAGCCCAGGCTGGACCTACTGCAGAGCCCTTTCCTGCACTGGGTCCCACTCAAAGTTGGGAACCTTCTGTGTCACCTAACATAAGGGCCTGGTCAATATTTCTAGGTGAGGAATGTACTGCCTCTAGAACCAAAGAGGTCTACCATGTATGGGATTCAATTTTTGTGGTAAAGAATTCAGTATGCATGTGGGGTTTCTTTGTTTTGTTTTGATTTATTTGCTTTTTCATGGGCAAACCTCTTTTTGTCTTTTCCTCCTAAGTTTTCAGGTCTACGTAGGCCTTTGAAACAATTTAGGGAGAGAGACTGCATCAACAAAAAGCAGAAAAAAATGGTCTAGGCAATAGTTAATTACTACTTAATACTGAGTAGAAAATAATGGGACTTTACTGAGAAACATTTCTAAATTATTTCCAAAGTACTATATCTCTCATTTATTTACTGAAGAAAATAATGTATCTAATAATTAGGGGCTTGGAAAGGAGAAGAATGTTTCCTGTGATCTTTGCCTCCAAATTTTCCTAAAATACTCCATATTACAATTTAGAATTTGCACAAATTTTCTAATTTTCCTTAGAATGAAAAGATGGCTTAAATAACCATTAGTTTTAACACCCAAAATAATCATTACTGTGTAAATTGTAGATTTTTATGATAAAACAATTGAGAAATTTAGAAAAAGTAAGGAAGCCAAAAACAATTTAAATGGAATCTGAGTTTAATTTAAATCATTTACATCTAAATGAAGGATGAATAAAGTGGTGGTTGCAGACTCATTAATAAAAGGGAAAAGTTGGCAATTGTAAATGCCTGCAATTATATTACTATTTAAATTTAAATTTTACCATAAAATTTAAATTTTATGTATAAGATTAATTTAAAAAGATATGGAATAAATATTAATTCACATTTGAATAAGACTTGCATAACGCTTGTGTGCATATGATATAATTTAACAAAAATCTGTATTACCTTGCAAGGAAATACATAATTTATTTATAATGAAGGTAGTTTTTCTATTCAATTATGAATTTATAATGAAGGTAGTTTTTCTATTCAACTATGAAAGTCCCACTTCCAACAAAACACACCAAAATTAACATATAATTATGATTCAATTTAAAGTTCCATCTTTAAACTCTTCAGAGTCTTCTTTGGTAAACAGATCCAAAGATAGGTTAATCCTAAATAAAAGATGACAAAATTGAATCTTGTTAAGATAAAATGTCATGGTCAATAGTCACTGAAATATTTTAACATTTCTAAGACTGCTAAGCAACAGTTAGCCACTCCCTGTATTTACTGTTTTGACAACTTTTACTTTCTCTAGTTGACCATAAAAAGCTTCTAACGCACTCAATATGTAATTCATTTTTCTTCTCCACTCCAGCTCCTGCCAATAATCTTGATGACTTCAACTGCTCCAGTTACAGAAACTGTGTCACAAAAACACTATATCATAGTCTTTTATCTCCAGGCCGCTTCAAGCCACTCACAAGCAGCAGTATCACTTTCAACAATGTCATCACTTGGCACTTCTGCTTTACTTCTAGGTGCGGAAACTCTCAAATTGTTCCTAGCTGATGTATTTCTATACTCCTAAGTTTTGTACCCCTACACTGTCACTGAACAAGACCATTGCAACCCTTTGACCTGCCAAGCCCCTAATCTCCTGTAAGCTTCATTTGTACCCCACTCCACCCCTCTCATGACTTCTGATTAAGCTCCTAGAATTACTCTTTGAAACTAAGATTCCTCTTCATCCCAGGCATCACCAACATTGTGTTCTCAGTCCTCTCCTCCCCCTCCATCCTCACACTGAGGTTTTCATGCACATCTACTGCCACAACTACCTATGACCTTCATGCAGCACAGATTGTACGCTAGCTCCAATAGGACACTTCCAGCTGCGCCCTTGGAATTTTCACCTGAATACGTCATTACAGCTAAAATTCAACACACCAAAATAAAATTCAGTAGCTTCACAAAACCAGTTCTTCTTTTGACTTCCTTCTTTCTTAACTACTCATTTGCAGAACTTAGGATCATCTCTCTTATCCCCTACAGCAAATCCTTTGTCTCCTCTCCACCCACTCTGCTACTCCCATTTAAGTGCATTTCACTTTCACTTGGACCCTGTCAGAATCCCCAGTTTTTTCACTTCCTGTCTTGCCTCCATTCCAAACGTTTCTACGAAATAACATCAGATTCTTTCTAAAATGCAGATCTGATCAATCCACTGCTTTAAAATGTTCTATACTGATGATGTACAAGGTATTTGCATAGTCTTTTATTATGTTTCCATAAAATACTTATTAATTACAAAAGGAAAAAATAAATTCCCTAAATTTGATCATTGTGTGGTTATATAAAAGATATCTTTGGGGTGCCTGGGTGGTTCAGTTGTTAAGTGTCTGCCTTTGGCTCAGGTCATGATCCCAGGGTCCTGGAATCGAGCCCCACATCGGGCTCCCTGCTCAGCGGGAAGCCTGCTTCTCCCTCTCCCACTCCCCCTGCTTGTGTTCCCTCTCTTACTGTGTCTTTCTCTGTCAAATAAATAAAATCTTTAAAGAAAAAAAAGGTATCTTTGTCCTTAGGATATACACACTAAAGTATTAAGGGATAATATTTATATATTATATATAAATATATAATATATATATTTTTAGAGAAAGAGAGAGCTTAGGGAGAGGGGCAGAGGGAGAGGGAGAGAGAGAATCTCAAGCAGACTCCACACTCAGCATGCAGCCCGACACAGGGCTTGATCTCGCCACCCTGAGACCATGACCTGAGCCAAAATTAAGAGTCAGATGCTTAACTGACTAAGCTACCCAGGCACCCCTTAAGGCGTAATATTTTATACACACACATACACACACAGAGAAAGAAAGTGTCTAAGAATGAGAAAGCAAATGTGACAAGATGTTAAAAATCAGTGGAACTAGGTAAAGGGTGTGCTGGAGTCCTTTGTATTATTCTTGCAACTTTTCTGTACATTTGAAATCATTTAGAATAAAGGGTTAAGAAGATGTTTCTTTATTGCCTACTTAATGGAATACAAATATTACTCACATGAGACCCTTTGAAATATAGTCTCAGTATATTTTTATACCTTTCTTCACAATGACTACCGTAAACAAGGTTTGATCAAACTGTTCATTCCTGAACATTTTCTTGGACTCCACAGAACTTGCTCATGTCCATGTCTAAAATATACTCCCCTCCCCCCACATCCCCATGTACAAAAGTCTGATTTCTCTTTCCCAACACCCAGCTTACTTTTTTAGTACTTTCCAAACCCCATCAAACTGGATGTAATCTCTCCCTAGAAATTCAATGAACCCAGATCATTAGCAAACCAAGGCACAAATGAAATGAAAGGAGGAAAGATGATTCACTTGATTGAAAACATGTAATATTTCAAAATAACTGTAGAATCGCCTAAAGAAATTCAGAGGTCAAAGATAGAAGGAAGATTTAAGGGTCATTTAAGGGTCATACACACAGTAATTGAAGCTATAAAAATGGGTATGTTGGGGCGCCTGGGTGGCTCAGTCGGTTAAGCATCAGCCTTCAGCTCAGGTCATGACCCGGGGTCCTGGGATCAAGCCCCACTTCAGGCTCTCTGCTCAGCGGGGAGCCTGCTTCTCCCTCTCCCTCTGCCTGCCGCTCCCCCCGCCTGTGCTCTCTCTCTCTCTCTCTTTCTGTCAAATAAATAAATAAATAAATTTTTTAAATGGGTATGTTATCTCAGAATAAATATGTAAAGAGAGAGCAGAACCAACAATTATTCCACGGGCAGCATTTGTTATTAAGTGGTAGCAAAAGGGACAAATAAAAAATATACAGAAAATATGGTCAGAAAGGCAGAAAGAGAACCATGTCATAACCTCCAGGACACTAAGAAAGAAGAAAAATTGAAAGTAGTAGTAAGATAATATTAAATGTGACAAGTTCAAAGAGAAAAGGGACCTAGAAGATATAAACAAAGAAACAAACAAACCCACAAAAACCATGGACCATGGAAAGAGTAATTTCAATAGCACTGTGAATATGGGGCCCAAACGACGTTTATTAAATTTCAACAAATATTTAATGAGGGCTTACTATGTGCCAAGCACTGGGTTTCAGGAAGGAAACAGGCTGGAATTAGCAATGGGCATACACTAAAGGTTGGAGAAGGTAAGATGTAAAAGGGAAGGAAATAAAGCCTATATTTTATAATTGTTATATAAATGGATTCTTACCAGAAGATGATAAGAAGATTCACCTTGTGTAATTTGAGTCTAGGAACAACATAAAATATACAGAAGATTCAAGTTGGCCTCTAGCACTGGTTTTCCCATTAATAAATACATAATAAGAAATAAGAATTATAATACATTTCTAAAACATTATTATTAGTTTTGTAATCTGGTTTAAAATTGTAATGCAAAATAATAAATTACAAGGTACTTGTTTATAACAGGCTATTTCTGGAAAACACAGAGTATTATTTTAAGTTGCCAAATAAGCCTTACAAGATTACTTGACGGTTAGTAATAAACGTCACAAGAGAATTGACAAGTTCAAGGTTATGGTCAGAGCAAAATTAGATGTAATCTGTTTATTAAAGTAACTGGATCTGGATTAACACCTAGAACAATGTCCAGGGTTTGTGTGCATTGCTCTGCCTATTCAAACATCCTTTTCACCTAAAAAACCACGGACTTCTTTTTTTCTCCTAATCCCCACTTCTGCCTTATTCTCCTTCTTAATTGAATAAAGAGTATCGCTATTCTGAACATTGGTTTATATGTCATTATTGCAAACAATTTATGCTATTATTAATGCAATATTACACAAACAGTAATGAGCTTCCAGTGTAACACTGCTTACAAAATGGCATTCTATTCTAATTATCATCTTATGAAAATATTCTGGGGCGCCTGGGTGGCTCAGTCATTAAGCATCTGCCTTCGGCTCAGGTCATGGTCCCAGGGTCCTGGGATCGAGCCCCGCATCAGGCTCCCTGCTCAGCGGGAAGCCTGCTTCTCCCTCTCCTGCCCCCCCTGCTTATGTTCCCTCTCTCGCTGTGTCTCTCTCTGTCAAATAAATAAATAAATTATTAAAAAAAAAAAAAAAGAAAAAATATTCTTCACAAAACTCAATTCTGCAGATTTACTGACTGTCAAAATAGAAGCTGTCATCAAGTGACTGTACTAAGAACCTACAGAAGTGTTCAGCGTGGTAACATGAGTATTAGGACAAGTATGTGAAGGAAAGGGAATAACTATTATGATCTACCAATTCATGTGGCATTATTAGTTACATAAATTTTATCCAACTTAATTGTTTGAGAATCCAGAACTTCCTATTACTTTAATAAGTATACTAGATTACATCTAATTTTGCTCTGCCCACAATATCAATTCAATATTGATGCAGCTTTAGAACATGGTTTAATTTATGAGTTGTTTTCCAGGAATGAATTAATGACATCAAGGCCATAATTCAAGGGCAGTTTTGTTAAATACATTAAATTAGACTGCAGCATCCATGGAAGGAAGTGACTATATGAAGTGACACAGAATGTATCATTTTATATTGCAGTTAAAATGTTTTTCTTCATCAATATGGATGAGTTTTGTAATCTGTATTACAAAGCTGGCATTAAAATTCAGATTTAACAGACAAGTGTGTTCCTTTTGCTCAGTAAATTTAGTCAACATTTACCTTCTATGCTCCTCCACTCACACCTACACCTGTGGTCTAGTCTATAACTCAGTGCTTTAAAATGTTTTGTACTTTTAATTATGATGAACAGTGATAAAATGGTGGCTGCATTTCTATAGTTCTGTACATTGAATGTGACAATTAGGAAAAGTACTGGACTAGTGTGACCCAAGGGTGACTAAACGGTTAGGGAAGCCAGTCTTCTTTAATACAAGCAAAAATTGTGTTAACTTACTTTCACAAGATAGTTGTTGGTATTTTAGCCTGAATCTATATTTTTCATTTTCTTCAAGCATTCTAGAAATGACTTTGTACACTCTATTCCATACTGAAACCTTAAAAATATAAGCACAGTTAAGGAACACTGAGCAGAGAAGCAGGAATACATTTTGACAGAGGCAACTGGCAGTGACTCAACCATGCTGCATGTCAACTGATATCACTATAAAACAATAATAGCACTTAGAGACCTGAAATTTGTTTTCCCATAATCAGTGATCTCTTCTGCTAACTTCCTAACATTTCCTCTCTGTAGTATTTACGTTAACTCTCCTGGATGAAGGCAATGTCTATAAAGTCCTACCTAAGTTATTCCAATACATTCAATTTTGTTTTCAACAGTTATAAAAATAGTGAATTTCTAGAGATTTTTTAATGTATTTTATTCTAGTTAAGAATTAAACATTTCTCCTAGGACATACCAAAGCAAAAATTACCAGACAGCATGAATATACTAGAATAGAAAGAATGAGAACTATGGAAGCAAAGAGATCTAGGCTCAGATTCTGGCTTTGCCACTTAACAGTTGCTTGACGTTGGGCAAGTGTTTTACATCTCACCTAGTAATAACTTCATATATTGGATTATTAGAATTAATGAAAAATATATGTAAATATATGAAATATATGTAAAGCACATACCCCAGTAAGTGACATATAGTAGTTATAAGTAAACATTGGCTATTGCTCTCTTCTCCTCACCCAAGGGGAATTGGTTCTTGGAAGAAATAGTTCTTAGTATAGTGGGAAGATTAGATGCACACTCAAAATACATTTAGGATGAATCACCTTGAATGCTATGTTATACTATGCATGGGTTGTAACTCATACAAACTCAAAGCTTAGAAACAATACAATTTTATGTGTCATTATCAACTAACAGTTTCTTTAAACCAAAGTGTAAAATATATGGTGGAAAACAAAGATTTGTAGAGCTAGTGATCTTGAATATGTTTAAAACACTCAAGTGACCATGACATTTGGACAACTAGAGGTGAAAATGGTTCAGCAGTAAAGGTTCCTCCTTGTTAGCTTTCCTTCTACAAACTAAATGTATATGCCTTCTCCTTAAAAGAGCAATATGACACCAGTATAGATACATTATTCTTTTCTGTTAAATCCATAATTTTCTCTTTATATTACACTATCTATCAAAGTTTGCTATATTCTATGAAACATATATTTTCATGCTTTGAAAAATCTCCCATTACATTTTGATTAAAATGTGTTTATATCTTCAAACACTGGAAGGACTGTTCTCTACAGTTAATAAATATTTCCAAACCCAGTTCCATTTCTGCTAAATTAATTCTATTTTCTCATTTCAGTAAATTAAACTTTCAAAAGATGGAACTATTTTTACTGTTGCGTATCTTCACACATTCGTATTTAGAGAGGTTAATCTAAAATTCAAATATTGCTCATTCTCCTTTATAATATACCTTTTTCTTTTTCTTCATTATTTTGGAAGCTTCATTCAAAGGGATGGGGAAATCAAACTTTTTAGCTAAATTCTTCTGGGTTAAACCTAATTTTAAAAAAAGAGAGAGTGAAAAGGTAAAAGATCAAGGCCAGCACATATTTTAAATGATTCACTATCCTGATAATAGACACAATAATAAATGTCTCTTGAGTTGTCTTTGGGGATTTTTACACTTGTTGGTATATTTCTGTTCACTAGATAATACCAGTTTACCAATTAGCTAATACTATGCTGGGGGAGAAAACCAAGAAACTACCTTGGAAATGCCTAGGAAATCTCCTTTCTTTACTGATTTGAAAGGTGAGTCCCCAAAGTCAGCAACACCAAACAAATACCAGAAGCCACATCTTGACCCAATGCATCTCTATAGTCTCCTTTCTTCTCCATTCAACTCCAGACACACATTATGATTTCAACTCTCCCAAATACCTGTGGTTCCTCAAATGCCTTGTTCTTATCCTTCCCAGCCTTTGCACATGCTGTTCTATATGGCTAAAACACTCTGTGTACATGCATGTGTGTACACACACACAAACACACACCTGCCAGGCAAATTTTTACTTGCTCTTCAAGACTCAGCTCACCCCATCACCTCCCCTCTACAGTCCCCTGCACAGCACTAGCTCCAGGAACACTGAGGTCACATCACTTAGCACACTTTTATATCACATATTTATAATGTGTTTCCTCCACTAGGCTGTGACCTCCCTGAGGGCAATAGCTATGTGTGTCTTAGTTATCTTTCTACCCACACTACGAGACATATAGTAGGTACTAATAAAGCTTTGTCAGAGTGAGTAAGCCTCCTCCCTCTACTCACCAAACCATGCTGCCTTCCCAAATATTAACTGTTAGAAGAAAACCCAAGGGCTTGTGTGTCCAAGGGCAAAATCAGAAAACACTGAGCACGTGTTCCCTAAAAGCCTTTATATTCATCTGTAATCCGCCCACCCGAACACTTACCCACCTTATCCCTGCCCTACCACTACCACTACCACTCTATACCTGGCTTTCTTCCCCTCATTCAATATTTAGCTTTCCAGGAACCTTCTCTGATTTCACAAAGCACCCTATGCTCAGTTATCATGAGATTTATCATGTTGTTTACTTGGGGAGTGTGTTTTATTCTTTAATAGAGATCCAGTATCTAATACCATACACATTAGATAAGCAGTAAGTATTCCATTTGCTAGTGAATTAGAGTATGTTCTAAAATGGCATTTCCCAATTTGTGAGAAGCATACCACTGATTCTGGGTGGGGCACAGACCTAGCACTAAAGAACCTTAAATCACACAGTGAGAAACTCATTCTCTTTCCCATTATTTTTCAATCTGATGACATCAGGGAGAAAGTATAAGTTTGAAACTAGTATGTTATTAAGACTTCTCTGAGATTTGCTTCTCTCTCTTTATGACTACAGACAACCTTCGTTAGACAAGCTATTTGGCTAGAATTTAATAATATTGCTTTGCCTTTATTAGATCATTTTTAATTAATTTCTATTTGTGGCAAATGGTACAGGTTTGCCACTGAGATAATGATGTAAAGTGTCCTAAAAAGAAATTTAGTTGAGAGGGAAAAAATGCACATATTTAAATAAATATATTAAGCAAATGATAGTACAGATGATATGCAGATACAGTGTAGGAAAATAACTCAAGTCTAAGAATCTCTGTTCTTCACATACCCATATGTACCTTTCCCTCTAAATGCCTACGCCTTTGGAATACTATACTTGCATCATTCTCAAATGTTTTCCATTTGTAAGTCTTACCTAACCTAGGCATTACTCCTTGAGGTCAGGATAGGAGCTATCATGTCTACCTATAATTATTGGGGATCTAAAATATGTCAAGGAGGGGTGCCTGGGTGGCTCAGTTGGTTAAGCGACTGCCTTCGGCTCAGGTCATGATCCTGGAGTTCCAGGATCAAGTCCCGCATCGGGCTCCCTGCTCAGCAGGGAGTCGGTTTCTCCCTCTGACCCTTCCCCCTCTCGTGCTCTCTCTGTCATTCTCTCTCTCAAATAAATAAAATATGTCAAGGAGTATAGAGGATGCGAGAAAGAAAAAGACAAAATCATTTCTTCTATTTGTTTTGCGTACTTCACTAAGGGTAGCTCCAGTGTATACCAGAGACTTTGTCCCAACTTAATGTTTTCAATCTTTCTCTAGCTTTCTTTCTACACACTGTTTCTACACACTCAAAATATACTCCTAGTTCTTCCCTAATCACTCTCCAACACAGATCCATACCCAAGGCTATGCTCACACAATTTTTCCCACCTGTAATTCCCTCCTAGCTCAGCAACATGTGCGACTCTCATGGAGTTCCACCACCATGAAGCCTTCCCTGATTCCCTCATTCCCAAATTATTCACCACTTCCAAAGCATTTATTTGTACTTCCACAAAAGCACTTGTCATCCTCTGTTGTATATAAATTACGAATATATCTCCCAAGTTCTGTGAGAATTGATTTACTAGTCTTGCTTGAAATGTTAGAAGAGTTTCCTGATTTGCCTGCCCCTGGATTTCTAAACTCCACTACATTTTACAGAAACAGCTTACAAAGTATATCTTCCAGAAGTGTACCTGTCTCTGATTGTTTCATTCCACCATTCAAAAATCTTCAGTGACTATGAAATGACTGTCTCCAAGGCATTCTGCAATATTGTCCAAAACTTACTTTTCATTCATTCAACAAATATTTAGTCAGGCCCACTATATACTACTCACTGGGATAATCCCCCCTTTCCTCCAAGCCATCTCTGTTCATTTATTCTATATCAAACACTGTGCTGGACACTCTGCATGCATTCCGTACTTCTCTCAGTCTTTGTAGTAACTTGTTGTGGAAAGAGCTCTTATCCCCATTTTACATATAAGGAAACGGAGAATCAGAGTAGTTAACTTGGCCAATATTATACTACTAATAAATGACAGAGCCAAGATTATGTCTTTCTGACTTCAAAGCCAATGCTCTTGATAATCTCTACCTTCCACTAGCAATTTCTCTATTCATGTCCCTCGATTTCCTCCCTTTATGCCTCTCCTTTCCCTAAACTATCAAAGCCTTTCTCAGGTGTCTTTCTTAGAGCATTCAAGTCGACTAGCTTGTATTCATATTATTCATTTAGAAGTTCCTTGACAGCAGAATATTCTGATTCTTCTATGTCAGTAGCACCTAATCTAGTGCCCACAGTGTGGAAGACGTTCAATGTTGTTAAATGGATAAATAATTTACCTACTTCCCCATAGAGTGGCAAGCATAAGTATTTAATAAACTTCCCTGTAATATTAATATTAAATAACACCCCAAGCTGAGTAAAACTTAAGTACTTTCTGGCTTGGTTTAAATATAAATATATAACTCTATTCCTGGTCTCACAAGCACAGCAAGGGGGCTCTGAAGTTAATGGCTCCATCATCTGCCCAGCTGCCTAGCACAGAAACTTCAGATTTGGCATCAAACCTTCCTTCTCCATCTTTTATTCAGTCATTGATCCTCTGCTTTCTGTATTGCTGCTATGTTAGGTCAGACCTTTTATCTTTGCACTGGACTACTATGACTGCCCTCTAACAGGACTCTGGCCTCCAGTCTCTCCCAGCCCAGCTCCGCCCTAGTTCTCCTTCCTCCAGATCTGACCATGTCATCCCTACCACAAAGGAGCAGCAAAAATCCCAAAATTTCAAAACCAAACTTCAGGGCAAATTGCATTATTGTCTTTTCCCACCCCAGCAGAGAAGTCAACCAGAGGAAAGCCATCCTAGGTCTGCACGGCGCTAAGTTACAACAGCATAACACTGGTTTCATAATCTCGGCTACCTAGTTACTCCTAACCCACATAGGTGGGGATCTCTAGCACAAATTCATGCATCCCTTCCATTCTGTCCCCCTCCCCTCTGGGAGCTTCTTCATCCACTTTCAGTGTTCTTCACTTTTAATCCACTATCTTGCTGATGGACTATTATTTGTCCTTTGATTTGTGGCACTAAAGCAATACAGGCTCTCGTTCGAATCCACTATATTTTTTCCTGGCATCTCGCCTAAGCTGTAGAGCTCCTCACCACCACAACCACTACCACCATCACCATACTCTCTTCTCTTCCTAGAATAAACCTTTTATCCTGTTTCAACTATTCAAAGAAGCTGGAAACCCAGGGCTAAAGTGTCTTCTACTACCCCTGGATTTTTTGATCCCTGGCAGAGGAGCCAGAAAAAAACAAAACAAAACAAAAACGTGAGCGCCTTTTAACAATGAGGCCATTAGAGGGGCTTGGAGTCCAAAATCATGACCCTGCTTAGGTACCTCTGAAGGCTTCCCGCCACAGCTCATTCTCAGCAATCAAGTCACACAGAGTACAATTTCATATATCTAAATTATCAAAGTAAATTTAGTCTGGAAGGATACCAAACAAAATATTTATATATTCCTCAACTTGGGCTTCAGTCTTGCCTGCCTCCAATTCAATCTCCCTTATGTAGCATGGCCTAAGTAAATCTAACCCTATCACTTCTCTATCTTTTTTAAATTTATTTATTTGAAAGAGAGAGAGAGGAGGAGAAGCAGAGGGAGAGGGACATGCAGACTCTGTGCGGAACACGGAGCCCGATGTGGGGCTCTATCCCACAACCCTGAGATCATGGCCTGAGCTGAAACCAAGAGTTGGTTGATTAACCAACTGAGCCACCCAGGTGCCCCTCACTTCTCTTGTTCAAAAACCTTCAGTTTTGGACTTTCTGAGTCACTGAAGACAATGGGGAATGTAGAGTAGTTGACTTCCCAAAATTTCATGCCAAACACTTTCACATTTTGAAAATTCTACATAAAACCACACCTTCAGCATTACTTGAAAACAGAGAACACTGAAACTGCAAAATAACTGTTTAAGTAAAATAAGAAAAATCATTCAGTCACAGAAATATCGGGGCTCTGATCCCATATGCTCCAGCCCCACCCCAAGCAGGGCTTTGTGGCCAGCAGGGAAGAGAAGATGGACACTAAAAAAAGTGCCTGCAGGAGAGCTGGAGCAACCAATAGAAAGATTAAATCCACCCTAAATCTGAAAATAGTAAAACAAAACCCTACAGATTAGAGCAAAAACTACAGAAAAGGGATTTCAATGGGCAATTTAAAGGGCCAGACACCACATAAAGTACCAAATATGTCATTTAATGGAACTGACTCAGTTTAAAGGGGCAAGCATGATTTAAAGGGACAGTTTTCCAATTGCATGGCTTCCAGGGGAGAAAAAGAACAAAATTGAAGGATCACAAATTAGGTCACAAAGAAAACATCAGTGGCATCCATAAAAGTGCAGACCTTACAAACATTCAGATTATAATGCAATAAAACAGGGACGCCTTTGGCTCAGGTCATGATCTCAGGGTCCTGGGATCGAGTCCCACATTGGGCTCCTTGCTCAGCGGGAGCCTGCTTCTCCCTCTGTCTGCTGCTCCCCCTGCTTGCTCTCTCTCTCTCTGACAAATAAGTAAATAAAATCTTAAAAAAAAATAATGCAATAAAACAGTTTACTAACAAAAACAAAAACAGAAAATTCCTGGAAATTAAAAAAACAAAACAAAACTTGAATCTATTAAGCAACTCTAGAGTGAGAAGGGTAATACAAAGTGAAATTACAGAATTTAAAAATATAGTGACAATGGAAACACTACATATTAGAATCTATGGTTAGAAGAAAATGCATTGCACTAAACACTTATCAATAAAAAGGAAGAATAAAAATAAATGAATGAAATGTCCCGCTGAAAAAAAGTATAAAAAGAACAAAGTAAGTCAAAAGAAAGCACATGTAAGGAGATAACAAAGTTTCATCTTTATTATTTATCTTTATTTTTTAATGTGGAAAAGACTAGAAAAACAAGATGTCTCATTAATAAATTGAAATCTTTTTTTTTTTAAATTAAAACAAAACACTGGCTAACTTGATCAAGAAAAAGGGGGAATACACATACATACAGAAAAAAATGACAACTGGGAAATAACCACTGAAACACAAGACATTTTTTTTTAAATTATAAGATACTACTTTGCAGAATTCTATGCAAATAGATTTAGAAACGCAGATGAAATAGAGAATTCCCTAGGGAAATATAGATTACCAAAATTGACCCATCAGAATTAGAAAGCTTAAAAAGAGCAATTTCATAGAAGATATAGAAAAAGTTGTTAAGAAATTATTCCACAAAAAGCACTAAACCCAGATGATTTCACAGAAGAATTCTACCAGGTAGTCCCACTGTTCTATAAATTTTTCCAGAGCACTGAAAAAGAAGGAAGTTTGTAATTCCTTGTTTGAAGTAAGTATAACTCTAATACCTAAACCAGATGAAGAAGTACAAAGAAAGAAAAACTACAGATCACTCTCTCATGAATACCAATGTAAAATTCTAAAGAAATTACTAGCAGAGTCTGAGCTACTTTAAGAAAATAACACATCATAACCAAGTAGGATTTATTGCAGGAATGCAAGGTTGGTTCAGTATTAGAAAATCCATTTATATTATATACCATACTAATAAATCTAACAGAAAAATGTGTTTATCTCCATAGGCCTGAGAAAGCCTTTGACAAAATTCAAGACTCATTTACGATTAAAAAAAATGAAGAAAATAAAAATTGAGGAATACATTTTAATATTTTTAATATATATGCCTTTGTCCTAAAGCCAGCACCTTATTTAATGAGGAACACTAGAGGCATTTCCCCTAAGGTCAGGAATAAGGCAAGGATGCCCACAATCTCCACTACTATTGAACATTGTACTCGAGGTATTAGTAATGCATGTAGTAAGACAAAACAAATCTACTGCAGGCATAGGAATGGGTAAAAAAAAAAAAGAAATGAAATTATCTCTATTTACAAATAACATCACAGTATACCTGGACAATCATTAGTATCAATAATAAAACTTATTCTAATAATAAAAGAATGCAGTGAAGTGCTAGGATTGAAAGTTAACATACAAAAACCAACAGGCTAAGTGAAAGAAGATAATCAAGAAATCTCACATACTGTATGAGATAATTTATATGAGATATCCAGAATAAGCAAATCTATGAAGACAGAAAGTTTAGCATTTGCTTAGAGCTGGGGTTAGGGGTAGGGGAGGGCAGTGAGAGGGAATAGTGAGTGTTAATGGGTACAGTGTACAGTACTAAAAGGTACAGGTTTTCTTTTGGGGCATTAGAAATGTTCCAAAATTGAATGCGATGATGGGTCAAACAACTCTGTGAAAAGCATTGAGTTGTACACGTTTAATAGGTGAGTTGAATGAACTGTGAATATCTCCATAAACTCTTTAAAAAGCACAGGTGGAGGGATAAGCGTTCAAAAAAGAAGAAAGACTTCTCCAGGAGATAGAAATGCTCTATATCTTAATTGTGGTGGGTGTTACCAGAGATATAACTTTATCAAACCTCCTCAAAATGTATATAAAATCAATCCTAAATACAGTTGATTTTTTCTTTTTTTTTTTTTTTTTTTTTTTTTTTAGAGATCAAGAAGTGGGGCTCCTGGGTGGCTCAGTTGGTTGAGCTTCTCAGTCTTCATTTCAGCTCAGGTCATGATCTCTGGGTCCTGAGATCAAGCCCCACCTCAGGCTCCACGCTGAGCACAGAGTCTGCTTCTCCCTCTCCTTCAACTTCTCCCCCTGTTTGTTCTCTCTCTCTCTCTCAAATAAAGATCAAGAAACTTCCTATATATTAACAATAAATAGAGGGGATTATGGAGGAGGAAACCCCATTTACAACAGAAAATCAAACACCTAGGAATCAATTTAGCAAAGACACACACAAAACCTATAGGAAATTTTCAAATCTAGAACATTCCCAAGAGACACAAAAGCAGACTGAAATGGAAAGACATCCTATTTTTAGAGAGGAAGTGCCTCAACCTGGTAAAGACGTCAGTTCTCCTTAAGCTAATATAAAAATTCAGTGACTCCTAGGAATACCAACAAGCACGCCTTGGCCCCCCTCATTGCGGGGGACGCAAGTGGCTCCATCCAGTGACCACTCCTGTCAGTCTGACTGACCACATGACCGGCACGTGCCCTTCGGCCCCCTATCCGGGACTCGTGTGAAGCCAGGGGCCCGCGGGGCTCATGATTCGGCCCCGCGCAGGCGGCTGGACTGACAGGAGGCCGAGCCTGGCCGCCCACGGCCCGAGGGGCCCCCAGGCCGCGGGCCGCGCGGGGTTACCGCAGCTGGGCGGGAAGGCTGACAGGACGCCGACTGGAGGCCGAGGGCTGAGGCGCCCACCGCCCCGAGACCGAGGCTCCCGCCCGCCCACCGCCCCCTAGGCACCACCTGCTCGCGCCGCAGGCCGGGGACCGCTCCGCGCGCTCGACGCCCGCGCCGGTGGGGAGGCCGCGGAGGCCCGGGACCGAGGGCCGGGGGCCAGCTCCACGCGGGCCGGGGCCGCCGCCCGCGGCTCCTCGGGGCTGCAGTCGGCCCCGCGCCCGGTGCTCCCGAGGCCCTGAGCCCGGCGGCCGCCGAGCTCCAAGATGCCGCCGCACCGGTGCGAGCCGAAGCGTGTCACGTAGACGAAGCGCGCCAGGTCCCGCTCCTGCTCCCGGCCGGCCGCCGCCATCGCCGCCCCGGTCGCGGAACCGCCGCCAAGTTTCCTCAGCGACCCGCGGAGCGCACGGCCGGCGCCCGGGTACGCGGGCGGACTGCGAGGACCGGGCGGCGGGGGCGGGGCCACTGTGCACGTGCGGGGGAGAGGGGCGCGCGCTGCCGCGGGACCGCGGGGCGGGGCATGCGCGGGTGGGGGGCGGGAGGCAGGCGGGAGGCCGGGTGGTCAGGGGGGAGACAGCGCCTGGGGCGGACCGCCCTGCAGTGAGGCGGGGAGCGGGAAGGGTTTGGTTGGGGCGATGGTGGACCACGCAGCTGGAAAGTGGTGTTAAAGTTTGGGGACCGGATCATTGTGGGTAGGGAGCAGACTATGGGGGCACAGCCCTCTGAAGAAATGAGCTGAGCTAAAATGAGGGTAGGGGGAAAGGGAGTAGGCCACTGGGGCACCCTCCCCGCGGCTGGGTGTGGGGAAGGTTTCCGAGTGAGGAGCTGACCCTGGACTTGACCACTCTGGAGCGTAGGTCAATGAAGTTGGGGGCCTGGGGGAGGGGAGAGGAGACCCCACCCTTTGCTGCCAGAGCGTTCCAGCGGGACCGTGGCCTGGTATATGTTGCGCTGGGCCATGGGCCTAAGGCCAGCGTCTTACTCACACCGACTTGAGGCCCATCGTGGTTCCGCTGCTGCCCAGCTGGATTATTTGGGCAAGCTACTTTTCTTCTCTAAGCTTCCAGTGTCCTCAGAAGTAAATTCGGGATGACTGGGTTGTTAAATCAAAATAAAGCATATTAGGCATCTGGCACATAGAGAGAGTTCCCTTAGACTTAACCTTCATGTCACGTTTATTGTACATACCCTATGAAGTGCATGTGGCAATATCTTTACATTTATACTTTAGAGATGGTTTTCCCATAGACCATCCTTTTAAATCCATGCAGCAATTTACAGCAGAGGAACCTCCAGAATGAGTGACTTCCCCAAAGTAACAGGCGGTTTTGATAGAGACATATTTTCTTAAAATGAATCTTTTTAATTGAATTATAAATATGTGCAGAAAAGTACACCGATCATCAGTATACAGATGGATGAATTTTAACACACTAAATATATCCATGTAATATCCACCCAGGTTAAGAAATGGTGCACTGCAGAAGCACCTCATGTCCTCGCCCAGGCCCAATGCCTTTGCTTTCTTTCAGATTCAAACAGATTCAAACAGCATCAGTGAGGTTTGCCCTTTCTGTTTGACTTCCTTCACTCAAGCTATGTTTGTGAGATACAAGTTATTATATGAGTTTGTACATCATTTGACTATAACTCCATTTATTCCTCTATTCCACTGTTGATGGACATTTGGTTGTCTCCAGTTTGGGGTCATTGTGAATAGTGCTGCTAGGAACATTAATATATATCTTTTGTTGAACATATATTAAAAAGTATATATTTTAGTGTGGAATTGCTGAGGGCATTCATAGGTTCAACTTTAGTAGCTCCTGACAAACAGGTACCTGGAGTGCTCGTACAAATTTTCACTTCCACCAGCAAAGCATGAGAATTCCAGTTGCTCCAAATGTTCAACATCACTTGGCATTGTCAGTGTTTTTCATTTTAGCCATTGTGATGGATATGTGTATTAGGGCTTTCCAGAGAATCAGAGCCAATAAAGATGTGGATGTGTGTGTGTGGGGGGGGGGGGGGTGCGGTGTAAAGAGAGAGAGAGGTTTTAAGGAATTGGCTTACATAAATATGGAGGCTGCCAAGTCCAAAATCTTCAGGATAGGCCAGCAGGCTGGAGACCCAGGGAAGAGATGATGCTGCAGTTCAAGTCTGAAGACCATCTGCTGGCAGAACTTCCCCTTCTTCAAGAGAGGTCATTCTTTTTCTATTAAGTCCTTCAAGTGATTGATTGGATGGACGTCCAACCATACTATGGAGGGTAATCTGCTGTATTCAAAGTCTACCCATCTAAATGTTAAGATCATCAAAAAATACCTTCGCAGAAACATCTACAATAATGTTTAACCAAACATCTGGGTACTGTGGCCAAGGCAACTTGACACATAAAATTAACCGACACAGTGTGGTATTGCTTTCTTGTAATTTGCATTTCCCTGATGACTTAGGAAGTTGGGCTCATTGGCTATTTGGATATCATCTTTTGTGTTTAAATCTCTGGTCTAGGGGCGCTTGGGTGGCTCAGTCAGTTAAGCGTCTGCCTTTGGCTCAGGTCATGGTCCTGGGGTCCTGGGATCTATCCCCACCTCGGGCTCCCTGCTCAGTGGGGAGTTTGCTTTTCCCTCTCCCTCCACTCCTCTCCCCCACTCTGCTCTCTCTCTCGCTCGCTTGCTCTCTCTCAAGTAAATAAATAAAATATTTAAAAAATTTTTTAAAAATAAATCTCTTGTCTATTTCTATATGGGGTTTTCATTCTGTTCTCAATCATTATGAGGAGTTTTTATATATTCTGTATATTAGCTATTTGTTAGCTGTATGTATTGCAAATTCTTTCCTCATCTGACTCACCTTTTATTCTATGAACTCTTAAAAGTTTTTTAATGTTAAAGTAGTCCAATATATCAATATTTTTTTTTAGAATTATACTTAATGCATTTGGTTTAATAAATCTTTACATATTCCAGGATATTCTCCTCTGTTATCTTCTAGAAGCTTTATTGTTTTATCTTCACATTTAAATATTCAATCCACCTGGAATTGATTTTATGAATAGTATGATGTAGAGAGTCAAGATTAATTATTTGTTTATATGGATTTCCAGTCCACTTTGGCTAAAACCTCCAATATAAGGTGAATACAAATGATGATAGTGAATATCCTTGTCTTATTTCTGATCTCAAAGGATAGTTTTGGTGTTTTATTATTAAGTATAATATTTGCTGTAAATTTGTTTTTTTATCATGATATTTATCAGATTAAGGAAGTTCCCTTCTATCTTGAGTTTAGTTTGGTGTTAAATTTTATCCAATACTTTGGCTATAATCTATTGAGATTATTATGTAATTTTACTCCCTTATTCTGTAAATGTGATGAATTGATCGAATTCTAATGTTAAACCAACCCTCTGTCTGGGATAAATCCTACTTTCTTGTAACATATTATCATACTATATGATTGCCATACCTTTAAATTTGATTTTTTATAATGTTTTCTTTAGACTTTTCACTTCTATGTTCATGAGAGAGAATGGCTTACAACTTCTTATGTATTTGGTAGAATTTATTGACGAAGACATCTGGGCATGGAGTTTTCTTCATGAGAAGGTCTTTAATAATTCTAGGATTATTCAGATTTTCTATTTCTTTTTGGGTCAGTTTAGTAAACTGTGTTTTTCTAGGATTTGTCCATTCCTTCTGTCATTTAAAACTCAGTAGCAAAAATTGTTCAAATATTCCTACACTATCTTCTTAATGTCTCTAGGAGCATTGGGATATCCCCCTTTTCATTCCTGATATTGATAACTTATGTACTCTTTTTATCTGATTTGTTCTCAACAGTACATTATCAATTTTATTAATCTGTTCAAAGAATCAACTTTTGACTTTGTCAATTCCCTCTATTGTTCCCTAATTCTTTTTATAACACCCTGAGATGGATATTTAAATCATTGATGTTGAGACTTTTTTTTCTAATGCAGGCACGTAAAGCTCTACATTTTCCTCTGAACATAGCTTTAGTTGTATGCCACAAGTTTTGTATGTCATATTTTCATTATTCAAGATATTTTAATTGTAATATTTTAGGTATGGATTGTGTGTAAGTATATTGTTTCATTTCCAAACATCTGGGAGCTTTTCAATTTTTTTGTTAATTTATTTTTAGCTTAATTCCATAGTGGTCAGTGACCATACTCTGAATGATTTCAGTCCTTCGAAATTTTCTGAGACTTGCATTAGAATGCAGCATGTGGTCTACTTTTGGGAACTAACTGTGTGCAATTGAAAAGTATGTGTATTCTGTAGTTGTTGGGTCTAGTGTTCTATATATGCCAATTTGGTCAAATTTGTGAAGTGTCTTATCTAGGTTTCTTAATCAACGTATCCTGTTGATTTCTTTTTATCTATTTTGTACTATCAGCTAAATTAGGTCAGACTGTTCTATCAGTTACTGGCAGAGGTGTGCTGAAAATCATCCTCTATAGCTCTGGATTTTTTGTTTATTCTTTTTGTTCTATCAATATTTGCTTTAACTGTTATTAGATGCCTACACATTTAGAATTGTTATATCTTCTGGTAATTTGACCCTATTTTATTTTTATGAAGAGTTTCTCTTTATTCTCTTTATCTCTAATGATGCTTCTTGGCATATATTCTAGTGGTTAGTGTTTCATGGTCTTTTTCATTATTTTACTTTCAACCTTTCTTCATTCTTGAGTTTATAATGTCTGTTGTAAGCAGCATATAGATTATTTTGGTAATTCTACAATGTATTTTAAACATCATGAGACATTAATATTATTACTGTTTCAAACAGTCAATATTCATTTTGATTTACTGATTTTTGATATATTTACCCTCTCCATTGTGTTTTTATCCATTCATACATATCCATTTTTCCGAATGGGATTATCTTCCCTCTACCTATAGGACAACCTTTACATTTTACATTAGTGTGGTTGTACTGGTGATGAATTCACTTAGTATTTGTTTATCTGATATGTCTTTTTGTAACGATTTTTAAAGGACGTTTTTGGTGGGAATCAAATTCAAGGCTGCCAGCTATTTTCTTTCAGCACTTTGAAGAAATTCTATTGTTTTACAATTTCTATTTCTTTTGAGAAGTCAACTGTCAGTCATATTACTGCCCCTCTAAAAGTAATGCTTTTCCCTCTGTTCTTCAGATTTTATTTTTGTCTTTACTTTTCAGCAGTTTTATCGTGAAATGACTCAGTATAATGGTCTTTGCATCTATCCTGTTTGGGCTGCATAGTGTTTCTTGAATGTGTACTTTGATCTCATTTATGAGTTTTATTTAATTCTAGGTTACTGTTTTTTCCACCATTGCTTCTGCTAAATTCTTTCCCTTTTTTCCTGAGACCCCACTACACATGTTAAATCTTTTTACCCTGCTCCGTATATCCGTTTTGCTCTTTTCTGTGGTTTCTATCCTTGTTTCTCTCGATGCTTCTGTCTGGTTATTTTCTGCTCATCTGTAGACCAGTCCACTAACCCTCTTTTCAGTACTATCTAATCTGCTGTCCTCAGGTGTCCCACCTTAAAGTCTAGGGCATTTACTAGGGCCTCCCTGGGTGTCCCTGAACACTAGGCTGCCACTCATAAACTGGGCAGCCTCTGGTGGGGGAAAGCTATGGTGTAGAGTCACCTTGGTGCTTTTCTTGTCCTTGGAATCTTGACCCCTCGAGGTCCTCTCACCTCAGCCCAAGCTCTCCAATCCTTTTGGACAGATTTATTTTTCCTCTTTAATCCAGCGTTTGATGATTTTCTTGGCAGGAGAGACAATGGATCTGACACAAACTAGTGCCCTCTGGGGCAGATGCAGGGAACGGAGAAGACCAAGGCTACTGTACCTCATGAGCATCTTTTGGCCTACCCACATGGAACAAACACAGATTTCACTCTCACTGCCCCTGTCCCCTGGGGCCCACCCAGTGCTCTACGAGTAGTCAGTGGGATGTCAGGAGAGCCTGGCAGATAAAAGGAGTTCACAAAGCCCAGCACCTTCTCAGGGTTCAGATCTCAGCCCAAAGGACCCTCCCAAGAGCAGCCACCCTGGGTCTCTCTCTCCCTGCCCCCAGTCTCTTCCTGCATGGAAGTCTGGAAGTATCTAATTTAGTGGCTTACTCCTTGATTGTCACACCACAACCCCTATAATTGCTACATGAAGGCAAGGACTTTGACCCTTTTGTTCCCACAATATGTCCCCAGGCACTTAACGCAGTGCCTGACACACACAGGCATTCCAGACTCGTGCTGTACCTATAAAGAAAGAAGTAAATGACTAGACACATTAGAAAAAGCCAAGAACAGAAGGAAGTTGCTCAGCTAACATCACCCACCAGGTGGCAGTCACGGCTCCCGTATAAAAAAGAGTCTCCCTTTTTTTTCCCCCACCCTTTAAAAAAGAGACAACTCAATTTTTATTTTTACCAAGAGTTAGTAGCCTGAATTCAAACCACGACTCTTTCATTTGAGCTTTTTGAAAATAAGACTTGGGGAAAATGCATTTCCAATCCCTATGCCCTGTGGGGTGAGTGGCCCCGGCTGCTGGTGCAGTGGCAGGGCGGGGGGGGGGGGGGGGGGGGGGGCGGTGCTCAGGTAGCGCACTGCATAGAAAGACCAGGAACAATTGTATAAGATGTCATCTCAGCCCACAAAAGAGATGATTTGCTGCTCCCTCCCTCACCCCTCATCAAACAGCTGCAGAAGCTGAGAGAAAAACCAACGGATGCATATTCCTAGTCATGAATTTCATTTGGCCAGCCGTAGGCATGGGGACATATGGTTCCCCAAGGAGACAGCCACAGATGACTGTCGGAAAAGGGCCTTCCCACCTCATCTGTGTCTGAAATGCTCTTCCTTCACTCTCCCCTGGTTCTGACAAGTCCTTCCTGCAGCTTCCACCATGTTCCTGGGAGTATAAAGGGTGGGGGACCTGGAATGGTCCCTGCTGCTAAGCCAGCCCCAACTTTCAAAACGCTAAGCCCAGGGCTTCTTGAGAAAGAAAGGGGCCCAGGCCAATTCCATTTCAGGGGGAAGGAAGCATGAGGGAAAGTACATTTTTTAACATGAAGAAATTCTGATATATTTAAAAATGCTTACATTAAACAAATAAAAGTTTTAACTCCCGAAATACAACGTAACAGAATTATGTGTTTCTCAGAACTATAGGTATTCCTTTTTAAGACTGGATTCTTTATGTGTTACAGGCAGAGGATGTGATAACGGTACCCAAGCATAAATGTGTATGATGGTTCTATTCTCACACCTGTCAGCGGATCTCTATGGCCATTGTTTAACCTCAAGATAATGTCGACTGACTCCATTTTTGGGCCCTTTGTGAATGAGAGAACCTTGGACCCCAGGGGACCTAGCTCAACACCTGAGTTTGTTATGATTGAATGGATGGGAGGACCCTGCCCTGTGGGGAATACAGAGAAACTTCTCTAGACCTGGTCCCAGGGAAACTGAGCATTCCTTCCCTCCCCTGCTGCCTCCCCTCCACCAACTCAACACACTCTCTCACACATACACATGTGTGCACACACGCCTCGGCCCCTGGTTATTAAGCCCATCTCTAAGATTAATTAAATTGTCTGTGTCACCCATCTATCTCATCTTCCTTCCATACAACCCCTCCGAATTAAAATAAATGCTTAATCAGAATTAGATCCTGCTCAAGGTGTCTAAGTGCCACTCATTACTTGTTAGAGCGGGATCTCTCATGCCCTTTCAAACAAGCAAAGAATTTCAATGAGACCTCTGAGGACAGGGAGGGGAATGGGGTAAACATTTCCCTTTGCAAACGATATCCTCCTTTTGAAGCTTCCGTGTGTCTAGATAGAATTAGAACTGCCTTGTTTCCTCCTGGTTCCACGACGGTTTTACTTTTGCCGAAGTGTTCCAAGGGAGTAGGATTAGTACTACAGGGTAAATTGTGTTTCCTCCAAAAATAGCACAGCAGGTGGCATTTACCAAAACCCAAGTCATTCTCCTGTATCTGTCCCTCCAACCTGTAGCCCTAACGTGCCCACCTCTCCCTGTTCTGCTATCACCCTGGCCCACACTACTGGCATCTACCAACATCCACTGTCCTCACCCCAAACACTCTGTGGTCCCTCCTAAATTGTTCTTCTGCTCCCACTCTTGCCCCCCTACAGCCTCTTCTCCATGCCATCACCAGAGTGATCCTAAATCAGTTCCCGTCCTTCCCCTGCAGCTACTTTCCAGCGGCTCTCCATCTAATTTAAAATAAAACCCAAAACCTCTACCGTGGCTAATAGTCCTCTGCCTTCTCTGGCCCTTTGGCCTCTCTGAGCTCATGTCATGACCTCTTCCTCTTGTCACTGTGTCCAGCTGCACTGCTCGTCCTTTCCCAAATATGCCAAGCTTGGTCCTGCCTCGGGACTCCTGCGTGGGCTGTTCCCTCTGCCCAACGTACTTTTCCCTCAGATTTCACCATGGCTTGTTTTTCTCATTACTCAGGTCTCGGCTTAAATCTCACCTGTCAGAAATGCCTAAACCTCCAATTAAAGTAGCCCCACTTCTAGTCTCGCCAAATTATCCAGTTTTATTTTCCTCATAACACTCAGAACATTTTCTTATGTATGTGTTTTCTTGTTGATTATCTGATTTCCCCTTCCGAATGTAAATGCCAACAGAACAGAGACTTTGATGGCTTTGCCCACACAATATCCCCAGAGCCTAGAACAGTACAAACACTTGGATGAATGATTGAATGAACAAGGAAACCCCTCGATGTAATTCTCCTTTGCAGATTTCCACCTTTGGCTAACAGAGAGCAAGTTCACAATTCAGATGAGTGGTTCTGTGCATAATAAGAATGTGTTATCTTTGTCAGGGGCTATCTCCTGAGAATCTCCCAGCAACTCCCTATGTTGAGAATGGGCATCACATTTCATCAGGGCTCAAAAGCTGAAATGACTCACCCAAATCACACACACACACACACACACACACACTTACTTGAGGTCTCAAATCCGGGTCATTGTTTCCAGGATGTTAATGCCAGGAGGACAGAGACTTTACCTGTCCTGTCCCCACAGTATCCTCAGGATAAATAATGTGCAGATATTTGCTGGAGAAATGAGTGGATAAATGAATGAGCAAACTCCTGGATAGAAACCTCGCTCTGGAACTAAGGCACATTCTAAATAACAAGATTCCAGCCTCTCATCCTATCTGGCTGGTCTGCTCTGGCTTCAGGAGGATGTTCCTCCCCTCCCGGCCCCTGGGTCCTGGGTTCCAGCAGCTTCCAGCTCAGGAGGTGCACCCACAACCCAGTTCGGGTCTGCTCTCCCAGTCACTACGTTCACCCTGTCCTTGGTACTCCAAGGTTTAAAAATCCAAGGCTTCCTCGGGGACTGAGTTCTTGCTTCTCCGTGTGGTCTGAGAAGCAGCAGCGGTGGGTTCACCTGAGAGCTTGTTAGAAAGGCAGAGTCTCAGGCCCCCAGCAGCGCTGAATCAGAACCTGCACTGGAACAATATCCCCAGGTGAACTTGGTGCCCATGAGCACTGCGGGGCTCTGAGCTACCTTTATCTGGCATTCCAATCTCTATTTTACTTGTGAAATACCTGAGCCTTGGGGCCCCGTTAGCTGTCAGGCCCCCCCTTCTGAGGCACAGATCCTTTAGTGGCTGTTTTGAGAGCAGGTCTAGGAAAGAGAACTAATGTCCGGATCCTGTGAGTCACTCGTCCAGTAAACATTTATTAAGCACTTATGATGTGCAAGGCACATGACTGGTCCTGAGGACACAAATATGCCTAAGACAATATTTATCTCACCCGCCCAGAAAAACCAGGTAAACAAATGCTAATTACACATTGTAAGAAGTACTAGTCAGAGGAGTGCTTCTGATGACACAGTGTATTGGGGGAATGGCGGGGTGCTTTAGAAAGAATGACCCAGGAAGTCATTCTCAGAGGTGATGTCTGAGCTAAGTCCTGCAGGGCCAAAGGGGAGTTGAGCTAAAGTCTGAAGTCGGGGAGACAGGGCGGTGGGGCGGGCAGAGAATTTCTCCCTGAGGAAACAACTGGGGTGGGGGTGGGGGTGGGGAGAAGACCCTGCCCCAGGGGAGGGGCCTTGCATCAGAGGAATGGATTGAGGGCCACAGTGTGGCTGGAGTGCCCAGTGGAGAGGAGCTGGGGATGGAGGCCGGGGCCAGAGGCCACAGGGCCTACGGACTTGAGAAAACAGATGCAGATTTATCTCCAGGGCTGTGGGATGCCATTGGAGGGTTTGGCAAAGCCAGATTTGTGTTCCACTCCAGCTAAGGAGTGGCAGGAGGAGAAGGCACGGCACTGTGGGGGGTGGGGGGGATGGAGGAGTGGCAACAGGGCATTCCCCTGACTTGGTTCTCACCCCAGTCCTGGGAGGTGGGTATCACTGTCCCCTCTGTACAGAGACAGTGAGTGTACTATCTCAGGGAGACAGGGGAGGGGACATCCCCAAGGTAGTTGTGGCCCGCAATGGCCAGATCTGGGACAACAAAGGTGATGATGACAGTCTTGAATGTGTATTGGGTAAGTGTTTTTTTTTTTTTTTAAGATTTATTTAATTGACAGAGAGAGACACAGCGAAAGCAGGAACATAAAAGCAGGGGAGTGGGAGAGGGAGAGGCAGGCTTCCCGCCGAGCAGGGAGCCCGATGCTGTGGGGCTCGATCCCAGGACCCTGGGACCATGACCCGAGCCGAAGGCAGACGCCCAACGGCTGAGCCGCCCAGGCGCCCCAGGGTAAGTCCTTTTTTGTCCGATTGTCTCATTGAAGCCTTACCTCAACCCGATGATGGAAATATTATTTTCCGCCCCTTCTCACTGGTGAGACAACCAATATTCAGAGGTTACCTAACGTGGCCAAATTCACTCGCCCAGAGGTGGCAATGGGACAGAAATCCTGGGGTCTCACCCCAGAACTATGTCCCTGACCCCAGGGACCCCTGACTTCAAAATCCAAGTCACCTCTACTACCTCACGCCATGCCTGGGTCCACCTTTGCCTACGTTTTGCCATTTATAAAGGCAGAGGGGAAATAACCGAGAAACTAAAAATCGGATTTCCTCGAAGGCAGTATAACTGAATTGTCAGCTGACAGACTCCAGGCCGAATCTCTAGCTCCTACCTTTCTCTTCCTGCTTCTTTCCCTAAAGAGAAAGAATCTCGGCTCATCGGCAGCTCTCCAGAGCTGAAAGTCACCAGGGCACAGTCCCTGGGAGATTGTGTTCACATTGGTAGCCCGGACTCCGGGCCCTCCGCTGCAGTGTATGGTTTCCCCCCGTGGGAGGAATCCCCTTCCCAATGTGCGAAGGAGACAGCAAGAACAGGGCGCAGCCAGGGCAGGCACTCGGCCTGGAGCCTCCACACTTTCTCCGTCACCATGGCAACTCTGGCAGGCTGGATGGGGCAGAACCCAGAGAAGACGCGGATGGGAAATGATGGAGGATGGGGGCGGCAGAGGGCTCCTGCCTGCCACACACACAGTCACCCTGCCACCCCCTCCTGCCTCCAACCCAGCCCAGGGACCGGACCGGCACTTTGTACATATAATAACAGCAACAAGAATCATTAGGATGCTAATAGTAATAGTTAACATACACCCAGGGCACTAACTGCTGTCAGAAACAGATTAAGACATGCACAGACCCGACTTTGGAAGGTCATGGAGCTGTGCTCTCCATATTAACTCAAAGGGGAAAGTACTATAAAATAAGTATAATGAAAGCCAAGGAAGATTCCGATTTTCTGCCATCACGGGCGACTACTGCCGTCATTGCAAAACTGTCCTCATTCTGGAAGAGAGAGATGGTGTGGAAGGCTGTGGCCCCAGCTGCTGGCTGTGTGTGTGGAGGGAGGTGCTCCTGACTTCTGACACCAAGCTGCATTTGATTAACTGAGTTCCACTCCCCTTCTCCTCCTGTCCTTCCCATTCCCCCTACCGTCCACCCTCACCCTCCCTCGTTCCCCCGACCCAGGGACATCCCTCAGGGAGGGCTGCTGATTCTGACTTAAGTAGGACACCTTAGGGGACCAAATCAGCGTCCCCATTTGTATCTCTTCCAATTTTAGAATGTTGTGTTTGGTCTTTGTTAGATTTGAATTCTTCGGGTGGCAGAGAAAAAGGAAGTTGCTGATGACTGTATTTGGCTGTGGCCTTAATGTCTCCCTCAGAAGGGCGTTTTGCTGCAAATCTATGTTCAAACATTCTAAGTTGGTTCTTCTAGGCTCTACAGCATCACATCTGTTCAGGAACAGCTGTTCAGGCTGCAGCAGTGATCAAAGCTCTGCATTCCAGAGTTCCAGTGCTCTAAAAATGGCAAACACTTCTTTTTCTTTTTAAATATATATATATATATATATATAAAATCAGGAAATATATATAAATATATATTCTCTGCAAAAATCTATTTTAATAATTCTGACATCTCAGTCCAAAAGCAAAATATTCAAGTGCTGCTTTAAAATTCACCAGGAAAATTCATCAGTATGAAAGCCTCTCCCTGCTCTTTTGGATTTCAGGACTATTTTTGCGAGATTACAGAGACTTTGCAGAGTCTCAAAGAATGGGATGCGTGAGGGAAGGCTTGATTTCTATGTATAGAACGTGTTCAATTATAGTTCTATAGAAAGAAATAAAACACTTTCTCCTGGGGGGGATTTTCCTTGAATCTAAAAAAAAAAAAAAAAAAGGTTGTATAGATATATATAATATGTATGTAAATCTGTCAGTCTATCTGCCTACCTACCTACTTATCCACCCACCCATTCGTCCATCCGTATACCCACCCACCCATCTATCCATCCACCCAGCCATCCATCCGTCTAGCTAGTTAGATATCCTTTCTTGGCACCCATGTGATTCGGTTGGTTGCGCCACTCCTTAGTTCTCTCAATTTAGGAGATGATATAACTACCACAAAAATCACAGTATTGTTAAAGACATCCTCGTCAGACAAAATAAAGAGAAATAACTTTTCAATGCATTTGTAAAATGGTATCCTTTCAGTATAACTCCTCTTTGGCTGGTTGGAAACTCAAAAGGGGCAAGGTGAAACAGGACCTAATATCTGTGTGCCTGGGTTTGAATCCTGGCTTTGCAGATTAGTTAACCTTTCGGAACATTAGCCACCTGAAAGTGACCACACTAACAGTACCTATCGCATGAAGTTGTGGGACGTTGAAAAGAGGAAACACCTCTCGAGAGCAAGATGCCTGGCACTTGGTAAGCACGGCATCCATGCCAGTTGTCGTTGTAATTATTTTTGTTCTTCTCCCTCCCAGAACTGCTTGTGGTTCTGGGATTTGGGGGTTCGTAGTACTACAGAAAACGGTCCTTTTTATTTGTTTCCTGCCCCAGACTGATCTTTCACTGGTGGTCAAAGAGAAAAGATATGCATTAAGAAGTTCTTCAAAGTGAATAGAAATGACACTTCAACTCCCCTGCCCCATCTCCTGGAATGAACGGTACACCAAGTCTGGCCACTGAACCACAGACACACACTTAAGGGAAGCCAGTAGGCAGACAAGAACCATAGAGGTAGCCAGAGCCATCCAGGCCTGATGACAGAAGAGCTTCCATCTGGCCTTCTTACCTGGTTTCCACTACCCAACTCCATGACCTTGAGTGAATCCCTCAAGCAAGAGTCAATTCTTCAGGGGCAAGTAGCCTCATGTTAGGACTCAAAATCAAAACTCCCATTCTCTCCTGCAACTTTTGTTTCATCTTCCTGTCTCTATACTTTCAAACATGACACCTAGCACCCAGATTCATTTTAAGAATGAAGCTTCTGTTTGGGGACGCCTGGGTGGCTCAGTCGTTAAGCGTCTGCCTTTGGTTGGGGTCATGATCCCAGGGTCCTGGGGTCGGGCCCCACATCGGGCTCCCTGCTCAGCGGGAAGCCTGCTTCTCCCTCTCCCACTCCCCCTGCTTGTGTTCCTGCTCTCGCTGTGTCTCTGTCAAATAAATAAAATCTGAAAAAAAAAAAAAAAAGAACGAAGCTTCTGGTTTTTTTTTAAGATTTTATTTATTTGACAGAGAGAGACACAGTGAGAGAGGGAACACAAGCAGGGGGGTGGGAGAGGGAGAAGCAGGCTTTCTGCCAAGCAGGGACCCCGATGCGGGGCCCGACCCCAGGACCCTGGGATCGTGACCTGAGCCGAAGGCAGACACTTAACGACTGAGCCACCCAGGCGCCCCTGAAGCTTCTGTTTTAAAAGCAAATGCAAGGGGCGCCTGGGTGGCTCAGTCAGTTAAGCATCTGCCTTCGGCTCTGGTCACGATCTCAGGATCCCGGGATGGAGCCCCGGCTCAGGCTCCCTGCTCAGTGGGGAGTCTGCTTCTCCCTCTCCCTCTGCCCCTCCCCCTGCTCGGTGTGCTCCCTCGCTCTCTCTTTTTCTCAAAAAAAAAAAAAAAAAGCAAATACCAACTGAAAAAAATATCCTGTCCATTGCTATTCCCCTGGCAGTGAGGTTTATAGGGAAAAAATGTGGGATTTGGTAGATGGGGATTGAATCCAACCTTTACCACATACTGGCTGTGTAACCTTGCAAGTCACCCAACTTTTCCTGGAGATAGTTCTGCGTTCTGTTTAGTACCTCCCATGGGTGCTAACTATGCTAATGTATGTAAGTGCCTGACCTACCAAGGTGGTCAGCAATTAGTGGTTTTGCTCTTTCAGAACCACTCCATCATTGCTGAGTTAGGAGAGCTGAGTCCCCTGATAGACGAGCCCATTCCACGCCCCCGCCCCCACCCCCCACTCCCCACCCTTGTGGCAGATCTTTGAAATCAAATCTTCAACCAGCAGTTAAACACACAAGGGCTGCTTCACTTTTCCCTCAACCATGAGAGGTGAATGATGCCTCCTTTCATTCAAATAAGGAGGCTCAGGTCTGTAGTGGACCCTGCCTAAAACCTTTTATGAAGTTTCGCAGATTTTTATTACCACCAGTTCTCATCCTGGGTAACTCATTTCAGAACAAATTTTAAATGCCTTGTGTTGCCCTTAGTGGGTTCTGCAGTGGGGTGGGCGTGGGAGGGTCGCTCCTGGGTCTGTTTGGTTCTTTTCTCTCTCTTTTGGTGTTGGAGGGGGGTGAGAGATGAGTTGAAAATAATCTCTTTAAAATGGTGACATTTGCTTAATGACATTGACATTTTTATGGTATCAAAGCCCTGCTTACTGAAATAGAACTCCAATGAAAAGGATAAAGAAAGCTCAAGCTTAGCTTTTGGCATTTGTATTCACTGATTCACCACCCTCCACCCCCCATCTACCCACCAGCAGTTTTTCTCTGACACTTAATCAGATTATACCCAATAGAAAACACTGGTGGCTTGCGCATGCAGTGCATTTGGACGCCACTGTTCATTTTTAACTTCCTTGAGACAAACTGTACTTTTCCACCTCTGGTCACCACACTGAATCACAGTATGACACTTTTTCCAGCCAGTCAACAATGACACCCAATTTGACTAGAAAAAGATTCGAACTTAAAATATCCCGACAAGATTCAGGCATGCCAAAACAAAATGTTCTTTAATGAGAGAGACTGCACTGGTACTGCTGAAGAGTTCATAGTAGGGCACAGATGCTCATTTTCTGAATTCTTAAGAGTTTATTCAAAGCCTGCGGTCCCTATTCTCAGAGCATCGGCAGAGGTGCAGGGGGACATTTGCAAGGGAAAATTTTCCAAGGAGGGAAATGATATAAATGATCAGAAAGATAGCATGTCATGAAGGCTTGTCTGAGGTAGCACCTGGGATGGCCCTCACGAGAAGGAAGGGCTGATCTGAGCCAGGGAGCGGCATAATCAAAATCGCTTTACAAGGTGACGGTTCATTTTGCAAAGCAATTTCTCTCTTTTGGAACTGGGAGTAGAGGGAGGGGAATTAAGGAGCTGAACTGGAAACGGTGCAGGGGTTAGAAGCAAGGCAACCACGTCAAAACCCCGTAAAGTTAAATGTGGACAAGGACAACAGCCCTGGGTATGACTAGGGAGGGACAGGACCAAGAGCCCTTGCAGAACAAAAAAAACAAAGTGAGATTCTTTGACTTCCTGAGACCAGTAAACATACCAACATGTACAGCAATGTATCACAAGTATGTCCCGTGGGGATCCCATGTTATCTGTAATCAGAGACTACAGGCAAAGTAATTTGGTGGTGGGGGGAGAGACACTTTAAACAAAGAAAGAGAGATTTCTTCACTGTACAACTTCTCAAAGCCTTAACAAGCTAGCTGCATATTTTGATTTTCTACGAAACAGGGTACCTTATTTTCTAGGCTTATTTAATGACAGAACTTTAAATTTTTTTGTCTGTTTCTTGTAGAGAGGATTACCTTAGTGATCTGAAGATCACAATTTGTCAAATACATATTAAGAGTTTCTTGTTTATCATTCCGTCATTACATACTTCAGAAAAAGAATTACGCTTTGAATGTTTTTATTTCATTGACATCTTCACAATTCTTTAATTTTTAAAATCAGGAATTTACTTTCCCCATGACTTCTAACCAGACATTAGGGAGTATTTATCAAACTTAAAAAAAAAAAAATTCCTAAAAAGATTATTTTCCTTTTGAACTGGGTATGGATACAAAACCATTACCAAAAGAGGTTAGGAAATAACTTAATTGTTAATAGTGGTTAAGAATGGGGTAGAGAACTTTCCTTTTTGGGTGAGTTTGGGTGAACTACCAGTGAATAAGGAAACACAGCCTAGATGGCCTCTCACACCCTTTTCAGATTCACTGTTCTGTGATTTAAAACACCGAAGTACTGCACCTACATATTATTTCAAGATTCAGTTGTTACATCAAGATTATTTCAAGATTTAGTTGTTACATCACTTGTAGTTGATATGCCTAAAATAAAGAGTCCTAAAATAAAGAAACACAATCTACTCATGTTTGTTTTTTTTCTCTTCAAGTGCCTAAACCAACCCAGAATGCCAAGGGATGTTGTAGAAGGTGGCAATCAAACGCCACGCACATCTCCAATGTCCCCGGGGCTTACTTAGGGACCCTTCACTGAACTCTGAACAGGAGTTTTAGCTACTGTCAGCCAAAGCTTCTGTGACCCGGTATTCCTGGGAGAGCCCATGTGCTGCTGGTTCAGCCCCTCAGGCGCCCCCTACAGTTCATAGAGCTGCATATTGGGGGGAAAAAAATTTAGAAGCAAAAGACCTCTATGGTCCGTTTGTCTCAGGACGAGAATTGCTTCTTCTAGTCTTAAGAGTACTGTACTCAAGGTGAGAAAGAACAGAAATCAAATTTGACAAAACAGAATATCCTCCGGGTCATACTTTATGTCATAATAAAGCGTTAAGTTAAAAGTTTGAAAATGCAGTTTAAAATGTAAATACTAATACATCACAGGACTCGGTAGTCCCCATGATTAATGGGCCAAATCAAAGACGGTACTTTGAATTCACATGCTATAGAGATTATTATCCCTGAGGCCATATCCTATGATGTTAGGATCTCGGGAGGAACTGGGGGTTGAAAGTTAAGACTTGTTGACCGTGATCCTCTTGCACGGCGGCCAAAAATCAAGGCTCTTCATTAGCAAAGACCACAAACTAAACTTCCCAGATAGTGACCTTCTCTATGAAGACACACGTTCCCTTACTTTTGTTGGACATTTGGCCTTAAGCAGGTGACCTGGCCTTAAGCTCGGATCCTGACTGAGGCCTCAACACACATACTGAATGCAAAAAGAAAAAGAAAAAAGGACTCTGCAGGACGGTATGTGAACAAATAGTGCAGATCAAAGACCACAAGCCACCGATACTCATAAACTTACATAAGCAATGCACACTTGCCACTAGTACTTATATGACTGGACATCTTTTCATATCAGTTTGTTCTGCGTTGGCCCAAGAGTACATACCTAGTATTTTTTTAATGATACATTCCTAATCATGGAAGCATAATCTATTTATGTTCACAATAAATAAGTATATTAAAAGAAAGCTGAGTTAAAAGTTTTATTCATTCAACATCTCACATTACAAATATTTAAAAATTATATGCATACTGGTATAAATAGTCATTTGCAAACTATTTAATAACATTAATTTTCCACTAGCACTTCAACAAATGAACTCTTTTAAAAAAGGAACTGTGTTATATAACTTAAGAGTAGAACATACAAAAATAGGAACTTAACGTGAAAATGACTTTAATAAAAAATGAATTACCCTTATTTAAAATGCTATAATAAATACTACAACCTCCCCATACACAGTAAAAACTATATGGAAATTCAGCCAAGTAGTACAATTAACTGACATACTTAAATAACTTTTCCTTCTGATAATATGAGCAATACACTGGAAAAAAAAAACATTAGGGATTAGTAAAAACTAGACACCCACTTGCTAAAAGTTTCACTTCCAAAAAATATAACAAAAATCTGATGAAAATTATAAAAACTAATTATACTTTAAATTTTAAAAATATAAAAAATAAAACAGTTGAATACAATATTGTCCCAATTCTTACAATGCTATCAATCACAGTAGCTTTAAAATAAGATAATAAAATAAAGCAAATGACCAAAACCTCTTTTATTCCATTTTTAAAAATAATCTCAAATTTACATTAGTAGAAAGATTGATTTCTGATTCTTTTCTTTAGAAACACCAGCAAGAAAGAGGATTACTCTTAACAGTAGAAAATGACATTTTTAAATGTCTGCAATTAAAAACAAAGAATTACACTGCAAAGATCTTTCAAAAGTTTGAAATAAGTATTGCACATAACTTGAAGTTAACTTGCCACAATTCATCACATTCAAGTTTTAAATCACCTTTTAACAGAAGATTCAACTCTTCAAAACAAAAGGGGTGAATTATCAAGTCTTTCCAACAGCACTCTCATAAAATGCTAAATTCATTCACTGCAAGTTTTATTTTGCATTCTGCAGAGGTCTGTGTATGGAGAAGTATATATATTATACCAAAGCGTGGGGACCAAAGGGGAAGGGAGAGGGTTCCTTTACATAGAAAATAATCAGAAACACTTTATTTTACATTGCAAAAATAACCATGTAATTACTCTGTAACTACATTGTAAGTACATGGCCGGTGCCATGCTAGTGCGCTAGAACTACATGCTTGGTAAATTGAAGTGATACCCTAAAATCTGTAAACTAATTACATGTTAATTATGTTTTGAGTTACACGGTAACTCCCAACTACAATCCCATGTAATCTGAAGGACATGTAATCAATAAAGTTCAGAGTAATAGATAGTAATTGTTTATGCCCTGTAAATTGAAGTGTAACCAAATAATCTGTAAACACGCTTGTCACACAATCACAAGTAAATATTAGTAGAATAACAATTTCTTACATTAGTCATGCATACTAACATTACACACCTGTCCCACGGCAGGCTATTTTTTTTTTCTTTATATATAATTAAAAGAGCAGACATCTCTGAATCAAACACTTAACATCAATTTATTAATATTAAAAATGGCTAAACATTCACCAAGAATGTCTGCGTTATGAATAATTTTAAAAACTTAGTAAGAAGCTGTAGACAATTCTGTTATTTTAAATTTCTACCCTATGCTTATGCATTTAATTTTTTTTTCTTTTTAGGAACTACAGTGTTATCTGTCATTCTCATGCGAATTGTTTTCCTTAATTTGTGACTTTACATAGACTATTTCTTAAATTATAGGTGCACCAATAGCTGGTGCTGGGGAAGGATGTTTAAGCAACATGCTTTCTCTTCTCTGCAGACTCGAAAATAGCATTGCCAGTGCACAACAGCCGTAATCTAAACTGTATGCAGAGCACTGAAATGTATAAAAAGCAGAATATAAGAAAATAAAATTTATTAAAATTATTTATATTAAAAAATGAAGTATATGAAGATCTCTCAGTAATAAAAGTACAAAAAGCTACTCTTTGCAATATGAAAAATTGAGGTATTGCATAAAGAGATATCCCGTCAGTGAAAAGTGTGCCTAAAAATGTTCACTGTTGGAAAAACAAGATATACAAAAGTAGTGCATAACAAATATACATTATGTGCATGACAAAATAAGTTAGCTACAAAAACACTGTACCGAAATTCAGCAGGTCATGTACAAAGGGAAAAATTATTATTCAAAGCTAGTTCTCAAACAGTGTTATTTCTCGGTAACTCATCACACCTGTTTACTGAGTAGGACCAGCACAATAGCACACCCCAAGCCACCTACAAGCATTTAAAAGAATAAAAAGAGGCAAATGAACATTTTGATTAGAATTATGTAGTTCAGGAGAAAAGAAAAAAAAGTCCCTGACCAGCTACACAAGAGCACCCTCCATTCGCATGACTGCTTTCAGTATTTGCAGGGAATTCTTTAAAAGCAGCTCCCTTTCTACGTTTGACCATTAGACAGCATATGCCTCCATTTTGACCTTTGGAACTTAACAGGTATATAGTTCATTAAAGCCTGTATTAAAAATAAAGGCCTGCTTTTCCTAGCGATAATCAGTAGGGGTCATCAGCCAGGTGGTTCCACCTTAGTGCCGGGGCAAGTCTTTGGTTTTGAAGGATCCCAGATGGTACTGTTAGGTAGCACAACTAGCAAGATTGCCGTTAGATTTTTTTTTTTTTTTTTTGATGTTTTGCACACTGGTAATCATCCTTTTAATGGTGGGTAGGGCATTTGATAAGAGAATGTCAATTAAAATAAAAGTTACTTCCATGACCAGGGCTTCAAGAGACTATTTTAAATTTACTCCTGAAGCATACCGTTCAACACATAATAACGCCTTTCAAAGCTAGAATTTTATTTATAATAAAGCATGCATTACTTGATGAAGTTGGCACTTCAAACACTGACTATGTCCCATGCTAAGTTCTGAAACGGTAATGTTATTTTATTTTATAGGAAGAGTAAGATAAACATACGTACCTTTGCACAGATTTACACAGTTACTTAGTTCAACAGTGCAAAACACTTTGCAACTACTTGACTTTTTTTTTTTTAACTTTTTTTTTTCATTTTCTATGTTACAACTAAATTACAGGATACCCAAAGTAACTTTAAATCTAAAAGTAAGCCAATCAACAGCCAATTTGTATATTGGTTTTGTTTTCCAGTTTGGGCTACAATTGTACTATAACACAAAATCAAAAACGACATCCTTGAGGTATCTCTAGGTCCGTTCTGTTCGGTCTTGTTTTTGAACGTCAAAATGGAGCAAAGGCTGACACCTGATGAGTGTTCGTAAATTAGGATAGAGAGTTTATACAGAACATCAAAAATAAAATTTATACATTTGTTCTTCAGGAGAGGAAATGCTAGTTTTCCCACCAGTTGTCATTAATTCTAGCTTTGGTAGGTTTCCTGGGGCTGTGACCGGATAAGGAAGTTTAAAAAGAAGTAAGTGCACTCCCCTCAGCAGTAAATTTACCCAATTTTTACACTCTAGTTTTAAAAATGGTTGAAAAGAAAATCAACCTAGCTCTGCCTACTTAACTATTTGTTGTCTGATGCAGTTACTGGTAACTCGGAGGCGTCATGAAATTCTATTCGGCCTCTACACCCTCACAACTTTTGTTTTAATGCTGCTTCAATCTTGCTCATGCATTTGTGTTTGCTTTAACATGCTCTTTCCTGTTAATAATTGTTAACTTCCTCCACTGCTGTTAAATGAATAAAAAAGGGGGGAGGGGGAAAAAAGAGAGGCAAAAAAGAAAGAGAGAAAGGAAAAGGCAAAAGCACTTCTCTGGGGGAAAAACTGTGTCAGGACAGACTGATAGTGTTATCGGTGCGTGGTTAATTTTAATAAAAGTATTCTTATATGTTATATTATTACCAATAATTTAATTAAAAACCCAAAATACTCTATTGTTTCATTTCTCTTTTAATATTTCTCTTTCTCCTCTAAGAAAATGTTACAGGAAGTTTGGATCCTCTTGGTCTCCAGCAAAACAAGAGAACAAAACTTCCATGCAACACGATGGCAATACGAAAAAGGAGTTCTTACATATTGTTTTCAGTGACACAAGAATCTACAAAACGCCTATATTATAGGTCATTCTTTTCATTAGACTATTGTTAAGTTACGGGCTGCTACAAAAGGACATGCCAGCGTGAAGAGGTTGAGGAAGGGGTCAGAATTAACAGAAGAGTGCACTTATTCTGAGGCCTGAAAACGAGCGCTGTAGTTACCCTTTAGTTCCAGCGGAATGAAATATGTCGCGGACGGTCACCGCCTTCCTTCACCAGGGGCTTGTGGAATTCCCTGCCAGCACGAGAATGAATAGCAGCCCAGCAATATTCACAGTAATACTGCAGACAGGTAACATTAGCACAGAAAAATGGAGCAAATTTTCCCCCACAACGGGCCCCCTGACATTCATCACACAGCTGATCATCCAAGACATATGGCTTAACTTCCACCTGCAATTAAAAATAAAAGAAATGAGTTTACGTTTTTTAATGAGTGGCCCAGGCAACTCTGACTATGGTGCGTACATTTCCATCCACTGTCTGAGTGACTCTATGCCAGGGTGCCCAAAAACAAGGGTCAATAGTTCTTTTATTGGAATTAAGATAATCCATCTTCTCAGAACCTGGTAAGGTTTTTATACCCATCGTCTTACATTTCTGTCTTATTAAAAAGCCACTTTTCAAAGGAAAATGGGATTCTACCAGAAATCAAAAAGGGAAGCCAACTGTTTAGAACATTATGAGATTAAACCCACAGGACAGTATTTATAGGCACAAACCATCACTTTAATTAGTGGATCTGGATTTTTGTCATATGTGGAATTATAATGTAAACAAACCACCTAAGAGCTTCCCAGTTCCACAAAACAGCACTTCAATATTCACATCAGAGGGAAGATGCGTGGCTTCTGCGTCATAAGCTTCTAAGTTGTAATAAAGCCTGGGTCAGGGTTTCTATTTACAGTGTACACATCTTGGGTTATAACCACAAACTCAGAACTCTGAGAAAACAAGATTCAGCCATAGTACTTACAACCTAAAACCTTGCTTTGTTCTTTGTCAGTAAGAATGGTTGACTTCAGTCTAAAACTCAGAGGTGAATTTATACAACTGGGTCTGTTCCAGTGTTCAATAGGCCAACCTGTCATTTGGGTCTCTCAAGCATTAAAAATAATCTGGCTATTAATTCACCAGTGAGAAAAGAGTAGGTTATTTTTACTCTTGGAGAGATTCATGGCTAACTTCCCTTATACCAGGCTATCACTACCACTGGTGCCATCTCGTTCCGACAAGGAATCCTGACAAAGGTTAGCTGTGAACAAGACGAGTGCATGAAGACAGGAAGAGCAGACAAAACTAGAGCATTAGCCTTCCGGCCCTGAGGCCATTCCATAACATCTACGGAGTGGCAAGAACCCTGGTCAAAGATCTGATCGCAGAGGAATACAAATGAAGTCTGCATTTCCAATGACTAACCTTACACCTCTGACACCTTTGTTGGGACGAAGCAGCAAGGCAGAAGACCCTGCTTACACGGATGTAGGAATGTTTTAGTGTGAATAAAAAAACAAGTGGGCTTGTTAATGTATACTGCAACTGGTCTTGCCGTCTTCCTCTGTGTTTATAATAGAATCTATACCTTTCTTTTTATAGATTCACAATATAGTATAATATCCACTATAATCTTATATTTTATACTGACACTGAAGTAGCATACACATGAAATGAAACATAAGCAGTAAGTGTAAACCACTATCGACTTGATAGTTTCTACATAATGAATTGAGAACAGCACAATACAATCAATCAATAAGGACTTTTTTGAGCACAATGCCTCAGAGTGTTGATATCTAAGTCAGTCCTAATGAAAGTGCCAGTCTCCCATGAAATAAGGAGCTGACACCAGAATATAAATCAACGCATTGCTTCTTTCATCAAGAGAGTCTTTCTACGGGGAGGAAAAAAAACAAGTCAGCTGAACTAAACATTTTACTGCTTACTAATGTAGCTGATTCACATTCTGGTGTAAATTCCTATCTCACCACAAGCTAGTACCATTGGCTGCCGGCCATCGATACCCAGGCCACACTTTGAGTAGTATCGGTATAAGATACACTTATATCTATCAGAACATAAACTCCTGAGGACAGGGACTTCTTGTCCTAGAGGCTAAAACATTTGTTGAATGCATGAAACACAAAGATAAGAAATAAATCTGTGAATGCAAAGAAATAAGATGGACAATGGAACACAGAGTTTCAAATACAGTACCTTAGAAAACAGAGGAGAACACTATCTCTGAGGTTTTCTCCAGCTTTTTAATTCAGAAGCTAAACCAACAAAGAGGAATTTAAAGTGCTGAAAATAATGCTAATTACTACCTAATTTCAGGTGGTAGAATACACTACAAATAAAAAGATTATGATTTCTTCTACTTAATTTCTTACAATGAAATATTGCTAAGATATGCAGTCCTACAAGTGAATTTATTCAGTCATTTGTTACATAGTACACTGGAAAAATAGGGCTTACTGAGGTATTCATGATCAAAAAAAAAAAGGTCAGGAGATCTCAAGGGCATTGATGTTTGTACTTGATATAATGATATTTACTGAATGACTGACTAACTGAATAAATGAATGAATGGAGGCGATAGCTTAGGAGATTAAATTGCCCCGAGTAAACTGATATAGCGTTCTGGTTAGGCTACTCAAAACACGAAGGGATAGAAAAAATTCGTAGGAATCCTTAGATGTATTACAAAGCATACACCTAATTGGTCCTAGAGGCATAACTGTCAGCTGCCAATTTTACTGTCATATAAAATCCCCCCATTCCAATCTTGGTAATGACACACTGAGAGGGCCATTTCTAGAACTTTCTGGAATATAATCTACGACTTACCCGTTTATCTATCTCTCCATGCTGCAGCTGAACAAAGCGGGCACTGATAGCAGCTATGTAACTCTGTTGATTAGAGAATGCAACTCGCCCAGCGCCTTTTGGGTATTTCAGCTCAGGGTCGGTATCAATCCCAGCATAGCACACACCTCCATACAGACGATCCATTATCATGGCAAGCTCCACTAAATGAGAAAGGAGCAAAGAGGGTATGTGAAATCAGGAAAATCAGGAAAATCCATCTAGTTCACCAAAGGTTTCATCTAAAGCAGTTCATCTGTATTCTGAGCTCATATCCTTATTATAATTACTAAATCAATCATTAATCTTTAATCTTTTAAGTAAGGGCAGGTGCTCTGCTGGGTGCTTCACATATGTTCTCTTTTCACAAACAACCCTAGGAAGTAGGTAGTAATTTCCTGGGGAAATCGAGGCACAGATGGTTAAGTGACAGTGCTGGGCTCAGCACCCTGGTCTGTCTGCTTCTATACCATGTTGGGACACCATACATTTACAGTTAATAACGTATTGCTTAGTATAAACAATCATGTGAACACTAGAAAATTGATTGGCAGACTTTGTGTGGAGGTCCTCCTAGATTATCATCATCAAATCCTTGTTACCTTTCCCTACAGTCTAGCTATTCACCAATTTTTTATATAAAAACCTGAAATAATGAATGTATCACGTTCTCCATGAAATGTTACAATTTTGAAACTGCATTCTTGTTCATTTTATGTTTTTTTTTTCTCACTTATACCAATAAACCTCATTTTACTTGAAGTTAGGGATGAAATTTCTCCTGTAAGTACTACTCTTAAAAATACGATGCACTGCTGAGAACCCTACTGTGTTTCGGAGCTCAGTAAATAGCTGGTAAGCAAATGTGGGCATGGGAAACAAACCCTGAAATTCTTGACATATAATCTACTCTCGAAGGGTTTTTCCAGATGATGATGAGAATGATGCTCAACACCACACACAGCACTTGGCACCACTTTTTCCCACTTAATCCTCAGAACAATTCTATATGAAGCAGATACACTTACTACTCCATTTGACTGATGAGGAAATTGAAAATTAGGGAAAATAATTTGTCCAACGTCATTCTACTATTAACTGGGAGCAGAGCACATGAATTCAAACCCAGATACTTTGACTCTAAAACTCTCGCTCTTGGACATTAACTCAAAATGCTCCTGGAGAATTTTCCTAAAAATCTTTATAAGGTATTTCTTATACTAAAGGGTAAAGGGGGTATTTCTGTTTGTTTCATCATACCAGCTCGTAATGGTCGAGGAACACCACCAACAAATATAGTTTTTCGTGGGTCAAGAGGCTGTGAACCATCCATCACAAAGTCACTGTCACTGAGATTCCAAGGCCGAATCTGTACCTAGGGAGCAGACAAACCGAAATGTCTCATTTTTAATGCAGACAATTTATGAGGAAATAAGTTTAAAATTATTGCAGAGTATTTTTAGAGCAACAATAATCCACATCATTATAAATCAATAAAGCTATAAAATTAGAAGACTTACATATAGCGTAGCCCAACCCTTCATTTCATTTTTAAGAGTAAACCAACTGATTTTTTAAGTGAACCATTTTTAAGTGAACCAAAGTGGAAAGTTCAATTTTTATTATCTATTATAAGCTAAATCACTAACATGTCCTTAATCACTAGTAAGTCAATCAGCTATTTCTCAAATTATTTGGGCTTCTATCTTCCCCAATCCCTCAATATCCACATAATGTAAGTTAGTACAGTATTTGATGTTGATCAGAATATAGTGCTAAGTAAACTAGGATTGTGTGTCCAATCCTACAAACACAAACTGCTCCTGATACTAACAAATCTGTTGCATTATTTCAAAAAGCATTTCAAAGTAAAAAGGTATATATTTGCAGTAAACTTATGATAAAACACTTCAATGTGTCCACTGCTTTAGTCAACTAAGAATCGTGCACCTTATTTTTATTGTTTGCATTTATTAATTGTTAGAAATGCCCACACCAAAGGCTATGAATGGATTCATAGTAGGATATTCCCAATATGCACATCAACAAAGTCCTAAGCCAGAGGTCCCAAATTCAAATACCTATGGGGACTGCAAGGGAACATAAACAAGTCAAGTATAGAGAATTTAGGCCATGGGAACTCTGGGAAAAGTGTTCCGGACTTAGGCAATCCCAAGACACCAAGAGGAGCTCCATTAACTATTACTTGAGCTGAACCCATAGGCACCTCCATTCTGAACTGTACCCCATTACTAGATCTGGCTGAGTGATAATAAATTGTTGATTTGCCAGATTCGTCCAAATAGGCCAGTTGCTACTATTCCTAAAGACTAAATTTTATGACAAAAACTTTTTCAAAAAGAAAAAACAGTATGCCATGTACCTCTCTGTATATACAAAATTCATTTTACTTTGGGAGAGTACCATGAGCAAAAAGTTAAGAATAGTATTGGGTAAAATCTTGAACAAAGAGAGGAAGGAGACAGACAAATATCTATTTGTGATTTTTGAGTTCTATTATTCAGAGGAAATTCAGCTACTTTATCTTTATCAAATGCATTATCAAGTTAAATCTTTTAATGGTAAAGACTTACCACTATTTTAATTAACCAAAAAATTCAATGTCAAAATAATGTGTGTAAATAATATAGAATGTCAACATTATGAGGTTGGCAACAACAGCATTTGTAAGTAGATTACAAACACATCAATTAACAGATACATCAAGATGTCTGTGGGTTTTCAAACAAAGCAGAGATGAAGGCAAAAATAAGAAGCTATTTTCATGTTAGACAGCACTCACTGGCTTATCTTTGATAGTGGGACTTGACACACACAGGTAGAGTTTTCCATCTTCTTCAATACATGCATCAATCAGAGCCTGAACAGAGCTTTCATCTTGAAAGAGCAGGAATGCATAGCCTGATAAAAAGAAAAAAAAAAAAAAAAAAAAGGCTTATTTGTTCTCTAATTTTTTTTTAATTCTTCAACAGAAAGGAAGTATAAGCTGAAACTAAGGAAGGGAAAAAGAGTAAAAAAAAAAATTAAGAAAACTTAAATCTTCCTAGGCAAAGTCTGATAGTATCAACATTAAGTTCAGTTTGTTATCTTGAAACATCTTTTAAAGTAAAATTAAATTTGAACTGAAAGTATGTATTAGGTATAAATTTAAAGATGCATTTGGGAAAATATAAGTTTAACAATGGAAAATCTTACAGCGGAGGTAAACATTTATGAAAAGGCTAAACATTAAACAATATAAGGATACACTGTACATGTATACTGAATCTTGAGAATTACCTTTAGGAGGAAAATAGGATTTGCTCTCTGCTTTATGAGGCCAATCCACAATCAAAGGGCCAAAGCGACGAAAACTAGCTGTGATCTCATCTAATGAACAACAAAGCAAAAAAAAGTAAATTTAAATATTTCTATAATCATTTTGGGGAAGTAGTTTAGAAAAAAACAGTTTCAAATCTATTATTTACAAGAACAATACAAAGAACTCCTGTATCCCCTTCACCTAGATTCCCCCAACTGTTACTATTTTACACATTTGCCTTCCCCTTCCTCCTTCTTTCTATCTCTATGTATGCATGAATCAACCTATCTACCTACCTACCTACCTATCATTTTTTTTTTCTAACGTGACACTCTATAACCAAGAAATAGAACCACTGGCACCTGCTCAAAGCAAGGTCATTTCCTCATATATTACCATGTAACCTTCCCAATCAGGAAATCAATATTCATACAGTATTACTCCCCAATTCACAGACTCCATCCAAATTTCAAACTATCCCAATAGTATCTCTTTTCCCCTTTCTGATCCAGAATCCTATCCAGAACACACAATACACTTAAGATGTTCTGTCCCTATAGGGTATCCGTACTCTTCACTTTTGGAACAGCTTCTCACTCTTTCCTATCTTTTACATATTTGACAGTCCTAAAAGTATAGAGGCCATTCATTCTGTAGGATGACTCCCAGCCTGTACCATTTCCTCATGACCAGACTCATGAGTAGACTATAGGAAAATAAATTTCCAAAGAACTTCTGGAAAGAGTAGGTAAGCATGTATAGATAAGACCTGGGAGGAGGGCAGGACAGAGGAAAAGAAGAGATGGGGGATGTGTTCAAATTCCAAGCTGGTAGAACTGTTTTCCTCTCCTCCAGATTGTGAAAACAGTACAGTCTGCTCTGCTCTGCTGCCTGTTTCTGCAGTACCATTTAGCTCATATAAGAGAGACTGGTGAATAGAGGAATGAAATCACTATAACCTGGAAGCTGTCCTGGTTCGCAAATGATTGTTCCTGGGCAAGGTGAGCTAGCATAGTGGGAGTAGAATTATAACCTTCATCAGGAAGAGAAAAAGCCCCTCACTTGTCTGATATGCAGGCAGGAGCCCTCCTACTCTCTTATAAGGAAATAAAAAATGAGCACAGCAACCAGGGCTCTCTTGCTAGAGAGGCACACTCCCAACCTTGCAGGGCTCTCATCTCCTGGGAGTGTGCACTTTCTCAGGTGCTCAGAGGTCTGGTTACATCTGCACTGCCTCCAAGCCTGCAAGCCAGCATTTCTGCTCTGTTGGTTTTGTGCATTTTCAGTATTGCTTGAGGCAGCTTCTAACCACACTGAGCTACTTGCCTGAATTGTCCAAGCTATTTTCAAGGTATTAATTCTCTTTTTGTTAGTGCTTCCGGTACAAAGGTCATTGGGTTCTAAATTATTTGCTTCCTACCCTATTTCCCCAGAAACCTTATACTCTTTAGTGTATAATTCTACAGAACACAATATTCTCAGGAATACATATTTTACATTATAGTAGAAAGGTCTGTCTACTTCAATTGCTACTGATTTATCAATATGCTTGATGATTATCATAATTCCCATTAATTTTGCTCAGTTTATACCATCTCCTTTGCCAGACTAGTCATATTTACCTGTGCTCCTAAGAATTTTAGAAATTGCACATTTAAGATTGCTCAGTAATTTTCCAAAAAGATATAGACTATCTGGGCCAGAGAAGGAGTTTATTCCAGGCAAGGTCAGATAAAATTCAGTCTTTGCTCTCGTTTTGTATGTAAGCATATAATTCATTCATTAAACACCATCTGGGCTAAAGACTTGACTTTCAAGGGTCAAAAAAACAAGAATCCACAGTACTAAGGAAAATGAGAATTCCAGGTAAAGAAAAGAGCAGGCCACACCCAGGAGCTTATTAGAGAGGCCAATACTGTGACCACACGGTCAGCCCAGGATGAACACTTTGGAAAGCCAGGTCCTCTGAGAGCAGGATGAAGACTGATTCAGTCTAGCCTGAAATCCCAACACAGCTTCCACCCAAGACAACTGTTCATAGATTAAACAAAACAAAACAAAAGAGAACTGTGTTTATTTCAATCTTTGGCTTTTTGAAAACTTTGTCTCAACCTTCCAAAAGATTGACCATCTTAAGGAAAATGAAGTGACTCAATACATTTAATCTCAGTCTAAACTGGAAGTTATTAAAACCTTATTATTAGACCTTACAGGGTTTTAGAGAAAACGATTCTATTCTCCATAACATTAATTGGTTTATTGCCATTTCCATTTAGGAAACCAAGACAAAAGAGATTAGGAAAACAACCACCACCACCACCACCACCACCACTAAGGATATATGGTTGCTATACGGTCTGCTACTTGCGTTTTAGTCTGAACTTGAACTAGGGTCACTTAGGCCCACAGATGCAGAAAATATTGCTGAACAACTAATCCTCTAAACCTCTGGCTGGCTCCTAATGCAGATCTCAGCTCAAATATCACTTCCTTAAAGAGTATTTCCTTGGGACACCTGGGTGGCTCAGTCAGTTAGGCGTCCAACTCTTGATATCAGCTCAGGTCTTGATCTCAGGGTTATGAGTTCAAGCCCCGCATCGGGCTCCACACTTGGCATGGAGCCTACTTAAAAATAAATAAATAAATAAATAAATAAATAAATAAATAAATAAATAAATAAAAAGAAAGAAAGAAAGAAAGAAAAAAGAGGCTTTCCTTAACCACCTAATCTGATACCCTGAATCATATCATAAAATAGTGCAATATCACGCTATTTTCTTTTCAATACTTACTCTCTGATATTTTCTTGCATGATTACACACTTTTTATCTGCCTTCCCCTGCTAGAATTGAAACTCTATGCACACAAAGACTTTCTATCTTGGTTATACCGTAAACAAGCCTAAGAACAGTGTGTGACTTTTAAAAAGCCTGTAAGTATCTGGCAAGTGAAAAAATACTCAGAAAATGATAAAACTCTTAAGATTCCCTTTCTTGTGGTACAACTTTAGGGTTTATTTTTCAAAAGTTCATCCTTAATCTAAGAGTTCAAATTTTCAATTAATTACATTTCTGGAGCAGGTAGGAAACAAACAGGAAAACATACTGAATCTGGCCAAGGCAGCACACACAGACAAAAACGCAGTAAGCACTATGTTTGCCCACAACAGAACCCCTGAGATGGGTTTCCCAATGACAGTTACTCTTTTCATTTAATCACTTGCTTCAGCTGGTTCCCAAAGTCCTGCGCCCTTTCCGTTGTACACTAATCTTATATGCCAGGATAGAAAGACAGGACAAGAGAACAATGCAATCAAAACTGAATACCTGGAGCCAGATAAGACTGTTATTATAATAACAGCAACCACTACCTATGAGTTAGCTACTATGTGCCACAGTCCAGGCACTGTACAGTTAATAGTTCTTTGTAAATATACCTTCATCGATGTCAGGAGGTAATCCGCCCACAAACACCTTGCGAGAATATCGTTCCACTCTTTCTCCATTCTGGTGAGTGAAGCAGTGAGGTGAACCCAGGCCACTATGAAGAGGTTGATCCCCACGGCCATCATCCAAAAATCCATCTTCCATTGGAAACAATGAAGACTGACCTGGAATAGAAAGCAGGAAAAAAAGCTAACAGCACATGTTCCTTGCCATTGCTGATCTTACACAAGAAACAAAGGAAACAGCAGATTCAATAAAACGGCTTTTATTTTTCTCACTGAATAACGAATCACTTAGATATGCTCTTGAATTCCCATCACTTTGAAGTCTTAGTGGAGTCAGAGAGAAAGTACATGGTTAAATAGAAGGCTGCTCCACTATCCCCCTGGGATCCAGAAACTTCAGTGAGGTGAAATGGAAGTACAGGAGGAGGGAGCACTCTTTTGAAAGCCGTTGGCAGTAGACCGCATTGCCTTGGCAGGGCCCCAGGGCCACAGGCAGCCTAGACATGTACACTAAGGATTAAATTCGACTATCAGATGCTAGATCACTTAAATTTTTTTAAAACACAAAATAATATAGCCTACCCAATTTCCTCTAAGACTGTCCTTAAAATGAACAGGTCCATTTTTAAAGTGAGCACTCATCTTGGTTTACCTTAATGGGATATAATCAAATCCCATTTATTGCTGTTATCCAACTTCAAGGCCTAGTATTAAAGAGTTTAAGATTTTTAGGCATGCTAAAGATTTATTTTTTTTTAGTTGAGTAATTAGCAGCTGCCACTAGTGCTATCTAATTCTAAAAAGTCGTCATCAAGTTTGCTGTTTGAAAATCCTATCATACAGAATATATAAGCAGAAAAGACCAGAGATGCCAATGTGGTTAATATTATTCCCGTGTTTACCTGACAACAAAATATGAACTTTGGAAATCATAAGCAAAACACGGAGCTACAAAAAACCAGAATCTTTCAAGCACTGTTTTGTCACTTGTCAGGCTGGCCAATTTACTTCTAGGTACTACATAAGGAGTTTGTTAATGGATCCTAGAGAAATGTAGCTTCAGTGCTCTTCCTTTACTGAAACACTCCAACGCCTTTGTTGCCACACTTGTCTTCCTTTCAGCTTTCCTAACTAAACACAAGTAATAGTATATTTGTTATGAATTTACCCTACAAAACTCGAGTTATATAATGAAGATAAAAAAGGACTATAAAATTGGAGGTTATTTCCTAAATAATTTTTAAAAGTCACTTACATTTGAAAGTTGAGCTATTTGACTGTCTAATTTACTTGCTTGTAAAAAGGCAAGTAAATTAGACAGTCAAATAGCTCAACTATCACAGGCGGCAAAAATAAGGTTTATTCAGGCACCTCTAGGAAATGATTCTTTAAAATTCTCTAAAATTTCTAGAGCTTTTTCCCCCAATGTTTGAAATTTATAGGAGTAGTCACTTATTTAGCTAATCGCATTTTAAACCAAGTGTATTATGCTGACATAGTAGAAAAAAATAGACATAAGGTATTAAAGTATAACTGAGCTTCCAATATAATCAAGTCACACTATATTTTCCTTTTTAAAGATCCTTAATTTTTTTTCTTCCAAGAAATTCCTTTCAGAAAAGAAAAAGGTGAAATAAATCTTCAGATATAAGTAAGTTGAGTTTATAATACAGGACATTATTGATTCAAATCCAGATCCTACCATTCTGACTCCTTCAAATTAGAAAGTCTGTAATTTTAACTATGACATACAAAGTATGTATGGATCAAAGCTACGTTGCATTTCCCCCTCCCCTCCTTCCCCACAAGGGTAAGAAATTGAGCAAACTTGGGTCCTCTCCAAATACAACTGGTACATTCAAAAGTTAGAAACAATAATGTTACCTCTCCTTCGCCCATATGTCCTTGCTGCATGTCAAATGAGAAAAAAAAAAACAACCTTTCAAACATTGTCAGAAGAATCAACTGTGATTTCATCTACCAGCTTTTGAAACTGAAAAAAAAAAATTGGCTATGTTCCTCATTTCCTAGTAAATGTCAAAAACAAGGAATTTGGATGGTGAGAGGTCAATTTAATGCACGCTTTTTTTTTTTTAAGTTCTTCAAGGACACTGTAAAGCTGTATTGAATTTTACTTGTGGTAAGATAAGTAGTTGGCTGTAACTGTCACTCAGGATCCAGACTAGTATGACACTAAGGTAATATGTAACACGATCTAAACCAATTCCTACCACACTGATCTTAAATGCTCCCAGAATTCCCTGCTAACTAGCAATTCAGTAAATATTTCAATATTTAATTCATGACTTTTTCACCACTACAGGATAAACAGCAATTTTACACCATGGCTTTATGATTAATCCCTAATAAAGAAAATCATAACAAATGAACTCTTTAGGCAATTTATAAATTTCCTTTTAGCCAAAGGAAGTTTCTTGTCCCTTGTCAAATTTTCCACCATGTCCCAAATGCTGAAAAGTAAAAGGTTTGGCATTTTATTGCCAAGTAGGTTACAGCTAAGAAGAGAAAAAAAGTATATAATACAATATATGTATTTCCCTGAATACTTGGGAAATGGCAGTAGAAACTTTAAATCAAGAAACTTTTGAGAAAATGTCTTCCCTGAAACAAAACGGGCACTTATAAGCCCAGCTTGTCCAATTACCTCAATCCTATTCAACAAACATTGCTTAAATGCCTGATCTTGCTAGGGACTATGGATAAACAGCACATGGCCCTGACTACGACAGAACTAGCAACCTTAAATGCCAGACAGCCACATAAGCAAATAATGACAATGCAGCATACCTATTGCTATTGTAGTTATATGTTAGGTACAAGAACAGAGGAGGAGAAGCAACTGGCTCTGATTAAAGAATCAGAGAGGGGAGTGTGGCATTTGAGGAGGAGATGGGATAGCATTTGAGACCTTAAGGAAAAAAACAGAGAAAGGGCATTGCAGGCCTGGCAACGCAGCAAATAGGGGTGCTATAATGTTCAGGGAAAGATGCCTAGAACAGAAGCATACGGAACAAGTGAGGGCTTGGCTAGAGAGGAGTGTTCGAACAGGAAGCTGGGAAAGATTCCTGAGTTAGAAGGTGTAGCACCTTTAAGAAGTCATTATTACAGACTGGTCAGGGTTTTAATTCTTAGCCCACTAGATAAATGCTCAATATGTATAACTCAGTTATAACTGAGTTGTAACTTAGAAGGACCATGTGCATATTTTCCAAAATGAAATTGTGTTATACCAAAATACATTTCTCCCATTACTAGATACATTGAATTTTCACCAAAGTACTTGAACAAATGGATTAAAACCACATAATATCTCCCTCAGCTAGGATTTCACTTTGCTAGAGGTCTTAAATTGGGGGGGGGGGGGGCAGGTATTTTCTCAGTCAACCTGACATAGGCTAAAAAGACAAAGATACCATAAAAACAGATGCTTAAGAACATTCTATTCCTATGACTGCTTCAATGATAAGGGAGTTTGGGAAAATAAATTATTTGAAAATTTTGGTTCTGTCAATCTTAAAAAGTTGATTGATGCTGCTTAGATTTCCAAGAAAAGGGATATTTGAAAAGAATGGAGACTTTTAAAAGCTACAAAATTAACATAAAATTCTCATAGCTTCCATTTATCAAAAATAACTAGTTTCAGTGCTACAGATTAAAGGCAAAAATCCAATAAATCTCAAATTCTTTAAATATGTTCTTTCAAACTTTGATCTTGTGCCACATAATTAAGCTGCTTAATCTAAGAGAATTCATGGTTAAATTCTGAAAACTACCTAGAAATGTTTTCCCACATTGACAGAAAATAAGTTAGAGGTGTACAATGCTTACAACCATAAAATCTGCCAAATCAGAAAGGGAAATTAATATAAATTAGTATCAAAAAATAAAAACAATGATATTCTGAAACACAGAAAATGAGTGTTTAATTTTTTTTACCTCTACTTATTATAATGCTGTTAATAACTATACATTATTTTCAGTGTAGATTTTGACATGACATGTATACAGAAAAGTACACAAAGCATAAGTACAGAATTCAGTGAATTTCCGATAATATGAACATACCTATGTAACCAGAACCCAAACAGTAACAAAATGATAAATGGTGCCCCTTCATCCTACACGTGAAAGATGTACTAAGCACCTTTTCCCCAACTATTTCAAATTATACTTGGCTTAAGATTATTATGATGCCATACTTGTAACACAGATCTTTACCACTTTACTGAGGAAAGTGTCAGACAGATTTCCAATCTCATGATTATCAACTGTTGCATATTATTTGATGGTTCTGAAACATCCAAGGAAGTGGCAAGTTAAAAAAAATAATTCACTTTAAATATGTTTAAAGAAATCTACATTTTGGAAAACTTCCAGCTAAGTTGGCTGAAATAAACTCTGCCCAGATCTTTCCTTTAATTACCAAAGAGTACACTGTTAAAAACATTTTTAAAATGCATGCTGCTATTGAATACAAATCTTCTAGTAGCCATAGGATTTAAAATGACTACTATTTATACATTCATCTTTTATTTTTATTTCTTAGTTTTTACTTATGAGGTCCTCGATAACTTCATATTCAGTACTAATATGATTCAAGAATATTCTAATAGACTGGAAATATTCTACTATAAATTTTTATAATTTCTGGATGCATGTTGCTATTAGATCTATTGAAAAGCACTTTATTTTCAAAATGTCTTCATAAGATTGCTTACAAATATCCTATATTCACCATTAAATTCCCTCTAGTAAAACATTTTACTACTCTGGGATACTATATTTGCAAAGAAGGTACAGAAAGACTTTTCAGATCTTTTTTAAATATACATTATATCTATATATATTTCATTATAAAAATGAAGATACTATTTTTCTTAGAAAGTATCATTTTCTCACTTGTTATACCATTTGTTAAAATCAAAAAGAAATAAAGTAGCCATAACAGCGATACAATCGTAAGAAGTAAATACCTAGCATGCAGCCATTTTAAGAGTGGCACATATTCACGTGCTGATATCTAAACCTCTCTAAGATGTAGATGAGTTTTCTACGTGTGTATTGTATGATTCATTATTGTGTACATGTAGAAATAAAGAAAATATAAGCAAGTATGTGGGAATAAGCGTAAATCTTTTTTCTAGAAACAACCACAAGAACCTTTAGAGAGAAAAACTGGCATGGGGAAGGAAAGAAGGATTTCACTTCTTGATTTATCCCCTTCTGTACTATTTACATTTATTAACTATATTACTACACTTGTTCACAGACGTTTTTTTGTTTTCTTCTTGGTACTTATGTTAAAAACAAACAAATGATATATTAAAGAAAAACATCCTTTCCTACATGAGAAGACCTAATCATCTTTGTAAAGAAGATGAGGGCTAAGATATTACTAGATTTTAGTAGGCAATGAAAGACTGCCCATACTCAGGCTACTCTGGCCCACTTCAGGCCCTCCATCTACCTCTCATTGCCCCCAAGCTGAGAAAGCAGATAGCAATTCTATTTGGAAAAAAACAAGGGGAGAGGGCTCAGATTAAAAGATGTTATCAAATAACTGATTTTTTCAGTAGGACTGAAAAAAAAAAAAGTATGTCGGGGAATTAGTTAAATTAGTAAATCATTTAAAAAGATGTAAGTCAAAGACTAGAAGCTAAAAGGAATTAATCTGTTAACAAAAGAATAAAGATGATAGAACCAAAAAGTAGACAATCATCATAAAGACCAGGGCATACAATTCAACAAAGATGCAAAGAATCATTTTATTTATTTATTTATTTATTTTTTTGTTAAATGATCTTATAAATCAACCCATAATGTAATGGACTGACTCACTGTCACAAAATTATTTTAAATATATGCCTAGTAGTTGAGATTTCATATGTCACATTGGCTTGTGTTTATACTAACTTGGTGGTACAATATTCAAAGAATGTCAATAAGATACAATAAAGATGAGATAAAGATATTATTTGTAAAGAGCTATCTTAGGAAAAAAAGGGCAAAGAATGGGACTCTAGTTTCTCTACATCCCTAACCTTCAGTTTTTTACAAAAACGGAGAGCTGATCAGAGAATAACAAAAGATACCCTATGTATACATGATGACCACACAGTCAGATGTTCAGTAAGTAGTAATTTTTTCCTTTCCGCAAAAGTAAACTCCTGTGTCTATATTCTGAGGTTGTCTTCAATAATTACTCTCAGCTTTTCATTACTATTCTAAGGCTAACAATTGCAGAGTACTTTAGAATTTACAATATGTTTCCATATTATCTTTTTCATGAAGGCATCTTTCAACATCCTCCTTATTGTAGCAACTAGATCCACACTATATACATTTTCAGTAAGTGACTATAATGTACATTTCTCATGGGTAAATTATACCCTCCCCCCTTTCATAGATTTCTGTGTACCACCCCCAACCCTTAAGCAAACAATCTTCCTCCTTCCATTCCAAAGAACTATAATTAAGAGTTGTTCTATGCTAACCTTTTTTTAAAAGATCTCTTAAGTAATCTCCTCCTCTGGGACAAGCAAATATTTTAGTGGATGCTTCCAAGGGAAAGACATCCACAGAGAAAAGGAAATACATACATAAATCTGTTAAAACCTAATATATTTTGCTGTTATTCTATAACTTCTCCTGCCAGAGGTTTCATTTTTGAAGCAGTTAATCCTATGGGCTAACACAATGGAATGGAAGGTGGGGGATAAAAGGACCATGCACGAGCACTTTTATACAGAGGCGGCTGGGATTGCATGTTAGTTTTCTCAGGCAAACTAAGTTTTCAAGATGGGTAAAAGGAAAATTAACCTTTCAATCTGATGTCTGTCTCAAAACTACACCAAGACATACCAAAGGAATCTGAGGTAAGTCTGGCCCAAGCTTAACACTCCTTTCTGACTTGGCTGAGAAACTGAATCAGTTTCAGCCTTGTTTTTCATAACCATAAAATGGATGTTCTAACTACATTCCTATTACATAAAATTTACTAGGAAAAGGTATGTGATCTGGGATGAATTGTGCTTCTTCCTCAAAATTCATATGCTAAAGTCTTAACCTCCAGAACCTCAGAGTAGGACTGTATTTGACAACTGGGTCTTTGAAGAGGTAATTAAGGTTAAATGAGGTCATGGAGGTAGGCCCTAATCCAATATGACTGATGTCCTTAAAAGAAGAGATTAGGACACCATTCATGCACAAAGGGAAAATCATGTGAACACAGAGAGAAGACAGCCATCTACAAACCAAGGAGAGAGGCCTCAGAAGAAATCAACCTTGCTGGCACTTTGATCTAAAAACTTCTAACCTCCAGGACCAGAAGCTCTGAGGAAATAAATTTCTGTTTAAGCCACCAGTCTGTGGTACTTAAGGCAGCTCTAGCAAACTAATACAGCATCCAGAAAGTAGCTACGAAGTTTGGTTTTTTTATACACTTAAAATCCAAGGATTTCCCCCAAGAATGTCCTCTAAAAAAAAAAATCTGTAAAACTAATAACAGTGATGGATTGAATAATTTCCCCAGAATGTGCACCACAACACTCTTAGCACAGTTATCAATTATTATTTGTTGAAATATACGGGCAGTGTCTTTTGAAAGTCATGAGTGGTATATGAAGGTCACTGCGTAGTATAAAAACTGATGATTGAGCATGGCCAAAGGGGAAAAAAAGTAATTTGATCCACTAGATGAGTAAGCTCTTTTTATCTTTGTACATGCAAATCCCAACATTACTCCAATATAAACTGCTGAAGCTGGTAGACTATTCTGAATCTTTTTTTCATTTTATTTATTCAGGATTTAAATCCCACTTCTTTTCCAAAAAGCTTGGAGATTGCTTGAAAATTTCAAAACAAGTTATACAATGAAAATCATAGTCGAAATTCAGATGTTCATGTGAAGAGAGTTAAACAGTTCTCACATATTTTTGTCTAAACAAAAAAGAAATGGCTTTCAACTCAACAGCGGCTTGGAAGAAAAAGCTCTGAAAGTTACAGTTGAGACAAGTAGAGTAGCTATATAAAATCACCTTTCTAAAGGTTTTTAAGCCTGAATAGATTATTTATGGTGGACAGGGAAGAACAGCTCCTTATAGTTCCTTAAAGTCTTAAAATTGAATAATGAATGTAAAGCAACACAATGTACTAGGCTTTTATTTCAGTTTTAAGAAAAGACTGCATGGATAGGAGATACAAAGGGACTGCATTTAAAAATGAATGTAGTTATTTTTATGTTACTTATTTTAATAATCAGCCAAAGAAAGCATGTTCAACTATAGATGATTTTTACACTCATCTTAATCCCGTTTTGTTTTTTCCTTATAAATTTTCAGCACTAATATTCCTAACCAAAATATATATGTATATATTAGCACTAATATTCCTAGCCACAAATATTCCTAAATATTCTAATTATTTTAACTATGTAGCAGCTCTACGCTAAGTGATTTACACGCATTTCATCTTCATCACAATTCTGTGAAATGGGTAATATTTATGAGTCCAAAGGTTATCTTCATTAAATACAAATAGTGCTTTACGGTAGATTTATACGATAGGTACCCCCAAATCATGAACTAAATTGCCAGCAAAGTTACTAAAACATCAACACACAAATGAGATGAATTTATCTATAGAAGCAATCCGCCATAGAAGAGGTTTCATAAATTTGACTGAAGAGAATGGGCAATGCCTACATCTACACCAAGGTGACTAAAAACTGTCTCAACATCCCTCCACCCCCACCTTGCTTTAATTTCATGATTTTAAAGTAATCTGCTATAATCTGGACTTTGCTACTGGAGAAAGAATGACTCTGTCAGTCACCTCCAGCATCTGGTCTACCTAGTTTTATTCCTTATTAAAATGTATAAATTGGCATCTGGTCCTAGCTGGTTGGTTATTAAGAACTAACACTTGATCAAATATGATAAAATCAAGTTCTAGGACCCTCTGAGATGAACACTGGATCTGAGACCATGGCAGTCATAACCCTTCTGGGATTATGCTTAAGGAACCAGCAAGTTCTCCCTCTTTGACAACTCTTTGTTCTTTATCTTCCTATCTTTCAGTTTGAGACAATATTAACCTCAGCTTGTATACCTTTCTAATAAACACAGTTTCCATGCACGCGACAGCAAAAACCATCCAGTCCCTTTTAGAATCTATGGACAAGTAAAATTTCAAAACAATTATTTGGGCGAAAAATTACCTTTATTTTTCATTGCCAAGTAAGGGTCACAAAAAATAATCTATTCATAAAAGAAAGGATATTAATGGCAGGGGCAGAGGAGGCAATCTCACAATAATAGACTCAAAAAAAATGAAGTGAATTTAGCTTTAAGGAAAACCCATTAGAGAGTCTCACCTCAACAAAGATGGACTCCAGGGGCAACTGATCTAATTTAGCAACTGCATGAGGAAATTGAGACAAAGAAGAGTTGACCACTTTGCCTAAGATCGCACATCAGCATCTCAAATCTTGGGTTCATTGCCATTTCCAGCACACAGACTGGGGAACTCGTTTCACAGGAAAAGCTAAAATCCTGCTATAATGGCAACCCTTATATTATTCCCACTTATCTTGATGCCATTATCACCACTGGGTTTGGTTTTCAGTCCACACACATTTATACTGAAATATTATATTTTGGCATTATTTCTGGTAGCTGTAGCATGAAAAGACCAAAGTCCGATGAATAAGTGAGGCTTTTATAAACTGTATAGTCTTCAGAGGATCTGATGTACCCACGGCAACTCTCATAAATCAAATTTCCTTTTAACTTTTCCTGGCTCAACAATCCTATGTTCTACAGAATACTGATGTCAAATACTAACCAAAAGTAGATCCAGTAATAAAAATAATTTTTAATCTTCCATTCACAATATACCATAGACGAGTACAAAGTTTGCTTGTTTGTTTTGGGGGGCTTTCTTTTTTGGTTTTGTTTTTGGAATGATGAGAATATAGCTATTTAGCCAAGAACACTTCTTCGAGGTGGTGGGACTTACAATGAGCTTTGACAGATGGAAAGCATTGTGAACACACAAATTTAAAACCCATATTCAATACTGAATGAGTAGGAAAGAAGTAAATAAGACTTTTGTATTTTACCCAATTAAACTATAGTAGTACAAAACAGACACTTTTTGATTCTTTAATTCCTTCTATGAGGAGATGCCCCTTCCCTGTGCAATTCAGTCTGCTGCAGCATGGGCACATAAAAGAGAGCTCAACAGCACACTGGTAATATTTAGAACCAGAAAGGAGAATTTACCAAAGGCACTGTAAACGTCAATAAAACTTCATTTTTCTTGTTCTCATTAGACAGCAAATAGTGAATGACCTTGTCCTTTACAATGTCAACCCCTGTGGTCTCGGGCTGCTTTTCCTGGTTTCAGATCTCTGATTACCCTCCCTTTCTCCTAGAACATTTTTCTAACTACATGGAAATGGTTTTCATGTAGACATTTCAAAGGTCACTCTACAGAATCTAATGGTAGATTAAACCATTCTTTATGTATAATTATGGGGTTCTCATTTATTCTGTCATCAATTTCAAGACAGAGAATAAGTCAGTTCTCAAAGTTTAAAAAAGTTACTGCCGCAATTTGGAGGAAAAATAATTATTCATTATACAGCTAATAAAGTAATAGCAACTTGCAATTATCATTACAGAACAAACTAATGTCATTTTTCCACTTGTCAAAGCATACCTACTATATTTTCTCATCTAGGACTAACTTGTTTCAGTTCTGTGAACTTCACTAGGGTAAATCAATTATCACTTACCATTAATAAGCAGAGAGCTATCGGATCCTGGATATGAATAGTTTAGACGACCTGAAGGTAAAAGAAGGCCGTTACTAAATTTATTTTTTTCATAGATGGTTTAAATGTATTCAGTAACAAAGCTGAATTAATAGCTTTAATAGGTAAGGTATTTTTAAAAAGCTTTATTATGGGATAAAACTTTGCTGTGCTAATGAACACAATGAGTCAGAGGACATATCAATCAGCATGTTCACAAACATCCAAAAAGGGCAAGTTTGAAAGTGGGAAAATAAAATATCCCTCATATTTAACTATTTGGTCTCTAATTTCCAAACTCCCATACAAAGTAATTTTCTTTATAACATTATATTCTAATAGAAACTTGTAATAATAGTTTTTTTGCCCCATAATTGTGAAAATGTTTTCATGTGTGTAGTTTTTTTGTTTTTTAAAAATACACAATTAGCAGGAAGATTTCTCTATATAATTCATAACAAAAGTGCCAGACTTATGCCTACATGTACAGACACATTAATGGGTTTAAATTCTCACTTTGGAGGAAAAGTACAGAAAGTAAAGAAAAACATATCACTGTACTTACAGGTGACAGAAAGTATCAAAGCACATAGCACAATGCCCAGAGCACAGTAGGTACTCAAAAAATGCTGGGTTAGTTTCCTTCTAATTTTGAAGCGGTTCAAAATCTAGTTTTGAACTTAAAATGGACACCCAAGATGTCCATCAAAAAAGAATCTGTGACAGTACTAAAATTTTTGGAGGATGCAACATCTTTCCAAATTGGTAGCCACAAATAAAGGGGCGAAACAGCACTGGGATTTCTCCCTTTATCAGGAATTACATTTCTGTTTTGGAAGAGTTTCTACATATTGAGTTGAGGTATCCAAACCACATACCATATACCTATTCTGAGTACCATACCATATGCCTAGCTCTATGCTGTTAAGTTATAAAAAATTATTAGGGCAACATTTTTAAGTCTCCATATTCTACATCTACACCCACCTTCATAAAAATGATGGAAAACCCTCTACAAGTCTTGATCATTTAGAGAATGAATAGAAGAATGTGACTGTTAATTATCTACCATAGTCAGCACTCTGTAAATTGGGTAGTGTGAGAATTTAAAATTGATTCATAATTACAGACATTCTACTAGGAAACAGCAGCCTAAACTCTACTTCCACAGAATCACAGCAGACTCTCCAAAGCTATGGAAAAAGTGGGGAAGCAGCCTTAAGGCTGAGGCAAGCCTTCCAAGATGCCAGAAAGGCTCTATCTGGTTCCACTGAACAACACTATGGGAACCAGAGCTAATATGTGGTCCTATCAATCCACCAGCCATATATTTACAACTCTTGAGGAAAAAGGAACTTTAGGCCTCAACTATCCTACAACTTCTCAAAATTCTGCTTCTTTGAAATAGTCTCTAAAGAACTGAACTCACACCATCAAAAAAGAAAACCATTCTCTATTGCTAATAGCTTTAATTAACCCATATCCAAAGCCTGGGGGTCTAATACGAAACAAAATCTGAACTTAACAATTTTCCTACTACAATTTAAAACCAAATACAAGGGTTATTAAGTTGTTAATTAGGTCACTTCAATTTCAGCTTGTTTCTATTTAGAGTGAAGGTAGGGATGGAGATGGGGAAGGAGGCGGCAAAAATTAATTTTGATATTTCAATTTCTTTCTAAAAATTGGCTCAATTATTTAAGGCTAACATAGAGAGCCAAGTATCCAAATCCAGTGAATTCCATCTGAACTGCTTTTAACTATAAACCTGGATCGTATAACCTATCACAAGCACATTTTTTAAAAAGCACAGACTGGAGATATTGGAAGAACATGACCTTAACTGTTACAAAAGTTAGGAGGGGGTGAGTAGTGTTTCCGAATCAGTTAACTCAAAGTAGCAGCTGATTTTCTGGAATGGAACACATGTATAAATTTTATAGCTGTAAAAACCCTCTAGTAAATAAACTAACAGAAGTATCACACATACCATTTTTATTTACCATAAAATATTTTTTTAAGTTGATATAGGTCAACACACAAAGTATTTAACTATATTAAACAAAGTTTAAGAGGAAATTCTTTATTTCGGAGAAGATACTCTAATTTATTTTTTAACGCTAACATTTCAACTGAAACCAGAACTGTTCCATATGAACTAAATGCTTCTCATTTGATGCCAAGAAGGGATAATGAACAATGAGAATCCAAAAGACAAACTACCAAACTGGCTGGCCCAGTTTAAACAAATCAAGTTCCAACCTTATCAGAAACTCACCTTTTGGGTACCTCTTTTAAGGAGAGAGATAAGAAGACTATTTCAACTTGACAGACACAAAAATGTCCCTTAATTCAGTTCTCAGAGTTTGCCTCAATGCACAGCTCCTGAAGAGATCCTACCCTCTACCGCCAAGGTAGGTGACCTTTGATACTTTTTCTGCTCTTCAGACTTCTGAATGCAGTAATTCTACCCTTCAGCTAAGACAATAGGGCACTGAAGAATCATTGGCAAAGTTCATAGTTTAACTCTGAAAGTGATACTTGTTTTTAATTTTCTAACCTGATCTTGTGATATGAGTCCTGTCAGGCTGGAATCAATTTTGGCCTCTGAGTAACAAATACACCTGTGACATTTTGTTAACCAATCAGTAATGCTTTCTATTTCAATTTTTAAAATATAAGCAATGACATTTTTTTAAAAACTTTTTTTTTAACTTCATAATGCTTTCTTATCCTGCCTGTCCTATCTTTCTGTAAATTTTTTCTACAATTAAAATATCTAGAGTCATCCATTCATGACATCTATTACCCATATCACTTCCTTTCTGGAAATCTTCCGTAAGCTCTCATTATAAGTGTCGTGAGACTTTCAAGTCTTCCTTTCATTCTCCTTGTACACCTTTTCATTCTTCTTGTATACCCTTCATTTCTGCTCTAAGATCCTCTCTGTTCTATGGATGCCAATTTATACAGGCATTTCTGCATTTTCTGTCCCACAGCTAGATCACTGACAGTCCCCTCTCTAGTCTGAGACAGTGCCCTCTTCCTTTGTTCCCAGTGGAGGGTATTTTTCAAATCTTTTTTTTTTTTTTTCCTTCAGATTCACCTGTTTCCAGGGCAACTTTCCCAAAAAGGCAACCCCCTTGTTAAGATTAATTCACCAACTTTTCTTTCTAGCTATGTTGCAACAGTCAACCTTCTTAGGTAAATCATTTTAGCTACTAACTTTTTTCTCTCTTTTACCATAATAGCCCCCTTTAAGAATCAGAGCTTTTTTTTTTACCTAGGTACCTTGAGTTTCCTTGTTTGAGTACCATGTAAGCACTCAATGAGTTCATTCCACTGAACTTAAAACACCAGCGTTTCACAAATGAATAAAGTGAAGTAAAATAAAAATAAACAAGCTATCTGAAGCTGAATATAATCCAGTGTTTGTGGGTTCTGTTTGTTTTGTTTTTTTGTTTTTGTTTTTTTTTTTGATAGCTCAACTATCCATAAATATAACTGAAGTTTTGGCACATCTAGAATTGAATTTCTCAAGGGAGAAGGAGGGCTTTGGGATTTCAGGCAAGTGAACGCTATTTGGTGGATAAAATTCAATCTTTGAAGGCTCCTGGTATTGATTGTGTTATAAATATAAAGAAATACTGCCTGATCAGCAGTCCTAATCTTATGACAGGACGTTATGACAGGAAAGTAGTCGTCTCTGGAGGCCAGCTGTGGCATTTGGAGCCAGAAGCCTGGCATACATCATGCAGAAGGCATAGACTATATTTGGTGATATGACTCAACCTAGCCAAATATAGGCATCTGATACAGTGTGACTCTGGGGAACTACACTACCAAATTCTACAGCCCAGAAAAGATCCGTACTTCAACTAGGCAATTCTATGCCAGGCATTTGCAAGTTGGAGAACCAATATTTACCAACCAGACTAAGAACTGCTTGGGTGAGTAAGTGCCCAAAAGAACACTATGTACTATCATATTCTTTTAAGACTAAAACTAAAGTAACCTAGTCAATGAGATGAAAGGAGGAAAGACTAGAAGGAAATATTCTAATACATTAGAGGATATAAATGTATATATTCTTCTCAAAATGAGAGAAAAAGTTATTTTCTAAAATGTAATGCAGATATTATTGCTACTGATGATTCAGCAGGAATTGATATAATAAACGCTATTTCAAATATACAAACACTGAAAAATATCAAATGTTCTACAGAGCTATTAGACTTCATGCTATGACCTTCTCTTTTTCAGTCATACTAGCATTGTTGGTGATGTGTGTAGGCTAAGGAATGATAATACAGAATAACTGCAAGGTTATCCAAAATACAGCATGCAGTCCTAGAAAGTGACAAGTAATGTGAAATTCTAAGTTAATTTTTTTGATTGACTTACACTATAAAAACTTGGATACTCCAAAGAAAAGGGAAGGGTTTTCAGTGGACACCATTAAAAATTTCTAACAGGAAAAGGAGACGTATGGGCTTAGGCCCATTTTTAAGGTAGAGCAAAGATTTACACACACCACACACATCCATACATGAACATACACAAACATTTGTTGTTGTTTAGCTAGAAGTGTTCCTCCTGCTCCTGTTCCTGCTAATTTTCCTTAGTTCACATTTAAGAAAGTCAAAGCTATACTGCCACAAATAATTGTTTAAAGGAGGTGCTACTCCACCTGCCTTTCTGCATCTGTGGTTTTTACCAACACTGCCTGAGACTTGCAGCAAGATGGCGCTGTGGGGACCTAGACAACGCAGAGCAAGGCTCAAGAAATGCGTAATAAATTCAGTTTCTGAATACCAAGTTTTTACTTCTACAGAGGCAGAACACGTATCAATATGAACTAATAAAATGTGTTCACTGTATCCTATCACTTAATGATATAAAGATAATTATTTTAATAATTTATTCTATCGACCCAAAAATAACTCCCCAAATCAAAATCAGTACCTTACTCTACCTATCTATGATACAACCAACTTCCAGTAAAGATGCTTCCATGCAAAATCACAGAGGAGGAGCTGGTTGGGGCTGACATCAGCTGGAGAATCTTGCCCCTCACCACTCAAAGAGCCATTTAAATCACACACACATATACCTTTTAGGCTAAACAAAACCCCTCTCCAGGAAAGATGTGGCTTTCAGTTTTTTAAAAGCCAGGGCTTATTAAAAATTCTTGACTCCTCTTGCCTATCTCTCCAGGTTCATCTCTCCACACCACCATTTCCCTTCCCACATTAGGTGGTACTCCGGACATTGAGAACTACTGGCCCATGAATTTTTACTTCTGGGATCCTCCCTGTCTGGAATGCCCTCCTCTCTTTGTTCCCAATGTCTCACCACTCAAGCCACTACCCTTTTGCCCAGGTATCTTCTATCTCAGGCCTCACATCCTATGGAAAGTCCTCCCTGCCCCAAACCACCTGTTCTGATTCAGATGACCTCATGTGCTCCATACAATATCCTTTACACTTACTGCACTATATTTAAATTACCTATTTCTAAACTCTCTCTTTCTCTAAGGCAACAGAATCTTTAAGGATAAATTCTGGGTTTTGCATCGCAGAGCTTGGAGCAAAGAGGCTCAATAAATAGCTGTTGAATGAATGAATGAATGAATGAATGAAGCTAAGCCAGCAACTGGTGGTCTCCCTGCCATGGAACATGCAGTGGAAAGGGTAGAGAGTCAGAACAATCTCATCTTGTGAGCTAGGTCAAATTACGTAGCTTCTACGAACCTCAGTAAAACAAATATTTCCATTTACTTCACGAGGCTATTGAGGAATTCATGAGACCATTTTTTCAGAATGCTCAGAAAATTCCCCGGATATAGAATAGGTGCTTTATTAATATTAAAGCCTTTCCCCTCTCCGAATATAAGCCAGAGATAACCAACAATTTTCCACTTGTGAAAGAAAGAGGAAGGATTCATTTTAGCCAAATAAAATCCAAACTGAAAACTTGGGAGAAGGGAGTGGACATCTGGGGGATTTTTCAGCTTCAGAAAAATCAGAGTTTGCTAGTGTTCTTGGTTACAAATGGATGTAATTCTTCTTTGGGGTAAGCAAGAGGAAAAAAAAAAAAATCGAACTCCTTACTTTTATAATAGCCAAACTGGCAAAATAGCAGAAGTATTTTAGGAAATGAAAACTGAAAATTCAACTGAATAATGTTCCTTTTTAAAAAAACTAAGGAGGTCTTCCTTTTGTACCAATGGCTCAAATTTACTTTTTCAGTTGTGATATGAGACTGTAATAGTGGCAAAAAAAATAATAATAATAATAACATTTATCCATAAGATAAGGAAAGTCAATGGGTAAGTTTCTATAGATTACAGAAGGTTTCATATAAAAGGATGGCTTTGACTGTAACTCAGGGCAGTTACAAAGTTGCAAGATCTAAACGCATCTAAGAATTTCAGGCAGAAGGGAATGTCTAGAGGGAAACTAGCGAAGAGCTGACCCAATTAAGGAATTCAAAAGATTTCCTACTGCCAGTAAACCAACAACAAGCGAGCAAGCAGGAAGGCTATTTTTATCCCTGCCAGAGGCCTTCTGACTCTGGATGCTACATTTAGAGGACAGAACAACAAGATAACTTGCCTTAAGAGGATGTTATGATACCAGTGATTAATGGCAATTTTTTAAGCTTAAAAAACGAGGCATAGTTTTTGTCCAAATTTAAACTAACAAAACCCAGTCTTAAAAAAAGGATAATATAATGGAAAGAAAAGTGGAAAAACAGACCAACGGGTAGTAGACAAGTTTTAAGTAATCTAGAAAAAAGTCAAGACAGTAATTTAAAATTCTCCTACCTTGCAAAAAAGGTTGAATAAAAAAGGCATGTGTTACAAGAGACACATTTGAAAAGAACCAGTGAATAAACATAAAGAGTTGTAGATCTGGCCCCAAGGTAAAAAATGATTATGAGAAATGGCTCTCTGTACTGACATGAACATAAAAGATCAAGACAAACTTAGGAAATCTCTAGGGACCATAAGCCAAGATACCTGCAAAAGACTGAGAACTTTAGAGAGACGAGTGATAAACTGCTCTTAAAACTGGTTACTGAAGTCCAACCCCCAAAAAGCAATCAGTAAAGTCATTAGTTGGCTTTCTGCATACATACCTATCATTAACTCTAATCACTTATTTAATACAAATTCTGATGACTTTATTGAACTTTAATGAAGAATGTGCTTGAATTTTCATACCTGTTATAATTTCACCTTTTGCTATTTCTCAGAAGGCCCTAGTTTCTATTTTCTCCTATCTATATTCAAGGCAGAGTCTTCCTCTTACTTACTAGCCTTCAAAACTAAAGAATAAACAAGCCGTTCGTTCAAAGATCTCTGCTAATTATTTGAAGGATAAGGTGCACGAGGCCAGGAGTCTTTGTTTTTATTCCCTGATATATCCCAACAGCCTAAAATAGTGCCTGGCACGTGGTTGATTCTTGATATGTATTTGCTGTATGAATGGCCTGCCATGGCTTTATATCAAAGTGGTTCACAAAGGGAGTGAAGATGGGGGTGGGGCAGGAGAGCAGTGTATTTGAATCATTTGGAGAATACACATGCTTAAGTCTCATGACAGACCTGGTGAATCAGAATCAGGGAAAAGAATAAGCCAGTTGGGAAAAGTTCCCTCAATGATTCTATTTTGACCTCCACCCCCAAAATGTACCCTTCAATAAGAAACCAGCAGATGTGAGATCTGAGTTTTTTACAGACTATGATAAAATACAGATCTTAAATTCTATATCTAGTCTCCTAAGTAGAAATTAAGAAACTTTTAATGCCTACTCTCTGTCTAAAGCATACTGAAAAAAAAAAAAAAAGTTTAAGTTCTTTTTATGTGTGTTTCCTTCTTAAATGCTACACAATAAATATCCAAGCAACTGAACCAGGAGTCAGAAGCTGTGTGTTCCTGTCTTGACCCTCTAGGTACCAGTTAGTTGAGTGACTACAGAAGCTGTTGTGTCTTTCTGAACTTCAACTTCTCCAGCTGTAAAATGGAGATCACAAAACTCACATAAAAGGTTATTGTAAGGATTTAAGTTATATAAATCTCAGAAGGGGCACAAAGTAAAAGTCAGAGAAATAGTATCAGAAGTAAGTGCTTTTTTACTTGTAACTGGTTGTTAACACTGCTTCCTATACAGAATGTCCAGGTCTATCTCAAAAAAGAAAAATGTAGACTGGTACCGAATGTGTCCTTTGATCTCCTACTACCTGGTACCTAGAGTGTGCTCAAATATTTGTGGAACTGGAATATAAGCAGGGGCTAAAATGTAAGATACCTCCAAATCATGTGTTGGGGGAGCTGTCTCCCCCTGACACCCAACTCCAAGGTGCATTCCTCTTGTCATACGGCTCCCCCGGTACCTTAGCATCGTGCCAGATGCAGCCTAAACATCCCACACTCTCAGCCCTGCCTCACAAGGCAAACAGACGGTTTCAGAAGTCAGAGACAAAGTTCCAAAATGCTATTTGATGGAGATAATAATCTAGGATAGGGCAAGTGACCTCCTCCCTCTTCTGTCTTCATCCTCACCATTTCCTCTACTAAATTCCTTCTTAGGCTGTGTTCTTATTGGTAATGGGGTACACTGTAATGGCAGTTTAAAGCAGAACAATTAGATAAGTTCTCTAGAGCAGTATTTCCTAAACTTCTGTAATTAAGACTAACTTTAATCAAAATATTTCAGAGGCCTCCCCACCATGCTAAAACTGAGGTCCCCAACCCCCACTCCAGTGAATACTACAAGTAAAACAATGACAAACAACCTTAATACAAGGCTTCTGTAAATTTAGCAACACCTTTAAATGTATTTTAATTGCATGACATCAGCATCCACATGGTTTTGAAAAATAATCCTACGTATGTAAATGAATCTATCACGTAACTGGAATGCTTAGTCCTAATGGATTCACAGGCCCCATCAAATAATTCCCATGGGTGAAGAGGCCTGTGGTCCACAGATTGAGAACAAAAACATTCCATGAGGCCAAGTTTAAACAACTGCTTCTTAAAACATATTTTTAGGCCTATCTCAAAAAGAAAAGATGCTGTCTAAAAACAAGCCTTCATTCAACTGACCACATTTGACTGATTTCTGGTATACCCTTTCTATAACCACTCAATATTAAATACTGCTACACGCAAACTCACATGAAATTCATACACTACTTTTAGTCATTAAACTACAAAAACCTTCAATTTTGTCACTCAGGAATACCAGGTCAGAGAGACTGCATGGAATTGCTACTAGTAATTTAAATGTCACGATGTTCGTCCTTCCATTACCAGGTGAGGAAACCAAGATCTAGAGAGAAGTGATGGACCTAAGGCCATATAACTGCTAATGGCAGAGCCAGGTTCAAACACAATCCTAAATGCTTCTCTTTTTACCTCTTACAATTTGGGAAAGTCTGTTATAAGCTAACAACTACTGATCATTTACAACAAAGAGACTGAGTGGCTAATTTAAATATCTGTATTTAATTAACCATACCAGGCACTTATTATTTGGAATATTAGAGCTAGTAGAAGTTAGATTTTTTTTTAAGTTCTTTATACTTCAATTAATCATGGCTACTCTTCAGAATTAAGATTTGCACTTATTGTTGGTTTCTTGAGAATTAAAAAAGGGTCCTCTAATTGGTTGATTCCTCCTTCTCTTTCCCAATGTATAGCAACTGGCACCAGCCCAACTGGATTCCAAAGAGATTATAGAACTGCTTTCCCTTCAGAGTTCCACTAATGTTCTTAATTGACTGGTTACCAGGTAATACCCGGAATAAAACAAAGCCTTGCTTTTAGAACAGAGTGCATGGCGTGGGACTGAATTCAGAATCAGTCAGTTAGACAAAATAATGAAGCCCAGAGGCAGCCTGGCCATTTCAGTACCTGACTGAAAAAAGTAGTAACTATTCAAAATTAGTTAAAAAGTAGTCCTTTTGCTGCATATTTTTACTGCTGAACAACAACAAATTCACTGAGTTTTTGCTCTTTTCCATCTTTTAACTTTAGTAGTGAGGACAGTGGCAACATGAGGGGAAAAAAATAAGGAGCACTGGGGTAGAGAAATTCACCGTATGAGGCATACATAGGTGATAAATGAATCAACTGCATACAATATTCACGTAGAAATTCCACACATATCAAGGAAGAAATAATTTTGTGGCACAATTGTGCAACGGTTCTGTCCTTCCTGTTACTAAACTGAATGCAAAGAGAATCTTGGGTATTTTTATGACAGCTATGAATCAGGTGGTATTGCTTCCCTCCCTCAAAGTCAGCAAATAACATTCAAGGATTATATAACAGGATCAAGGGAAGTCTTAAGACCTTCACAGACAGCTCGCTATTGTATTACTCCATTACCAAAAGAGCTTTCATTATGCAGATATTAGTATACAGGGCTGGTTTAGTACCTGTCACAAAATGAGAGAGCAAGTCACTTCTCCATAGAATTTTATAATTCAGAAGGGGAAAACAGAAAAATAGTAAGTGACAGTACCAAAAGGTACACTTCTATTATTAAATTGGATGCAGAGCAGAAACAAAATGGATCTCTATAAATACTCTGGACCTCCTTCTACGATGTTTATAGTGTAGAGAGGTCCCTAATATTTAACACTGACAAACTGTTGACAACGTCTGAAAACCTTACTACTGAAATGTCATCCTAATTTCATTTCTGAATGGAAAATAATATTAATTTCTGTCCATATTATAATACTTATACTTCTTAAGCTGTACACAACACTGTGGAAGTGTAAAACATTACGGAAAAGCACTTGTTACTTTGCTACCTGACTGCTGCTTGTTTTCGAAGTTATTATTTTCTTCTTATTTCTAAGTGTTAACTATCACCAGTCCCTGTTCTGAAGGTGTCCAACAAAATTAAGTCAAAACAGCCATAAAATATTTACACAATTTGTAAAGGAAAAAACAAGTTACTAAGTTAAAAGCCTTAACTTTTAAAGAAATGTTTATGATCTTGAACCTTCTAGTACTATAAAAAGTTCACTCTCACTTACCCCCCACACCCCCTTTACCTTCACCTCTCACCCAGGTAAAATCAGAGATTAACAATGTTTTAAGAGGACCACTCAATTTTCATGGACTCAAAATAAGATTCTTTGTGCTCCATGTTCAGGATTAAGAGGACTGCTTTAGTAATTATGGACCCACATCACAGATGACATAAGACAAACTCCCCCTTTGTGACAACTGCTTATATGACTTTCAGAACAAATAAAAACAAGGGTCAATATTCTATCACAAATGTGTGGAGGATAGAGGGCAAAGGATCACTACTTTCTACTTACCAGTACATGTTAAGTCAGTAACTTGGGCAGAGGAGGATCTGGACACCGCACAAGGAGTGTTTAGTATGAACTGAGCTGGTTTCAGTTCAGAGGCTAGAGTGAGGAGGACTTCAATCCAATGCTATGAGCACATCAGTGTTCACACACATCACATTTTGTTCTCCCAGGCATTCCCCTCCCCCACTTAAAACAAAACAACCAAACCAAAAACAACAGCAATCCCCAATCTGAAAAAGTGTAGTCACACTGTTCAAAATCCACACCTTTGTAAACTCCGCTTACACAGTGCTGTGAGGAATCCAACAAATCCTGACCAGTAGGAAACTAGAAAGGAGACGGTGATTCAAAATTAAGAATACACCCTGCATCCGTAATACAAAGAAAATCATGCCCCACTACTTTGTCCTCTCCTTGCTCACAAAAGAATTACCTCAACACAGAAGCCCAGGTCCCATCCTGCGGCACAACTAAGCCAAGCAAAAGAGAAAGACTGTTTAGGATGTTCCATTTCAGCAGTCATAAAAGGGAGAGTGCAAAAGGAGAAGAAACCACTTCATTTCTAAACAGCCACACACGAAGCTTGTTGTAGCCGAGTTTAAACTGTCTTCTTTGCTATGTACCTTACTCCATTACTTATGAAGCTTCTAGAAGTAAGGCAATTTTCTACTCTCTGGAGGCCTCGCCCACTCCCCTGCTATGCTGCTTTGAGTTACTTGGTATCATCCAAACAGAGCTAGAAGGAACCAGCCGAGTTCAGGAAGGCTCCACCAGGGCTTTCAGAGCAGCCGCCTGGCGGACTCTGAATCTTCAAGAAGCGTCTTTAAATATTACCCTTCTTGAAGAAGAAAGGGTAATATTTAAAGATCCCCCAGTTCACCAGAAGACATCTGACATCAAGTGATGGTAATTTACTTGGAAGGCGAAATCTGATTAAGAATCACAAGTAAAATGAGCTGGTTTGCACTATCCATTTCTTCTGTATGGTACTTTGTATTGTGCTCTGTTACATCTCCCTTAAAGGAAAATGTCCATTTAGTCCTGTACAAAAGTGGTGGAGGAGTGGGGTGCAGGGTAGTGCAGAGCAGTCTTTTCTCAAATTGCCAGAGGCAAACTGATTCAACTAGAAAAGGGTTAAATACTGTAAGAAATGATACCCCTCACCACCATTTAAATAAATCATTTTAATATTATAGCGACAGAACTTATTTTAGTAAGAACTCCTTTTGTTTTTTATATTTTTATTTACTCCAAAATTCAAATCTATAACAATGATATTAAATTTAGTCCTATTTTCAGCAACTTTCATAGAAAGTTTTTGGAGCTATCTCAGTCTACAGAAAGCTGGTATGCAATATATGTTCTAAAACATCTGTATCAGTCTGCAACATCTGCTCTTTAAAATAGAGAACTACGTGGCTGCAATTTGGAATATAGAAATATTTTAAAAATTGTTCCTCAAAGGAAAATTTAAGGTTTCCTAGTTATTTTTTAACGGTATCTTTTTTTAAGTATCACTAACTTTTTTCCTCCCCCTACTGTAAAGATAAAGAATTTAAATTATCCCAACGGTCATTCTCTCACAGTGACATAAAAAAACCTTATACAAAATAAATGAAACAGGCTTTGTGTACTAAACTTTCAACAGAGTTTCATGATTTTCTTCTAGAGAGATCATTATAAATTCTTTTGCTTAGCAACAAAGAAAAGTGGCACAGATGGAATCATCGCTTGCCTACTCATTTAAGCGTTTCAAACAAATCCACAGGAATGAAACTAGTGGGGGGAAGGGCCCCCAAATTTAACGTGCAGTAAAAAATGAAAAACATATATCAAAAATATTTTAAAACACAAGGTCACAATACCTTCCACAGTCAGGAATTAAATACATAGTATCTTTGGAGTAGATCCAGCTCTTAAAATAAATTCTTATTAAATGAATACATGAAATAAGTGTGGCAGTAATGTCTAGCTGTATAACATACTCCCACTACTTACTCTCCATATGCAATAGGTTTTTTGGGCACCATAGGATATGTAAAAGACTGGCATTTGAAACAACTTGCATTTCTGAATGCAATCATTATTGCTTACATTCATATCAAGTATTTAAAATGCCTGAAACTCAAGGGGATTGGGTGGATATGTTGAGTTCCCTCTTCCAAAAAATGAAAGCAAGATACATTCTATAACAATATGAAGAGAAAAAGATTCCAATTTCACAATATTCTGAGGAAAAATAAGATGATATTCTGACTCATAATTTAGTTAATTAATATCTGAAGAACAATTATAATGTTTTGACAATTTACAGATTGCCTTTTTTCTCTCAGTAATTTTGCTGTCTCATTTGGCTTTCTAGTGAAATGAAGCATCCTGGTACTAAATTGTTTTCATATATAGGATTTAAAATGCTCAACCACTATTATGAAACTCTGGATTGTTCTACTCCATCTGACATCTGATAATTTTCAAGTACTATTTTTTTTCCCTCTTTATTCCTGTGTGGTCTCCTTCTGCTTCCACTCCATAACTGCTACTTCTTGGTTTATATCTACAGTCTTTTATTTCCTTCCCACACAGAAAAGAAAAAAGGCTCCTTAATTTTCTGAGGTCTTTCCTACTATACACTGAATATAATACCATTTCATGAATCTTTATTTCACTGTGTCCAACCTATGCTTCAGAAGGCTGAAAACAGATGTACTCACATGTGGTTTTAATGTATTTCATGCTGCTCCATTTCTAAACAGTAAGTACCAATTTCACAGGCAAGCAAGGCACAAATAACAGTAAGATACAATATTCCCCAAATGATCAGCTGACTACCTGTAATAGTAAAAGATTCTTCTGTCCAGGTGAAGCAAATACTTGATAAGCCTAATAATTTTGCAGCAATGAGCAAGTTGTCACCTGGGATATCAAAATTCATTTGACCGTCTGTAGCTTAGGCTCTTAGCTTATGAGACTGGGTGTGCAGTAAAGAAAATGAAATCAGTCTCAGGGGAAGAGCTTCTACGGACTGTTACCGGCATTGGTTATGGAGAAGGCAATATACAATTTCGTGGATAAAAATAACATACAGACATGCCAGCTGATCAGAGAAAGGACATGGAGATATGGTAGGGGGGAGGACCCTTTTCCTCCCGAAGAGCTAATCCCCTGTATATGGAGAAAATTATAGTAGCCTTAAAACTCTTAGAGAAACTATTTAAACAGTAAGCAACACTAATATAAATCATGAAATGAAACCCAGGTACTCCTTCTGCACATTTGTTAAAATGTTAAAAAAAGAACATGAAAGGTTTTCAGCAAGCTAGTTGGAATCAATAACACGTTCATAAAGAAACTCAAAAGCTATATTTGAAGGTTCCTAGGCATATTAAGCATTTTGTCTGTTGACTGCAAAAATAAAATTTTAAACTGCACTACATTAAGGGAGTTTTTTTTTTTTTTTGCCCAAAATGAAAAGCAAAATTCAGTTTTCTGTTTGCATTTTAAATTTAAGTGAATAATATAGCCATATCAATCCATTCAACTTGTAGTTCTTGTATCAACTCTAGGCTTTATTATTTGAACACATACAACAAATCACATTTCTATGAGGAACTGCAAATGAAGGATAAAAATAAATGAGGTCATTCATAATATACTTTATGAAATTATTTTTAAGATAAAATAAACCCAAATATAAAATTTGCCTCCCTATGATGGGCTCTTTTTTAAAACAGTTCTCAAATTAATTCTTTTAACTGAATTCTTATAATTTTTTTCTGAGAGGCATATTATATTCTATTAGTCTCACAGAATCATTGTCCATTTTCTGTGTTCTCCATTTCTAAGGTAGCACAGCACGTGGAGGGGTTTTTATTTTCAAAATGGCTAGGCAGGTTTTTATATTTATTTTAAAAGGACAACATGTTGTTTTTAAGATATTCAACTTTTGTTATCATCTTTAAACAAAATCTCACAATAGAATCACTGTTAAAATCAAGCATAGCTTTCCTAATAGCTATCTAAATCAAAGGAGAGTTTGACCAGAAATGAAGTATTCCCTTGAGCCAAACTACATTTTGGTAGTGACAGACTAGAGTGATATAAAGTTCATCATCTTGGTTTACAAAAAAAAACAAGCATAACTAAAATGTGGCATTTTAGGACCATGAACTCACCTATGAATTCTTTACTGCTCTTTGAAGAAAAAAAAGGGACAAAGTTCATTTAATATACTTAAGTCACTTCGGCACTTAAGCTTACGTAGAAACTGACTTTCTCATTTGATAAGCATGAAAACAGACTTAATAGATATTTAGTAATAATCTGTACCAATTACTGAGTGTTTTCTATGAACTAGGCAGTATGCTGCATTTCATAGATATATCATACCATTTGATATTCACAACCACCACAAACTGTAGTGGCAGAATGGCAGTTTAAATCCAGATCTACCTGACTCGAACACCCATGGCCTTTCCACTCTGCCACACTTCCTATTATAAATAACTATTTTACAAAACCTTTATGTTCTCAGACTAGGCCAATCAGATTTAATGTTTTCTGTCATCAGACTTAACTTTTCATTATCCCTACAGAATCAGCTTAAAGAAACTTAATTTAAGTAAAAGTTGGTAGAGGAAATTAAAAAGGGAATACAGAATAAAAGCAGAACTTTACACAATGATTTAGCAAACTAGGAGAAGAAATAGAAATAAACTTGAGAGATGTCCTGGCTATATCTAAATCCAGGAAATGCTACTGTTAGTCTTATTAGAATAATGTGTGCAACTCTTATATTTAACCTAAGTACTAGTTAGAGGCTTGCTTCTTAGAAGCAATACATAATAAATGGTTTATATCTGCTACTGTTTGTAAACTGTGTTTTCTCTGAAAGGCTCTTATCATGAAATAAAATAAATAAAATAAAAGATCATGAAATAAAAAGAAATAGGCACTTATAATGAAAATGAGTTCTAATTATTTATTATCCCTAGTATCAAGTACATAAGAGGCTCCCCCCCCCAAAAAAAGAAAGAAAGTTGCTGAAGGCATCTAACACATTAAGAATAAACAAAGTCCTTTACCTTTAACTACTTTTTCTGTACTTAGCTTTTAATTTTGAAATAATTGCAGACTCATGGCAAGTTGCAAAAAACAGTACAGAGAGATCCTATATGTCCCTTACCCAGTGTCTTCAAGTGGTGACATCTTACATAACTATAGTACAAACCAGGACACTGACATTGGTACAATCAATCCACAGACCATATTCAAATTTCTCCTTTAGCTAGTTTTTAAGAGTGTGCAGTTTTTCTGGTGCTAGAAAGGGCCTTAGTCTCTCCTCACTTTTCTGATGAGAAAACAAAAAGAAGGGTCAAAGAGGCTGAAATAGTACCCAAAGTCAGAGTGCTAAGAAATGGCAAAAATAAAGCTGAGTCTGAATGAGAGATCATCTTTCCTCAGAAACAGAGTGTGTATTCGGATTAGAGTCACCCATCAGAATTCCATGAGGAATTCAGTAAAGATCTTCAAAATATTTTTACTTCAAAGTTATCTCAACAGCTGGATGCATATTTTTTTCACATATTATTTTTCATCTCTCCAGACCTCAAACAGCTCTCCTCATTAAAAAATTTACCATTGTTGGTCTGTTGAAAAATACTTAAAAGTTTCATTGCATTAGTAATGTAATAAACCAAACTCAAAGGAAAACCAGGCCAGGCTGGTCATCACTTAAAGTACAGGCTGTTTTGCCACCTTTGAACCCAGTGCAAAGCTATGTCTGGCACAAAGCAGGATCATAAACACCGAATGAATGAATGAATGAATGAACGGACGAATGAATGAACGAACGAATGAAGGAACAAATAAACAACTGGGATGACCAAATACACCAAACATTCCAAATTTCTTAAAAAAACAAGCAAAGAAAAACAACAACAAAAAAACCCTCCTTTCTAATTAAGACTTTTGTGCAGAAAAATATTTTATTTTGTGGGGTAGTTTTCACAAAATCAGAGCTGGAAGGGCCCTTAGAGAATACCTCCTCTCGTAATTCTCAATCCTGGTTACCCATGAGCATTACATGAGACATTAAAAACTAACATGCCAAGCCCTACCCCACACCTGGAATGGGGCCCAGGCATCTATATTTTATTTTTAAAGCTTCCCATTATAAGTCCCTTACTGCCACAGTGATTCTAAGTCCCTAATTATAAAGATTAGAAATTGAGGCCTTGGGGTGCCTGGGTGGCTCAGTCAGTTAAGCATCTGCCTTCAGCTCAATTCATAACCTCAGCATCCTGGGATCTCAGCGTGGAATCTGCTTCTTCCTCTCCCTCTACCCCTCCCTGCACTTGTGCTCATGCACGCTCTCTCTCTCTCTCAAAATAAATAAAATCTTAAAAAAAAAAAAAAAAAGAAATTGAGGCCTAGTCAAAATGAAATGTCTTATTCAAAATAACACACCTAGTTAGTATTAGAATTGAGACCAGAATCCAAGTAGAAATAGCACTATTTTTTAACATGATCCATAGAAAATATTTCAAGAACACAACTTCATTGGCCATTTTTTAAAATGTGAAACTGGACCAAAAACTCTACCAACATTTTGAACTCTTACTAGTGTATAGTCATTGTCATGGGTGGAGAGACATACAGGTTTGAGGCACTGAGCATTTTTTTGCCTCAGATATAAAAAAATGAGGTATATGGTTCATGTCTTTCCAGTTAACTGCCCACCCTTAGCAATTAGTACTCTTGTAGTTCTCTTAATTGATATTGTGATGGGCGTACAGTGGATACCCATCAAATATGTTTGAGTTTTTAATAAGAGAGGTACATGTATAAAATTGATGGAACTGACTACATACAAAATATGAATCCATAAAATTTGCCATACTGCTCATGAGATTATATATATAATACAAAATTTTAACTATTCACTAAAATCAAATAGTTAGATTTTTAAAGTTACCTTTAATGGAATCATTTTCAGCTCTCATAATGTCAATGAGTGAACTCTCCAGTGAGTGCATATCAAATGTTCTGGGGCGATCCTGTAAACACAAACAGCCACAAACCACTTTTAAAATAGCTTTTAATTGTAAAAGGAGACAATAAGCTGCTTTCAATGGGACACAGATCAAAAAGGCAATTTTACTCCCTCTATGTATAAGGTACATTATTACTGCATTTTATTTTTTAACACTTAACAAAACATCAAAACCACAAAAGTAGCCAAGGCTCAGCAAAGAGTGATTTGATTTCTAATAATTATTTCAATAAAAGCATTATTTTTACTAATAAAGCAGAGGCAACTAAAACCAGTTTCCATATAGTCAACAACATGAAACAAATGTAAGATAAAATTCATAATCTTTGCCTGCCACTTAAGATTGCAGTAACATGGCAAAACTTTCCAAACTTGCTCCAGCAGTCACGTACTGCGCTGCCATTCAGCAGATACTGCTAATGAATAGCAATATTCAGAATAGTTATTCAGAATAGCTATATTTTCTTATAAACCAAAATGTGAAAATAGTTATCCAAGGTCTATAAGACCACTAAGTGGCAAAGTAGTCTTCATTTTGTTGCCATTAAAATTAAAGGGAAGACAGGGTGTCAACACTGTTGGTCTAAACCCTGGCTTAACAAAATGCATTTCAAGAGTGGGTGAGGAATCTTAAAATATACAACAACCCAACTTCTCTGGCATTCTTCCGGAGGAAAAGTACTAGAAATAACTAAAATTAAAGTGTGGCTTGATAAGTGAAAAGTAAGAGATGAAACATTTTAGGAAGCAGTAATACAGATTTCTGACCCACCTCAAGAATAAAACTGGTGGTACACACATGGACACAACTGCAAGAATATTAAAGAAAAAGGGGCTTCCACAGGAATTTGACAAGCAGAATTCTATAACCTTCTTTTCAGCTTTATTTTCTCTTACATTACTTTTTTAACTCAAAGCTTCAGCTTTTTAAAAAAGTTCACCTGATTTTATCCCCCACCCTTTTTTAAACTTTAAACTTTTTTTAAACTTTCTCCCTTTCCTAGTTAACTTCTAGAACCTTAAGGCTGATAGAGCACATTCTCCACTGGACAGCATTTTTTGATCAACCTGACATTTCTCCTCTGTCCTTCCATAACGCTACTTGTCTTATTTCCCTGAAATAGGGATCACTTCTCCTGACCCCATCCCACCATGCAGATAATCAGAATGTTCACTGAATTGTTTTACGATATCAATTTTTTTTCACCTCTGTAACTTCAGGAGTCCAAAGACAATTATATTTGGCTATAATCCAATATTTAAAACAGAGAGTATTACAGGATTTTTCCGGTGGGGGGGGTGTGTGGAGAGGATGAAGATGGGGATGGGGAGCAGGTGCCTTAACATGCTATTCTGCTCTGAACTGGTATGACTCCCTCCAGAACATCTTTCCCACTTTTATTCTTGATTCTTTCCTTAACATCTTCATCTACTCAACATGGTCAATAGAGAAGAAGGAGGACACATGGTCAGAATCAGAATTTCTAAAGGTTAGTGTTCACAAAAAGGAAAATACTGTTCTGGTTTTTTTTTATCCTTCTTCATCTTAAGCACTGAATGAAATCAAAACTTGTATTGCATATTCTTTTGGAAGCAAAGTGGATTTGAGGAAAAATTTGAGAAAGAAGTTAATACGAAATTCCACTCATTCTACAGTTATTAGATTTGTCCTCTGTTCTGAAATCTATGAACCACACCCATAACCAGGCCAGCCACTCTCTCTACTATCTCCAATACAAAACCAATCTTGGAGGCAATAATTCTCGGTGTCTAGTAACTTGTCTATGTCCTTGGCCAGTTTCCCAAGGGTAGGAAGTTATATCTTACATCAAATGTTCCCAATGTATACAACTCCATAGGGTGACAGTATGCCAAGATATTCATCTCCTAAGCCCACAGGACTGACAGATGTGGTAGGAACTCCCTAGCAGATGATGTCTGCTTCAATATTATGTTTTCTAGGTGTGCCATGAGGTGACACAGGTTGAGAAGCCTTGTCCTACATTTCTGTATCACTGTGCCTCACACAGGACCTGACAGGTAGAAGGTACACGTGTTTGCTAAAGCAATGAATAAATGAATTCCTTCAAGTAATTTTGTAAATGTTTAAAATATTTCTTTCCTTCTACTTCCTTAAGGTTTGTTTTTACACTTTCCCATCCTGCTGTAGCGTTGTAGGTTTCTTTTGCCAAAATAACTGTAATGGGTAGTGTGGTAGGGGGTACTCAGCTTTTTTTTTTTTTTTATGCAACTAAAGCAGTAAGCAACCTTGTGAATTTCCAGAACTTGCATTTTGCCAATCACTGAATAACAAGATCACTGAAGAGAAGTTGATAAAGAATATTACACAGTGTGTTTTGGTTTATGACAGCTGTGTCCATTAAATAAAGAAGCTTCCTTTTTACCTCTAAGTTTCTAAATGTGGTACTGGAATTTTAGCAAAGCCACTTTGTTACTCCCTCCCCCCACATATTGCCTGAAACATAGATTTTTGCTAAGATAATGTCCACAATAGCCAAACTGTGGAAAGAGCCAAGATGTCCATCGACAGATGAATGGATAAAGAAGATGTGATATATATACAATGGAATATTATGCAGCCATCAAAAGGAATGAGATCTTGCCATTTGCAACGACGTGGATGGAACTGGAGGGTATTATGCTGAGCGAAATAAGTCAATCAGAGAAAGACATGTATCATATGACCTCACTGATATGAGGAATTCTTAATCTCAGGAAACAAACTGAGGGTTGCTGGAGTGGGGGGTGGGGTGGGAGGGATGGGGTGGCTGAGTGATAGACACGGGGGAGGGTATGTGCTATGGTGAGCGCTGTGAATTGTGCAAGACTGTTGAATCACAGATCTGTACCTCTGAAACAAATAATGCAGTATATGTTAAGAAAAAAAAAAAGAAGATAGCAGGAGGGGAAGAATGAAGGGGGGGAAATCGGAGGGGGAGACGAACCATGAGAGATGATGGACTCTGAAAAACAAACTGAGGGTTCTAGCCTGGTGATGGGTATTAAAGAGGGCACGTTCTGCATGGAGCACTGGGTGTTATGCACAAACAATGAATCATGGAACACTACATCAAAAACTAATGATGTAATGTATGGTGATTAACATAACAATAAAAAAAGATTTTTGCTAAGATAACCCCTGACTTCTAATTGGTGGAATACATTAAAATTAAAATCCTAAATGAAATTTTTAAATTTTCAAGTAATGCTTTATAGGATTAAAAACAAACCCTCTATCCTTTTTACACTTTGTCATGATTTAGTACAAGAGCGACAAATAAATACCAATATACAAACTCTGATCAACTGGTACAGACCCTCAGATGCAATGTGTTGGGAAGGATTTTCAGGCTTTGTATGGATTCAGAAGAGAATAGGGTCTGGACAGACTGCTGATGATTTAAGTGCAAGGTACAGGACCCAATGGCACAGTTACCACATTCTTGCCAACCCTTGCCAATATGTATTCTTCCCCACAGTCCAACCTTATTATAATTATTATAAATGACTACATTTGTATAACATTTTATTTCTTATGATGCTTTGGCAATTCAAAGAGTTCAAAAGCCACATATTTTGTCAAGTAAACATTCTGTTCTCAGAGAGGGTCTAAAGTTTATCCTTCTTGATTTATTCCCTCTCACTGATCTTTTCCAACCATTTTTAACCTCTAATTAAAAACAAAAGCAAAAAACTAAAATGTAAGTGTGCCACTAGGAAGTAGGTGGAGGAGTAGAAACAAATAAATAAACCCAAGGAATAAGAACAGCAGCACAAACGATGCTGATTTTCCTACCCGATAGAGTGTCAAATCAAGAGGGCTTTGACTGCCATATTTCATTCTCTGATTTTACCTGTATTGATTGCTAATTGGGCCAAATGTCATAATCACTTATCTATTTTCTTGGATCCATTTCCCAGAAAGTAAACTAACTATAAAATAGAAACCTTGCTAAGTGACAACTCTTCTTGATTGTGAGTTGATAACCAAAATATGAACATCAGCATAAATCAGAAGAATGAGCATTAGACACTAGGAAGCCCCAACTCCACCACTGGTGTGTCAGGTGAGCTTGGGCCCTTTCATCTTCTAGACCTTTGCTTATCTGAAGAAGGAAAGAGTTTGATTAGATCTCTAATGTCCTTTTCCTAACTCCAAAATATATTTGTATTCTAGCTTCCTGACATCCTTAGCTTGTGCTCACCCAAGATTTAATTTAAATTATAGTGATGAGTATGGCAGGAAGCAAAGTGTAAAGGAGAATGACTAATAAAAACTCATCACTTTGTGCCCACAAGAAGGTGAGGGCCAATCACAGGTTAATAAGAAAATGAACCCTTAGCGTCTTAGGACAGTCACTACATCTTCTTATGCTATACATAATGCAAAATAACAAGCTTTTTAAATAAAAAAAATTTACTTAAAACAATTGGTCGAAGTGGGATGCCCTGATTTCAGATAATAGAGCAAAGAATCTATCGTGAAACAAAAAAACACCAGCAACCAAATTTCCTTCAAGCCACCTTCGCCAGTCTCTCTCGGCAGCCTACAGGGAGAAAAGGGAGAAAAACAGAACTACCTTTTATTGAGCATCTACTAAGTACCTGCCTTTATTTTAGGTACTTTAATAATACTGTCTTAATTAATACCGCCTTATAAGTTAGATGGCATTATTCCTGTTTTAATGATTAAAACTAAGACCAAGGAAAATTCCATAATTACTGCACAGACAGGTTTCTGCATAGTTCAGCAGCTTAGTCGGGATTCAAGCCTAAGTCTCCCTCCAAAGCAGGCGATAATTCCTTGGGTAAGGTAATGGTCATGGCAGTCAAAGGACCACTCTAATTAAGACATACATTTGAATGAATGAGATATTCTGCCATAAAGGTCCTGGGAGCAGGAACACGCTGGCAAGTGCCCAGCAAACAATAGGCACTCAAATATTTCTCCATAAATCAAAAAAAGAACAAAATGTATATATAAGAATAATATAGGAATGATATCAGAGGTACTAAAAAGATAAGAAGCCTGGGGCGCCTGGGTGGCTCAGTCCTTAAGCGTCTGCCTTCGGCTCAGGTCATGATCTCAGGGTCCTGGGATCGAGCCCCACATCGGGCTCCCTGCTCAGCAGGAAACCTGCTTCTCCCTCTCCCACTCCCCTGCTTGTGTTCCCTCTCTCGCTGTGTCTCTCTCTGTCAAATAAATAAATAAAATCTTTAAAAAAAAAAAGATAAGAAGCCTGATAAGATATTCCTTCTTCCTATTGAGGTGACAAACAGATGTGGTGCACAAATTAGAAAGCTACCACAAATGCCTCTCTAGGTTATCTACTGCCAACCACAGAAGTAGAAGTGGTAGGAACAGTAGTAATAATAATGATAATAGCAGCAACTAACTCTTATCAAGTTCTAATGCTTTACATGCGTGATCTTATTTATTTCTCACAAAAATCCTACACAATTAGGTATCCCATTTCACAGATGAAGAAACGGAGGTTGAGAGTGATTAAATAACTCTTTCAATGCAAAGTAAGTGGAGGGGCAGAATTTGAATCTAGGCCTTCTGACTCTACAACATGTGAGCTTAATAATCATGAATGAAAATAGAAGAGCACCAATTATCTTCAAGGCTCAGCAAAGCAAACTTGATTACCATACTTAGATCTCATACAAGTCAATATGAAAATCAAAGTTGGTAAAAAAATAATAATAATAATGTTCTGATAAAACAAATTAGTATTTCAAAAATCAGAACCCATCCTTTTAATTTACACCAGTAATCCTGACTGCCATCGCAAAATAGGAAGACTTACATCAGCAAATAGCTGATGACATGACTTCTCCTAACATTCCAGAAGTAGCCAAAAGAAACATGTGAACCTGTTGGTCTATTACCAACAGGAAGAATAACTACACTGCAATTATATCACAAACCAAAATCATCATTCGTGGCTTTTTTTTTTTTTTTAACATCCAAATGGATACTCTAAGCCAGTGTTTCTCATACTTGAGAGCATATCAGAATCATCTGGAGGTCTTGTCAAATCATAGATTACCCATAAAGTGTCTCATTCAGTAGGTCTGGGTAGGGTCCAAGAATTCACATTTCTAACAAGTTTCTAAGTGATGCCAGGGACCACATTTTGAGAAGCACTGAGTTAAGCAATTACATTCAACAGGTTAATTTCCTTAGGTAGGTGGCATTGTCACTTGTAGCTGACTGGCCATGATACAGTTCAGCTTAAATATTCTACATCAACCATTTTAAGGTTTCCACATGAAGAGGCAGCCCTTGCCCTAGAACCTAAAACGAAGCCCTCTCCAAGCTCTCAGGTGCCTAACTTGGAAAAAGATTACAATAAAGTTCAATTTCAACAAATCAACCACCATGACCACTCTATTACTGGTCTTGTCTTTTTATATTTGAGTTAGTATGTTTTCCCATCACTAGACGGGGTCTAAAACACACAAAGTACTTAACTGAATATAACACATCATTAAGAACCAAAGCCAAAAGTCAGCTACTCCCTTAACTCACTCTCTCCCTATAAAGACAGACATTACTGTGATCGTCACTTCCCAGACAGCTATGTATCTGTATCAGCTGATGAGGTTTCTCTTTCTGACTTAAACTTTCCCTAGTGAAGAAGGGAAAAGAAAATATTTTGGTTTGAAAGTTAAGTATATGCCAGTATGTCAGCTGCCAAAATAAATACGAAGTTTGAAATGCCAGTGAGCCCATAATTAATCAAAGGTACTATAGGAGTTTTAATCTGAGATTTGCCAAAATGTAAATGTTCTTCTTGGATTAAATATTTAAGCCCACAGGCATCAAAAATTGACTACATAGTCAACTTTCAAGATTCCACTTCCAGATGATCCTCACATCCCTGTGCAGGCACAAGTCCCTTTTTCCCCATCCCCCTAGCATGATGCCATTCCATATGATGTTGACAGTTCCCTTACAGCTACCCCCCCAGTGGACTGTGAGTACCACTCACCTCTCCATAGCCACAGACTGTAGCATATGTGAAGCATACTGTAGTCCATCATCATCACCGCCACCATTATTAAAGTGGCTAACATGTCCCTCCTGGTTCAGTGTTGTGCATCTTATATGAATTATGTATGATTTACATACATTTGTTCCTCACAGCCATCACGTAAAGTGTATACAAGTATCATCCCCATTTTAGGCAAATAATGCTATAAGAAGTTAACTAATCGCTCTCAAAGTCATACAGTAAGTGGAGGAGTCCGACTTCAGAGCAGAAGCTCAGAAAAGTGGTTCATTTAAATAAGCCTCATCATGACCTCGAAATTTCAATTTATAAACAAACACCTGGCAGATATGACGTCCTTCACTATACAGAGGGCCTGAATGCTGAGAACGAGGGTCAGAGGTTAAAGTCAAAGAGGTAATTATCTAAAGTAAAAGAAACCACATTCAGTAGCATCTTGTATTTCTGAACATGTTCCCTCTTAGTCAGTACTTTCTCATTATGATGGCTTAATAATGAAGGCAGAATCTTATAGACCGTAGGCTACCAAATGCTCCCTATAAAAAACTATAACTAAATAAATGAATGTCTTTGGTGTATTACCCCGATTGGAGCAACAGTTCTGTTTGCTCCCACGTGAACTGATGAATCAGATCTCTTCAGAAAGCCTTTGAGAAAACTTTCTTTAATTCCACCTTCATTGAATAAACAACTTATTTTGAGCATTAGAAATCCTTAAAATCGTAAACATTTCTTGTCACCATTTAACTGAATTTAAAAAAACAAACTGCCATTCCAGACTTGCTTAGTCAGTTCCTGGATCAACAGACCCCTTCTTCTCTTGACTATGTGTGCATTCTCACCTTGCCTGGCAGAGAGAAATAATTAAAATCTATTCTATTCCAAGGGACACCTGGGTGGCTCAGTTAAGCATCTGACTTTTGATATCAGCTCAGGTTATGATCTCAAGGTTGTGAGATCAAGCCGCACGTCAGGCTCCCCACTAGGTGTGGAGCCTCCTTAAGATTCTCTCCCTCTCCCTCTGTCCCCCACAACATGGACTCTCATGCTCTCTCTCTAGAAAAAAACAAACTAACAAAAACAAACAACAAAAAACTATTCTATTCCAACACCTGAGTTTAAATTACCACTTGTTAGACAAGTGATCTTGACATCACAGAATCTCTGAACCTTGGTTTCATCAGCAAAATGAGGATGATACCCCTCCCTTATAAAACTGGTGAGGAGAAATGAGATAAGGTATCTGACAGATTGTACAAAAGGTGCAGCAGTTAGTAGATCCATTCAATAAACATTCCCTCTGCCCCTCCTCTCGCTGGTGAAATGGCAAAAGAGCCTGAAATTAACATATTAAATTAGATATTGTTATATCTGAATAATTCAGCTATTCTGTGCTATTTCCTGTAGCCCATTTTCAAAGGAAAATGAAATAGAAAAAAATATTCCTCCTACATAATAAGCTACTCAGGGCAAGAAGTCACTCATTTCAGGAAAACAGGTAAATACTACTAAAACTCAACCCTAAGGAATGAAGTCATTTAGACCCTTCTGGCCCTTCCTCTGTTCTATGTCTGCTGGGCCTGATCAGGGTCCAGAGTCAGCAAAGAAAATGGTCACCCAAATGCACAATCTTTATTCCTAAACTGAGGTTTGCTTGTGTTCTATAACCCATGAAATCTCTCTTGTGAGCCTTGAGAGCAATGTCAAAAAGCAGCCTATGCCCAGTGTCAGCCTTTGTGGGCCCTCATAGTTCCCACCCCCCGATCCTTAGCTCTCCAGAGTTTCCTGAGCAGAAGGCACTTCTAAACACCCAGGTACAAAGAGGTCACCAGACCGTACACGTCACGAGGAGAAGGAGCATGCTTGCCTTGGTCATGTATTCCCAGCATATGAGTCATTGAAAGTATCAAACATTTTTAGGTTGAAAGAGAGCGAGAGGTGAAAAAGTTTGATGTAGTCCAAAGGCCAGCAAAAGGCCCCAAACCTCTAAATTCTTCTTTAAAAACAAAAACAAACAAGCAAAAATACAACCAAAGACCTCCCAGTCCTGTCCTTTCAGAGATCCTTCCCACAAGTCCATGGAAGCTCAAACCTGGGCTAAGAAGGTAAGAATAAGCTGGAGAAAGGAAAACTAGAGAATCTCCTCCCAAATTTTCAGTCACCAATTGATGTTTTAGCACTTTTGTTGGATCTCTCACCCCTCCCTTATTTATTTATTTTTTTTATGGCCATGTGACCACCAACAACTTCTCTGTCCAGAAAGGAGGAGATGAGGCCAGAAGTGATTTCCTTAGAGATTAGTACCAGCTTGAGTGGTGAAACAAGCTGAGCAGGTGCAACAGAAATGTGGGCCTTGCTTAGGTTTCTATCTTTTCTTAAAAACCACTAGGAAATTTCTTTGTTGTTGTTTTTATGGGGAGAAAAAAAGACTCCAGCACTTACAACTGGAATGATACAATCTCTGGGAACTGCTTTAAAATAACATGAAAGGGGAGAAGGTTAGGAAGAAGACAGAGGAGTTTGTCCAGGAGTCGATCATTGTTGAAGCCAGATGACATGCACATGGGGGTTTGTTATACCATTTTGCCTATTACTGAATATGTTTAAATTTTTCCCTAATAAATTTAAAAGACATGAGGGAAAACACTTTACCAAAATAGAGACAGGGAAAAAAAGAAAAAAAAACGGTTGGTCACTAAATTTTTTAGCAGTGTTCAAGAAAACAAGGACATCATCTAGCCTGATTCCCACTATTATTTAAGTACAGTGACTTTATTTTTAAAAATTATAGTTTGGTTTATGAAATTCTTCTTTAAAATTATGCTCGAATTACCATATACAAGTTATACCATATTTCATATTTTAAGAATATGTGCTATTTTCAAGATTTTGAATTAATACTTCTATTTGATGACCAGTCAAAACAAACAAGAAAATGAAGGATCAGGAAGGTTAAGTAGCTTGCCCTAGGTCATACAGTTAGTAAGTGGCAGACCCATATCTGGAACCCAGATCTGACTTCCATACTATAATTAGGAGATTTTTCTGAATAGCAACATTCTTATGCTCACTTTTTTTTTTTTTTTTAAGGTTCTGACAGATGTAAGATGACAACAGCTATTTTACTGACTAGCACTAGATGCATTCCTCAAAAACATCTGGAAGGACTACTATTAAAAGTATGTTACATAATATTTAAATATAAATATGGCTTTAGAATGTATAATACTGAGGGATTAGCTATAACTTAGTTTAGATATATAAAAAAATAATGATTGGGATATTTCTGGTAATTATTCAACAAACAAAAATTGCCCAATCTAAATACAATATGAAAAGTACCTGTACATCTTAAGACTTTGAACTTTAATAATTCAGTTTGCAAACATGAGAGAGGACCTATAAGTGGCTGATGGAGTTTCTTCCTTGACATGTAATGAGACCTGAACTCCACTACCCATAGGTTAAAGTTTGCCTTTTGTGGTACCATTTTGCCACAAGACTTAAATAAGCACATGCTGCATACAAGTAATACATTTATAAATGTGACCATTAATAAAATATTTGAAAATACCACACTGTTTTTTTATACCTAAAGTTGGATCTGTTAATTTGCCTTAAAGTTTAAAACAGCTCATAGATTAAAATGACAGGAAATTATCAGTTGCTAATGTGTTTATAATGAGGAAAAAAAGCATGTTTAGTATCATTCAGGGATTAGCACAGATCAAAAATACATTATAAATCAAACCAAAACAACCTTTATGAGATATCTAGGCTTGTCCCTAGTCCATAACATTGGAGGTGCTCAATAAATATGTACTAAATAGGTTAATTAAAATATAAAAAACAATACTGAATTCCAGGATAAAAGCTAAAATATACCCAATTCAAACCTATGGTAACTCTTCCTATCTCTTATCCAAAAAAATCACAAATTCTCCTTTGAAATAGTCTCTTTTAATGTATACAAAAGCAATCAAATGTTCTAAATTTCTTAAAATAACCATAGGCAAAATCTTTCAAAATACTGAAAGATGTAGTCTACCAATACTAATGAAAGTTTAGTTATATACAATTATAAAACTTCTCAAGAAAACTGATTAATTCTGCTAAATGTTTTATCTGTCCTAGGTTACATCTAGCTTATTCAAAAGGAGTACTCTAAGAAGTAAAGTACATATAATAAGATAAGCAATACAAAGGACTGTTCAAAATCTTTCATAGATACTATATTTGTAATTAATTTCATTATTTTACAAATTTTAGAGAGGCATACTTTAAATTAAAAAAAAAATTTAAGCTACCTACTATGGCCACATACTTAAGGTGCCTCACAAAAACCCTTCACTATTGGGTATTATTACCTTGATGAGGTTTTCTTCCTGAATTTAAGCGATTTGCTCAAGGTCACACAGCTAATTACAGTGCAGAGTCAAACTCAAGTCTGCTTGGATCCAGAGCTTATGCTTCACTCTACTACATGTTTGGCCTCATAAAATAACCTATCTCAGTAATTATTCAAGTTTCACCTTCAGAAACTGATTAAAAATAGGACTATACCTTTATTATTCTATCTACTAAGAATTTTCTAAAAACCTGAAAGTGGAACTCTTTCTGTTTCAATAATATAAAATGTGATGAGAATCTATACTAAATTTGAAGTAAAAAAAATTACAGATTGCTATAAATTTATCATGGTAAAAATATACTTTAATTTCTGCAAGAGTAATTTTCTTTGAACAATTAAATATAAAATGAGTTTGTCAGGAAATATTAAAACAAATGCTCATGTTATGAGCTCCCTGCCTTAAAGAGAAACACATTATACACATTATCTTATCTGTGATGGGACCAAAACCTGAGGTACAATGTAGTGCTGAAAAAAATGTGATAATGGATCTTCAAGCTAATTTTCCTTATAGCAAGATAAAGTCATAAAAAAATAAATATAGGCTATAAAATTTAAACTAGGCATATGTTAACTTTAAGATTACTTTTCCATTTCTTTCTCATGAACACCAACAAGGATTATTCTTAAAAGCATAAACCCATGAACTAAGAGCATCTTTCTAGTTGCAACAGTTCACTAAGCTTGCTATAAATAGGTTTTTCCTGAAAGGTGTGGAACAATGTGTTGATCATATTCCATGGCTTCTGTGAAGACAACAAAAAGTAATCAAAAAACACTACCCCGCCCAAGTTTTGATTCCATCAGAAAAGCAATTAAACCTAGTTCAAAGGCTTTCTACAAAAAGGCGTAAAATTGTACCTGGTATGCTTTCCCAAAGTTTTTTCTCAATTATGCTGGAGCCAAAACCATCCAACCCATACTTTATAATGAAGAAATTAATTTCCCTTCTTCTAATATAAATAAATACAAAGTCAAAGAAAATGTTTCCCGTACAAAGATCCCTCCTGGGACTATATAAAAAAACAAAAAGTGTAATGAGGTTATACTTAGACAATTGTAATAATTCACCATGACTTTCAGAACTGAAACAATGCAGTAACTTTCTATTTTCAAATATTAGATGCCATATATAATTTTAAGGATCAATAAACTGACAACACAAGCAGAGTTATTAAAGTGACATGAATTATTTGCCTGGCTAAGACAACTTAACAAATCCATGGTGACTGTGTCTGAAGTAAGAGCAAATGGGTTCTAAATCCTAAAATGTCTCCCTATCAAGTTTTAGGGATGGTCTCTGAAAGATTTTGTCTACCCTCCTCCTTTTTATTTTTTCATTTTTTATTTTTTTGCCTACTTCCTGGTTTTTAGCTAATGGAGGTGTGAGCATAACTGAGCTGAAGATAAGAGACTATCAGAATATACTCTACACAATTCTCCTTTACTTTCCTGTAAGGACAGAAGATCTAGGCACCCCTCCAAAGAAGTGCTGTGTTCAAATAAAATTATTGGCAAGTGCCCCAATATATTATTTGGTTTGGACACTGGAATTCCAGGATGTGTTTGGCAGGACATGGAGGATTTTTTTCTCCTTAATGTAAGGGTCAAAACAAACATTGCCCAGTATTAGTTACGTACCAGGTAAATTCTTTCCTTTCAATAATACTAATATTATATAATGTAGCCATGTATACTGCTGGATCCTGTCATTTCTGTGGTATATTTCCAGATCTCTCTATAACACCTAAGGAATTCTTGACAATAGCCATTAAAACTGAACTACTAACATCTGTTAAATTTCTTTCCTAAAATTAATAGTGTTTAGGGTAATAGATTTAAATAAGATGGCAGCAGTTCAAAAGTGTGGTTGTGTTTGCAGCAATTTCAATTTCACAGGAGCTCACCTCAGGACCATAAGGAACTTAGACATCACCTCCGTCACCCCCCGCATTTTATGGAGAAACTGAGGCCCCCAAATGTTATACTGATAGGGCAAAGAGCACACCTAGTTTCCAGGCTCCCAGTCAAATAAATGTTCCTTCACGTTTTTCGTATCAAATTTAACCAAGTAATTCATACCAACCCAAAACTGTATTTTTTTTTTTTGCCAAAACCAATTCAAAAGAGTAACTGTTAAAACACACCACATGCACACACACAGAACTACATACATTAAGTAAGCATACAGTACTCAGTTTACTAACTTCTTGTGTTTTTTTCAAAACCCAAAACCCCAGTGTGACTTTCAAATCACCCACACACTTGCTCCTGGCTCCCTGAACCCTCCCTCCTGTTTCTAAAAGTGGTGGGGGATGATGAGCAGAAATCAACAATTTACTTTCTAATCCTACCATATTTGAGCCAGGTATATTGACTCATCCTTTTTCCATCCTCAACATAACAAGACAACAATTCTAAGGGAAGAGTTAGTTTCTAACAGTTTTTTAGTAGCAATCTTAAGTTAATTTTATTATTATTTCATAAACCAGCTTAATCTCCAACTGATCCAAAAGATTTCACATGTAAACACATTCCATTAGCCCCCCAAAATACTGAGAATATGCATGTATACAGTTCATTTATTTTCTGAAATTTTATTTTTCCCAAAGCAAACCTTCATCAAAAGTCAGTAAACTGAGAACGGAAAATAAACCATGAGGTCATATAAGTTCAGTCATATAAGTTTGTTCTGTCAGTGTACTGTAGCAAAATGAAAAAAGTGTATTCAATTCTGAGCCAATCTTAATCCAGTTAAAATGTATAAAATGCCACCTTAGATTTAAAAATTAGCAACAAATGAATAATTCAAAAAAGTCACCTTTGCACTAAATTTTCTTTAAATTTACGTTCAAAAGACTATTAAAAGCAACTTTTTAAAAATAGACTTCATGAAATTACCAATGTCTAAAAGCCTTTTACCTAGCTACTAATGCAAGATAATTGCTCTTCAGTTTGAGTAAAAACCCTTTTTAAAAGCAAAAGCCAACAGCTTTCTGATACATAGGCAAAAAATTTATTTTTAAAAATCTAAAACTAAATCAAATATTTTAAGATACATCCTAACTATTCCACCTGAATCCTTCAGGGAAGGGACTTTTAATTCCTTGGAATGACACAGGATTCTCTTAGCAAACTTGCCCTCCCACTAAGCAAATTATTAATCAAACAGATAGTTCTGCTTGTGCTGACATCATATTTGGGGACATTGCCACTGTCTTGTAATCTGTGTTAGTCCTTGCAGAAAGATCTCTAAAATAATCCTCTATCTGTGGCGCATGTGTATATACATATACATATGTGTACACATGTATACAGATATATATTTTAATCCTTGTTTTTTAACCTAGACTTTGTACTCTTATCAGCAGTGTGCTTTTGGGCAAGTCATATCTTTCTGATACTCAATTTTCTCATCTGCAAAATGGGGATAATAATAGAACTTACCTTGTGGGGTCACTGTGAGGACTGATTCAATGTTAGCTTATTATCCCATATAAATTTCCTAAACACATATAAACAATCATACCTTCAAATATACAAACTCAGTGGGGCATCTGATGTTCAATTAACTATGAAATTCCCTTTATCTCATATCTATCAACTAGACTGGGTGTTCATTAATTCAAAAACATCAAACCATGTGACTCTTGCAGGATAAGGATACACTGGTGGCAAGAAAGACAAGTGATCTTTGCCTGGATCTATTTTTAGGAATGGTTTATCTACACCCCTAGTGTTAACACTGGAAAATAAACAAATGGATGAAAGGCATCATAAAAGAGTCACTCTGAGATCAACAGTTTCATGGTATTTGAAAATAAATGCGGATGAAGAAAACATTTAGATCATTTCTGTACCAGTCCTTACTGACACAGGGCAGGCCAGAATTTGCAGAGAGGTTTAAGAGGAATTGCTGAATTGATGAATTCAGACTGTTCAGACTGCAAGGTTCAGAGAGGTTCTATGTTTAAAGTGTAACCAGTGAGAAAACTATAATTCAATAGTTGGTTTTCAGTAAATCACTATCCTACAGTGGAGGAAAAAAATGAATTTTTTTGTTACACAGTTACTTCATCTGAGCAGAAAATTATCATCGGTTTGCACAATGAATTATACTATATCTATATATTATTTATTCTCACCTAAAAAAGTAGGAAAAACCAACCCTGATGATCCTGTCAGGCTAGAAAGATATTATAGTTAATAATTCCAACATCACTAGCTACCTGGTAGTCATAATTATACCAATTCATACTATTATCTATGGGGAAGATTACAATTAGAAATTTATCAAAGAAACAGCTGAATATTTTGTTCCCAATTATACTCCTGTCCTGCCAAAATAATGTCTGGCAATTAACTCATTTTCTAAGAAGAGTTCTGATATGTACATGGACCATTCAAACCTCTTAGTTAAATACATATTACACCATACAATTTCCTTATTCATCTTAATCTATTAATGGAACATAATCTTACCGGAAAAGGAAAAATGTTGTCAGCCCTGTTCAAGCTATCTTCCATCCAGGATTTAGGAGCAAATGCAGAGCTGGGGCGAGCGTACTTCTGCAGCTGAATATGATTGCTTGCAAAATTTTTCTTCAAAGGCGAGATGGAATTCAGGGGCGTTATTCCTCCATTCAGCCCTCTGCGGTGATCTCGGCCCTGGGAACCTCCCCAGCCCCCATATCCACCACCTCCCGGGCTCCAGGAAGAAGATGGTGTAGGAGAGGGACTCTGGTAGCTGCTCCATGGAGAGGGGGGTTTGTTAAGATTATTCGCCAAATGAGGCAGCTGGTTAAAAGCAGCATTTCTGTGTGTGAAAGGTGGGGGATGGGGACTGGCAGGAGACCTCCTCTGCTGCTGAGGCTGGTTGTGATGATGCTGGAAATGAGGATGATGAGGGTGGTGCTGTGAGAGGGGCCCGATCTGAGGGGAGAAGCTGCCTCCAAAGCCAGGGCTGACATGATGGGGAAAATTTTGAAACAACAGAGCACCGTTATTAGCCGAAGCAGCCGGGACCCCTCCCTGGTGAAAGAAACTTGCATCTTCATTGATGATTGTAGAGGAAGAAGGTGCTATCGCTGCTGACCAGTTACTGAAACCAGTAAGAGACGATGCACTAGACGTCAAGGGTTGGGTCGAAGTACCCAGCCCCGCGGCTTCTTGATAATCAAACCCTGTCAACACTGGTGACTCGATTCTTATTTTCTCCTTCCCATTGCCATTTTCTGAAGAATTGTCCCCTTGATTTTCTTCTGATTTTGCCTTCTCGGGTTCAGGCAGTATTCCAGCTTCCTGACCTGGACTGGGGGAGAGCGGCTGCTTTTCTAAAGGGTCTTGCTGTTCCTGTTGCTGACTTTTTGCTTTTTCCGACCCCAAGATCTCATCCTGAATGTTATGGGTAGCTGGAGCAGGAAAGAGCCAAGCTGACCCGGCACTGCTGCCATTGGCAGCTGTGTTATTATTTATAAAAGCAGCAGGGCTGGGGGTGGCATTTTGGTGATGGTGTGGAGGCTGCAGATGTGGATGGAATCTGACTGGAAAAGCAGATTTATTCCCAGTATTGCTTTGCACTAGCACTCCAAACCCGTAATCCCCCATTTATTATTTTTAGGATCAGATTCTTACAATAAAAAATGACAACCTGATGTCTCACGTCTTTGTATCCTCTACCCAAAATTTCAGTTGTTTGTTTGAAATGTCTTATTTATAGCTAGCTCAAAGATCGCAGCTTATCACTTGAAATAGTTCTGATTTGGAATTCTGGCCTCTGAAAGGAAAAAAAAAACTAAAAAAAAAATCTCTTAAAACATTGACATGAATCCAACTGGGCTTATTTCTAGGAGGGAATAAAAACGAAGAGGGTAAAAATCAAGTCTTTGGTTAGTAAAATAGGCGCTTTCTTTTTCCAAAGGAAAATGTACATGAATGACAAAAACACAGCTTCTCAAGCATCTATGGATGTAGAAGAATAAGCATTGCGCGGAGTAAAAATATATATATATATAATTTAACAATCACATATGGTCTTCCTCAGCAGTTTAGATTCACTCACATAAAAATTAGAATAGGGCTAAGAGGAGAATACGTTCTTTTCTTGGCAGCTTGGTTAAAAAAAATCAGGAATAATTTAAGAACATTATATATTATATATTTATATATATAGATTATATTAGGTTATCTGGGGTGGGAGGTGAATTCCTGGTTGCGGGAGAGGAAATCAGCATTGACTAATGGAAAGATGATTGCAGGGAGGTTTCTGCTGTTCCTGGTCCTGTTTCTGCTCTTTCACGGGGTGCAGTTTTGGCCTCTGGGGCTGTTCCTGAGGCTCTGGGTGCAGATCTTGCTGCGGTCGCTGTTCCTGGGCTCCCCCCCGGCCTCCTCTCCCCCATGAAATGGGCTGAAAACACCCGTTTCTCCCTCTTGGGGGGATCGCGATCAGGAAGGATTTAGCGAGACTCGACGAGAGCGAGCTGGCGGCCCGGGGGTGCGGGGACCAACGGGGCGACCTGGAAGGTCCTGCGGTTTCGGCCTCTTCCCCTCTCTGCGGCTCCGGGGTTTTTTTCCCTCATGGGACCCAGGGGCGGTTTGTTCAGTTCTCTCAGTTCGATTCTCCGCAGGGGGAAAAAAAGAGGAAAAAAAGGGAAAACCCACTAGTGTAGTTATTCTAAAAGAGAAGGGCCTCCCCCCTTTGTGCTCTCTCTCTTTTTTCCCCCAGATTTTAGAAAAATCTATAATTTAGAAGGCTTTTGTTTCTCCTCACGGTTGCTGGGCCGTCGTCGTCCCCACCGCCGCCGCCGTAGCTTTACCCCGGTCCCGCAGTCCCCGCTGTCGTTGTTGCGGACTCCGCCTGGCTCTTCTTTTTCTCTCCTTCTTCCTCCTCTTCCTCCTCTGCTGTCGCCGATGCCGCCGCCGCCGCCGCCGCCACCGCCTCCCGGTGCCCGGGTCCCGCAGCCGCGGCTGAGTCCTTCTCCTCAGGACCGAGCCGAGTGAAATGACAACCAGCTGGAAAGACCGAGAGACACTTCCGGTTCGAAGAGGGAGGGGTGGGGTACCGAGGGCACTCCGCCCACCTCTCGAAATACCAATCAGCTGTTAGAATTTCGACGAGGCCACGCCCCCGGATCAGGTCCCCTCCTAGGAAGGTCGAAAACTTACCTCGAGAGGCGCCTCTTCCGTCTGGGCCTCGCCCAGTGAGGCCTGGCGCCTGGAACCCCCACCCAGAGTGAGCGCAGCAGGTTGCCATCTTTAGTATGGGCAAAGGACTCCTTCACTGTTTCTCTCCCCTCACCACGCTTTGCAGGAGTTGCATATAGGGATGCACGGAAGAGAACAGATCCCTCGAGCACTAAGAAAAAGAGTCAGAGTCTTGGGGATCCAAGGGGCGACCGGTGAAACCGCGGATGAACGGGACGCCTGCCCACAGTAAAGGTGGGCCCCCAGGCATCACGTGCTTTGCTCGAGCTCCGCCCCAGAGGGATCTGGAAGGGGAGGCGGGTCTCCCCAGCCGCTGTGCCGTGCATAGAACTGCGTACGTCCTTGTCCTGCCTGTAGCCCTCACGCGGGACTCTCCCTTCACCTTCCATTCCCCCACCCCCACTCCCCAGCTTGGCTTAGTTACCCGTCTGGTGCAGTCTGTCAGGCACAAAGATACAGCTGCTGTAAGCGTAGGTAGTTGAGCCTTCTTCTCCATCCTATTCTAGTCCACCGTACAGGCTGTACCAGAGGGACATTTCCAACACAAAAATCTTATTGTGGTCCTCACCTGTTCAGATCTCTTTCTATGAAAAAGGCCAAACTCCTTGGTCTGGTATTCAAGGCCTTTCCGCTCTGTGGGCAGTGCATTTTAACACCTCATCTCCGAACAAATGCCCCAGACCAAGCTGTTCCAAAGATACTCTCAGTGCCTTTTAACATGCCCTTTCCTTTCTTCTCCACTTGGTAGACTCCTGTTTCATTGTAGGAATCCGTTCAAAAGCTACCACCGGCTCTGTCTTCTGAATTCTCTTACGAGCATACATGGCTCGTAAGTCCTATGTGTGTATGTCTTTCATGCTCGTTTATCACACGATTGTAATGGCGGCTTAGGTCTGCCAGACCTGGCCTCCACTGTTGGCTCGCTGAGAAGAGGACCTTGCGGATAGGAGGCATTGCTGAATGAGTGCTGAGAAAAATGAATCAACAAACCAACTACGGTGGAGTTACCTTGAATGACAATCCCTTTTCCAAGTCTGAATTATTTCATTACTTCTGCTGTTTGATTTGGAGTTCACATCTCTCAAACTTTTATCCTTTAGGTTTTCAGTAGCTGCTCCACTGTGTGTCTTGTTCATCTTTGTACATTTCTGCTTAGGACCACCATCAGGGACTAGGGTAATGCCTTGCTCTCAGCACAGGCTCTAACGACATTGAATAAGTGTTTTCCTTTAGAAGGAAATGAGAAATGAAGAGAAGAAATCACAGTAGAGCCAAAGTAGGAAAACAAAGAGAGATCAAAGACTTTTAAGAAGACTCTTATGAACAAAGGTGGCTTCCATTTCATTTCTATAGCCCTCCCTGAATGGCCCTGATTTCTGCTGCCTCAGTTTCTCAATCTGCCAACACTTCCATGTAGAATACCTGTTCAGAGCCTTAAGAAGTGATTTTTATTCTCTTTCCTTGTATCATGACCATGAACCTTAACCTCTGCAACTCTACTCCGAGTTCTTTGAGCATAGGGTCTTACCCTGCTGTTTATTCCCCACAACTGGACATACCTTGAGACTTGCCGATTCAGTTAGGTGTCATTTCCTCCAGAATGGTTTCCCTGACTGCCCTCTCTCTAAAATCTTGTAGATTCCTCTCTTTAAATTACTGCTAGTTGTCAGTGGGTTAGTTTCTTAAGGGCAGAGGTTTTATCTTTGTGTCCCTAGTGGCCAGCATAAGGTCTGGCACAAAGCAGACTCAGAACACCATTGAGTGAATGAATGAATGAATGAATGGTCAGTACCCAGTAGATGGTTGAGTCTTTTGCAGCTACCAGTTCTCAGTGGCTAAAATGGCAGCCATGACTTGAAAGAAAAAGGACTATCTTTGGAACCCAACATTGTAATTTGAATCCTACCTCTGCTACTTCCTAGTTGTCCTGCCCTGGGCTTTACCTCTACCAGCCCCTAGTTCCTCATGGATAAAATATGAATGATATTTCCTCTCTCACTAGGTTGGTAAATTACATGAGCTACATGTGAAGTGCTGGGCTGAGGTTTAAAAAAATATATTAGTTCCTTATTAACATATGAAGCATAGAGAACTTGTATTTCACAAGTGTCTTTTGCCTAGAAGCAGCTGTGTGCATGACTGAATCCAGGAACCTGTGTTGGTTTGTAGAGAAGGAGACACACCCGAGCCACAGTCAGGATGCTACTAGGTCAGCCTGATCTTTTAAGACTAAATCAGATGTGGGCAGTAGGTTTGGGCTGGACTGAAACTAAGATGATCACTATAGACGTCAGACTCCTGGTTAGGGAGTAGGAGCATGGGAGAGGGAAGTGGGAAACAGTTCTCTTGGGTTAGTTGTCTGCTCAGAAACCCAGGATACCCAGCTCAGGGCTGCCCTCCTTAAAAACATTCTGGCCTCAGAAACTGGCCCAGGTAACCATGACAACGATTCAGCAGCTCCATTTAGGATCTCCAAAGGGATCTACAGTTGCAGATGAGTGCTGGCTTGAATGCTCTGCTGGCAGAAGAGAGCCCCTCCATGAAGCATGCTCACTGGGAACTTTTCAGGTTGCAGAGAAAGCAAGCTCTAAGCTCTGCCCAAACATTAAGGTGCTACCAGATAAAAACAACAACAACAAAAAACAAAACCAAAAAACCTCCCTCCCTGTCCAGCAAGGGATTGACACACCTTCAGAGAACCTGTAGACTAGTGAATGCATGTACCGTGTTGGCTACTGCCCAGCCCCCTCTGGGGTTTGAGGTCAACCACACCCCAAACCCAAGCCTCCCACGAAGCATGGCCCTAATATCTCTTTCACCAGCCTCTTTTAAAACTTGGCAGGTGATATAAATCTCACCTCATAATCACACAGAATGAACTCTGCCCCATTCCAATTCTGATGTCCTCCACCACTGCCCTTGAAGCATTTGTTAGCCTTCTTCCAACAGCACACACCCAATTCCCCAGGGGCCTGCCTGGTGACTTTAGTAACCAGGGCTGCCACCCAAGGCCACTCCTTTTGTGCACTATACAACTCACAGGGCACCACAGACTATTATGTGAATGCCACCCCCTGGAGTTGTACAATGTGGCAGCCCTGCTTCAGTTCATCTGAGTAAAACAGAGGCACCTTATGGAAATATGACACCCGTACAAAAAAGTGACTAGATACTACCGTAAATTACATGAGTACATGCTCATTGCATGCAGAAATATTTAAAGCAGTTGGTCCATTTATAGTTTAGAGTCGGTGGCCCAGGAGCTTTCTGTGATGGCATTGAAGGACACGGTGTCCTTGGTGTTGTTGAGTAGTGAGCTGTAGCAAGAAGACAAGTCTGGGCATGTCCATGGTCCCATCCCCTAAGAGATTAATGCCCAGCGGTTACTTTGCTTAGCTTCATTAATAAGCCTTCTCATGTAGTGGTGGAATATATATTTTACTGAAATTAAAAGAATATAACAATAATATTTAAAGGTAGGTCCTATGAAGGTAGAGGAAGAGAGAAGAGTGGAATTACTTTTGGAATATCTTCTTTTCCAAAAGTATCTGGATGCTCACTCCCAGAAGGCAAGCTGGACAGAAACAAAGCCAAGTCCTGAAAGCAGGTTTTATTAAACCCCACCTCTGCTCTTCACCCTGTTTTAATATTGAAAAGTGTGCACGTTTACTTAGAAAACACCACTGTGTTTTGCGTTTTTTGTGTGTGTGTTTTTTTTTTATGGTTAATTGCTGGGTTATATTTTCCCTTCTTGTTTGTTGTTTTATAATCTGCACAAACCCTCTGCATTTTAAACACTGTTTTCCTCCTGCTTTCCCATTTAAGGTATTATCATTCACATACAGTCCATAGTTAACAAGCATTTTGGTGGGGGTGGTGAAGCCAGTTCCTCCAACGCATTGTTACTGAATAAATGGCTTGGAAAGGCCCTAGACACAGACATGCTTCACTTGAAATTGCCTTATCCTGGCAAAGATTTAGGTGAGCAGAACAGGGGGTTGACCTTCCAAACTGTGATATGCATCACATGGGATGACTTGGATTCTTTCGTGGCCTCAGCCACCTGTGTGGATGGGCTGCTGACCTAGATTACCCCTTGCTGTTTTGATTGGACACACCTCACTTCCCCGCACACAACCTCACTTCCCCGCACCCAACCCCGGCCATGCTTCTCAAGAGCTGCCATCTCACACCCTGTAGATAGGCTGGAGGATTTTCACTTGTGATTCTGGAAAAAGAATAGCTTTTTAGAGCTTTCAGGGAAGCTTCGGGGTCCAGAGGTCAGAGAGCCGGGAGTCGGAGACCAAAACTCTAGCCCCAACACAGCCATAAACTCATAGACACTGGTTCAGTTTGTCTGGTGATTTCCTTTCGACCAGAATTTTTGCTACCTAAACAGTTTCACTTTGGAACTCTTAAGCAATGAAGGTTCAAAGAAAGGCATCTATAAAAAAAAAAAATTACTAAAGATGCTCCTCTTCTTTTATATCCAAATTTCCTGGTCCCCTATTCTTGGAGTATATATATTCCTGAAGAACTGTTATGAGAGAGTTGATTCATAAGCATCCAACCTCACACTTCAGTGTGCATTGGTCCCCAGTAGGAGCCCATCAAATGCAGATTTCCAGGTCCTGCCCCCCAAGATATTCTGATTAAGTTTTCTCATACTATTTTCTCATAAAATTTTAAACTTCAAGAGATTTTTCTCAAAATAATACAAGAACACAGAAAAAAACAAAATAAGAATGGCTAAAACAAAAAAGTTCCTTTCTCACATGAAAGAGGTTTGGGAGAGTCAATATAGGGCTGGTGGGGTGGTTTTAAGAAGACAACAGAAGCCAGGTTCCTTCTATCCCATTGCTTCCCTCCTCAAAATGTAACTTCTGCCTATGATCCAAGATAGTTGATCAAGCTCCAGTCATCATGCCTGTGTTTTAGATTGAAGGAAGAAGGAGAAACATGAAGAAAGACATGACCCTTCTCTTTGAGGAAACTTTTCAGAAGACATTCACATCACTTCCATTCTCCTCCCACTGGCGGGCATTTGGCCATATGGGCACAACTTGGGCAAAAGACGTTGGGAAGTATGGTCTTTATTTCACACTCATGTACCTAGCTTTATAAAAAGTGACATTCTATTAACAATGAAGAAAAGGGGAGTTGGATACTGATGGGTGAGGCATTTTGGCCTAGAGAAGTTTAGTGACTGACCTGAGTCTTATAGCCAAGTCAATGCCCTCATTTTGCAATTAAGGAAACAGGTCCAGGGAAGAGCCTTGTCTAAAATAATTCAGTTATTTTGCCCAGGTATCTTGACTCAGAACTCTTCCTCTACCCAGTAGTCTTCAAATTTTAGCATGCTTCAGAATTGCCTGGAGGACAAGTTAAAACAAACTAGAATTTCTGATTAGATAGGTATGGGGTAGAGCCAAGAATCTGTGTTTCTAACAAGTTTTCAGATGCTGATGCTGCTGGTTTGATGAACATGCTTTGAGAACCAGTGATCCACAGAACATCCCCACCTGGGATTAAGAAGGGCCTTCAGTTCACTGTGGCCAGCCTTAGTCCTCCTTCCCTTTTCTCTGGTTTACTCAATGGTGCCGTGATTCATTCTCTCAGTTGGCTAAGCCAAACATAGGAGTCATCCTAAATCCCTCCTTCTCCTCCTCCATCCTCTTACAGTTAGTCCCTAGGTTTTCTTCATTTCTCTCTTCAGCATCTCCTCCTTCTCTCCATATCCTGCTTTGGTTCAAGTCTGATCATTTCTCACCTGGATTTTTTTGCAGCTCCTATCTTCAGGCTTAATACCTGGCCTTGCTCGCTGAATCTTTCTAAATGGGGAGTCTACTTACATTACTCCATTGTTCAAACACTTTCCGTGGCTTCCTGCTGTACTCAACTGTATTTTTCTTTTTTTTTTAAGATTTATTTATTTGAGAGAGAGAGAGTGGGGGGGGAGGGGCAGAGGGAGAGGGAGAGAGAAACACAAGCTGATGCCACGCTGGGCCCAACATGGGGCTTGATCTCAGGACCCTGAGATCACGACCTGAACCAAAACCAAGAGTCAGACACTTAACCTACTGTGCCACCCAGGCGCCCCTCAACTGTATTTTTCAAACTTCAGTGATTTTCATTCCAGTATCACAATTTCTGCCATATTAGTATAGCTCCTGCAGTGTCACACATTTAATGTTTCTGTAAGTTGGCTTACCTTCTAAGAAAAACTTAAAACCTTATTTAAGGCAACGTGATTTACCACTCAAAATGAAAAACAGTTATCACTTACTGTAACCAAAAAGTAATTGTCATGTTTAAATATTGAAAACAAAATAATGGTATGAATTTCTCCTAGATCCTGTATGCATTTCAAAAGCTCTAATGTTGAGGGCTTCTTCCTTTTTGTTAAAAAGGAAGATTAATAAGGTTAGAAAGGTGCTAAAGACTTACTAGCCCAATCTTGAAAGATCTTTACATAATTAGAGGGACTGACAGAGAATGGAAAGGGAACTAAATTTCTCATTGTGCGATTTAAGAGTATGCATTGCCTTGTCGGGGTTTCACCTGCAATCATCTCGTGTACCCCACTGGAAAAGGACCTACTATCTGAAAAACACTGCCAGACTCCTTAACATGTCATCCCATGCACCTGACAAACTGGATGACATTTTAACATTACTTTGTGCAACTCTCCCAGTACATCGTTCCAAGCATCTTGAAAAACTTGAGGTTCCATGAACTTGCCATCAGTCATGAATACTATCTGCTACAAGTAACAGAATACATGAGTAAGAATGACCTAACTATTAAGAGGTTATTTTTCTCACACATCAAGAAGTCTAGAGGTGGGTGGTTGCTCGTGCTGGCTGGTCAATGATGTCAGGACTCTGGGTTGGAATCTCTAGATTCTAGATTCTAGACCTTTCCTTCAAGGTCTTAAGATGTCTGCCACAGACCCGGTCATCACACTGTGGCTTTCAGAGGTGAGAAACCAAGGGCTTCAAAGAGTTGAGTTTCTTTCTAGTCATGAGTTTTCCTCTGATCAAGGAGAGTAGGTCTTTCCCAAGGGCCCATCAGCACACTTCCTGTTACAGTTTTTAGTTCAAAACTGGGTCACATGCCACAATCTAGACCAGACCTGGGCCCACCTCCCCTGAGACTAAAGAACCCCCAACATGAAACTTAATCCCAAATCAGGATTCTGCTAGCAAAAGTAAAGGGAGAGTCTTTGGAAAGAAGTCAAAAAATGTCTCCTATGCGTACCACACAACTTCCTTAGGCCTTTCCATATGTGTCTGTTTGCCAAGAACACCTACTTTGTTTTCCAGAAGGGCTCCTACTCAAGCACCCTCATTGGCCTTCTTTGACTTCCCAGCAAAGGTGGGTGTCTTCTCCTAAGTGGGCAGAGACACTTAGCCATATAATTGATTATTATGTTAATGACTATTTAGATCCCACTCACTAGTCTTGCTCCTCTGGGTCAGGTGCTGTTTTCTCTTTTGTATCCTCTGGGCCCAGCATTATGCCAGCACATGGTAGGCCTTTACTGAGTGTGTGTTGAATTAAGGTTGAATTAATCAATTTTTTTTTTCCCTTCACATATACAAGTCACAAGTAAACCCAAAGTAATAAATGTTAAGTTGAATTTAACAATAAGCATACTTTGGAAAATCTTACAAAGAACACTCTAGATTTTACTGTTGCTATTCTGTGTTGTTCTATGAAAAATACAGCAATCTCCTATTAGCATACATCAAGTTACTATTGGCATAACACTTCCACCACACTGCTGATCTTCTGGCAAATCACTCACTGTAAATCCTGGAGAGTGGTTTATAAACTTAGTAAACCACTTCAATCTTGTGTAAAACGCATTATACATGGTAATAGCTTCGTTTGGCCGAGTCAGTTTAGGTACAGTTCCATGATTGCATTAAGCTAGTCTGTATTGATATACCCTCAATGTTAAACAGCTCCCTAATGAAGTGGATTGCCTGGAAGCCATTGGATAGAGCATGCACACACACACACATACATATGCATACACATCAAGTTACCACCACCCAAAAACAACTGCAGAGGCAGTAATTATATAATATTAATGAACAGGATCATATACAGTTGGATGTACCAGTTTCAAATGTAGCTGAGTTGATTCTCAGTAATGCGTTTCTTGAAATGACCTGGCCTCCACAAAAGTACCTTCAGGTTCAACAGCCCGTGTAAAATAAAATAAATGCATAAATAATTTAGCAAGGGAAATAGGTAGTATTATGGCCACACTTCTGTGTGGCTGTTATTTAAAAGCCTGGCAGCTTGGCAGTTAAAAACCACCATGTCCAGGGGTGTTGTAATTCACCATTTGCTCGGAGTTGAAATGAGGCAGAGGAGAGCTCCAGGCCCCTAGCTCATTTTTTATTTAGAGGCAATTTTTTTTAATCCATTTGGCCATTTAAGTTCCAAAAATAGAAAAAGGAAAAAGAAATAAACATGCTTCAAATTTAGAAGTTTAGAGGGTGGTTGTAGCCCTCCTTAGGCAAGGTCTGGGATGCATTTTCTAAGCAACGTTTTACAAACTTGTAAGTGCATGGTGAGTGTTTAAACATTCGTCTCATTGTATGTGTGTGTGTTTCTTTTGAATCCCTATCTGGTGGTTTATGAGGCAGAGTTTTTCAAATTCTAGTCTTTTTTATATACTCAAGCACATGATTGTTGCTGTATTATTATATTACCTATCTTACTATTCGCCCAACTTTATTTGCAAATGGACTCAATTTTTTTAGAACTTAACTAAATAAGTTTAAAAGGAAAATTTTATATCACTAATGTAAGCAGAAAAATCAGTGTCACATCATAAAAAGATGCTGCTATTTATGTTTTCCTAACGCACACTGAAATAAATACGTACAGAGCCGAACAAAAGCCTAGTGATTCAGAGTTTCCCTGTGTCCCACCTGAGAGTGTCTCAAGGACTGTCAGTGGCAATTTTAGGGACATACTCGCTTACTGGTTCAGAACGCACACCTTTTGAATCAGGTTCAGAACGCACACCTTTTGAATCAAGATTGGTTCAAATCCCACCTGTGCCATTTGCCATTTGCTGAATGACTCATGAGCAGGTCTGTTCATCTCTCTGAGCCTCAGTTTCTGCATCTGGAAAATGGGGATAAAAATTGTTAAGCAGTTAGCTGAGAGGATAATATGAGGCAGTACACGTAAAGCTCTTGGCACAGCACCTAACCTATAGCAAATGTCCAAGAAATGTCAGCTGCGATTATTATTAATTGGTGGTTGGGGAGATGTGGGTGATTACGGAGCACCAACCACCAACAAATTCAGTTCAGAACAAACAAAATAGATTAGGTGTCTACCATGTGACAGGCTCTGTGGTAGGCCCTGCAGACATGGAGATGATTCTGGAAGTGACAGACGTAAGGAGCTAATGACCGCAGTGTATGGGAAGTGCAGTGAGGGGTATGTGCTCAGGTTATTATGGCAGGCCAGAGGAGAACGTGAGGAAAGCCAGCATCACGAAAGCAAAAGGAACAGATCCATCCATCAGGCCCTTCCTGCTGGGTTACAGGGACATTCATCAGTACTGAAAGGTACCAAGTAAATTGGATTTCTGCTGGAGAACAGAAGATGCATGGACTTCAAACATATATACAACAATGGAGACATATCATCATTTACTTATGGGCTTAAGTGACACTAATGAATTGGTGAATATCACTTTCAAAGCCAAAGAGTGATCAAGCAATGTGTAAATGGAATTTTAATTTTCTTTCCTTCTGTTGAGGTCACAGGCAGGTGGTTCACAGATATTTTATATTGGGCCTGCAAAATAATTTACTTTTTTAAAGTTATTACTTGCTAACACGTAGAAATTATGCACTTTTATGAGAAAACCCAGATTTGTATCTATAAAAAAAAATGGAAGATGTGGCCATCTGGATTCCCACATAGGGCAATTTGGGGCTGGAGTTAAGTAGTTGCTATTCTCGTAAGATGGGGTGTTCATCATCCAGTTCACCATAGTCCCTACCCATCCAGCTGATAGTGCTGCCATAGGAACCAGGCAAGTGGGTCCCTACCTTTGGCCCCATGACTTAGAGGCACCACTCTGGCCCCTCTCCAAAGATGCCCTTCCCCAGGAGTTCATGAAGCCAAGGGACGCCTGCACTGCCTTTTTGAGACCATACTGCTGGTGCCAAGGGACCCACGAGTTCCCTGCCCATGTGACGTGTGCCTGCTTCCGGAGACCTCTTTCTCAGTTAGTTTTTCCCAAGGTGAATAGCACTACTAGAGTACATACCCTGGGCCTTAGGGATGGTCAAGAGAAAGCTAGGGTGTTTGGGTGGGGAGGGAAGGGAATGAAGCTGGAGTGTGCAGGCCACAGTGCCATCCACTTGTACAGTCTTTTGCTGTGTGAGCTGGAGTCAGGCAAGGGAGGAACAGAAGTGTGGATGGTGTGTTGCAGGGGGGCACCTCGGGCTAGGGACCCTATTAGCATTTTCAGGTAAGGAAGTCTGAGGAGTCTGAGAGTTCTAACTTGAACTTGGCCTTCCAGGTCATTATAAAGGTGTATTTGTCAAGGTAGGAGACTAGGCCATACTTCAGTTTGTTAATTCTATTTGTAACTTGTAAGTATTTAGATATATGGTAGATGGACTTCCATTTACACTGTTTCCCTGGGCCACCAAATGTTAGCAAATATTAGGAGTAGGTCAGTGGGTGAATTTCACTTCTTTCTCTTTGCTGCCTGATCCCCTTTGGTGTTTGAGTTTGTGGCTCCCACTAGATGTGAGTATTGTGAAAGTGGCGTCCACCACTCTGCCCCTAGCCCAGTCCTCCCCAGGTATCCAGTGAATATTGAATGAGTGACTAGGTAATCTGAGAGCTGATATCTCAGGTTAGTCCTGTTGAAATTATTTTCTTCTGTCATATATGTACACACTCACAATTATTTTAAATTTTCTCTTTAAATGCCATTAATTGGAGTGCCTGGGTGGCTCAGTCGGTTAAGTGTCTGCTTTCAGCTCAGGTCATGATCCCAAGGTCCTGGGATCAAGCCCCACATTGGGCTCCCTGCTCAACGGGGAGACTGCTTCTCCCTCTGCCACTCCCCCTGCTTGTGCTCTCTCTCTCTTTTTCTGTCAAATAAATAAAATCCTAAAAAAATTAAAATAAATAAAATGCCATTAATTGCTTTACTTTTTTTTTTGTGATTTCTAGCTTTCTGATTTAAAATGAATTTATATACACAGCAAAATAGTCCAAAAGGTTTAAAAAAGCAAAAAGAACCTCACATGTTGCCCTAACTCCCCTGATGCCAGCATCATTCACATTTCGATATCTGTATTTCCAGTCTTTTTTTTCCATTCGTTCCTTTTCATAGTTGAGACCCTACCTAGAGATTGATGACAGGAAGCTGCCACACTCCAACTATTTGAGCAGGTTTTCTGCTGCCGTTTGTCATCCCTGTGATGCATTTTAAAAGATAAATTGCCTAAGAAACTTCTTGATTTCATGGAGAAATATTGAAGTGAGGAGTGTTACGAACACTTTCCAGAGAGGTGAGTGACATGGTTCTAAATTTGTGTGTGTGAGAGAGTTCATGATGTACTCTACTTACCAATCATTCATCATTTTTATCAACATCATGATCACCATCAAGGGTCAACCATTAGCCATCTAATTGTTTACAACCTTTTCCTGTGAAGGTCTGTATGAAAAATACTGCATACACTTGGCCTGTTCCCTTTCGAAGCTGACACACAGCCATGGGTACATGCTTGTGGTTCAGTCAGCAGTCCACACACGTGTATCAGGTGATGCCCCAAAGCCATGCACCAACGAGATCCCGAGACGATCCAGTGCAACAGGGGAGAGATGATTAAATTCCAAAGTGCAGAAAGCATGATAAGCCTGTAAATAAGGGTGCCGTGGGGACACGGGAGAGAAGCTGCCTTACTCAGCCTGGGCTCCAGGGAGGGCTTCCAAGAAGAGGGGGAAATTTGAGCGCTGTCTGGAAAGCTGAGCTAGGGGTTGGCAGGTGTGGAAAGGAATCGGGTGTCCGGTTGGGGCCCCTCGAGGGTGTGGCTGGTAAAGAGAAGAGCACCTAACCCACATTCATTGATGACTGTGTACTCTGTATTGAAGGGCCATGTTGGGTCCTCCCTCGGAAGCTAGAGATGGATGGGCTAATGAATAAATACAAGAACAGACCTTTGGGTGACATCCCACCTAATAGAACATTTCAGATCTACATCCCGATAAAGAAGCCTAAGTCCGAGGCATTCTAGAATATCCCTAATGAAAGTAATTTAAAATGCCCTCTATGACTTGGCAGTGTCTATCAAAAATGTGCATAGCCCATTCTAGTTCTTGGTTTCCGCTGTAGAGAAAAAATTTGTTCAAATAATCTGCTTGTGTAAAAGGGTACACGCACTATTTGTACAAATGAAAAAAAAATGGGATCACCCAAACTATTTATGCATAGAGGAATGGCTGTCAAAACGAGGCTATATCTATCCCACAGAACTGTATGGAAAGTTAGAATGAGGTAGATTTATATATACCCAGTAAAGGCTCCAAGACAGAAAGCTGAAGGGCGGGGGAGGAAGTCACGTAACACACATACAACATGTTATCATTCGTGTAAAGAAGTGATTTTTATATTTTGCGGACACAAAGAATATCATGTTTTCTATAGTTACAGAGATATACAAGTTTTTATTAGTTCATAGGTACACATTTCATATAAGCACTCAGATAACAAATTAAATGCATTACCAGAGGACGTTTGCCAAACTGCAAACCGTGGCTATCTCTGAGGGATTCAGAGATCGGAGGAGGTGGTTGAAAGAGATTTTGGCTTTACCTTTTAAATTCCTTTACAAGGAGCATGTATTCTGTGAATTACTTCTGCAATTAAAGATTAATTAAAACAATGAAAATGTTCTAACTTTCGTGGTAAATCAGTACCGCCGATTTGGGAACAAACTGAGTAACGTGAAACAAGACACTACAATGTTCCTACCCTGTGACTCAGTTATTTTCCTTTCAGAAATCCATCCAGAGGAAGTCACCCTGGGAAGTCACAAAGTCTTTCCTATAAATATGTTCAATGCAGTATTATTTATCATAGTGAGGGGAAAAAAAGGAATCCTCTGAACTGTTCAATAATGGGTACAAGCTTAGATGGTAAGTTTGCATATGGAATGTTGGGAAGCCATCAAAATTCTTGGTTGCAGAAGAATTTTTTTTTACTTGTAAAAATGTTAACAAAGTACGATTAAGTCAGAATAGAAAAATGTGAAGACAGTATGATCTCTAATATAATAAAAGCACCAACACACATATACAAGACCCATGGGGGTGGAGTGGGGGACCCAGGAGAGCAATTTGACAGGGTCTCATATTTGCTTAAGGTCTCAAATTTAGCCTTTTGACATGATCTCTAAATGCAGTTTTATAAATAATCACAGGGATACTCTGAATAGTTACACATAGTCACAGATATACTCTTGCCATTTAACAATCACGTGACTCTGATTGTTGCTTGTAAACATTACAATACAGCACAGTTTTTCCCATCCTGCTTCACGAATAGAGGAAGCCCAGAGTGCTCTCACTCACCGAGAGGGCCCGTTCTGCCACAGGCACAAAGGGGCACAAGGAAACACCCCAAATGGGAGTGCACGTGGGATTATAGACTTTTTTAATGGTCCTTTTTCTGCTTTTCCTAAATTTTCTACAATGAGCATGGGTATTTCTTTCATAATTTAAAAATAGCTCCTAGAGTAAAAATTAAAAAAAAAAAAAAAAAAAGGAAGAGGAAATGTCCTTCTTTAAAACACAAAAGCAGCGCCTGGATCTAGAATGTGCCACATCAGGATGTCCCTGGGCGGAGACCAAGGCAGACTGGCACCAGGGCTGGGCAGAAAGAATGCAGCTGGACCCTGCTCCAGTATGTCCCAGAAAGGCCAGCGATGACTTCTGCCCCCACCCGTCCCCACACTGCGCTTCTGTGTGAGGCCAGAGCGATTCTGCAGGCCAGAGGGGCAAGACGATTCTGGTTCAAAGCAGGACCTGACAGTTGGAGGGGTGGGGAGATAATCCAGGCTCCTGATAAACTGGGTGAACTTGCAGCCCTGGTTCCGTGGCTCTAAGTCAGGGTGCGTGGGAGCAAGGAGGAGCCGCTCATTTGCAGGAACAAATGGGATAGTCAGGTTGGGCTGATAAATAAATCCCTTTATCAGGGACTTCAGAACAGGATTTATTCGCATGACAGACAAACAGCACATGGGATGGCAGGCACAATGGGGTGAGAAGAGACAAGAATCACTTGATTACAGTGGAATCTCTTATTAATGGATTTGGGCCCTATTCTTGACAGGTTCAGGGTGCGTGTGTGCACACGCGCGTGCGTGTGCGTGTTTTATAGCCAACAAAAGTGAACACTCCTTCCCACCACCCTCCACCCTTGTGCTCCAGGCTTTTTCCTCCCACTAACAAAGCGGGTGTAACTGGTTCTATCAGCAGAACAAACACACTGGCGTTCAGTTTTTCCCCTTGCGAGGAAATCGCTCCTGCCTCCTTGCAGGAGACACACAGCACTGGTAGGTCAGGGAGCAAACAGAGTGTCTAGTGGTGAACAGCTGGGGCCGGGAGCCAGCACCCTCATTAGAGGAAGCCGCTACTGTTTCCAGGCTGCTTCTATTCAGTGAAAGCAGGTCATTACAAACACAGCGCGTTTTTGCATATTAACCAAATTAAAATAATAATATGTTCTCTCCTTTCATGTGCTATACTGATAAATCCCAATTTATGAATGAAACATGCTGATTAGTTAGTTAAAAAATAATTAGTCCCAGAATGTGTTTCTGAGTTGGAGACTTAATGAATGCACACAAATACGTCTTCCCAAGTCCTCAGCACATTAGTCTTTTAAAGCAAAATATTCATAAGAGGCGTTCATGAGAGAAAAACGATGAAGTAGCCTGATTTTATTTTTCTTTCTTTCTCACTGTGTAGGGTAAAATTTGGATGTTATTTGGTGCCTGTCAGGCTGGGTCACTTTAGAATTATGGATCCAAGCGATGGCTGTTATACTCCATTGAGTTTTGACATTTGGATAGTAAAGAGACAAGGTCTCAGCTCTGAAGCTCCTTCTTGTCCTGGAGAGGACCTTCCAATTCTGTTATGGAGCCTTCATTTCTGGGGTCAAGAGGTTAATTACACAAAGACTGGGGCAGTTGAGAATCAGAGGCTAGCATCCCAAGACCAGAGTGGGGTCAATTCGATTTTCATTATGTTCCTACACGTGGGAAAACCAGTACTGGGTTTTGGACAAAATCTAAGTATTTGGGCCACTGAGAATCAGAAGATTCCAGACACTCCAAGGACAAAGGGGCATAAGGATGACCGCCAAGCTAAGGGCCTTTTAACCTGAAGACTAGCTGACTCATTTCTAGCCTGGGACGCTGTACACAGCACAACTGCATCTTACTGGGGCATTAAATTCCACAGCTTACACTGCATTGCATATCGTAAAAAACCACCCTTGAAAATTACTGGACTTGCCCATCAGATGTGCGTCATACAATAAGATTGTTTCATTTCCATCATTGGACCAGGTCACTACTTCTTTGATTGAGCCTCCAGTGAAGTATAGGCTTGCGTTTGGGAACTTTGTTGTGTTGAAATCACACACCAGACTCTCTCTCCTGCCTCTCTGCCTTGACTGTTCCTTCGGCCTGTAGTTCCCCATCTTGCATTCTGTCTGCCTAATGAACGTGCTCTCACAACTCAGCTCAAGCATCTCCTCCTCCAAGAAGCTCTCTCTCAGCCCACTATGGGCCGACATTCGCTCAATTCTGTGTAAAGGCTGGGATCTGTTCTGAGGCATTAGGCAACCACTCAGCTTTGTCTGTCTGTACCAGTCATAAAATATCTTGAAAATCCCCTCGCTCCCTCCCCCTTCCTCCCTACTCTATGGTCCCACAGCGCTCTGCATGTATCTCCGTCTTTATTATCCTGGATTTTCATTGTTGGTTTTTCCTTTCCTGCCTCCCTACCTGACTGCGAGGCCCTAGAGGGCAGGTTGGAATATCACTCATCTCTGTAGCTAGCTCAGTGGCTAGGAAGGTATCAATAACGGAGAAAGACGGAGAGGGCGTAGGAGAAAGGAAGATGGGTAGAAGACGAGCAACGTGGGGGAAAAGGGAGCTGATGTATTTTGGGCGCATGTGCTGATCACCATGAGGAAGTGGCCACAGGCTATAAAGCTGTCTTTATAGACACCTCCCCCAGCCATCTGCCCCCAAAACTCTGGCACAAGAAATCTCTGCCTTTCCTATAAAAATTTCAGCTCATATGCAAATCGTATATAAGTGTTGAGTATTATCTGGGTTTTGCATTTGGAAAGAAAAAAAAAATCTCTTGCTCTTGCCTGTGTCTGTTTCATTGTCCAGCCCTCTGAGGCTCTGGTCTGTGAGTGTCTGTGCCAGTGTGTGTGGCTGAGAATGGGCGCTTTATGTGCAAAGGAAGCAAGGCTTTTCTTTGGCTGGTTCTCTGAACCCAGCTGCCAGTCACAGGGCTGGCCGCCTCGATCCGCATCAGGGAAGTCTCGGTCTGTGTTTGAGTTCTGTACTGAGGAGGCTACTGCCTTGCAGAGCTGGCCTCTAGGACATCCCTTGAATCAGGAGTGCCCTGGGCCATGGAAGGCTCACAGCCCAAGTGCCAGGCAAGCACAGAGCAAGGGCACAGAGCCCTCCCATGCCTTCCTCATTTGGGAAGCTATGTGCTGCTATGGAAAGGAGTCAGGCAGACAGTGCAAACCTGCCTCCAAATCTTCAGCCGTGTGATGTCTGATAGGCTTTTCGACCTCTCTGTGCCTCACATTTCCTCATCCATAAAATGGGGAGAGCAGAATTGCCACCTTGATAGAGTTGCTGTGAGGAATTGAGACAATGCTCCTGATCACATTTTGTGAACGGAAAGGTTAAATGCACACGTCAGTTTATTATTAACAGATCAAAATGGGAGTTTCAGCAGAGGCACCAAGGTACAGCAGCTGCTGCCTTCCGTAGGCAGGGCAGGGACTGCCAAGTAAAGAATTTACAAAAGAAAAATCCCCAAACCAGTCCCACACTTCTCAAAGCTCTTCACCACTTCGGAGGATAGAACGGGGTTGGGTGATTGAGATTTAGGGAAGATTTTGTGAAAATTTCTTTGGAAAAGAAGCTTGTGCTTCAGCCTTAGCCCTTCGTCATTCAGGGACTCTCAGAGAGCTTGTTTTGGGTGCCCTGCGGTGGGGGATGTGGTGGGTCTGGGTCTGACGCATGCTCAAGGAAGTGGGGGATGGCGGCAGAGGAGGGAAGAGAGCACCATGACCCTACGATGGCAGGTGAGAGGTTGTCATCACAGGTGGTCCGGCAGGGACGCCTCCAGAAAATCTGAGTGTAAAACTGTCAACCTAAAACATTTGTCACACTCAGAGAGTGCAGAGCCAGCTTTTCACAGTATACAAACAATTGAGAACTTTCCTATCCCCATTACCTTCCTTCTCTAGCCCCACGTGATTCTTGGAGTATCCAGAAAATAGGTTAGCAAGCTAATGGAGGAGTAGAAATGCTGGCAGCAGACCCTATGGGGAGGAGGGGAGAGGATGTAAGTACTGAATTGAGGCAGTGTCCCTGAGTTAAAGTGATCAAAGGACCTTTTATTACCTAACAGTGGTTCGGAAACTCATGGGATTGACCAAATTCCCATTCTGGAGCAAGGAATAGATCGCACACAATGAATAGGTATAAAGGAAATGATAGATAAAATAAATTGCTTTTATAGGAATCCTGCTTGTTCAATGTATTGGATGCATTATTATTACTTATCCAGCACTAACCATGTGCTAAGCACTGTGCAAAGCACTTTACATTTTCAAATAACCCATGGAGGTAGATGCTACTAACATGTCCATTTTGCAAAGGAGGAAATTGAGGTTCAGAAAAGTTAGATCACCTGCCATAGGTTGCAGGATGGTGGGAGGGAGCCAGTACTCGGAGCCAGGTAGTTGGGCTCTAGAGTTGCCCTACCTCCTTCCCACCTCGGTGTCTCAGTGGGCTGATCAGACAAGGTATGTGGTGAAGGATTACAGTTGTCCTTCATGCCTCCAAGTGCACTCGGCTAAAAATACTTCAAGAGTGCATAGGAATTCTCAGCAATCCCTTCAGGGAGGGACTCCAAGGAGACATGCTGTTTTGGTTAGAATGATTTGGTTTTAAATATCAAGACCCACTCAAGCTAGCTTAGGGAGAAAAGGAAACATTAACAAGAAGATACAGGCATATGTTCCTGTCGCCTGTCCGGACTCTCTCTGCCTCCATCCCTCTGGTTTCTGTTTCTTACTCCTCCTTTTCCCTCTGCACATTCCTCAGTCCATTTTGCAGAACGTGGCTGCCTCAGATCCCAAGTTAGGGCAGGCACCTCAGTGCCAGCTCTGCAGAGACCAGCCGGCGGAATCCTGATTCCAAGTGAGGAGACAGTTTCAGTTAAATATACACGCAGTACCTACTACATTGCCAGGCGTTATCGTAGGCATTTGGGATACAGCAGTGCACAAAATGCGCGGGGGGGGGGGGGGGGGGGGGGCGGGGAGAAAAAAGACACGTCAAAACAAACCCTGTGGGGGGGGGGAAATGTCCCCTTCCAGTGAGATTCTGATTGGTCCATCTGGGGTCAGCTGACCTCTTCCCTTGGCCCAATCAAACGTGTCCGGGGGCGGGGTCACAGAGTACAGGCTGGCGGCTGGAAGCCCAGCCAGGAGACTGAGCTAGGTGTGGAATCCAGGGCTGTCTGTCCCTGAAGCCATCTGAGCCAGATTTCAACCTACAACTGAGCTACTTCTAGCAAGGTTTTGGCCCTACATAGTGGCAGCCGCCTACTGTTAGGTCCTACTGACCGTCTCTCTCAGGAGGGTCCCCACCTCATCAGCCTCGTCCCCAATCTCTTTCATGGCAGGTTTGACACACATTGTCCTTTATCCCACCCCCTTTTGTGGTGGACGAAGCCAGATTCCATTTCCCCGTTGCTTTTTGTTCTTCTCTCTCCTCCCTGAGGGAATGCCTGTCGTGGGGAAATTGGGCAGTGTCCCCCTGCGCTTGTGCAAGCAGCAAGGGGAAGCAGAGCTGGAAATGACAGCCCACCCCGAGGAGGACCTATATCCTGGGGCTCTCGTCCCCGCACATGGTCTCCTCTGAGGCAGTGACCTGCTTTGTACAACCGAGCCTGGCTGTGGGAGCCTGTCTGAAGGCGGTCTCGTCAAAGAGGCCTCATCTTTCGCTGTCCTGCAGGAGGGAATTAGGATGACCCGGACGGTTAGGGTCCTCCCCTGCTTCCTGTCTGATGGCCGCGGTGATTGGCTTCCGTACTGCCAGTTTCTGCTTTTCAGTTGGCCGGCTTCTGGGCCGCCCCCCTGCCGACCATTTCTACAGCCATTTTCCTTCTTTCTTTCCTTTTCCTTTTTTTTTTTTTTTCAACAGGAGCTACTGCACACTCAGTAATGGAATAGATTACATCAGATCCTGCGTTTGCCAGCCTCCGCGCTAAGCTAGCTTCTCATTCCTGCAACCGAGGACACCGACCTGGTTTATACTGGGATGGAGCTCACAGTGCAGAACCCCTCCCCCAGACGGGTTTCTGTGGGATCCCCAAGTTTTGTCAGTTGGAAAGTGTGGCATTTTGTTTTCTCCTCATGGTTAAGGTCATGAATGTCTAGGTGGGGGGTGGGGGTGGGGGGGGCACCAGGATTCCATCCTGCGGGAGCCACGCGATTCGCATGACCCCTACGCGCGTAATTTAACCCTTGATGCCCCGGTTTCCTCGTGTAAAATAAGGCTGATAATAGTTTCCTCGTTGCATAATTTTAAGTTTGAATTGGGATAATGTATGTCAGGAGCTTAGCATGGTTCCTGGCACATAGTAACTGCCCAGCACACTGGCGGCCATTGTTAATGTATTCCTTACATCTCTTCCCCCACTCTGTTCCCCCACATCATCTCCACAGACACAGTGTGCTAGAAGCAGGCTCTGGGGTCAGACAGACCTGCAAAGTTGTGACAATCACATACACTCTAGGATTGTTATGAAGATTAGATGAGATCATGTCCATAATCATAATAAACATGTGTAAGTGCTTTATACATCTTACTACTTTAATCCTTACAGCAACTTTAAGAGGTAGGGATGATTATTACTATATGGATTTTACACATGGGGAGGCTGAGGCATTAACCGGGGCCTTAAGTAGCTGCCTCAAGGTTAGAAGCAAGACAATGGATAAGGCAGCAAGTGGGTAGAGAAAGCATGTCCATTCACTGTCAATCCCACTCCCTACCACATGGCCTGAAGTGCCTGGCACCCAGTAGGAGTTCAAAGAAATGTGAAGTGCGTTTCTCCACGTTGCAGATCTATAAATGACAAGACTACAGAGCAGAGGATGTTTGGGACACTGTCTATGTGAATCATTAGGGAATAAAGTCAAGTCAATGACATAACCAAGTAAGGTTAAAAGTAGCTACTGTGTGTGTTGGGGCGCTCCTGAGGGCTTGGTGTGTGTGATTGCAAATTAATCCTGAGAAGCACCATGTATGGTAGGTGAATATGCCCCAGTGGTTCATGTGAATTCTGTCCCCATATACATCTGAGATTCCTGATCTCAGATTAAGCCTGAAAACCACTTTTTCTTACAACTGGGAGGAAAAACTGAGAGGACAAGGCCACGTTCAGACAGACTCTTGTGACTGGCCCAAACTGAACAGCAAACAGGACGGGCAAAGATGTGGAAGGACAACCTTGTCATGGCCAAATTTCCAGCCTTATTTTCCACTGGTCCAGAAAAATATATGCACAGAGTAAAGCAGTACCCAGGCGGAGAACCTGGAGGTGTCAGTCAGGGGCTGGCCGGAAACAGATGGCACACTTAAATTAGTGATTCGAGGAGAGTTTAATAAAGGAGCTATTTACAAAGATGTGGGGAAACCACAGGGATAGTGCAGTTCCCTGGGGCTGGGAATAGCTGAGTGCTGTCACCTCCCCGAGGCTTGAAGAGAGAAGGGACAGAGTGGTGACCTGAACCCTGAGACAGTACTGTGTGGAGAGTCCCACCTGGCAGGAGCTGTGGCTTTTGGTAGAGGGACCCAGCCAAGCCACAGTGGCCCAGCAAGGCGGAGGCAGGGGAATAAATAAATAAAAACCTTGCTCTCTCTCCTCCCTCCTTCCCATCGCCTGCTCAGGCTCCCCATTGTTTGAACCCAACCAGGAACCAGAGGGCAAGGGGGCTCCATTGATTCAATCCACCTAGATCAGCCTCCCCAGGGCACAGAGCAGGGTGGAAGAGGGTGGAGTGTGGGACTGGATGGACAAAGGGAAGATGTCTGGAACACTGCTTCTCAAATGGAACCATAGAGAGGCCACTGCCTCCCTGGCACTGGGGATTCACAGGCAAAGAGAAGTTTGGCATCTCAATGGTGGCGGCCTGTTTCAGGGATTGTGGAAAGGGCTGGCTGGCACACATGCTTGGCAGACTTGTACCAGCTGAGCCAGGAGCCTGACATCACCCTCAGTCCCTTACACCTTGGCTAGGGTCTCTTCACCAATTCGAGTTGAATAGAGTATTGAATTTCACTTTTCTTTATGGCTAAGCTCTTCCAAGTCAGAAATAGCCAGAGGCGTTTGCAAGCTCAGGAGTGTCTCTGACTGCAAACGCATTCATGTCCTTTAAAACTGGCATAAATTTGACTTCTTCTGTGACTTCTTTTCTGATGTTTGTGTATGTCCCTCCCATTGTCTAAAATATAAACCCCACGATGGCGTGTTTTAGTCATCTCCATATGCCCAGAACCTGACACGAGGCTGACATTCTTTAGAATCCTAAAAAATATTCGTTCAATCTTTAAGTCCCTGTAGTCCTCAAGAGATTCCAATTTAACCAGCATTTATTAAACCCCTACTACTTTCCAAGTGCTGTGTCGGGTCATTTTTATCTCAGTTCTCTAACGTAATATTCCCAAACAGCCCTAGCTATTATCCCCATCTTTACCAATATGGAAACTGAGGTTCAGAGAGATGAAAGAGGTAGAGCCTGGATTTGAACAGAGGTCTGCTTCCCTGGTCGAATGCCCTTTCCTTTCCTGATCAGAAGATGTCCCTCGATTGGTCATTGGACAGTTACTTCATGCATATGCATGAGCTGACTGCATGAATGAGCCCAGTGGAGCCTCTGTGTGTGTGTGTCTGTGTGTGTGCGCCGCGCGCGCGCTTTGGGAAGCTCTGAACGTCATTGATGGTGCTGGCTCTCATGCAGGGCTCGCCCCAGTTTGATGGTTGCAGCCAAAAGAGTGCTCCTGGATATCCTCCCTGTCAAGTCTATCTTAAAGCCACCCTGCAAGGTAAGCACGAGAGCAAGTCAGATGGGTGCTGTCCCTAAACTTGGCTTTTGGGTGCAGGATCCTGGCTCTCTCCGAAGTAGCTTGCTCCCGTTGATTCAAAACACACCTATTTCTGAGAGTTTCCTCTGTTGAACATAGAAAACATAAAATTGTCAAGTGCTTACCCTTTAGTTGTTCTGGAGCTGCCAAAATTCTAATTGGCCAATAAAATCCACCTGTCTCAGAAGACCCCCCAACATGCCCCCACTTACCAGGAAGAGAAAGAAAGTTAAAAGCTGGTCCTTACACATATTCCGTATGCCCTGAATTTGCCTAAGTTCTCTCCGTCTTCATAACGGCCCTAAAGATAGGAACTGTCGTTAGTCATATTTTGTAGGTGCTGGGCCTGAGGTTTTAGGATGGTGGGACGCTTGTCCAAAGTCACATGGTTAGGAAGTGACAGAGCCAGGCTCAGGGCAGACTTGGACTTCTGGCTCTTGCCTGTGGATGCGAGCAGCCCGAGGGAGCTTTCTCAAGCGTCTAAGCCCGCTGGCCTCAATCACAGGTAGGACCACCTCGATTCCTTCTCATTACCTTCTGCCCTATTTTACTGAGGATTCAGGGCAGATTCGGATCTGGCCTAGAAAAACATCATTCTGACCCCTCAGAGAAAGACGGAGAGAGATAGAGAAAGAGAGAGAGGAATGTGTTTCTAGGCTGTTCTGTAGAACCTAAGGCATTTTCATGACAAGCCTTTCTCCTTCCCACTAATCCTCAGGACACTTTATCTTCCCCTTCCTATGGCCCTGTCACAGCCTGCCTTCTTTCTGCCCTATCTCTCTCTCTAGGCAGGGGGCTCTCCGAGGGTGGGGTCTGTGGCCCATCCTCAGCCCTCCTCTCACATCCAAAGTCTCAGTGTCCATCAACATGTACTGAGCACCCATCACATGCCAAGTTCCCTATCAGACACTTTCACAGCTGCGACTACGCTTCTTTTGTGTGACCACCCATGTGGAGTACATTGTAGGATTAGCCCATTTTACAGATGGAGATGCTGAGGTTGGAGGGGCAAAAGAACTGGCCCAAAGCCACAGAGCTAGTCAGTCAAGGGCAGTGAGCACTGGCCTGTTTTGCCCCAATACCGGTGATCTTCCCACAACATCGCAGCTGGAGAAGAAGGAGGAATACTGAAAAAAAACCTCAAAGACAGCAAAATAAAAGAGAAAAAATAGACTGTTTCAAAGCAGTAAATTGGTGGAAGATTAAAGAAATGGGCCTAGGGTCTAACTTCCTTTCTTCTAAGGTCATGAAAAGAATAAAAGGGCACACACCCAAGATCAGAGAAAGAAACACGGAAGCTGCTGGAATTTTAGCTGCAGATGAATCTTTCACCAGCCTTTCTGGGGGAGTGGCTACGCTCAGTCACATCAGGATGCACTGCACAGCATGTGTGCTCTATGTTGAAACAGTAATATTCTTTTCAATGAACTTGAGCAATTTATACGTACGGTTTACATATATGAATACGCACAGTGCAGTTAGAGAAGGCACTGACCTTGGAGTTAAACGACCGAGGTTCAAATTCGACGTTTGTCCTTCCCTAGCTGCCCAGCCTTAGGTAAAACGCTTCTCTCTCTCTTAACCTCTGTTTTCTCATCTGGAAAATAGGCTTGATGACAGTCCTCATTTCACAGGGGGTTAGTATATCTGAGTCAAGTAGGAAATGGAAGCCCCTAACAGGGATTTAGGTACATGTTCCCCACATTGTGCTATCTAATTAATTCATTTTAAATGAGGAAAAGGAAAGTAGCCTCCTCTGCTACCAGCTCCAACAGCCTACCTGTGATAGCACATGGAGACCGTTCAGAGTAGTAGGTGTTTCCAAGGAGTCTGGAGCCAGGCTATGGGCGTTTAAGCCTGGCTTTGCCATTGCTAAGCTGGATGACCTGGGGCAACTTACTTAACCTCCTTTTGCCTCAGTTTTCTCACCTGTAAAGTGGGCATAATTATAGGGCTTCCCTCTTAGAGTTCTCAAGAAGAGTATGGTCCCTGGGAACCCTGCCTGGCACATAGCATGTGTTCAGAAAATGTTCATTATTACAGGATTAGCATCTTCATTATTACGTGCTGAGTGTTTCCCTCATGGCTGCATTTCAACTGTTGCATCCTCTTGTTCACCTCCCCCGTATCCCCACTGCGGAGCTGGAAGACCCAGATCCGCAGGGCAGAGAGGCATTACTTAAGTGAGGAGTGAGCCTCATTGTCTTTCAGTGATGTCAGCAGGGCTCCTTATCAATAATTGAACAGTTTTTCCAGGAACCCAATCTAGAAAGTGCAGTGTCCTGGCTGCAGCAGGGCCCGGCTGGCTGGGGCCCCCGGAAGGCTCTGGGCGCAGTGGGGTTTGTTATCCATGTGCTGTGCAGGCAGAGGCTTCTGCTTGCTGTGGAAGGGCTGCAGCTACAGCGTGGGACTTGAGACTCAGCCTCGTCACAGGGCCCTAACTCTGTCCCCAGGTCTTGCCCTCGCCGTCCTGTTCCAGCAGCCCCAAAGACGGGGTCCTATTCTTCACCTGGTATGCTCACGGGAGCCTGGATCCTGGAAGTCATTCTCAACACTGACCCCCACCTCTGCTCGCTTCCTAGCCATCCACAGGCCCTGATGACTTTGTTTTTAAACATGACTCCAGTCTGCTCCCTTCCTCCATTCTCATCCCCGCTACCCTAGTCCAAACCTACTGGGGCTCCCCCAGCAGCATCTTGCTGGCTTCCCTGACCCCCACTTGCAACCCCACCCCCACCCCCAGGGTACGTGCTTGCGCACACACACACACACGCACACACACACACATGCGTGCACACAGCAGCTAAGAGTAATCTTCCTAAAATGCAAATTCCGGTCCTGTCAGCTCCGTGCCTAAACCTTTCAGTGCTTCTGGGATGCTTTTAGGAAAATATCAACCCTCCACATGTCCTCGAGGCCTGTGGTGAAACTCTGTCCAGCTTCACCTGAAGCTCTTCGTGTCTTCATCCATGACCTTCCCACCACACCCTCGTATCAGTCCCTGTCACAGAGGCCTCACAGCTCCAGGCCCTCACCCGGTTGTTCTCTCTTCTGTGTCTGCCTCCTACTTATCATGCAGCCCTCAGATGTCACCTCCTCAGAGAAGCTTCTCCTGACCCTCCTTGTCTAAATCAGTGACCCCCACCCCACACCCCAGCCCCTGAATATTTCTATGATGAAACTCATCTCAACCAGAATGATTTTGTCAACCTACTGGCTTCCTTATTAGTAGTCTGTCTCCCCCACTAGAAGGTGAGCCCATGTGGACACAGATCCTGTCTGTCTTACTCACAGCTGTATCCTTAGGACTTCCAATAGCTCCTGGTGCCTGGGAGGTGGGCAGTAAATATTTATTAAATGGATGGCTGGAAGCTGGGAGGTTGTGGAGTATTGTGGCGTGAGCCCTGGACTTGGAGTCGAGAGTCCTGAGTTTGAGTCCCAGCTCTGTGACCTGCTCACCGTGTGTGATCAAGCACATCATTACACCTCCGAAGCTGCAGCTGGAGTCAGGAGCCCTGGGGTCTAGCCGGGGCTCTACCCCTTGCGGACTGTGAGCTCAGGCAGCTTCCCTTATCTCTCTGAGCCTCCTTTTCCTCTGCTGTCAAATGGGGGTGGTACTATCTACCTCACAGGAAGGTTGTCAGTGGAATGTGTGAATGGAGCATGTGGAACCCGTGCATGTAGACAGAGTCTGGCACGTTCTGGGGCTGCGGCAGGGGGAACCTAGGGCCTGTCGGATCCTACAAGCATTCTGCACTGAGCTTCACAGGGTCCCCTGGGGAACCGAAGGGGACATAGGTGAAAGGCTTTGAAGTGGTAACATTTGCTTCGAGACTTTATCATTGGCTGGAAAAGAGGATTAACGAGGTAAAAAAATACGTAAGATGCTTTGCACTGGAGTCAGCCGGTGGCCATAAGGGGGTGGCACTTCCTCTGACAGTCTTGGAGCTACTGACATTTAGATTTTACAGCTATGAACTCCCAGCTATAGAAACAGCCTGACCGCTGGGACTCCTGTAGGAGAAGTGGTTTTTATTATTGTGACTCTAAAGATCTCTAGTCCAAAGCCCCTCTTTTTGTTTTTGCTCCCACTGAAACCATTTCTTTTATAACTATGACCCAGAACTCATGGTTATGCTGGTGTTAAAGCCAGAAAGGGCCATCAAGCCTTAGCAGATATGTTCCCACCTGCCTGCCAGGATGTTGCTTTTTTTTTTTTTTCTTATCTTTGAAAAAAACATTAAAGTGGGTAAGTCACTTAACTCAGCACCCGGTATATAGCACGAACTCTGGAAACATTAGCTGTTATCATTCCTACTCCTGTTTTACTAACGGTAGTATATATAATATAAACACACTTCATAGTAAACAACTTCAGATCCTTTTTTGGGAGAATGAGGTGAATGGCGAAGAAATTCTGGGAATCTGGGTACATTCTAAGTGCCTGGATTGAGTGAGTTTTGTTCCAATGTCAGATGACCCTTAATGCAGTCACCCTATATCCATCAGATGATGCCTGGCTGTCTCTCACTCCTAAAGCTGACCTAGATTAAAAAAGAAGCCTCTGATTGGAAAAGAGGAGGAAACTTGCATAATGTAAACATCTACAAGGTCCCTCCAAATACCTTATCATATTCAAGGCAGGTAGGACTTATTTTCCACCACTTAGGTATAGAAAAACCAAGTCGAAATAAAATTCAGTAACTTACCAAAGAAATATAGCTAGAAAGCGGCCACGCTGGATTTAAATCTAGATCTTTATGACTCTGAAGACTGCAATCCTCCACTGTCTGGAATCGGTTCTCAGGCCTCGGCTACTTCTTTAGGACCCTGCCGCAAGTTTTAGCTCACCAAGTTTGCGTTTGTTCAAATAGCAGCATCCTGAGTTGTGATTTACTTTTGAGTGTTCAGTCCTCATTTTGCAAGCAGCCCTGCTCTGGACCTCTGACTTCTTTTAGTTGATCAGACTTCTCATCCGTAACCCAACCTGCGACCCTAGCAGAATCCAGTCAAAATAAGTTATCTGCTGTCAGGGATGCTTGAATATTTCATGGTGGCCTGGATGGAGGCAGAGGACAGATCACTCTGCTCTGGGGACAGGCAAGGCAGCTAATGGATCAGCTGCAGGCACCAGATGTCCACGTGCTGGGATAGATGGCCCATCAGACAAGGCAAGCAGACGACGATGCTTCGGGTTAAGCATCTTGCTAAGGACAGGGCTGCAAGTTTGTAAGAGGACAAATTTTTAAATGCCTGATTTAGGCGGTCCCTTGAACCTGGACTTAGAGGACAAGCTGCTTTAACATTTTTATAACCCTTATATCAGCCCCTGCATGATCTTAGAAACACACACACACACCCCAGAGAAGGCTGGTTGAGCACCCCAATATGCAGATGGGTAAACTGCAGCTCACAGAATTCAAACGACATGCTCTGGGTTACCCCGAAAATAATGGTAACTCTGGGATCTGATCCCAATTCTCTCTGTCTCCATCTAAGAGAAGTGACCAATTATAGAAAAGGTCTTGGGACATGGAGAAAGAAAAGAAATGTAGGTTCTGTTGCCATGTCTCCCACTCACTGCCTATGACCAGATCGCTTTCCCCCTTGGAGCTGCAATTTCCATCTTCCGAGGAATTCTTGGGCTCTATGATGTTATCGCCAACATGGCTTTTCCCCCCAGCCAGCAGGTTAGGAGGGGGCTATGGCAGAGAAGGCAGGGACGGGGACCAGGGGGATGGGAAGGCCTTTCTAAGTCCGTGCCCAAGATCTCCACCTAGAGAACGTGGTCCTCAGTCCTGGGCGGAGAAATGAACTGCCCACCAGGAAGCTGCTTGTGTGTCGGCTGTTTTTTAAGAGTTTAGATGCAAAGAGAGAATGCTGATGGTTAGGGGGAGATGCCTGGGAGGCTAATTGACTGGATGGTGTCTCTGTGAGCCAAGCACTCTGTGCTGCTAGGGAAACAAGGAACCTGAATCCAAAAAGAGCGAGGGAAGGGTTCTGAAAGGTGACATCTAGCAAGGTGGGAGGTGCTTCAGTTTAGAATGCCCACCCTCCACTTCTCACTCCTCCAGAAATGATTTAGTGAGTGCCTACTACACGCCAGGCACTGAGCGAGGTCCTGGGAGCACGACATGAAGAAGACAGACACGGCCCTCTCTCTCGGGGCCTACGTTCTAGCAGGAGAGGGGCGTGCTATCCCTAAAAAAGAGCAGTTTAAGGAGTCCCAAGGGTTCTGCAGGAAATTGAGCAGGGTGGAAAGGAGGGACTGGCAGGAGGCCAGGCCCTCAGGGAGGGGACTGGGAGTGACCACAGAGCTGGGCCTGAGGATGAGATGGAGCCAGCTGAGAGGAGAGGGTCAGCAAGAATAAAAGGCTGTGTGCATAAAGTAGGATGACTTCCACTAAAAGTAACAGAAAACCCAGATGCAAGGTGGCTAAAATGATAAGAACATTTCAGACCTCCCTGAGCTGGGAGTTCTCAAATAGAAGGGACTCTCATGGGTGGGGGAGGACACAGCCGTGCTCAACCGTGTCATCAGGGCCCAGGGTCCTTTCATGTGTCACTGCTCTGTCAGTCCTTCAAAGCAGAGCAGACCTGTTTGAAACACACGGTGTAGAGTGAAAACCACCTAAGTTCACCTTTCTTTTGGGCGACTCAGCGGCGATGGGACCTTGGATGAGCCCCCTGCCTGCCTTGCATCTGCCTCCTCTTCTGCCTCCCCTGGGTGCTGTGAGGACCCGCAGAGACCATGTGCGGTGCCTTCTAGCCCACCCCGTGGTGCCCTTGTTTTTCTCTTGCAACTGGGGAAAGACTGAAAAGTTCCCCAGAGAAAGAGCCTTTGGTTTCAAACCCCCTTCCCAACCCACTGGCCCTAAGGAAACCCCATCTTGTCTTTTGCCTTTGAGTCAACAGTCCCTAGAAGTGGACTGCTCTGGATGGTGGCCGAATCAGCTCGGGCCACCCTGCCATGTGGCCCAAGCACTTGCTATTTCAGTCACGGTCACTAAGTGCTCCTGTCTAAACCTCTTGAGGCTAAAGGTACAAAAGGTTTTGAATTAATTGGCTTCTATTTTCCTTCCTGTGTGTGTGCCTCAGTGCCTTTTTAGGGCAAGATTGACTAGAGGAATCCTTCCTGAATTCGGGCAGCCCTGATTCAACTTGGAGTTAATTATCTCTAATATGCTGTACAATTCCCTCTGTACCTTTTATGACATGGAGTGGAGGCATAATTTATCCAAGTCTATCATTTGAGGCTTTTTTTTTTTTTTTACAAAAAGAAAATTATTGTGTGTGCCTTATAAAAGTATCCACTCCATCCGTCGTTGTTTATTCACAAGATGTTTATGGAGGACACACCTCTATGCCAAGCATTGCACTGGGTTGCTTATAATTCAGGTTAACTTCTCACAAGCCTATCAGGTCACTGGTCTTATCGCCATTTGGTAGAGAAAAAACAAAAACAAAAACAGAAAACTAAGTTCAGAAAGAAGAGACAGTTGGGGAAAAAAAACAAAAAGAACGAAGAGAGGGTTGACATCTTTCGTCCTCACCCCTACCTGCTTGGACGCATGTCTACCAGGAGTTACAGACCTCCATGACAGCAGTTCCCAATAACACGGTTTCTTTCCTCCCTTTGTCCCCTGGGCCCGACGGCTGGTACCAGCTTCCCTCTGTTGCCTGGTTTGTCCCCTCGCTCTCTACGTGACCCTTTCCCGAGGATCTCCTCATCAGAACCACGTGCAGGGCATGGCCTTCCCCCCAGGACCCTAACTGATCCACCTGGACAGCAGCATGCAGCGGATAATGAAGTGGACGTTCTCCCTCTGTCTACTCTCTGTCATTCTGCCCTCCGCCCCCTGTTATCCCAAGAACCTGTTCCTTCGTTTGTTCGTTTATTTGTTTGTTTGTTTGTTTGTTTGTTTGTTTAGGAAAAGAAAAAGGGAGCCACATTCTATCTTCAAATGTCTCTGCATTTTTAATAGAAGGGAGCGGGCCTTTTTTAGAATCCAATGAGAATGTGTGTGTTTCACTTCCAAAATTCTATTCCAGTTGACCCAATTGAAATCAGCCACCTGGTTCCTTCTGAGACTCTTGTCCTACTGAAGATTCAAAGACAGCTGTGGGGAGCCCTGTTCATGAAGTTTCCTAGGGCTGCCATAACATAATATGTACCCTGGGTGCTTAAAGCAACAGATATGTGTTCTCCCCCAGTGCTGGAGGCCACAAGTCCGAAGTCACAGTGGCAGCAGGGCTGTGTTCCTTCAGAGACTCTGGGTAGGACCCTTCCTTGCCTCCTCCCAGCTTCGGGTACTGGCAGAAATCTCTGGCCTTCCTTGGCTTGCCGCTGCATCGCTCCAGCCTCCGCCTCTGTACTCACCTGGCGTTCACCTGTGTGTCTGTGTGTCTCCTCTCCTTGTAAGGCACGGAGTGCTAGTGGAGTAAGGGCCACCCACCTCCAGCTTGACCTCAACCCTCAACTAATTACACTGTCAACAGCCCTATTTCCAAATAAGGTCACTTTCCAAGGTACCGGGGGTCAGGACTTCAACATATCTTTTTGAGGGACACGATTTAACCAACAACAGAGCTCTCACTGAAGTCTGGGGACCAACTGGGTGGGGATCCCACTTGGAGATTGGCTTAGCAAAAACGATTTAAGAAAAGAAAAAGATCAAGAGCTACAGCAAACATCGAAGGGCAGGCCTTCCTCCCTCCCTCCCTCCCTCCCTTCCTCCCTTCTTTCCTTCTTTCCTTCTTTCTTTTTTAAACGACCATAGGGGATGTTTTCACACATCAGCTCACATCAGCTCATGGTCCCGTTTAGACTGACAAGGATGGCGGTGGTGGGGACTTAGAGAAGTGGATGGTGGGACTAATTGCCATTCTCATAGACCTAACAGCACCTGCATGTGCATTCAATGTGTGCAGCAACTGGGGGATGTGGAAGACTTAAAACAAACAAACAAACAAACAACCCTTCTTTTTGTCTTTCAGAGTAACATTTATTGATCTGTGCTAGTCTGTGCAATATGCAAGAGCAAGAGACGGCCAAGGTGGAGGGACAAGAGAAGCTTGGGGCAAGTGGGGAAGGGTCAGGAGGAAGAGAGACTTTGGAGAGGCAGTCTGCACAACTGCAAGAATCAGCACTTCTCCCTCCCTCCCTTCCTTCCTTCCTCCCTTTCTTCTGTCTCTTCCTCTTTCAGGCTTGCTCTCTCCTCCTTGACTTGCTCCCATATCATGATCTTGCTTTAAAAAGAAGCACAGACATTAGGCTGCCTGGAAATCACAAATCAAACAATTAAGCCAAGCAGCAGCTGGGGCAGCCGATTCGGTTGTGTGGCGAGGAGGAGACCGTGGTGAGTGTGTAGTGTGTATCATGTGCAGCGAAGACAGGACATCGCCTGAGCCATCTCCAGCCTGGGCAGGCATTTAATGAACAAATGCAAAAGTATTCCAAGAGTAGAGCATCCAGAAGGAAACTGAGTCGGGGTAGAGAGAGAACCCTGGGGGTTCTACCCTGTTCTTTTCAAGACTTCTCATTATAGGAAAAATGGAATTGACACTTTTTAAAGCTGTGAATTATATTAATGACGAACTCTGTGCTCTCAAAGTCCTTGTGACGGGACAACATGTTTCAAAGGTGTTTGAATTTCTCATATTTGAATTATTTTACTAGAAAAAGAATACAAGTATGGGAGAAAAATTTTCAGATGATGCCAAAAAGTAAACAGTAAAACATGTATTTCCCTTCCATTTCTAATTCTTCGTCCCCGAGAGGCAACCTCTGTTAGGGGTCTTCTTCAATTAATTATCTTTGTAAATCAAAAGGTTAGTGTCTTCTTTGCTGGTAGTGTTCTAACTATTCAGTCCAAATGAAAGTGCTCTAATGTAATTCAAGAATTTTTTTTTTCCTCTTCAAAATAAAACTTGTTTCTCTGGAGACCAACTACTCTTTTCTTCTACTCAGTCTTACCACCTTAAGGCTAACCAGGGGGGCTAGGATGCATGACCAATGAAACCTGGATATACCTTGTGAGGTGGGTGTTGTGACACTCCTCTGCAGGTATAGTTATCCTCCTTTCACAGATGAGCAAACTGAGTTCCAGAAAGACAGAGTGACTTTCTCTACGGTCATAGGACAGATAAGGTCTGACCACAGGTCTGGCTGGCTCTTTTCAGTACATGGAGCTGCCTTCTCCCTTATTCCAAGAAGACTACTGATCTATTTTATGGTCAGTGATTCCCACATAAATTAATAAGTAAATGACTGAACTAATTGATCAAGCAATCAATCCCTAACAAATATTTCTTCAAGCAACTATTATACATCCTCTTCTGTAGCAGATGATTTCAGAGGATAGGCAAGTAAGGAATGGTACATACAAAGATGGCTGCTAATTTTTGCCACTTCTCCCATGAAGAGGTGGAGTTTATTTAGAACCTGGATGGGCCTGTGGTTTGCTTTGATGAATAGAATCCAGCAGAAGTGAGCTGTGGAACCCTCAAGGCTGGGCCTTAGGACATCTGCAACTTCCACTTTCACACCTTTGGAATACAGAGATGGAGAACCTTGGAGACAGAGGGCAATATCAACTCCCTCTTCCCTTAGTGGGAAATAGTACTCAGCAGTTGCTGGTCCTCTCAAATCCACTGCCTTCTTCTACTCTCAGGACATCTGAAGCCTGGGTGATCGTACCAACAAGCACAATTGGTCATATCTCTACTTAAGACCTTTCATGACATCTCCAGTCTCCCAGGAGAAATCCATGGACCTCATGACTTGCTCCTTACTCCTCCAGCCTCCTCCCCTGCCTCCCTCCCTAACTTTTCCCTGTGAGTTTCAGGAACATGCAGGTGCCACCATGCACCATGTTCTTACCTATTTCTAGGCCTTTGCTCCCACACTTCCTTTTGCCTGATCATCCTTCTCCTCTTCTTCCCTTGGCTGATTCTTATGTTAAGATTCAATTGTCACCTCCTCCAGAAGCTTTCCCATCTCAGGGTAGGTGCTGATCCTTCCAGATCTGAGAACACCCTCTGTTTACTTCTGGAGATGCCCTATCAGATTCCATTGGAATGGCCTGTTTATGTGTTTGGCTCTCCCACCGGACAGACGGAGAATTCCCTGAGTATTTGTGTCCTCAGAGCTGGCGCAGAGCTGAGCTAGGGCTTTTCCCGCGCATTACCTCATTTCTTAGCTACACTATTATCATCAGCATTTTTATTATTGCTGTGGCTTCTCCTTTCGTAATGGAGCGCTCCTGGAGCAACACTGTCCAAAAAAATCCCTAAGTGTACTGAAGAAAAAGCAAACAAACAGTATTTCAGAACTGAAAAACAAAATAAAGAAATAGGCCCAAAGTTTATACACAATTTCCTCTGGTAGTGGTTTAAGCAAAAGGACAATTAGTCCCCAGGTAGTGTTTACAACTAAAACAAGTCCTGGAGGACATAGAGGCGACCTTGAGTAGTAAGACATTGCACAAGAACATTGGGGAGTTTCAGCGGAAACCAGTTTCTGGGAGGTAAAGCAGCCCAGCTAGTCCCTACCACCTTGATTTCAGATCTTTTGCCCAAACCGCTTACAGCCTTGGGGTCCACTGCCATGCCATACACCTGGGGGTGGAGGGGTTCCCCACACCTCCTCCTGGGGCCATATCTCAGCCCAAAGAGCTGGGACCACAGAGAAGTCTTACGGAGTTCCAGTGCTGGTGGTCCCATGGGAAAACTCAGTTGTTTTTTTTTTTCCCTCCAAAAGCTCCCACCACCCCATCCCTTCCCCAAGGACTCTTGGCTGCAGATTTGGGGGTTTGGGGTGAAGAAGAGATGCTGTTGGAGCCCACCATCAGCATTGCAGGCGGAGGCCCCATGGGGGCAGGCAAGTGTGTGGGAGCGTGCAAAATGCCAAGTGGGACAAGTCCAGTGATACAAATATGTTAAGTGGGTCAGGGGTAAGGTGGTAGAGAATGGTGGGGGAATGAGAAAAACTAGGCCACTCAGCTCCTACTGATTCTTGCCACGAGGGGATGTTGGGTCTGTGGCAAGAGCTTCTCGTGTTTCTTCAGATGCACCGAGAAGTTGGAATTTGAATGTGAAATTTCCCAGTATTAAATATTGAACATGAATTTATAAAATTTAAAAAATCTCTTGCCAGATAAAGCAAAGGCCCACAGGGGTCCAGCTGGTGACCTCTCTTCTACTAACATCATGTGTTCCAAATGATAATCCAGGTCCGAATGTTTGCTGCTGCAGAAAGTCACAGAATCAATCTCTTCTGCCTTACCAGTTCTGGGTAATTGTAAATCCATAGGTGGAATGAGGCGATGGAAACATTTGGGGAGTCAGAAAAAAGTGAGTTTGAATCTCAGCTCCACTCTTTCCTAGGTATGTGGTGTTCCCTGAGCTTTTACTTTCCACATCTGTAAAATGGGGGCAATAATTGTAACAGACACTGTTGGTTACCTGCATGCAGCCATCCCCTCTCCCCACCCCCTGATTTGTTCTTGCCAATAGAGAATGATTTTGTTCAGGTGCTGGAGGAGCAGAAGTGAACTCAAGGGGATGAGCTGTGCTAGCTTAAGTCTTTGTCAGACTCTATCCCACTTTGCCAAAGATTTGCCTGGGGACAGGCCTGAGACCCAGGTTTGGGCAATGAATTGAGAAGAGAAGTCTGCTGAGGAGGTTCCTGAGATGTGTTTTCCTCCCTGATAAAAGAGAAGGAAGAGGAGCCCCCTTTCTGCCATCACCTTGTCCTTTCTGTTTGGGACACTGCAAGGTGAGTACAGTATGTGATGCTTAAAGCTATGGCAGCCATTTTGTGACCGTGAGGGAAAGGTCAAGAGAATCCCAGAAATGCTGCTTCACAGTCTTGGCAGTGTGGAGTCTGCTTCCAGACATTTCATTAAGAAATAGTAAATGTCCTTATGGTTTAAGCTGTTCTTTCTCAAACTTGAGCATGCATCAGAATCACCCAGAGGGCATATTAAAACACAGATTGCTGGCCCTATCCCCGAGTTTCTGATTCAGTAGGTCTGCAGTGGGCCCAAGAATGTGCATTTCTGACAAGTTCCTATGATGCTGATGATGCTGGTGAACCACGTCTTGAGAACCATTCTTTAAGCCACTGTTAACTGCATATCCTATTATTTGCTGATGAAAACCCCTAACAGATAAAATGACACTCGAGAGAAGCATTTGGCTATTCATGGAGACTCCATATGTGGCCAGCAAAGCTGTAGTGCTGGTAGACCTTTGTTTCTTTCGTTGTCTCTCATTTTCATTCCAGGTGTTCCCCCCTCACGCCAACCTGATACAGGTTTAGCTTGAACTAACAGTCTGCAATGCACCCAGGATGCATTTCTCAAAAAAAAAAAAAAATTATGCTAAGAGTAAAGACAATGAAATTTCCACTACGTAACTTCTAATGGAACCTCTCACCTCCAGCATGCTTGAGAAACCTCCTTGAAAAGTACATGATGGGACTGGCTTCTACCTTCAGGACAAAATGTCAATGCAAACCATTGGCAAATTTAATCTATTGAGACATAGCCCTGATTTTGCAGTGTAAGGGCTTATGATCAGAATTTCCCTGCATAGGAACACCTAAGTGGTTCATTCGGTTAAGCATCTGACTCTTGATTTCGGCTAAGGTCATGATCTCAGGGTCGTGGGATCAAGCCTTGTGTCGTGTCGGGCTCCATGCTCAGCAGGGAGTCTGCTTGAGAGTCTCTCTCTCCCCCTCCCTCTGCCCCTCCCCCTGCATGTGCTCTTTCTCTCTCTCTCAAAAAAAAAAAAAAAAAAAATTCCCTATACAGGTCTTTTCAGAAGCCTCCCATGTGGTGGCCTGGGACCACTCTCATTTACTAGACACCCATATAGTCATGCTCAGAAACCAGTACAAACTATTTATTTCCCATTCTGTCCCAGCAGAAACAGTCTCCTCAGAGTGTCCTTCCCCAGACCTGCCTGGTGTCCCCCTGTGACCATGCTCTTTCTCGTCTTTTTTCCCTTTACACAGATGTCTCCACTTCTACTTCCTATGTGTCCTTTTCTTACTCTCCAAGCCCCCCACACTTGCCTTTTTCACATTGTGTTGCCTTTCTGCCCAACTGGAAGGGCTTCCGGGGAGGCAGTGTGGATCACTAGGAACAGTCTGGCAAAACCACCCTTAGGAAGCACCCCTTCCCTGCTCCCAGTCCCTCTCTGGCCCTCTCTGGTTAGAGTCAGCAGGTCAGGGAGCCTTCTATAGAAGCCAGCCTGCTAAGCTTTCATGTCCGTCTCCTTCACTTGGGGATTTGGTGAAAATGCTGGTTCTGTCCGGGGGGCAGGGAGCGCTTGCGGTTCTGCAGGTGGGATAGACGCTGCTGGTCCGCAGAGCGCCCTTGGAGCGGCGGAGGCGCACATGGGAGCCGCCAGCTGAGGAGGCCACTAGCAGGCAAGTAGCTGCCGAGCTCCTGAAATGCGCCAGGACCCAAACCGGATGTGCCGTCAAAGCCGAATAGTACCACGATGTCAGATTTCTCATAAATAATTGTTTATAATTGATTCCATGTTAGAAAGATGGCATTTTGGAAATATTAGGTGAATCCATTGCTAAAATTCATGTCACCTCTTTCTTTTTACTCCTTTGTTTTCTAATGTGAGCTAGGAGTAAAATTTAAATTCCACACGTGGCTAGCGTTTGTGGCTCACGCTGTATTTCTATTAGATAACACCGTTCTGGAACATGCTCCATGTATACAGAGTGGGGACCATGGATGTCGTGCTCAGATGGCTAAGAGCCTATTTCTGGGAAGTGTATAGACTCCTTTCTCAGGTCCGTCCTCCCGAAGGCTGAGCTCTAGCTGCCCTTATGCAAACCCTGAAGCTCAGTGGACGCCAAAGGGCAGCTGTCAGTGGGGAGAGGGACCGGATGTGAGGCCGGAGTAGCCTCAGCTGTTCGCCTGCCCAAGGCCCATCTCAGTATAGGACAGAAACCAAGGCCGGGGGTCAGGGCCAGGCCTGGGGCTGGAAGCAGCCTTCCTATGTCCCCAGATTTAGTCACAAAATCCTGAGGCATCTTGAGAGTCCTAATTCCATCTTGGCCTTCCGGATTGTTAGGCGTGTATATTTGTCAAAGTATGTGGATAGAACATACTTTATTTAACAGTTTGTTAGCTTGATTTATAACTTTTAATATTTAGACATATGATACGTGGGCCTCTATTTGTGCTCTTGCCCTGGGCAAGTAAGGTAATTCCCGTACGGTTGTAGAAGGCCTGTGATATGGGACGTACACGGTGCCATGGGAGCCCAGAGGAGACACATGCTCTGCCTGGGACCCAGCGCTCTTTGAATAATATTGTAATCCAGAGGAAAATGTCATTGCTGAGGGCCCACTAGTTGAGTGGGAAGAAGTCAAACTCATTTATTTTTCTGTGGCAGAAAGGCGGGAGGAATATCCCGGGCATTTAGCTGGTGGGTCAGGGATGCTGGTGAGCAACACGGCCAAGCAGCTTTGCCTCTCTCCACTGCCTTCCATTTGCAACCACTGAGCATCTGGTTGCGACACTATCCATCTGTTTCCTCAGGGTAAACAGAAGCTTGATTAAATACTGTGAGGGCCCAGGCAGGGCTCTAGCTCTTTTAAGATTCCCAGCCATGGCATCACACGTAAGACACGGGAATGCTTGAATTTGAACGCCAGGTCATCCTCTCTGGGTCTCAGTTTCCCCATCAGTATAATGGACTTGATGATAATAGTGCAAGAAGAGGGTTCATAGGAAGATGACTTGAGATACTATTTATAAAGGACCTGGAAAAACGCCTGGCTCAGCCTAAGGGCTACACAAATGCTGATTCTTACTAATGCTATTTACAGGTGGGACACGGAGGTGTGGAGAAGTGAGGGAATCTTGCTAAAGGACAGCACCTTCTTTCCTGACAGAGCTGAGCTTCAAACCCAGTTTCCCTTCATTCCAAAGCCCATGCTCTTTCCTGCTATCACGTGCCTCTCACATGTGAGTATTTCTCAACCACAGAGATAAATTTGTCTCCTCTTTCATGTGGGGTGCATTCACTGAGCTCAAGAGAGAAGGCTAAAAATACCGCCGGGTGTAAATCTGATCCAGGGAGAAGGGGTGAGCTGTGGTTGGGTTGGGTAGGGAAGGAAAGGCCCCTCTCCTGCTCCTCTGCGGTTTTTCAAAGGCCTCTGGTCTGAACGCGCACCTGAGCCTGTGATGAGCTTCGGAGACCCGCGCTGTGATGGCAGAGCAGGAGGTCTTGCCAGGGCCCTGCGGCCTCTCCAACCTCCTCTCCAGCCTCCAGCCACCTTCTTCAGGCCCTCTCCCTGTGCTCCGTCCAGCCTTGCTGAGCACGTTTCCACCCGGCCAAGCCAGTGCCCTCTCCAGGACCTCATGCACACGCCCAGAGCCAGATCTTCCCACATCCCTGCCAAAGCGATCCTCGCCGACCACCCTAGCTGACGTGGCCTCACCACCTCCCCACGCCCGCCCACTCGCTCTCTAGCATGGTGCCCCTCCATGGTCTGTAGGGCTCTTAGCGCAACCTGTCCATTTCTGTGTGAGCCCGGCCCTCGCATGTGAGCCCTAAGACAGCCGGCGCTGCGTCGGTCTCGCCCACTACTGTGTCTCTGGAGCCTGCATGTGCCTGATGCCTCTTCGTCTTCAGAAATATTTTTTTGAAAAGATAGATGTATGCATGTAGGAATGAATGAACAGAGGAATGAAACCTCGGTTCTGGTCCCCGCACTGCTACTCGCTTGCTGTGTGCCCTTAGGAAAGGCCCTTTGCCTCTCTGGCTCTCATTCTTCTCAATTATAAAATGAGGGGATTGCACGGGATTAGAAAGTTTTAAGGTTACTTTGTGGGTAATATTGAAAGGCTTACGCAGGAGAGTCACATGCTCATATTTGCATTAAAAACAAAAAGAAAACTACTCAGGGATCCAGTAGGAAGTGGATTAAAGGTGCCCATTCTGGGGTCCAGGGAGGGGCCGGAAGGCTGGGACAAATGTACAGACCAGAGAGAAATGAGTCACCAGGGTTTATCAGAAGATAGCAGATAAAGCTCACCAACTGTCCCAGGTGACAAACTCACCAGGGACTCAAGCCCACTGTAGAGTTGTATATGCTGTGGTTGAAGCTTCTCTCTCTCAAACACACATACACACACACACACACACACACACACCCCTTCCCCTCCCACAGCTTGCTTCATTATCATCTGGGTTTGCCAGATTATGTGATTATGGCAGATTAAAAAATATTTAATATTTTGATAAATTATCATCCCAATGACTATATATAATTGATCCCATTCTATGGGCAGCTTATAATTAAATATTATGTATGTACAATACTATAATGCAATAAAATAATAGAGTAAACAGTAGAAAATGATAGAGACTAAATCAAGATTAGGGAAAGGTAGATTTAATAGATCAAGACCAGGAAGGCAGTTATAACATAAATAAGCAAACAGAAGATTCTAGGCTTATATCAAAGTTGAGCCACAAATTTGGCTTTGAGTTTCCTAGTGGCCAGAACAAATAAGAAACATGACCAGCTACATTATTTACATTATATAAGGAATAGGGGCGCCTGGGTGGCTCAGTCGTTAAGCGTCTGCCTTTGGCTCAGGTCATGATCCCAGGGTCCTGGGATCGAGCCCCACATCGGGCTCCCTCCTCGCAGGAAGCCTGCTTCTCCCTGTCCCACTCCTCCTGCTTGTGTTCCCTCTCTCACTGTGTCTCTCTCTCTGTCAAATAAATAAATAAAATCTTTTTTTTTTTTTAAAGAAATAAGTTATACTAATATCTCAGGAGGAAAGCTTTCCTTGGCATCTAATTTGGAGAGAAATGTCTCACAGGGGTTTTTCATAAAGAGACAGCTAAGTGATGTCATGTGCATGTTTCCAATTAAAAATATAGAAATCAGTTGTATTAGCAGTCATTTTATGAGAGAAAAACTTATTTTTATTTACTTTTATTTTTGAGGAGGGGGAGGTACAGAGGGAGAGGAAGAGAGAGAATCTTAAGCAGACTCCACACCCAGCGCGGAGCCTGATGTGGGGCTTAGTCTCACAACCTGAGATCATGACCCGAGCCAAAATCAAGAGTTGGATGCTTAACTAACTGAGCCACTCAGGTGCCTGAGAAATATTTTTTGATTAAGAAAGGGAGACATAAGGAGGAAGAAGGATGGGGCTGCTTATGCATCAGCAACATGTGTTTGGACTTGGGGTTGTAAATTAATCAAGTAATCATAAATTTAAAAAATCAACTCTTCTTCTCAGTAGAAAAATGAATAAAAAGAGTTACAGTTCACTGAGTCTTTATTATATGCCAGGCACTATGCTAAGCAGGTGACCTAAATGAGCTCCGTTCTCCACCAGACCTGAGAGGTAGGATTATCATTCCATCGACTGATGGATTTAGCTAGTTCCTGTACCTTGCTGGAGATCAGAGAGCTCTTAACACTAGTCCTTCTGACCTGAGATTCCTGCTCTGAAGCACGAGACTCTTCCTCTCTCGGGGGAGTCTATTAAATGCATTGAGGGTGTGAGTTACGGTCACAAGGCCAATTTTGTTTCATATTGAACCAAAAAGGGAGAATCTTGCAGGAGATTTCATCCCGGGATGAATGCGCAAAATTGTCCACATCAGTTCCAGAGGGAAAAATTGATCAATCCACCAAGATGTACCAAAATCCACCAGATCGCTATAACGTGGTGGCATTTTATCCAGAAAAAAAAAAAAATGCCCATATCATCAGACAGAAACTATGTTGCCCTCACATTGCTGGTAGGAGGGAGAGAGGGGCAGACCTCGGGCAGCCAGACAGTGCTGCAGGACCCTATTCTCCTTCATTTTGTTTGTATTGCTCCATAATGTTGGCCTCACTAGAAGAGCGTCTTAAAATTACAAATTCTATTGTTTGGAGAAAACATCCACAGAGTGCTCTGTGTCCATGCTCACACTCAAAGTGCAAAGGTGGGTTCTGGAGTTGGGAAGAATTGAGTTCCATTCTTTGGCTGTGCCCTCATTGAGTTCCTTGGCAAGTTCCTCACTCACTCTAATAACAATAGCTCTGACCCCCCAAGATTACTGTGAGGGTGAAGAAGTGAGATGCTGCTGGTTAAGGGTTTTGTCCCATGTCGGGCACACAGCAAGTGCTTAATAGATGAGAGTTTTAATTATTCACCGGCTTGGATTACAGCCCATCCCTGAACTAGGCACGGTGACCAGGGGCATGTTGTACTCCACCTGGCCAGACCTGGGTCAGAGTTCTGTTCTGAGGGTTGAGGCTGACTGCTGCGTGGACTAGGGGCTGTGGGAAGGCAAGGGTGAAAGCGTGGGAAGCGGTGATTAGGAGACCATTGCAGGTATCTGAGCAAGACATAATGGCAGTTGGCCAGAGGGGGGTGACTGTGGTGGTAGAGCTGAGGTTTAGGCCTTGTGCTAAACCTGTGGGGCAACATGTGCCACGGGCTCATGCAGAACCCAAATAATGGGCTGTCTTTCCCACACCAGGTCAGGCCAGCAAGTAACGCCCTTCCTGGATCTTGGATTTCTAAGAAAACGCATGCCATAGAGGAAGGGTGTGTGGTGAAGCCAGAAGCGGGCTCAAGAGCCCACCACCAGTCATGCTAGCCCCAGGAGACAGGCAGCAGCCCTTCAGGCCTGCGGGACTGGTACTGGCTGTCCCCAGCGTCTACTACTCATCCTTGATTGCAAGCAAGTCCTTGGGTTTCAAAACAGGAAGTAGCCTGATGTGGGTTGCTGTCCTTCCTGGCAGCTTCCCTTCCCGGCAGCCCCTCCTGCAGAAAAACAGGCGAGACAGCTCTTCCAGAGTGAGACAACACCCTTTATGGTGCTCTGTGGCAGGAGACAGAGTGTGTAATGGCACTGATTAGGTGACCCTGGGAAGGGTCAGCATGGCCCATCACCTCGTGCAAGGCCCACTTGGGACTGGCAAAGCAAGCCTCGCTCAAGAGGGGAAGGGACATGGCAGGCATTGAGAGCCAGCCATGTACCATGAATTGGTAAGATATTTTATCTTGGAGATGCCTCTCAACAACCCCGAGAGTGGGCCTTGTGTCTCTCATTTGACAAGCTCAGAGTTGCTAAGTGGCACAGCCAGGACTCACATCTCTGTTGGACTCCAAGGGTCCTTACTTTCTTCCCCATCACCTGGTCATTTTCACCTCTAAGAGTGACCCTGTGACTCCAGCTGATTTTTTCCACCACTGATTTGGATGAACCAGTAGGAGAGTGGTTAGAGACCAGGAGCATCTAGTACCTGGAGATAAAAAGCCTTGTAGCCGGGTGTACACATACACATCTATGCATGTACTTAGCATATTGTAGAGGGTTATGAAAATGTTACGGCTTATCAATGAGCAGCTCTACTGTTTATCATCCCAATTCTCCTCTTAAATTTGGACAGTCTAATTTCTTTGAAGTAAGGAAGCATCTCTATCAGTTTCATCCTGTTCACCCAAAGGATAGTCCCCACCAGTATCTCCCACATGGCAGGTGCTCACTGTATGTTGCTTAACCAGAAATGAACTGAATTACATGTTTTATCTGTGCTTCACAGTTCTTGGGAATCTAAAGGGACCTGATACTCCACAAATTTTATTGCCTTGTCAATGTTAAAGAGCTTTTCAAAGGGGAATATTTTCTTTAAACTTCAAAGGGATTGGCAAACATTAGTTTGAAAGAGTATAAGGGCATGATATTCGGGCTCATTTCTCAGAAGAAGGTTTCATATCTAACACATGTACAATTGTGTTGCATCCAAGACACTTATTATGCTTTTCAATTTGACTCTGACGAGAGCCTGACCAACACCCAACAGCCTCTCCAGCTTAAACTGAGGCTTGTCTTGCCAGAAACCAAAGTTCCCAGCCATTAATCAATGTCTAGTCCCTAGCAGGCTGAGAATAGACAACTTGCCTGTAAAGATGTTCAAGGAAACTGCCAGTGGCTTCCGGTAATAACTAGTGTGAGTGGGAAAGACATAAATTATCAGGGGGGTGGTGTTGAGTGGACAGGAAATGAGGGACCATTGTCAATAGTTTCATCCAAAGCAGGGTGTGATTTTAAGAATAGAATAGTGTAGCGTAGCGTAGCATAGCATAGCATAACATAGAAAATTAAATATAACATAACATAAAATATAAAAAATAAAATGAATTCAGTAAGGCCAACGTCACTTTCCAGTTCATCCTGAATTGGACTTCAAACAGTGATTCTTTGTTTCGGTCTTTTCTATGAGGCAAGATGTGATTACAACTGAAGTACATTGATTAACCCAAAATAACTTTCCCTGAATTTGCTGGATGCTCAGGAATACTCTGGAGACCCTGCTTTTGTTTTTTGAGTTAGCCATTTGGGACCTTGGCGCCGATCCTTGTGCAACCATTCAAACTGAGTGAACCAGAAAAATGTCAGGAACTACACAAGGACATATAGTACAGTTTAATTAGTTTAGAGAGAGGGTGGGTTCCCCCCCTCCCTAAACATCACTCAGGCAAATTGTTTTTTTTATGGTCTTGTTAAAATAATTTCATGGCTGCAGTTTTGTTCTCATGCTAACTGAGCAGGAGCGCGTGGGTTATTAAAGAGGGTAGTCAGTCTGGCGAAGGTGGGTGCATTCTCTTTGCTTTTAAAAACCATAGGGGTTTAATCACCTGGCTTGTGAAATGACATATTAAAGAGCCCAATCTGGAATGTCAGAGCAAGGCTGAAGCTCCTATTAATAATAGTCGCTAGCTAGAAAACTCATCTGCTGCCTTTAATCGGAAATTTTCCATAGTAACGGAGGCTGCCCACGGGTAGCTGGGCAGTGGGGATTTTCATTCCATCAGGCACATTTTTCTGTTCGTCGCGGCAAGGAGAACATTACTTACTGGAACATGTGAGCAGAGCTATGCTCTCTGCGAGTGGAAACCTTGCTGTTCCTCGCCCTCAAGACGATTCCTCAAACTGACTGGAGAAGTGTTCTCTTTAAAGGAAGGCAAGCCTCCACAGTTTCAAAAGATTGGTCTGTCGCATTTGACACCAAGCCCTCAAGTCTTTCTGGTGTCACTCTGTCTCATCATATAAATCTTGTGGGTGTCATGGCAATCAGGGCAGCCCTTCCACCTTCTGTGGGAACCAGGTTGTGATTGCAGAGTGGTCACTTCCCTGCTAAAGAAACTTCCATGACTCCCCATGGCCCATAAGATAAAAAATCAGATTTTTTAGCCTAATTTTCAAGGTCATTCATAATCTAGCCACAAACCATTTCTGGCTTTATTTCCCTGTCCCCATGCTGCCTGGCTACCCTGAGTGGCTCTTCGGAGCCTCCTTAACAAGGCTCTTCCCGTGGCCTTAGAATGGCCTTCTCCAGCCTCACGCCCATCAGGATGGCTACTGTCAAAAAACCAGAAAAATAACAAGTGTTGGTGAGGATGTGAAGAAATTGGAACGCTTGCGCACCGTTGGTGGGAATGTAAAACGGGACAGCTGCTGTGGAAAACGGTATGGCAGTTCCTCCAAAAATTAAAAATAGAATTACCATATGATCCAGCAATTCCACTTCTGGGTACATACCCAAAAGAATTCAGAGCAGGGTCTCAAAGAGATATTTGTATGCCGTGTTCACAGCAGCATTATTTATAATAGCAAAAACAGGGAAGCACCCCAAGTGTCCAACCGAAGGATGAATGGATAGACAGAATGTGGTGTAGACATACAGTGGAGTATTATCCAACCAGCAGGACATTCTGACACTTGCTACAATGGGGATGAAACTTGAGGATATTATGGTAAGTGAGATAAGCCAGTCACACAAGGACATAGACTGTCTTCTCTGAGGTACTTTGAGTAGTCAGAATCATAGAGACAGAAAGTAGAACGGTGGTTGCCAGGGCCTGGCGGGGGCAAGAGAGGAATGGAGAGTTGTTGTTTCATGGGTATAGAGTTTCAGCTTTAAAAAAATGAAAGAATTATGGAGATGGATGGTGGTGATGGTTGCACACCCTGAATGTACCTAATATCACTGAAATGTACACTTAAAAATGGTTCACATGGTACATTTTTTCTTATACGTATTTATCATAATAAAAAAGAATTGGAAAAAAAAGAAGAATGTTCTTCTTCTCCAGGTCTGTTTGACAAAGTCTTTTTCATCTATCGTCTTTCAGGGCGAAACTCAAACAGCATCTCCTGCGGGGGCTCACAGTGTGTTCAGTAGACTGCCCCCGCCGCGGTGGGATAGCTACCTCGGAGTGAAGCTCTTATAGAAGGGTGTGCGTGGGTTTCTGTGTGTGGCTGCGTAAGCCATTCACCCTTTGGAGGGGACGGTGACTCCCCTGAGCTTTGCTGCTCTACGTGAGGTTTGCAGCATCCGTGTCAGCTGGGAATTTATGAGGAGAAGCACATATCTCAGACCCAACCCCACAACTACTGAATCGGGATCTGCCTTTTGACCAAAGCTTCAGGTAAATCATTTGTGCCTTTACGCATTAAGCCCTGGTCTAGAGGGCCCAACTTCCTGAGGGATGTTTCTAATTCCTCCGTGGGACATGGCTGTGCAGCAGAGTCGGCATGAAACTTTTCGCGTCACACCCCTCTGAGCCTCGCCTCATTCAGGACGTCCAGCGCACTCTCTGAAGCCAGTGTATATTGAGTTCCCAGGTGATTAAGATGCACCATTGGCTTAGCCCAGTGGTTCTGTAACTTGAGTGTTGTGTCAGAAAATCTCAAAGGGCTTGCTCATCCAGGTTGCTGGGTCCCACCTCAGCATTCCTGAGGCAGTAGATCTGAGGTGGGGCTCAGAGACTGCACTGCTAACAAGTTTCTGAGTGATGGCGACACTGCTGATGTAGGGACTTCACCAAGCGCTAATGGCTTCACACATGGGAAACACTGGGAGGAATAAATGGAAGGAAAATTAGAAAACAAATAGATTCAAAAAATGTCTCGTGTTTTAGTGATCAATTGTGTAACTTGCCGTCTCCAAATGTAGGGGTTTGAAACGACAATAATGTGGGGCGCCTGGGTGGCTCAGTCCACTAAGTGCCGACTCTTGATTTCAGCTCAGGTCATGATGTCAGGATCATGAAAGCCCCACGCAGGGCTCCATGCTGAGCAGAGAGTCTGCTTCTCTCCTTCTCCCTCTCCCTCTGCCCCTCCCTCTGCTCATGCTCTCTTTCTCTCTAATATAAATAAATAAACCTTAAAACAACAATAATGTATTATTTCTCACAATTCTGGAGGTTAACTGGGCTCAGCTGGGTGGTTCTCTTGCTCCACGTGGTGGAGCTGAGGGCTGGAACTGTCACGACACCCAAGATGGCCTCTCAACCCTCAAGGCCTCTTCCCATGCCGTGGCTCTTCACCCCTCAGTAGTCTGGCCTAGACTTCTTGGAAGCAGCTGGCTTCCAAGAGGGAGAACACAGAAGCTGTCAGTTTTTCTTTTAAGGCCTGGCCTTAAAAGCCCCAGAATATCATTTTGCCACATTCTATTGGTAAAAACCACGTCTCAAGCCCAGCTTAGGTTCAGGGGACAGGAGCTAAATTTCACCTCTTAATAGGAGGAGCAGCAGAGAATTTGTAGCTATCATGAACCCACCATCTCTAGTTTATTACAGAGGACAAATCAAGGGACCTAATGAGAAATACCTAAAATCCTGCTAATCTGTCAGTTGGTCACATTAGTGATGCCTATGGCAACCATCTATTGCTCTCCACGCAGGACCTCCATGGCTGGGAATTCAGTGGTGGCCATCAGCTTTGCTCCGCATTCCTGCTCAGTCACACCCTCCTTGTGATCTCATTTTCTTTTTTTTTTTTTGGACCAAGGCTTTCTTCCTGTTTCATCCATAATGCTGAAGATAGAAGGGGCTTGGGGGGAATCAGTTTATGGGTATAAAACACTTCACAGGAAGTTCTATAAGACTCACATACTGAGGCAGTGAAAGCTCCTAATTAGTGCAATAAAACACTGATGAATCCCTTCACCCTTGATGGTCAGATGGCAAAAAAATAAAAAATTAAAAAAATAAGAGAGTTTGGGGAATGAGTGACAACTTGAATGACCGTGACATAGGACTCTAAGATGGTCCATTCAGTTGGGAGTTGTAATTAGTAATATTATTATTTTGGTTTTTAGTACTTTAATAACAAATTACTTTAACACCCATACTTTCTGTAGCGTCCACAAAGCCCGTTTTTTCAGGGGCATTATCACATCTGATCCTTCATAATCATCCATCAGGTGGTACTTAGCCTCATCCTGCAGATGAGGAAACGGAGTTTCTGAGTGGAAGTTGCCCAAGGTCATGATAACTAAGTCAGTGCAGGAATTCACACCCAGGACTCTTAGCCACGAAACTTCTCCATGACTTATTTCAGGAAATTCCTTCCAGGAGAAAGTTAAGTGAACATCCTGTAGTCAATTGAGCAAAGCAGGAGAAAATATAATTTAATCTAGATCTTCATTACCTAAAGCGTGTGCTCCAATCAGCCTTATCATCATGTGAGAACTTCTTAGAAATGCTGAATCTTGAGTCTTAACCCAGATCTGCAAAAGGGCTCCAAGTGATCCGTATGTCCCCAAAAGTTTGAGAAGATTTAGGACACAGTTTTGGAGTCAGGCATGCAGGCTGGTGTCAGATCCTACCTTTGTCACTTACTAGTTGCCTGATGTGGGCAAGCAATTCTCTGAGCTGCAGTGTGTTTATCTGGAAAATAGCGATTTAAAGAAAACCCATCTGCCATCCCAAGGTTATTGCAAACATTCTCCAAGTTAATTCACATAAAGTGCTTTTTAGACTGCCTGGCTTATAGTAAGTGCTCAGTAAATGTGAGCCACTATTATTATTGTTGAAACTAATAACCTTCCTGATCAGCCAGCCAGATGGCCCACGACTCCCCACTGTGAGAAGCAAAATTCTCCATACATACAAACTGCAAAAGAAAGAAGAGACAGAGCCTGTGCCCTTGAGATGCTCTTGGAGCAATGAGAAAGGGAGGACAGGCACATAGAACAACAGACAAGCAAAGTTCTCCCACAGAATCATCCCCACGGAGCCCGCACTCTCGCAGGCAAGATGGGCTGTTTGACGAGGTGCCACAGGGAAGAGGAATGGTTCTGGAGCTTGTTAACTAACTGATGAGTCAGGGGCAACGGCAACTGAAGCGTGAAGGTGGGAATACACAGACAAGGCTCAGGGTAGCAGGGCCACTAGGGCACACTTCCCCTCCCCCACCCATGAGAGTGCAGAGCTGGTGGAAGGGGGCAAGCCTGGGGTGGGGGGCGGGGAACAGGGAATGGGGTCAAGGCTGGTCTTACCTGGGGCAACAAGGGACACTGGGCCTGAGGGGCTGGATAAGCCAAGATCCAGGGGTGGGGGAATGCTCATCTCCAAGCCCTGGGGCAAGAACATTGATTCCAAATCCAGAGCGGGTAATGGCAGGATGGGTGCCAGCCGCTAGGAGTACCCTGGCCAAGACTTGATTTGTGTACTGTAAGCTGGAGTAGAGTCTAAGTTAGAGTCAGGGTCCTGAGGGCTGCCTTGAAGCGTAATACCAATAACAATTGATAAAATCATAACAATAATAACATGTATCAAGTGCTTAGCACATGTCAGCATTTCCTGGTATTAATTCACTCCATCATCACAAGTATATAAAATCAATCCTTTCTTAATACAGATGAGAGAACTGAGACATAAAGGTGGTAAATTATTTGCCCACAGTCACGCTCAGAAGTGACAGAAACAGGCCTTTTGGGTCTCGTAACTGGCCTTCTTAACTCTTAAACTAGATTGACTGTCAGCTGGTCTTTGGTGCTGGATTTTGGGGGGGGGCAAGGGGAGGGATCTGCTATGTGAGTTGGGTCTACCTGGCTAAAGGAGACTGGGGGAGAAAAAATGGGGATGACCTGTGGTCATCTTTTGAAGAGGTGGCCACCCTAGAGATGAGGACACCCCTAATTTCACCTTGTCTTAAGTTGTAGTTTAATGGGTAGATTCTGGTAAGTGCCCACTCTAGGTCATACACGGAGCCAAGCTCTGAGAGACATAGATGGGTCAGGCACTGTCCTGGCCCTGAGGAGTTCAGGGTCTCATAGATGCCCGTCAGAGCAATGTGTGTCGGAGAGATGCAAACCACGTCAAGAGAGGTGAGTCAAGAGAGGATGCTGTAGCTGCACCTTACTTCTTAGCCAATGAAACCAAGATGGTGGAAGGATTGGCACCATCCTTCCTATTTCGTTTCCCCCATGTCCTGGTCTTTGTGAGTCTTTCCCCCAAGCCAGTTTGGCCCTAAGTTACTTCACCTTCTCACCTTCAGCAATTGCTTCCCCCACCTCCAAAGTCTCTCTCCTTATTTACGAAATTCACAGATCTAGTCTCAAATTAGGAAGAAGCTTTGGCAAAATCTCAATTCATCCAGCATGCAGTTAGAAATAACCCATGGGCCAAAACAAGCGATGAGCAAGTTGAAGAGGAAAATGCCCTACACAGCAGTGGGAAGAGGCTCGGTCTATGGCTTGGAAGATCTTTGTGCAAATCCCAGCTCTGACACCTATTAGCAGTGGGATCCTGAGTAGTGACTTACCCTCTGTAAGCTTGAATTTCCTTTCCCTATGCAAAGTCCTTCATGTGCCCCAATTGCCTTTAGGGATCCTGCCTAATCTAGGCCCTGCTAATCTCTGCAGCCTCATTTCTCACAATTCCTTTGGACTTCAAATAACAAATGAGCAGTCACTTAAATCACAAAGACATATATTGTTTACTTGTTAGGAAGTCTGGGGGTACACACTTCCAGGGTTGCTTTAGCAGCACTTAAGGTCCAGATATTGGGTCCCTCTCTCTCCAGTTCTCCTGTCCTTCCTCTTATCACAAGATGGCTGCCACAGCTCCAGACATGACCCTCATACAAAGCAGTGAGGAGATCTCTTCATTGGCTTCTTTGCTTTAATCTGAAGCTCTCCCAGGAGGCATCTCTTGATATCTTTTTGGATGAGACAGTGTCACATGGTCATCTCTAGCAAGGTGAATTCTGGTAAAGCATATATCTTGCTTCTCTCTGTGTGGTATAGTTGGTGAGGGAGAAGTGGATTGCAAATGTCTGTTGAGTGGCCAAGCAACATTGTCTGCTATATTCTTAATCAAAATTTTGTCTAACACACCAAATCCACTCGATGTTTCCCCAAAAGAGCATATAATTTCAGCTTCTATGTCATTGCATATGCTGGTTCCCTCTGCCTGGAAAGCCATTCCTTCCCTTCTCCATCTGGTAAACCCCCTCTTACCTTCCAAGATTCAGCTCTGCGATGCCTTCCTATAATACCTCTTCCACTCCAAAGTCTGAGTTGGACAGATCTTCCCTCTATGAGCCAAAATCTTCTCTGATTTATTTCTATGCCCTAGAGTCTAGCATATTACCCACCATAAAACAGGTGCCCATTAGATGCTTACTGGACAGAAAAATGAAGATAATAGTCACTACTTTATAGTCATTGTGAGCTTGAAAATGAGATAATTTATGAAAAATAGGATACATTTTTATTAATAATGATTGACATCATGATATTAGTAATTTCGGCTAACATTCATTGAGTACTTACGATATGCCAGCCACTGTTCTAAAGATTTTACACACCTAATTCATCTAATCTTAACAAAAACACTGTGAAGTGGGTCAGTCACCATAAGCTAGGTTTTATTGAAGTGACAATGTTCAAATCTCAGTGGTTGAAACACCAAAGATTTATTTCTCACTCCAACATCCTCTGTGAGTGGGGCGGGGGGGTGGGGGGCGGTCTCTAGGCATTTTAATCATTCAAGAATCCTGTACTTGGGAACCTAGGCCACATGGTCACCTTGGCCAATGTGGCAGAGAAAGGGCATGGGAAGCCCATCCCGGCTCTAAATGCTTCTGTCTAGAAGTGATGCACTTACATTTCATTGCTCAAGGCAAGTCCCCTAGTCGTGCCCAAGTTTAAGGGCGTGGGTGCTACTGAAGAAGTCAGGGAGGGCTGGTGGCATCTACCACACAGATACTAGTATTGCCTTTAATTAACAGATGAAGAAACGGAAGCAGAGCATGGAGATAAAGCAGTATGGCCAAGATCACACAGCTGGTGAGTGCTTGATCCAGGATTCAAACTTGGCTTTTGTGAATTAGAACAGAGGTCAGCAAACTCTTTCTGTCAAGGGTCAGATAGTGAATATTTTAGGCTTTGTAGGTCATACGGTCTCTGATGCAAAAGCAGCCATAGACAATGTAAACGAATGGGCACAGAGGTATTCCAATAACACTTTATTTGCAAAAATCTGAGGTGGGCCGGATTGGCCGGTGGGCCATGGTTTACTGACCCCTTGGTGAGAATTCTTGCTCATGACCCCAAGGTTACCCTGAGCTCTGAAGACTGTGAAATGATGAACAAATGTGAGTTATTATAACCATTTTCTATCAAATATCTGCTACATTACCTCCCTAGCCAGCCAGAGTCAAATGACTTCACAGACTTTAATGGGTCACTGAGCCTTCATCCAGCCAAGGTTAAGGGTAACCCGCTTCTCTTTGGGGCCTGGCTAATTATTACTGTGCAAGTTTAAAGGGAATGACAGACAGGTAATTTTCTTACTAAAAATGAGAACAGGAACCATACCAAGGACCAAGCAAGCCAGTATTAAACCTCCATTAGCTATGTGGGGTCATTTCTAATGGCACATTCACCGATGGGACAATTATTCTGCTGGCCTGTGCTAACCAGCAATTGAAATCAATGGGAGGCTCTAGGCACCAAAGCAGGTTTTTTTCTGGGCCACCTAACCCAGACCTTGTTTTTCCAGCTGACACTCTGCCTGTGTCAGCTAATTCCTGCTTTGGAAAATGCATTCCAGGGCTAATAAAGACTTTAAAGTCACACCATTTTCCCACCATGTTATTAAAACCCAAATGGCTTTGCTTATTCCTAATATGACCAGGAGATTTCCCGGCTAGCTCAGAAACGGCCGGAATGTCCCAGAATCTGGGTTTTCCGATTGGAAGACCAGGCCTGGGGTTTATTTGTGGATTAATTGTTTCTAAATAGCTCAAGTAATGCAATGGCAAGGCAGTGCGTTCTGCGCAATAAAAGAAGAGCATGGCAACCTTGGTTGTACTGAAATGTGTGTGCATTTGGCATTCTGTAAGACAGCATGCACCTTCACCACTCGCTCACTGCTGGTGGGACCCTGGGCAAGTCCCTCTGCTTCACTGAGCCTCAGTTTCCACTTTTGTAAAATGGTGACAATGAGACCAGTTTCACAAGAGCTGTCATGAGGGCGGCAATGGGGTGTAAGTGCCCAGAGGGCCCTCCTCGAGTGGCAGTTAGCATGGAAGCAGGAAGGCTTTGGGTCTGGCCAAGCCAGAAATAGCTGAGAACTGGCTTAGGGAAACTGGCAGAATCAAACCCAAGCTGGGCTCCCTAGTGCTAATTGGAAATAAATCAGGAGAAACAATAACCAGCCAGAACAATTAGAAGAATGAGCTAATGGAACCTGCCCACCCTGAGCTTTGCTCCTTCTGGAATGGCAACCAGTCCTCCCCCAGGCCAGTCTGCAGCTGCCTTGAGGGAGGAAGGCTGCATGGGGCAGAGAGAGAGAGAGAGTGCCTCATTTCAGCATGTCTATCTTTATCTCCACCATCAGTTCTCACGAATGCTGTGCTGAGCTCACCAGAGAGGGCAGCTGGGGCCATCCATGGAGACCCAGGGAGACTTGCACATGTCCCCAGCGGGACAGGGCACCAAGGCCCGGGGAAGGGCCAGAAGTTGCCCTGGGCCTGGGCTTTTCTGTGGCAGAGCCACAGGCAGGGGCCACAAAGCTTTAGAAGCATGGGTGGGCTTCCAGAGCTCATCTAGACTTTACATACCCCTTTTTCAGATAAGAAAACTGAGGTCCAGAGAAAGGGAGTGATTGCCTCAGGTCAGGCAGCAGGAACTGAACTCGGATCTCTTCCTTCAGCCTGTGCACCGTGCAATCCCTTTAGAAATGGGGCAGGCACCAGAGTTGGATTGGAGAGAGTGGGGCTTCATTTGAGCAGAGAGGGACAGTGTGAGGTCAAGAAAGCAGATTTCTAAAATTCTGAGCTAGGAAAAAAGAAAAATCTTTCCCCTCCTAATGATACCCACATTAGACCCCATTCCCCTCACTCTCAGATTTCATTCAATTCATGTGTCCCTACCCAGAGGGAAGGGTTAGCTTTGGATCCAGAAGACTGGGCACAAACACTATTTTTGCCTCATTTGGTTTGTGGAAAATTTTAGGATCCTGGCCCTGCTATTTCCTGGCTGTGTGTCTTTGTGCAAGTTACTTCCCCTCTCTGAGCTCCAATTTCCCCACCTGCAAAACTGGAGTGGTGGTAGAATTGAGTAAGCTACAAAATGTCAGACAGATGTAAGGCTTTGATCGAGAGGCTTTTACTTCTTTGTAAATCAGGTTGAGGCAGAGAATTTCCAGTTAGTAGCAGGTGTCTCCATTCCTTTAAAAAAGGGTAGAGAAAAATGCCAAGCAGCCATCCTGCAGAGCTTGGACCCTACTTCCTGTTTTAACAACCTCCCTGTAAACTGTCCAGGGGGTGACCAACTCCCCTCCACCTCAACCTGTGGTAAATTGCATTCCAGACCAACTCACCAATCATTAGCCATGCAATCTTGTTTATCCTGCCCCGGCCTGGAATTTGGCCTCTTACAAAACCCCAGCTACAAAAGAACAGGTTGGACCAAAACTGCGTAGCAAGGGAAGGAAGCCTTCCAGGAGGCTAAGGGATGTTTATTAAACAGACACAGGCCAGGACCCACCCAGCAGGTCTCAGCCCAGAAGTCCCAGCTGATCTTTCTGTTGACACTGAGTTGAGAGGCTGAGGTGTGATCCGATCCCCAGAAAGAACAGCTCCCAAGTTTGGGTCATTGTCTAGCCCAAACCGAAAGTCAGCTCTTTACTGCCAGTGACAGCAACACCGCCTTAAGTTATTTGCTGGTCACCTTCCGTGGGGCCGAGATTCTGTAATCCCTCCAGTTCCTTTAGGAAGGTTTTGCAGATGTGGAAGTTGGGCTTCTGATTCATTGAGCCACTCGCCCAAGGTCACAGAGCCAAGAGGGTGGAGTAGACGGGGCAGCTGGTGGCACACCTCCCTGCCTCTCCCCTTTCGTGGGGTGACAGACCCAGCTGCCTGCCTGTCCACCTGAGCTGGGCACAAGACCCAGGCTAATCTAATCACGCGACCGTACTCTCCGCGCAAAGTCAGAGAGGAGCCTGGGACCAAGCAGGACCCACCACACGCTGCCTGAAGCACTTTACAGCTACGAACACGTTCACGCCTCATAACAACCCAATGGCATAGTTACAAATCATAAAGAGATGCCCTCTTTACAGATGAATAAACCGAGACCCAGCAATGTCAAGTAACTTACCCAAGCTCACACGGTAGTTAGCGGAGAAGTCAGGATTTGAACTGAGCCATCTGGCTCCAAAGCCCGTCCTCTTAACCACCAGGCTAGCCTGTGCCTGAGAACCTGTGGTGTGAACGTGGGCCACACAACTGTTGGCCGTCTCCTCTTGCAGTTCCACTGTGCTGCAGCTCGGGGCTCCGGGGACTCGGGAGAGCCCCAGTGTCGCCTTCACTCTGCTTCTCGGGGCCGTTCCATGCCGTCTCCTCGGGTCAGGCGGCCTCGCCCCAGCTGCTGAACCGCCGTCTCCTGGCCTGCCTCCCGGGCCTCCTCTGCCTCCCTTCAGTGGCTCAGCCACACGCACACACTCACACTCACACGTACAGATACGCTCGCACACACAAACACATGCACTTGCTTTCTCAAACACACACACATACACACCTATACACTCACCCTCTCACGCACGTCTACACTCACTCGCACACAGATACACATATACACAAACACATGCATACTCACTCTCACACACAGATATGCACACACGCATACTCATCTACACTCACCCTCACACACATTCACATAAACGCACACATACTCACCGATAAACACACACACACGCATATACTCCCCTTGCAGACAGACAAAACCACTTACTCTTTCTGCAGAATGTTAACTTTCTTCCCAGGGCAGCACTGTCCATACATATAATGGGAGCCGTATAGGCCACTTTAAATTTTTCTAGTAGCCTCATTGAAAAAGTAAAAGAAAGTAATACTAATAATTTTAGCAGCATATTTAATATATTCAAAATACATTTTTTAAAGATTTTATTTATTTATTTGAGAGAGTGAGTGAGAGAGAGAGAAGGAGCAGGGTGGAGGGGCAGAGGAAGAAGCAGGGAGCCTGACACAGGGCTTGATCCCAGGACCCCGGGATCGTGACCCAAGCCAAAGGCAGATGCTTAACTGACGGAGCCACCCAGGTGCCCCAGTATATTCAAAATATTAACATTGCAACCTGTAATCAGTATAAAGCAACTTATTAATGAGTTTCTTATTTAAGTTTTTGAAATCTGGGATATATTTTACACTTACAGCACATCTCAATTTGTACTAGACACACATTTCTACCGAAGTGGGCCTGGCAGCTCTAGAGTAGGACTTCCCAAACATTTTCGAGTCACATCACACATAGGAAACGATCATGCTTGTATGGTGTCCTGGGGTTAATAGTTGAGCCTCATCGAGGCCAGAGACAACAGACCAGATACTCCAGTTTCCCCCACCCTGCCCAACGCCCTAAGGTTTAGACCATAAGCATTTTAGGAAAAGGCAGCTTGTCTGGGAGTTTCGGCCCCGTTTGCCCTTGAAGCCGAAGACGGATCCCTTGTGGGGCGCACAGCCTGTGCGGTTGGGGCGGGAGCAACCCAGTGTCACAGGCTTGAAAACCACAGCCCCTCTCCGTTCATTTTCACATTTCTGTGGGGCCACGCCTTCACCACCCTTAGGGTCTCCTGCTTGTGCATGCCAGCCTCCTGCCCACTTCACATCCACCTGGACTGGAAACTGAGCCTCATTATTGGTTTTCATAAAACTTCAACTTAAACAAGCAATTAAGTTAGCTGAGTAGATTTGGGGACATTTGAAGGTCAAAGGAAGGAAGATCACCTCAAAGAACACAACCTTCTGACATCTTGCTGGCTCTTAAGCTGTTTCTTCTCCTCTGTTATGGCTTGCGTGCTGGTGTCTCCCCCAAAATTCATGGGTGGAAACCTTTACTCCCAAGGGAATGGGAGTATTAGCAGGTGGGGCTGGACAGTGAGTTGGTCATGAGGGTGGAGCCCCATGATGGGATCAGTGTCCTTACAAGAAGAGGAAGAGAGCTGGCTCTTTCTCTCTGTTCTCCACCACAGGACACGGCAAGAAGACAGCAAACCGAGGGAAGAACGTGTATGAGACCCCAACCACACTGGCACCCTGATCTTGGAAGTGTCAGCCTCCAGAAATATGGGAAAACAAATGTTTGCTGTTTAAGCCACCCAGTCAGTGGTATTCTCTTATACCAGCCTGGGCTGTCTGATGGTTTAGGCTGGTCCCTGGGCTGCTGCCTGCTCTGGGTGACCACCTTCGACTGGCCTTTGGGGCCTTGTGTGAGCACCCTTCGCTCAAGTCCATGGTCCTGGCCATTCACCTCTGATTCCAGAGTCCACCCACACTAGCCCTTCTCAGTGGCTCAGCATTCCTCGCTGGGGCCCCTGGGAACTCACAGAAAACTTCCACATCTCCTGCTGCCTCGGGCTCATTTATCCAGCCACTCACTCCCGCACGGGCAGCACAGTTGTCCCCGCACAGTCAGACGTGGCCTTGTGCAGTGCCCTCCAGCCACACAGCCGGTGACCAGGGAAGCATGCCACAAGCACCCCTTCTCCCCCGCCCAGCCCATATTCTCAGGATCCTCTGTCCTGCCTGGGCATTTCCCCCATACCCTCTTTTAGGGATCCTCTCTGATCTGGGGAAACCAGACACACAGTCCTTCTGGCCTCTTGCTCCCACCTTCCTGGCAGGACAATCACAAGAGAGCAGGAGCAACTGGCCTCCCTTTCCTCACCTCTTCGTGAAAGTCTAACCCTCTCCTCCGTCCTGGGGTAGACAGGTGCAGGCAGACCACGGCAGCAACCCAACGCCCTGCCCGTCAGTAATGGGAGATCCGCACAGAGGATCCTGGCTTCCACTGCTTTTCCAAACCTTTCAAAGTGCTCAGAAGAATAAGGGTCCCCTTTTAATAGTTACCACCCTCCTGAAAAGGCAGTCAGGATGAGAAGTGACACGTTTTTTCCCTGTTGCATACAGTCAGGGGTGATTATTATGATCTTAATTATTCATTTAGTCAGCCACGGAAGAGAGGGGAAATACAAACAATGCAATTAAGAAATGCAATTGTGTCAGAAGCGGGAAGCCTCCTTCTCCTCCCGCACCTCCCCAAGGCTGGGGTTTTGCAGAAATCCCAGTTCCCAGATCTGAGTCCCAAACCCAGACCTGCAGTCACAATTTCCAGAACTCCCCTTCCCTTATACCTACCCTAAACATTCATTCTAATTCAATCGCCTCCACCGAACAACTCAGCAAAGAAATGGAAATTGAAACAACGTTGAAGTCCCAATTTTGTCTATCCTGACAAAACGCATAAAATTATGCTAATATCCAGCGTATGAACCTTCTGACAACAACTTGGCAGTGAGTTGCGAGAGTTATTAAAAAATGTTCATGCCCTTTGACCTCGAATTTATCCTACAGAAGTAATTCCTGAAAGGAAAAACTGTCACACGCATGTTCATTGTGGTGATATCACTAAGAGCTCCAAATTGGTGACCTTAAACCCAAGTGACAGGAGAGGTGAAGGAAAGTACAGTACCCACGAAGCAATGTAATATTATGCAGTCATTACAAATGATGGGAAGATTATGTTGCAACATCTAAAGTGCTCGTGATTTGATGTTCAGTGTAAAAAGGCAGAACCCTGGCATGTCTCTCTGCAGGTTCTCCCAGCCCCGCCGCAGTCTGCGTTAATCAAATCCTGACCAGCCTGGTGTCTCCTTCCCATCTCCCGGTCCGGTGGTCTGGCTCCACTCAGGCCTCCTCCTCCTCGCTAGCTCGTGTGCCGGTACCAAGATGCTCACTGTCTGTCTGCGTGTTCGTGTCTAGCTCTGGATGATGCATTTTTGGAGGACAAGCTCTCTTCTCTCTCCCTGCTGTCTGGCACTTAGTAAATGCTATTAATAAATGTTTGTTGAATTAAAGAATCAATGACAGTAATGTTGGCTGCTGTTTATTGAGCACCTACTATGTAGCAGGCACTGTGACTGGCCTTTCCCATGTATTATTTCACATGATTTTATACTGAAATAATCTTATGATGTTGATACTATTGTTATCCCACTTGTACAGATGAGAAATGAGCCCAGGGAAGTGGTCACACACCAAGGCCGTGCATTTGGTAAAGAGGGGGAGAAAGCATTTGAATCCAGCTCTGCTTGACTTTCAGACCAGTGTTCTGCTTATTTCAAGATATGTGTGCATGCCTGTGTGTGCATCAACCTATGACTAGGTAGATAAACGGAAAGAAAGCACAGAAAAATGAAAATGGATGATCTGCTTGGCTGGTGAATAGTAAGATGGTGGGTAATTTTTCTCTTGTCTGTATACAATTTCTTTAACTGTTAGGGTGGGCTGAAAAGAGAAGACTTCACCCAGGTTCCAAGGCCTTCTAGAGCTGAGTCCTGGTAGCCAGAATATCTTAAAGGGAGACAAGCCATGTTGGTCACTTACCTCCTTTTCTGGTTACCTACCAAGGCCCGAGGAACATTCAGTTCCAGAGAGACTGTTGTGTGCAAGTCCCAGGCTTGTGCTTAATGCCCAGAGCAAAGCATCTGTGGCAATGTGGTATTGCTGCCCATGCCTGGCCCACCTGGCCTGTTGTATGGGGACACCTTCTGCCACTCTGCTCACTGCCTCCCATGGAAGCTGCACAGTTGATGTTCTGGGGTGCATCTCATCACGGGGGGCGGGGTGGGTTCTGGGTGGAAGCAGGGGCACAGGGAGGGTAGAAACATATGCGCGGCCACCATATCCATGGAGGCCCTAAGACTCGGTAGGCCAATGTTATCTCTAACCGAGTTGAGGTAGAATTCAAAGAAGATATTCATCACACTGTTTTAAGCTTGCATTTCATTACTGTACCACTCTGCCTCTGTGTTATGAATTAATATTTTTAATAAATCCTGTAATTATCTTGTGAATGGCATAATTATATTGCTTTGTAATTTTTTCAGTGTTGAAACCATGAATCTGATAAATGCAATTGCTTAAAAAATATCTCAATTTTCTAAACTTTTGTTTCAGTGTGTCTTCATTTTTAAAAATGTACTCAGAAAAAAAAAAAAAATTGAAGTGGTTCAGGTCCCTTTTATTCCCTGAGAAATCTGGGCCCCTGGTGTCTGAGCTTATATGGGATAGAGGTAAGTTCATAGCTCTTGGCTATTTTGGAGTGTTCCATGTGTTTTCAGTTCTTCATGTTGAAAATTTTTTAAAATGGGGAAAAGCAGAAAATAAGATGAAAAAAGCAAAATCTAGGTTTTTAAAAGTGCAGTGGAGATCAAATCCATCCACTTATATCTGCTTCTTTCTCAAACACCACTAACATGACAAAGGCACATACAAAATAGAAGTTTACAAAAACAAAAAGAATAGAAGCTTAGATATGTCAATTATTTTTATGAAAGCAGATGGGTGAATAGTCACTGGTTTTGCCAACTAGAGAAAGCTTCAACTTAAGCCTACAAGAGAAAAGCCAGAGGCCCCCAGAACATCTCAGGAATTGGAGACACTGAGTAGGTTGGAGGTTGGATGAGGAATAGAACTGAAAATAGTAGGGATGGTTGAAAAGATGGTTGAGACAGCAAGAACCATCAATACCACCATCACCACCATCATCATTACCACCAGCACCAACATCATCACCATTACACCATCATCACCACCATGACCATTATCACCATCATCACCACCACCATTATCACCATCACCACCACCATGACCATTATCACCATCACCACCACCATCATCACAGTCATCACCAATACTACTGTCACTACCACCACTCCCTCCTTCAACTGCTAAATCCAGGCAAATGTCTTTCCTCTAACACAACAAAGCCTGGATGCGTTTTTGGGATGGAGCTGGAGAGACACTATAACAGCTAAGAATAGGCCAAAAGACTTTATTTTACAGGGATAACAAACAAAAGTCTCCATACTGAATCTAGAGATCTGTACTGGGTACCAGGGTAATAATCCCCAGGCAGGAGATTGAAAGACTCCATTTCAGGGAAGCCGATGAGCCTAAGAACAAAACCAATTCACTACTTCCTTACATAATAGTGAAACTCACCAGTAACAAACCTCATTGACAAGCTGCCGAACAGCTTTCCAGCTATTAAATATGAACACCAGGCAAAGCTATAGACAACCAAACAAAGCGTCTGGAACAAACCAAATAGCAAAGAGGGGACCCAAGGGTGACAGAGACGATATCGGAGCATTGTCTGCCATGGAAAACTGCCAAGGAACAACAAGAAAAAGAATAGTAATGATTTTCTCAGAAAGAGGGAGTTACATCTCAAAGATTGAGGCTATCAAAACAAAAGTTCAGAGAATAAGAAAGAGCCCTTGTGAAAAGTGAGAACAGGATCAGGGGGCTCAAAAGGCTGTGGCCCCCCAAGTCTAGGGAGGATAGCACACCAGAAACCAAGCAACAAGCTATAGGCAGCAAGGTACCTTATTCCTGTCAATCTGTGGCCAAAATACATCTGGAAACCGGTGGATTTGGCCACCAGGTTAGGTCCTGGTATTTCTTCCTCATTTAATCTTCACAACGGTCCTGCTCGGTATGAATTAGTATCCTCATTTTACATACAGAATCTCAAAAAGGTGTGGTATTAGGTCAAAACCTATGAAATAGTTTTGTAGGTCATGCAATTTCCATGGTTCAATCCAACATATATGGTCTAAGGTCACACTGCAACTTTTTTTGGCCAAAGATAAAAAATGTTGAAAAATAAGACATTATCATCTGGGGTCTCAAACGTGCCATTTTCTCACATGTTGTCCATGAGTCTAAAAGGAAAAAGAATATGTATTTTTGTAGTGGTCGCTGAAGCCCTCTTTCCTAGTTTGGCTATGGTCGACGTGCAGCAAATCCATAGTGTTAATGGTGAGTGAGTTAATGGTGCACGCGTGCGCGTTTGTGTGTGTGTGTGTGTGTGTGTGTGTGTGTGTGGTTTAGGTAAAGAAATCAAATGAGTGTACTGCCCAGAGTCACAAAGAGACAGGGTACGTATGTTAATGGAACGTAGGTTGGGACAGAAGGCTCATTGCTGGATCTTCTCATCAGGCTGACTCTGTAGTAAGCATACCCTTTGGTAGAAAAGCACAATTCCTTAGGTTCCAGACACCAGCCAAGGAACCTCAATTTTTCTTATGATTGCCCTTGTAAACTGGCTTGACTCCTTTCTCCCTGCCACTTTGGACGAAATCTTTGAGGGGTAGAAACTCAGTCATAATTTCTTTGGTCACTCAACTTACATAATAACAGATCCTCCCCAGATACTTATAGTCCCAAGAATACTCTCATTTCCATAATTAAAATTTCCAGTCTGGGTAATTGAAGAAACTCCAAATTTTATTTGAAGTGAAGGCATGTCTCCTCACCCAATCAGGGCCTCCTGAGGGATGGGGAGGCCACTGCCTAGGCTTCCTCTTGCTCCTTCAGGTGAAATAGAGAGTGGGGCAGGGAAGAGCTGATCTCCCTGGCACCCATGGACCTTGGCTTTGGTTTCCTCTGGCTTTGGCAGAGGTTGAAACCTGACTCTTTCTCTCCGGGGTACTCTGTAGGTCCTTGGAAACCCTTATCATTGGGGGGTCTCCCAACTGCAGTCCTGTAAGGCAGAGACTATCTCTGCTGACCGGCGTACCAACCCGCTCAGCCCTTGGACACTCATCATTGGGCTCATTGCACCTGGCTGGCCTTTTTGGGTAAAGCCAGCTCTCCTGCGTAGTCCACATATCCACAAAAAATACTCATGTATTCTTTGCCCTGGCAAACACTGGAGTGCTGGCCATTCCCAGCCCAGCACCTTCCTCTCCAGCCTCCTCTTGACTGTAGACCGCTGAGATGAAGGGCAAACACCAGCCCCATGCGTTCCCCCAAACTCCAGGGATAGACCAAGCTCTCCTCAGGTCCCGAGCCAAAGACTTGAGATGACAAGGAAGCACTCCCATCTCTTGTCTGAAAGTGAGGCTAAGAGAAAATGCCAGAGCATTCCAGCAGTTTTTCCTAGGAATGTCTTTCCCCCAAATCTCTTCAACCTCAACACCTTTACACCGTCAAGTGGTATGGGGCTCAGGGTTGAAAAGCTAGGTTCTCCCCAGCCACCTTAGTAAGTCCTGCATAGGTGGAGTAGCTTCCTCTCTTTGCAATGGGTAAGGAATGTGCCACCTATTGTTTATTTTCAGTTTCTTGGGATCTCTGTAAAATTATCACAGAAAGGGTCCCGTTTTGCTATGTTGTTAGATAAACATGTTACATATGCAGGTATGTGCTTGGTAAGTATCATATGGAAGAAGGTACTTCTATAGGGGTCCATTAGGGCCTGCGGAGTGCCTGAGGGGCTGGGATATACATATACGGATAGACACATATATATGGACATGTATACACATATACATATATGTGGGTGATGTGTGGAAATGATGTCTGTAGATACATGCATTGTGTGTGCATATAGACGATTGTGCGCCTATATGTGAAGCATGTAGGTGGGCTGTACGTACACATACAGATCTCAACTGTAAATGCCAAACCATCTGTTTTTCCCATGGCTCCACTTGTTCCAGTACACAAGACTCCTTCCAGAACTTTGAAGGCCCCTCTGGTAATTCAAGGGAAGCGAAAAGAGCCTGAGTCCAGAGTGGCCCTCAGCAGCCCAGGATGCATGACACACCCTTCTTACAGCTGCATGATGGAGTAGCAGGCGCGCTGTGAGGGAAAAGTGATCACAGCCGTCCTTAAGTAGAGCGAGGTGCTCGTCTTCCTTCTCCCCACCGAAGAGACTTAGAACAATGATTTGATTTGCTTTAAAGCAAAAGGCCCCTCCCCTGGTTGTGCCTGAGGGGGAGAGATTCTTGCAAAGATTATCACATTTGTGAATTGAGGTTATATCCCCTTCATCTTGGCACATGAGCCACATGAGCCGCCCGTGTGAGTCTTAAGTACCTGGCATGTGACAGTCATTCTCATGCCTGTGGTGTCACGGGGCAGTTAAGCGACTGCACGGAAGTCAGTGTATGTGTGGGTGTGCGTGCGTGTGTGTGTGTATATTCAGGTCTCTGTGAGGGCAATTGGACATGTGAATGAACGCCACTGGAATATGTCTTTCTGCAGTGCCAGGGGCCAATTTCCGTGGCAACAGAGAGGAAAGCCAGGGAATCGGGGAAATGCTGCCAGATGCCATGGCTAGGGCAGCCCTGCCACAGTGCAAAGGAAGGAAGAATCCCAGCCTCTGTGGGGCTGGAGTAGGGAGGTCTGTGCTCTGCTGGTAAAGAATTTGCTCTTCACTCTGCTGCATGTGACCAGCGAAGCCAGCCTCCTGGGGATGAGCATTTGCACTTCTACTGCCCTTTTCCCAGAAGATCCAGGAGTCCACCCTGGTACCATGGGCAAACAGCATCCGTGTTGGTAAAAGCACCAGCTGGAGGGGCTGCTATGAGACAGCGACTTGAGTCGGTCAATGCAGAAATGGGGAAAAGACCCAGTAAGTCTCATTCTGCAGTTTGGGCTGGGGCCCTGGGATTACCCAGTAAGGTCACCCAAAACAGTTGGTTTTGAAGTGATTAAGACAGTGATGCTCTTTCTTCTAAAAGAAGAAAGAAAGATACAGCACAGCAAATCTCAACCATTCATAGACGCTACAGTTCAAGAAGCCCTGCAGATCCCTGCCTCTTTACAGATGAATACCCTGAGCCCATTGATTCACTCATTGGGCACATATTTACTATGGATTTATGTATGCTTTAGATGGGCTCTGGGAAGACAGCAGTGCAAGAATCAGGCAGGATCCCTGCCTTCACAGAGCTGACATTTCAGGGGGAGTATTAACAATGCACAAGATTAATAAGTGAGACACAGAGCATGTCAAAAGGTGGCAGATGCTATGGAGAAAAATACAGCAAGGTAAAGGGCATAGAGGGAGGAGGCAGAAAGTCCTTGTGGATAAGATGACCCATGAATAGAGATCTGAGAAAATGGAGGGAGCACACCATAGAGACATCAGCAGGAAGAAGGTTCTGGGCAGAGGGAGTGCAAGTGCAAAGGCCCTGGAGCAGAGACCCACTAAGCATGTTCAAAGACCTACAGCAAGGCCAGAGAGGCTAGAGCAGAGTGGATGGACCAGTGTGAGGGTCATAGGAGTTAAGGTCACCGAGATCATAGTGTCAAATTATGGGGGCCCTGAAGGCCTCTGTGAGGACTTTGCTTTTATCCTGAGTGAAAGGAGAGGTCGTTGGGGGTTTTGATCACAGAAGAGACATGACCTCACTTGTATTTTTTTTTCAAAAACGTTTATTGTGGTAAAATGCACATAACATTAAATTTAAATTAAAAATAGAATTGAGGGAGACAAAGCATGAGAGACTGGACTCCGGGAACCAAACTGAGGGTTACAGAAGGGAGTGGGTGAGGGGATGGGGTAACTGGGTGATGGGTATTAAGGAGGGCACGTGTGATGATGAGCACTGGGTTTTATACGCAACTAATGAATCATTGAGCACTACATCAAAAACTAATGATGTATTGTATGGAGGTTCTTCAAAAAGTTGAAAATAGAGCTACCATACGACCCAGCAATTGCTCTACTGGGTATTTACCCCAAAGATACAAATGTAGGGATCCGAAGGTGTACATGCACCCCGATGTTTATAGCAGCAATGTCCACAATAGCCAAACTGTGGAAAGAGCCAAGATGTCCATCGACAGAAAATGGATAAAGAAGATGTGGCATATATATATACAATGGAATATTATGCAGCCATCAAAAAGAATGAGATCTTGCCATTTGCAACGACGTGGATGGAACTGGACGGTGTTATGCTGAGCAAAATAAGTCAATCAGAGAAAGACATGTATCATATGACCTCACTGATATGAGGAATTCTTAATCTCAGGAAACAAACTGAGTGTTGCTGGAGTGGTAGGGGGTGGGAGGGATGGGGTGGCTGGGTGATAGTCATTGGGGAGGGTATGTGCTATGGTGAGCGCTGTGAATTGTGCAAGACTGTTGAATCACAGATCTGTACCTCTGAAGCAAATAATACATTATAAGTTAAAAAAAAAAGAAGAAGAAGAAGAAGAGAGCAGGAGGGGAAGAATGAAGGGGGGGAAATCAGAGGGGGAGACAAACCTTGAAAGACTATGGACTCTGAAAAACAAACTGAGGGTTCTGGAGGGGAGGGGGTGGGAGGATGGGTTAGCCTGGTGATGGGTATTAAAGAGGGCACGTACTGAATGGAGCACTGGGTGTTATACGCAAACAATGAATCATGGAACACTACATCAAAAACTAATGATGTAATGTATGGTGATTAACATAACATAATAAAAAAAAATTTAAAAAAACTAATGATGTATTATATGTTGGCTAATTGAACATAATAAAAAAAATAGAATTTATTGGGGCGCCTGGGTGGCATCTGCCTTCAGCTCAGGTCGTGATCCCGGGGTCCTGGGATCGAGCCCCACATTGGGATCCTGCTTCTCCCTCTTCCCCCTGCTCATGCTCTCTCTTGCTCTCTCTCTCTCTCTCTCAAATAAATAAATAAATAAATAAATAAATAAATAAAATCTTAAAAAAAGAATTTATTAAATTTAAATTAAAAATAGAATTTAATTTAAATTTACGATCTTCGCCATTTTAAGTATATTAAATGCATTGCTAATGTTGTACAACTATCAGTGCCATCCATCTCCACAGTCCTTTTCATTTATAAAAACTGAAACTCTGTACACAATCAACAACTCCCTATTCCTCCCACTCCGTGGCAACCATCATTCTACTTTCTGTCACTAAAATTTTGACAACTGTAAGTACCTCATACTTGTCTTCCTGTAACTGGCTTATTTCACTTAGATAATGTCCTCAAGGTTCATCCATGTTGTAACATATTACAGAATTTCCTTTCTTCCTAGAACTGAATCATATTCCATTGTACGTATCTACCACATTTTGCTTATCTATTCATCTGTCAATGAACACTTGGATTGCTTCCACATTTTAGCTATTGTAAATAATGCTGCGATGAACATGGGTATAAAATATCTCTTTAAGACCCTGTTTTCAATTCTTTTAGGTATGTACCCAGAAGTGGAATTGTCAGATCATATGATAATTCTATTTTTAATTTTTTGAGGAAACGCCATACTGTTTTCCACAGCGGCTGTCCCACTTTACATTTCCACCAACAGTGCGCAAAGGTTCCAATGTCCCTACTTCCTCACCAACACTAGTTTTCTGGGGTTTTGTTTTTTGTTTTGAGGGTTTGTTTTTTTTTTAATAGTAGTCATCCTAGTAAGCACAAGGTGATACCTAATTATACTTTTGACTTGCATTTCCCTAATGACTAGTGTCTTGGTTCCTTCAGGCTGCTGTAACAAAATGCCTCTGAGTGGGCAGTTTATAAACAACAGGAATTTATTTCTCACATTCTGCAGGCTGGAAGTCAGACACCAGGGTGCCAGCCCGGTGTGGTGAGGGCTCTTTTCCAGGCCACAGTCTTCTCGCTGTGCCTTCATGTGGCCGAAGGAAGTAGGGAGCTCTCTTGAGCCTCTCTCATAAGTGCACTAATCCCATTCACAGGGCTCCACCCTCATGACTTCCCATTCAGATCATGGCATTAGTGATGAGCATCTTTTCATGGGCGCATTGACAATTTTTACCTCTTCTTTGGGTTGGAGAAAGGGCTATTTAAGCCCTTTGCTCATTTTTGAACCAGGCTGTTTTTTGTTTTTTTGCTGAGTTGTAGGAGTTCTGTATAGATTTTGGATTTGAATCCCTTATCAGATGTATGATTTGCAAATTCGTTCTATTCTGTGGGTTGCCTTTTTACTCTGTTAATAGTCTTTTTTGATGTACAGAATTGTAAAATTTTTATGAAATCCACTTTGTCCATTTTTCCATTTGTTACCTGTGCTTTTGGTGTCATGGCCAAGAAATCGTTGCCGAGTCCAATGTTGGGAAGCTTTTGTCCTCTGTTTTCTTCTAAGGGTTTTATTATTTTGAGTCTCACATTTACGTCTTTGATCCATTTTGAGTTAATTTTTGTATATGGTTTTAGGTGTGTATAAGGGTCCAACTTCACTCTTTTGCATGTGGATATCCAGTCTTCCTAGCACCATTTGTTGAAAAACCTGTCCTTTTCCCATTGAATAATCTTGGCACCCTTATCAAACATCATTTGACCATATAGGTGAGGATTTATTTCTGGGCTCTCCATTCTAGTCCATTGGTCTATATGCCTATCTGTGTGCCAGTGCCACACTGTTTTGATTACTGTAGCTTTGTAGTAAGTTTTGAGGTCAGTAAGTGTGAGTCCTTCAGCTTTTTTCTTCTATGTCAAGATTATTTGTGCTATTCGGGGTTCCTGGAGATTCCATATGAATTTTAGGATGGATTTTTCTGTTTCTGAAAAAAAAAAAAAAAAAAAAGGTCGTGGGATTTTCATAGGAATTGCAAATCATTAATTGTCAATTATTTTTGGTTGTATTAACATTTTAACAATATTAAGCCTTCTAATCTATGAACAGGGGAAGTGTTTCCATTTATTTATGTCTTCCTTAATTTCTTTCAGCAATGTCTTGTAGGTTTCATTGTACACATCTTTTACCTCCTTGGTTAAATTAATTCTGAAGTATTCTATTCTTTCTGATGCTACTGTAAATGAAGTTGTGTTTGTAATTTCTTTTTCAAATTGTTTATTGTGTATAAAAATGCATCTGATTTTTGTATGTTGACTTTGTACCCTGCTACTTTGCTGAATTCATTTATTAGTTTTAACTCTTCTTTTTGGGGAATCTTTATAGTTTTTTATATGTGAGCTCTATCATCTGTAAGCAGACAATTTTACTTTTTCCTTTTTAATTTGGATATCTTTTATTTCTTTTTCTTGCTTAATTACTCAGGCCAAAACTTCCAGTACTACATTTCTAAAAATAGCAAAAGCAGGCATCCTTGCCTTGTTCTTGATCTTAGAGGAAAAGCTTTCAGTCTTCTACCATTGAGTATGATATTCACTTTTGGCTTTTCATATTTTCTTACTTACATTTTTAAATCACTCTGATTGCTGTTTTGGGATAAAGTTATTGAGAGAGAGGGCTCAAGATAGAAGCAAGGAGACAGCTCATGGGCAATAGCAATAATCCAGGCAAGGAATGTTGAAGCTAGAAGCAAGATGGTAGCAGTGGAAGAAAGTGGGTAGTTTCTATATATATTCTGAAGGCTGAACAGATGGGATTTACTGAGAGATTGAATGTGGAACATGAGAGAAAGAGAAAAGTTAAGGATGACTTCAAGGTTTTGGCCTGAAGAATTGGAAGTGGACTTGCCATTTACTAAGATGGGAAGTTTATTTTAGATTATATTAAACTGGACCTCTCCTACCTGTTTACCAAAATGTTGACTTAGACATCTATATGGAGACATCGAGTAGGGAAGGAATACATGAGTCTGGATTTCAGGGGAGAGTTCCAGGGTGGAGTCATAAATTTAGAAGTCATCAGTGTATTAATGGTATGGCTGAGATTCTCTAGGGAGTGAATGTAGAGTGAAGAGAAGAGAAGAGAAGAGAAGAGAAGAGAAGAGAAGAGAAGAGAAGAGAAAGAAGAGAAGAGAAGAGGTATTAATGGTATGTGAAGCCACAAGTTTGGCTGAGATTGTCTAGGGAGTGAGTGTAGAGAGAAGAGAAGAGAAGAGAAGAGAAGAGAAGAGAGGAAGAGGGGAGGGAAGGGGTGGGAAGGGGAGAGGAGAGGAGAGAAGAGAAGAGAAGAGAAGAGAAGAGAAGAGAAGAGAAGAGAAGAGAAAAGGAAGAGAAGAGAAGAGAAGAGAAGAGAAGAGAAGAGAAGAGAAGAGAAGAGAAGAGAAGAGAAGAGTAGGGAAGAGAAGAGAAAAGAAGAGAAGCCATCACTAGGTTCTGGGTACATTAACACTGAGAGGTCAGGGAGATAAGAGGAAACCAGCAAAGGAGACTAAGACATTAAGTGATGTCCCTGAAGCCAGGTGAAGAAAAGTTTTCCAGGAAGGGAAGAATGAACAACTGTGACAATCACCACTGATAGTCAAAATGGGACCATTGGTTTTAGCAATGGGTGAGGCCATCCCAAGGTTAGGGAGGGGACTTCACTGGAATGGGGAAGACCAACAATAGCTCCAAACACAAGTCCCATGTGATGAGTGAGAGTTACTTAGTCTTCAAATATTTGCTTCATTCATTCATTCCAGCAGATACTTATCAAGCACTTATGATAATAAAAGCAAAGATAACATTTATTAAGTACCTACCATGTGCCAAACACTGAGTTTGACATGAATATCTCATGCAATACACACTTCCACAGTGAGCTATTGGTACAGTTATGTTGGAATCCAGGTGGTAACTTAGGCCTCTCTTCTCAGAAGCCTGGAGTCTTTTTTTTTTTTTAATTGTGATTAAAAAACACACAACATAAAACTTACCATTGTAATCATTTTGAAGTGTATGGTTCAGTGCTGTTAAGTGTATTCACATTGCTGTGCAACAGATATCCAGAAATTTTTCATCCTGCAAAACTGAAACTGAAACCTATTAAATAATTCCCCACTTCCCCCTTTCCTAAGCTTGTGGCAACCATCATTCTACTTTCTGTTTCTATGAATTTGATTACTTTGGATACCTCATATACCTCAAATGGAACCCTACAGTATTTATCCTGTGACTGGTTTATTAGCATAATGTCTTCAAGGTTCATCCTTGTCGTAACAATCTGTCAGAATCTCCTTCCCTTTTAGGCAGAATAACATTTCATTGCTTGCATACACCACGTTTTGCTTATCCATTCATCTGTTGACGGACATTGGGTTGCTTCCACCTCTTGGCTACTGAAAATAATGTAGCTATGAACATGAATGTGCAAATAGCCCTTCAAGATGCTGCTTTCAATTATTTTGGATATATACAGGAAGTCCAGATTCTTAACCAGTGCCCTATTAACACAGCGATGCCTAGGGGCGGGGTGGTCCTTTCTTAATGGAGCATGTCTAGCAGGAAACACAGAGATTGAGCATCTAACTCTAGGTGCTGTGAGTGTATAAAGACCAGGGTATTAAGGGACATAGCAGAGCCTCCCGTGTTACAAGATGAAGTTCCAGACCCTGACCCTGACCCTGACCCTGACATGCTCTCGGGATATAATAAGTCCCTTATTAATCAAAGGGACTTAAACTCAATGTATAACCTTCAGATGGGGAAGTCTCATGGTCTTAATGTACCCAGAGCAGACTGAATAAATGTTTTAGATTTCCAAAGCAAAATGATGATGATGATGATGATTTTGATGATGATGACAGCTATCTTTCACTGGGTGCTTACCCTATGCTAGAAACTATGGGGCCAGCTTGACACCCATGACCTTATTGAACCTTTGCAATGAGCTTGCAATATGAGTACTGTTATTATCCTGCTTTGTCAGATGAGGAAACTGAGGCCCAGGGAGGTGAGCTCACTTGCCAAACTCTCAGGCCCAGGCTCTTGTAAGCCATTCCCCTGGTGCCCTGGGCCCCTGCCCCTCTCCTCCTCCTGCCAGTGGGTGCAGCAGGCTAGTGGAGGGGCCCCGCCGGCCACGCCCCAGCCCCAGAAATGGAGCCTTTGCCACTGACACAGACACCAGCAGATTTCAACACTGATTTCCTCATCTTCCTTTCCAACATGTGACCCGCTGGCCCCGTGATGCGGGGACAGTCAGGGAAACGGGGTAAGGGGGCTGCGATGCTGAAGGGGAGGGACCTCACCTCTCGCTCGGACTGCCACATCGCCCCCCACGCCTGCCTCTGCGTCTCCTGGCCGGCTCTGTGCCACAACGGCAGCCTGAGTGGTCTTTTCAATGGGTAAGCCAGATTAGGTCACTCCCACAGCTACAGTCCTTCCGTCGTTTCCCTCTGCTCGCCCTCCGTCCCCTAGCCTCCGAGGTCCCGCAGGCTGCTGCCCCTGCCCACCTGGCCCACGATCCCGGTGCAGCCAAGCTGCCTGGGTCCTATCCGCCCTCCACTCTGTCCACTCTCTGATCAGAGGTCCCTCCTCCAGAAAGGTCTTCCCCAACCATCTCGGGGAAATCAGCCCACCTCTTTCGTTAAAAAAAAAAAAAAATCAGTATTTTTTACTTTGGCAAAATTTAGCATAAAATGGTAACATAAAAATTACCATTTTAACCATTTTAAATGTAAGCTTCAGTGACATTAGAGACATTCCTTATTGTTGCTTATTCCTTGGTTTGCTATGCTTGCCACCTTTCTCCAGTAGTCTCCTTGGATACAGAAACCTTGTCTGTTGGGTTCACGATTGTTATCACAGTGACTATAACCGTCCAGCTTATGGCAGGTGCCCCATCAGCATTTTAAAATGAATGAATGAATACCATTGCCGATGGGTCAGCCTGCTGGGCACAAGACTAGTCACTTCTGAAATGACTACATGTTTGAAACACTAAAATGCTGACAGGCACTCACAGATGTTATTTTTTCAATTTTCTCTCTTTTTTTAAATCAAAATTTAATACAGAATTTATAAAAGTAACATGTACATTGCAGTCCTGGGAAATGAAAGTGTCTGCACAATCAACAAAGCATCTGGAAGTTCGAGACTGAGGTTAAATAAAGAGAGAAATCAGAAAAGGCTTCCACTGATCTGTCGGTGTGTCTGCTCCACTGAAGTCTGAAAAGGGGAGGGTTTGGGGTGTCCTAGGACAAGGACCCAGTCTCCCCATCCCCCCGGGGAGCCCTCACCACTGTGGCTGGAGTATGTGCTCTTTGCAGGCCCTGATCACCAGCCCTGTTGTGAAGGGGAAGAGTATTTCAGGGGAGAAAGCAGCCCCGTAAGTCCCAATAAAACAACAGCACGAGGCAGCAAGGTTGGGGGAGAGGCCAGGACTCCGGCATTAAGCCTGCTCCCCTCCCTACTTGGGACTCAAATGATGTCACTCGTTCCCTTTGCTATTCGTGTCTTCTTCCTCTTTCCAGGCCAGTAGTAGAGTCAATCTCTACATCCTGTCCTTGTGTTCCCTCCTTGCATTTGTGTGTGTGTGTGTGGGGGGGGTGTATATGTGTTTCTGAGTGTGTATGTCTGTGATATTGTGGTTTATAATAAATATATATCCCCATCTTCATCCCTGTTTAGAGCACAGAGCTCCTAAAACGTTTGGAATTTCCCAAGTGAAAAGAGTGATAAAGGTTTTGTTATTCATAACAAGCCCCTTTCAGCTACCCCTAAGTTTGTCAGCGAGGTAACTTCTGGAAAGCCCCTAAGGATGGGAGCTAGCTGCCTGGTTATCTGGGAACTAACCGGGATTATAGGATTAGAACTTTCAGTCCCAACCCCTGACCTCCTGGGACGGGAGAAGGATTGGAGGGAGGTTGAATCAGTCATGAATGACCGATGACTTAATCCATCGTGCCTATGTAAGGAAGCCTCCCTAAAACCCAAAGGACAGAGCCCCAGAGAGCTTCCAGGCTGGTGAACACATGGAGATCTGGTGATGTGCTCCAGGGAGCATGGAAGCTCCTCACTCCTTCCCCCATACCTTGCCCTGTGCATCTCTTCCATCTGGCTGTTCTTGAGTTAGATCCTTTTACAATAAATCCGTAACCTAGTTAAGTATATAGTTCTTCTGAGTCCCATGAGCCACTTTAGAAAATTAATCAAACCCGAGGAGGGCGGGTTAGGGAACCTCCAATTTATAGCCTGTCCACCAGAAGCCCAGTGTCCACCCTGGACATCTGAACTGGGGGACAGTCTTGTGGGACTGAGCCCGTAACCTGTGCGACTCTAGGTAGGTAGCACCAGAACTGAGTTAAATTATAGTCAGTGTCCACTAAGAAATGAGTTAATTGCCTAGTGGTATCAGGAAAGGCACAACAGAATGTGTGTGTGTGTGTGTGTGTGTGTGTGTGTGCATGCATGTACATATATGTATGGGTGTGGGTGTGGAAGCTTGTATATGTGTGACTGTGTATACCGTAGGGGAGGAAAGCTTTTCCTTTCTTCCCTTCTAGGTTCTTTGGCTGGTCTAACAATCAAATAATTAATAATCAATAAAATGATTAACAATTAAACAATTAAATGGACATAAGAGAGATTAACAGGAGAAAAACAAATTTAATTTCACATGTATGGGAGCTCACAAAAATATGAGACTCAAAGAAGTGACCAGGGCAGGCAGCTTTTAGACAAAGAAACAGTACATTTGTGAAGAATTGACAAGACAAATAAGTTTGGGTTTGGGGTAGTAAATGAGTGAAGAAGTAACAAGGTTTGTTTGCCCAGCCTTCTTGCCCTAAATTCCCTATCTCTAGCGATAAGGACCTCTCTCCTGGTGCAGGCAGGGTACCCTACACATGGGAAATTTATTTCCTGCTTTCCAGGGGACAAAGGAGAGTCATTATGTCCTTTTTTGCACAGGTTGTTTCTTAAGTAACTTTAATTCAAAATAATCAATATGCCAAAGTAGCGTATTTTGGGGTGGCCTGTCCTGAACCCCATCAGTACCCATGTGTGGGAGAGAGTCAGAGATGTAGATGACAGGCCCAGGGTCGCTCAGAGACCAGCTGGAGAACTTTCTTTCTCAGCGTCCTCTCTGACTAACCTAACAACCTCTCTTCCCACTATCCGGCAGGGAAACTGCTCCAGAGCTCTTGGTTGGCAAACACACCCTTTTTTATCTGACTGCCCAGCCTTTGCGCAGGCTGCTCCCCCTGCCTGAAGGCCCTTTCCCAGCCCTGCACTTTCCAAGGTCCCTGGCTTTGCAGGGCCCAGCCCAGATCTTACTTCCTCTCAAAACTTCTCCAGTTCTCCTCCAATCTAAATAAATCCCTCCACCTACCCCAAAGAATCTCTCCCTACATCCTATGCTAATTTAATACCTCTTTAAATAAGAACACAAGCGCCGGCCTAATGCTTGGCACATCTTAGAGACTCAGACCACGTTCTCTGAAAAGATCCGGTGTTCAGCAAATTCTGGTGGGATGGTGGTGGGAATGACCGAGTGAACAAATGAACAGCCCTCTCGCCTGCCCTTCATGGTTGCTGACGGAGTTCATCTGAGCACAATGACCCACAAAGTTCCCAGTACAGAGCTGGGCACAGAGCAGCTGACCGGAGCCTGCTCGCTGGCATGGATGGGTTTTGAAGCAATGCGCTCTCCTAGGCCAGACCCAGCCTGCAGAGCTAGGCTTCCTGATGGGGCAAATGCCAACACAAAGGCCCCAGCAGGCCCGGCGCCAGGGAGCTGCCCACTGATCTCCAGAAAGGAGCAAAGTCTGTGGCTTCACCCGCCCACCCTCAGTCCTGCCAGCCCGGGGGCTGTGCACACTGCCCCGGCCCCCTGGGCAAGAGAAAGAAGAAGGGGAAAGCAGGTTTAACCAGATGGCCAAGCTGTTCTTTTACTCAGCACCTGGGGAGCCTGGGGCTGGGGTCGGCGGAGGTGTGGCTGCAAAGCAGACCAAGGCAGCTTATTGTTAAGAGCACAGGACCTGGATCTGAGTTCAAATACTGACCGGGTGGGTACCAGCGGTTGTGACCCTAGGCAAGGCCGCTCCCTCTCTGAGGCTCAGATGCCCCCCCTGTAAAATGCAGCAACCATCAATGGCCACAGGTTAATCTGCAGACAGATACTGACTGGAGACATGTTCTTACCCTTTTATGGCATAATGAGAAAAATCATGACAAAGACCACATGTATATGTCCATCTATGCTTATATCGCGATAGCTAGCTAGCTAGATACGGAGACGATGCATATATATCACCAGAATAGTTTACCAATTACCCTCCCGGAAGAAGGATTGGCCTTCATGCTGAGATTTTATCCTCACTCTATTTTTATTTTGTAAGTGAAAGGGCGACAAGCCTTTGTGCTTACAGTTGTCTCTGCCAGAATCCTTAACCCACCCACTTACACGAGATTCACCCCCTCACCAGCTCCAGAACTTTATTCAGATGTGTGTTTCTCAAGGGCACCCTCCCTGAGCACCCTGTTTAAAATACAATCCAACCCCCTTGGGCCCCGTCCCTTCCCCCTTGCCCGACTTGCTTCTCGTTCATGGCACTTACCACCACCACCACTGTCAGACCTATTACTTATTTCCTGTTGGGTCCATTGTCCGACTTCCCCCAGGACACAGGCATCTGTGTCTCTCTGGTTCGCAGCTCTACCCCAGGACCTGAAGTAATGCCCAGCACATAGCCGGCTCTCAATAAATATTTGTCAAATGGATAAATAATAGAATTTGTTTTTTAATGTCTTTCCTTGGCAAAAAACAAACAAACAAACAAACAAACCCAGAAACTCACTCATTTTCAGCTCCCAAAATTGTTCATTGGAAAGGAGAGGATTTTACTGGTCTCTGAAATCTTTAAATCATTGAGAAAATGTATGTAAAATTTTGGCACAGGTCACAGGCCCGTGGTAAAACTCACTAACTGCTAATAATGGTTCCCTTCTTCCTCCTGTGCCCCTCCCCCCATGCCCTCTCCTCCCCACCCCTCCCGTCACTCCTCCTCTAGCCTTATCTGTTCTCACCAGGGCTGTCCCCAAGCTCCAAAACTCAAAGGAACCTTCTGTCCTCTCAATTTGCCTAATTCACTTATTTTCTTTAAAGCTCCTGATTACAGACTGGCTTGGGAGGGCTGATCCGGCTGTCAACAGGCATAAAGAAGGGCCCTCCCGCCTAGGTGACCTAGAAACCTGTATTGGCAAGCTTGGTCAAGATTTGACTACTTTTATGATCCCAGGTCACAAATGAAATCAATTAAAGGTTTTTGTTAGTTTGTTGGCTTCTTTGTTCCAGACCCGCTGTTTAGGGAAGTTAAGAGCTCAATTCTAAAGATAACTGTGGACCTGGAGGGGCTGCCCCAGGCAGGAAGGCCTGGAGAAGCTGGTGACCATGACCAACTGACCAGCACCCAGTGGCCTGAGGGAGGGCAGGGTCAGCTGCAAGACCCCGGGTCAGAGCCAGAAGGAAACTCAGAGACTAAATAGATTGGCTCTGTCATTTTGCAGTCGGGGAGACTGAGGTGCAGAGAGATACCAGGACGGACTTAAGATCTCATTTGAAAATAGCAGAACCAAGAATATAATTCTGTTTCCTGGCTCCATGTCCTGCATCCTCTGACCAGGGCAAGAGGGGCTCCAGCCCTCTCCCCTGCCCAAGTGAAGAATCTGGGGGGACAATGGTTGTGTCCCAGTTGGAACCTAAGCAGCTCCCTTCCAGATGATGCTCCAGGGTCCCAAGATCCTGGGATTCCTTGTTAAATGTCTGAGCCCACTTGCAGGCTTTCATGGGCCTCTCCCCCATCCTATTTTCACTAGGGTAGGCCATGCGGCCAGTGGGTGCTGTTTGCCGGGGGGCGGGGGGGGGGGGGAATGTGCGGGCTGCCTGAGCAAGGCCCCTTACAGTGCAGGCAAACAGAACAAGAGTAGCAGAGGACAGGTGCTCATGTGAAACTCCAAGGTTGGGCCTAATTCCAGGTCATTAGGAAGCTCTGTCCTACCAGGCAATAAAACACATTTTATTTAATAGTTTATAAATCAATAGCTTGATTTATAACTTTTGAAATATTTAGACTATGGTCTGTAACCCCATCTGGAGGGAGCCTGCTGTCTAGAGCAGACCCTGCTACCTTATGCCGCCTTCAGCGTGGTCTGTGGGGGTGAGAGGAGCCTAGGCTTCCGGGAAGAGGGAGTTGGGAGAAGGGAGCGAGCAGGGGCATCCTCCTCCTCACACAGGTGCTTCATGTGCTGGATCTAGGGCCACCCTCACATCACCTTTTCAGCTGAGAAAACTCAGGCTCACAAGGCTTTGGCCACGTCACACAGCCAGGGACAGATGACCAAAGGGCCCTCACCTTTCCCAACTGAACGGCAAGTTAATGTTGAAATGACAAAAGAAAGGGACAAGGAGAAACATTTCTGGCCCCCCTGGAAGGCCCCTTTAGCATCTACAGGTGTTCCTGGCTAGGTATCTGCCTGGCTGATTTACCAGGGCAGGTGGGGTTGGCAGGGGGCATCTTCCTCTCTGCCTGGCTACTGCCACAGTCCAAACACCCACTGTGCCATGACTCCTCAGAAAGGAGCTTTAGGGACAGTGGGGGTGACAACGCAGGAAATAAAAACTGGTAACCGGGAGCGCCATCAGATACAAGAGGCTGGGGGGATGAGGTTTCTCAGAAAGTTGGGCTTCTCTGCATCTTTCTCAGGGAGCCCAAATCTTCGCTAAGTTGATCTCCTACTGAAGAGAGACCTTCGCTTTGCCAGAGCTTCTGTTTAATTATGTCTAATGAAATGATCTGAACTAGAGGTCTCTATCAGACCTGGCCACTCCCCCATTTAGAACTTCTTTCTAAACATTGGTCCCATCTGCCATTGCGGGCTCATCTCTTCCCATGATTTCTCCCTGTGCCCTGGGCTCCCCTTCAGCTTCTGAGGCAACCTTTCACTTTTGCACAGGCTTCTTCCCCCGGGATGCCCTTTCCCTCCTTTCCTGACCCAGCCAGCTCTTTGCTCTTCAGGAGCCAGCTAGGTCCCCGTCCTCCAGTCCCTCCCAGCTGCCCCCAGACTCCCCAGACTGTATGCTCTGTGCCTCCTCTGTTCTCCCCAAGCCCTGTGCTTAGTCATAAAAGGACTCTGGACACTGCGGGCTGATTGCTACCTGTCTGTTTCCTATTGTAACTCACAAGCAACTTGGGGCTACGGTTGGATTTTATTCCGCTTTCTGTTCCAGCGTGCACTTTGGGCCTGAAATGTCGTAGGTGCTCAGGAAAGGTGAGCTGAGGGTGGGAGCCCCCTCTCTCAAAGGGTGTGCCCTCAGCATGACCTTATTTGCTATTTACTTTCCCGAGGAGGAGGACTTATGGGGACAGCTCTTATTATCCCCATTTTCTCACTCTGAAGGTTGAGAAGCACTCGACCATTCTTGTCTCTGGGGGCTGGGCCAGTGTAAAGCAGTTCTGGTCTTTCCCTTGCTTGGCTGGGGGCAGGGCAGCCACAGAGTGCTGGCTACTGGACCCCCAACCGAGAGCAAGGTGGCATTTGACCTTTTTCTCAGCAATCTCTAGACTTTGCCCTGCGGTGAGAAGCAAGAGTGAAATGGCAGAGCTGGGCTGAGGAGACCGGAGACCCTCCCTCTCCCAGGGACCAGAGGAGGTCCCGGTCAGGGACATTTCCAGGCAGGAGCCGGGCCCAACCCCAGGGACACACCAATGCAGGGCTGGGGAGGAGGGGAAAGGTCGGTTGCAAAACCCTGCGTGTGGCAGCTTCACTGCTGAGTCATGCCCCTGAGGCCTGCTGGGGACCAAAGTCAGAGGCCGCGAGCTCAAAACAGCCCGGTTAGCGCTGCTCCTGTTGACTCCCTGGCCTTCCACATCCAATCCTTCCTTGGGCCCCGCTAATCCCCTTCTGCAGGGCACAGCTGTTAGTGTTTTCCCCAGCATACCCTCCTGTGTTTGGGTGACAGCACCCCAATTTTCCTTAGAGATCCTCTTTCCCACCCTCAGCCCAGATGAAGTTGGACTCTCTCCCCCTCCCCAAACACCAAGGATGGTCACACGGCCCAGGCTCAGAACATTCCCTCATGCCTGTGATCGGCTCCAGGATGGGAACATGAGGAAGCATAGCAAATGAGACTCAATTCCAAGACTTTCATCACAAATGTTGGGGAAGTGACCCTCTCTTTTTCTATAAGGATTGCCAGCTGGGTAACTATCTCAGCCTGGAGAAACTGGGGCCTCCATGGGCATGAGGAGTCCAGCCCAGGGAAAACAGAACCAAGAAAATATACAAGGAGGGGACCCAGCCTTCAGCCTTTTGTGAAACTCAAAATGTACCTCTCACTTTACAGTGACATGGACGAATACTTTCCTCTTGGCTCAAGCAGATTTTGAAGTTGGGTTTTTGTCATTTGCAAACAAAAGATTTCTGACTAACACCATCTGGATAATATCTATTCCATCCATCTTCCTCTCCTTTCTCGCTCTCTCTGCCCTAGTTTAAGCCTCGTCATTGGCCTTGACATCTCTACCTTGGATTGTTGTACCAGACAATCAACTAATGATGACAACAGAGTAACAATAGTTGGATACCTGCTGCCACTTGCATGCACTTCCTGTTTATTAGAGCGACCCTACAAATTGACATGTGCATCTTACTGATAGAGACTGAGGGTCAGAGCGGTAAGGGGCTTGTACGGAGCTAGTGTAGACAGCAGAGCTAGGATTCGAACTCGGATGATCTGACTCCAAAGCACATCCTCTTTGACCACAGCTTCATCCTGCTTCATTTAATTCTAAGTGCGTCTTGTTTATTACCTGCAACAGATATTTAGGTGGGAACACTTTTGTGTTCAGAAGCACAGGGTCATAGGGGTAGCCAGACTCTGTCAAGTATCTTGGACTTCATGGACCCCTTTTAGGGACACTAACTCTACTTTTGGCCCATCATTTTTCTTCTGCCTTCATTTTCTTTTCCCCCAATTCCCCTCCCTGTCTTTAATTTTGCTGCCATGCTCTCACTGGCCGGGCTTAGCTCACATGCCCATCACTGTATAGTCACTGAGGTCAGGAGCTGTGCTATCTGAGTGGGTTGCCACATCATAGGCTCAGCCCTGGGTCTTAGTCAGTTCCATGCAAACTAGATGGATGGAAAAGGGTAAGATGATCATCCAGAGACAAATCAAGGTGTTGTTGCCCAGAAGGGGTAGCCCCTTCTCCTTACCTGCTGCCCAAGACCTCAGCCACCCAAAGCAAGTTATTTATTTGATTTTGCAATGTGCTGAGCCCTAGGCTGAGCACTGGAAGGACAGAGATTAGGCACAGACTTGCCACTGATGCAGATGGTGAAAACCTCACTGTCAGAGAGCAAGTAGACCATGGACAAACCAACAAAATGTTGTGGGATGAGGCCACAGCCAAGGAACACCATCAGAACAATTCATTTTGCTTGGGGATGGAGGAGGGGGCGCGGGAAAAGCCATATTGAAGAGATAACACAAGCTGGGCTTCAAAGGGCGTGGCAGCTTTTGTCAGGAAGGATGGTAGGACAACAGCATCTCTGGCAGAGTGGAACAGCATGTGCAGAGGTGCAGAGGCATGAGAAATCTGCCGGGTTCTGCGAAGAGAGTGTAGTTGGGGACAATGCAAGACAAGGAAGGGGTGGGGGAGAAGAGGTGATTTGCCTGAGGAGTAAAGGAGTAGAGAAGCAGAAAAGTAATCCCTAGTGTTTGAATGGCTTTTCCTGGCCTTTTATTTAAGCTTTGCTTAGACAGCCCAAGAGGAAGCTGGTGCCTCCCCACTCTGCAGCTTGCCTGGGGAGGGGAAGGGTTAAATCAGAACAAGATGAAGATATGCCTGGGGAGCTAAGTGTGGAATGGGGAGACCAAGGCAGGCTGGAACTTGAGCATTGGAAAAAGGACTGGGGAGAAGGAAGGAGGCAGGCCAAGGAAGGGACAGGTCAATTGCTGAACTCAATAAAAATTTGCATGCCAAGCCCTGCACTGGACCTTGGGGATACAGAGATCAATAAGGCAAGGATCCTGGCTCCACAAGGTCACGAGCAGGCTCATAAGCAGGCTCACAAGAAGATGGCAAAGACTGTAGAGTGGGCTGAGTTCTGTGGCTCGATTTGTCTAGCAAGAGTCTGTGGGAGCACCAGGAGCAACCTCCCTAGCCCAGGGACATGGAGAAGGCTTCCTAGAGAAAGTGACATTGGAGCTGGGCCTTAAAGGATTACTAGGAGTTTGCCATTTAGAGATTGAGGAACTCTCATGACTCCAATAGTCTCTTTTATTAAGATTGACTACACTGTAGTTACTTGGCCAATGTCTATCCTTTTTGTTGAGCTCCATAGTCGTGGGCATTCTGTCTGTCTGGTTCATTGAATTTTCTCCTATACCAAAAAGAGTGTCTGGCATACAGTAGGTGCTCAGTAATGTGTGTGTGTACATGAGAGAGCAGCTTGTGGCAAAGGCTCAGTGGTGGATGCCCATACAGACAGCAGTACAAACTGGTTTGGGACAAGGTGGATGGGGCAGACAGAGTCCAGGGCAGAAATGACCTTGACTGCCCAGAGTAGTCTGGATTTTATCCTCTAAACGAGGAAGGACATGATCAAATTTGCACTCACTCATTTATGGACAAATATTTATTGAGCACCTACTATGGGCCAAGTATTGCATTAGACCCTAGGGGATATCATGAGAGCAAGACCAACTCCTTCCCCATGTGCAGCCTACGTCCTCCTGGTAAACCAGAAGCAAACTTGTGAGCCATTAAGAAAGAATATCTTTTCAGCTAGTGATGAAGTGCTAGGTAGAAAAATTTCAATGGTTAAGGGGTCAGAAAGTGATGAGAAGGGAGAGGCTCAGTGCCAGACAGGGAGTGTGTCAGATAGGATTGTGTTCAGCTGCATGCCGCAGAAAACCTGACTCATAGTAGCCTAACATATAGGAGTTTATTTATATCTTGCAACAGGAAGTCCAAGAGGTAAGCAGTTCAGGGTTGGATGGCAACTTGGTGGTGATGTCAAGAAACCACGTTCCTCCATCTTCCTGTTCTACCTCCTTAGCATTATCTCTGATGCTTTAACTTTTTTTTTTTAATGAGAAGGAATGTATGCATTTCATAATTATTTAAAAGTACATAGTTAAAATAACTTAAGTTGATGCCTCACTGACATGTAAATTACTCCATCCAAAAAAATTCAGGGAAGGCTGATGCTCACAAAGATGACTGGTATGAGTTTTCTGGGGCGGAAAATAGGGGAAAGGACCAAAGCCACATCTGGGTTGATGTGATACACGATTGTAACCACCAGTGGGTGGGTGTGACTGTGGGTGTGTAGGCAAGGTATTCAATTCCTATGCTGGACTCCTTCCAGTGGAAACAGGTATTCAGAGCAAGAAATGGCCATGAAGAGAATAACCCCCATCTCCTCCCAGCTCCCACAAAGAAACTTGGAAAGATTTTAGGATGAGCATCAGGCTTCCTAAATTTCATTGAATGGGAGATGCGGGACAAGCTGACTGCAGCTAGTACTTGGCTTACAAAGGGATCACTCTGGGGCAATCTGGAAGCTCTAGTTCTGGGAGAAATGGGGAAGCCTGGGTTAGGGCGGGTGATAGGGATGGAGAAAAGGGGGCAGCTGTGACCACTATGGAAGGGGGTGCAAAAATGGTGACAGTTAATGTAGAACCGAACCAAGGGCCTCACTGAGGTGAGGGGACCCAAATGCAGCTATAAGAAGTGATGAGCTAGTCCCAAGTCTCCAGCAATGTCGGGCTCCCCCACTAGAGAGTTGCTTCTAAGAGGCAAATCTCAAGATGGCTTATAGGGTTTTCTGGATGCTAAGAAGTTCCTGAAGTCAGCCTGCCCTTCCTTTATTGGTAGAGCCAGCGAATCATGGAATCCAAATGCTCACTGGGTACTGGGCATTCATTAGTGTCTTGGTAGCCGGTGACAAGTCCATTAAAAAACAAAAACATGGCAACAGAACTTTGGGGAGTTTGGGGGAATGCAGGCCAAATAACCTAGCCCTTGGGCCCTAGTCACTGGGCACTTGAGTTGGTCACTGATTGGGGAACATTCTGTGGAGAGGTGGTAACTCTGTTCCAAAAAACGTGGGGCCACGACTGTCATCTCCTCAAAAAGGAAGGGAGGTTGAACGGGCTTCAGAAAAGTCCTGTTCCAATAGATTATGAATGTATTTGTTCATCTTTAATGTAGCCAGCTAAAATGGTTTCAGGGCATCAAATATTCCACCGATCCTGGGCTAGGCACTAAATATTAATGGGGAACGAAACAGACAAAAATCCCTCCCCTCACAGAACTCTGATAGGAGGAGACACCCCAAACCCCAAATAAACAAGAAGTCTCTAGAGTAAACTAGTTGTTTCCTTTTGTTTTTCTATGTTAGACAGGGCTCTGTGACCATCTCGGAGCCAAATACATCCTTCATTAAATAATTCACTGATAAGTCATGCTGTTTTCTTCTTCAACTATGTAGTCAAAAGGAAATTTAGTCCAGACATGTGTCAGTCAATCAGCAATAGACAAAGTTCTGGGTACCTGTTGCTTCCATGTTTTTCATTCTAGCATTTGGGAGTATTAAAGATGGAAGCATCGAAGCCCCAGAGGTGAAATGTCCAAAGATCAATCAATTGACAAACAAGACCCAGGTATCCAATTCACAGGCTGAGACGGTACACATTTTCCATCACCTGACCGTAAGAGTCTCTGTTCTCTGCTCTAGGCCAAGCTGGTGGCCCGTGGGTAGATATGCATATGTCTCATGGAAAGATATTATCAAGTGTACAGCTCTTGATAGGTGATAAAGCATCTTCACATTTGTTATCTCTCTATATACTCTACATAGAGTTATAGGTTTAGCAAGTGAAGTTACAGGCCATCCAGTTAAATTTGAATGCAATATTTGGGACACAATTATATTAAGAAAAAAATTGTTTATCGGAAATTCAAATTTAACTGGTTGTTAAATTTAGTTTCGTTTGGTTGCATTTGGGCTGCTATAACAAATTCCCATCGACTAGCTTAAAAACAAATTTTATATCTCATAGTTCTGGAGGCTGGGAAGTCCCAGATGAAGGTGCCCGCAGATTTGGTGTCTGGTGAGAACACTCTCTCTGGTTCACAGATGGCTGCCTTTTGTCTGTGTCCTCCCATGGTGGAAGGGGCGAGAGAGCTCTCTGGAGTCCCCATGACCTGAGACCTCCCAAAGCCCCACCTTCTACCGCCATCACACTGGGCGTTAGGATGGAACACATGAATTTGGGTGGGACAGAGTCCATAGCACTGGACATTCTGCATCTTATCTGGCAACCCTAACTATAACCCTCAGAGGCAGGCCTAACCCTCCGTTTGACCACTGAGGCTCAGAAAGTAAATTGCTTAAGGTCAACAGGGGGGATTGTCAGACCAAGGGGATGTCAGAACTGGGCCCTTCCCCTTTGCTGGTCCCCGCTTCCCCCCTGGGTGGCATCTTCAAGGCATCAAGGATATGCTGGGGTGGAGTATGAGGACCTCAGGGCGAGAGAGGAGGGACTGCGTCAAGGGGAGGCCACGGAGGGGGCCGCCGCCATGATTAGCAGACCCCAATCTTCATATTCGCGGGCAGAGGAGGGAGGCTTTCCACTCTTCGTGGCAACATGTTTTCGGTTTTAGTTTACTGTACCAGGGCCCCGGCACCCCAGCCAACAAGACTGGAAAGGCAGGAAGCCATCTGGAGCTGCATGCTGAGTCACAGGGCCTGCAGAAAAACAAGAACATCATGACAGCAGAGCAGGGGGTGGGGAACAACCTCCCTGGAGATGGAGATCGAGGTGGGCACCGGAAATAGAAACTGCTCCCTCTGAAGCATCTGTTAAAAGGCCCAAGATCACCATGCATTTGCAATTCAGTTCCCATTAAGCGCCAACTGAATGCAGAGGTCTGGACGGTTCTGTGTCAATGTCAGTAAATCAGGTGGTATAACGGAAGTTTCTGGGTTTTGTTGTTGTTGTTGTTTCAATCCTGGCCTCTCCTCTTCTCTGACTACCCATTAGCCCTTGGGCAGTTTACTTAAACTTTCTGACCCTGTTTCCTCTTCAGCAATAATAACCCTTATCTCCCTGAGATAGTGTGTGAGGATTTAAATGAAATCACATTTTTAAAAAGTGTCTCGCAAAGGGCTGACACACACACTAGATGGTCAACAAATGGTAGGTGTTATTATCAGAGAGACATAAAAATATCTTCCTGTCAGGTGGGTGTGGGGATTAAATCAGATAACATATCTCCACTCTCAAAGAGCTCTGGACCTACGTCTGAGAGACGGGACGGTTCAGCTACGGTAGAGATTCCGTTCTCCTCCGGCCCCTAGATCCTGAGATGACTGGTTCTGGTTTCCCTGAGTGAGGCTAAATACACACACAGTGAATGCCCGCATGACGTCCGTTCATTCCATTCCACAGATATTTCCTTTATCATTGTGCACGTTACTGGCTCAGCCTGTGTAGAGGTACAGAAGAACAAAATGGAGATAAATACTATTCTCTGTTGTGTTTAGCAATTGTTCCGTGCCAGGCACGAAGGTAAGGGCTTTATATGAATTCCCAGAACAACTCTTTCAGGTCAGTACTATTACAATCTCCATTTTATGGATGGGGAAGCTGAGGTTGTCCAAATACGTTGTCCAAATGCACAGAGCAAGTAGGTACCAGAGACCAGGCTCCATTTGCCCGATTCGCCCAAAGGTTCTGACTCTCAGACTGTGGACAAGCTCCCAGAGGGAGAAAAGCCCTCACTTGGAGACTGAAACTCATTCAGACACACAGGTGTAGGAACAGTGTCAGGCGGTGAGATGATTAAATGCCAAAGGAGAGGTTGGTGGTCAGAGTTGTAGCAGTTCTGGGCGGGAGGGGGATCCCTGAGGGGCTTCCTGGGTGGTGGGAGTGGGGTGGGGAGTAGCGCTAGGCCTTGGGACAGGAGATGGAGCAGGGCATGGAGAAGGCAGGTGAACAAAGGCACAGAGGACTTGGCCAGGTATGGGCAAGGTTCAGCAAGAGGCCAGCTGGCCCATCCCAGGTGTGTTTTGGAGAGCAAAAGAAGGAACATCCAGTTCACAACGTCTGGCTGGGCCAGGCTGTCATTAATTTCCAGAAGGAGAAATGCCTCGGCCTGGCTAAAGTGACTTCTAGCCTTGGTGCCTCACCACCTGACAGGATCCCTACGTACCATGTGTTGGGCCTGCTCAGTAGGGCTCAAAGGTGTAGCTGTTGTCAGGAAGGAAGGAGGTTTTTGCAGATTAAGTGGGTCTGACCTGTCTTGCCCAATGGCCTCAACCTTAGCTCTCCTGGGTAAGGAGATAATGACATTCCCTTTGCCTTCAGAAGATTCTACTAAGAATAGCGCACACTATGGGTCATTAAAACAAAGTCAGAGACAGTAGGATTTTTCCTCAAGTCAGTCTGGCAATACATATCAAGAGGATTAAAACTCTCTACCCTTTGATCCCTGGGTTTCACCAGCGGGAATTAATCCTAGGGAAATGATCAGGGAGGTGTGCGAAGCCTCCCTATGTGTGTACAAGGATGGTTGCTGTAATATTACTTACAAACACACCAATGAGAAATGCCCCAGCTGATCAATAACAGGGGCTTGGTTAAAAGTGATGATATGTCCATATAATGGCGTACCACACCGCCATTAAAGTTATTGTGGCCACATCATATTAAGTGAAAAAATCAAGTTGCACAATATCGATCTAGGATGATCCCAGCTTGGAAGTGCATTAATCTAATCCATTCACTTATTGAATAGTTAATGTGCTGCGTGCCGGGCAATATTCTGGGCATGGTGATAAAGAAGGGAACAAGTTCAGTATAGCATTTGGGGCGAAGTCAAAGAACAAACGAGACAATTTCCAGGAGTAGGGCGATGCCATGGAGAGGGCATAAGATGGGCTGGTTTAGACGGAGTGACGAGGAGGGAATTATCTGAGGTGACATTCCGATCTTGACCTGCATGTTGAAAAACATCCATTCATGAGGATCCAGGGAAGAGCATTCCAGGCAAAGGGACAAAGGCCTTGAGGGGTGATGCAACTGCAGTTTTAGAAAAAAATAAATAAAGGCAGAGACACGGGGGAGTGGGAGAAAAGAGGTGGGAGGGAGGTAGGCACAGGCCACACAACACAAGGATGAAAGCCAAGGTGAGGTGTTTATATGGAATTTGGATTTTACTCCAACTGCAGTGGGAAGCTACTGGGTTTTAAGTCAGGCAATGATTATATTTACATTTATTTCATATTTATGAACCAGAAGGAAATACACCAACGGGTTAATAGAGATCACCAATGGGTAGGGTAGGGTCATGGACCATTTGTATTTGTTTCTGTGTGCTCTTCTGTAATTCCCAAACTTTCGTAATTAGAAAAAAACCAATAATTCCTATTTTAAGATAACTCACCAGAGAGCCGTGCGAACTGACAGCGACCACTAACGTGGAGCTCCAGAGTGAAAAGTCTTCCGCCTACACACTCTCGTTGGATTTTCCCAATAACCCTGTGAGTGGAGTCAGATCATTTTAATTAGCTCCATTTGGTAGGTGAGGGAGCTGAGGCTGGGAGGGGCAAAGAGGCTCCGGCAGAAAATGGCACAACTGAGGCCAGACTAGAGGTTCTAGAAGCCTTGCCCAGGCTTCCTGATTTTGCCACAGAGCCAGGCCTACAGGCTGGTCTGGCTTAGATTTAACCAGAAATCCAGAGGTCCCAGGGAGAAGTCCATAGGATGACTCCCCTGCCTGGGGGAAGACCCACAGCCCCCAAGAGCAATGTGTGCTAGAAGAGGGGCTGTCCCCATAGGACAGATGCTCAATAAGCATTTGTTGAATTAACGAAATAACTTGCTTTTGGGAAAATGCCGCTCTTGGGAAGTGGTTTAGCTGACTTTACAATTCAGTAGCTACGTGATCTTAGGCAAGCCTGAGTCCTCCTCTGTAAAATGGAGATTAAGTTTATGGTCGCTCACCTCCATGAAGCGTTAACAGTTTAGGGGCACGCTCAGAGCCAGATGGCCTGGACTTGAATCTGCTTCTATCTCCTGCTAGCTGTGACCTTGCAGAACTCCTTAGTCTCTTAATACCTCAGTTTTCTCATCTATAAAGTAGGGGTGATAATACTTGTCTCCAAAGGATGTTGTTAGGACTACATGGGTGGATAAAGCGCTCTGAAGAGGTCTTGGCACATGGTATGTGCTCCTTAGACGTCCGCTAGTAGCTCGAGCAGGATGGGGCTGATGAAGGGACTGAGTGGCTTTCGGAAGCATATGAAGAGCTTAGCACAGGGTGCCCATTCACGGCAGCTGCTTCTGCCCTTCTACCACGGTTCCTGCCTTTATTACTCCTTTGGTAGTTCTTCGTAGGAAACATACACAAATTCACTGCCCATCTTTTCCTTTAGGGAGGAGACCCCTTACCCACAAGGAGGGTCCTCTGCCAAGTTAAACAATAGATCCACTCTCTCTCTCATCTCAGGTTTCTGTCTGTTCAAGGTCACGTGAAGAGCTTCCAATGTCTCTGTTTCTAATTCAGTGAAGGAGCCACCTTTAAATCTCAGGCTTGCCGTGTGCTCTGGTCAGCGACCCTGGAGTCACTGCATCTCCGATCGGATCCCCACCCCAGTGTTCAAACGTCCATCGTGTGAGGACCACCAATCCTGGTGCAGCAGCTGCATGCCACTTGGCCTCGTCTCTCCCTCATTATTTTTCTTTAACTTGTCTCACATTTAAAACTTAAATACATTTGTTCAAAAGGGAAATGTACTCATTACCATAAATGGAAAGCCAATACCACCTGCCACAAAAAGAAGCTATCCATAAAAAGAAATACCATGAAAATAAAGCAATATTGCTGAATTCTGGGGGAACAGGGGTGCCCATTGAAGACTCTGGGCTTGAGGCCTGTTTGATTTCCATTTAAAAGAGAGATCTGGAGAGGTGTTAAAGTTTCAGAGAGGTGCTAAAGACCTGTGAGTACCAAAATGAGACTGCCTTCTCCGTGTGGTAAGAAGGACAGAAAGAGAATTCAAAGAGGAAAAATTCTTGAAGCTCACGATTTAATGTTTTTATTTCCTTGTTTATTCACCTTCTAGAACTTTCTCCTGTCTGCCAGGAGCAAGGGGCTCCCTTTTACGTGATTCAGTTCTTTATTGAGAAAAGCTAAGGAGGGAGCCGCCCACCCTCCGCTTCTCACTTACTAGGTCGTTTTAGGAACATTCCTTCCCCTCCCTGAATTGAGGGAGGTGAATCAGAGAAATGTTCTTCGCAGAGGATTTCCAGGTCCTCAAAGTCTAGGAGGCCTCCTCCGAAAAGTGCGCCTGGCCGTGCATGGATGTTTTCTCACCTGCTGGTGGGGCAGGGGTGACGTCCACCCGGAGGACAGCCTCGTGGCGTGGTTCAGGTTGCTGGATCTCCCCAAGAGCGAAGCTGTGGGATTCATCACATATCCACAAATAAATTCACGTTTCCTGGGGGTGGATTTTCTGCTTGTTGAGTCGAGCAGATGGCTGTGCTTGAGTTGAAAAAGGAGGTAGCCAAAACCCCTCTGTGCCTAGCCTAGACCCTAGCAAGAAAACGAGCAAACTCACATGGACTTCAGGCTCCGTCCCCCAGCTCGGCAGCCCCTGCAGATGCTTCCTCTAATAGAGAGTCTGGGGGACAGTCGCTGAGGCATCACCCCCAAATTATTCCTGTTTTCATGTCTCCTCCCTGCTTCTCAATCAGCCGGATCTGCTGCACCTGCGTGGCATCCAGATTTCTGAGCCCAGCATTCAAGACCCCCTCTCCAGTCTAGTTCCAATTTACATTTCCGTCCTGGCTGCTGGGACACCCTTCCTTGAATCCCCTGCTTTTGACAAGCTGGTTACCGGGCACACAGTCAGTGTGAAGAAATGCGGGATGAAAGAATATGCCTTCTGTCGGGCTGCCTCTACAGTTCAACGTGTATTTCTTGAATGTCAGGGACAAATGGTGCTTGAAGGCTTCCATGCCAGGTCCTGGTAGGGTGGCCAGGGCCACCTGGGGATTTGATTTGCTTGGGATTTTCCTGGTTTTAGCACGGGAAGTCCCTGTCCCAGAAAACCCCCGGGGGACAAAGGCAAATCGGGAAGGTTGGTCACCTTACTGGGGTAGGCTCCATATACTCTGTCTTCATGGGGCCTCGGCATGGTGGGGGAGGATGGCATTAAGCAAATGATCCCACAAAGAAATGAGTAGTTATAAACCAGGGCGAGTGCAAAGCCAGAAGCCAGCCCTGAGCTGAGTGCTGTGAGGAAAACCTTCTCCCAGCCCTGGAGAAGCTGCTGGTTGCTAGGAGAGAGAGGGACATACAGCTTATTTAATATAAAGTGGTGAGTGCCGTGAATCAGAAATCGACACTCTCTTTTCCCTGTCCATATAGCACTGTTTCTATTTTAATTGGGGTTTCAAGCATCGGAAATCCACTGTGGTGAACTAAAATGGATATATATTGAAAGGGCATTAGAAGGAAAAGCTAGGAAACAAGGCTTTGGAAGAGAGAGAGAAACAATTGCTTCTTAGGTTGTTGAGAGAGTAGAAAATAATGCCAGAACAAAAGAACTTGCCTTGTTCCGTTTTCATTAGAAAAATGGACTCTAGCCACTCTTTGCCCTTGGGTTTCTCTGCCCAGTATTCTAATTCCAGGAAGGAAGAATCTGATAGCCAAGCTTGGGTCTCACGCCAGCCCCTTGGTCAGACAAGGGGGGCACTGTGATTAGAAATTCCACGAAAATTGTGTGCTGCGAGGCTGGGGGGCAAGATGGTTGCTGACGGAAGATGGAAGGGCTGGGATGCTGGGCAGGTGAAGGCTTCACTCGTCCCTATCTCCTCTTCAAGAGGGGGCCCAGACCTCCTGCACTGCGGTCACTGCCTTCGGAGCCCCTCTCTGCTTGCCTTCTGACCGGAATCTTCTGTTACCATGGACAGCCCCATGCTGACAGCGGCCTTCCCAGACACAAGTGTCTCATCCAGCCGCCCCGAAGTGTGATCACCTTGGGGCATGCACTGTGTCCTTGGACGCAGCTGGTACAATGCCTGGCACAGACAAGAAACTCTGTAAGTGTGCTGAGTGCTTTCTAGAGAGTTTTCAAGAGCTGTGACGATCCTGCCACCCCTACCCTGGGCCCCTGCCCTCCAGCCAAACCAGTCTTCTTCTTGCTTCTCGAATGCTCAGCCCAGCTTGCTAGCCCTTCCACCCTCGCCGCTTGCTTTGCTGATCTCATGAGTCAGGGATTTTCAACGGGGGCGTGATTTCGCCCTTCAGGGACATTTGGCAATGTCACACTAGAGAAGGGCTACTACTGGCATCTCGTGGGTGGAGGCCAGAGATGCTGCTCAACGGCCGATCGTGCCCAGGATGGGCCCCATAACAATGACCCGGCCCACGATCTCCGCAGTGCTGAGGCTGAGAAACCCCTCGGCACTGCTGAATGCTCACATCTCTGCTCAGAGGCCCTCCACTCCAGGAGGCCTGCCCTGACTCACCCATTTCTCCCTCTCATGCCCCTATTGCATCTCTTTGTGGCATGCTATCACCACCTACAATGATCACGTCTGTTTGTGCTTGTACTAGACGTTCAGCCCTCTGAGAGAGGACCCCGGTGGGCCTTGTTCTCTGTTGGCCGCTCAGCAGGGAAAGCAGCGCCGGGCACACTATGGGCTGCTCAGTAAAAATGTGTCAAATCAGTGTTTAATAAAGGACAGTGCCCTCGACACCTCAAATGTCAGAGGCCAGAAAGCTCAGCTGGGAAGCCTGGCTCCTCTCGGGCTGGCCATCCCCGTGTGTAAGTGGCGATTTCCCCAGCCAGTTCAATTCAGCCTCTGCTGTTTGCCGGCTGCATGGTCTTCGGCAAATTTCTTAAGCTTCCTGGGCCTCCGTTTCTGCATCTGTAAAGTGGGGCTGTTATTATTAGCCCCTTCCTTGCAGAGATGTAATGGGGACGAAATAAATGAATCCACAAAAAAACCTTAAGAAAGTGCCTGACTCAGAAGAGCCTCGGTAAATGTCATCTACCATCATCATCATCACCCTGATTTGGCTGGGGTAGGCAGTGAGGATGACAGAATGGGCTCGGGGGCCCGACCAGAAGATTAGGGGATTAATACAGCTTGCAAGGCCAAAGCTATCCCCGTTTGGTTTTGCCAGTTCTTGCTCCATCCGTGAAATAAACCGGATGAAGCCTTTATCCATCTCTTGTTTTGAGAAGGAGGCTAGCAGGGAACGTGGATTTAATGTGGCAGATGGTGCTGTCCTTGAATTATGAAACCAAAGGAGGAAATTAAAGTGCTCCGTTGCAACAGCGATGGGCCAGCAAGGGTAGAGGCCAGGGGCGGGGGCAGCAAGGAGGGCAGAGGAGGTGTTTTGTCGAAGGACAGAGGAGGTGTTTTATCGACCGGGCAACGGCTATTCATGAGGGCAGCTGGAGTCCTAGAATAATATAATTTTATGGTCTAAAATAATTTTAGGCCACCCCCTTCATCTCATATAGGCAAACGAGGCCCAGAGAGGGAAAGTAACCCCCCACGGTCACACAGTGAGCGGCAGAGCAATCCACGAATGGGGTTATTTTACTGCCCTGGGCCAAAGCCAGCAGCACACTCTGTCCCGGGGCCTCCTGCCCTTGGGCACCTCTGCTCTGCACCCGTGTCTCTTCTCAGCTCCTCAGGGCTGGAGCCATTCTGTCTGGGTCTGAAACAAACAGGGGCAAATTTCTTACCTCCTGGAACCTCAGTCGCTTTGCCTGTCAAATGGGAAGAATAATAAGCCCTCCCTCACAGGGTCACTGTGAGAATCTGATGGATTACCATCACATACAATATTTAGGCCGGGGTTTGGTGCAAAGTAAATGCTCAATAAAATGTAAGTACTTGCTGTGGGGCCAGAAGCGACTTCACGTTCTAACGGTTCCCCGAGGCTGTGAGCCCCTCCGAGGCCGTGCCTATCTATGGGACATCTTTTGTTCTCTACGCCTTGCAGAACAACTGACACATGCTGGGGGGCCCGTAAATGGTAGTGGCCAGCGTCTGGCTCCCTCAGGGACGCCCATGTCTCAGGCGGCACCACGAAGCACCAGGGAATGCTGTCAGCAATGCATGCGACTCTTTGTCCCTCGTTCAGACTTTAATCCTAAATGGATAAAGCAGCCCTCCCATCCAACGGTGAACTGGCCTCGTGATGAGGCCTATGTTTGTTTTCCCAGCCTTTTTCTGCAGCACATCGCCTTTCCCCAACTATGCTTTGGGTTATTTGCATTTAAATTGGTTTTCTCTCATTATAGAAATCTCTTAGGTCAGCTGGAGTTTCCATTTTCCTCGGAATCAGTTTGGAAGTTCCATCTCTTGCTCGAGGGTCCCTTATGCCCTCCTCCCTCTCGCTGACGATGAGATGTGGTCACGTTTTCTCATCTCATCGTGGAGAACAGATAGGCTGAGGAAGTCATCCCAATCCCACACAAGCTCAGCATGTTTCTCACAGAAGAAGTTGGGGGTGGAAGGCAGCGGGGGGGGCGGCGGGGGGGGGTAGGGGGCAGGAGGATTCTGGCCCCTGTAACTGTAGGAAGAAGGCCCCGTCGTGGTTCAGCTTTAGGACATAGGCCTCATTTTCTCATTTATTAAAAAAAATCAACAAAGCACAGTGCTGGGTGCTTGGAATGCAGATAATAAGACATACTTGCTGCCCTCCAGGAGCTCCGTAGCTAGTAAAGGAGAGAGGAAAGCAAAATAATGTTTTAAAATCATAATATAGTCAAATAATTGCCTTAATAAGGATCAGAATAGATCCCAGCCTGAGAAGCAGCTTTCGGTGAGTGCTCATCAAAACCACAGTCACACACACACGTGTGTGCACGCACACGCCCCCCCCCCCCCCCACACACACGTACCAGCTCAAAAATGTTTAAAGCACTTGCCATGTTGCCGGGTAGCTTTCTAAGCTACGTACACAATTTATACATGTATCTTAATACATTCATTTAATCTTCATGACAAGCCATGAAGAAAGTGCTATCATTATCATTGTTTTCCAGGTGAAGAAACTGAGGCACACCGATTAAATCACTTGCCCAAGGTCATTGCTAATTAAATGTAGAGCCAGACTTGAGCCCAGGCAGTGCGGCCCCAGAGCCGATGTTATTTATCCTACGTTATGACAGCGCCTGACCAAAGGTGGTGCACTCTTGTGTTTTCTAGACTAGTGCATCTTTCAAACTGGTCAAGATCCACTACCCTGATTTTCTGACCCGTGAATACACCGTGAACCCGGGTGTGTGAAGATGTTTGAGATGCTTGCGGTGGACTTGAAGGAAGACTGGGAAGTTTTCTGGTGGATAAAAGGAGGAATAAAGTATTTCATGAAGGACAAGACTGTGCTAGTGCCCAAAGTATGAACAGCATGGAGGTCTAGGTAAAGGGTACTCCAAGTTGCTTGAGAGTGCCCAGGTGTGAGGTAGGCTGAGCAGTTGGGGAGGCATGGCACTGGGAGACTGGCAAAGACCAGACCATAACAGGATTTGAATACCATGCACATGGGCTCTGTCATGAGGATGAGGGGAGCTACGGAGGGGTTGAGCAGGAGAGGGACACAGCCTGTTAGAAAGATCACTCTAGCTCTAGGGTGAAGGACCACCTGGATAGGGAGGCGAGGAGAATGTGTGATCAATAGATATAACTAGTAGGCATCAGAGCTATAACTGATTCGGTATAATCATTAGGGTGAGGTGGCTTTTTCCCTGCACAGAGGCACTCCTGCTATTCACCATGTGTGTCGTGGAGCCATCGCTACCCGGAGAAGACATCTTTATCTAATTCACCCAGACACTTTAGAGGCTAGTGGTGGCCCTGGTGTGAGATAGTCAAGAGGGGTGGAGACAGAGCTAAACTAAGACAGTGGCTTTTGAGAAAGAGATGAGGGGAAAAGATATGAGATATAGTGGAGCAAAATCATCTGATCTCGGTGATCAACCTGATCTCAGGGCTGAGGGAGAGTGAGGAGATGGGATGATGCTCAGGTTACTGATTTAGCTCAACCAGATTACTCTTTAAATCCTGTTTCAATTGAAAAGCAGGTGTAGCTGAATTTTTCCCGCAAAGGTCCTGATAGAAAATATTTTAGACTTTGCAAGCCTTACAGTCTCTATGATAATTACTCAATTCTGCCATTATAGTTCAAAAGCAGCCACAGACAAGATGTAAATGAATGGGCATGGCTGTGTTCCAATAAAACTTTATTTACACAAACAGGTTGTGGGCCAGATTTGGCTTGAGGGATGTCATCTGTTGACCCCTGCTCTACACCAGGAGGTTGCCCGTGTGCCAGTAGATCGCCAGCTGGGAGGGCCGGGTGGCTGCTAAGTGAGAGAAGAAAGGCTCACACTGTGAGGCTACACTTCATCAGGCAGATAGACTGAACATGTCTCCTTGAATGATGCCCACCTGACCATAAAAAGACTCATCTGAAATTGCAGAGTAATTCCAACATCTAGTCCTGGGAGCCCAGATCTGCAGAATGGAGGCAGATGTTTGACTCCAAATGCTCAGTCTCTGTTCCAGTGGAGGTCCTGGTCTGCTATGTCCACTGGTTACCAGGGCAACACAATAGGAACACGTGCCCACCGTCACCGAACACGTGCTCTACTCCAGGCGCTGGGTTAAGGACTTTATCTGAGTGATCTCATTTAATGCCGACAAAACCCTCGTGTGACAGCCATGTTTTATTATGTAACCCCATTTTACAGATGAGGAGACTGAGGTACAAAGAGGTTCAATAACTCCGAGGCCTGGAATCAGGCAGTCCAATCCCAGACTCTGGGCATCCAACCACCCTCCAAAACTGATGCTGCAGGCCCATGTGGACCCCCATGGTCACTGCAGCAAACCCACACGTTAGCCCCAAAACACAGGCTGAAGCAGGTCAAACACTTGTTTCAAAAGCAAACCCAAACAAAATCAACAGGCACATCTTTCCAGATCTCTGTTATTGAACAAAATGGTTGTCAGAAGTGGGTCCAGCTGAAATGAATATATTGCTATCTGAAGGTATTGCATCTGAGGGAGGTGGGGACAGAAAGTGAGAGGAGACAGCTAATCTCCACGTGTTCACTCCGCAAACATCCACTTAGGGCTCTGTGGTCCCTGTCCCTGCCTCCTGGAGGGCACTGGTTGGGAGGGAGCCAGGCACAGAGCAGAGCATTTGAACACCCTGGATGTCATGCATGGTGGGGTGAATGCACGGTGCACTGGGGGCACAGAGCAGGGACTTAGCCTGAGCAGAGGCACCTGGAGCCTAACCCAGGTGATCTGGGGTTAGAGTGATGGTGAGGAATATTCCAGGGGAGGGAAGAGCATCTTCCAAGGCAAGGGGACTTGAGGTGGAGGGAGGAGATCGTATAGAAAGGATGTGGTTGGAGGGGCTGGGGACAGGTCCTGGGGAAGTCAGCCCCCCAGCAGTCAGCCCAGACCACTCTGGGCTGCAGGTTGTCTTGTTCTCACTCTTTTGTGCAACCAGAACGGTCTCTCAGTTCTAGATGAAACGCAAAGCACTTGCCAAGAATATGGTGATGCCAAGAACACTCTGCTGATGCTGCATCCTGAAATAGTAAAAATAAATAATAGTAAATCACTTCTATCATGCTGCCCATGTCACCCTGCTCTTCCAAAGGCTTTATCTTGCTTATTATGTTCACTGAAAGTTTGAAAGTGGACAAATATTAATACTGCTATAGCCCTTGTTGTATTATTAAAAATATTAACAGCTCTCATTTTGGGGGCCCTCATGGTGGCCAGGCGTGAGCTAAGTGCCTTATATATAATATCCTATTTAGTAGAGAAGCAATCTGAGGCTCAGAGAGGTATCGTAACTTGCTCTAGGTCATACACTGGGAAAAAAATGGAGCCAGGACCCAAACCCAGAGTTTGCCTGATGTCTGAGCCCAGAGTCGTCCTGTGGGGCCTTTCTGCCTTGGCATCATGTTGTCTAAGGACTTTGTGGATTTCTGAGAACATCTTCATCAGTTATTATATTTGTCCCTTCAAAGAACTGTCTGAATTTAGCAGAAAAAGAACCGTGGCTCAGAGAGGTAAAGTGTCCTCTCCAAGGTCACACAGCTTTTGAAAGGGCCAGCTGAAGACTTGAGCCGAGGTCTTTCCATTTCAAAGCCAAGGCTCTATCTCCTTTACCATGGCTTCCACGTCCACAGCAAAGAAAAGGACAGCTAATGTTCCACCCCTGGTATGATTCTTTAAAAAAAAAAAAAAACCCAAAACTCATGTTCTCTTAATTTCTGCATTGGCAGGTATTCATCAGGCAAATCAAAAGATAAATACCTAGGAGAGCAGGACACGCAGATCACAGCCAGGATGACATCATAAGGAGCAGGTTGTGCCAAGCAAATCTAATTTCCTCTGACAGAGTGGCAGGCTGCGAGATAAGAAGAAAGTCACTGCCGTTGCCGTGTCCCCAATTCTGAAGGACAAGTTAGATCAGCTCCACAGAAACAACTGGGGGGGAGGGCGGGGACAGGGCGCACCGCACCCCCACAGAGGCGTGCACACACGCGGACACTCACGCACACACATATACGGGCACACGGACACACACACACACGGGAAGACGGATACCAAGAAGCACACACACGTGCAAATACACCCACTTGCCTTCAAAGACACACACGCAGGTTGAGAGAGACATACAAATCCATATACATACATACACACGAGTCTACACACCCCCCAACTCAGACACATCCACGGGGTCACCAGCAGAGACCCACACACATAGACAGATGGAGACACACACATAAATACAGAGATATACAGACACACAGAGCAACACACACAAATACACAGACACACATACAGACGGGCACACCCGTCTGCCTCCCCTCCACAGGCAGAAGACATACAAACACACACACAGGGACAGAGATGCACGCATGCAGTCACACATTCGCAGAAATCCGCAGAGACGCACGCATTCACTCACACACACCAAGACACACCCAGCATCCCTCTGCGGCAGGAGGTGCTGACTCTTCTCAAATCCTCTCCTCTGTATCCCTGAAATTACATCTTTCCCAAATTGGAGACTGAAAAATGAATACCTCTGTGTCTGTGCATTTTCTCAACTCTGCCTGGCCCCCTGTCTTCATCCAGAAGCTTGGAACACACACCCTGGCAACTAACTGTGTGTTGTTGAGAAAGGACGTGGACGTCGGAGTCAGGCTGGGGTGGGTTCCAGCTGAGGCTCTCCCACTTACTAGGTGCGGGGACCTGGGCAAGTCTCACCTTTCTGCGCTTCAGTTTTCCGAACTGCAGAGGGGTTGACAATCCGTTGGACTGGAACCCCTTGACCTTCTGGCATTCAGCAAGAACCTGTCCATGCTAAGCACTTTAGTTACTTGAACATCCGTCTTCCTCACCAGGCTAGAGGGCACCTTGTGGGCAGGGGTCTCGTCTGCGTCCCCCTCAGTCCGTCCTCCAGGACTCAGCAGTGTCTGCCAGGCACATGGTAGGCGCTCAGCGAATATTCGTGAAATGAATCAAAGAAGTCTATATCCTTAGTGTCTAGCACAGGCCTGGCACGAAGTAAGTGCTCCCTCATAATTAAAGTGTGTTGAAAAAAGTAATACATGGAAGCATAATCACAACCATGGACCAAGTTCTAACTACATGTCCTAGCTATATCACCTCGTTTCATCCTCTCCATGAGACACACGTTCATTTGTAGATGAGGAAACTGAGATCCAGGGAAGTGAAATAATTCACCCAAGGTTACTTCCTGGGGCCGCGATTCAAAACCAGGAGTATGATTGCTAAACGCATGCTCAGAACCTAACCACTGTAGACTTCATGCATAAATATTTTCCACCAGTGACACAACTCAACTGATGACTTCTCCAGCCAGCTCTGCCTTTTCTAGGTGCGGAGTAACTCTTTAGACTGAATTCGACATTTTATCTTCCATCCTGGGTTGACTTTTCAGCCTCCAGCATCCATCTAGAACACCTTTCATATGTCCACAGGGTTGCACTTTACACATACATAATCCCAAAGCTCCTGATGTCTGCATTTCCCCTTGCTCCCTCTAGAGTAACACCCACCCATCCATCGGTCTATTTATCTGTCTAATCACCTGACCATTTTCCATTTGAGGCCATTCGGTCCCCAGATGTTTCTCTTCTGTGTTTGTGTAAACCACAGAGCCCCATCCTGCATTTGCCAAATGTGGTTTCCCCTCTCTTGCATTGGTACAATCCCTGGGTTTAAAAACCAACTTTGGAGATCCTGGGTGGCTCAGTCGGTTAAGCGTCTGACTCTTGCTATCAGCTCGGGTCTTGATCTCAGGGTCCTGAGTTCAAGCCCAGCGTGGAGCCTACTTAAAACAAAACAAAACAAAACAAAAACAACTCAAACAACCTGTAGGCCAATCAAGCTACTTTACATAACTACTTGATGGTGCACAGTTAAGCATTTTGCAAATCCCGAGAGGTTCTTACCCTTATACCCCCCGCACTTCTGCACACCTCAGACACACTCAAGTCCCCCACCCCCTCCCCCACCACCCCCGGGTTCCCTTAAAAAAGAGGGTTTTGTGAAAGATCTCTGCCTCTGTCTGGGCAGGCAGAATGGATACAGCCACAGGGCATGGAGGCCATAATTATCCTTCCCCACAAAGGAAAATAAAAATGTCCAAAGATAGTGGCCACCTGGCAGGCAGGGGACCAGGGCAGGCGGCGGTGACTCATCGGGCACGCCAGGCAGTCACTCTCCCCCTGCAAGCAGGCTCCGAGCTTACTCACAGCTTTGCCAGGCGAACGAGCAGGAGAACAGAGGCATCTGAGGGCGAGGGAGGCTCTATTTCTGCTAGCTTGAACTCTAACATGACACAAGAGGCTTTCAAGACTTTTTTTTTTTTTTAAATCACTCTCTTACTTCCCAGTTAGGACTCTATTCATTGGGATAGCCCCATATGAACAGAGTGGATCTAAGCTGTATGTGTATATATCTATCTATATATATATAGATATATAGATATATAGATATATATATTAACCAAGCAACCCAGATTTTCCCTGTCCTTGTCATCTCAAACCCCTGTCCCCCTCAGCATCTGTGTGAAATTCTACCACTAGCAGTTGATTTCATGGGGCTGGACTGAGTCTTCTCCTGGGGTGGTTCTTTAAAACAGCGTCGTCCCCTTGCGTGGAGTAAGGTGAGTGGGGAGGAAGGAGAGCTGAAGGGGTTAAGGAGAGGCTACTGCGTGCCAGGAACTGTGCCAGGCCCTTGATAAGAGTCATCTCCCCAAACGCTCACAGCCCCTGCCTGTCTCTGTTTCGGAGCCGCTAAAAGGGACATTCAGAGAGGGGAAGTGACCTACTCAATGGTCACGGAAAGGCCAGGATTCAGGTCTGTTTGGCCCCAACGGTGACACTCTTCTCTTGGGTCCCTGTTACCTCCCAAATGGTTTAGAGTCCTCCTAAACTGCTGTGGAGACACACCTCACTTTGTTCACACTGGGATGACAAAGAAATGTCACCTCAAGTGCCAATGCTAACACACCGGCTCAACTGGGAAACATGTCCTGTTTCCTGGAGCACTGGTCTCGTTCTTTGGAACACCGAAATTTAGGATGTGGCATGCATCTGCTAGCAAGAGGGATCGCCTTGAAGACCAAAAGTCCAGAGCATGGCGGAGCCGAAAGCAAGCGACATCTGGGGCCCTGATGGGACAGCTGAGCCCCTGAAAGCAGCCCTTGACCTCGCTTCCTCAATGAGTCCTAATGTCTGGCTGTATCTGGGTCACAGTCATCTGCATTTTATGGTCATCTGCTGTTGAAACTGCCTCGTTGACCACAGTCCGTAGTCACTATTAGAAAGTACTAGAGTTCTGAGGCTGCCTCTTTCATATACTTCTGATGTGGGCTTTTCTGCTCCGAGGTCTTCTGCTGAGGTTCAAACTGGACAACCAAAAGGTTCCTTATCCACAGAATCCCAGACTTCAGACTGAACTAACCCTTGCCTCCTCTCTGACCTTTTTCTCTTGGGGTTGCCATCCTGACAGCTCAGGAAATAGCAACCATCAGAGGCCATGGAGTCGTCCTAGACTCTTAGCTCTCTGTGCCTCCACTTCCCCTCAGATACCAAGCCCAGGAATCTGTCCCCTGCACCCCATCTCCATCTTCCCACCACAGCCCTATCTTTCCCTGCCCAGGTGGCTGCAACAGGCTCCTCACTGGCATGCTGACTCCAGCCCACCCTCCACCTTGGCTCAGAGAGAACATTCTAACAATGTACAAAGCCGGCCACATCGGGGCATGTTTAAAAATACTCCCATGGATCTACATTTCCTGAAGATAAAATCTGAATGCCCGGGCCTGGCATCCAAGAACTTTTGTTACCAGATCCCTGCCTCTTTCTCGAACCTTCTCTACAGCTACTCCGGAGACACAACCTGCCTTCCCATCATACAGACCCAGGGCAGTCACTCCGAGGCTGGCCTCCAGACCTCCCACCTTTGAACAGGCTCTTCTCTCGGCTGAGCTGACCTTGCCTTGTTTATGTAACTCCACTCATCCCTCAGCTCAGCTCTGGCCTCCCAGGCCCACCCCTCTCGGATGGTCAGCCCAGATGGGGGGCCTCCTCTGGGCCTCCGCACCCTCCAGTGTCCTGTATCATGCAGGCTCAGGAGTCTTCCTTGGCTTTTGAGCTTCCAAGACCAGATTCTCAGAAGAGTAGAAAGAACTCATGGCTTAGCCAAAAACATGTGGAGGAAGGCAATCACGAGCAAAGCAAGGTGTTCCTCTCCCCCCTGCAGACAGAAGAATGTTCCCGGGAGTGACGTGCAGTGGGCTGGGAGGGGGAGTGACGAGCATGCCCACGCTCCTGTGGGAGGCCCGCACACTTAGTTCCCAGGGCCAGGTGTGGGGCAGGGGCAAAGTCCCAGAGTCCGTGGGGGTTCTGTGGGGTCTCCGAGCTGAAGGGAAGAGGCAGTCCCAGGGAGGCAGGAAGGCCCAAAAGAGCAGAAGCAGCCACATGGCATCTAGGCGATGGGGGTTCAGAAATTTCTTAGTTTCCCACCATCCTGTGAGGCACCAAGAATAATACAATGTTCCCGTGAACCCCAGAATGTCATAGAGGTAACAGAGTCGCCTGACCTGAGACAGGCTGCAGACAGGAAATGGGGACAGCTCCATGGAGACCTGCGTTGACCAGTGACTCAGAATGGAAATTGCCACTGACAGGTGACATCAAAGACCAGGTGACCCTCCTCCCATCACCTTTGCACACCAAGCATAAATACTGTCTCTGGGGAAAGGGAGGGGGTGGACCGACTGCAGCTGAGTTGCTACCTATCCCTACCAAATGGAGGCTCAAAATAGAAATTGAATTCAGTCAGGTATAATACCGAAATTTATATTTGTCCCACACCTGAGTTCATGGACTGATGATCATACCCATTCCAAGTGAATCCATGAACACAGATGGTAAAAACAACTTGGCCAGAAAAACACATGTCTTCAGAGCTGGGACCGTGCCTGAAATAGGGGTCTGTCTCTTTCCTCTGTTTTGACTGCTAGGGCAGCCCAACATGATACACCAAAAATCCAGGAACCAGATCCAAAGTCTGTTTGAGGATTAGAGTTACCGCTGCAGAGTCCCAACACCGTACGCCATACAAGAATGAGAGCTGGACAATCAGCGACCAGGCTTGAGGGTAATGGGGCTACGCGATGCTGAGTCATGTTTCGGGCACCCCTCCTTCCTGTGTCACAAGAAAAGGGTGGTCAGTAAAGGCTTCTCTGCAAAAATGAGGCCGCAGATGAAATCTGTAAATAAGTAGAACTAGGCAGGGAGGGCGGGGTTACCAGGCAGACAAAACTGCTTTGCAAAAGTCCTGTGGTAGGAAAGTGTGGACTGGTTCATGGAAGAAAATAGGCCCCTATGTCTGGAACACTGTGAGTGAAAGGTGGCTGAAACAGTACATTGATTGGTGCTTCTAAAATGCTCCCCTCCTTCCCCTTGAGGTTGGGCAGGTCCTAGTGACTTGCTTCTAGAATAGACTAAAATAGCAATGGTATGCTTCTTCTGAGAGTAGCTTATAAAAGACTTCCTTCTTGCTCACACTCCATCTCTTGCTTTCTCACTTGTTTGTTCTGATAAAGCAAGCTGCCATGTTGTGAGCTCCCCTACAGAGAAGCCCGCGTGGCAAGAAACTGAGGGAGCCTCCAGCCAACAGCCAGTGAGACGCTGAATCCTGCCAACAACTCAAGAGGAACCTCGAGATGACTGCAGCCCCACATGATTACAGTCCAGTGAGAGACACTGAGCCAGAGGATGCAGCCGAGCCACACCCAGATTCCCAACCCACAGAAACTGTGACATAATAAACCTGTTTTTTTGTTTTTGTTTTTGTTTTTAAAGATTTTATTTATTCATTTGACAGAGAGAGACACAGCAAGAGAGGGAACACAAGCAGGGGAGTGGGAAAGGGAGAAGCAGGCTCCCCGCTGAGCAGGGAGCCCAATGTGGGGCTCGATCCCAGGACCCTGGGATCATGACCTGAGCCGAAGGCAGATGCTTAATCAACTAAGCCACCCAGGTGCCCCGTAAACCTGTGTTGTTTTCTAAGCCACTAAGTTTTGGGGCCATTTGTCACACAGCTGTAGATAACTGATACAGCTAATTGGGCAGGAAGGTATGAGATAATACAGAATATTTTAGATTGTGGTGGCTATCCTTAGGGTTTTCAGCTGCTCCATATAAGTGTTCAACCTGGGACCTACATATCATCCAGCTGGGCTTCTGATCCTGAACCTTTCTGACTCATAAGACCTATGTACCCTCTGAAGTTGGGTGTAAGAGGATGTCTGATTTACTAACATCAGTGTGGTGAGTGGGCAATGGGAGGGTGGAAGGGGCAGAAATTCACCTGTGCTGACAACCTATTGAGCACCAGGCCCTTGCTGGATGTTCTGCCTTATGTATCTCATTGGTCCTTACGAGAATCCGTGCACCTTGAAGGAGTGCAGTTAAGTAACCGGCCCTGAGACAGCTGGCCAGTAAGATGTGTGGCCAGGATCTCTGCTTTTGAGGTCAGCTGCCTACCACAGCCCTCTGATACCACTCTCACCAGTGAGTGGTCTTTCCAGAAATAGCTGGTCCGCTGGGTGAGAACCAACGGTAGAGAAGGCAGAAAACTAAGATGCTTTCTTGTTCCTGGGGAAAATACTCCTGATATTGGTCCGGGCAGACATGTCTAGTGAAACTAAAAAAGCTGTGGTATTGGCTACGTATGGCAGGGACAACATTCTCCTATCGGGAGTGTCTACCCGCCCAATACATTTCCCAGCCTGCCTTGCTCTAGGGGGTGGCCAATAAGCTAAAAGTCATCAGGTGGACCTTCTTGTCATTTGTTTTTGTTTTTTTTTAAGTGCTGACTCATCTAAGAGGTGTACACTCTTGCACTTCTCCTTTCCTTTCCATGCCTGGAATATAGGCATAATGGCTGGATCTGCAGCAACATTCTACGGCCATGCAATGACCTCGATGACGGAAACTACATTCTAAGGAGAGCAGAGCACAGATAGAAGGAGTCTTGGCTCCTTGGAGGGGATGACCGGGGAGCCAGCCCTTGACTATTTGCATCAGAACTGCTTTTATACAAGAGAAAAGTAAATCCTTATCTTCTTTAAGCCACTATAATCTGGGTTTTCTGTTACAGGTAGCTGATACTAGTCCTAAGTGATATACTCACATTCTCAGTAAGATATTTAATAAGCAGCATTTGGGGGTTTCATTTTAAAATTGCCAAGACTCCAGACTCTCAGAGATTTTCCCTTATGCCCTTCTTATTAAAAAGTTATTAGGGGCGCCTGGGTGGCTCAGTTGGTTAAGCGACTGCCTTCGGCTCAGGTCATGATCCTGGAGTCCCGGGATCGAGTCCCGCATCGGGCTCCCTGCTCAGTAGGGAGTCTGCTTCTCCCTCTGACCCTCCTCCCTCTCATGCTCTCTGTCTCTCATGCTCTCTCTCTCAAATAAATAAAATCTTTAAAAAAAAAAAAAAAATTAAAAAAAAAAAAAAGTTATTAGTATGCTCTCCAGAGGAGGTGGGGGGCTAAGATTCCCTGGGCACCTCCTTTCCCCTGTGCACTGTACTCACCTCACAGTGCACCTGTGAGATGGAATTTTCATCCCATTTTACAGATGAGGAAATGAAGTCCAGACAGATTACATCACTGTCCAGGGAACACAGCTAGGCTTTGAAGCCAGACCTATCTGGCCTCACAGCCCATACTTCTGTCGCTTCCCCCACTGCCTCCCGGGTCTAGAACTCTGAGGAGATGGGGCCAATTGGACCATTCGGAGGGCCCTGGATCAGGGTGCCCGGCCTTCACCAAATCTCCAACTGCAGCCACTGACCGAAGTCTTCTCCACTGCAAGGTGACTAAAGCAGACGGCCCAGCTGGTCATCTCCCTAACTCACTGCCATCCTGTTTACTGGCCATCTGGCCTTCATCTCTCTGATTCTCTGACTGTCCCTCTTTAAGGACCCTCTTAAAGGGACAGAGGTCCTCCTTGGTTTCAGTAAAGGACCCTCATTCCTAAACCAATACGTTCCCAACCTGTCCGGCAAGCCTGACAAAGAAAAGGCCAGAAGAGCAGGGATTTCTGGTTGCAACACAAGCCTGTTTCTAACTTCAGATTACAGTGCCCAAAAGGATTACCTGTTCCAAGCAAACACAGTCCCACCCCCCCTGGCACGAATGCCATCAGAGCAGCCTGACTCTTCAGCAGGCTCTAAATATGCTCCACCGAAACTTGCTTTACCCTGTTTGAAACTCCTCCGTCTGTCCCAGGAGAGACTGGAAATATACTCTTTCTAGGAGCTGGTGGAAAATTAACCCACATTAGGAGAGAGCTAGGTGATGCTGAATCGGGGACAGGAAGGTCCATTTGAAAGAAAAAAAAAAGTTCTTTGTAACCAGGACAAGGCTAAGCATGCCTTTCCTCTATTGGTCGAAATCTATGCCAGCCTCCCACTGGCATCTGTAGGTGTGCTCAGAACAAGCTATGGATTTCTATAGAGACGGTCACCATGGCACTAGGGGCCTTATTCTGCTATTTCAAGAGGGAAAATAAGCAAAAGGTCAAAGGAAGAAAATCTACCATAGGGATTTTCAAACTACAAATATTTATTAATGCTTTAGTGTGTGCCTGGAACTACATTAGATGCTGTCCCTAGCAAGCTGGGCTGGGAGAATTAACCTGTATTGCAACCCCTGTGCGTTAAGTGCAAGGCGAGGCACTGACGGTCCATGATCTGATTTCTCTCTCACAACAGTATAATCCCGATTTTGTCAATTGGGGAAAAAAATAACGTTTAAGTAACTTGCCCAAGAGCATCCAGGAACATGGCACTGGATCGGGCCAAATCCCAGCTGGAAGTAGAGGGTACATTCAGGGGGGATCCAAGGTCTGTTCACAGGGATGTGTGGTGGGTTAGGGAGCCGACAGGTTAGGGGCACTGAGGCAGCTGGTACTGGCCCGGGGAGAGTCTCTAACCTCCTGTTGGCCTGAGGAGCAAGTAAAGGAAATAATGTTACCAGTCCAGGAGGGACCACAAATGAGGAAGGGGCGCTGGACTTGGAGCACGCAGGAATTGGGCAGAGAGTGGGTGGTGGGGGGTTGGCAAATGGAGCACCACCAGCACAGGTTCACCTATTGACCACACCTGGGTCATGGTCTCCTCCTTGGGTGGTGCCAAGCCCCATCAAACAACTGCAAGTAGAAGGGGGATGCTTCTGTGTAGAAATTGGCGATTACCGCACTAATTCTGTATAACAACCACCAAACCCAGCGGCTTACACTAACAAGCATTTTTTTCTTGTTCATGAATCTGAGGATAAATGGTGCTCCTGCTGGGGCTGCCTGGGCTTGGCTCCAGGCTGCGGGTCGAGTTGGGTCTGCACCATGTGCTCCTCAACCCTTGTGGACCAAGAGATGTGCTTTTTTCATCTCAGCTAACAGGAGTACACAAGACTGAACCACACAAGCACATCTAGAGCCTCTGCTCACCTCATGCCCACCCACATCCCACCCAAGTTCAACAACAGTGCCATAAGGAGATAATCTCCAGCCAGTCTACTGAGAAGCACTGCAAACCCAAGAGGTAACGGTTGTGATGTATAATCTTGTTATGTGGGAATGAAGAATCAGAAGCAGTATTCCAATCTACTATATTCCTCAAAGGAAAATAAATATGTTAATATCAAAAGAGAATAGATGCCAGTTAAAAACAACCAATGTCCACCATAGCAGTTGCACACAATGTTCGTTTGGACACGCTGTAGAAGTTCAAGGAGGATGAGAGCATGTTTGCTGAATTCCTTACTGTCCCTGGGTCAAGACTCAAAGAATGTTGGTCAGTGAGATGGTAGAGGCTGGAGGGGGGTAGGTCTCCAATGCAGACTTCAGGACTCTGAACTCAACAGTGTCCTATTCATGACATTCATGAAAGTCATGATCATCAGATTCAGGGGAATTACAGAGGTAGGGGTAATAGCCCAACCCTGGGTCCTGAAACATTTGGAACCTAAAAATATTGTGAATGGCTTGTGTGAGACTGAATCCAATCACATGATGTTCACAGGGGTAGTCGTAGGTCTTGCCCACTGGGGCTCAAAACTTGATCACGTGGGCACAAGGTCAGGGGATTTTACTTAGTTCTGTGCTTCTAGGTATAGACCGTCTCTGAGCTTCAGTTGCCTCATCTGCAAAATGGGGCTAATAAAGACCTGCCTTGGAGAAGTGTGGTGAAGGTTCAAAGCACAACCATATGTGAACTGAGCCTGGAATCTAGGAGGTGCTCAGTGCACATTGGTGCCTACACATCCTTTCCTGAATAGCAGCAGATGTGCCTGTCACCTAGGGATTCTAGTTGACTCAAAGATCATGCTGTGTTGGATGTGCCCAATAGGAAGGCAGACAGAGCAAGCACTCAGTATGGAAGGGGAGAAGGTTGCTCCTCCCTGCACTTCAGCCCTCTTCTACAGTGGCCCATTTGACTTCAGGCACCTTGCTTAAAAGGGGACTTTGATAAAGGGTAGCACATCCAGTAAGAGCCACAGGAAAGGGAAGAGAACTCAACATCTTTCCTAACAAGAAGGTTGAAGGAATAGGGGATCTTGAGAGAGGAGAGAGTCATGATGCCAAACATTTCCCAGAGTGGTGTTGCAAAGAGTGACTGCTACTTTGGGAGTGTTGTATGCAATGTTGGATCCAACTTTGGAGACTGTTGGGATGCAAATGGCAGGTTGGAGATTTGGGCTCAGAGTAGGGACTTTGAACCCATCACAGCTGCCTGATTTTGGAATGCACGGCCTTACTGTGGGGTTGGGGTCAGACACACCTTATTCAAATCCTGGCTTAGCTGCTTATTCCCTGTGTGACCTTGGGCAAATATTTCTACTTCTCTGGGCCTCTGCCTGGGTCAGAGTTTTGAGCACATAACATGCTAAGGAAGGGGTAACCATTGACAAAGATTCTCTGATTCCACCTGCCAATAAGAATCACTGCTCTCCAGGCTCTGTGCTTGGCAGGGAGTCCACTTTAAGACTCCCTCCCTCTGCCCCTCCCCCCATTCATGCTTGCATGCTCTCTCTCTCTCTCTCTAAAATAAATAAATATATCTTTAAGAAAATAAAATTGTAGATAACTAAAAAAAAAAAAAAAAAAGAATCACTGCTCTCTCCAGAATCAGGGAGGAGGCAGAAGCCATATAAGGGGAAATAATAACCCTCCCCTGGCACCCCGGGAGAATAAGACAATTCAAGGGTCAATGTTTTTGCCCACCCCCTGTAAAAGGGCAGGCTTCAGGGAGAGAGAAAGGGTGAGGACACTCTGCCTGTTTGAGCTATCCCTCCAGGACCTAGCTCTAGACTTGACACAATGGCAGCCTTTGATCAATATTAGAAAGAAGGAGGGAGGGAGGAACGAAGGTGAATATTCTATGTGCTAAGCACTCCTCCCTTACAGAATCTAATCTTCCTAAGTGCTGATAAACTGGGAATTATCATCCCTTATTTTCAGGATGATAATTAAGGGGAACTGAATTTAGCAAATTGCCTTTTGCAAGAACTTGGGCAAGTTACTTAACTTCTCTGTGCCTCAGTTTCCTTATCTGAAAAATGGAGGTGACAGTAATAGCATCTGGCTCCTAGATTTGTCATGTGAGTTCTTTGTCTGGCATGTGATAAAGCCTGACTAATTGTAAGCTATTATTATCATGTTGTTGCAAAGGGCAGCTTTGGGACTCAAAGCCAGGTCTCTGATTAAAAGGTTCTTTCTACCATACCCTACACATCTATAAACAAAGATTTTAGTGGTTCCATCCCTGTTATCAATGCCTGATATATAAATTAATTTTCAGCTATCTTCCTTCTCCCAAGTTGAGGCCTGAGCACAATTTTGATAAAGCCACAGATGTACAGGTTGCTCTAAGCTGGATTTTCTTGGAAGGTGTTGAAAATGCAGCACAGAGCTGAAGGGGGAAATAACTTTCATAAAATAGTGCCAAAGCAATAAATGCAGATCATGGGATTCATGATGATGACAACCCATCGGTGTCCATGAATATTTGATCAGATCAGCTTCTGGGAGGGTGGCCCGGGATTTTCAGGCAGGCTGTGGTTTGGGCTTGCAAGCAATGGACATGCAGGAATGAAAGTGACTCCGCACCTGGGCATTCCTCCTACCTGAAGTTTCTGCTGTGCCAACCTGAAGCAGGTGGTGGGTCAACCAAAGGGACCAAGGGATGATGAGGAGGAGGAGTGGGGGGTGCTGCTCACCACCCGCCACCCCCCCACTAGAGTGCCCCAAATGGCCAGTAGTTCTCCCTGGCACTGACCCAAGATGATGCCATTAACACAGGCTAGAAGCCACTCCGCCTACTAGGGAAGAGCCGGAATCGTGTGAACCAATCCCCAAGCCCCACGCTACCTTCCAGCAACCTCGGGGACAGGTCTGGGAGCAGCTCAGGTTTCTGGTCCAGTGACCAGCCCTAACCGGGGCCTCTCCAAGCAGATTCGGCTGCACTCCAGCAATGCCTGCCTAAGCCAGGGACGCGCAGTTGAGGGAGGTCAGGCTTCGGCTCGCTGGAGACCCCAGGGCGAGGGACTATTGTTGCTCCTTGAAACTTTTAAAAGGAAGTGTCTGGTTTGATCTAGATTTGCCACTTGCTAGCTTTGGGATGGATGTAAGCAAATCTCTTAGCCTCTCTGGGCCACACTTCCCTCATCTTTAGTGTGAGGATACAAAAAGGTACCCAGTTCTCACATTTATGCTGGGACACAAGTGAGACAAGCCATGCGAAATATTTTGCACAGTGCTTGGCCCACACCAAGTGCTTAACAAACATGAGCTACTTTTGTCATTATATTGTCACTGCTGCTGTTCGGGGTGTGTTCCTAGGAAACAGAAGGGTGTGTCGTATTGGCCAAGGTCATCTTCTTTAGACCCCGGTGGAACAATGAGGGAGCCTAGTGTTCAACCATTTCTTCGCGACTGAGACTTTGGGACCCAGATAAGCAACTTCCTCCAGGTCCCACAGGTAGCTGGCAGCAGAGCTGAGCCTCAATCCAGGCCTTCTGGTCTCTTCCTCGTTGCACAATCTAGTGTACAAAATGTTCTCCCATGTATCTGTTCCCACCAGGCCAGGCTGCCACAACCCCCGATTTGAAGCCACATGCAGAACAAAGATAATTGGGTCCAGGCCACCTTGTCTATTTTGCCTTTGTCCTCCTCTCTTGCAGTGCATTTTGGGAAGCTCCTCTGAGCTCTGGGAAGCTTCATGATTAGCATCTTTCTGACAGGTTTTTTTAATGTCTAGAGGAAATCAGCACAAGTAACCTCTCCAAGATTTCAGCTTGCCCTTAAATTTCAGCCCCCAGCCTCAATAATATCTCTGTTCTTCGCTCCCCCACCTCCCCCCCCCCCATTTCAAAGGACAGCTGGAGAAATGTACCTGCCTCCAGGTTCTTTTTGTGAAAATTAAAGTAAATGCTCATGGCACAGGGACTTTTCCCTCATAAGGAAGAGGAAAGGAAGAGTGGGGTTGGTAAAAATCGTGCCCCAGGCACTGAGCTTGATACTAAAACATGAAGGTCACCTGTGTTGTTATGAATGTTATTTTTTCCATAAACCTGAATTGAATTGTAGGCCAAACAAAAACAATGTTTTGCCTAAAAATAAAATGAAACACCTAAAACTCAAGCCATGAGGTGCATGACTGGGGGCAAGGGAGGGGTGCCAGAGCTATAGGCGTTGAACCCACACAGACCTGCATTCAAATTCCAGCTCTGCTGTGCATGGGCCCAGAGACCCTGAACATGTCACGGCACATCCCTGGACCTCAGTCTTCTCATCTGTAAAATAGGGACAATACTGCCCACCCAAAAGGCCCTTTGTCAGCTGTAAAAGGAGACAACATTTGAACAGTACCCAACACAGGAGATGCACAATCAATACCAGCTTTCATCAAGTGTGACCGTCACCATGGGATAGCATCCTCCAATGGCATTTTAAGGCAAAAGCCCAGGATGGTTCTGCTGCTGGGAGGAGTCTTGAAAAATCACTGAATCTCTAACCTTCATTTTCCAGAGGACCGGACCAAGGTAACTTACAATGGAAGTAGAAAAAAAGCTGGAAATGCCACAGAAAGTCTGTTCTTGAGCTCTTCCAGAGCCAATACTGCTGACTCGAGGGGCTAGTGATGGAGAGGCAGTATGATTAGGATCACCCCCTCAAGGTTACACAGCTGGAAGGAAGGAAGGAAATCACCCCCTCAAGGTCATACAGCAGGAAGGAAGGAAGGAAATGGAAGGAAGAGGGGAGCCTTGACCCCTGTCTGTCTGTCAGACTCCAGGTTTCTGTGCTCTGAATCACACGGCTGTTCTGGGCATGCCTGGTGCCTGGTGGGTCCTCGGTAAGTGGCCACCACCACAAGCAGCAACTAATGGACTAGAACAGAGAGGACAGCTCCGCTACCCCCAGAAGGATAGGAAGGCCACTGCAATGCAGACTTTTGTACCCAAGTTATTTGGGCCACAGCAGACTGCCCTCACTAACACCTCTGAGGTCTGAGCGGGATGGGAAAGCCAGGAAGTAAAGGGCAGTTTCTCGCCTCCTGCGTTAGTTGCCGGGGCTACCATAACCAAGTACCACAGACTGGGTGGCCTGAACAACAGACTCTTAGCTCCTCACGGTTCTGGAGACTGCAAGTCCAAGACCAAGATGTTGGTGGGATTGGCTTCCTCTGAGGCCTCTCTCCTTGCCTTGTGGGCGACCATCTCCTTTCTGCGTCCTCTCTGTGCGTGTCTGTGTGCTTATTTCCTCTCTTTGTCAGGACGTCAGACATATTGGATTAGGACCACCCAATATGACCTCATTTTAATTGTGCTACGTCTTTCTCCAAATACAGTCCCATCCTGAAGTAGTAGGGGTTAGGACTTCCACATATGAATTTAGGGGGAATATTATTCAGCCCATAACACTTCCCCTGACTGCGAGGGGTCAGGGTGCCTTTCTGGGCCTCACACTCTGACCTGCCTCTCAGGGACAGAGGCCTCTGGGCTTAGGGTTCCCAGCAGCATATGTGGCTGTTCACAGACAGGCAAGGCCTGATCCAGTGCCATCTCCTCAAAGAGGCCTCTTCTGACCACGCTGTCTAAAGAAGCCCCATTCCCCCCCAGACATGCTCTTATCACCTGAACTTGTGTGTTATTTGCTTGTTTACTGTCCATCTCGCCCACTAGAATGTCAGGTCCACGAAGACAGCAACTTTAGTTTGTCCCAGCTGGGTCACCAGCACTTAGGTCAGGAGATGAGGGAGGGGAGGGAGGGACGAACAGGTGGAGCACGACGGATTTTTAGGGCAGTGAAACTATTCTGTGTGATGCTATAATGGGGGATACATGTCATTAGGCATTTGCTCAAACGCATAGACTGTACGACACAAAAGAAGTGGGTAAACTATGAAGTTCAGTTAATAATAATACATTAATGTTAGCTCATCAATTACAGTAAGCGTGCCTCACTGTAACAGGAGAAGAGGCCGGCAGCGGGAATTGGGGGTGTATGGGAACTCTCTGACACTTTCCACTCATTTTTCTGTAAACCTAAAACTGCTCAAGAAATAGTCTATTAATTAAAACAAAACAAAACAAAACAAAACAAACACCTAGCATTTGGCAGGTGCCCAGTACATCTTTGCCAGTGATGGAAGGAATCAACTGGTCAGCCTCAATTTATGGAGGTTTCCTCCATACCCACCACGGGGATGCAAAAAGCCCAGATGAGGTAACAAGGCAGAGACCCACAGGAAGGGTTACAGAGCTAGCAGGGAGAAACACAAGGTCAGTGGTAAGTAAGTGTTCGTTCTGAAGCTCCTGCCAACAGCCTGCAGGGAGGCGGTGCTGTTGGTCACCTGCAGACAGGTCTGCCCACCTGAGGCTGCAGGAACGCCTTGCGGTCAAGAAAGCAAGAACACCTTCCAACCAGGGAGGGACAGGAGTGGTGGGTTCCCTCTGTGTGACACGCAAGAGTGTGAGGCCCATGATTTCTCAGAGGTCCCCAGCGGGACAGAGCCCGGGGGCCCACGGCAGGAGCCTGCTCATCATACAGCGGTTTCCCTCCCTTCCCTGTGTCACTTCCCCACTCCTTCACCAAGCCTCCTGGGGCTGCCTCTCAAATAAATACTTGCCCCAGCTCCTTGTCTCAGGGACCCCTCCCCGCTTCTCGGGGACCCAAACGAAGACACTGTCCACTGCAAAATGTGCTACAGAGAAGGTACTCTGTAGGTGGCAACTGCTGTTATCATAAGTGATTTAATGACAGGAATACCAAGAGTCACTACGATGATTAAGTAAGACCCCCAGGGGGGGAGGTCTCTAGCCCAAGTTCACTGGCAGCGGGGAGAGGGCAGAGGGGGATCCTCATGTAGGTCCATCTGATACCCATATGCCAGTGAGGTCCCACACACCCACACAGTTTCTCACTCTGGGGTAAAGTGCCTGCTCCAGATTTCCGGGGCTCCCAAGGCGCTGCCGTTGGAGGTCAGATGATAAGAACACGGGGGTAATCCCAGAGAGCTTCCTGGAAAAGGTGCCACTGGAACCCCAATGGAAGAGCATAGATTCTGGAGTCAAGCTCAGATTTGTGATTGGATTCTGTGGCCCTTTGGATTCTGTGACTTTAATGACTCTGGGTCTTAGTAGTCTCATTAGAAAATGGGAATAATCGGGCCCATCTCATAAGATTGTTAGGAAAATAAAGAGAACAGGTTTTAGTGTGAGACAGCTCTGGGTTGGGGTCCCAGTGCTGTCATATGCAAAGCTAAGAAAACATTTTAAATCTCTCTAATCGTTCTTTAATCTGTAAAATGGAAATAGTAACATTTACCAAACAGAATAATATAGGAGTAAATAAGATAACGCCTGTAAATTGCTTAGCATGGCACATGAAATACGGTAAGTGCTCACTCAATATTTGGTACTTTAAATCAAGATATTAGTGGCAGCGGGGTATATTTGGTACGAACGATTTTGGATAACAATGTGGCAGATCAAATTTCAAATGCCCTTACCTCTGGCTCAGCAATTCCACTTTCAGGAGTTTATCCCATGGATCTATCAAGATTTATGTGAGAGGATGCTGATTGAAGCATCACTTCTAACCACAAAACACTGGAAAGAACTCAAATGCCTATTGTCAGGGAACTGGTCCTATCGATTGTTGGCAGGACCCACAAAGAAATAGCATGCAGCTGCTGGAAGGCGAAATGCAAGTTTGTGTGTGTACAGAAAGACGGCCACAATATATTAAGTAAAAAAGCAGGTGGTAGAAGAGTTGTACACATTCTTCCATCTTTGTTTTAAAAAAAAATAAGGCATACACATGTGCTTAGAAATAGTCTAAAAAAATATACAAGAAACTATTAACAGTGATTACAGTGGTGGTTCTCGGCAGGGGTGATTTTGCCCCCAGGGACATCTGCCAAAACCTGGAGACATTTCTGGTTGTCTGGGAAGGTGGGGGGAAGGGGTGGCACCAGCATCTAGGGGACAAAGGCCAAGGATGGTGCCTGACATCCTACAACGCACAGGAGAGCTTCCCCCCAGCAAAGGACCGTCTGGTCCCAAATGTCCATAGTGCCAAGGCTGAGAAAAGCCTGCTGTGGGGAGAGAGAAGGGCTCTGGAAGGTGAGGAAGGAGACTTATTTGTCATACTATCATACTTCTCTAAGGCTTGCCTCTATTACATTAATGGAGTAACAACAACGACACCTGTCTGCTCTCAACTCGGAGATGGTGCCAGCAAGGAATAGCTGTTCTTTCCCTGAGTTTCAGTTTCCACATCCGCAGAAATGGGTGTGCTGGGCTCACTGGAGACATACTGTACGGTGTCAAGGGCCACCCACGTCTCAGGATGCTGTGGTCACTCTGCAGGGGCAGGTGGAAGCAGCCCCAGGGACGCGCCTGGTGTGTCTGAGGGCAGGGCTGGCCAGCCCGGTGGGCGGGAGATGGGCGTCAGCAGCTTACGCTCTGGGGCCACGGAACCCGCAGCTGTCGCAGGCCAGGCGGGGGTGGGGGTGGGGGGCTCCACCGGGGCTCCCTGGAAAAACAGCCCAGCGGGCCACCTGCCAGCCCCTACTGCAGGAACAAAGATGACAGGCACGTTCAACACAGAACAGAGGCTTCCACACGGAGGGGTGCCCAGCTGGTGAACATGCATGCGCACCTGAGATCCTCCGGCTGCCAGTTCCAGCAGAGCAGGTCCAACAGTTTGGGAAAATGTCTTTTTTTCTAAATGGCTGACGATAAAAACCTAACTTAGAGAAAGTCACCACTGACTTCTAGGCATGCATTTTACACCTATGTGTTCGTATTTAATGCTCACACCACCCAAGGACCTTGGAACTATCATTTTACAGGTGGAAAAAGAGGGTCAGAGAGGAGAGGTGAGATTCTCACAATTTCAGGTCTGTTATTCATAGACCTAGCCGTCTGACTTGGAGTCACCGACCTGCTTGGGGGGCAGAGGCCCCATATCCCTTCTGTCACAGGGTACTCTCCGGCCACTTCTCAGATCAGGGACACTTCTGAAAAACACACCCTGAGTTTGAATAGCCACATCCTTGCTCGAAAAGAAGAGTCAGGAGTTCCACTGCTAAAATCAATTTCGTTTCCCGTGGCACTGAACCTGACTTTGCTGTGTCCCTTTCAGACGGGGCGGCCAGAGAGAATACAGGACACCCGAGTAAATGTCCCATGCAAAATGTGCCATCCTTATACTAACCAATTATATGTTGTTTATCTGAAATTCAAATTTAATTAGGTGTCCCATATTTTTATTTGCTAAATCTGACAACCCTCCTGTCAGAGCAAGGAGGAGATTAACTGTTCCCTCCATCCTAAGGAGCTGATCTCATCCGAGAGAGATTTGGCATTTGCGCCCTCCGTCTTGCTCCCTTACCAAGGGAGCTTGGAGACTGCTGAAGGCCGAGGTGGTCACTGCCCTGGACAGTTACCCAGGCTAGGTGTGAGGGACTTTTCGGGAAGCTGGTCGGCACAGGGACCATGGAGGAGAAGGGGTTGAGAGCAGAGAGTCATCTAGTATGTAGCCTTTTCAGGCTGGCTTCCTTCACTTAGGAGTATGCATTTAGGTCCCTCCATGTCTTTTCATGGCTTAATAGCTCATTTCTTTTTTGGGCTGAATCATATTCCATTGTCTGCATATGCTACAGTGTATGTATTCGTTCACCTACTGGGGGACATCTTGGTTGCTTCCAAGTTTTGACAATTATGAATAAAGCTGCAGTAAACATCTCTGTGTAGGTTTTTGGGCAGACATTAAGTTTTCATCTCTTCTGCATAAATATCAAGGAGCTCGATTGCTGGATCCTATGGTAAGAATATGTTTAGTTTTATAAGAAACCACCAAACTGTTGACCAGAGTGGCTGTACCAGTTTGCATTCCCACCAGCATCGAATGGGAGTTCCTGCGGCTCTCCACATCCTTGTCAGCATTTGGTGGTGTCAGTGTTCTGGATTTTGGCCATTCTAATAGAAGTGTAGTGATATCTCATTCTTGTTTGTTTTTTTAGAGGGGTAGAGGGGCAGAGGGAGAGAGAGAATCTTAAGCAGGTTCCATGCCCAGCGCAGAGCCCAACTCGGAACTCGATCTCACAACCCTGAGATCATGATCTGAGCCAAAATCAAGAGCCAGACACTTAATTGACTGAGCCACTCAGGAGCTCCTCATTTTTGTTTTAATTTGCATTTCCCTGATGACATATGATGTTGGAGTATCTTTTCAAACGCTTATTTGCAATATGTATATTTTCTTCGGTGAGTGTCTGTTAAGGTCTTTGGCCCACTGTTTAATTGGGCTGTTTGTTTCCTTATTGTGAGTTTTAAGAGTTCTTTGTATATTTTGAGTAACAATCTTTTATCAGATGTGCCTTTTGCAAATATTTCTCCCTGTCTGTGACAGGTTTTCTCATTCTCTTGATACTGTCTTTTGTAGAGCAGAAGTTTCTAATTTTCATAAAGTCCAGCTTAGCAATTATTTCTTTCATGGTGCTGTTTTGGGTGCTGTATCTGAAAAGGCATCACCATACCCCAGGTCATGAAGATTTTCTCCTCTGTTGTCTTCTATGAGTTTTATAGCTTTGAGTTTTATATTTTGGTCTGTGATTAATTTTGAGTTAATTTTTGTGAAAGGTATAAGGTCTATGTCTAATTTTTTTTTTTTTTTTTGCATGTGGATGTCCAGTTTTTAGCACCATTTTTTTGAAAACTGTCTTTTCTCTACTGTATTGTTTTTGGTCTTTTCTCAAAGATCAGTTGACTTTATTTATGGGGTCTATTTCTGGCCTCTCTATTCTGTTTCATTGATCTATTTGTCTGTTCTTTTGCCAACACAACACTGTCTTGATGACTGTAGCTCTTTTTAGCTTTCAAGTAAGTCTTGAGGTCAGGTAGTGTCAGTCCTCCAACTTTTTTTCCCCTTCAATATTATGTTGGTTATTCTGGGTCTTTTGCCTCTTCATATAAACTTTAAAATCATTTTGTCAATACTCACAAGATAATTTTCTGGGATTTTGATTGGGGTTGCATTGACTCTATAGAACGAATATTCTGACAATATCAAGTCTTCCTACCCATGGACATATATTTAGTTCTTTGATTTCATTCATCAGAGTTTTGTAGTTTTCCTCATATAAATCTTACACATATTTTGTTAGATTTATACCCAAGTATTTTATCTCAAAGGGTGCTAATGTAAATGGTATTGTGTTTTTAACTTCAAATTTCATGTTTATTTTTAGGTTGTAGGAAAGTAATTAACTTTTATTTATTTAAAGATTTTATTTATTTACTTGACAGAGAGAGAAAGAGAGAGGGAGAGAGAGAGCACAAGCAGGGGAGTGGCAGGCAGAGGGAGAGGGAGAAGCAGGCTCCCCGCTGAGCAGGGTGCTTGACGTGGGGCTCGATCTCAGGACCCCAAGATCATGACCTGAGCTGAAGGCAGATGCTTAACTGACTGAGCCACTCAGGGGCCCCAGCAATTGACTTTTATATATTAACCTTGTGTCCTGAAACCTTGCTCCAAGTGCCTAGGAATTCCAAGATGGATGCTCTTTCTTAACGAGGCATCCCCTATTGTATGCGCTCCAGGGTCCACTGAACCTGGTTTGGGCCCTGGCTGAAAAGGAAGCACAGCCTCAGTTTGGGAGATCAGCTGTTGAGCATCAGCTATGTGCTCAGCCATGAGCACACTTAACCGTCACACCAACACCCTGGGCCCGGCCTCATTGTGAGCATTCCACAAATGAGTAAACTGAGCCTCGGTGTGGTGAAGTAACTCCCCCAACATCACATAGCTGGGAAGTCACAGTGAAAGGAGGCGAACCCAGGTTGAGTTTCCTTCTGGCAGTGAACACAGTGCTCAGGCCCTTGTTTGCCGCCAGGGCTTGTGGGAAGGACAGAGTGGGTTCCCTGAGGGTTCTTCTGGTCTAAGCACTGCAGGGAAGGGCTGTCCCCTTAGGGACAGCTGGGGCCCTTACCAGGACCGGAGCAAGAGGGGTTTCTAGCAGCACAAGTGAAAGATTCAGAATTATCTTCAACAACTAAAAATATCCGCAAGCACAAATTTTGTGCCAGGCACCGTTGCTAAGAGACGTCATTGAACCCTCGAAGCCAGCTGGGAGGCCAGTTTGATAATGAGCTGCATTTTGAAGAGGACAGAACCAAGTCTCAAAGAAATGATGTGGGTGCCCAGGAGCACCCCGTGGGACTTAAAGCCAGGTCTTCTGAGAGCAGGGAGAAGGCTGGAGACTCAGGGGAGAGGCAGTACCGGGCTACTGCGTGGGTAGGTTGGGGACTGTTGTGTTAGCGTCCAAGGGTGGCTATAACGAATTACCATGGACATAGTGGCTTAAATCAACCCAAATGTATTATCCTACATTTCTGGAGGTCAGAAGTCCAAACTTGGTCTCACTGGGCTAAAATCAAGGTCAGTGGCTAGGTTGTGTTCCTTCTGGAGGCTTTAGAGAATATATTCCCTCACCTTTTCTAGTTTCTAGAAGTCACCTCTATCCCTTGGCTCATGGTGCCTTCCTCCATGTCCAAAGCCAGCAGCATAGCATCTACTGATCTCTCTCTGACTTGCACTTTCTGCCTCCTTCTTCCACCTTTTAAGGACCCTTGTAGTTACTTGGGCTTACGTGGAGAATACAGGATTACGTCCCCACCTCAAGATCCCTAACTCCATCACATCTGTAAAGTCCCGTTTGTCATGTAAAGCGACATATTCACAAGTTTCACAAACTAGGACATTGACATCTTTGGAGAGGGCATTGTCCGGCTACCACAACTTCCTTGGCCTGCTGTGGAGTTTGCCTCTGTTCTGGGAGTCAGAGGTGAAGTCACTGGGCTGGAGTTGGGGGTAAGAGAGAGACCTGGCTGATGGGCAAAGAGAGTCCATGAAGACAGGTGTCCCTGAGGTGGGGCCACAGGATAGTCCTTCCTGAGAGGTGTCTGGCCAAGAGTCTGAGGAGAGCACTCTGGGTGCTGCCATCCTCTAAGGAAGCGGTAGTTCCTGCCCACTGAGCCATGCCAGAGGCCACATGTCTGGCCACAGCGAATCACAGACGTGTCATCCAGGTCTGCATCATTGGGCGGGAGTAGGGAGGAGCTCAGACAGGACAGGTTGGGGTGGCCTGGGGGTTCATGTCTGGTCATGTTAGAATATTGTGACCTTTTGACCTAGCAGTTTCATTCATATGAATTTATGTTGCCAATAGGCTCACTCAGTTTTGAAATGATGTATACAAACTAAATTATTGCAAGATTATTTATAAATTGAAAACAACCTATATGACCATCAGCTGGGACTATCTCTGTGGTACAGCCATACAATGGAATCCTATGCTGTCACGAAAAAGGTGAAGATACTCTTTACATACTGTCATGAAACATCTCTGTCTGACAAAAGTAAGGTACATGATACTGCATGCAACAATTAGTGGGAAAATGGACAAAGGGAAAAATATACATATGTTACTTACATATGTATAATACATTGCTGGAAGAATACACAAGAAACTGATAGCATTGGCTGCGTTCAGGGAGAAGGGGGAGCTTGACAGACAACATGGGAGAAAGATTTTATGATTTACTCTTCTGCGCTTTAAAGATTTTGAACCATATGAATGTGCTACCTATCGATAAATAAAAAATTAAAACATGATTTTAAAAATCCCATGCAATCATATGCTCACAGAAATACTCAAATGAATTGCAAGGAACTTTAGCCATTTGACCTAAGCTAAGCCTGACTGATAATCTTGAGCATGAGCTTCTGTCCATGGCCCCCCTTTAAGATCCAGAGTGAGCCGGATGACCAACCAGTCACTTCCTTGTCACTATTTCCTCCTTCTACATTCATGACAGTCAGACTATGTGACAGTTTCCCAGTGTGCTTTGCTAGTTTTCTTCCAGACCTTTGCATACAATGGTCCCTCTGTCTGGAGTACCCTTCCTCCCCCTTCTTGCATACAATATCCATGTTCCTCTTCTTCCTGAGCACACAGCTGGACTACACTTCCCAGCATCCCCTGTAGTTACGTGTGGCCAAAAGACTGACTTCAGGCCAATGGAATGTGAGTGAGGTGATGTTGCTATATCCTGACTCAGCCCATTAAAGACCTCCCATGCACAGCCTTGCTCCTCCATGATAAGAGGAGACTCCAAAGACCTAGCAGAAGGTCCAGACAGAAGGACCTGGAGACTCTGAATGACTGCATGAAGCAGAGTGCCACCTACTTTGGGTAGACTGTGACATGAGCCCAAAACAGACTTGTATTAGTCCAAGTCACTAAGATCCAGGGTTGTTAACAGTAAATGGCCTACCTTGACAAAGATTCTGAATAACCCCAATTCATACTTCAGGCATTGGCTTAAATGTCACTTTGTCTTTGGGGCTGAATTCCTGGTTGTCCTATATGCCTGGAGGTGGGACAGAAAGGTGGCTGGAAACAACCACAGGACGTGCCTGGGGCTTGGCCTGGGTTACGACCAGATAAGGGCAGATAGGCAGTCACACTGAATATTGCACTTGGCTATAATATCTTGGGGTCTGGCACCAAGTTCCTTGAAAAGTTTAACTGGTAGTTTTAGCAAGAGCGATTTAGGGTTTTCTAAAGGAAGCCCATGAGTCCAGTAACAGTAGCTGAACCATTTTACCAGATTCCTTTCCTAAGAGAGAGGCAACATCCTTTCTGGTGTGATGATAAAGGCCACGGCTATCCTGCAAAAACTGGCTTTTTTGAGGTTTGTTTTATGTTGACTGCTAGAATTAATCAATCATTAATTAACTTGTTTGTCCCCCTAATTTTACTGAGCTCCTTCTCTGCAACAGACCCTGGGCTGGGCGCCAAGAATAAAGAGAATCATACCCAGCTTCTGCCCTCATGTAGCTTACAGTCTAAGTGGGGAATCAGGTACAATTATAATCAGTGTGCTGAATGCTAGGACTGGGGGGGGGGGGGGGTCTTTCTACATGGAGCTATGGAGCCCAGAGGAGGGAAGTTACCTGAGAGGTGTGATCTACAACCTTCATGACTACTCAGGCCCAATGAGTTTGGCCCACTCATTTACTCGTCCATTCGTTCATTCATTCACCTAACCCCTATGCCCCCTGCTGTGCCTGGCCCTGTTCTAAGACTGGGGGCACAACCGTGAGCAGAAGAAACCCAGTTATGGCCTCACAGGGCTGAGGGTCTAAAAGGAGAGGGAGACAATAAACACAGAAGTGGATGAGACGGTTCGGTGGGGGACGAGTGCCATGTAGATGGTAAAAGGAGTGGCTGAAGGGGGAGTTGAGGATGGCATCTTTAGATGTGGTGGCAGGGAAGGCCTCTGAGGAGATAAACTTACAATGTAGTCAGAGAGACAAGGAAGAGCAAAGCCCGAAGAGTTGGGAAGAATGGAGTTGTGCGACAGGTGCATGAGGGGCCACGGGGACCGCCACGCACGGGGCTCCTATGAAACTGGGGGCATGGTCAGGCCCAGGCCTACACGGCCCACATTCGTAACAAAGGGTTCAGAGTTCACTCCAGCAGCCAGTGTCAGCTCCCCACCCAGGGGCCTCTTGGAAACATTCCAGCTCCCAGACAGCTGTGACTAAAGTCAAGGCCCTCCTTGCTCTGGGTGGGGCCGGGCACATGTCACCAGTCCCTGCTCAACTGGTCAAGGAGCATGGCCTTCCCCAGAGAACAGCAGCTATGAACTGGTCCCCACCCTCTGTCCTTCGCCGGGGGAATGGAGTCCTTAGCGGGGCCTCAGACACTCTTCAGATCATGTATTTTTTCCAGCCCCAGGGCTGGGGGGCCTTATGAAGCCTTTGGTGCTAGAGCAGAGAAAGGCGAAGAGACGGGTGTGATGTCACTCAGCAGGTCCCGGGGGTGGATGGCTCTCGAATTTGGCCTTCGTCCGTTTCTGGCTACGGTCCGTCCTCGGTAGTCTCTCTCCAGGCAGTGTATGGGCTTTCCTTCTATTCCTGAGCTCTTAGCCCAGCCTGGGCTTAAGTAAACCAAAATGTGGCTTAAAAGGTCAAGGTTTCCTCTGACCTTCCTGTATTTTTCTTTTGTTAATGTCTAATGTTCTCTTTTCTGTAATCATCCATCCATCATTTCTTTGTTCCATGCAGTCATTCATTCATTTGACTAAACAATTCCTAAGTACCCGCTCTGTGATTACCAGCAAGAACAAATTGAGACCCTGTATTCGGCGTGCTCACGGCCTAGCCAAGGGGTCAGGGTATAGCTGGGGTGGGGGAGGGGGCAGGGGTGGGGATGTGGTTATGAAGTTACCATGCAATGTGATGGGATTGTATCAAAAGCATAACAAATTACTGTGGGAGTACAATGGAGAAAGTGACTAACTGCTTGGAATCAGGGAAGGCTTCACAGAGGAGGTAACATTTGAGTTGGGCCTTGGAAAATCAGTAGGAATTTGCTAAGCAAGTCATGTAGGAGCTTAGTCTTGTGGGTACAGGAACAGCCACGTGCAAAGCCTATTTCGGGAGGAAACCAAGCTCAAAAATACAATAACAGCTACGATTTATTGTTCAGAGTGATGCACGTCCACATATTTACATCCATTACAATGAACGGCAGAAGTATTGTTTTCCCCATTTTATGGATGGAGAATTTGAGACTTGGAAGAGTGAAGTCACTTGCCAAAGGTCACACAACTGGTTAGAGGCAGAGTCAGTGCTGAGACCAGGTCTGCCTGACTCTCGTACCCTGCACTCCTCTGGCTGAGGTTGAGATGTCAGTATAAACACAGTCACGCCAAGGAACCCCCAGGAACCCTCATTTGTTCCAGCATCTGCAAGGAGGGAGCCTGGCAGCTTGATGGAGGACCTTTTAGAGTTTTCTTCTACTACCCTTTTCCTTGCCCTCCCTGTCAGGACGGATGGCTTGGGTCCCGGCATGACAGGAGCCTCCTCCACGATCCCCTCTTCATCCACCCATGTCACACAGGACTCGTGTCAGCTGCCCTCGAGTTCAGAAGGGCCGCAGGAAGAATGCCATGGCCTCATTTCCAAGGATGTCCCCAAGCACACAGATGAGGTCTCGCCAACAAGCAAAGGAGCCCCACAGAGGCAAGGGAGCTGGGGGTGCTGAAAGGCACGTTCTCCAAAGCCAGGCAGCAGCCTAATTACAGGCCAACTCCATAATGAGAAGTGTGAGGGCTGGGACAAGGAGAGGCCCTGGGGTAGAGAGGAGCCTGCAGGAGGGCTCTGGCGGGGCCACCAGCTCAGCGTCTAGCTGGCTCCAGACCACACGCGTTGGCCTAGAGCGGGGGAAGGGAAGTTGGTAAAGAGAACTGTGCCGAATCCTGGCCATGGGCCAGGTGCTAAGCTGGGACTTTTACCTCTACTCTCTCATGTCATCCTCCCAGCTGCCTAGAGAAACAGGTATAATTCACTCTGTTTTACAGAGGAGAAAATGCAAGCTTCCAGAAGTGAATCAGACCGCTCGAAGTTCAGACACCTAAGAATGGTAGAATGGGGATGCAAACTTGGGTCGGGGTGAATCCAAATGCCTGTTTCCTTCCCAGGGGAAAATGAAGGAAGGGGTGGGACTGTTCTGGAGCTAGGCGAGACTGAGAGGAACAGGAGGGAGACTGTGTAGAATGGAGACGAGGCCTGGCCTCGGGCTGGCTAGGGGACAGGCACGTCCCCGAGCGATGTACCAGGACAGGGGCCCGAGGCATCATTTCAAATGTGAAAGCACAGGGTGACAGCAGAAAGCTGACAAATTTGGAACTCTTATATTTTGCCTCTTTGTTTTCTGCCTTGCTTTTCTTTGGTATAAATCCCTAGGAAACCAAACCAGCCCCTGAACCCAGGCTGTCTGAGGCCACCTCCCTCTGACAGTCCCCAGAAAATCTCTCCCGAGTGACTCTCCTCCTTGGAAGGTCCAGGTGGCTCCTTAGCAAGAGAGCCGTATTATTTCCCTGGAAATTTCGGGCCTGTGAAGGAGGAATTTCAGTAGTCAGGATTTGGCTGCCTCTGTGTGGGCTAGGAGCTATGACTAACTCTGTGAGCAGGTGCTGGACCCCCGTGGCCCACTGAAGTGGCCACTGTGGCCGGCCCAGCATTCTCAGCCCCTCTCGGCAGCATCACCTGCTCCTGAGTCAGCGCGGGCCCCGTGGTGGCCGCTGCTTGCCTGTGCTCGCATCGTGGGCCCCACAGGCCTGTAGCCCAGCAGGACAATTCACAGCACATTCTGGGCCTGTCCGAAGGCTCATGAGGGACCTTTCTGCTTGAGAAGTGCCCCCTCACGGCCGGCCGTGTCTGAGATGCTCTTCTGCATGTTCCTGTGACCCGGTAGGAGGGTCAAAGTTTGGAGCCAATAGACTGAGTTTCAAATACCTGGCTTGGCAACTTAGCTGGATGGTCTTGGGCATGTGATCTCCAGGGAGCTTCCGTTTCCTCGCCTGTAAATTGGGGGTGAAAATCGCCACCCCCCACGTTTGTTTGTAATAGAGCTGCAACACCGTGTAAACGCCGGGGGCCCTGGAAGATGATGTCCTGATTGAGGTGCCGGCCCTGCCAGCAGTGACATTGTGGGTGCCTTCCTTGGCCTCGCCACACCTGTCTCCTCTAAAACAGGACTGATGATAATATCTGCCCCACGAGGTAGTGGTGAACGTCAGGTGAGGTGAGCCAGATGCCTCCGAAAGCGCTCCGTTGGCCATTAGCAGCTCTTCACTGAGCATGCGCTCAGGGCCCGCCCAGACGCAGAGACCCTGAAGGTGCCCAAGCTACCGACCTTTCACTCTTTTAGGAACACTGCTCAACCAGTCACAGGTCATTCTCTCTCATCATCTAGGAATCAGGAAAGATGTCACCATGCTAGCTGCAGAAGAACTCTTCCCCAAACGGGACGTCGCCTGTGATCACAGCCTGGGAGACAGGCCGATGCGGTGGGGCCCAGGAGCTGAACTTGCTGACGACTCCATCCCCATCGTAGAGTAGGTCTGCCCCCCAGGCTGGGGGTGGCTGGCAAAGCAATGGCCCCCAGCCCCCAGAAAAACAGGAGGTGGCGGTGAGGGTCTGGGCGAAGGTTGGAGTTAGGAGAGGCTGGAAGGGCCTCATGTGTCTTGTTGTCCGAGGCTCCAATCACATCCCATCAGGCCCGTGGCCGAGGGGCCTAGCTTCAGACACCGAGCAGCTGATGACAACCAGGTGGCATCAACATCCAAATCACCCCTGAATTTTCTGTAACAGCAGCAGAGCCGCTGAAAACGTGTTTGGGAAGTGAGAACCACGAACAGAGAATTGCCCCCTGGGAACTGCAGGGAGCTGAGAAGGAGGGGCAGTTATGGTTCCTACGTTTTGGGTTAACCAAGAAGGCAGCAAAAAGTCTAGGGATCAACCCAAATTCAGGCCGAGGGAAAGCAGCGTTCCTGAGTTACCTGTGTTGGGATATGAAGAACAGGGATGACTATCCTGCTGAAATCACACGCACTGTTATCTGTTGTTGCTCTGGGTCAGATGCTGGAAATAAGAAGCTAAGGAGAGGAGACGAAAGATGGGACCTAGTTATCAGTGGGATGGAAGCACCCGGAACCCAGATTAGAGAGGACTTCATGGAAGGGAGGTCTTCAGTAGATTTTCAAGATCCCCTGAAGGTTCATCAGCACTAGGTACCTGGCATTAGGAAGACGGCTCCATGTCAATCATCTTATCCACCTCATAAAGGTCCTGGTCTCTCCTTGTCATTTTATACTCAGCCACATGATTATTTGTAATGTTTCTGGTAGCCACATTAATAAACATCAGAAGAAAACAGGGAAATCAATTTTAATCATATATTCTATTGAATCCAATACCACTAGGTATAAAATATTATCATTCCAACATGTAATCAATATATAAATTGATTATAATGAAGCATTTTATATTCTTTTTTCTTACTAGGTCCTGGAAATCCAGTGTGTCTTTTATCCTTACAGCACATCTCAGTTTGGATGAGCACATTCCAAGTCCTTGGTAGGCACGTGGTTAACACGCTGGACATCTCAGTTCTAATCTTGGAAGTGGAGGCTTGGCTATGTGATACACTTTGCCTCAGGTCACCCAGCTCACACACTGCAGAGCTTGGAATCCAATCCAAGAATACCATCATGGGAAGTGGTTTGAATAGCGGGGATGGTCTTCATTGGGAGGTCTGCTCCAGCAGGGTTTCCTGATGTCTCTGACATTTTGATCAGGATGATTGTTGTGGGAGACTATCCTGTGCATTGTAGGATGCTTACAACATCCCTGGTCTCTGCCCACTAGATGCCATTAAGATCCCATGAATGTGACAATCAAAAACCTCTCCAGACATTGCCAAGATGTCCCCTGGGGGGGGGGGGCGGCGAACTCATCCCGAGGGAGAAGCAGACTCCCTGCTGAGCAGGGAGACCAATGCGGGATTCGATCCCAGGACTCCAGGATCATGACCTGAGCTGAAGGCAGTTGCTTAACCAACTGAGCCACCCAGGTGCCCCGGAGGTGGCTTTAAATAAGACCTAAGCTGGGTATGGGGTGGGCCAGGCTAGGTCCCAGCTGGGCTGGCGGCAGGGGAGGGAGAAGGGCCGACTCTTACAGTGATAACAGACAGGACCAACTGCACTTGGCTGCAGATGGTGGGGAGCTCAGGAGATGGAAGTCAAGTTGGTCAGTTAAACTGCGAGGCTGGGGCCCTGGGGAACATGAATGGGAGTGGCTATGGATGGTGACAGGAGCGACAAGAAGGTTCTGGTGCACAATGATGAGTTCTTAATGGGACCCTGTTCGATTGTACTTAGTTGTGTGGCATCTGGGGGAAATGGGCCAGACGCACTGAGGAACATGGAACCTGAAATAAGAGGGGTCCCACCGGGAGCTCTGAGAGTAGACAAGCTCCCCGATGAGAAGAGCAGATTCTGCAACGGATCCCTGGGGACCAGGCCTGGGGCGTGAGAGACAAGAAGCCAACAAGGGAAAGAAAAGAGGCTTGGCTAGCAACACCACACCAAGTCCAGCCAGGAGCAAAGGCTCATCCCTGAAAAGCCCTTCTTCTTAGGGGACGCGGGTGCCGTGAGATGAGCCTGTGCTCCCTCACGCCCCACTGTGTGACCTTGGCGAAGACTTCACAGAGTTACCGTAAAGGTCAGATGGGATTATAATGGTTTAGTACGGGGCACTTAATAGGTGTTTAATAAACCTCCTGGTCTGCCTGTTGGCAGGGGCCTCGTCTTTGAGCACACATGCCATTCTGCCCCGTGCACAGAGAAGAGCATACTGGCCTTTTGCTACTCTAACAGCGACCGGGCTGGGCACTCCCTGCTTTTCTAAGTGCCTTCCACATAGTCACTCACCCCTCAAACAACCCTCTGGGGGGCACTAGTAGTACTATCCTGTTTTCGGAGATGGGGAAACTGAGGCTCAGAGACCTACCCAAAGGCACACGGCTCTGCAGTGCTGGAGCTGCTCAGCTCTGCCCGGCCACCCTAGGATGTTCTGACCCCAGACCCTGAGCTCCTCGAGGGCAGGGAGGGCCTCACGGAGAATCTGGCACCGTGCCTGACATGGTAGGAGTGACAGACGCTCTGCAGAGCATTCAAAGGGTGCACCGGGATAGAACAGTTTGATAGGCCCTCCTCAGGGCCCTCCATGCAGCTTCTTCTCACAGTGCGTGGGTGCCGTGCCCGGAACAACAACGGTCAGACTGATGTGACGTACAAGAGGAAGGCAATACCGCGGGGGACCGATGGCCAGATCTGCCTCGAGCCAGAGGCTGGGCTCTGGATATTGAACCCATCACTTACTAACTGAGGGGACTCCGGGCAAGTTATATAGCGCCCTGGGCTCAGTTACCTCAAATGTAAGGCAGATCATGAAAATACAAACCGCACAGGGTTGGATCATATAGGTAAAGCCTACCACATGGCCAGTGCTGAAGACACGTCCCTCATTTTCAGATGAAGCGCTGGGGCCTGGAAATGAAAGAAAGCAGCCGCCACTTGTCAGGCCTCTGAGATGTTCCAGGCCCTGTCTCCGTGTCATAGTCACTGACCACGCCACCTGCCTGGGAGGCGGGAGTTACTATCCCTCGTGACTGACTGATGGACGAGGAAGTTAGGGGACAGAGAGGGCAGGGGAGAGCCCCAGTTCCCACAGCTGAATGACAAAGCCAACACATACTTTGTTTTCTGACTCAAAATGCCACACCCTCTCCTGCCCTCAATATCTCATGGAATGCTGACAGGGAACACAGACCTGTTTGCCAGATGGTAGCTCAAACAAGGGCAGAGGGGGAGGGGGAGGAGGGGGGATGGAGGAGGGCCGGGGAGTGGCGACTCTCACTGGCTGGATCCTGGGGACGGAGTTTTAGAGACGCTCTCACTCTGTGCCATCATTATCCCCCTTCCCAGATGAGGAATGTGAGGTCCAGCTAAGTCAAGGGCCCTGCCCAAGGTCACGCACCCAGTAGGCACCGAGCCAGACGAGAACGGGTTCTGACTCTAACTCGCTGAATGTGAAGCCCTCCTGCCTCTCTGCCCGGGGCGCACTGGAGGAGGAGGACTGGCAGGTGAGTGGGAGAGGGGGAGGGGAGCGGGGTCCCACAGGTGCCCCAAGAAAGGCTTGGGGGCCTGGAGTATTCAGGGGACCATGAGGCCGCTAAGTGGATCTCTGAATCCCACATAGATCATGAGAAGGGTTAGCTCCATCCCAAGAGAGAAGGGGCGCTGGGGACCGAGCCAGGATGCACTAAGCACGCGGGTCTGTAGTGAGCATTACTCTGCACGATCCCATTCCAGTCCAAGCACACCGTCTGCTTTCTGTCCGTCTCCCCACGGGGATGCCTGTTCCTAGAAGGAAGGCACTGGGTCTCTAACTGGGTACCCCTGGCGATTCCATCAGCTGGTACACAGTATTTGAACTCCTATCACACCCTCTGCTCCACACCCACCCCCCATTGCTTGCTATCTTCATACCCTTTGTTTTTCTCAAAGAACATGTCCCTACCTGACATCACATATTTACATATCTATTGATTTATTGTCTATCTCCATCACATATGCCAGACTGTGATGATGAGAGACAGTCTGTTATGTACATGACTGCGAGCACCTGGTAGGATTCCTGGCACATGGGAGGCCATTCATAAATAACTGCCAAATAACTGAACGAATAGTAGGTGTTCGATATGGTTTTTAAAAATCAGTGACTGGGCAGGTACACGTGTTAATGCGTCGATTCCTCACACGCACTACTGAGGGAAGAACGACAGATCAGGCAAGAGAGAAGTGACCTGCCCATGGTCACACGTCTCGTTGATGGCAGGGCTGGGCTTTAAGCCCAGTTCTGTCTGACTTCAGAGCCTGTGCCTGTCTGCTTCTCCCTGCTGCCCCGAACCTAATGGGGAAATCAGGAAACAAGGTACCTGCCTCCCCCAGGAGAAGTGGCCTCATTTTCTGGTTAGCTCACAAAATTTGTGGTCTAGTCATCAGAGGATAAGGACCAACCAGGCTGACCTGCAGAAAACGCCCCGCTGCACCTGTTTCGTGAGCACCTATAAGCAGCGGATGAGGTAATTGGCCTCATCTGGAGGCCTCATAACAGCTCCGTTGCTTTCATTTCCTGATTTTTACAGGGGCTCAGAGAGATGAGGTAACTTGCCCTTGGCCACAGAACCAGCCAGCTCTTGGGAGAGGTGGGTAGAGATTTGATCCCAGCTCTGCTTGATTCCAAAGCCTGTGTTTTCCCAAGCTGTTTTTCTTTATGTTTTAAGCAGGGATTGGCAGGTCCTGCAGCCAAACTTCGAAGCCATCCCAGATAGGCATCTGGCGTCTTATCCTATTCTCATAGGATTTCAGATCCTTGGTAGCGAAGTTCAACTTCAGTGTGAGTTTAGTAGTTTTAACAGGAGCCTCTGGAGACTGAAACACCTCTTGGGGTCCAGTGAATATAAACCTCTGAAGGAAATCCAAGCATTTGGGCTGAAGATTGGGTGTAATTGAAAACTATCATCCTACCTACCCAGTGCTGTGCCCATTTCCTGGGAACTACTCTGTCCCCACTCCAGCCACGGTCCTCTAGCTGGAGAGGCCATATCTCATAGAACCCCACTCCCCAATCCCTGTTGATTGGCCCAAACTGAGCCACTGTCCATGCCTACTTCAAGCCCCAGTTGTGATTGGTCCAATCCAGAGCAATCAGAGACCTTCTCTAGGAGTTTCTGAATGGGAACTGAGGAAGGAGGTCATTAGTCCCTCTCTGGTGATAAGATGTGCAAACTGTTCAACTCAAGAATCAAGAGGTAACACATTCACAGAGAGATATTTGAAGGTCAGGACAACCTGCTGTGTGTTCCTGAGGACACGTGAGCCTGAGATGGGGGCCTCCTCCGTGGATGCCCTCATTCAGTGCCACAGCCTGCCTCTCCCGGGGAGTCCTCCGTGGAGATGTTGCCCACACATGGGCCACGCTCACTGTGGTCTCACAACCTCTCATAGGTTTTACTCTCCAGCCCTTCGCTAGCCTGAATTTCACCCAGCTGGGCCTGGAATGGCAAAGCCCAGAATTCGTGGCTGAGCCCAGAGCCCTTCTGTTTTCATCTGAAATCCAGTCCCGGAAGAGCCGCTCGCACCTAGGTCCGCTCCCTGGTCCTCAGGAGGCCGGGTACCGTGTGCGCTGGGGCACACAGCCATGCTACGCACACACGCAGATCCATGCCTGCTCTCCCTGGCGCAGCCCCATTTATAGCCACAAATCCGGACAGCACAGAGCACATCTGTGTCCTTGAATGCAGACCTCACGCTTCCACTCATACGCACACACACTCCCCCACATTGGGCACGGGCCCGCGCTGTCACGCGCACACTCACACTCACGTGCCTCTGCCGTGCGGCGGCTGACTTTGCCTGGGAAGGACTTGTACCCCAGAAGGTGCAAAGTCGAGAGAGCGGGAGGAAGTCAGTAATGGCTGGTGGGCTAGGGGAGGGGAGGAACACGTGACAGAAACAGAAATGTGCTTTATACCCACAGTGATGCAAAGAGGAGGTGGATCTGCTTCTTCAGTGACACTAAGAGCTCCCTTGGCTGAACACCCTCCGCGCCAGCCCTGTGCTAAGCGGGCTTTACTCAAGAGACCTTCTCCAGAAGGCCCTCTCCAGCCTGACCTTGCAAACCCTGCCCTCTTTATACACACACACCCGTGCATACATGCATGCATGCAGATACGTGTGCATACGTGCTTCCTAGCCTGTGTGGACATCTTCACGCACCTGTGTATGTGAAAGTCATTTTACATTTCAAAACGGTGTGTGTTTCTTATTTTTATAGTTTTAACTCTTTATCCCTGGATGTAGAAAGTGAACTTGTTGGCTTCTCTAAGTATGCTCTCTGCACCTCTCATGTTTAATCGTGTATTTATATGGTCTGGCCGATGCTGTAAATGGATGTATCACACAGAGAAAAAGAATCACTAAATACTCAAGATTTTAATTTTAAAAAAACATCTTATCCATTGTTTATTCCTAGACTCTAGAACATATGCCTCCTGCAGGCAGAGCTTTCTTTTCCTGCTCTGTCGACTGCTGAATTTCCAATTCTACGGTGCCTGGCACAGCGTAGGCAATCAATAAAAATGTGGTCTTTGGAATACCTCGCTTCATACTCTGGACCACACCATAAGGTAGGTACCATTTGGACTCTCATCTTACAAACCAGACAGCGGGGGCTTAGGGGGCAAGTGGCTGACTCGGGCACACAGCCATGAGCCACGAGCCAGGTTCTGGCTCGGGCTGTTTGGTTCTAGAACTTGGGGCATCAGTGCCATGCCCCACAAGATTGTCTGAGGGAGGGCAAGTTCCCTGCCCTTCTTGGGACTGAGCTTGCTCATCTGCAAAATGAAGGTAAAGGAAATAGTCTCTCATGTTTCCTTCAGCTCAGGGATTGTGTGATTTCACAGCTGACACTTGGCAGGTGTGAAAACTCGATGCTTATCAAAGCATTTCCAAATAGCTTACCTATTGGATTCACATGACCCAGACAGGAGCCTAGAGGCTCAGGGAAGTGCATCCGCGGCCTGTTAGTGGTGGGGCCAGCCGTGAGCGCCAGAGTGTCCCCAGGGTCGCGGGTTGCCAGAGTAGCACAGACGTGCGGCCTCCTGCCTCCATCAGCAGGCTCCATTTGCTGCCCTAGTGAAGTAACAAGCCTTGTGGCCTACGGTGCCTCTCTCCTTTCTGTCCTTCAACTACTATCGAGGAACCCCTACTAGGTGCCAGGCACTGCACCAGGCGCCAGGGGTGTAGGCCGTCTCCACCCCTACAAGCTTGCTTTCCAGAAGACAGGCAGAAAAACCACAGCCTGGGTGTGGTCCGTGGGCTGAGGTGGCCCTTAGGAACACATGGATGGGGCCCCTCGGCGTCCAGGAAGACCTCCCCAAAGAGGAATCAGTACCTTTCCTGAGCCCAGTGGATCTGTAGGGAGGAATGGAGTGTGGGAGGTCGCTGTGTGCTGAGGCCCCGAGGTCAGTAAGCCAGACCACCGGGAGAGCTCACTCTGCCCACCGATCGCCTCCCAGGCCACCGACTTGTCCGGAGGGACTTCCTTCCAAGTCCTTCACCCGAAGGCTGGCTACTGCCAGGCTCAAAGGTCCCTCCCAGATGTCCTCTGCCTGGCCCGCCTCCCTCCATCTCCAGGGAAGCAGGATTCATCCTAGGCCTGATTTATTAGCCTCATCCTGGAATCATCCCAGATGCTGTCGCTGGTCTCATTTACTGACCTGCCTGAGGGCCGGAGAAGGAAATTCATTAGGCCGGGCAGAGCTGGCGGCCAGGCCCATCTGTCTGGGCATCTGTCCCCCTCCCCGCCCCCCTCTCTCCTCCCCTTCTAGCCTCTCCACCTGCAAGGGGAATTTTGTGCCTGCAGCCCTGCACAGGATCACCAGGGCAATGACACCACTGAGCCGCCGGGTCCCCAGAGGAGGATCCAGACCAAGAAGGAGGAGGCACCGAGCTCCCACAGAAGCTCCTTTGCAGTCAGCCGCCCGCACTGCATCCCCAGGCTGCCCTGACCCAGGAAACAAAGCATTTTCCATCGCGGATGTGGAACCCTCTCTCCCAGTAACTGACGGCAGGCACACCAGACCTGCCCGTTTGTATGCAAACAGTGTCTCCCTGAGCAAGTTGTATGGAAATGAGAACCTCCACACAGCCGGCTACCTTTAAAGCAGAAGACCAGAGGGCACTGCAGAAGCATTCTCATCCCAACATGGGGCAAGCAAGGTGATGTTAGGGAGTATCGGAATCAAAGCTTATTATTTTAGTATGTACTAAATACATTTTTAATTCAAATTTGTAATCAGCATAGCTAACCCTTGCTTACGTTAGTTACAATTGCTTTGACTAAAGCTTAAATAGGTATTTACATTTTTAAAAGCAGGTCAATATTTTTAGTGCTAAGTAAGTTAACGGTTGTAGAAGATGTACAGATACGGCAAAAATACCGGAGTTCGGCACACATTGTTTTAAAAGAACAGGGCAGTGAATGCATTGCCAAGGTTACATTCTTCTTGAGGTGGAGCAACCCTTGATTAAGCCAGCCTATTTCGTGGAGGGAAATTGCAACCCCAGGTAACTTGCTAAGCTGGCACCTGCTCTCCTCAGCCTGCAGAGGAGAAAGCACTTGAACCAGAAATTGCATGTGTGCAGTGACCCTAGAGTTTAAGCAAACATGGCCTCAGGCCTCGGTAAATGTTTAGCCTCAGTGACTGGCTGGCAGGGGGGCAAGGCCTGAGGACCTCTGTCCCTGACAGCTGGCACCATGGGAGCCAGCTGGGGCAAGGGGGGAGGGGAGGGAAAGCCTGGGTCCCTTCTCCTCCCCCTGGTGACCTCTTCTAATCTAAGGAGAGGTAAGGTGCTGAGACTCTTGGAGGCTGTAAGGAACAAATGAGGGGCAGTGTTTGCAGCTTCTTCTGTGTTGGTAATATCCCAGAGTCACACACACACACACACTCACTGAGCACAGTCATCTCCATTTGTATGCGCAGACACGTGGCCTACACACTCGCAAGTATACATTTACACGCAGACACACTGACTCCAACACAGAGCTGTAGATATAGACACACACACCCCACAAAAAATGTACACATAAAAACAGCAACACACCTTCATGCCATTTCATACACACATAGACACAATAACCATGCTCACAGTCACCTACATATATGTGTATACATGTTCATGCAGCGTTCACACAGAGCTAAACATGCAGGCAGACATGTCGGCCTGGGTATCCAGACACAGGCAAATACAGAGAGAAAGAAAGATACCACATACACAAAGAGACAAATGCACAAGGACACACAGCTATTTCCACACTTACATGCACATCCACAGATCCATTCTGACACACACAGGTGATCTCAAACATACACACACACACACACACACACACACAGAGGATGCAAATATATATTCCCAGCTGTAGTACAGAACAGCCCACCTTTGGCTTGGAAATGTCACATCAGACTAACAGGATCCATCTCTCACGTGTCCCTTCTGCTGCCAGCATCCCAGCTCATCCCAGCTCAGAAGCTGAGCCTGAGCCAGGTGTCTTGGTGCAGAGAGGAAGATACCCTTGCGCCCTTGTCACTCCCTTTCCCCAGCCCCACCAAGGAGCTCAGGGGCTGGAGGCATCAGAAGGAGACCACCCCTCTGCTATCCCAGAGGTTCCTGGGAGGCGCTGCTATCATACCAGGCCCGCCCCCCCACCCCACACAAGTCTTTGGCACATGGTTTGTATTAGACACTCCATCTGCTGGCACTCCGTCACAAGGACAGCGGAGAGAAGGGGGAACCAGAGACCATTTGGGGTAGTGGAGTCAAGCAGACCAGAGTTCAAGTGCTCCCTCTAGCGCTCCACAGCTGTGGATCCTGAGCAGGTCACTTCACCCCCCTAAACCTCAGTGTCCTCATCTATAAAGTGGGTGTGATGATAATAATACCTAGCTCAAAGAACAGCACCAAGGACTAAATTAGATAATGCACATAGAACCCCTAGCCCAGCTCTCATCACACAGTAAGTATGCAATAAACCAGGATTTCTCAACCTTGATGCTATGGACATCTGGGGCCAGATAATTCTTTGCTGTGTGTGTATGGATGGGGGCTGTCCTGTGCAGTGTAGGATATTTAGCAGCATCCCTGGCCTCTACCCACTAGATGCTAACAGCACCCCCATCCAAGTTGTGACAACAAAAAATGTCTCCAGATATTGCCCAAAGTCCCCTGGGGGGCAAAATCTCCCCATGTTGAGAATCACTGCTTTAAATCTTATTTATTTGAGAGGAGAGAGAGCGAGAGAGCAGGAGAGGGAGGAGGGGAAGGAGGGGGGAGGGACAGGGGGAGAAGCAGACTCCCCGCTGAGCGGGGAGCCCGATGCAGGACTTGATCCCAGGACCCTGGGATCATGACCTGAGCTGAAGGCAGATGCTTAACCGACTGAGCCACCCAGGCGCCCTGAGAATCACAGCTTTAAATGTTGACTCTTATTTTTGTTGTTGTTGTTACTATGACTATTACCATCATCATTAGTACCACATTAGCTATAAAGCAATCAGAACAGAAAGGGGACCCGGAGGGGAATAAGAAGATGCTCTTGCTCCAATAGTCACTTCCCTCCTCTCTCCACTTTCCGCGGCCCTTTCTCCTCTTTCGTTCCTGAAGCCGCCTCACCAGCCCAGATCTGGGCCTCCTGGGAAGAAGTGCAGGATGCACCTAACTTCTGGGTGAGCTTGGGTGGGGTCGGGGTGTGAGCGGCCAGGACCAGGGAAGTCAGAAGCAAAGAAAGCCACATGGGAAAGCAAAGGGGCACGACAAGTGACTTCTTGAAAAATAGCCTCATTGTATCTAAAAACACAAAATATTCGTATCTGTTGAGCAACTAATTAACACAGTTCAAAGTAAGGTGGCATAGACTTTGTAATTAAAAACAAAGGGGAAAGTAGCTGATATTTGGTTGTATGTATAACCCACTTAAAAAGAAGCCAAAATTTATGAACGTCTCGGAGTTATTCTGTTGTTAAAGTAGAGAATGCAAAGAAAATTGTCAGCAGACTAAATCAATCCCTCTCACCTCCTTTACCGAAACCTATAGGTTTCGAGCAAAAGAGTGCTCCACAGATGTATTGTTTAAGCCTTGACATACACCACACGATTATACCCATTTCAGAGAGAAGCAGAATGGGACTCCAAGAGGTGCAGCCACTCGCCCAAGGTTACAGGGACTCAAATCCAGGTCTGTATGACTCCAAAGCCGGAAAGAATTCAAAGTATCTGAAGCACTGAAAATAGGCCAGGGTGGCTGGAACATAGCGTGTGAGGGCCGGGTAATGGAGAGATTTGTAGGTCAGGGAGAGAAGCCTGGGTTTTATTAATGGTGCCCTGGGGAGCCACCAGCAGGTTTTTAAGCAGAGGAGTGACAAGGCCAGATCTGCATTTTTATAAAAATTCCTCTGGCCACCGTATCAAGAATAGATTGGAAAGGAGCAAGGGGGAATGCGGAGAGCGGTGGGAGGCTGTGGAGTGCAGCGCAGGTGCGCGAAGTTAACATACTCACAAGACGTTTAGGGAAAGCCACAGAATTTGGCAGTGGATTGAATGTGGAGCTTGAGGGAAAGGAAGAGAAGGAGAATCCCACGTTTCTGACTTCATCAACTGAGGAGAAAGAGGTGACGTTTGAAATCACTGAAGAAAAAGCGATTTGGTGGGGGGGGGGGAGCATTTTAATTAAATAGGCCTGCTGGTTTCCGTCCCAAGGGCCCGCATTCGAATAAAGGAGCAAGCACAAGCTGCATTAAGAGTCACCCCTTCATGCAAACTGACGCCCCACAGGCCTGCCCAGGCCTGTGTGAGCCCCCGTTAGGCTGCCAAGCTGAGACCCCTAGTGTGTCTGGTATTTATTGTTCATTGCTCTCGCCTTCTGTTAAAGCCCTCCAGTCCCCTGCCTTTTGGAAGGGCTGGAGAGAATCCTCAGATATCTATACAGGCCCATGAGCTACCGAAAATAGCTGTTTAGGTCTGTGAGAAATCGGGTAGCAGCCTTAAAAGCAACTGAATGTATTTCCCTGTCCCCTGAGCATGACCTGAATTATTTAATGATTTGCTTTCACTGAAAACAGTAGAATAGAGTGCTTCAGCCCATGACCTTTGGAGTCAGACAGATCTAGTTTGGAAGCCAGCCTCTGCCACATTAATAGCCGTGTGATCTTGGGAGAGGAAGCACGGGCCTGGCACATAGTAGGGTCTCAGTTGATGGAAGTTAGTAGTGATTTGGGGAAGCAGAGAAAAGAGAAGAGAATTTTAGCCGAAGGGGCACTTAGAGATCTTCCTGCCATTATATAGGTAGGGTAAACTGAGGCCTGGAGAGATTGAAGGATCCCCATTAGACATAAATGCCACAGCCAGACCCCCAGCCCAGTCCTGCCTCCAGGCCTCCTCTGGGAAGAGGTGTGCACACTGCTGGAGGCGGCAGGCCCCACACGCTGTGCATTTTCCGATGGTTGCAAGGTCCGCCCAGGGGGGTATGCCACAGGTTGGGTGGGGGTCACTCATTTGTACAGAGTAGACAGCACGATGTTCTGAAAAATATCTAAACTAGTTGCTTTAACTTGCAAATCATAAAAATCCAAATTTCTGAATTTGGGGGGAAACATCCGAAACCGTGGCCACCCTGGACGTGTGTTCCTCCACGGCAACAAGCCATTGGAGTTGACCTGGTGCTGCTCCTTCGGGCTGGCCCTGTGGTCTCCAGTTTGCCACAGTCCCCACCCCTCTCTACTGTCTCTGGGACACGACAGTCTGGTCACCTGCAGTCGACCATCAGGCTGGAGCTACCATGTTCTGAACATGTGGCCCACTTCCCTCCTTTATATGACCTGCCCTGTCCTGGGGGCATGTGTTTATGATTCTGGCCCTCGAGTGTCTCCTTTATTAAAAAATGTTTTAGTAGATAAAGCTGTATACATGCTCCAACCCCTCAGTGCCATGTTACCTGTTGTTATGTAATCCTGAGTCATCTCTCTCCAACTCTCCTGGCAACTGCGTTCCCTCTGAAATCTTCTTCCCCGCACCCATTTGGAAATAGAAAATCCTGCCTGTCTTTGTAGTTGGGCCTTTTCTCTGCATTCCCCACTTTTCCTCTTTTTTTTTCTTTTGGATCATGCCAAGCATTAAAGTCCTCATTCTTCCGGGTTCTTTCCCTTCCCCATCCCAAACACCCCCCCACCCCCACCCCACACCTGCCCACCAAGTGCCTCTCCTCCCCTCCTCCCTGCAGAAGCCCGGCCCAGTGCTCTGCCCAGCCCCCTCTGCAGCTCTGTGTGGTGTGCCCTTGCTTTCTGCATCTGGGGGCCCAGAGGATCCAAGGACAGACAGCATTGCTAAGTGCCATATTCACTGGGGGGCAAAGTGATTGGATTTTCTGAGTTCCCTGGAGTAGCCCAAGGATGATCACCAACCACCTATTCCCATGGGTTGCTCTGGATGGTGGGATAAAAGATCTTTACCTGCCTCCCCTCCACTTTTAGAGATGAATAAATGAGGATGTCCTGTCTGAGATATTTGGGGCATTCCCCTTTGATCCTCTATTTTGACCTTCACCACTTTCAAACTTGCCATGTCCTTCCAGCCAGCCTCCCCACCTCCGTTCCATATACTTCTGCCCCTTTTCCACCCTGCATCATGCTTGACCAGGTCTCTTGGCTGCTGAAACATCTTCAAGAGTTCCCTGTCATCTTCAAAATAAAGCTTAAGGCCTTGGCCAACCAGGTGGAGCCCACCAAACTTCCCAGCCTCATCTTTCACCTTCTCCATGAGCAGTGGGCACTCAGGCCAAGAAGCCAGGAGCTCTCACCTGGTCCTTCTACTTTGCTGGTGCTTCTTCCTCCAGCAGGACAACCCCTACTGATCCTTTGGGAATCAGCCTCGTCCCTGATCCTTTCCCACCGAAGTGGCTCCATTGCTTTGCACCCCTCTGTGCTCACAGCCCTCTGCTGTGGCCCGCCGGGCTGTTCTGTGTTTGTAGATCTGTTTCCCAGACTCTGAGGCTCTCATACAAGGACCCTCTGGTTTGTCTGTGTCCTTAGAACCTGGCACAGGGCCTGGCATGAGAAACAGCCACTAAAGACTGGAAGAACTGAAAACCAATACAGCACTGAGTTTCAATAAAGACATAGGCCGTTCACAGTTGAAAGCAGTTGTCCTTGTGTCTTTGAGAAGCTATCTCCTGTTTCACACATACGAGGGCAGTCCTTCAGTGGGATGATTGCCGGCCTTTCTCCACCCTTGCCAGCCAAAGGCCCTTCCCCTGCCCATTCCTCTCACAAGACTAGGCCCTTCCACCACTGGGTGCAAGACACTTGACCACAAAGTGCCTTGACTTACTACTGACCATCTTCTGGGTCAAGATCTTGCGACTCCACGTGGACAGTAAGTTCCTAAGGGCTAGTCTGCGGTACCCCTCCATCCATCCCTCCGTCCATCCAATCAAGCATCTACACTGTACCACACACTCCAACTGGGTGCTGGCGCTAAAATGGAAAGCAAAATCCAATGGCATTTCTGCCCTCACTTCAACTAACAGTGCAGTCTGGTGGTCTGGTCATGTAAACAGACAATTACAAATAACTGTAAAATATCAACCGTGACACATGCCTTGAAGGAGAAATCAGCAGTGCTATGAAGGCCTGTCCCAGGGAGAATGGTCCTGATGTGAGGGACAGGAAAGGGCCAGCATGGCGGCAGCAAGAAGGCGGGACAGTGTGGTAGAGGAGCAGGCACCTCGGAGCTGGGAGGCCATGACCAGGAGCCCTTTCTTTGGGTATTAGCAACAGGAAGACAATGGCCAATGTTTAGGCATCATGGTGCCCCTGAGGTGGCATCCTAAATGTTTCTTTGTTCATTCCTTTATACAAATATGCTTGATAAAACATGTGTATTTTCCCTGTGATGTCATTTTTTCTTATATAGTACAAAGTGTATATTTATATACCATACATGTCTGTCGATATATAAATACACACACACGTGCACCAGCACACGTGCATAGAGCTTCCTTCTGCTCCTTGACACGACCACATAAGGTAGTCAGTCGTCCACTGAAGTGCGTCGTCACCTTCTTGATTATATAACTATCACATCTTATATTTTCATATTATGTCATATACTTGATATTTATATAACTCTTCAGCGAGCGCAACTGCACCAGGAATCTTCTATGCATTGCCCCTACTCCTCACAAAAGCCCCACTGGTTATTTCTGTTTCCCCATTTCACAGATGTGGAGACTAAGGCTCAGGGATGTGAAGCCGCTTGCCCAGGGTCACACAGCCAGAAGTGGGGGAAGGCAGCGCTGGACGCCAGCTGTGCGTGATCCCACCCCCATGCTTTCTCCTTCCTAGCATTTCAGGGCTCAAAGGGACCTGAAAGAATGGCCAGACAGCTGGCTGAGTTAGGAGCCGCCTGTGGCTGCGAGAGTTTGCCTCTATTTCAAGAAAGAGCCATGCAGGGAGTGGGGACCATGACCGTGGCCACACAGACCAGCTGGGCTCTGGGGACTCGATGGAGCTGCCCAGCCATTGACAGGCCCAGCACAATAGATCGCTGACCCGGCAGTCAGAGGTGAGCCTCAGAGGTCACCGGCCCTTGGCCGAGGAGAAGCAGCACAGATCTATGATCCCTTTGCCCGTGGACCACACAGGGAGGGTGACAGGAGACTCTGAACTCAGATGGCCAACCTCAAAGCCCTCAGGGCATTTGTCCCTGGCCTCTGGGGTCACACTTAGACTCATATGCAACCAGCTAGGGTTGCGTGACTGACATTTGCTGGGCACTTTCACATCTTTCCACCCATCCCCATAGTGACCCTTCAAGAATAGTACTATTAATATCCCCAGTTAGGAAGAAAGGGAGGCTCAGAGAGGTTCAGTGTGTGCCCCAACTCAAACAGCTACTAGGTGGTAGAATTCCCCTCAGTAGACTTTAACCTCTATTCATTCAATAAACATTTATGGCACGTCTACATGCTCCAGGCACTGTTCTAGGCCTCTGGAATTCACAGCTAAACGAAACAGACAAAATCCCTGCCCTCGTGGAGCTCACATTCGAGCGACACAGTGCCAAAGCCCGTGCAGTCACTACTGAAAAAAATAAATAAAACTAAGACCCAGTTCTTGTCTTTGGGGAGTTTGAATTAGTGGAGGAGACACAGATACAGAACATCTCAAAGCACTGTGGAAAGTTCAGGCTGCCCTGACAGCTGTTAGTCGAGGGACTATGAGAACAGAGGGTGGGCATCAAGGAAGGATTCCTGGAGGAGGAGGTATTTGAAATGGTCCCTGCAGGATCAGCCAGGGACAAGAACATCCATCCAGGCTGAATTCACAGCTGGGGAAGTAGCCCAAACCTGGTCCCCCCCGGACCGCTGTGCTCTGAGACTCAACAAAGCTACCCAGACCTGACTTGCTCTCCCAAATACATCTTGAGTAAAGGCCCAGAAGCAAGAGGACGTCTTTGGGTCGGGAAACCCTACGTCTGGCTACAGTCAGGGTTTGACGTGGCTGAAGAAGAGAAGAGGAGCCCAGATGGCCTCAGGCTTTCCGGAAGTAGAATAAGTTTGATGGTTTCAAAGATGGCTCTGGGGCTGAGTAGAGGCCCAAGTGGAGGGGACAAGGATGGAAGCAGCAGGGAGGCCTGTAGGCATCCGGGCCATAGCGGGACTGGGAGGGGGCTACTCCAAGCCCAGTGCTCTGAAATTGTTTATCTTTTCAGAGGCAAAATTATCCTTGCTCATTAAAAACAAAAAACAAAACAAAAGAACAGGAAGAAGAAAGAAAAGGAAGAAAATAAAAGAAAAAAAAGAAGGAGAAAGCAAAGAGTGAAGGTAGGTGGGGAGAAACACCTCTAACAGCAAAATCAAGCCCAATGTTCTCTTTTTAAAATGTTTTATTATGAAATACTTCATACCAAGGAATGTATGCAGTTTCTATTAGGTTCTAAAGCATGATCATAAAACACCTGTGACCCCACCACTCAATGATGTAAGAACTGGAACCTGTTGAGGTGATCAGAGCTGAGGTGGGGTCTGCACTGATGCTCCATCCAGCACCCCCACCTTCCCCCCTCCTCCCCGCCTGCCACCCAACCAAGAGCTAACTTACACCCTGAATTTCATTTTGGTCTCTTTCTCTTCGTCTTTTCTGTTTACAACATATAAATGTGTCCCTAAACAATATAATGCTTTATTTGCTTGTTTTCAAGCTTTATTAAAACGGTACCTTAGGCCCTTCTGCCTCTTGCAGTTTTAAATCCAGCCTTATCTCCAGTCCACCATGTTGAAGCACGAAGCTGCAGTGATTTCGCTCTCATGAGTATATGGTATGTTCACTGTACGCATGTCCCCCACCTGCTTTATCTCTTCTCCTGCTGGTGAGCCTCTGGGCGGCGGCAAGCCGTGAGCCATCGCAAACAACACCACGCTAGGCTAGGCATTCCTGTGCATGCCTCCCAGAACACGCATGCACGAGTTTCTCTAGGAAACCTTGGGGGTGGACTCGCTGGGTTGTAGGGCCCAGTGCTCTTTCCGCTTCTCTGTCCCAAGCCGGGCCCAGCAGCCCCCACATCAGCATGCTGGAGCTGAGTGCGGCGGCCTGGTGCAGTCCCATTGCCCGGGACTCAGCAGGCCCCAGGGACGGCCCTCTTCCGCCAGCAAGACCAGCACTGCGCTCCTCCAGCTGCCTCCTAATTAGGTCACAAGAGAGTGTCAGTCTCTCACTCTGGGTTTGCTCCACTTCCTTCCAAGCTCGGGCCTAGGCAGGCTCTGTGCGCAAGCCTCTGGGTCCAAGGGAGACGGAATCCTACCAGCTATTGAGCTGGCCGCACACCGGGCACCATTCAAAGCACCTTCCCTATGTACTGACTAAATCTTCACAACTGACTGCACGAGGCGGGGACTACCGTAGCCCCATTGTCTAGATGAGAGAGTGAGGCACAGGAAGGCGGGAGCTTGCCCAGAGTAGCGCATGCTGCAAGGGGACGGCAAACCCAGGCAGCCGGGCTCCTGCCCTCCCCGCCATTCTGCTCATCTCCTGCAAGAGGGAGAGAGCTGCCTCCTGCCCATTGCTGAATCCCAAAGCATTCCTTTACATGCAAGGAAAAGAAACAGAACCTGAATGACTGTAAGCAGAAAGGGGGACTTCCTGGCTGACAGAAATAAATCCAGAAGCCAGGTAGGAAGCAGACCTCAGGGTCCACTGGGTCCCGGGGGGCAAACACTATCAGAAACCTCTCCATCCTCACCTTAACGTCCCTGTATGTGTGACCTTCTTTCTCTTAGCTCAAGAGGGGCAGGAACATGGCTTTGCCTTTTGACAGATCCACAAATTACTGTTAAAAAACAAAACACGAAAGCAGACAAACAACATAACCAGCAGGAAGGATGGTGATAGGCCCAGGAAGGGGTGCTGATGAGCTCAGGCTGGGCTACCCCAGCCTATAGCTACTAAGGCCGCATCTGTTCCCAGCAGGGGGACGGCACAGACACCCCTCGTCCACCATAGCTGAGGGCGGCACTGTGAGCAGGCCAACCCACCTGTGCTGATAGCGTCCTGTGCTACCAGGGCCCTGTCTGCGCTAAGCAATGGAATAAGCCTCAGGGGTCCCTGCCTCCTCTCTGGAAATTCATCATGGCATAGGTAGCTCTTCCTTTTTGAGGAGGCCAGGGTCATTACCCAGGACCCAACTAGGCTGCAAAGAACTCTTCTTTTAATAGCTTTCCATTTGGTACTCAGGGAAAAGAGGTTTCCACTTGATATTTTTAACCAACAGAACTTCCGTACACCTAACCCGTGGACAGCCCTGGGCCAGCTAAGGGAGTGTGGACATGATGCTCGCATGGTTCAGGGGAGCCACAGGGCCTTGGGAGGGGGCAACTAGGCCACTCAAGAAAGCCCAAGGAGGGGCATGTCCTTCCTCTTTAAGGGGAATGGGACTCAGGGCACAGGGAAGGGAAGCAGAAAGCAGGGCGGGCGACACATGACTTGACAGAAGAAAATGCTGCATGGGCTGGCCTGGCTCTTCGCTGCCTGCCTTCCCCCTAAAGCCCACCCAACCCTCACCTTGCCCTGGGATCTGGCCACCCCTGTGGACCCTGGCAAAGGCCTGATGTGTCCTCAGTGAAACCAGGTCAGAGAGCATTCGAGAAGAAACTCAGGGAGTCAAGCAGACGCAAATCTGGACAGCAGAACAAAGCCAACCTGTCGGCCAAGGAAACTCAATCCGATTATGCCCCGGAGCCCCTGTGGCCGGAGCAACCTTGTGACAGAGAAGAAAGGGCGCTTTCACATGGACCTGGCCCTGCCTGCTGGCAGAACAGGCCCTGCAGGGGCCCTGCCCTCTCTCTAAGCGGCCCCACGGGACCTGCTGGCCCCTCGGCCAGCCTGGGGGAGGGGGAGAAGGGACCCCTTCATCAGGCCTCCGAGGAGACGGGTAGTGGGAAAGAGATCGCAGGAAAAGCCACAGGCAATGAATGGCTTCAAGGTTAAGGCTCGGGAGATAAAAAAGACAGTGTGTGTTTGTCCTGGAAATTGGCTCATGGACAGATTAAATTTAGGAGTAACTGGGGCAGATACGCAGGGAAGCATGTTTCCTTAATGAGCCCGTCTTTATTTAACTGCTTAATCATTTACTGGGCCAAAAAATCTGGAGGTGACTCCAAAAGTCACCTCAATGAAGACAGTGATAGATTGAGCCCCGTCGGGCTGTTTCAAGGGCCCGGCTCCTACGACATCAGGTCCCTGCACCCACCATCCTTGTCATCATGATGGGACAGGGCTGGACTGCACTCACGCCCTGATAACCCCAGGTGGCACAGCTGCTTTGCTCCGGAACAGGTTCTCTTTGCCATACCATTGTCCTAACGGGGAGGTGACTGGGATGGGTAGTTAATCGGGGGGCTGCCTCCTCCTCCTGCCCTGATACCTCCTCCCTCCCTCCAGCTTGCTCCAGGAGTCCCCCAGCCTCCTGCCTTCCCTCCACTTCACTTCTCCTCCATCTACCTCCACCCATTCATTCCACAAAGGGTTTTCAAGCAACCAACATACAGTGTTCATGGTGTTAAAATGTGGTAGAGAAAGAGTCCAGTGAAGTGGCTGCTTCCGTGAAGCTTCTTACAGTCCAGTGGGGGAGGCAGACGGCAATCCAGTAATCTTACAATTTTATCATTATAAACTGCAACGAGGGCACTGATGAAAAAGTGAAAAAAAAAAAAAAACTGGGTTCAGGGGGAGGGGAGAGGAACAAACGGGTGGAGCACAGAGCATTTTTAGGGCAGGGAAGCTATTCTGCATGCTACTGTATTGGTGGATATAGATGCTATGCATTTGTCAAAACCCATAGAATGTACAACACAAAGAGTGAACCCTCATGTAACTAGGGACCTTAGTTAATAATATATTGGGATCGGCTCAGCAGTAATAATAAGCATACCACCCTAGTGCAAGATGCTCATAATAGGGAAATCTGGGAGAGTGGGGAGAGGGCGTACAAGTGAACTTTGTGCAATTTTTCTGCAAACCTAAAACTGCTCTGAAAACGTCTATTTGAAAAGGTGAAGACAATTCTAAAAGACTCTGATAGAGAGCCTCATCTACACTTGGGTGTTTGCAGGGGTGCTGCTTGAAACCACACTGTTTGGCCATTTTTTGTCCTGGTCACATTTCCCCTGCAGGGGGGCAGGAACCACTGTTTAGTTTTAGTGACGTGCAGCTCGTTGTCAGGCACTGCTCGACGGTTATGCTCGCTGTAGAAGTGGGAGAAGGGGTCCTGATCTAGGGGATGTACCGGAACCAAGATGGGGAGACAGGGGGAATGTGTATGGTTCAAAACAACAGAGCTAGCATCATAATTTATATTCTTGGAGAAAATCTTTTATTTCATAATGCAGAATGTGGGAAAGCTGAACAAAGTATTCTTGGCTGGTGGATGTGCATGAAATACTTATTATTGGGCCATGGAGAGGCAGAGCCTTGGAAGGGGGAGATTTTTGTGTTTAGCAAAAGAGGACATAGACTAGAAAGGGATGAGAATCACTGTCCTATCACATGTAAACTCACCACCACACGTGAGCAAGATGACATGATTCCCACTTTCCAGAAGAAGAAACTGAGGTTTAATAAGGGTAAGTCACATGCCCATACCACGCCGCTAAGAAGTCACAGAGGTAGAATTTGAACCCAACTGGACCCACAAATGCAGTAGCCATCACTGCTAATAGGGTGGTGCTGGGGGCTCTGCTGGACACCAGTGGCACTCCTGGAGAGACTGGAAGTCATGGGCTGTGAGTCAGAAGGTCAGCGGCTCACCCTCTGCCTGCAAGGTATGCATGGGATGCTGGCAGTGGGACCGGCATGGGCTGTGCCCCAGGAGACAGAGGGCCCTGCAATTTTGCTGCTGTCCAGAAGCCAGAGGTGGCAGCCCAGGACATAGAGTAAACCCTTCATTCATCTGGATGCTCCTAAGGCAGGACACTGTTTACCTGGCTTGGGCAGAGCCTGGTCCGGGCTGTCCTAGGGTCAAAAAAGGTTTGCAGAGCTAAGATGGCGGTGGGGGGGGGGGGGCGGGGGGCGGAGCGTACCTAACCTCGCTTAGCTAACTCTTCAGTGTTTCACATTATCTGGTGCTTTTTAAAAAGTGGGAGCTAATTAAGTCATGCAGTGGGTGATTTCAAATGCCTGTTTCCCTCTTCTAAAAGCCGGTCCTGGAGGACTTCCAAAAGGCTAAGTGTCATTCGCCAGGTTAGGGCAGGAAAACAAGTACTTGGGAACTTGGAGATGCAGGAGCTCAACCTTCCCCCACGGCGGACGTGCCCCCCCCGCTGCCCCACACGGCAGCTACTGGCCATGCGTGGCTATCACACACTGGAAATGCAGCTGCTATCCTGGAGGATCCGTATGCTTACTTTTATTTCATTTAAATCAGCTTAGATGGTGCCTGTCTTTGGGACTTCATGTCTCTGTGGATTCCCCATATATACAAACTTAAATTTTATTTTCCATTAAAAAAACAAACACATAAAAATTAATCCATTAATCAGCTTACGTTAAGGAGGCACATGTGGTAGACTGGCTGCCACTTGGGACGGTGCCGATTTCTCCCTCCTCTAGGCCAAATTCCTGTTCTCTCCAAAGCAGTGTGGCCAAAGCTCACCTCCCTAGCATGCTCCAGTTCGCTTCGTGCCTGCTGAACTGGCAGACAGCCTGGGGGGGAGGCTTGCAGGAGAATACCTGCGGCCCAGAGAGGAGAGGTGACTTGCCCAAGGCCTCTCAGCACAGAGGGGCGGAACGGGAATTGAGGCCCCTCAGAGGCCTCTGAGGCCGGAGCCCCATGCGGTTTCCAAGGAGGTCTTGCTTCCCACTTATGCCCTTGTACCCCAAGCTCCTGGCAGAAGACGCATTCGTTTTTCCAGGTCAGCCAGTGAGGCTGGCTGGCGGAGGGAGGCCAAGTACTTTGAGCTAGTACTTTGAGCTAGAAGATATAAATATTTGCACCAACAAACAAGCATATAGATCAAGCACCAGCCATGTGCCTGATGCTGTGCTGGCCTTGGGGATACAGCATGAGACACTGCAGACAGGCCCCCCCTGCAGCTCCAAGTTGGGCGAGAACATCCCAGGCACCTAGCTGTCCGAGCGGGAAGGCTGGTGCTTTGGAGTCAAGGGGATGAGTCAGGAAACCTCAACTCCCTACTATCCAATTTTCACAAGGTGCTCTGCACTTTAAAAAAAAAAAAGGAACAAAAGAAAAAAGTTTCAACCAACAAATATGCTTGGGAATCACTGAAAACAACACTTGTCCTGCAGGAGACTGACAAACGCTCACCAGTGTTTTAAGGAAAGGGACCAGGAGGAAGTCAGGGAAGTGGACAGAGACCTGGGTTTGGGGTTGGCATGCCTCACTCCTAAATCCTTTCTCTGTCCTCCTTACTGGCTGGGTTGCTTTTGGTGAGAGCCTCTCCAAGACTCAGTGTGTGCATCCATCAAATGGGAATGATGGGAACACTGCACCTTACATACAACAGTGTATGGGTCTGTGCCTGGCCTGGGGAGATGTTCCATGATCAGTTTCCTTTTCCTTCACTTGGCAGGAATATGGAGGGCAGGGAGTGGAGGAGAAGGAGGGGAGACTGATTAGGGATCGTCTGGCTGGCCAGTCTGGGCAGACCCCGATCACCACGTAAAAAAGAAGAGCCCCTATTTAACCGTCACCAGGTTCCCTGCAGAGCATGCAATACCATGCAACTGAGAGAAGCACAGACACTCTGCCCGGAGCTTCCCAGCTCCTCGCCTGCCCAAGTGCTGGCCCCTCCGGCTGCCCGTCCCAGCCTGGGGTACCGCCATGCAAGCACATGTTGGTTTCGAGGGGAGACCCAAGCAGCTCTCAGAAAGGACCGGCTGGCCTGTGCACATATTCTCTAATCAGGGGCCCACTGGGGCCCAGGCCAAGCCTGTAGGGGAACGTGACTCGGCTCCCGGGGCCCTGCGGGAGACAATGTGTTAGGAGCAAGCATGGATACCACTTCCTGTGCTCTTTCTGGTAGAGGCAAAAGCAAAATGTGACATCAGCCTCCCTGAGGCCATATCTTTGGGTGGCAAATCAGAGACCAGGGCTGAGTCCCAGCTCCGTGAGCTTCCTGCTGTGGACAAGGCACCTCCTTCAAATCCCACACACTAGCTAAGAGACTTCCAGAAAGCAAATCCAGCTATCCAAGTCTCTATTTCCCTTTCAGAAAAATGGGAATGGGAACACCTCCCCTGCTTGGGTGGTACCAAGTTTACAGTAGGTATTCCCTAGGTCAGCGGTTCTCCACGTTGGGGTCCCTGGACCAGCAGCATCAGCATCACCTGGGAATGCTCGAAATGCAAATTCTCGGGTTCTGCCCCAAATCCACTGAATTATAACTCTGGGGTGGGGCCCGGCAATTTGTGAGTATTAACGAGACCTCCAGGGGTTTCTGACCCTTGCTCAAGTTTGCTTTAAGTAGCTATCTGGGAGTTACTGATATTCTCAAAACCCCTTCCAGCTCCCAGTCTGACTGCTGGCGGAGGGCAGAGCTTGGGGTTAGACAGACCTGGGAGAAGTCTCTGTGTCTCTACTTGTAGCCGGTGGACTTGGGCAAGCCAGTAGCTCTCTGGGCCTCAGCTTCCTCATCTGTGAAATGGGAGTGACATTTGACTTTGCAGTAAGGCACCAGATACAATGATCTCGGTGTCTGGGATGCTGGAAGAGCTCAGTAACTCATAGTTACTACTACTGTTGTTGGTTTTCTTCTTAAACAATCAGGTACCAAGGATTTGTGTTCTTAAAAAAGGGTCAAGTTCCTCGGGCATGAATCCCTACCAACATCCCCCAAATAACGTTCCCATAAGGACTGGTGAGTAAATTGCTAAAGGGCCCTCTGCCACCCATCAGATGGGAAACTTTACGCGTTTGAATGAGGCCGAGGATTGCAATTACCCAGGATTACAAAGGAGGGCCTCGGACGCACCATATGGCCTGGGCCCAGTAGCCCCGTCATTCCGCGTGATCAGAGGCTCTCGTGTGAGATATTAACATAATATCCCTTCCAAAAGTGATTACAGAGTTGCAGGCAGCAGAATGTCATTTGGTGGCTGTGGCCCGCTCTCATCAGCAGCGATGACTAAACAAGCTAATCAAATCAGCACAAATTTGCACACGGGCCTGGCAGCTGGGCCTCGAAATCGCCGTGGCGAAGGCATAATCCCGCCGTAGGATGACTTGACTAACGTGCTCCCGGTGGGCAGCCTGGCAAGTCTGCGTGGCGAGGGTGGCTGCACCCACAGGCCACCACAGCATCGACCCTGGGAGGGACAGAGGCTGCCTCAGCAAACAGCAAAGCGGGAGGAGCAGGAAGGGCACGCACCCGTGCACCAGTCTCTCCAGGCCTGCAGTGTTACCGTGTGTGTGTGTGTAATGACAGAGAAAGAGGGACAGAGGGACCCTGGCTGTCACCTGCACCTTCCGTCACTGCCTGAGAACACGGACTCTGGAGGCCACCTCCATTCAAGTTTCAGTTTTGTCATTTGCTGTGTGTCTTTGAGCAAGATACTTAATGTCTCTGAGTTCAGTGTCCTCATTCAGAAAATGGGCATAGTGAATGTTCCAATCTCTTGAGGTTGTTGTGAGGATTAAATGAAATATTGTAAAGTTCATCCCATAATGTCTGACAGTGTTCAAGAAACAGCAGTTTATTATTATTATTATTGTTATTATATTGTGCAACAAACTTCACCGTGGGCCTTCAAGGTGCCAGGCCCCAGACTCTGGGGATGCCAAGTGAAGGATGGTGCTGTCCCTGCCTTCGAGGAGTGTGTAAGGCAATGGGGGTGCAAACAGGTAACTACGAATGACAATATCCCAGATGAGTGCTGTGAGGAAAGGGGGGGAGGTGCTGAGTGCACAGAGTGGGGCGCCCTGGCCTCGGGGACCCAGGAGATCATCCAAGAGGAGGTGACACTACAGCTGAGTTTGGGAGCACGAAGTGGGATTATGTAGGAGGACAACAGCAGAAGCAGAACCGGAAGTCAGAAATGGGCTCCTGGCTGGGCTTCGGGAGTCCCCTGGGAGGTAGCGGTGCCTGGCTGGGCTAGACCAGCGGGCGATCTGCCCAAACGCTGGGCTTCTCAAGTCTGAGACAAGATCAGAAGGCACAGCCACGTCCAGCAGAGCTGGGATAAAGGGACACTCTACTGGACAGCTGCATCCACCCAATCTGGGCTCCCAGGCAGGAGAGAAGGAGGTGTGGAAGGTGCCTCGCTGCATGCCTCTGGGCTAAGGCCCTTCCCAGCTGCAGCTCCATCCGCGGAGGAGGGGGGCGCCGGCTCAGTGCCCCCACCTTAGTCACCTCCTTTCTACTTCGCAGGCTGTCAAAGCCACAGAAGGCTACGCGATTCCTGACTTAATACCTGTCTCTAAAACTGCCCTCTTTTCAAAACTGAATTCACTAACTGAAACAAAAACTCTGTAACCCCACCATCACCAAGGAGTCAGTACCATTTGCCACAGAGAGAAGACAGCTGTGCAAATAAAATGAAAACAGAACAAGGTTACACACCTCTAGTTAGAGGCGACTGGTTCCTGAAGACTGGGTCTGGGCCTAGGGGTGAGGGGGTCAGGAGGAGACCAGGAAATGTTCTGAGAGGTGATAAAGATATCCCAGCACCAAGGTGGGACTCTCCTCATGTAATCACAAGGATGGAAGGAAAGTTGCAAAGGGAATAAATCCTCGCTGCTTAATTCAATGTTATCTAGCATCGGGGTGCAGACCGCCTCCCTGTTCCTGCGGAGCACAAGTACTCACCCCAGCTATGAGCCCCACACCGTAGGAAATGCTGGTCCCAGTGACCTCGAAAGCTGTTTCCAGCTATACAACTCTCCGGTGGCCTGAATTTATCAACTCTTTAGCACAGGTAGACATGACCAGACATGAACCACAGGCCGCTCCACCTGTCCTATCTGAGCTACTCCTGCCCAGTGGTGCAGACCGGGACGACCCGCCTGGGAGGGGCACTGCCCAGCCACGTGGCCCCTGGTGTGGCTCAGGGGACCGGACCACCCTCCCTCAGAAGATGGCTGTGCCCAGAGTGCTCTCTTCAGACTGTTGGTCAGACGCCTCTCAGGAAGGACCATCCTATCATCCTTCCCATGGCCCCAGCCTAGCAACACCTGTTTCCATGGCCTCCCTTAGCCCACCAGCCCAGCCCCACCCCCCACCTCCAACCCCAGCCCAGTGACTTCACCCCTGACCTCCAGAACAGAGGCAAAGCCCACAGGGGGCCGAGGCAGCCCCTGGTTTACCCTCGCGGCCGCCCTGAGCTGCCTCCTTCCGAACTCCCCAGCTACTTCCCTTTCTCAGAAAACCTGGCTTCAAATCCTCTCTCTGCCACTTGCCTGCTGGGGCCCTGGCCAGCTCACTTCACCTCTCTCAAACTCAGTTTCCTCATCTGTAGTAAAGACTGTAATATAACTGACCCCACATGGCTGTTTTGAGAATCAAATGAAATCATATTGGCAAGTGAATTTGTACACACAGCAAAATGCTGCTCACCCACCTAAACAAATGAATGCGTGAATCACTGAAAGAATGAATGAATGGACCTAGCCGACTTGCAGTGGACAGAGAACCAGATGTAAAACCTAGGGACCGGGGTTCCAGCTGGCAGGCCGCTTAACTCTGGGCAAGTCACTTTGTCTCATGGGCCTCAGTTCCCCCATCGCCAAGCAAGTCATCTGCGGATTAGGGCAGAGGTTGTTTCCGACTTTCCAAGGTCAGCTCTGATGCAGGGTGGGAGCCCAGCAAGCGTGCTTCTGCAAGCCCCTGGTCTACCCGCAGCACAGCGGACACCCATAATTTCTCCAGCACCAGGCAGGGTAGCCAGAAGGGGGGTTAGCTGAACGGGCAGGAAAAAGCAATCTCTGCCTTGCGGAAGAGTAGGCATAGCATCAAACGGTGCACGTAAAAAGACCCACCTGGCCACTTCCTAGATGTGTGACGATCTGAAGAAAGTATTGTGTTATGAGCCTCCACTTTCCTGATCAGTAAAATGGGGTTAACTTTACCATTCTCTCTGGCAGTGCAGGAGAACTGAATGAGAGTGCTGATTCTTACTACTTGCTGGTTCTCGCTGCATACACGTATCAAACTCTCAACAAGGCAAAACCCGTATTTCTTACATGTTTTATTATTATATTATTATAATCATTAATTATTTTTAATTATTTAATTATTACTATCCTGTCACACATAGCCTTCACAAAGGGTCCAAAGGCAGAAAGAACCTCAAGTGCAGCCACAGGATTTGGGGGTGCTCTGTCCTTCAGCCCCTTCTCCCAGCATAACTGGCATGGCCAAACCTGATGGGCCCCGAGGGAGAACAGAGGTGAGAGAGGAGGCAAGGCCTCAGGGTGGTGGTGGCCCTGGGCACCACCTGCTCCTTCTCAGCCCTGCCCTGGACGCCGGTGTGGAGACCCCCACCCCCTACCCACATCCCCTGTCCCCTCTGAGGCCCACATCACAATCTTAATGAGTAGAAATAGAGGTTGTGTAGACAGAAAAGTGTGTCTGCGAGCACACAGCACAGCGGTTACCAGTGCTAGACCAGAAAGGGGACCCCGAGTCTGAATCCGAGTGCCGCCACCCACCAACTCTGTGACCTGTGCAGACGACCCCACCCCTCTGTGCCGCCTCAGTTTCCTTCTCTGTAAAATGAGGACAGTGTCATGAAGATGACATTACATCACGCAGGGATCCTGATTACCAGTGTCTGGCTGCACATTTGAATCTCCTGGGGCCTGGGGAGGTCTGAAAACTCCAGTGCAGGGCCATACCCCAGACCAACTGCTCCAGACTCACTGGGGAATGGCAACCCGGGGTGGGGGGTGTTATTTAAAGCTCCCCAGGGGCCTCCAGTGTGGAGCCAGGGTTGAGAACCAGGGGCCTAAATCAAAAAGCACAAGCTCCAGGGTCAGACAGGCTTGAGCTGAAGTCCCAGCTCTGTTACTCGTAAGTGTAGCCCTGCACAAGGTGTAGGACTTTCCATTTGCAAAAAAATGGGCAGTAATACTATATCCTCGCAAGGATGAGATGATACAGAGACTCCCTGAGATGGCAGGTAAAAAGCACAGGGCCCAGCACTTACCAAGTTCTCCATAAATGAGAGCTGGTTACTACACAAGTCCTTCCTTCTGACACATTTATATACACAATGAAACATTAGGTGAATGCAGAGTCAAATACAAACATTCAGGACCAGAACATCTACTTATGTATTGCTTTTTTTTTATTTGCTTATTGGGTGTTGTTAAACCCCATCTTGTTTTAGGAAAAATGAAGACTGCCAGATCTATCTGCATGACAAATATTGTTGTTATTCAAAGTAGCACCTTTCATCAGCAAACAGGAATGCTTTACTGGCTTGGTTCTTCAGTGCTGTGTTTCTAGGAGGGTATCGCTGTGAGCCCCTTCCTGGGGCTCCCCGCAAATGAAGTCATACAGGGCAGACACCCTTTAACAGCTAGCTGCTCCTTCCCACATTCTCAGAAGGGCCCTCACGTGACCCCATGAGCTGTTGACCTGGTCTTTGGAAGAAGCTGCTTTTGGACCCCTGTCAATCTGCCCAGGCTAGAGAGTGAACAGCAGCTCAAAATCCACGGAGGAAGGAAGGAAGGAAGGAAGGAAGGAGGGAAGGAACGAATGTTCCAGAAAGGCCAGTGGGTGGAGGAGGACTCAGGAGAACTGGATTCCAGGCTCCCCACTCATGAAGCTCACTGGTAGTGTGGCTATGAGCTTCTTCTTCTGCCCCTCCCCCCACCAGCCTTAGCGTCCACCCTATAAAATGGAGGTGGCCCGTGCTGCCTGCCTACTTCACCTACTTTGCCTGTGGTTTCGAGGTGAGAAGCTGTGCAAGGGCACGTAGGTGTTTCCTGCGGCTGCTATAACAACCACAAACTGGGTGGCTTAAAATAATATTTATTCTCTCACTTTGAAATCAAGGTGTTCGCAGGGCCATGCTCTCTTGAAAGGTTCCAGGAGCGAACACTTGTTTCCTCTTCAAGCTTCTGGAGGCCACGGCATCCCTTGGCTCATGTCTGCACCACTCCAACCTCTACTCATAGCTATTGCCTCCTCTCTGGTGTTCTCTGGGTGTCCCTCATAGGGACACCTGTCATTGAATGAAGGGGCCATACAAATAATCCAGGACAATCTCCTCATCTCAAAATCCTTAACTGAATTACATCTGCAAAGACATTTTTTCCTAAAAAAGGTCATATTCACAGGTTCCAGGGATTAGGATGTGAGCATATCATCTGGGATGGGCCACCATTCAGCCCATTACAGATACCTGGTTAACCAGTTTGGAGTATTTTGAACTACGATCCATTGCTGGGGGATAATAGATTTCACAGCGCACACCAGCCTGGTGGGTTGGTGATGGTGGCCTGGAGAATAAGAGCATGCCATCACTGAGCACCTACTGTGTGTCAGGCAACCCGCTGACTGCTTTTCACAGTCTCTCTCATTTTAGCCCCACAGGAAGTAAGCCAAGCACTCTGGCCCCTCTTCCCCAGATGGGAAACCTGAGGCTCAGAGGGTTGAAGTACTTGGCCCAGGTCACTCACAGCATGTGTGGGCGGCGGGGGGACTGGAATTGGGATTTCAACTCAGGCAGATTCTGAGTCTACCAATGATGACAATCTGCATCCACTAAGCATGCAGGCCAGAAACGCTGGTTCCTCCTTCCCTATGGTCCTCATCAAGTTAGCATTGTTCTACTGATTCTAACTCCTGCAGAGTCCTCAAGTCTACGCCCACCTCTCCATCCCAGCATGATGCCCCAGTTCAGGCCTTCATCACCTTGCTCCTGGACCGCAGCCCAAGTATCCTTGACTGCTTTTTGGAGTTCTAGTATTTTCCCAGCTCCCTGCTCATTAAACCCACCCATCCCTCAACAGTTAATGTGAATTTAGGAAAACTGAAATTCCAGCCATATCATTTCCCTATTTATGACCCTTCAGGACCCATGGGTCTAAGTTCAAGCTCCTTAATTGTATGTACAGTACAGACCCCTGTCATCTGGCACCTTCTTTTCTGGCCTCACCTCATGCCCCTTCCTCAATCACACACCACGCTCCCCTAGCCCTGATCTGGCTGTAGCTCCCCACCTACAACATGTTGTTTGCACCTCAGGGCCTTTGCATATGCAAGTCTCCCTGCCTGGAACACTATCCCCTTCTTCTAGCCTCTTTTACTTCCAGCCAGCATACTCTTTGAGGGCAGGGACTGTGTCTGTTCACTGTTTTATCCCTGGTCTCAGCATAAAGCCTGCCTCATAATAGGCACTTCTGAATAATAAATGGACAATTTGAAGAAGCCCTTGGGTTGAACTCAGTACCCCTCTTCTGGGTTCCACAAGCACCGGTACCCCTCCTTGCAGCATTCTATTGAAATTCTCCATCTCCCCCACTAGCCTGTGAGCTCATCCAGGAGGCAGAGGCTCAATCTGAGATTACAGATCCAGGACCCCAAGGTGCTCCATGACATGCTGGTTAAGTTTACCCCAAGTTTTCTTTCTTGTTTTCAAAAATGTTTTAAAATTTGCTAATATTTCAGTATCACGTGATTTCAAAAAAATTCAAATTCAAGCTTTTCTTGAAAAATATCATGATCTGGCCACAGGGGCCTGAGTCCCTCCAGGACAAAGATGGGCCAGGGTTGAGGACCAGCTGCCCCTTCAGGCAGGACTCAGGCTCTCCAGTCCCCATAGGCCCAGCCGGCCCACTTCATGCATCTTTGTCACCTGCCTGGCCCTTTTGGCGTTTGAATTTTCTGGTCTCGGGACGCGTCATATTCATCTGAGAAACTCTCCTCGCCCCTGTGTACTTATTAGGTCTCTGCTATGTGGCATGCCTTATCTGCAAGGCCAAATAAGCCAACACTTCAGTTAAATTAAACCTGCTTTTCTTAGCAGAGAGAGAAAAAAGATCACTCGCAAGAGTCAAAGTGCCAATGAGATTTTTAAAAGCACGGGTTGTCCAAAGTCAGCACAGGCCTCCTCATAACGAGGCCACAAGGCTGGGTCCTCAGGGCAGTCCTTCTCCAGTTTTAATGTGTGCAGGAAACCTCTGGGATGGTGGGGGGAAGGGGTCTGTTAAAATGCAGATTCAGATCAGAGGGTCCAGGCAGGGCCCAAGACTCTGCATTCTAACAGGCCCCCAGGGGAAGACAACGCTGCTGGTCCCTGCACACTGACATCCCCACAACAGGCAAGAGAGACCCCACAGCTCAGGTCCCACCACCCCCGCTGCCTGCCTACCTGGAAAGAACATCTTCCAGGTCATTCAAGTGTTCTTGGGAAGACCACTTGCCAGGTGTCACCATGATAAAAGTAGGAAGCTCTTCCAGAATGCCTAACTATTTTGTTTGAGACCAGGAACGGAAAACATGGCAAGCAAGGGACACACGGGGTGGGGGGTGGGGGGGGGATGGCAGGGATCAGAGGTCTATGCCTTTGCAGCTGCCTTCCCCACTCCCCAAGGCTGACCCCCTTAAGTCCCCAAGTGGGTTAACTCAGATTGTGAGCCCATTTGGCATGCAGGATGCTCCCAGGGTGACCAAAAATTGAGGCCAAGTCAACCTTAGGCCCAAACCCCACTTGCAAGTTCATTTTTTTTTTTTTTTTTGAACAGCCTTCACATTCAAGCTCCTGTTCCCAGAGTATTACTTTTCCTGTCGGCAGAAGGGAAGGCCTTTGCCCTAGCACGTCGGGGATCTCAGAGGAAGCAGAAAGAAAACTGACACGCGCAGAACTGGTCCCAGGGGCTTCTCACACTGAGCTTGTAAACAGGAAGTTGCAGGTACACTCTGCAGGACACCCTGGAGTTGGCTGGTTTGTTTTGCAGCCATTGGGCTCATTCAGATAAACTGCGGAGACGATTATCAGACAGTCCCTGAGCCCGTTCGCAGCCCACCCCCAGCGCCGGCCAGCAATGCTTGGTGATAACAAAGCTGCTGGGCAAAGATCTGCACCCAGGGAGGGGGCAGGCGGCTGGGTGGTGCCACAGGCTGCCGGGATGTGCCCTCTGATTACTCTCCCTCACTTTCTCAAAAATCCGCTCGTGCCCTCCCGCCCCCACCAAAGGAAGCATTTCTAGGAGCCAGCCCCTGGATGGTGGCTGCAGCTGGTGTAGCTTTTCAGCAGCCGGCGAGAGGAGAAAGGGGAGATTCTGGGGTGCCCACTCTTGGCTTTCATTATTGTCCCATGTTTCCAAAGCGCCAGCTCCGGAGGGGGCTGGGACGAGAAGGGTTTGGGGATTTGTTCGGCCTAGGTATACATAAATAGCAGACAAACTGTCCTTTATCAGCTAGTTCCCAGGAAACAGGGAGAAAATTCTTCTCATGGCCAGATTATAAGAGAAGAGCCTCACCGTTCTGGGAGACAGCCCCCTCTTCTCCCCTCTCCCCTGCACAGGAACACTAAGTCACTGTTCCTGACACCCACCGGGAGGGACCCTGTGGCAGAGCAGGCGGGGAGGGCTGGGTGAGCTGGGCAGCTGCTGCCGGCCAGAGCGCAGAAATGCTTTCCCAGGAAAGGGGAGGTTACATAGCCTGCTGGGTACACTGGAAATTATTAACCACAGGGTAAGCAGAATCAAAAAAAGTAGAAAACTGGTTGTTGGCTTTACCAGGAGTTGTAAGCATGCTAGGAAGAAGAATGACAAATATATTTGAAGTATCTTTTTTCCCTGAACCAGGAAGAGGCATTTCCAATAATTCTGTCAAGTAAAGCACTCCAGTGTTCTCTCCTGCTGGTATTTCAAGGCTGGTTTTGTTATTTCTTCATGCAGATGGCCTAGGAAACACTCAATATATTTTTCTTTTCTTTCTTGCCCCCTCCCCGCTTTTTTTTTTTTTTTTTTTTTTGCTTCAAAGAACTTGAGTCTCTCTCATTTGTTCATTTCTTGTTTTCTTTCTCCTTTTGATTTAGATAAGACAGTGACTTTAAAGGGCCTTTAAGACTATTTACATCACCGGAGAGTTTGAGATTCTTTCTTCATGAAAATAGGTCCAACCTCCCGCAATCATTAACTAACACCATGGAGCATTTGCAGCACGTCTGGATCTGCGCCAGCGACTTACACCAGGGCTACTCTGAGGCTGACATGCAGCGGTTCTATTTGTAATCCTGTTTTTAATCAATGTTTTTTGTCTGTTATTGAGCTGTATGAGTTCTTCGTGTATTTTGGATATTAACCCCTTATTAGATAGATGGTTTGCAGATATTTTCTCCCATCCTGCTTCTTCATTTTGTTGATTGTTTCTTCGGCTGTGCGGAAGATTTTTAGTTTCACAGTCCCACTTGTTGATGTTTGGTGGTCTGGCAATCTGATTTCTGGGTATTTATCCAAAGGAGGTAAAAACAGGATCTCAAAAAGATATCTGCACCCCCATGTTCATTGCAGCATTATTCACAATGGCCAAGATATGGAAACAACCTGAGTGTCCATCAACAGATGAATGGATAAAGATGTGAGATATCACACACACACACACACACACACACACACACACACACACACACACACTGGAATACTACTCAGCCATGAGAAAGAAGGAAATCCTGCCATTTGCGACATGCACGATCCCTGAGGGTGTTCATAATGCTAAGTGAGATCAGTTTGAGAGAAACACAAATACCGTATGATATCCCTTATATGTGAAATCTAGACAAGCTGAACTCATAGAAACAGAGTAGAATGGTGGTAACCAGGGACTGGGGATGGGGGGAACTGGGAGATGCTGGTCAAAGGGCCCAAACTTGCAGTTAGCAGATGAGTAAGTTCTGGAGAGCTAATGTACAATATTGTGATTAGAGTCAATGCTACTATATTATATGCTTTAAAGTCACTAAGAAACTAGATCTTCAATGTCCTTGCTCCAAAAGAGAAATGATAATTATGTGATGTGATGGAGGTGTTAGCTAAACACTACGGGGGTAATCATATTGTAATAAATACCATAAATGTACCAAATCAATATGTGGTACACTTTAAACTTACACAATGTTATATCAATTCTATCTCAATTAAAAAAAGAAGACTGATGTGTGAACAAACCACCTGGACAGCCTGTCGAAACAGAGCCTGACTCAGTAGCTCTGGGGCCCCGGGAGTCTGCATTCCTAACTGCTCTGGCCCATACACTGAGTAGCAAAGCCTTTACCCCCAATTCCATCTAATCCTCATGTCAGGTTGGCAGAACTGGTTGTAGTAAAAGAACCTAAGGGTTTCTCCCTAGAAAAGGGAGGAAGACAGGCTTTAAGCAATCTTCAGTTTGGGAGCAGGAAGTGCTGATATGGAAAGGTGAGCAGATGTAGGTAAGACACCATGGGCAGGGACATGGCCAGGTTTGAGACATCCCCCCTGAGCTGTGAAACATGGGGGCTTCAGACTTTTGAGGCAGAAAGACAGTGCATGACAAGTGCACTTTGAAAACCACTGATATATTGTGGCTTTAAAAACAGACTATCCTGTAACAAAGAGGTTTGGAGAGATGTCTGGGGTCCTCAAACTTGGACTTGGACCAGGTCAGATATGCTATGGCTCCATTAAAGGTAGGCTGAGTCTTACTGACTTTAACACCTGCTAGCATTTTGAGGCTTGACTTAGTGATAATACTGTAACTTCTGGATTATTATTTTTTTACCACATGTGGCATTACTGAATCTACCCTGGTTGGTGTTGAGAGAAGCTGTGCCCTGGCTTGCTGGGTCTGGTCACCTGGAGACAGGATGCTCTCTGACTAACACTGCCAAATCCATGGTGAAATCTAACTCTTCATGAGAATTTAGATCTACTTTATCACAAAGTGCTTTTCACGCTTCATCTACTTAGCAAGTATCTAGTTATCAGTGATTCACCTCTTGCTAGAAGGATATCAGATGCCATTCAACATAAAAACCCATGACAAAAAAGAAAGACGCATGTCCATGGCTGGCACAAAATGATGAAATCCACCAGAATTGCATTTAGGGAAAGCTAGAGGAGTCGGGACAAATGTTTGAGGGACAGTGGGTGTTGGGTGTAGCTGACCAGGGCTGCTATTACAGAATTCCAGGGGCCATCTCCTGGAGCACTACTCCAGAATACACCATGAGTACTGCCCCCTGGGGTTATGCTCTACAGAGGTACTGAGGAGATCCCCCCAAACGGGGAATATTTTGTGACAAATGTGGTCCCTAAACGACATCCTGGCAAAGGTGGGTTTCCTGGAGGCGCTTTGTTTATGGAACCCCACGAATTTACAGATTCTGATACCATGAAGGGAGTGATATTCCTTTGCATGCTGAAGAGAGACAGGGCAGAGAGGGGAAACTAACTAGTGGTTAAAATCTTCAAGGTTTTGCTGTGAACTATTATGGGATGAGACTCTGCCCCCTGATTACACAAATCATCAGTAAAATCTATGCAAATGGATTTTTATGTGTGTGAGTAGCAGCAAGAGGGCCGGATTCTGAGTCCAGGCTGAGCCTGAGTCAGCACATATGAAAAAGGAATCATCAGACATGTAGTTTACATCAGTGACAGCACTTATTCATTCACTGAGCACCTACAGCATATACACAGTGAGGCAGGGACAGGGAACACATGTATTCTAAACAGACATGACTGAATTTTTTGTGTGTAGTAAAATATACATCACAGTATTTACCATCTTCCCCGTTCCTAAGTGTACAGTTTAGTGCATTAAGCACATTTATACTGTTGTGCAACCACCATCCATCTCTAGAACTCTTTCATCTTGTAAAACTGAAACTCGGTCCCCATTAAACAGTAGCTCCCTATTCCCCTTCCTTCAGCCCCTGGAAACCACATTCTACTTTGTCTCTATGAGCCTGCCTATTCCACATAACTCATATGTACTGAATGGCTGAGTGAATGAACTGGTATGCATTTGCAAGGTATGCTTTCTAGACATACAAAGATATATGTATGTGTATATACCAAATGTAGATGTATTTACACACACACACTATTCATACCTCTATGTCTGTATCCGTATCTTTATTTATATTTATCTATAAAACCCAAAGCAGGACATACTAATTTGTAAAGGGATACAGACCAAGATTTTCTTTCTGGCTCTGTATCCACAGAGGAACCCTAGTGGCAAAGCAATACTGTGTCTGAAGAAACAGAGGCCTAAGCGCACACAGCTACCCAGGTCCATCAGAGGCCAATTTCCTAACTGTACTACTTTTTAAAAATCTCAGCATAAACTATGAGGAAGGGGAAAATAAGAGCCAGAGAATATTAGAGTTAGAAAGTTCCTCAAGATTTTCTAGCCCAGAGTCAACAAAAAAGTATCCTACCACTCTCCCTTCCTTTACCCTTGGCAGCTATCACTAAATTCCAGTTGTCCAAGGGAAACATGCCGTCCCACTCCCTCTGACAATGATGAATACAAAATTGCATGTGATACAATTCTGACCACAGTCCTGCTGCAGGACTCTGGGGAAGGTTTGCTCACTCTTAAAATGAGAAACATAGAAAAAGCCAGTCTCTTTTTGCCTCTGGCAAAAAGTTGTTGCATCTAGTGTGATGACTGGGCTGTGGCAGCCACCTTGGCACTGTGAGGGAAGAGGCCTGGGGCAGGACTGACAGGCTAGGATGCCAGAGTGGTGGAACAGAAGGAAGCCAGATGCATGGTAACGTGGAGAACCGTGGAGTTAACCAGCCCTGGAGATATCCTCCCTGGATCATAGATCTTCCTTAGTGTTTAAGCCATTTTGAGTTGGGGTTTCTGTTACCTGCTACCCAAAGCATTGTAACTGGTATATGAGATTAGTTCCCATTTCCTCGTAGAGATTAAAACAGGTGTAGTCAAAGCTCTAGGCCTTTCCCAACTCCCAGACATGGCACTCCCACTCTCCCAGTTCCGTAAAGACAGTGCAGACCCTTATGTATAAGGGCAGCTGGGGGGCTCCACCAATACTAAAATGTGTTCCTGGTGCCTGAAACACCACTCTTAGGGAGGCATTGTTCTCTTTAGATATGCAAATGGTCCTGGGATGGAATAAATCCCCGAAGTGTGAAAGAACTAATCATATCTCTTTCTTCTTCCAAGAAACTTAGGCAGTGTATTCTTACCAGAGAAGCAGATGCCAAGACAGAAACGAATGTACAAGGGTTGTATTAAGGGAAATGCCAAGGCTTGGAGAGCAGTCAGACCAAGATGGAATGGAATTCTGAGTGAAGGAGAGGAGGGAAAACTGGGTAGGAAGGTCCTGGGCTGCTGTGCCATCTCAAAGGTTTGGTAGGGCCATCCGTGCGCCAAAGTCGCCTGTCAGAGGAGTTCTGTGTGGACAGGTCTGCCTTAGCATCCCGGCCTCGCTCAGTCATGGGGTAGGGGACAACACCTCTGCACAGATGCAGCTGGGGCCCTCGATCCCTTGGGCACCCTGAAAGCAAAGGACTATCCAGGCATTGGATGGCTTTCACAGGCAAACTGGAAAAACTGGGCTCCTGGGGTGGGGGAGAGGGAGATATGGGGGTCCAGCAGGGGGATCAAAGTCTGCGTGGTGGTCACGTGCCCTGCTCCACCCAGGCACTCAGTCCCCTCTTTCAGGGTAGCCAACTCTGCCCACCCAAGCTTCCCATGGGTACCTGGTTGTTGCCACTGATGGGGGAACTCCAGGGCATGATGTGGCGTGGGACAGGGTGGCACAAGAGAGAGCTGGGCTCACAACTTCCAGAAGCCATAAGCAACTGGATATTAGCGTCCCTCCAGATTTTTTTAAAAAGATTTTATTTAGGGGCACCTGGGTGGCTCAGTCAGTTCAGCATCTGCCTTAGGCTCAGGTCATGATCCCGGAGTCCTGGGATCAAGCCCGGCACCAGGCTCCCTGCTCAGTGGGGAGTCTGCTTCTATTTCTCCTTCTCCCTATGCCTGCCGCTCCCCCTGCTTGTGCTCTTTCTGTCAAATAAATAAAATCTTAAAAAGAAAAAGATTTTATTTATTTATTTGACAGAGAAAGCGAGAGCTTAAAAGGAGGAAGGGTGTGGCAGAGGGAGGGAGAAGCAGACTCCCCGCTGAGCAGGGAGCCAGATGCGGGGCTCGATCCCAGGACCCCTGAGATCATGACCTGAGCTGAAGGCAGATGCTGAACCGACTGAGCCACGCAGGCGCCCCAGTCCCTCCAGATCTGAGGCAATTTCACCCAGTTCTCACAGGCCAGGAGAACCCCAGCTGATCTCTGAGTTATCCTATTTGAAGGCTGTAAGCCCAGCTGCTGCATCCGAGGTACAAAACACAGTGGCGTAAAGGAGAGAGCAGTCGACTCGTCTGTGTGTCTGAGGGCAGGTGCAAGGCCGGGGCTGGGGCCCGGGCGCCCAGCTCTCTCACGGCTCTGCCCTCCCTAGAGCACGGCACATCATCTCGTCATCAGAACCGTACTGATGGAATCGCGCCTTGGCTGCGCACATACATGCCAGGCACTGTTCTAAATACTTTGTAGACAGTAATCCTTCAACCTATCTCCCTATGGGGTACATAATATTATCTCAATTTTACAGAAACCAAAGCCAAAGAGGTTTAATCACCAGCTCCGCAATCGGTGCTCTCGATGACCATGCCTGTCGGCAAGATGGAAGCAGGGAGGGCGGGAGGAGCGCAGGCCGGCCCACCCCTCCCCACCTGTTAAGGTCAGGAGCCCGACACCGTTTGTCAGATGGCCACGCTTGGTCACAAGGAACGCTGAGAAATAGTCTTTAGCTGGCGGGTGCAATGTATCCAGCACAATTTCTACTCCTCTGCCTGGAATGGCTCCCCCGAACTTTGTGCCCTGATTTATGCCATCATTACCACCATACAAGACTCGGTTCCCCTTCACTGGGAAGACCCACCCAGCCTACCCTGGATGGGTCAAATGCCCCACCTCCAGGCTCTCCTAAGCTTCTGGGATTCCTTCTATTTCAACCCTTTTCATTTGTTATCATAAGATCTCGCCTGGGCCCAACAGGCCTACAGATGTGGTGTGCTTGGCCTTCGTATTATTTTTTAAACTCAGGGGGAGAAAAAAATCACACAAAATTCCAAATACATATCTTTCCTTTAAAAATCATGAGGCATAGCAATACTGGGCAGCTATCCCTGCGTAGTAACAATTTTCGGGGCTGAGTCGCTCCCCAGTGCCTGTACAGAGGACATAGTTATGCTTTTCATGCAGACCCCACCCTTCCCTACTGTTTTACACCCTGTCTGCCTCATTCATGTATGCTGTTTGCCTGACCCCTGTAGGGAGCAATGATTGCAACCCTCCCCATGGGTTCCCTGGGGCCAGGTGTGCTCGTTGGGGTGTACCTGGCGCGTGGCACGCTGCACGTGCTCCAATATGTCTGCAGAGCGTGTGAACAGATGCACTGAAATATTCAGGATTAAATTGCATTGCAGCCCAGGCTTCCATTCCACCCACACTCTTCCCAACCCTCACCCCAAAGAATCTATATTTAATTGTCTTTGCAGAATCGGAGCCTGCAAGCCACTTCACGCTGGAGATTTAAACATCAGAAATGCGGCAGCTTGGCGCCCCGCGTGCTGCAGCCTATTAATAGCCGGGCTGCCTCTCCCCGGTGCTTCCTGGGCAGCTGCATTGTTCTTGGTGGCAGAGACGCAGAGGCAGCCTTCTAAGTGAGGCCTCTGCCTCGCCCCAACCCTCCCTGGTGCCCTTCCTCACCTCGCTTTCTCTGCCCAGAGCGCCTGCTGTCTATCCTGCAGGACGGTGGTTATTTATTTGTTTTTTGTCGGCACTAATCGGAGCGCTGGCGGCGGGAAATAAGAGGCCTGGCCCCCGAGAAAGTGCTTTATCGGGGCCTCCAGGGACAGTCCCGGGCTGCTTGCAGCGCCGGAGGTCACTGTCACCTTGGCCTTGAGGTGCCCTGTTTACGGAAGTGAAATGAAGAGATCAGTCCGGTGTCAGGGAGATGCTAATGGCAAAGAGCCGGGTGCAGGATTGGCTGGGCTGGGCCATTTCTTCCTTCCCAATTCCGCAGCACAAAGGCCCCAGTGACTTCGCAACTCCGATAAGAGGGCAATAGGCAAATGTCAGGTCCCTGATGGAATGCTCCTCTTGGCCTGGCTGCGGGGCCTTCGAGGCTGCCTCTCCGCCTTTCCACATCCCTCCCCACATCCATTCAACTGGAAGAAGGGTATCTGTTTGAAACACTGGCCCGTCCTTTCCCTATCTCTGGCAGGAAAGAAAGCCTTGTCCCTCGGGTCCCAAGGTCTAGAAGCACAATGAGAACCGGCATCATTAACCTCCAGCCGTAGATGGGAAAAACGGGGTGTGGACCACGGCTCGTCACTTAGGAGGATGGATGGGACTGGATTCTGGAGCAGAAAAAGAAACAGAGGAGCCCTGCTTCTCCCTGTGTGATAGATAGCTCAGCTCGTCACTTAGGAGGATGGATGGGACTGGATTCTGGAGCAGAAAAAGAAACAGAGGAGCCCTGCTTCTCCCTGTGTGATAGATAGCTCAGCTCGTCACTTAGGAGGATGGATGGGACTGGATTCTGGAGCAGAAAAAGAAACAGAGGAGCCCTGCTTCTCCCTGTGTGACAGATAGCTCAGCTGTGCAGCCTCTGCACGCTGGGCCTCATTAAGGAGTCACTACCTGAAACAGGACCCCAGCCTCATAAGGCCCAAGAGGAAATGGGCCTATTAGGTCTGTCTCCCAGGAGAGCAGCTGCTTTTCGAGTTCCTTCTATTGCTTTTCCAATGCGGGGGCTGACATCGGAGATGAGGATCCCCCCTTCCCAGAGTCGGGCGCTACCTCTGATAGAGCCGGCTGTGTTTCGGCCCCATGGTCTTCAGGCTGCCTCCCTTCAGCTGGCCCTCTTTTGAGCTCTTCAGTGAGAAGCTAAAGAGTTACTTTGGCTTGATTTGTCTTCCAAGTTTTTCTGCAAACTCTCCCGTTCCTCAATCAGTCCACCTGCTTGGATGCTTCAGGCTTTTCCTCCACCCTTGCCCTGCCAGGAGCCTTGCCCCGCTACTCTCAGAAGCTAGGCAACTCTCTCACCCGCTGACATGATTTCCGGGTAAAACAGCAAGAACATGATGATCTCTTACACATTTCCAGAACGAAGTTTAAATTATCCCCACCCTCAAAAGCCAACTGGGAAAGGGGCAGTGTTGAAAACGTGGTTTCATTTTTCCTACCACCACGGTGCTCACTGAAAGAAAAGCCTCCCTGGTTCCTTCCGAGCCCCAAAGCAGAACTTTGGTATCCATCGGCCACGCCAAGATCCTTTCTTTCCCGCAGGTCACTGACTCGGTGATCGTTTGGCGACCCAGCTGGTAGGACTGTGCAGAGCAGGGGTGCAGAGTCCTGGAGAGAGGGCGGCACTGGGACAGTGGTCACTGTGGTCTCACTTCTCATATTGCAGGGGCAATGGGGGGGGCATCCGGCCGTGGTCAGCACGGTGTGGTGTGTGGAGAAAATCACCCACATAAAGCTCGGGGAAAAACACTACCAAACGGAGTGGTCGCAAATTGTTTTCCCTTCTTCAGGAAATCAGGTGATGTCTGGAAAAACTGGCCCGGTGTATGTTTGGGTTTTCTGAGGATGGAGGGCTCCGCAGGACCACAGGTACTGGGGACTCATTGGGCGTAAGTGTGAGGACTCCACACTCATCCCTAGATGCTGGCTACCTTCCATTTGTGCCTTCGAGCCCCACCCCCAGACGGATTCCCAGCCCTGGAAGGTTGATCTCTCGGGACTGCATCAGCCAGTCTCTCTCGACCTCTGGCTTCTGGCTGAGTTTGCCCAATGGGAGGCTTTGAAAAGAAACCGGGAGGGAGGAGGAGGAGAGTTTGGGGTGTTTCTCCCCTGTTCCCACCTTCCTAAAGCACATGTCTCCAGCAGTTGTGTGTCCCTTCATACCTGGGGATGGTAATGCTTTCCACTACTGTTAGTTGTATCAGTTATCTATGGCTGCGTAACACATCACCCCAAACTTAGTGATTTGAAACAGTCCTCATTTACTTGCAGATAATTCTACAGTTTGAGCTCGACTTGCCTAGGTGGTCCTTCTGCTCATCAGATGATGGCAGCTCTGTGAGTGACTCCCTAAAGTACAAAGAATTTAAGAAGTCTGAATGCTACACAACATCACACACAATAAAATGGGCATGATTTGCTCCTTTTTGTGTGGTGTAATTGATAACCACTTTGGAATGCTGTGAATATGTAGGGCATAAGCACGTAGCATGTGTTACATGGATCCCTGTTTGTGTTGATTTCCATAGACAGCTAGGCATCAGGCCTCTGGCCTGGAACGCATCCCTGAAAATCAGACATGGAGTATATTATGTTGCCTTGCTCACGGTTCTAGAACGCATACCGTCACAGGTGCCCCAAGGGGCCTTTTTGGCATTCCAATGGGGGTTTGCTTTGACTATATGGTATGCTCAAGTCCTTCTCACTGGCCTGTTATTGCAGGACTGCTGGTGTTCATGAAAGACCTGTGCACACAGGTGAGTTACTGGGGCCCAGTTAGTAAAACATACTCCAGAGAACACTCAGCCTCCATCCAGCTTTCTACTGGATTGAGGCTTTCAACGTCCAGAATAAACAAAAACCCCAAAACATCTTCTTGAAGAAGGGTAGCATATTTGTTTTGTGGAAGGTGCCTTTTGTCACTGGAAGACAAACCCGTTCCACTCTCCCACGGGGAGCGCGACAGTAGCTTTCAGACCTGCAGCCCTGTTTCCTGCCATGTGCCCCTCCAATCCATTCTCCATCCAGAAGGCAGAGTGATGCTCTTAAAACACGAATCAGATCATCTGTCTCTCCCCTGCCACCAAAACTACCACAAAATATTCAGCATCCCTCCCAACCTCTTCCTATCATTGTGCCCACCTCTCTGACTTCATCTCCAGCCATTTCATCATGGCTCACCAGTCTCTGGCCACACCTGCTTTCTCACTGCTTCACAGATGTGCCAAGATCACTCCCTGCTCAGGTAAGTTGTGCTTGCTGTTCCCGCTACCTAGGATGCTGTTCCCCACAGATGTCTGCATGGCTGGCCCCTTCTCATCAGGCCTCACCTTGAATGTCACCTCCACAGAGAAGCCCTCCAGTCTTGCTCTTTCGCATCGCTTAGTTTCACTCTGATCACAGCACTTATCACTAGCCAGTATCTTTCTGGCTATTTGGTTGTGTACTTTCCTTCCCCTGTGAGAGGATAAGCTCCATGAGAGCAGCAGTACTGTCTGGGGTCACAGACATGACCCACCAATTCCGGGTCAGACTTCCAGCCGCAGCACCAGCCTGCTTCTTGAACAAGCGTGGGCATTTTCTCAGCAGCTTTGGACATCGGATCTCCTTCCTAAACCCTGTGGCTCAGCCAGCAGCAAGAGAGAAGGCTGGGTTGGGGACACAAGGGCACCCTCAGTCTTCAGAGATTACGGCAGCCCTCTAAGGAATGGAGCCACAGAGGAAGGCTGAGGATCAAGCCCGGGGGCTGACCCACTCAGTGGAAGCTGACCCTCTCCTGGACCGTGCCAACTCTCCGCATTTCACAAACTAGACAATCTCCCAGCCCTTGGAACGCCAGTGTCGCCTAGCTACAGAATTACCACGCAGATAGGGCTCGGGGGATGAAATTAGATTTCCCTTTGCAGAACAAAGACAAACACACTCCTCTAGCCCATCCTGGGAGAGCTGCATCAGGAGAGCCTGCTTCCGGGCCAGGCATTCAAAACCCATGGGCTGTCTTGCTTGCTTCAGCAGTTCCTGGCAAAGGGCAACAGAGTTCTCCAGCTTTGAAATCTAATTGCCTGCCATGGCTGTGAATCCCATCTCCAAAGGAAAAAAAAAAATTGTTTTTTTAGATGGTAGTAGAGGGTGGGAAGGGGTACAGTTCTCATGGAACTGGCCAAAATGAGTCCATTTAAGCTTTGGCATTATACCTTTTGGGGAGGCCAATTTTTAAAAAATTAGTCCGAGAAGCTCCTGTTTAAAAGAGAAAGATCCATAAATGCAGCTTCTGTCAGTAATGAGAAAATGGAAATCACAAGCAAGACCAGAAAACTCATTCCACCAGAATCTTAATGATCTCCAGAATAATTGTGCTGGTCTCTCAAATCAAGGAGTGGACAGTGACAGCTCTGGATTTTCATATGAGGGTCAGATGGGTTCATGTTTTTTTAATTGGGCTCATTTCTAAACCATGTGCTTGTCATGATGCCTTAATCCCTTCCCTGTCCCCCAGCAAAACTGCTTTCTCTCTCCTTGTCTCCCTCAAACAAATGCAGCTTCTCAAAGGGGGAAATGAGCTTTCCTCTCTCCCAAACAGATTTCTTATCATATGACTGCTCTGCTGTGGGTGAACTTGCATTTCTCTTGCATAAGAGAGCAATTTCCTGAAGGAAAAAAAAGGGGGGGGAATCAAACTGCTTGCTGCTCCTTGTTTTCCATATAAACGTCTTTAGCCTCAGCTCCCAAAGATAATGGGAAAGAAGAGTCTTGATTTCAGGAAGATAAGTACCGGTCTTTCAGATGGAAGTGGGATGTTTTCCTGCATTTGTTTTCTTCAGTGGGACTCGGGAGAAGGGACAAATTCGTGGACAATTTTAAGGGTTCTCCAAGCAACAGGACACCTTCTGGTAAAATCTCATAACAGGTGAAAGTTTAACAATGATTAACAAATTAGAAAATTCACCATATGGCTGAATATAAATTACAGCCTTCCTTTAGAATGCTTAAAACAAGGGATGAGATCTTAAAAGTAATAAAAATAATAATGAGCCCCGGGAATTAAAAAAGAAGTAAGTATAATCTCTCAAGTGCCCTCAGAGGTATGAAAGGTGACAGCAGCCATCAGTTAAATAAACAGTGTCAGGTCTGTCTTGGCCATTTCACTTCCCTTCTTGGTTCTGGCTACCAGCTTCGTGCCACCCAGAGAGCGCAGTGAGGCTCAGCTCTGTCAGCAGGGGTGGGGCGGGGTTCAGAGAAACCGGAAAGAGTGGGGGAAGGAGAAAGGGAAGGAGGAGACTACCATTCTACATTCATTCATTGATTTGATCAATACGTGTCACACCCCACTATGTTCCAGCTCACACTGGGTGCAAAGGAGACAATGGCAAACAAAGCAAGACGCCCCTCCAGATCTCTTGGAGCTCATAGAGAACCACATCAACACACAAATAAATGCAAGCTTGTCCCTTTGTTGACTACCACCAGGAGTACATGGGTACAAGCTCCTGTGTGCAGGAATAACCAAGAGATAAGACCAGTGCGGTGGGTCAAGACGTCGACCCTGGGTCATGGGGGAGGTTGGGGTGAACGTTCATGATGTTCGAGTGCCTTTCATAGGCCAGGTCCCAGCTAAGTGTTTTTATAGGTTTCATCTTATTCATTCCTCACACCAGCCCAGCGGGCAGCTGCTGTCAGAATCCTAGTATAGACGAGTATCCTCAGGCTTAGAGAGGCAGTGTTGGCCCAAGGCCACAGAGCTTCTTACACGGAAGAGCCCAGACCCAAATCCAGGTGGACCTGGCTCCAAGACGCCGAGCACCATCGCGCACAGAGTCTTCTCAGACGTGGTGGAGACAGGCGAGGCTGGCCTTCCCCTCTGCCTCCCTCAGGCCAGTGTGCACGGCGCACACCATCTCTGTCTCAGGCACGCTCACAGGCTGTCCATATACACTCACACACACTCCCTCCTTTGTCTACATATTCGCACGCACGCACGCACACACACACACACATCCTGCCCTCCTGTTCCCAGAAGCCAAGGTGACCAACTCTCAGCTTCACCCCCTCCCCTCCTCCCCAGTTGAAATGTTCCTTCAGGTCCTGTGTGTGACCGAGGCTAGGGGTGAAGTGAGGTGCTAAGCTCCCGCAAGGGTCGCAGCTGAGTGGCACAGAGAAGGGGGCAGTTGACCTGGACCTCAGAGCACGAACAGGTGATTGGCCCAGAAAGCAGAAAGAAATCGCTTTCCAGGCAGAGAAAGCTGTATGTGGAAAAGCACGGCAGTGTGAGAAGCAGGGCACATTTGGGAAAAGCAGGTGACGTCTCTGGGCTGGCCCAGATGTCCCCTGCTCTCCACGGCACCCCTCCCCCCAGCCTCGTCTCCTCTAGGATTCCCCATCCCAGCCGAGGCACTGCCAGCTCCCCAGGTGCACGAGCCACAAATACAGGCAGCACCCTGGCACCTGCCCACTCACTCGTCCAAACTGTCACCAAAGCCTCCTAAATATAGCCCGAATCTGCCCACTTCTCCGCCCCATCTTTGCCGCCGCCACCCTCCTTCCAGCACCCACCATCTCCTCCTGGACTACTGTCACAGCCTCCTGACAGTTCCCCCGCACCCACAGGGGTGCACCCACCACCCACCACCCTCTTCTCCCGGAGCAGCCTGTGTGACCTTCATTTCTGTGCATCGGACTCCCTGCTCTTCAGGACTCAGCTCAAACACTCTCCCCTGACAAAGACGCCCACCCCCGGACTAAGTCAGATGCCCTGTTTGGTGCTTCATGCCACACTGTTCTTTCTCTCCCTGATGCTCAGCAAAGTTGGCACTGCCACACAGCTGTGACTACTTGATCCGACACCTGGAGCTACAGGAGGGTAGGTCCTGTCACCACCACCCCCCCAGTCCCCGTGTGTAGTGGGCCTGCAGTAAATCTTTGTAGAATGGGTGGGGAGAGGCTACAGTGCTCAGAGGTGGGGCAGAGATGGGGAATGTGAGCGAGAGGGAGGGACAGATCCTGGGACAGTCTCAGTCACCACGCAGAGGGATGCAAGGGATGGCATCGGCAGTCCCCCGGTCAAGGGCAGGGTGCCGTGGCTCACTTCTTCCCCGGTGGGGGTGGGCTTTGGAAAGTGGCCGGCTGGCTGTGGGCTCACCGCAGGGCCCCTCCCTTCACTGGCAGGTTTGAGCTGCTGATGAAAGAAGCAGGCTGAGGGAAGGTTACTCGTTTGGGAGATGCTGACGCCTGCCACCAAAAGCCTGCCATGCACTGGGTGGCACCTCTGTCTCTCGCACATGCTTTGCTGCCCAAAGCTGCGCCCCAGAAGCTGGCACGGTGGGCCCGCACCTTCCTCGGGCTCCAGAAATCTGGGCCAGGCAGCTAGGGAAGACATGGGGGGAGGGGGCTCCTTCTTGATGGAGGAAGTCAGAGGAGAGTAAATAGAGCTGTGTGATGCTCGTAGCATTTCTGCCGCTGCCTGAGAGGCAAAGGGACAGGTGTTCTTACTCACGATGACTCCAGGCCACCGGGCCAACCAGAGACCCCTGGAAGTTCTGGCAGTGCAGCCAGAAAAGGGGAATCCTCAGACCATGGCCCAGCCAGAAACATACCAAGAAAAACATCTGTCCACTCCTTCATTCATTCAGCAAACACTCCCAGCATTCCCTCCATATCCAGGCCTAGTGCTGGTCCTGTCCTGATGGGACTTCGAGCTGGTGCAGGACATAAAGGCAGAGTGCTAGCAGAGCCTGGGCCCTAGGTGTGTTTTATTTGATCTTAAAAGAAAATGGCTTCCAACATAGAGAGTCAGGCAATTTTACATCAAAGTCTAGGTTTCTGGCTTCTTCTTGAAAAACAAGAAGATTCCATTATTACTTGGCATCAATTGCCTCAAGTGGGCACTGCCGCCCTCTTTGGATGGACATGAACTCTGCCGCTCATCACAGTAGCCATCACTCCCTGCAGACTGACCCTCATTTCATTTAGCTCCCTGGTCCCTGTAGCCTTCTGCAGCATCTGAGAAGGACAGACCGTCGTCAGATGACTCTCCAACTCTCCTGTCTGCGATGGGGAGGGCAGAAGAAAAGCACGGAGAGCTCTGCAACCAGAAGAGGGTTCCTGACATCCTGGGCTGACAGGGTCGGGCTCCCTCCCTCCACAGAACACAGGGGAGCCTCCTGTTGGCCCTGGTTTATCTGGGTCACCCAACCCTGTCCTCTGAGGCAGAGAAACTTCTAACTCTGTGATGTTCTAGAACCCAAGCCAGCTAGGTGGGGAATGAGTTGCAAGGGCCCCTTTCCCATGGTTCCAGCAAAAGTCTTTCAATGGACCTTCAGCAGGCTGACCTGGGCCATGTTCTCAACCCAGAATCATTCACTGTGGCCAAGGAGAAATGTTGGCCCAGCCCAGACCACATGGGATGAGACTAGAGAAGACATCTTTCCCCAAAGGAACAAGGTTCTGGTAGAACAGGACTTGGACGCTGGCCAAGCACGCACAGCAGATGTGAGTCGGTGTGTACATCTTTAGGCACACATCTCTATAATTACCTACCCCACTCGGCCAGCACCCATGCTCCTCACCTTTGCAGGCCCTCCAGGGCGTGCCATTCTGTCTTACACAAAAGCTTATGGAATTAAACTATAGTGATTGACATGATCTCAGCTGGAAAGACCCTAACATGTCTATTCATTTTCTATCTCTAAAAGCTCCCTGAGAGCAAGTCTGGCTTCTCTTTCTTTGGTGTCATCCATGGTCTACCATAGTGCTAGGCACTTGGGTGCCCAATAACTATTTCTAGACATCTTAGAGGACATCATGGAAAGAATTACAGACTTCCCAGATGGAGCTGGGTTTAAATTGAGGTTCCTTCCATCTCTCAGTAGCTGTGCCTTGGTCAAGGTATTGGTCAGGGTTCAAGTGGGGAGAAGGCCACTTAGGGGGCATGGAATCAGGGCTTTATTATCAGAGTTTGACCTTATACAGTGTGGGTGAAGGAAGGTCTGGATGGGGCCATGGGAGAATCGGAGCGCTCATTGGCCAGTTGAAGCTGAGTGGGACTAGGAAGGCGAGCTGTTCCCTCCACGGGTCTGCTGCAAGAGTCTGGGGGAGAAGAGTTGGAAATGGAGCCCAAAAGAGTAAAGGCCCACGGGTGCCACTGGTACCCCCTTATGTCACTGCCCCCACATCCATCGAGGTCACACACCTCAGAGAGTGTGGCCACTGCTCACCTCCACCTCCGGATTTTTGTGCACACGCCTCCTTTGGTCAGCTCACACCCAGAACCATGCAGGGAAGGGCATTCTGGACAACACAGGTTCAACCTGACCACGTCAACACAGTACAAACCACCACAGTCAGGTATTGGACCCCTCCGAGCAACCGTTTCTTCATCAGTGAAATGGGGCCCCAACAGGCAAACAACGATTTATTATAATTCTCATTTATATAACAATTATTATTTATTGTTATTTACTAACCGTTGCAAGAATTTTTGTTGCTTATGGAGCCTTTGACCCTTTCCTCTTACCATAGCAGTGCCTTCAAGAATTTCCATCCCTAGTAAGTCAGACAGAGAAGGACAAGTACTGTATGATCTCGCTTATAAGTGGAATCTAAAAATGGTGAACTCCTAGAAACAGAGGGTAGACTGATGTTTACCCAGGGGCTAGGAGGTGGGCGAAATGGGGAGTTGATGGTCTAAGGGCACAAACTGCCGGCTAGAAGTTGAGTAAGTTTCGGCGCATCTAATATACCACATGGTAACTATAGTTAGTATTACTGAACTTATACTTGCAAATTGTTATGAGAGTAAATCTTAAATGTTCTCACCATAACAACAGCATGGTAATTATGTGAGGTGAGGGATGTATTAATTAATCTTATCATGGTCAACATTTTGCAACATATGCACGTATCAAACCATCACATAGTACATCCTAGAACTCACACAAAGTTACATGTCAATTACATCTCAATAGAGCTGGAAAAAAGAAAGAATTTTCATTCTCAAAGCCATGGCAGTGGCCTCTGTGGGCAACCATGACTAAATTTAAGTCTCACATTTTAGACATTAATTACTGTCCCATAAGTGGCTTAATGTCTGCAGTGCTTGGCCTTTGGCAGAACCAGGTTCTTCCGCTCCAGGAGCCTGAATGGAGATCACTCCCATTTCCGCCTCAGCTTGTTTCTGGGGCTGTACTGGTAGGAGAATCAGATGGGTAGCAGGAGGTGCTCACCGTTCAGACCTAGTCACCACTTACAGCCTGGGGAGAGCCTCCCCTTCCTTGGGGAGCCTTGACTCCACAACTCCTAGCTACACCTTGCCTCCCCAAAGGATTGAATCAAATGAATGCCTTGCCAGGAAGCAACGACCTTCCAGTGACTTCAGAAAGCATCTTTCTCTGGGGACTGCAGAGCTGGCCCTTTAATGCCCTTGGGCTGTCTGCTGGATGGGGAGGGAGGTGTGGGGAAGAGGAAGGGAGAGGGGGGAAGTGAGAGAGAAAGAGAGAACAGTTGTGATACCATGGCAACGCTGAATACTGCAAAATGGATTTAATTTGAAGATTAATACTCAGGGAAACAGAAGGACAACTTTCCTGGGCTGCTCACAGGCCCCTGAAGGCTGGTTCAGATGAGAAGTGGGCTGCATGGGTTGAGACCGGGAGGAAGGGATCCATCTCCTCAGAGCTGGAGAAACTGAGGCTAGGAGAGGGGAAGGGACCAGTCTAAAGTCACCCAGTTTGTCAGCAGCAGCCCCGGCAAATGGGTCAATGGTTCCTTCGTTCATTTAGGCAACAAATATTTATTGAATGCCTACGATGTATCAGACACCATTCCAGGTGCTGGAGGTATGGAGTGCAATGAGTGCAAGGTCAACGGGTAGTACAGTAAATTGGTAAAACCTATCCTGTGCCAAGCTTGGTGCAAGTACATGCCTCTTTGTAGACACAACCCAAGCAGCTATGTTCCTGCAGCATAGGTGGGGAAACTGAGGCTTGAGGAGGCTCAGGTCCTTGCCAGGGTCATACACCCAGTCTGCCTGAACTCGGGGACCATGAGGTGCCTTTACCTCTTTGCCACATCACGGCCCATACACTTGGCTGGAGTGACTCTGAGCTCAAGGCTAAGAACGCCCAGTCCCCTGAGAGAGCTGGGTCCCTGGGGTCCCCGGGGCAAGTGCCGGGTCCTCTGTGGCACCTTGGAGATGGGCCTCAGGTTGCCACTGCTGCCCCCCTGAGCTCATGCCAGGCTCTCACCAAGAGGTAATGATCAGTGGTCAAGTGGCAACAGAGCTTGGCTGATCCCAACCCATCCCAACTTCATACACCTTTATTACTTTCAATACATACAAAAAAGTGGTAAGAGTGGCTGCCTGTGGAGAGAAGACTGGGCATGTGAGAAACAGGGCAAGAAAGGGGACTTTTCCATTATTAACAAAGGAATTATTTTTAAAATCTGCTGCATGAAAAATATAAATAACCATAAAAGTCTAAAGAACCGTAGACTATCCAGGTCGAAGAAGAAAACAGAGAAACGAAGGCTGAGGCTGGCCATCAGACAAGGTCAGGTATGAGCAGAGGCCTCTCTGCGGCCCCCGCAGGCCTGGCTCAGCCTCCTTGGGGAAGTCTTGCCTTCAGGTCCTGGACCCAGTGAGGGAGGTTATTCAGTGAGATGCTTTCTGCCTGGGATGGCACCACGGGGCCACTGGTATGCAGAGACTGTGACATCCTGCCAGACTGCCAGGGACCCCGCACCTGCGAGGGGCCAAGCTCCAGATGGGATACGGAGCCATGGCTGGCCAAGGCTACGAAATCAGGAGCTGCCTTCCTTTCCGTATGGAATTTCCCTGGCCGCCTTCCTCCCCCCGCCCACCCCCCAAGAAACAACAGCTTTTCACAGGATGACGCCAGCTCAGAGAAGCAAAAGCCAGTTGGGAGGTGGAAGATGGGCCAGGAGTCCCCAGTGAATTAGCTTAAGTATGAAAAAACCCTGCAACATCTTGAAACCACTTATGGAGCTTATAGTGAAAAAGAAATTGCTTTTTTTCTGCTGGAACAAAGCAGTGGGGATGTTTCCCTTTCTAGAGCTTAAACTAGGATGGTTCTTTTGAAAAAAAAAGTCAAAATTTGAGGTTCTATGGGTCAGATCTGGCATTCAAATGTCTTTTCCATCCCCCTTCCTCCCAACTCAACAAAACTAAGGTATTTGAATCCTTAGTGCTTTTGATGTACTGAAGGATCTGGTGGTCTTGGGCCAACGTACACATTTAGCAGCAATAGGCGGCGCTGTCTCTTTGAGTTGGGCATGCGCCCTCCTGACCACCACAGTCCACCCCAGCCCCTCCCTGTAAACCATAGCAGCTTACACCCCTCACACTGTGGCCACTGTTGTAGCCCCCACCTTGTGTCCTCACACCTAGCTCCTATGCCAAAGCCCTCAAAGAGAGTCTCACAAATCCAGTGCCTGGCTCTGAAATGCATCTCTGTGATTTTGCCAAATGGTTTGCCTTCCTCTTACTGATTTCCATCATTAAATGCTGGCCAAATCAGTTTCCCTGAGCACATCCTGGCTACAAGTCTGCTGCTCTACCGTCTAAGGACCATGTGATTTTAGGGAAGCTATTTATTTAAGGGCTCTGAGCCTCTGAGCCTCGACTTCCATGGGAATGATGTGAGGATAACATTTTATTATTATTATTACTATTTATGTTTCCCGATTTTGTAGGTTGACTGGGTGGTTCTTTTGCTTCACATGGTGCCAGCTGAGGTCCAGGGATGGCTCGGAGGTCCAAAGTGGCCTCGCTCACATGACTGGCAGTTAGCTCTAATTAGAGCTAGGAGCTCCGTGGAGTCGCTGGGTGGGAACTCTGGTTCTCCCCCATGCACCTCTCCACATGGCTGCCTGTGCTTCCTCATAGTGTGGCATGGAGGGGTGTTCCAAGAGGCAAAGACAGAAGCTACATTTCTCTAAAGGTCTGGAAGTTAACCAGCGTCACCTCCCTCACAATCTAATGATCATAACAGGTGCCAGCCCCAAGGATTGAAGGGGAGGGCAAACAGACTCTGCCTCTTGACATGGACATAGAAGGCCTCCTCAGAAAAAAGCATGGGAGGTAGGGAACATTTTTGCAGCCGCTTTGGAAACACAATGTCCAACTGATGAATTTCCACAGAGCCTAATACACTGAAGCCCTTTAACAATGTTAGTTTCACTCATTCATCCAGCCAGCCAGCCATTCATTCATCCCACACACATTCAGTAAGCACTTGTTGTCTGCCAGGCCTTAAACTAGGCACTGGGAAGATGAAGGTGGTTTTACCCACCAAGGAATTCATAGTTCTGGATGGGAAACAGTCAAGTAAAGTAGTAACTACAGCGCAACATGGTAACTGCTTTGCTAGAAGAATGCCCCGGGATTGGCAAGTGGACCCGCAGTGGACCAGTGGGAATCAGCCTGGGAGACTGGCTGGCTCTCCATGGAAAGAAAGGCTCTTTTTCACAGGGCTCTTAAGTTGGCAGCAGGATGCCTAGAGCTGCCGGATGCAGGCTTGCCATCACGTGGAATCTGCCAGTGGCCCTCCTGCCACGTATGGAAAGGACTTGTGACAGGTGTGTCAACCAAATTTCCCTTTTTTGCTAAAGTCATTTGGGTTCAGGTTTTACCTCACCTCCTATCAAAGGGAATCCCTACAAACACTGTTCCTGAGCACTCACAATCTAGTGAGATGCAGCAAATAATTATGTTTCCGTGGTATAAGGGATAACACAGAGATGTGCACGGGGTATGATGTAGGGAGGGACTGGGGTCATTTTCTTAGAGCCTGGTAAAGAAGTTCTGGAATGTTTCCTGGAGCAGGCCCCCACCCATATACCTACCACAGAGCTGGTCAAATTAGCAGATGCTCTGTATGCACCAGTGTGGAAGAAATGGCAGGGTCTTAAGACAAAACTAGTAGAGACCTGGTTATCCCTTTTTAAATCTGCCCCTTTCCTAACTTCCGAAAATCAAGGGTTTTTCAAATTGGCTGCCCTGGTGTCGTGTGACTGAAACAGAATCTCCTTAGTGAAAGCAGTCTTTTAATAGACCTCCAGAGGTTAATGGGCCTGACAGATCTTTGACATTTATTGGATTTTACGAGCTAGTGGATCCGACTCAGAAAGCTGATCAGATGTTCCAAATCGATGGCCCCTTTGGGGTGCTGCCTTCACACGAAGCCATAATGAGGTGACCTTGGACACCTGAGTCCAGGAATAACAGAGAATGTCAGAATCATAGGAATTCTAAACTGATCAAGGCCTACACGATGCCCTCAGGGTCCCTCTGGCCCCGAGATGCTCTGCCCACAGATTCTATCCTTGCACATTCCTTCCAGCTCACCCTGCCTGGACAGCTACAAGCACCAGTCCCCTTTCACAAAATCCCTTCCCTCATTCCGCAAACATTTGTGGACAAGCTTTGTTATAATGGCATTTAATAAACGAACATTTCCTGGACCACTGCTCTGCATCGGGCACAGTTCAGGCAGAGGCGACCCAGAGAAGATTGTGACATGTTCCTTCTCTTCTAGCAGCTTATAGTCCTCTGGGGAAGGCTTCCAGAGACCCAGATCCTGTTTGTGCCCCATGATGGGGCTGGCAGGGGGTGGGGGGGAAGCACAGAGAGAACAGGTGGTAGGGAAGAAGGCAAGCTGATCTGGAGGAGTAGGGAAGCCTCCCAAGTACAGGGCCTTGTGGGTTCTGAAAGCCAAGTAGGAGCTCACCAGGCTGGGAAGAAGAAAAAGGACATCCAGGTGGGGAAATGAGGAGGCTAACAAATACAGAAGCGCAGAGACACACAGATGCTGCCACTGGAGCATGCAGAACACAGCAAGCCTACCTCACTTTTCTCAGCTTGGCAAAAAGAAATCCTTAAGGGCTGGGAAGAGCAGGAAAAAGACATTCTCACATACGCTACTGGAAGGGGCGAGAATTACTATGAAGCTTTTTTGGAAATATTGGCAATGTCTGTTCAAATTTAAAATACACATGACCTCTGACCCAGAAATTCCACTTTTGGGACTTAACTTAGGTCTCTATATATTAAAATGAAATTCAGTTTAAGTTTAAATTAATTCAGTTTAAGTTTAAATTAATAAGAAAAAGTCCTCTACAGTTTCCCAGCTGCAGTGAACATGAGTTGTTTTTCCTGCCTAGCATCCCTTCTTTTGGAAAGAGCACCCTGATTTCCTTTGGGGAACAGCCCTTCCCACTTGGGTCCATGTGGGTTTATGGACCCATGGAGCAGGCTTCTTTATTCTGTGCTTTTCTTTATTCTGTGGCTCATCTTTGTCATAGAAATGCTAGGCAAACAGACACCCACTGTCTTGGGGGAAAGGGGAAGAAGATTTATTTGGGGGCCAATGGCTGTCCCTCTCTAAATCCCATGGTATAGAGGTCCCGGCCAGAGATGGGCAAATTTGCCTCCTAGGATCCATTGGTAACTGGTTATTTGTTTGGGTTGCTCATTTTGGGGAGAATTCTCCACCTCAGGAGTCTACCTGGTGAGCAGAGCCCACCTCCCACTATAGAAGTCAAAATTCACTTTCCAGCCTTCTCTATAGCTAGAAAGACAGCAGGTAAATTCAGCTGCTCCTAGCTCACATGCCCTCTCAGGATATGAACATGGCCACTACTGAGAAGCAGGGACTGCAGGGAATCCATGCCCGCAAGGGTGGTGCCCAGGAGCTGAATCAGGTTTTCAGAGGCAGCATCAGCCCCCAGAGCCAGGGCCCAGCCCTGCCAGTGGGGGTGATGCTGGGGGCAGTGTGTGTGCCCAGCAGAGGGACAGCTGTATAGTTTGGGAAGTTGTTCCTTGCTGAGTGATCTCCGAGCCCAAGTGTCTGGCCCGCCGAACGACTCTCAAAGCTGCCCCACAAACCTTTAAGAAATATATGTCTGCTTCCACTGGCCCAGTTTGGTTCCTATCTCCAAGTATGGAATAGAGATGCAGAGCCAGCCATGAGCAAGAGGATGCAAAAATGATGAGGTTCTCCAGAGCTCACTTCACCCATCTTGGACTGCAGCCTGACCCCAGGAGACTGATGAAGAACCTGAGTTCTGAGGGAAGGATGGGGCCAGGAGACAGATTCTGACCATTCTGCTAAATTGGGTGACTGGGGCTTTGATGTGTGTGGTGAAAAGACAAATGACCTCTTTTGCGCACCTGGCTGGGGAAAAAGTGATACCCATTACCCTTCAATACTTGAATAACTACATCTTCAGAGGTGAAATTCAGGCACTTGTGGTTAGCTAAAGGGCAGGTGAGGGAAGGACGGGAAAATGTGGGACAATGGAGCCCATCCCACTGGGAAAAGGATAAATTGATCACCTACTCCACCCACTGGTTCTGGGGCTCAGTGAAGCGGATACAGGTTAAACTGAATGCTACGGGCTCCTCAGGAAGAAGAGGGTAGAGTGCTCCCGGCGTTCAGAGGCCCCAGTTCCCCCTGGCTGAAGCTTCTGGGCCAGCACAAGCCACAAAGTCAGGCTTCCCTAAAGCCTCAGGCTTTACAAACTCAGGGCCTGGTGAATTCCAGACATTCTGAGTAGCTGCATGGATCACACACCCCGTGTTTCAGCTAGGAAAGCCCTTGGGAGGGCCTTCTGGAATCCAACTTATTTGTCCGTAGGTGGTTTTGAGATTTCCAGCAGAGAATCGGGGTCTTAATTCAGAGAGGCCGAGCATATACATTTAAAATGCCAATAAGCAAAAGTTCATTATTGATATGCCAAGAGAAAGGCAGCCAGCCCACACAGAACTCCTCAGCTCTCAATTTACGACTGCGGCCAACTTCTGAACTTCAGGTCCTCCTACGAGGCTGAGGTTGAGGGCCTTGCCTCAAGGAATTCAGTTGTGTTCTGGGCTATTCTAACATTGGCTGTTCTGATGTTGGCACAGCTCTGTGAATCAACTAAAAACCATTAACTTGCATGCTTTAAAAAGGCAGATTGCGTGGCATGTGAATTCTATCTCCATAAAGTTGTTACCACGCTGCACAAAAGGAGCATGCAGGGGCAGGCTGGGTGTGACTCTCAGCCCTACTAGGTGCTAGCTGCCAGGCTGGAAGCTGATTACGACACCTGCCTGAGCTCGGTTTCTGAATCCCTAAACTGAGCAAATGGGATCAAATCACACTCATGTCATGGAATCAATATAAAGGGGAAATGAGAGCTCTCTGCCCGATCCATGGGCCACACTCGGTAAATGTGTGTGCCCTGTCAAGTCCCTGCTATGTACCAGACCCTGGGGACACAGGGACAAATGAGACTTTGCTCCTGCCTTCAAGGAAAAGGCACTTTAGGGTAGGAGACAGGCAGGGACATTGTATCAGTACTGTGATTCAGGGACAGACTACGCAGGTGAGGGGAACCAGAGGGCTCAGGGAGGATAGATATTGCTCCTTAGACATCTTCCCTGGCCTCCAATCCCCGCAAGCCAGGACCTTCTGCCTCGTCACCCTCCTTTGCTCTCGCCACGGCACCATCTAAGCGGATTCTTGTTCATTTACTTGCACGCTTCCTTCATGCCTGTGTCTCTCTAGCTGGACTGGCGGCTCGGTGAGAGCAGAGCCCTTGTCTGCCTCAGCCTCCAGTGGCCACAACAGTGTCCCGTACTTAGGAGACACTTGACAAATATTTGTTGAACAAAAGAAAGCATCAGGATGAGGCCTGGAGGGTAAGTAGGAATTCGCCAAGCCAAGAAGCCAGAATGGGAGTGCCAAGCAGAGACAGCAGCAACCAGAGCGTCCGAACTGTAGGCTGCATGGCGTGAGGAGGGGGACAAGAGAGAAGTGGCAGGAGAGGCCGCTGGAGACCCAAGTGGGGCAGCCCCAAGACGAGACTGGGCCCTCACTCTGGAGTGTGGTGTAGGGGGGGTCTCTAACCACTACCGAGATCCCCTCTCTGCTGGCTTCAGTCTGTGAAAACCCGCACAGATCCCCGGTCGTCCTGCTGAGTGCAGCCCTTGCGTTTCTATAGTAACCGTCACCATGGCACCAGAGGCCTGGATCCAACTTCTGGCACCACTGAGGCCCTGAGCTCCTGTCCCCCTCCCCAGCAGCCTCCATCCCACAACACAGAAAGGAGACACGGCGGGGCACCACCCTGGGGACGTACAAGGAGGGCTGTGGCCAGATGCAGGGCACAGGGTGACAGGATTAAACATCAGGTATGTCACCACAGACCTACCTGCCAAGGGCAGACACAGACTGAACATTTACTCGCAAGTTGGGTTTCACCGCTTTGCTCGGACAGGGGGTGGGGAGTTGGGTTTCAACATGCAGCAAGCGCTGGGGCAGACGGGCCTCTGTGTGGGCTGGCAGGGTGGGGCATGGCGCTCAGGGCAGGCCTGGGAAACCCCAGCTCCTTGGGGCTCCTGGACCTGTGGTCTCTCCGAGCCTCACTCTCCCATCTGCAAAATGGGAAGGATAAACAATGATCCCCTCAGCTCACTGCAGGTATCAGAGAAATAAGCACGGTGCCCCACACCTGGCAGGTACTTGACAAATATCTGGCGAGGGAATTTGCACGTAAGATAAAAAAATGAATGTCATCTCTGTCGGTCAACAAAACTGTGACTCCCAGTTCCCTTTTCTCTCCCCTTCCTGATCCACACTCTGTTCAGACCCAATTCTGTTACATGAGTGTCAGATCATCTGTCCTCTGCCATCCCCCCAGGCTCTCGGAGGGGGTAATCACAGGTTTCTGAGTCACAGACCTGTGTTCTAATCCAGCTGCTCACTGGCCTTGTGACCCCGGGCAAGTTGAGTCACTTCTCAACTGTCTGCTCTCACTGAGATCCCTTTAGTTGCAAGACTCAGAAATCCAACCAGGCTGGCTTAAGCCCAAAGGACAGCTGAGGTCAGGGTTGCAGATTTAACAAATAAAAATAGAGGATGACCAGTTAAATGTGAATTTCAGATAAACAACAACTAATTTTCTATACAGGTAGTTCTCAAATTTTGCACGGGGTATACTTATGCTAAAAAATACCACACTCAGTGTATCAGAAACTCAGATTTAACTGGCCAACCTGTATCCTATCTGGCAGGCCTAGGTGGGGTGGGTACTTATTAACTCATGGAACAAGCTGGATCTGGGAGGTCAAGTAACACCATGAGGATTCTCTCTCTCCTCCTGCTCCCATCTCTGGGCTTTGCTTTCTGCAGCCTCAAGGAGGACTGGTTATAGAGAAGATCCTCCCTCCTCCTTTCCTTCCTCCCTCGCCCATCCTGTGCCCATGCTGGCCCCGTACCTCTCGTCTACCACACTCTTCCCTGCCCTAGAATGTGCCACCCATCAGGGCTCAGCAGCTTCAGATCTGTCCCTCACCTCTCACGGCCTCCCTCAGCCTCTCTGGGCCCCACCAATACGCTGGGCCCTCGGCCCTGGGGTCTTCACACATGCTCTTCCCCTCCCAGGAGTGCCCTGCCTTTCTCCTCTTCCACCCACTGCTTCTGTTTATCCGCTCCGATCACAGTGGACACAGCAGCTCTTCAAAGGTCACCTCTGACCTGGGCATCCAAAGCCGGCTCTCCGCATTTAAGCCATTTTGGCTCTGGGCTTCAGTTTCCCAATCTGTTGGGTGAGGGGACTGGACCAGCCACCGGCTGCAAACTCCAATGACACGAGAGTTTGGGCCAGCACTTTAAATAAAGACCACAGCCCTGTTAGAAGGCAGCAGGAGTAACTGAACTCTGGCCCCTTGTCAGGTAGAAAAGCAGACCCAGTATTGCCAATGCTTCTGATTTTCCCAAAGAAGAAATCTCGATATGAATGGAAAACTCTCAATTTTGAGTAGTCATCCCCCCATTTGTGACCTCTAGACTAGACTGTCAGCCCTGCAATCTAGGAATCACCTAAATTCTGGGAACCACAGGCATGAGATACCTGAGAGGGTTATTTAAGATGCATTCTCTGGCCACATCTAGAATCTCTGAGCCAGCACCTCAGAATCTGCATCTTAGCAAGCATCCTTAGGTGCTTATGCTTACTAAAATTTAAGAACTACAAATCCTAGATTTCCCATTTTAATGGGGTCTCACCTTCCATCTACATCCATTACAATGGGGGGTGGGAGCACCTTCCCTTTCACTTTTTCTCCGCAGACATGCCAACCCCTCACCCCATGACCCTAACCCTAACCCTTGGAACAGAGCAGGCAGCGGTGCCGGAACTTGCTGGAGCAGGAGCTCCTGCCGCCTGCCCATCACTGTGCCAGCTCCACCCCTACAACGTGGAGGCAGGGATCACAGAGGGGTGGTCACTTGCCCGAGGTCACAGAGCCATCAGCAGGGGACCCGGGGGCTCAAATCCCAGTCTGTACATCAGAGCACCAGGCCAAACTCTCTCTCTCCCCAGGTAGAAACAGACAGAAGGTCATCGTCATGTTGAAAGAAGACTGTTGGTTCAGAGTCCCTCTTACTTCCTGATCAGCACTGTGTGATCTTCCTGATCGCACAAGGAACACAAAGGGCTGATCACTTTATGACAGGGTCACAAGGAGGGGAGGAGGAGAGTGTGTGGCTTTGATGCGAGGAGATGGCTCCTGGGGACAAAATAAGGCTCTGCAGATATGCGCTCTCATAGACCCCTCACAGACCCAGGGATGGTGGCTGCCTGCTTCTGTCCTTCCCCACCCAGCCCTCACAGCCTCCTCCCATCAGGTTTAGCTTGAGCTAAGTAGGATCATGGCAAAGTCTTAAATCACAGGCCCATGCACCTGGCAGCTGGGGGGGTCCCATGGCACTTTGCTGCAGTTTCCTTCTCTGGCTACATTTGCCTGGATCAGTGCACATGCCTCTCATCGGGCAGCAGTTCAGGGATGTGCGGACTCCCAGTGAACATCTGTGTACCTCTAACAGAACAGAAGTGTCTTATTGCCCCCGATGTGCTGTGGGAACGGAGCCAAGTGAGAGGTGACTCACCTGGGGGGGAATCGGGGAAAACTCTGTGAAGGAAGTGGCCGTGAAGTGAGGCTGGGAAAGGTGTGTCAGATCAGAGCCACACAGACAAGAGAGGGCAGGGGCATTCTCTGTGGCATACACTGTGGGCTAAGGAATGCAGGCGGGTTCCAGCCCTGCAGATCCTGCCTCCCCAGCACTTCCTGTTCCCTTAAACGCAGCACATCTCAAACTAGTCATCTGTATACCCCCCTCGCGTATTTGCCTCACGTTTTTCTTTACCTCGGCATACCGATTTTTATCAAACTTATGTTAAGAAGAATATTTCTCCTACAACAGTAATTAAAAAATAGATTTCGGGGGCGCCTGGGTGGCTCAGTCGTTAAGCATCTGCCTTCGGCTCGGGTCATGGTCCCAGGGTCCTGGGATCGAGCCCCGCATCGGGCTCCCTGCTCGGCGGGAAGCCTGCTTCTCCCTCTCCCACTCCCCCTGCTGTGTTCCCTCTTTCGTTGTGTCTCTCTCTCTGTCAAATAAATAAATAAAATCTTTTAAAAAAATAAAAATAAAAATAGATTTCGCTTATAAATAGTTGGTCACTAGAAAAATAAAAACATTCAAAGCAAGATAATGCTACTGAAATCCAGCCACGGTTCTGCCACCCGGGGAGGTGCCGAGTCCGCAGCCTGCGCTCTCATCATTAAAAAGAGAGAACAGCAAGTGTTAGAGAGGCATTAGGGATACCCCAGCACCAGCCTCAGACTTTCCGCTTGAGATAATCAGGATTGAGACGGGATGGAAATAAGAGAGATACTTGCTTTAATGCTTCATGTCCCCCACTAAAGAAACCCTAGATACTAGGGTCCCCACACTTTGAGAAACTCTGTCCCAGCCAAATCCCGAGCCAGCCCCAAACCGCATGTGTGCCTCCATGGTTTCCTGCAGATCGCTGGTTTGCAGTTGTGCTCTTGGGAGACGGTGGACTCCGTGGCTATCCCCAGGGGCTGTCATGGTGGGAGAGTCCTTTGCATGACAGTAACAACCACGACCCCCACAAGAGCGACCATCACCATCATAGCAAACACTTACAAAGCTCTTATTGTATGCCGGACCCTTTCCTAAGCATTTAAACATATTAAATTATTTAATCCTCACAAAAACGTCAATGAGGATGGTATCATCGTTATATTCCCATTTTGTGGATGAGAAAACTGAGACACAGAAAGGTTAAATACCTGCCCAAAAGCAAATTTATCCTCTTTATATATTAGAGTCCCATACACAATCTCATTACTTTCTCCATTCTTCCATCTGGTCATTCAGCAGACAAGCACGGAGTATCTTTTGTGTTTCCTTCCCTTTCATTTGAAGCAGTACGTATTTGTATTGAAGCACTATGACACTGTCTCCGGTTCTGCCCACCCTTTGACTTACATCCTTCGCTCCCAGCATCCTCAGATGGCTTCCTGCTGCCTCTGTGGGCTGTGCCACGATGAACTGCCCAGGTCAGCCGTCAGGACCCAGGACCTGTTCCTCCGGCTTCCAGGCCGCGGGGGGCTCTCGCTGAGTCCTTCTCTGGGAACTGCACTAGACTGAGGGGAACCGGGTGGCCTTACGGCCCACTCCCCCACTCCGGTTGGGGTGGGGCACAGCAGGCAACGAGGGACAGACCACTGTGGGGGAACAAAATGAAGACCTTTTGCATCGCGTCAGGACCACTGTTGGGGCTGCCCCCGCTCCGAGTCCCCACAGGTCGCTGCGACCTCTGTCACAGCTGCACCACAAACCAACTTCCCCTGCAGGGCCTGCTCCCCATGCTCGCTCACATGTGTGGTTCCCGAGCCCGACCCCCCAAATGTCACCCGTCTGAGTCTATTGCCTGGGACACTCCACCTAAGATACTATGCAGAGGCATCTGCCCCCACCCAAAGCTGCAACCAGCCCGTCTTCCCAGCGGTCCCTCCCCAACTGAGACCCAAATGAAAGGAGCCCCAGTGCATCGGACCTTCCCCAAGGCTCTCGGTGGTACTAAAGCCCTAGGGTCACCTCAACCTCCACAAGCTCTGAAAGCCTTGGAGGTGGTTGGGTTTATTTATATGTTTTCATGCATTAGCTAATTATCTTTGTTCCCAGGCCCCATTACCGTTTCAAGTGTCTCGTGGCCTCGGCTCGAATGACAGGCAGCCACACAAGCTGGCCCAGGAAGATGCTCTCTTGCAGGCCCGCAGGGATCAGCCGGGACAGGAGAGAGGAATGAGGGGGGTGGGACTGGATTACAGGGTGTCAGGGAAGGGTCACCACTCCCCTACCTTTGTCTGCCTTTGAGCAAGGGGAGAGCGATCAGCATTTCCCCTCCTTAAGGAGGCATCTTTCCGAGCCAGGCAGAGAAGGGCCTGGGTGGTAAGTGACCCACCTTTGCTCTATTCTTAAGTGGCCTGTCTTTAAAAATAGCCTACATCTGCCCCAGGTTTGATCCTTAACATTTCTTAAATTTAGTTGCAAATTCCTGTCTCAGCAATTCCATAGGTTTCCTACTGTAGCCTAAACCCACCAATAAAAGCAAAAACAAATGGAATTAGAACCTGTAGTCTGCAGAGGTGCTTTTGGGATGTGGATGGGAGGACTCAGGAGTAATCCTACTTAGCATAAACCAGGCAGTGGGAAGGAGCTCCAAGGTCACATCCAGCCCTGCTCCGAGTCACAGGAGTAAGGGCCAGGAAGTCCAGACACTGTCCTTCGAAGAACAGAGAAGCAGAGAAACATCAGGACCAGGCAGCCTGGCCTGTCATCACCTCCAAAGGCCTGGACACCATACCTATTTAGTGAGTCCCTACTATGTGCCAGGCCATGAGTCAGTGGCTCTCAACCTCTCTGGTCTTCAGATGCCTCTACATGCTCAAAAATTATTGAGGAAAGACCCCAAAGTGCTTTTGCTGCTGTTTATCACATAAGAAATTAAAACTGAAGAACTGCATGAATATTCAGTCATTTATTCATTTAAAAATAACAATAACAAACCCATTACACGTTAACACTTCACATATTTTATGAAATGAAAACATTTCGAATTGTGCAAAAACTCTAGTTTACAGAATGAAGATGTTTAGTGAGAAGAGCGACACTGTTTTACATATCTCCAAATCTCTTTAATGTCCAGCTTAATGGAAGACAGCTGGAATCTCAGATCTGCTTCTGCACGCAGTCTGGTGCGATAGCTTGCTCCAGCTAAAATGCAGAGAGAAAACCTAGCCCCACACAGTTATATAGCTGGAAAAGGGTGCAGTATTTTAACAGCCTTTCCAGGTAACGATGGATATTCTTCGGTACTACAGACACACCTGACGAGTTTTGATCAAGGGTTGTTGTGATGTAAAGTCTGAAACCGTGTTGCTGAACTTTTCTACTCTGCCACAGTAAAATCCACTGGTCTATCTTGCACTTTTTTTTAAGATTTATTTATTCATTTGAGAGGGGGGCGGTGCACGCATGCGTTGGGGGCAGGGGACAGAGGGAGAGGGAGAGAGTGTCTTCAGCAGACTCCGTGCTGAGCGTGGAGCCTGACACGGGGCCAGATCTCATGACCCCGAGCTCACCACCTGAGCGGAAACCAAGCATCGGACACCCAACTGACTGTGCCACCCAGGTACCCGTCTCGCACTCTGAATGGGCCTTTTACCCATGCGTGACTGTATAACATCTTGTTCGTTCATTTGAAAACAACTGCTTCACAGACTCATGCAGATCTTCCAAACGTTTACACATTTCATTATACAGTATCAAAAATTCCAATTCACTAGTATCACTGCAATTCTCTTCCAGGACATGTAATGAGAAGATGTCAAGTTCAGAATGGCAGAACAGGTTTTCCAAACTTCTGATTTCCACCTAACTTGAACTTTCTCATTGGTAACAAATACTGCTTTTCTTAAAGTGACAGGCTCACTTAATTCATTTTTGAGAGGACATCTGCCAAATGCCCAAATCTGAATAACCACGGTGTTTGTCAGTTGTTCTTTCAAGTAAAAAGCATGTGTCATGAAAAAGCAACGACTAATTCCGCTCACAATTCAATCACACTCGTGCTTTTCCTCGACATTACCTTCAACCACAGCGCTTTCGTATGCAGCCGAAGTGCTTTATATGTACTTCCCACTTTTCTTTATACGGATTATTAAAAAGGCAAGGGTCGAGATATCATAAAGTTAATCATTTTACTGCCTCATTAAGGACGTTCTTAAGCGGAGTTGGCATGTGTTTTAATGCAACTGTATGACGGTGATTCCACGCACATTTTGATGTCATATCCTTGACTGAAGCCAGGGCCAGCAGTTTCACCCACTACCGCTACAAATGTCAATAGAATGAAAAATGCAAATCATGTCCTAGAGTTATGAAAACAGTTTTGACCTCAAGGACCCCCTGAAAGAGTTTCGCAGACCCCCAGGAGTCTGCAGACCACACCTGGATAACTGCTAAGCTAGGGGAGTGCAGCAGATACTGGTTGCACCTCCAGAAACTTCCAAGCTGTCCAAGGAAACAGACCATAAACAGACCCAATTACCAGATGATGTGAGGAGGGCCAGGATGGGGGCATGGCAAAGAGCGCAATTTGTTTTGCACTCTGGAAACTGGCAAAGGTTTCACAGTGTAGGAAACTTTTGAAATGGGTCTTAAGGGTTAAGTAGGAGTTCGTCCAGAAAGAGAAGGTGGATCTCCACATTCCCGGTTTCAGAAGGACAGATCCTAGGAAGGCAAGACCTTTGGAAATAGGCACAAAAAAGAAAATAAGCAGGAGGGTTCACATTATTAATAAAAATAATATTGGTCACCATCGTGGAGCAACTACTATATAACTCACACTTTACGTACATTATTATATTTAATTCTCTCCCCAAACCTATGAAATGTATGTAAATATCTCTTTGTTTCAAGAAGGTGGGTAACTTCCTCAAGGACACAGAGCATATTCATAAGGAAAATCAAGATTAAAACCAGAACTGCGTGCATTAACATACCATCAAGCGCTCAGAAGACTGCCTGGCATACAGTAAGCACTCAATCTGTGTGAGCTGCTTTTGTTGTTACTATTATCATAGTAATTACTGTTGTGACATATCATTAAGGGCGAGGGAGTAAGCATATTCCTGCCTGGTATCAGTTGCATGGCCCACTTTCCAAGAGTAAGGGCAGAGGCTCTGTTACCAGCATGCATTTTAAGCAGGTCTAGAGGCACAAAAAGACGTCCAGATATTTCTTTGGTTTTCCTGCAAGCAGTTCTATTCCTGAGAGTTTATTCAGTTGGGTCCCTCTGTTCTTGTGCCTCCTGCCTGCCAAACTTGTGTGGACCTGAGCAGTCTGAAGATAACGGAAGCAGGCCCCTCAACCGAGTCCCGGTGAAGGCCCCTGGCACTCAGAGCCCTGATGAAAAACTTGCTTCAGCCGAGTCTCCTTCCTCTTTCAGTTCCCACCCGGCCACCTTCTGTGGGCTCCTTGGATGAGGCAGCCCATTCAATCCTGCTGGGCCCCTGAAAACAGAAAGCTAATCGGTGCATTAGACTTTGATCTCTGCTGCTGTCACTCGAACAAGCAGGCAAGGGGCGCACCCCGTCCCTGGGCTCTGTGCTGCTTGAAGCCAGCCGGTGGGCTGTTGTCAGTGTGCTGGGTCGCCCCACGATGCCAGCGCCCCAGGGTTTGGTTACTCTGTTCTTGATATGTGAGGAGCTCTTGGCATTGCGTGAGTTCCGAGGACGGAATGTTGTGTGCGAGCTCCAAAGGGCAACTCAAGAAAATCAGTCACGTTGGGGCTATTTCCAAATGCTTCTTGCCCGCAGGGACCTCTACTAGAGAGGGAGAACCACTCTGTGTGAAGACTTCACGGAGACAATTCATCATTTCCAACGCATTTCACCCTCTTTCTAAAGTTGGTAGAAATATTCTGCTTGATGCCGCCAAGGGGTTCAGTTTCCATGGCCTGGGCTCAGCCGTGATGGTGATGCTCGCACTCTCTACATGTCAGCCGCTGGGTGCGACACCTCACATACATTATCCAGTTTCATGCAAGGCAAAGCAATTGGGAAGACTCCAGATAAGTCACTTGTCCAAAAGACACCTCTCCTAGAAACAGGAACCAGGGCCAGGGCCGTGTGATCAGACTCCCCAGCATGAGTGCTTTCACTCTTCCGTCTCCCCCACCAGTCCTCTTTGCCGTCAGGCTTGGCTGAAATGAACTGGGGCAAAGCCGGAACCAGTATTTGGGGGGTGTCTCTACTTGCGCTAGACCTTTTACCCATGCATTATCCCATTTCATCCAGAAAGCTGCCCTGAAGTAGGGATCATCACCCCCAGGGACAGGAGATGATAGAGAGGCCCAACCTGTTGATCAGCTTGCCCAGGTCTCCAAGTCTCGAGCAGAAGAGGATCCAGACTCAGGTCAGTATGAACTCCAAGTCCATGCCTGATCTGTCACCCACATTGCTTCCGCTGCACTAGGACATCTGGGTCTCCTGGGGGCACCGAGGGAAACATCTGTGCAGTGAGCATGAGTGACAGGGCTGGTTACTTCCAGTGAGAGAGAAGTGGGGAGGAAAGGTCCAGTGCCAGAAAGACGTAAGGGTAGGGGGCTGCCATGAGGAGGAGAAGGGCAAGTAAACAAGAAGGCAGGGTCTACACAGTGCAGGAACAGGAATCTGGGGAGAGACCGGCTGGTCCCATGATCAGAATCAGGAGTGCCCACCCTTCCAATTCCAGATCATTCCAAACTCCAAGGCTCAGTTTAAGGACGGACCATACTACCTGCGGAGCCTTCCTCTAGCCCACGCTGACCCTGATGTCTACTATCATTTGTGGCCTGGGTCGCCCTCTCTGGCTGTGAACTGCGTACAGACAGTCGCATACTGTGGTCTGTCTTGAGCGTCTCCTGACAGAAAGTTCCCACCACATAGGAGGTTCCCACTGAGAGAGGAAGTTGCTAAAAGGGAGGATGCTGTCCTCTTTATTCCTCTTTCCTTCTTCACAGAACCCAGAAGACTGGCGAAAACAAACATAGGCTCAAGTCAATACATGCGGTGTTGAACTGTTGCCATTTCATAGAGAAGACAGAGTAACTCCTATAAATGAGGTCAGCTGCTCCAGTGTTCCCCGATTTCTAACAGTAAATCTCCTGATCACGACTGCACCGCAAATCAAAGGCACATAAATATGGACTGATTTACGAAGAAAGGGAAGGAGGAGTGGGGAGAGAGGAAGAAAGGAGTAGGAAAGAGAAAGTGGGAGGAAAGGGAGAAAGATGAGGGGGAGGAGAGAGAAGGGAGAGACAAGGAGGGGACCAGATGAAGAGAAGGAAGAGCAGGGGATGGAGAAAAGGGGAGGAGATAATGAGAGGGAGGAGGAGGAGGGTGGGGAAGAGTAGAGGAGAGGAAGGAGGCGGAAGGGTGGAGGGAGAGGAAATGAGAAGGATGATGAGGAGGGGGAGGAGGGGAAGGAGGAGGATGAGGAAGATCAGAGGAGGGAAAGGAGGAGGAGGTGGGGGAGGAAGGGGAGGAAGGGGGGAGGAGGATTTTGCTCTGGAATGGGACATAGAGCTTAAAACTGAAATGGGTACAAAATCAGATTGGTGACAGAAATAGCACTTTTTTTTTTCAAGCACGGATTCTATTTTGCCTAATCTAAAAAGAGATTTTTTTGTGATACAAACCTCCCCTTCTGTGCCCGCTTCACCAAGATGTAGGTATAATTGACTTCATCGAGTATGAAAACCTAACCTACCACAGAAGGAACTACATTCGGGGCTCTGTCAGGTTAATCTCCACATCTTGAAGCAAAACAGAACAGACACCAGAATTTGCAGCCCAGCCGTCTCTCACGTGGCCCAGCCCCGCACTGGGATGTTGCTCCAAGCAGGCAGGCGGGCGGGTTCCCAGTCGACAGTCAACACCCTGGGGAACTCCCGAGCCCACTGCAGCGCTTGGCACAGGAGATGCTCCACCAGTGAGTCACCTGTTCACATGTCTGAGTTTACAAACGCAGTCAACGACCATCAAACTTAACCACTTTCGTTAACCTCAGGGTTCGCCAGCTGATCTCAAAACTGGCCAGATTTCAGACTTTCTCTACAACATGGTTTTCATATTTATTTTTTCTGGCATGTATTATTAATAATAATGAACCTCACAAATGATTCGAGGTCCCTTGGCTGCCTGACCCCAAGTGGGCAGTCATGTCCACATGGTGTGTTGGGACCCCAGATCCGAGCTCCAGGGGGGCTGCAAGTCCTCGTTTGGCACAGATCAGACCAGGGGAGGCTTGGTCATAAGGGTGAGCTCAGGCTGGGGGCCTGAAGGACAGGCCCACCATGGAGCTTACTTGACCACTGTCCCAATCAGGATGCAGCTAGGGAAGAGCATCTCTGACTTCAGCAGCCTCTCTCGCTAGCAGCCCCAGCACATGGTGGGCAGCAGGAGAGCCTGGTGGCAGGCAGCAGAGTCCAGCCCTCTGACCCAGGCATGACCCCAAGGTCAGGGAGACATGCACTTTTGAGAAGGTGGGCCATACATAATAATGTGGAGTTCTGGTGGAGCCACCTCTTCATTCTGCACGACCTGTCCTCTAAAGCAGTCACAGCAGGTGCCGGACACAGAGGGGGCGGGAGTAAGCCTCAGGGAAGCCGTTGGTCAAAGTATTCCACCCCCAGCACAAGTTCTGGACTGCAGGCCCAGCACCAATCCTCCGGGTGGTCTTCCTGTGGGATGACTTCTCCAATGCACCCAGCCACTACCCCATCCCACTATTCCATCAACTGTGGACACAATAACCCGCTGGGCAGGCTCGTTCTCACTTCCAAGCCTTTATACTATTGCTCCTTCCCCCGGGACCCTCTTTCCTCAAGTCTGAGCGTAGGCAGCTCCTTCTTATTCTTAGGTCTCCATTCAAACAACACCTCTCAAAAGAAGACTTCCCTGACCACCTCCTGATCCGAACCCAAAATGATTTTGGTCTTGATTTTGTTTATTTCTCGCTTGTTCCAAAGACCGAGCCCATGCCCCTTTTACTTACTCCCTTAGCCCAAATCCCAGCACAGGGCAGTACACAGAAGGCACTTGATAAACACTGGTTCAGATAAATGAATAAGCAACTGGGTGACTGAGTGAATGCATGAGTTCAGTTAAATAGTGAGGACCAACATAGCTTCCCAGGGGCCATTCAATGCCAGGCCTGTCCAGTAAGGACACTAATCCCAAGTCCCCTGGGATGGTGAGGCCAAAGCTCTCAAGAACCACCTCCCGGTCAGGATGGGCTCTGGGTCCAGGTCCTGTGAAGTTTTCATTTGTATTCAACACTAATTCACAGCTTCCCTCTGAGTGGCCACCATGGTGACTCCCGCTTCACAGATAAGGAGTCATACTTGGGGGGATTAAGCAACTTGTTCAAGGTCTTTGGCTACGAAGTCAAGGACCTCATTTGGCCTCCCTGCTGACCCAGGGCTCAAACGCCTCTTTCGGGCTCTCCTACATATCCACATGTCAGTCTGTAAGCCCGTGCCCAGAGGGGGCAATGCAGGAACGAGAGCTGCTCTCTGAGCGAGCTGCTCCTCTGCGTAGGTGCCAAGGCCAGGAGACTGAGCCCCACCCACAGGGACACCCAGGCTGCAGTGAGCCACACCACAGTTGTCTTCTAGAAAGATTTTTCTTAATTAAAGGTAGTTAAAATTCTTCCAGTTTTGAGATTTCTTAAAATTCCTTGGGAGCGGAGGTTGGTGGTGATCGTATGTGGAGTGAGCACTAGTGTCTACATTCAGGGGAGAGACTTGGGGCTAGGGGTGGCAGGTGGGAGGGTGGGGGGGCCTTGGTCACAGGCAAGCTGGCTAGGTGGGCTGGCCTCCCAGGGAGGGCCTGCCCCAGTTTGGAGCCATTTCCTCCCCAAATTCTGACTTCCCAGCCCTCCAGCCGTGAGCTCTGGACCCTGGCAGAGGACCAGAGGATACTGGTGTGGAGAAATGTGCCCTGCTCAGCATTTTGTAGCAGGTCCTGGAGCAGAGGCACCAAGACCTCTGCTGAGACACTGGAATTTTTCAATTTGAAGCCCAAAGTTCGCTCTTTCTCGCTCTCTTTCTTTCATGCATTCATTCCTGGCAAATTGCGCATTCTCTCCCCCTCCCCTGGTGAAGCCCATTGTCATTCCGGTGGCATTTCAGCCCACTGCAGGCATAGCGGAGGCTCCCTCTTCCAGATTTCTCTGTCGAATCGCTGGCGAGGACAAAGCCGTTAGGAGCAAGATTCGGTAACCAGCTTTTTAATTTCATGGCCCGAGGTTGTCAGGACAGTGCAGAGAAAATTGCCAACGATTCGGAGAGCGGCCCATGAATCTGGGGCAGAACAGGCAAGAACAAGGGACGCTTCAGCTGGGGGGGGTGGGTGGGGCTGGGTGCTGGCAACCACTTGGATGAGAAAGTTCTCTTCTTCCAAATTTCTTTCATTTGGATCCCATGTTAATTTAAAAAGATCAATTCAGCATTTTTTTACCCTTCCGCAATAAAGTGTTTTAGATGGCTGAGAAAGCAAAAGAGAAGTGTATTCTAAGGATCCTTCTCCTGGGGGGGGAGGGGGCATAAGGATCAGGTGATCACAGGTTGCTATGAAATGGGGCTTGTAAATTTGAGGGAGAGTTGCTGTCTTTCCAAATCATTTTTGCCAACTTGGATGACAGCACAAGTATGCCTCCGGGTTAAGACGCACTGTCAGAGTGGAAAAAATCTGCATCCCACCCCCAAGCTCAGCGACAGAGTTGCTGTGTGGCTGTGGGTCAGGAAGCCTCCCTCTCTGAGCTCTGGAAATTGAGAGGATTGAAGAAAATAATCCCCAGTGTCCTTTCCCACCTTTACGCTTCTCTGCTTTTTCTGAGCTCATCAGGAATCCTTTCAGTACCTTAAATGTGAGGTCTCTGGTCTCTTGGACAGGAGCTCAGATGGGTCCGAACCCAGAAGACTGAGCTACGACCACCCAGGAGGTGAGTGACAACCGCATCACAAAGGGCAGCCTCCATTTTATAGTCATGCCACCCCAGCGTCCCCAGCTGGATCTGCTCAGCAAGATGACACAAGGATAAAGTGGTAAACTCGCACTGGGGTTTTGATTTATGGCTCCCAGCACTCTCCCCAATGTATTCTCTTTCAAATACATTCCTCGCAACCACCCCCTAAGTGAGGGTCTATTATTTGCCCCGTATTACAGAAAAGGAATGTATGATTCATGTGCCTAAAGGTGGTCCAAGTCTGACCAGAACCCCTGAGCCCAGTCCTCTTTGGCTTGCTCTGGGCCAAGAGAGACAAGGATTGCTCCCGGGGAAGCAGCTCATGCAGGGGAAGAGAAGCTAGTCGCATCCTGCCAGTCCCTTCCCTCCTGCCTCCCTGCAGCCTCACAACAGCCCCCTAATTGGCTGTATTGGTCCAAGGCTCCTAGTCTCCAGCAGCATGAATGGACGCTGGGTGATTTAAGCTGAAAGGGAATTTATAGAAAGATACTGGGCAGCTCACAGAACAGATGGGAAGGCTGGAAAATGAAGCTTAGGAAGCAGGCAAGAAAAAAGGGAGGTCACACAGCCAGAAGCATAACCCAAACCCTTGCTACGGAACCAGCCCAGCACTGTTACCATCACAGCTGCTAAGAACGCAGCCCCCAGCACCCCAGCGCAGCACCATCTCTGCTGGCCTTGGCCATGTGCCTGCCCCTGAGCTGCAAGGGAGGCTGGGAAAGTGGATGGGTATCTGGCATTTTCACCTTCTATAAGAAGGCTCTGCCTCTCAGCAAGTCTCAGAGGGTGGAGCAAAGTCCCAAACAGGAAGGGCACTGGGATGCCCGGCAACCACAAGTGGTAAATGTGCGCCTTCGGTCAGGTAGGCTAGGTAATGCTGTGATCACAAAAAAAATCCTAAATCTGAGTGGTTTCAAACATTAAAGATTTCTTTCTCATTCACTCTATATATGCACCAAGGGCCAGCTGGGGGCTCGGCTCCAGGTCATCCTTAACCTAGATCTCAGGCTGATGGAGCATCCACCATTTCAAATACTATCCACATCACCCCGACAGAAAGGGAGATTTGAAGCAGCAATTTTTAAAGGCCCAAGTCCAGAAGTGGCACATGTCACTTCTACTCATGGCTCATTGGCTGGACTACTCACATGGCACTGCCTTGGTGCCAGCAGGTGCAAGCCTGCCTTGAATGTAGGAGGCAGACAGCTGGGAATACCTGGAGAATAGCATGAATGATGCCCACAGTCCACTACCTGAAGCCTGCCAACCACAGCCCATCGAGAGAAAGAACAGAAGAAAAAGGCACTGAAAACGGACCGTAGTTTCATTCCAGGTAGAGCTACGAAGATCTGTGTATTCCCCTAGCATCCCCAGAGGCTCGAGGAATCCCCCACTTTGGGGTGTGGTCACAGAAGGCAGTCCCCTCAAACTGCAGCAGCAGCAGCAAATGTCCAGAGCTCAGTCTACCATAAAGCACCAGAAGCCCTGGGAGGAATCGGAGCAGGAAGCCAAGAGCAGGCTCCTGGAGCTCGGGCAGCCTCATCGTCCCTCACAGACTCCTTAGCCACTGCACCGTCTCCCCAGAAAGATGGGCACTTCTCCATAGCTCTACGTTCTCTCTGGAAATAAACCCTCTGCTTGCAAATGGCTGACAGGCAGCAGGAGCTGGGACAGCTATAGGCCGCTGGGCCCTAATCTGCCTCAGGCACAGAGAGACAACAGGCAAGCAGAGTCTCAGAAAAATGCAGAGAAGCCAGGCGCCAAGAGCGAGCGTCTGCCTGTATCTCTGAAGGGCCTCACACACCCGGGTCGGACTAGCCCCACAGCCCTTCCTAGAGTTGTAATGTTCACACTTCTAAAAGGAGTGAGAACAGTTACTGTTGACCAATGACCAAGAGACTGAACACCCAAGCTCCCGTCGACACCCAGTCCAGGGAAGAGTACAGCTGTAGTTTCTGAGAGAAGTGGGAGATACAAAGATACAGCACAGACCACTAGTTTCCTCCTAGTATACATGTGCCACTTCTTCCTTAATAATATGAACCCCAATTTTAAACTGGAGGCTATACCAGAAAGCTCCAAGACTAGGGCCAGGAGACTGGGGCAGCCATCCTGGATCATGAGCAGCACTTTCAAGATGGTGGAGTTTAGGGTGGTCATGGAGCCACCCTATCCACCCAGGACTGCCTTCCTCCAGGCTTTTACGTGAGACAAGCTCTTGTCCTGCATAAGCCACTGTTATCTTGTGGTTAACAATTATTAGCAGCAAAACACAACTGTGAACATCCATAGCAGAACATCTATAACATGACCCGAAAGTCATGTTAACCACTCTTGTCTTCAAGGGAGTGTGGAGCTTGTTAAAAGGATCACCTTCCTGTTTGGATGACCTCCTTGATGGGCCGGGAGATGCAAAAGTGGGCCTGAGGCTCAGTTTGGAAAAAGGAGCTGAAGCGAGCTGACTTGTAGAGCATCCCGTCATGAAAAGTTGGCATTCCGCTGGCAAACCATGAGGGTGGGAGTGAAGGGGAGACGGGGCACAGGGAGAGGAGCCAGGAAATAATAAGTCGGCCAGCGGCTGGTGCACTCATGAGGAGAAAAAGCTGACCACGAATCCCTCGGGACGTGGAAAGTCCTCTAAGAACGAGAAGGTTGAAAGGACAATTTGCAGTTTGTTTTTAACGTTGCTGAAATGTCAGTGCCTCCTCTGATACCTCTGGAATTTCAGTCAGTACCAAAGAATCACGATGCTGAGTTTCATTACAAAAGTCCATTAGCTACAACAAATATGGTAGAGGTAGGAGCTCCAAAGCAGAGGTGACCGTGGAGATGCTGCAGAAATTGTGGAAGGGGTCAGGCGTGGCCTTCTGCAGGGCCCAGGATGGCCAGGGTGGGGGCAGCGGGGTGAGCGGTCTTAGCTAGATCCCAAGGGGCAGGACACCCTATAGCCAACATCTGCCACGCAAGAGGACTCTTGCAGCCTCCTCATTGGTCTCCCTGCCTCCAGCCTCACCCAGTCCAATCACACTCTGTGCTGTCTTAGAGAAATCTTTGCAAACTGCACATCTGATGCCGGTCCTGACCTATTTGAAACTCACTGTCCCCACCCCAAGGTCAAATGCACCCCCTGAAATGGTAGCATTTGAGGCTCCAGCCTGCTTCATCAACCTCATCTCTTGCTGGTCCCCCCCACACACCCCATGTGGAATACAGGCTCTGCAGCCCCACAGAGCTCATGGGCTTGCAAGTCTTTTCAGAATATATCCATGCTCTTCAGGCTTCTGAGCCTTTGCTCGAGCTGTACCCTCTGCCTGGGACTCCAAGCCTCTCCCTTCTCTACCAAAGTATCCAGGAAATGTTCTGAATCGCAACACAAATGAATTCTGGCTGATTTCTGCAGTAAAGGTACATAGTAAATGACACGGTGTGGCTCCCAGAATCTCTGGGAAGGCCAGAGATCCAGGCTTGAAGGGTGGCATGGACAGGAGCCACACCCGAAGTCACACTACTGCATGTTCCATGGTGACACTGCTGCCTCAACCCTGGGACAGACCAGGCAGCAGGTGCCTCTGATGCTGTCCACGCAGGTACTGGACCCGTGCAGGAACTCCACCATGGCCCCTCTGAAGGGGACGCCACCTCCCCCTTGCTTCCTCACATGCTCCCTGCTGCATCAGACTGCCCGGGTGGCTGGCCTCTGATGGCTGGAGTCGAGGCCACATGTTTAGGAAGCTAAGAAGTCAAGTCTCTGGGCTCTACATTTCCTGCCAAGACTTATAAGCTGGGGGTCTTCGAAGGATCTCCTTCCACAAGGAAGGGCAAAAGCCCACTGCTCGCATTAGGATCCTTCTCGAATTGTGCCTCCTTTGTGATATCCCCAAGGCGGCCCCGAGCAGTTACCTGCACCCCCTCTCTTCCCTCTGTACCCACCTCCCTCCTCAGGCACTCTACTAATGATCTCCCTCCAGCTTTTGAACTCCTCCAGGATGAGGACCAAGGCCAAATTCATGTGGGTATCTCCCCTCTCTCCCCTCTACCCCTCTGGACCTAGAACAGAATGCAGATACCATTATTTCTGAGTGAACAGATAAGTGGTTTAGCTCCACTATCAAGCCTATGTGCTGCCAGGACAATGGGTAATAAGAGCCATGACGTATTGAGCACCTACGGTGCACTGATTTCCATTCTAGGTATGTCCTTATGTACCATATTTTATTAATTCACAAAAATTACAGCAAAAGGGATGATTTTGATCCTCTCTGTTTTGCAGGTGGGGAAAGTGAGGCCTATTAGGGAAGTTAAGTAACTTGATAAAGACACACAACCCCACTGCTGACCTGGGCCCCAAACCCATGGCTACCTCATAGGGTTGGCCAGAGAAGCCAATGCAAGGAAATCAGGGGGCCGGCCCAGCACTCGCTTCCTCTGTAAGCCCATGGGCACTTTCTAGAGCCTTCTTGCCTACTTTGTCTCAGGAGAGGGTAAGGACACATGCGCCCCTGTCCTTGAGCCCAGAAGGACATGAATGTTCCAGTGTAGCGTGGAATGCCCAGCAGAGCAGCCACAGGGCAGGGGTGTGGGGGGGATAGGGGACAGCAGGTAGAGGCAGAGGGAGGGGTGAATGCAGCAGGTTGTCATAGGGCAGGGCAGCTCAACCACCCAAGGGCCACATTAAACGACTGCCCTCCCTGCCCTGAGAAAGCTTCCTGAGCTCAGGAACAATAAAATCTCCATGCACATACTTCCTCACCCCTGCACGGGCCCTTCCCCGTTCAACAAACTGCCACCGGTCTTCTCTCTAGAATAATCGCAGGTAGCACGGATCTAGAACTTAGCACCTGCCAGGCACCGTCTCACATAATTCTCACAACATCCTTATGAGGTAGGTTCTGTCACTACCATCATGTCACACGTGAGGAAACTGAGTTCCAACAAGAGAGCTGACCCATAATTCATAGCTACAATATGGTGGGCCAGAATTCCATCCCCGGCCTGTCTCCAGAGGTCACAGTCCTCCTAAAACGTTATTAAAGGTGGAACCCAGGCTTTAGAACCAGACAGACCTGGTCTGAACTTTGATTCTGACTTCCCCTGTCTGTACCTCAGTGTCGTCATCTGTAAAACGAGAAGAACGTCTGTCTGCCTCGCAGAGCCCTTGGCCCAACTACTGGTAGTGGGCGTAAGGAGCTTCCACCAGGGCCAGGTAGAGAGTAGGCGCTCAATAAATATTACTTCCCTTCCTCTGGCGGGGGCAACCTGCTGTTCTGCCTCTCCTCCTGTCAGAAATCTTTGGAATTGCGGCTGTGTTTCCATGAAGATCCAGCACACCCTGAAGCAGCTCTGCTCTCAGAAGTGGAAGGGACTCCCCTCAGCTCAGAGACTGCCGCTCGCCTTGACAGAGGCTGGCTACAGAGCCTGGGCCCCAGACCCCCAACACCAGGCCTCTTTCTGCCTCTCCTGGACCCGTCATGGTGTGGGGGTAAGGGCCTGTCAGGAGAGCCATTCCCCTGGGCCTCACCATCTGATCCTCAAATTTACAGTCTCTCCAAATAAGTCTAAATATATAGTCACAGAGAAACACCAAAGGAACAAAGACAACTGTCACACAGCTTTAAACTTTGCCTGATGGTCACATCACAGGGCATGGGGCACACTTATGAATTTATACGCATCACATATGTGATAAGCCTGTATTATCTTAGAAGCAGCACAATCACATGACGCTGTGTGACGTGTGTGTGAAAGCTGTTTGTTTGTTAAGTGCTGATGCCTCTCACAGCAGGCTCTTCTGGCCACCCTGTTTCAACTCCCTTCTTTTGACAGATTAGAGATACAAGGGTCAGGGAGGAGATGTCACTGACATATTCAAGGGAACCTTTACCAAAGGTAATTGCATTTAGGTCAAAGTGGCCACCTGGGAACAAGGGTGGGGGTTGGGAGTAGGACCTGGGGAGGGAATGACTGCAAGAAGCTGAAAACCCACATGCCAAAGATAATCACCCGAAAGGCTTGTTGATGGGGCTGGAAATTTCCACCCAGAGAGACCACAAGTTTCCTGGGAGGTTGTCAGAACCTCCCAGGAAACTTATTTAAAAATGCCAATGGCCTTAACCCACCTCTAGGGACTGCTTCTGTAGGTTTGGGGGGATGGATGAGCATCTATATTTTTAGTAAGGTCCTCAGGGAATTTGGATGGCCACCAAAGTTGAAGAAGGACTGACTGAAGCTGTCTCACAGGGGCACATGAGTAAACTAGGCTGATGTACAGTCATTTCTAGACACGAGCTGAAGGGCTGAGGGCTGGCATTCAGTCACTCACTCACCCAGGAGTTTTTAGCATTCAGTTATTCCACAGATGATGGACTTAGTGGAGGAATGTGCTCAGGGTTGTATCAGTCAGAATGGACTAGAGTATGCTGCACTCACAAACAATTCCAAAAGCTCAGTGGCTTAAAACAACCAAAGTTTATTTCTCACTCCTGGTACATGTCTGTTAGGAGAGAGCGGGGCCTCCTCTGCTCCACATCTCCTCACTCTGGGGCGCAGGATGACAGATCAGCCACTACCTGAAATCATGCCGGTTATCATAGCAGATGGCAAGAGAGTTCTTGGAGGGTCTCAGGTTGGTATTTAAATGTTCTGGCCCAGAAGTATCACAAGTCACTTCTGCTCACAAGTCACTGACTAGAACTAGTTACATGGCTCCAACTGACCCTCAGGGCATCGCTTCATGACTGCTGCGCCTTCATGCTATAGCAGTAAGGGGTGGTGCTTCCATCAGTAAGGCCAAGTTTTCCCGGGAGCCTCAGCACATACCTCTCTGACCAGAAGCAGGACCTACGGTCACTCCTAGCAACAGTGGAATCTAGGGAAGGACGCTTTAACAGAGCACGCTGCAGCTTCAAACAAAATTGGGTTCTGTTGGTAAAGAAGGAGAATGGATACTGGAAAAGTAACCAGAAATACATAGGTACATAGGGAGTGTCACTGGAGAATGAGAGACAGCGTTAGAAGTATGATGACAAAGGTAGATGATGACAAAGGTAGACAAAGCAGCAATAGCATGGAGGGCTTGACTACGAACTTTACTGAGCTCACCAATTTAGAGGTTGGCTGAGTGGTTTCCTAGGTCATCACAAGATTAAAACTACTAAAGTAACATATATGTTAATTCTGAATACATATTAATGGAGATTTCTGTCCCACTAGTAGACTACAACTGAGTACCCCAGGATGCTGTATCAAGACCATATCGTTAGCTGTTAAGGGTCTACTGTGTACCACGTTCTGCATATATATGATTGCTGATCTTCAGGACCACAAAAGGTAGGTATTAATATCATCTCCAGGGCGCCTGGGTGGCTCAGTCGTTAAGCGTCTGCCTTCGGCTCAGGTCATGATCCCAGGGTCCTAGGATCGAGTCCCACATCGGGCTCCCTGCTCCGTGGGAGGCCTGCTTCTCCCTCTCCCACTCCCCCTGCTTGTGTTCCCTCTCTCGCTATCTCTCTCTCTGTCAAATAAATAAATAAAATCTTTAAAAAAAAAAAAAATATCATCTCCATTTTACAGATGAGCAAACCAAGGCTCATATGGGTTAATGGATGACCCTCAGTCACACAGCCAATAAGCAGAGGTGCTATGTCCAAACCCAACCCAGATTCCAAACTTCTCACTCTTTTCTCAATATGATCTCAGGTTGCCTCTTTCACTAGAAATCCTTTAGTAAAAATCATTCGAAATGACAATGTGTTAAAAACACCGAAGCCTGAAATGTTATCTAAGATGCATGTCCAGCAGGAAAGGCAGTGATTGTATTGATTGGTGCTAAGGACTCCTGCTTATTAAAGCCCTGGTTTTTAGTGTATATTTGGATCCATTTTGTCATTAGATATGCTGGAAAATATCAGAAAGAAACAAACAAAATGAAGCAGCCAAGATCACATGGTATGGATGTAGCCAACACGCTACAGACAGGCAATCTTGAGAAACTCTGGATGCTGTTAATTAGGAAATGAACAGCTGTCCAGCCTAAGAATTGGCAGAGCTCTCTGGATGACGACACAGGAACAAGAAGAAAAAGGGCCACACCATGAACATGAATAAGGATCAACAATGTGTCTACCTCAAGTGGCTGTGGTGTCTAAATGCAGCCTTGGATTCAGTTCTTAGGGCTCTGAATGCTCTTGCTTATGGACCAGGATCTTGGGTTACATGGTTGGAACGTTACCAAGGCAACCCACAGACTGACTTCTAACCTTGGGGTCTGCTCCCTGGCCCAGTCTCCCAGTCCATGTAGTCAAAAATCACGGATCATTTGGACATATATTACAGACAGCTTACTGTACTGTCCTGACTCCTCTGAATATTGGCTATATTCTGACATTTGATTGAAGGCAGTATCAAAAATCTTAAACAGCTTTATCCTGACTTAGAAGAGCAAATTTCCCATTCATTCATTCATTCTTTTTTTCGTCCATCCATCACACATTTTCCAAGAGCCTGTATATACCAGACACTATCCTAGCTGAAACAGACAATCCAGTCATGGAATTTAGAGATCAGTGGGGGAGACAGAGGTAAATCAAATAACCCCCCAACCCAAAGGTAAATCTGCAACTGAAATGTTATTAAACATTTGCTGAGGACCAGGAATTATACTAAATGGATTGCCAAAATGGCGCTTAATCCTCTCCAAGGTCCTGAGCAGTGGAGGCTTGGAGAGGGGATTCAACTTTCCCGAAGCCACACTGCCCCAAAGTGACAGCTGAAATTCCAGTCCTGCACCACCTGATGCAAAAAGCCCATGCATGCACTTGGCTGCTTTTTCATATCTCCCTCAGCAGCCTGTAGATCTCAACTCTTTCCGGCTCCTGCCCTTTCTCCTTTGAGACCTGCATTTGGGCTTAATGGAGTTTCCGCTCTTTTATGCAGTCTTTGATAGAAAATATTCCAGAATCTAATATGTCCAAGTCACTGGATTGGGAAGCCTGTTAGAGACCAATTTTAAAACTGAGATTCTACAATTATTTTTACCTAAAGAATACCCAAAGAAAATGAGACTACCTGGGCCGAAGTTAAAGCAATTATCTCCGTAGAATTTCTAAAGGTCCTGGATTATTAACAGAGCAAGGGTGCCCCCTAGTGCACTGTGTATTACACGTTCCTTGACTGGGGATGAGAGCATTCTGGAAGTTAAGCGGTGGCTTCCTATTGCAAGTCTGGATTAATAATAAGCCTCCCCTAGGCTTGATCACCTTGGCTCCCCAAACCCCCACCCCATTTATATCAATTCCAGAGGCAAGGCCTCAGATATACGGTACAGCATCTTCTCGCGATTCAGAATTCCACCAACCAGGACACAAGGATCCCCACACTGAGATTGCCAAAGGCTAAACCACCTACTGCCAATCTCCAGGATCACTTTCCCATTAGACCAATAAATTGATCCATCATTTCCTGCTATAATGCCTCTCTCTTTTCTGGAGGTTGTGGCTTAAGGGATACCCATCCTTTACACACACACACACACACACACACACACACACACACTCTGACCTTATCCTAAAACTACCAGAAACAGGAACTTACACATTCACTTTGAACTAGGTTTTGTGCCCCAGGCTGCGGATAGAGTGATGAATGTATCACATTCCCAGCCCAGAGCTTATACTCCAGTAGGGGAAACAAGTGGCTAATGAGTCTATTAATTATTCACTTTTCACTATAATAACTGCTACGAGAGAGTCTGCTCGGAGAGTCTGTATCAGTGAGACCAAAGGCAGATTAGGTCTGAGAGTCAGAAGCGTTCCCTGAGGAAAGAGAGTAAGGTGTACCGTGCCAAAATGGGAGAAAAGGCTGATGAAAGTGATCAGAGAGCTTGGGAGAGAACAGACATGGGGCCCAGGTAGCCTGAACTGGGTTTCTCCTGGGGCTAAAGGTGGTAAGTGTGAAGTCAGTTAGTCAGAATAGGCATTGTCTCAATTCAAGGATGGTGAGGTATTAAGAGAGTATCATTAACATTAATGTTTGTCATTAATTGAAAAATACTGAGCTGGATGTTAAAGGATGAGTATAAACTAACACCTGAATATTTAGTTTGAGGATTAAACTCTCTTGAGTAGGAAATGTTAACGTGGAAAGCATCCTGAGTCCATTCTGCCTCTTCCCAGTAACCAACAGTATTGCAGAATTTATTATTTACAACCTCTCCACTGCTTATATAAGATGAGGAAATAACAACAGCTGACCTAATTGCCCCAGGTGGGCAGGAGTTGAGTTAATAGGCTAAAGGCTGAAAGGAGAGGATAGTGGTGGCAGCCACGGGGTTCCCATGGTGAACTGTGGCTAAAAACAAATCAGGATAAAAAACCTTACCTAGTGTGTGATGCCCGCTAGATCTCAGGAGGGTTAAACGCTGCAAGATTTGTATTCAGAAAACCTGAGTTCAAAGCCGCCTCTTCAGCCTCTAGCTATGTGACCAGGGCAACAAAATGTCTCCATTTCCGCATCTGTAAAACAGCAATAACAGTATCTGCTTTTTAGTTTCTTGTCAAGTAGTGGGTGTAAAGGGCTTAGCATCATGCCTGGCATATTCCATTTACTCGACATTAGTTTATTATTATCACCATTATTATTGACAATGTTTTTTATCTGAGACCAAATCCACACACGTAAGAAATTCAGGGAAAACTTTTATCTTCTTCGTCACAATGTTCTGTTATTTTCCCATTTTTAAAAATAAGTATGCACTGCTATTAAAATCTGAAGGAGTAAAAAGTACCTACACATTTTGGCATACTACAAATTTGATTAGTCCGCTGTTGCCCAAATTTCCCGGGCTCCTATTGTTCAAGGAGGGCGTGGGTGTGCACGTTAAAAGCAGATTCCTAAGCCCCGACCGAGAAATACTGAATCCGAACATCTCAGGGACAAACCCGTTAATTTATACTTTTACTCAGTCCCACAGATGATTCTCATAATCGGGCCCCTGCTGGAACCTGCTGATTCAAAGCGAGCGCTGCAGTGACTGGACGAGGAATGCCGGCGCAGGTTCTCGCAATCACGAGCACCTGAGCCTACAATTCCCACACTGCCCCCGCAAACCAGCGCTCAGCGAGCCGGAGCCTGCCGGGAGTTGTAGTTTCCGTCAGCCAGACCTCTACCTATAAGAAAGGCGGAGATGACTGCCGAAAACTTCCCGCCCCACAATGCAAAGGCCATTGGTGACGTCATCTGCAGAGCGCCCGGGATGGAGCGGGCCGTTTCTACCGCTCTTACCGCCACCTCCGCTGCATCAGAGCCTGCCTCCTCCTCCGCCGCCGGCCCCTCCCAACCCTCCTCTCCCTCCGCCGCCTCCTTCTTGGGCGCTTCTGCCACCTCTACACGATCCAGGCCCTCTGTCCCTGAGAAGAAGTCGTGTTCAGTTTCCTTTGTGGGCCCAGGGCGCAGCCATGGCGGACGGCGGCGGCGGCGGGGGCACGGGCTCGGTGGGCGGCGGCGGAGCGGGCCAGGCCTCGGCGGGGTCGGCTACAGGCGCGACGGGGGCCAGTGGGAGCGGCGGCCCCATCAACCCGGCCTCACTGCCTCCCGGCGACCCACAGCTCATCGCTCTCATCGTGGAGCAGCTCAAAAGCCGGGGCTTGTTTGACAGCTTCCGCCGGGATTGCCTGGCGGACGTGGACACCAAGGTAGCTGGGGCCGACGGGGTAGGACTGGGCGTGAAGACAGCAGGGTTGCAGGTTGGCTTTTCTAAAGCAGAGAGAACAACAAAAGATACTTTTAAAAAATCTCAGCAGTGAGGTATTAGGCCGCTTGAGGCAGTACAGGAAGCTTTCTGAGTGGTGTACACGTGGGTTGGACTCCCAGTCCGATCACTGTTAGCTGTGTGACGGTCCAGTCGTTTCTCTGAGCTTGGGGATTCAGTACTGGTTTCAGAGCCTAGATCCTATCTTTCCCAAGCTGAGACTTCTTTAAGCCCCTCAGTAACAAACCTCTGTGTGTTAAGAACATTGGAGAAGGCCAGGTAAGGAAGGGAGAATGGTTTGAATGCACAATCATCAGGACGTTGTAGCAATTTGTTCCTTTTCTCTAGCTCAGTGATTTGCAGGCTTGAGTGTCCGGTTGAATTAAGGTACACTGGTGCAGAACCCTCATCTTGTACTCCATCGTGGATTAAAGAGGATTTGGTGCCAATTTTAGATCCTAATGCCATAGGTCAACCCCCTAGTAAAATGCTATTTCATGTTACTTGCCAAAGTCGTGGAGATTCAATGGAGTCAGGTGTGTTAAGTGTCAGACATACAGTAGTTGCTGGAATGTTCCATTCTCTCCCATTTCAGAAGCTTTTCTAACAAGACTAGGGTTGTAGGTTTAGGAGGCTCTGTTACTGACTGAGCCCCTCTAGGGAAGTGATTTCTCCTCTTTTAAGAGAATCTGCCTACCTAACAGGAAAATTGTGAACTTAAAATTAGAACTCAAAGATAGGGAAAGACATCTTTCATTTATTCATTGAACATTTATTGGCCTACAGCAGGTGGGCTGTGTGGATACAGGAACAAGTAAGTCACTACCAGTCCTCAGAGCTCATACTCTAGGGTAGAAAACTGACAGGTGGACCAGATGCTATATACACTATGTGGTGTTAGAAGTGCTTAATATTTAATACTTAATTTTCCTTATTTAAGGTTCCTCAGGTACATATCAACTGAACTTCCACCTTTCCCAGGACTCTGGGTGTTCTCAACTTCCCATCACAAGTTCTCCACTCGTATCTCTTATGTTCTGTTTTGTGTGGCTAAATCAATGTAGTATGCATGGTATTTTTGAAAGAGAGAAAGAAAATTAGTATTGTAAAGCTGTTGGGGGAAGGAGAGTTGGAGCCTTCCCCACGTAACACCTTAGATGTTCCTTCCATTAGTGCCTGGGTGGTTATATTTTTGGAAGACTGTGTGTTTTCAGGCACTGTTGCTTTAGCCCCATGGTTCTCAGTTTGCCTCTTGGATCAGCAGCATCAACATCACTTGAGAACTTGTTAGAAATGTATATTCTTAGGCCCCTTCCCAAACTGCTGATATATTTCAGGGAAAGTGTACAGATGATGTTTGTAATTTACTTTGCAGTGCACCCAAAGTACAAATAAATGGAACAAACCGATAAGTGAATCAAGTGAGGGATAGATAATGCAGTAAAATGTTAATGGAAGGCACAGTCTGTCCTTTCACTTCAAGAACTGAAGGGATTATTCTATGTTGTCAAGATCTGTTCAGGTTTGGTGGTGACATTTGCTGTCCTTTGTCCTTTTACGGTAAACAGTAACTATCATTTCAAACCAGGTGACTTATTTTGAATAGTATAAAGTATAGTATCAGGATGCATAGTTCCAAGTGACAAATTAATTCTAGTTTCTTTAAGCAAAGTGGTGAATCTGTTGACTTGGGCACCCCAAGAAAGGACTGACTGAACAAACTGTCAGAAGAGTGGGGATGCATTTGGAACCGGGGATGCTCCTCCAGGGCCATCTTTCATTTCTGCTCTTTATAATAACTATTTGATTGTCACTGCACAGCAGAGTCATCCATTTGGTTACTAGTATTTTGATTACATCTTACATCTTCTTCCTCTAGAAAGGGACTCTCAGTTCTTGTTCAAAAAATCCCAGGGAACATCAGCATTGTCTTAGCATGGGTCAGGCACCACATTTGTGGTCAGGAGAACATGGCACCCTCTGTCCTACCCTTGTGAGGAGAGGAAGGAGGAGTTGCTAGGTAGATAGTACATGGGTGTTTGTGAATCCGTTCTCTTGGCCTTTTGGAAGAGTCCACCTATAGAGTTGAAGCCTGATGATTTTTTTTGTCGATTTCATTTACCTGACTGCTAGCACACTTTTGCCACAGTAACACTGCATAATAAACCAAATCATGGTGACTTATGATAAGCATCCATTCTCATGCTGATAGGGCTGCAGGTCAGCTAAAGTTCAGCTAATCTACGTAGGCTTCCGCTGGGAGGTTTAGGTGGCCTGGGCTTGGGTTTACCTTGGCTACATATAAACTCACCTTAGGTCCCAGGACATGCCGGTCATAGAGGGTCACCAGAGCACAAGAACCAAGCCAGACAGAGGACGACCACATTTAAGGCCTCTTGTCACTAGCACTCCATTGACCAGACCGTGTCGCATTGCTAAAACTCAGCATCACTGGGGTAGGGAAGCAGTCTCTGCCCAGGCGGAGGGGGGCAGGGGTGAAGCCTAACAGCAATGCACACTATTATACCTGGTTTGAAGAAGAGCAGCTGATCGTACCAGAAGGTCTTAGAGGCTGAGAATACATGTTCCATGTATTCACCAAGTTCCTTCTAATTTTGTTCTGATCATAGTTGGGTCTAAAACCGACTATGAGCCAATAAGAGCCTCAAGCTCCATTTTTGGACTTAAGGTGTGCTTCCCCTCAGCCTTTCCCAGTGTTCCATAGGCTTTGACTTCAGTCTCCATTCTCACATCATGCTGAGGGTTGGGTGGCCCTTCATTTTATGCAGTGGGCTTTCCTGAGCCCTTATTTATTGCTGAGGATACCCTGCGAGGTAAGTGGGACAGTAATATTTCAGGTTTACAAATGGAAATAACTGAAGCTGAAAGGTTGGTGACTTGTTGAAAGTCAGACAGCCGGTTAGTGATGGTGCCCGGCTAGAACCCAGTTCCTCTGATTGAGAAACAGTCTAGGTCTAACCTTGGCTTTGCCACATTTTGGCCATGTGGGCAAGTTGTTTACTTTTTCTAAGCATAAATTTCTAATCTCTACAATGGGGGCAGGAGAGAGTTAATAGACCCTCCCTGTACCATTACTTGGAAAGTAAATGGGATGATGCATCTGGCCTTGTGCCTGCCCACCATAAAGTAGCCCTTGGTTGCTAGTTAATTCATGCTCTGCTGTCCTACAGAGCCGTCTTCATCGTCATGCTGGAAGTGTCTTTAAGGACTTGGAACATCTACATTTCTGTGGAAAGCAGTATTCTTAAATGACTGACTTCTAAGATTTTGGTGCATGTAACTTCTTACCTTGCCTCTTCTTTTTAATGTTTCAGCCAGCTTACCAAAACCTGAGGCAGAAAGTGGATAATTTTGTGTCAACACATCTGGACAAGCAGGAATGGAATCCTACAATGAACAAAAACCAGTTGCGAAATGGTCTGAGGCAGAGTGTGGTTCAGTAAGTAATTAGAATTAAGAGTGAAAAGGTGGTAATCACAGCATGATGTACAAGAAAGCTGATGCGTGTCATTATTTGGTCAAGGTGGATGGTACTTTACAGCAAATCCCACGCACAAGTCGCAGCAGTCCACCCCTTTATTAAAGTTAAGGTTCAAGTAAGCAAAGGACTCAACTGACATTCTTGCTAGTTTATCCATCCTCCATAGGCCTCCTGTGTAAACTCTACCGGGTGCATCGAAAGATACTCCAAATTCTGAAACCTAATTCCCTGCTGCTTGAAGTTTTCAGTGTAGTTCGCCCATACGTGGGAGTTGTATACCAAGATATCAGTGTTTGGATCTTGGGCGAGAGGTCTGAAGTGGAACAGCAGCTTTTAGGAAGGCATGGAGCCTTATTAAAGCATGTCTGTCGCGGTCACAGCCTGAACCTTAGTTAGTTCGGTGCCACTGCTAGTCACCCGGTGACTTCTCGGTGTCACTGGGCACTGCAGCAGAGGCGGGCCATGGCATCTGGCTTTTTCTAATCTGCTCGTGATCTTTTTTTGCTCTTATTACTAGCACTTGTGTTCAGGTCTTGATCCACTGAACTCTCCTGGAATATCTAAAAGCTTGTGAAGTCCACCTCTTTAGAAATAGAAATATCGGGGAATTATGCTGAGTGAAAAAAGCCAGTATCAGAAAGATGCGTGGTGCTGATTCCATATATGTAACACTGGTGAATAAACAATGACAGCGATGGAGACAAGATGAGGGGTGCCTAGGGCTTAGGGGTGGGAGGAGGCGGGTGAGTGTGACCCCAAAGGGGTAGCCCCAGGGGATGCTGTGGTGGTGGAACTAAGACCTTCATCGTGGTGGCGGTTACCTGCGGTCACTCATGTGGTAAAATGGCACAGAGCTACCTGGGCAAACACACAACGGAGTGCAGCTACATGTGTGAAAACTAAGTAAGGTTGGATCGTACTGGTGTCATTTTTCCAGTTTTGATATCGTACGGCAGGTACGCATGGTGCAAACGGGTGGCTGGGGGAAGGATGCACGGACCTTCAAAGAATGGTCTGTTTGTCTCCACAAGGTCAGGGATGTTGGAAGCTGGAGTGGACAGAATCATTTCTCAAGTGGTGGATCCCAAACTAAACCACATCTTCAGACCACAGATAGAAAGAGCAATTCACGAGTTCCTGGCGGCCAAGAAGAAAGAAGCCGTGCCAGCGCCCCCTCCAGAGCCTGAGAGCCAGGACCCCCCAGCTCCCTCCCAGGATGCTTCCTAAGGTCCAGTATCCCGTCTTTTGTCCAGGAGCATTCATCTCTGGCTTATAAATATATAAAATGGATAGAAAAGGGGTAAGCCACTATTGGGGATCATGTTTTTTATATATTCAGAAAAACATTTACTGCAGAGAGACTCCATCTACTGTTCAAGAGTCATTTTTTACTGAGAACTCATGGGTAGCATTCTCCTGTGTTAGTGTGATCTTCTGTGCCGCCAGAGCTAAACATTTAAGCTGTGAATAGATGCTTCATTAGAAACCAACAGGGATGGTTGCTGTGCACAAGAGAAATTCAAATGAAAGTCCTATTTTTCTGAAATTGATTGAATGAATCTCATACCTGGACATGAGTTAAACTTGGGTTTGCAGTTTAAATATAAAGTCAAACAATGCATTCTAAAATGGCATCCTAAATGGGACTCACAGTCTGCTTTAAGTCCTGCTGGATTTCCTTGTATTTAGAGATTAGAGTTTACCACTGTCAACAACCGTGGGATTCTTCTGTTATGTGCGTGCCCCCTCCTGTTACATTTGGGATTTAACTTAATCTTAAAAGTCCGCTACAGATGCACAAAGCCACGCTTTTTGCAGGCTTTGAGACCTTAGTCAATGTGAGCAGTAACCAGCAGGTAAGGAGTGGACTCTTACCTAGCCATTGTTAGTAACCTGTCCCCTCATTCCACTTTGGTGTTCTGTTTGTCAGATTCATTAAGATGTTTATTATTTTTGATAGGAAAGCCATCAGTGAGTGAACAGAGCAAGAGCACAAAGCTCGGGTGGGGCACTGCCTTAAGAGGGGGATTGTCTATTTGTGCCTGTACTGGGGGGAAAACTCAAACTCAATTCCATTATGGAGTATAAAACATTACCAGTCTTTCTAGTTTAATTGTAAATTCCTTTAGGAACATAAAATTAAATGTAGTCTCTTATCAAAAAGCCTCTCGATCTGATTCTCTTTTTAGAGTATGTCTGACACCTTTTGGAAGCTCCGTTGAATTAACCATGAAGAAATGGATTCGGTTACTTAAGAGGACAACTTCAGAATGAAGACAGGCTGAGGTCGTCACTGATTTCAACGTTCAGCCTTGACTGTGGGGCAGTGTCCAGATTGAACAGGCAGTAACGGTGGACCGTGTGTGCCCCCTCATTGTGCTGCCGTCTGGTCAGCCTGCCAAAGGGGGTGACAGCCAGTAGACACTACAGAGATACAAAGAAACACTACATCAGTCTGGGGTTGTCCTGAAACAAACCTTTATACTTGAACTTGGAGACTGTGTGGATTTTAGGGTTTGTGCTCGGGGATCCCTAGAGGGGCTGTAGCTACAGTGAAGGAACATAACCAGTTCCAAAGAATGACAGTAAAGGTTAGCATGGAGTAGGAATTAGTGCTTAATTGTCAACTAGAATGTATAAGCTGTCAGCACCAACTAGCTCGAAAGTTGTCATGACCCTCTTGTACGTGAATCTTGTTGTAGCTTCGGTTTCCTTTCCTCCGTAAGAGGTGACAACACATGGGACCGTAGAATGTGTGAGGAAGTGCAGACATCAGGTAGAAGGAAAAACATCTGCAGGCTGTCTGTCCAGGGCTGCTGCTTATCCTGCAAGGGCTAGTGCGTCTTGGGTGTGTTTATTTTATTCTCACGTTTGTGTTTTTTAGAAAAGTTGAATGATCAATAAATAGCTTGAGTTTTGTAATAAAATCATTTGATACTCCTACTCTGAAGCCTCAACTGAGTGTAGCTTCCAGGCCTGTGAACCTGTGAGGAGTAACCTTTGTCCTCTGCCTGCCATTCTGTGCCCACGCAGGGGTAGTGGGCGGGGGAGGGACGGGTGAGCAGAACTTGGAGCTGCCCACCCCCTGGAGCTAGCAGGTAGCACTGGAAGCGGGCAGGCAGTCCCTCTTCTCCCCTGGACCATGACTGGTGCCGGTCACTAGCTGTGAGCGCAGAACGATCTCTCCACGTTCCTCGAACCGCGTGTACGGCAGCATCACCCAGGGATCTTGGAAAGGTGCATATTCTGACGCAGAAGTTCTGGGGTGGGATTGGAATGTGTTCTCATGCTCCAGGGGCTGCTCATGCTGCTGGCCCCTGGCAAACACTTTGTACGGCAAGCCTTGAAAATATCAAAGCTTCTATCAAAGAGTTTTGGTCCTTAGTGGAGTCTGTCACTAGATATTGTTCATCCAATAAATTGTCAACTACTTAGCTGGTTCCCTGTTAAAATGAACTACCTCCACCCGGACCATTTCTTGGCTTACAGTGAAGCTTGTGGCTCTTATGTCAGATGCTCAGGCGCTGGTTTATCCTATTTCTGCCATTTACCCTCAGCTTCTATTTACTCATCGAGGGGAAGTAGGTTCCCATGCATTCTGGATCGCTCCCTGGCCCTGTGAACGAAGTAAGCACTAACCCGTGACAGCAGTGCTGCTGAAGGGAGAGTCCCTCACCAGCAGCAGCAGCAGCAGCACCCTGGAACTTGCTAGAAATGCAGCCCCCACTCCAGACCGGATTCTGAGACTTGTAGAGGGGCCCAGCAAGCCCTCCCGGTGATTCTCTGCACGCAAAAAATCATTTTAAGGCACGTTTTTGGGAAGCTGGTGATGTTGACTGGCAATGACAGTTTAATTGTGATTAGTGTGTAAACATGTCTCTTCCAACAGCTCCTGAGGGGTGAGACTATCGAGTTTTTTGTCTTGTTTTTTAATTCCTTGCAAGGACTCTGCTTTGGGGCATTTTGATGTAGAAATGCCTGCATGTAACTTATACCTGCTCTGCTTTCAAAAGAAGTGTCTTCTGAAGATGAGTTTGCTAAGCAGCTCAGAACATTGGTGAGAACTCTGCAGAGACTCCCTGGCTATTCAAGATAGAGGAGCAGTGTCTGTGGGGACCCAGCAAAGGTCAGGGTCTGGCGTGGGCCCACGGCTGGCACTGAGGTCCGGGTTTGAAAACTGCATCTGGATCAGCCCTGACAGGGCCAGGCCCTGCCCCTCTTGGCTGCCCTAGGAGACCGAGGACAGGGTGGGAGGCAGACGGGACAGCCAGCACGGCCAAGCTTCTGTTGGCACTGCGTATCACAGCCTGTCCATCACCTTACCCGTGGAGGAGCCAGGAGGTCAACTTTTATGGTCTTGTCACTGGGGATGGGCTTGGCTCCAAGGCCACATGGTAGTAATTACTCGTCCTCTCAAATTGGTCACACTGCCTGAGACCTCGCCAGTCTTTCTGTCTCCAGTGTCCAAACTGCCATTTGGCCATCCTTCCAGAAACACTGCTTTTATCAAATCTCTTCCTCACTCCGGAACCTTTGGAAGGATGTAGACGAACTAGGCGCTGACCAGGCGGCCGACATTTTCATACGCATAAATCTAATTCTCATGACCCTGTTAGGATTTACTGTCCATTCTGTGGATGAGGCAACCTAAACTCAGGTGAAGCAACATACTCATTATACAACTATTACGTAGGGGAGCAAGGTTTGAACCCAAGCCTCTGAATTCAAAGCTCATGTTCCCGTCCCCACCCCACCCCCTTGCTACGCTGCCTCCTTATTACTTAACAGAACAAGTCAAACTTGTCAGTCCTTTGGGGTCCACCCTTCATTCCAAATGTAGGCTAAAATCAAGTCAGCTGGACCTCTTGCTACATCTCAATGCATACCTTTAGCTCTAGCCAGTCTGCTCCCCTCACGCAAATGTCTATCACAGAGCAGAGTCTGCAAACCCACTCCGCCCTCCAGACATGTTCTATTGACCATGGAGTTGTAACTATTGTCCGTTGTTTTTAATTACCAATATTTCAAAATGGGGAGAATTCCATATAGAGCTCTCTTTCTGGTTCCTAATGAAAAATGTCAAGGTTTGGCAACATACTTGTATTCCCGCTGGATAACAATCGGCCAGAATTCTGTAGCAACTCTGCACTTGAGAGAGCGTGTGGGACATGCAGATGCCACAGGCTGGCGTCTCTCATTTCCATCACCCTGCTGGCCCTGAGGGTGTTGCAGATACTTGCCCCGGAGTGTCATCGTCCTGTGATTAAGATGATTCAAAACATCTCCAGCTAAAGGGCCAGATCTTCTAGACTGATTTTCACGGAGACTAGATTTTCAGCTACCTGAGTTGGGCTCTAGAATTTTCAAGCTTGGAATGGAGTCTGAAGTTCCCTAACATCTCTCTCTCGGTGTCCAGATTGAACCTATCCAAGGATGAGGGAAGGTCACAGAACATCACACATAGAGGTGGGCTCAGGGTACAGCTAGGACAGAGACTGAGAGAACCAGCACACGGTATTCTCAGAAGCCCCCCAGACTCACCCCGAGTGGCAGTCTCGCCAGGGCTGGAGCCAGAAGAGGGCTTGTCTGTGTAGCCTAATCGATGTAGGAAGCTTAAAGTCTTGTAAATGAGAGAGCGAAGGTTAGCAGAATATGCCACCCCAAAATAGGACCGCAGGAGTTCAGGACCTGCTACCCCCAAATCTTTCTCTTTGATACACGGATTACTTAGAGCTGTAGGCACTTGAAAAACAGCAAATACAGGGAGAGGCTTTCACTGAATTCCTTTTATCTGCCTAAAGGCAGATACCAGATACCCCAAAAGGAACACTTGTCACAGATCCCCTCCCGGGAGGTACATCACCCAGGGAGGACTGACTCTCACCACAAGAGAAGAGACTAGAAGTCAACCCCACACCCTGACAAACTTCATCACAAATTATTCTACCTCCCATCTGTTCTTCCAAAGGCCCATTCATCTCTCCTAAAAATCACTGACTCTCCCCTAAGAGGCCTACCAACCCCCTCTTCCTTCCCTGTTGAGCTGGTATTTAATCCCAAATTCTAAGCCACCTCAGGGAGTTAACTTATTTTCCCCTGGGTGTTTCCATGGTGACATGAGGTATCCATGTTAAGAAACTTCTGTGTTTCTTTTGTTAATCTGTCTTTTGTTACAGGGGTTTCAGCCAAGTACTCGAAGGGTAGAGAGAAAATCATTTCCACCCCCCTACAAGAACAATAGATTGGATTTGGCAGAAGTTAAACAATGGTCGGGGTGGGCATTTGAATGACACAAAGCTTACGCAGCTCTCTGAAGGGGGCAGCACCCGGTCTCCACTGAGGTGATTCTATAGGCAGGTGGGAGAACTTTGTCAGACTCGGCCCGGCCTGGAGTCGTAATGACGGCCGTCCTCACAACAATCCTATGAGCTCATACGGTGTGCTGGCTCAAGGCTCAAAATTTGAGACCTGACTCTGCCACCTGGGCTCTGGGGTGGCGTCAGTGATGATAGATTCTGTTTTGGCTACAGTGCGTGAACAAAGAAACACCAAAATCTCATCAGCCGCACACAACTAGTTTCTCACTTACACAAAATGGCTGTGATCTGGGCAACGCTCCAGGGCAAGTCTTCAAGGCGACATTTAGCATCCTGGCTGCTTCAAGCCTTTAGCCCATCGTCTCAACCCAAGACCTCTTCCGTAAGAGCACAGCAGAGGAAGAGAACCACGGAAGGTCTCCCGTGAAGGATGAATGATACGGCCTGCGAGTGATACCGTGGCTTTCACTCACAGCCCACTGGCCACAACTAGGCACGTGGCCATACCTAACTGCAAGGGCACCGAGAGGTACACACACTCACGTGCCCAGAAGGAGAGGAGAACCAAATGTGGCTGAGTCCCAGAAGGCTACCTCAGTGTGCTTCCCGACCACTGAATATACCGTGTCTTCCCGCAGAGATCCTGCTCCTGCTCCGTGGAAGACGACCTCAAAGTACCATCTAGTGGCCTCATCCATCATCGGCCCAGGAGGTCTCTGTGTTAGCGGTTAGGCAGGCACCTCCTCCTCAGACCTCAGAACTAAAGAGAGAAGTCATCTGCCTGAGATCCCCTCCCCCCGCCATCCTTGACAGAGGATGAACTAGGAAGGGGAAGAATGGAAAACGTTGTAGTTCTGCTGCGAAGCCACGGAACCTAGCATGGTGGGTGTCCCTGCAGGCCCGGCTCAGCCTGCAGTTCTCTGTGGCCTCTGGCGCCACCCTCTGGGAGGTTCTTCCACGGCCACTGTGTCTCCCAACGCACTCTGGCCACACCACACTCGGGGAGTCTGAACTGAGAGGCTGTCCGGCTTTCTCAATCCCCGTCCTGCTCTAGGAGACCAGAGCCCCAAGGGTCATTTTAAGTTCTGAGTGGAGACTTCTGGAGCCTGGGGATCATGGGAGTTTGGGTCAGAATGGCTATCCTATAGATGTAGTAGGAGCGTTACCAGACAGATTCCAACCGGCAACATGGGCCAGAAGCCACAGTCACAATTTCTGGGGGGGACTCGACTCATAAATCTCTTGTATTCCTTTGCTCCCTTGCTCTCATACCTCTCTCTTGATGGAAACTTTGAGGCTATGGGGCTTCCATGCAAAAGCTACACTTTTTTCCCTGAGCCATTCTGTCCAGCTGAAAAGTTGGCCGGGGCACCACATCCTTATCTGATCGTTGCATGGAGGCCTTTGTCACGTAAGTGTTCTCTACATTCGCTTCTGATCTCATCTCTTTCTTGTAAGACCTTGCCGAATGCAGGCAATATCAACCATATGATGCTATTAAAAATCCATTTTCCCGCCTCTCCCCTTAGAGCCACAAGTTCATTAGGTACATGATCCGCCCCTGAGCTGCTGCTGCCCAGTATTTACTACTTTTACGTAGGTTGACTGATTTACATTTTTGCAGCTTGCAACTAGAAAATGCCCTGACCAGGGGCGCCTGGATGGATCAGTTGGTTAAGCGGCTGCCTTCAGCTCAGGTCATGATCCCAGGGTCCTGGGATCGAGCCCCGCATCGGGCTCCCTGCTCGGCGGGAAGCCTGCTTCTCCCTCCCCCACTCCCCCTGCTTGTGTTCCTCTCTCGCTGTGTCTCTCTCTGTCAAGTAAATAAATAAAATCTTTAAAAAAAAAAAAAAAATGCCCTGACCAAATCTTCTAATAACATCTGATTGACTTGTCCGTGAATGATCCCCCAACTGACAGATGTGTCTTCATTTGACAGATCGGGTTTGCACTTACTACATTGCCTAAATCAAGCTCTTTATTTTGTAATAATTTGATTCACAGATAGTTATAAGAAATAATATGAGAGCGCCTGTGTACACACTGATATTTACCTGGTTTTTCCGTTGGTAACATTTTACAACACAATAATATGATCCCACATCCAGGACTGCTTAATTTAAAAACGGATTTTACAACACAATAATATGATCCCACATCCAGGACTGCTTAATTTAAAAACGGATGGCCTTTGCCTTTATTTCTGGCTATTTGCACATCAGAATGATTTTGTGAGTTCCTCAGTGCCATGATATTTGAGCTTACTTTTGTATTAAGCCTAGTCATTACATTTTTTAAAATTTTTTTTCGTTTAATGATTTGTTTATTCCAAAAAAAAAAATTCTTTTTGCACACTTAGTATGTCAGGCAGTGCCCTTCACCGTGGGATTACAACAGTGGCCATGAAAAACGTGGCCCTTCCTCAAATCACGAATATATTTCACTGGTTTCTCTGACACAGGGGGGATGGGGAGCGGTGTTTGGAAATGCCACAGAGGTGACAGGAAGAGGGAGGCAGAGGGAGAAATCCATTGAATTCATTAACAAGGGCCACAGCAGTTTCAGCTGGAAAGCCAGGGGCTACTGCCAGATGGCAGAGCACTGAGGACACAGAGGAGGGAAGGGGGCCCCTCGCCGGCACCTCTTCGGTAATGACGGAGCTATGTGTGTGTGTATCTATTTTATTTACATAGACAATGCTTCTGTGTGGGGAGACAGTCCAGGGGCATGAACAGGTTTCACAGAGAGAAGTGTCCCTCCCATCTCCCAGATACCCTCCAACAGCAAGCCCCACTGTACCAGGTCCGTACTCACCCCTCCAGAGACGGCTCAGGTGGGCACAAGCGTGTAGCTCCTACATCTGTCCTTAGCTGGGACGCGCTCCACCTCTCCAACTGTCCTCAGGAGAAGTTCCCGGAGACAAAATGATTGCAGGCTTAAGAGCTCTGAGTGGCCAGCAGGTCACAGGGGTGGGCTGGGGGTGGAGGCGATGGGCAAAATGGCAGCCCCCCTTGCGGCTACAGGGTCAACGATGCGCAACGATCAGGTAAGAGGAGGCAGCCTGCTCTGAGTGCTTGCCACGTGCAGGCCACTCCAGCCACACCAGTAAAGGGCGTCCCTGCAGGGAGACGGTATCATTGTCCCCACTGACAATGAAAGAAACAAGCACTCACCCGAGGTCAACCAGTGACAAGAGTCAGAGCTGAGAGTCCAACCCTGCTCTGTTCGTCTCCAAAGCCGTGCTATTTTTTCCCATTTTTGTTTTACTGTAGTAAAATACACATAAAATTTGCTATCTTAATTAAGCAACCAATGCAGTAGCATGAAGTACATTCACATGGTTATTCAACTGTCGCCACCATCCATCTCCAGAACTTTTACATCTTCTCATACTCAAACTCTGTCCCCATTACCACCAGCTCACCATCCCCCTCCGCAGCCCCTGTAACCACATTCTACTTGCCTCTCGGTGAGTTTGAGGACTCCAGGCCCCCCGGCTAAGCGGAGCCATATGTTATGTGTGCTCTGTGGCTGGCTTATTCCTCACTGAGCCCTACCACCTCATCCTCAGACCTCATTTAGGTTTTGCCAATTGGTCCCGACTGCGTTCAGTGTAGTGAAGGGATTCAGTTCAGAATCACACGGTGCATTCAGTGGCCACATCTCTTTCGTCTCCTTTAATCTGGAATGGTCCCTCTTTAAAATTCCAGGCCAGATCTTTTGTAGAACAGCTCTTAAACTGGGTTTGTCTGACTACTTCTCATGATGATATTCTAATCCTGCATCTTTGACAGGAACATCAGGAGCAATGATGCATTCTTGTCATAGCATCCTATGAGGTGCATGAGTGAGATCTATCCCTTTGTGGCTGATGTTAACTTTGATCACCTGATTATAGTGGTGTCGGCCAGATCCCTCTTTTGTCCATTTGTAATAAATTAGTATTTTGTGGAGAGGGACTTTGAGATTTTGTACATATCCTGCTCTTCATCCAACATTCATGCCCATTGACATAGCTCTGTTGAACCAAGTATCATTCTTGACCATGGCCAAGTGGGCATTTTGAAATTCCATCGTTCCTTCTACACTCATTAGTTGGCATCCTACTATTGTAAAAAGCTTTTTCTTGTTCCTGTTTATTGATTCACTTGTTTATTTCTATCTGTATGGACCCATGGATTCCTATTTTACTCAATGTGTTATACAATCTGGGGCTATCATCACCTCATTCGGCATCAGGTTGTCCCAGATTTGGCTGGTGGGCAGACTTTCCGACTGGCTTTTGTATCCTGTGACATTCCTCCCTCTGTCCTTGAGCACCTCCTTACTTCCTGACACAAGGAGATGGTCTAGGCTTATCTCCTGCTTTTCCTGCTCTTGCCCTGGAATCTGCCATTTCTCCAAGAAGCTTTGATTCCTTTGTCTGGTATTTAAAAGTCACACTGAGCGCCAGATGTGCCCCCGCTCCCAGGCCTTCCTGGGGTGCATTCGAGTTTCTTTCCTTCCCTTAATTGTCATTCTTTCTCTAGCCTCTCCCGCTATCCTCCATACATTTACACCGGATCGGTCACCTCTACACAGAACCACCTCCTGTCACCACCACCACCTCGCACCCGGACAGATGGCCCCTCGCCTGTTCTGGCTCTGCCACCCCATGCTGCTCTCCTGACCCTCCTCCCATCTCCACAGATGCTGACCTAACGGCTCAGTAGCTGTTTGCAAACCTCGGACCCGAGCCCTACCTAAAGTTCAGGTGGTTATAAACAGACATAAGAGAGGGAACTGGCCAGGGGTGGTGACGGTCACCACAGGGTGGTGACAATGAAGAGATGGAAAGGCTGACGCAGTGAATCACCACCACGTGACAGCCCCTGCCAGGCAGGGCAGGTGGCTCGGCCGTCTCTGGGCTTGGCTAGAAAAGGAAACAGTGGGGTTACCTCCCAGACAGTGCAGGATAGCAGAGAGAGCAGGTTTGGGGGCCAAGCTAGCCCTTCGTATTCTCTTTGTTCACGTTATCTTATTGTCTCCACCCCGCCACCCCCCCAGCCCCCCCACCCCCCACCCCCAATCTGCCTTTTGTGTCTCTTGCTGTGGCTCCGTGTCAGTCACTCTGGCAGCAGGCCACCCGTCTTTCTCATGCCTGCCCAGAACTTACTCTTCCTACACCCAGCAAGAGCCCCTCACACAAACCCACCAGACTGGGTGAAAGGCCACGCTGCCATTTGCACGAGCTGTGGAAACCAACAAAAACTTATTTATAGTCCACAAATTATTAATAGGCTGGGATCTTATTAATTCCATCCCCAGCACACATCTCCCCATAAACGCGTGGGCAGGGGCGGATAGAAACACAGTGAACGTTATTGGATAAAACCCCCATAAAAGGAGTATCGTAATACATCATTCCACTTCCCCTCATTAAGTCTGTGCCGAGAACATCCTGTGGTTTACAGCTGTAAACCAGTCCCATCTGACCTAGAGACCCAGGACCACTTCTGTCCTTCCTTGGCCCAGCCTCCCACCCCCCTGAAAGAATGTGTTTGCACAGTCGACATCAGTAAGATGGTCCCTGACTATCCACAGATCCTGTGGCCACAGCCTGGACACAGAACTCCAGGGAGACAAGCTGGACCACACGGGGCGGGGGGGGGGGGGGGGGGGCTGTTGGCCCAAGCCAATTCCGGGATGACATGGTCTTGAACCAAAATCAGCTTTAAGAAGGCCGGCTCTGCCTGTTTTTCCATGCCCAAACGCTAACTCCCAGAACTTGTCATGCCAGGGAGCTGCAAGGTGCTCCCTCTCCCACCCGAGGCAGAAGAGAGGGGAAGGACAGCAAGAGAGGCACATGGGCCCCCAGTCCTGGAATGCAGCCGACCTGAACCCAGGACAAGTCAGGCCAGAGAAAATCCCATGCTGGGTGGCCACGAGGAGAGAGGGACAACATGAGAAATGTAGAGGACTCTTCCAGGCCTTGCTCTCCATGCTGGCCTCCTAAGCAGAAAAGAAAGAGGAGGAAGATGCCTGGGCCAGCTCTGAGGGAGCAGAGTCAGCTCTGTGCCACTGTAATTTCATGGACGGACAGAGAAAGATGATAACCAAGGGCACTGGGCCTGTGAGTGGAAACTGGTGACGCCACACTAGCCCTGTGGCCCAACTGGGGCCCTGGAATTTGACCAGTTCCTACAGCACTCAGTCCCCTGGTGAGTGAGGGTGTCTGTTGTGGGATCAGCCCCAGGGTGGGGTGAAAGGAGGTGCAGGGGCCCAGGGAGGCAGGAGCAGACCTTCTGCAAATCTGTCAGGGGTTGCTGCAAGAATCAGAAACAGGAGGTGCGTGGGGCGCCTGGGTAGCTCAGTGGCTTAGGTGTCCAACTTTTGATTTTGGCTCAAGTCATGATCTCAGGGTCGTGGGATCAAGCCCCGAGTCAGGCTCTGCGCTCAGCGAGGAGTCTGCTTGAGATCTCTCTCTCTCTCTCCCTCTGCCCCTGCTCTGTGCACACACACTCTCTCTCTCTCTCTCAAAAGAAAAGAAAGAAAAAAAGAAAGAAAGAAACAGGAGGTGTGCAGTTCCCAGCAGCTACCTTGGGGATGGTTTTCAAGTGCCCTGATGTGGCACTGGCCGTGGACATGGGGCCCGTCCATTCGTGAGGAGTGATAGAACCACATCCTCAAGGAACAGGGTCACCTCAACTTCTACCTCTGTTATCTGGCAGCTTTTCTTTTCCGTGGGCTCTGAGGGGTGGCAGTCCTCTCATGGCCAGGCTCTGTGGGAACAGAAGAGGGATAGGAGAGGAAGGGGAAGAAGAAGAAGGAGAGGAAGGGGAAGAGGAAAAAGGAGAGGAAGGGGAAGAGGGAGAGGAAACAGCGAGAACAGGAAGCTTAGAAATACCCACGCCACTCAGCCTGCCTCTTTCCGTCATTTAGGGAATGAGATGGTGCCTGAGGGCACCGGCCATGCGGGGCACATAGTAAGTGCTCATTAAATATCGCTATTGCCCTAGAAATGGCTGCCGGAGCAGCAGAAGTGGTGGATGATTCATTCAACCATGAAACACCCCAGAATGTAGAGCAGCCATCATCTCCCCCTTTTTCCAGATGGAGAAACTGAGGTCCTGGGCTATGAAGCCACCTGACCCAAGTTGCCCCACTGGCCTGCGGGCAGCAGAGCCAGAACAAGGGCTTGTCTCCCGCAGGAGATTCCAGGAGCCCAGCTCAAGGCATGGACTTGATCTTGCAAGCAGGCTCCAAAAGACCTGGGGATAGGAGAGAGAGAGAGATGGAAAAGGTGGGGCACAGACCGGGCAGGGCCGTGCAAGAGAGGAGGCAGATCTGAGGGGCAAGGGGGTCGGAAGCAGGCTTACCTGCCAGAGAGGGTATGATGGGCACACGGGAGGGCACGGAGAGGCCCTCGGACTCTGAGGTCTGCAGGAAGCAAGAGGGAGCAGCCACCGTCCGAGCTCTGGAGGGAAACCCACCTGACCCCTCCATAGCTGAGTGAGCTTGGGCACGTCCCCTTAACCCTCCTCAGTAAAATGGGGGAGATGGCAGTCCTCCTCCACAAGCTGCCGGGGGGAGGAACGAGGCCATGTCCAGCACACAGCTCTCAGCCATCGCTCAGCCGGCGCATCACTTGTCGTCAAGCCGGAGAGATGGCTGAGCCCAGGGCAGAGATGGAGGCCAGACTTCCGTCCCCCTCAGACACACCCCGTGCAGCATGCCTGAACAGGGAGCCATGGAGACGACCTGTGAGACAGGCCAGCAGGGGCCCACGGTGCGTTTCCCTAGAGGAAAAGTGTCTGTCAGAAGAGATCTTCCCGGGCGGATAGCCAGGCTCCTTGGGTGATGTGCCCCAGCTCTGTTGCTTCCTACCTGTGTGACCACGACCAGTCACTGGTCCCCTCTGAACCTTAGGCTCCTTATCTAGAACGCTGCTTTGAGGACTATAGATAATCTTTAAAGGGAAACTGCGGGTATTCATTTTACCTGGGGAGGCAGAGTAACCACAGGGAAGATAGCACAGACCTGCAGAGAGATCAGGGCTCAAATCCCAGCCCTCCAAAAAGTAGCTAAGCAGCCGGAGGCGAGTTTCTCAGCCTCTCTGTGGCGTAACGAGCTGGGATAAGGCGTGTGAAGCCCTAGTACAGTCCAGCACGTAGTAAGGACCTACAACATGGTCGCTGCCTGCCAGTTTCCCTCTCGGCCTGAACCTGATCCGGGCCTGACCTTGCCTTCTATCTCACCCAGGTTTTGTCCCCAAATTTCCAGCCAAGTGTGGCCTGAAAACTGTCTTTGTGGGGCAGCCACCCTGGCCCACCCACAGCGCCCGTCTCATCAGTGCCCCTGCTATAAACAGACAGAGGCCGTGTAAGCAAACACCCACTCCCTGGTGGCCCCGAAGGCCACCGGCCTTGCAAGAGGTCAGCTAGAGGGTGGCAGCCCGGTTGGACGCAAATAACCACCAAAGCCAAGGGCAGGGCGGGCCACAAAAAACCCCTGGCCAGGCAGAGCGGCAAGTGAGGCGCAGAAAGCCAGAGGGCACCCAGGCCGTGTCCCTGACTTCTGTCCCGCCCACCCTCCGCGGGGGCTGGCCACCCCCGGCCCTGGGGTCTTCCTTCTAACTGAGCTATGTGCCCTCCCCACAGGGAGCCCCTGCCTCTCCGCGCACCCCGCCCGCCTCACCCCCATGCGGGCCGCCCAGCGGCACCGACAGCAGTGCACACCCGGGCACCTTACACGCCCGTCTCATTTAAGGCCCTCACCGTCCCCGTGTGACCAGCGCCACCACAGATAAAGAAACTGCCTCTCAGTAAACCGGCTAGCTGGTGAGAGCCAGCCGGAATTAGAATCCACACCTCAGCTTTCACCCCTGCTCCACACTGGAAGATCACTCAGACCTGCCCTGGAGTCAACCCTCCAAGCTTCTCAGGCTCAACCTTACCCTTCTCTCACCAGCTCCAGCACCCCCAAAGACACTATGCACGCCTGTTGAACGACTCTCCAAATGCACATGGAGACAAGAATCCTAATGGGTGGTGTTTCCCTGAAGGAGGAGGGGTGGGTTGAGCAGTACTCTGCAAGCCCCTTCACAAGCACCAATTCATTCATCCCACCCTCAAAACCACCCAAGAGGGTCGGGGGTCTGATGCTCATGTTACAGTTGAAGAAACAGAGGGACGCCTGGGTGGCTCAGTCCTTAAGCATCTGCCTTCGGCTCAGGTCATGGTTCCAGGGTCCTGGGATCGAGCCCCGCATTGGGCTCCCTGCTCAGCGGGAAGCCTGCTTCTCCCTCTCCCACTCCCCCTGCTTGTGTTCCCTCTCTCGCTGTGTCTCTCTCTGTCAAATGAATAAATAAAATCTTAAAAAAAAAAAAGAAAAGAAACAGAGACTAGAGGGTAAGTGGTGTGCCTGAGGCTCATACCCTAAGAGGCGGGGCTGAGTGCATTCCTGGGGCTGGGGTCCCGACGCTGCACTCAGCCCCTCTGCGTGGTGAGGACCACAGGGTGGCGGTCCCTTGAGGCGGACCCCCAGACGCTGTCCCTTCTGTGTGGCCAGCGCCCTAGGTGGACCCAGCACAGCAATGGGGATCATCATGAGTCTGCTCAATGAATGGACACACAGGGAAACAAACAGATTACTTCCTGGGCTCCTTGAAGTTCTAGAAGCATAGTGTAGACGCTAAACGCATGGGCCCTGAAGCCACACTGCTTGGATTCCTGGCTGCCCCTTTACCAGCTATGGTGCTTTGAGTGAGTTACTTCATTCTTCTGTACCTCAGTTTTCTCATCTGTAAAATGGGGATTCTAATAGCACCTACCTCACACGGCCGACATGAGGGCCAGTGAGTCGCATTTGTAGCCTTCTTAGAACATTTCCTGGCACAGAATGGGTTCCAAATAAGTGTTTTTTGTTTGTTTGTTTGTTAAAAGAGGGTGGGGGGAAGGGCAGAAGTCAAGGAGAGAGCGAATCTCAAGCAGACTGCCCGCTGAGCACAGAGCCCAGCACAGGGCTGGATCTCATGACCTTGAGGATCATGACCTGAGCTGAAATCAAGAGTCAGACACTCAACCAACTGAGTCACCCATGCTCCCCCACAAATAAGTGTTTGTTAAAAAATACATATATATGAATTTACAACTCTACTTTATAGCCGTCTCGATTTATTTTTAGAACAAGTCACAGTTGTGTTTACCTTTAAAAGTATGCATTTACTAAGCTAGTATCTGACCAAACTGATATAAGCATTACCTCTTGGTTGCTTGTGGGTGGATACATATACATAAACTCTTAATTTATAATTGGTTTTATATAAGAGATTGACGTCAGGCCTCAGTCCATAACACTAGCGGGGGAGGGGGTCTCCAATTAGTCTTGGCACCTGAGTCTCCTTGCTTTCGTTCTGTTTAAGGCAAAACGACCTGAAGGGGGTAATTTTAAGCACCAAAGCTGCGAATGTTCTGTGTTGCTAGGGAAAAGCTCAGAGCAAGCTTCTCGGAAGCCCAAGGGTGAAGATAAAAGTGGAAATGACTAGTGGGTGCTAGAAAAGCACCGTTCCCAGGAGGGAGCCTGGAGCTCAGAGCACGTCAGGGTGTGGAGAACCATCCCCTCATGAGAGCAGAGGAAGGGCCCAGAAGGCCTTGCTGAGGGATGCGGCAAAAGCCAAAGGCAGCACTCCTTCACCCTATCCACACGTCATCCGTGCCCCTGGAGCCAGACCCTCGTGTCACGAATAAGGTGTCACCCCTGTCTTCAGGGAACTCACTTTTCAACGAGGGCTACAGACGCAGAAATGAAATAAGGTAGCAGGACTCCCCAAGCACATCTTGGCCCTGCTTTTAGTTCTGCACATGGAAGGCTAGAGAAAACTTCCTCCGCCAGGATCCACCAGGGAGGACATTTTATTTCTTTGAAAGAAATATTTTGACAGAATGACTGGGATGGAAGGTGAGACCCTTAGCTCATGTACAAATGAACAAGGATATGACTGAATAGCACAGGGACAAGGAGACCGGGAAAGGAAGGTGTCTTCTCCTACGGGGAAGGGGAGTCAGGACTAGATGAGAGACATGGGAAGGCTGAGGACCACCGGGACGAAGGGCCAGAGAGAGACAGCCTGGCGGCAAGATGACCAAACAGAACATGAGAGAAGGACATCTTTAGGGTTTTTGTTGTGGAGAGCACGATGTAAGCCCAGGCCTCTGGCCCACATACTAAATCTCGAGTAAAGTCTGCAGTTGACCACTGCTGCTCATGTGTGAGTGGATGATTTTGAGAGCTCTCAGAGGGGTTGGTTTTTTTGTTTTTTTGTTTTTAAGTAACAGCTACCATATGCCAGGCATTAGTCTACGCACTTCACACCACTGATGCATTTAATCCTCATGACAATTTTGGGAGGTTAGTTCTATTATTACCTCCCCATTTTCCAGGTGAGGAAAGTGAGGCACAAAGAGAATAAAGAACCTGCCCCCAGGCTCACAGTTAGTGGGTGGTGGACCCAGGATCCAGCCTAGGAAGGCTGGCATGATGCTAGGGAGAAAGGACCCCTAGCCCGGGCCATACATTCTAGAGGCCCCTGCTCTGCTCCTCCTCTGACCATGCCTCTCCCCCAAGGAAGGGCCAAGGACATGCCCACCTGGATCCCATGCTCCTCCCTTCCCTCCACTGGTAGACCGTGGCCTGGGTACTCAGTGTGCCAGAATCCCCTGCCCAAGCGGCTCTGGCAGGTAAGACAGGGGTGCCCCTGATCAAAGGATGCTGACAGGAATGGACACGGGGAGCGCCACAGTGGCCGTTCCCGAAACACACAGTGAGCAGCTCAACGTGTCAGCCCACTCCAGGTGCCATTACAAGCTACCACAGACCGGGGGCTTCAACAACAGAGATTTACTTTCTCACAGGCGCAGAGGCTGGAAGTCCAAGATCAGGGTGTCGGGGAGGGCCCTCTTCCCAGCTTGCACACTGCTGACTTCTCCCTGCCCCCTCACATTTTCCTCAGTGCCTCATTGAGAAAGACAGACATCAGGCTCTCTGGTGTCTCCTCCTAGAAGGGCCCTAATCCTATCAGATCAGGACCCTACCAACCTTAGTCCCTTCCACAAAGGCCCTATCTGCAAATACAGTCATATTGGAGTTTAGGGCTTCGACATATGAATTGGGGGTGGAGGGGGGTGGTGGTAGGGAACAGGGACAAAACATTCAGTCCATCATGCTTACCAGGAAAAACATGGGAGTCTAGGGTAGTGGACGATTCAGGCTCAAAATCCAGAAGCTGGTGCATGCTGCTCAGGGTCTCATATGGGGCAATAATGTCTGCACAGGAACCAAGGGAGTGGACTCTGGAGCCTGAGAGCAGAACATCACTGCAGGGACGGCAGATACAGAAGAGGAAGGGCCTCCCCTCAGCAGGGCTGTGCAGGACTGCTGTTCAACAGCGCCACCTTGTGGTGCAGATGGTCAAGAGCAATAGAGGATTTTGCCTCTCCAGGTCCCCCTGCATCTGCTATTTCAAAAGCAGGACTAAGGCCCCGGGGTTTTTGGAAAAATCAAAAGCAAGATATTAAACTTTGTAACAACAGAGTTTGGGGGGGGTGGTATTCAAGTGATTAATTAGAAAAAAAGAAATATGACCAGATTCGTACCTTAAGCTCTTGGTATAGGTCATATCAGTTCCACAGGATATGAATGCACCTGCTTAGCTGTTAAGCAACTTCTTATTAAAGTGCTTTTTAGCCCTTCAGACCGGCTACTCTTTTAGTATAGTCCCAGCACACAAGGGCAAAGTCACCCCTACATACCCACAGAACATGGGAGACTTTAGTGGTTCTCTCATAAAATGTTTTTTAAAAGTGAAAACTCAAGGAAGAGCCATTGTTTAGGGTCTGTGATAAACTACTGTGTTCAGATTTGCGGGAAGATTGGGATATTTAAAGACCCTATCAATAATCTGTTGAAATGTATGCTTTTAAAAAAAGTAATGGTTTACAACAACGAGATACCACCACACACCTATTAGAATGACCAAAATCTAAAACACTGACACCAAATGCTGGCGAGGCTGTGTAGCGACAGGAACTCTCATTCACTGCTGGCAGGAATGCAAAATGATACCGCCAGTTTGGAAGACGGTTTGGCGGCTTCTTACAAAACTAAACATAATCTGACCATACAATCCAGCAACAGCACTCTTTAGGTATTCACCCAAAGGACTTGAAAACTTATGTCCACACAAAAACCTACGCGCAGATGTTTATAGCAGCTTTATTCATAATTGCCAAAACTTGGAAGCAACCAAGATGTCCTTCAGTGGGTGCATGGATAAATAAACTGTGGTGCATCTAGACACTGGAATATCACTCAGGGCTAAAAAGAAGTGAGCTATCAAGCCATGAAAAGACACAAAGGAACTTAAATGCAGATTACCACATGAAAGAAGCCAGTCTGGAAAGGCTACAAACCATAGGATTCTGACTATATGACATTCTGGAAAAGGCAAAACTATGGAGACAGTAAAAAGATCAGTGGTTGCCAGGAATGGGGTGGGGAGATGAAAAGGCGGAGCACAGAGGACTTTTCAGGGCAGGGAAAAGACTCTGTATGATACGACAGTGGTGGATATATGTCATACTTTTGTCCAAACCCATAGAATGCACAACACCAAGGGTGAACCTTGAGGTAAACCACAGACTGTGGATGACTATGATGTCTAGTTCTGTCCTTGGTCACAACTATCCCACTCCGGTGAGTGACATTGATAGTGGGGAGGCTGTGCGTGTGTGGGGTCAGAGGATATGTGGGAAATCTCTGTACCTACCTCTCAATTTGGTTGTGGACCTAAAGCTGCTGTAAAAATTAAGGTCTTTCTTTTTTCCTTCCTCCTTTTCTTTTTTTCTTTCTTTCTTTCTTTCTTTCTTTCTTTCTTTCTTTCTTTCTTTCTTTCTTTCTTTCTTTTTCTTTTATGTAGTAGAAATGTGAAATCATTGAGTTTTTTAAGAATCAAGAGCTGGGGCTCTGTGTCAGAAGAGGAAATGTATTCTTTACCATTCACTCGCTTTATTTTGTGCAATCCACTGTTTCTCAGACATTGTGCAGACATCGTGTCCTGTCATCCCTTCTCGCAATTATAGAAACGGAGGGGCAGAGAGGTGCTAGTGAATTGTCCAAGGTCAAATAGTAAGTAATGATAGCCGTAGGAGTCCGACCTGGTCTCGCCATCGCTCTGCTGGTCTCTCTGTAAGAGGAGGTGAAGCGTGCAGCAAGCACTGGGGAAAGTCTGAAAGCTGATTTCAAATACCTGCTAGGAAGGCAATGGCTTCCAAGCCAGGATTCAGGAATGCAGACACCATGTTTAGCCCTAAACCTGTCTACAGACAGCCATCAGAGGATATTTTCTGTCCGGTTGCAAGGGATTTGTGCACAAGACACCTGAACTTAGGACGAAACTGCATCCCACACCTCAGAGTCTGCAGGCAGCTCCAGAACAGAACCACCAAGACTTCGGACAATGTCTCCAGCAGCCCCTGAGCCAACGTGTGGGCGCAGCTCATGGCCTGAAGAGGAGAGCACTAAAGAAGCATTATGTGACTGTCACACACGGAAACCTCAATCTCTCCTTCTGGAAATAAACCTCAGCCCTTAGGTGACACCAAATCCACTGGCAGGGACTCCATGACCTTGGCCAGGCTCTCATGGAACTTCCTGAGACATTCACAGCATAATCAAAAGGACAGACACTTAGGTGCCCGTAAAGTTTCCTGGGGATGGGGGAGAGACACACTTTGGCAATGGTGGCATTTTATTAGATGGCTGGCCCTCTACAGTAAAAATAACCTTTGTATTTAGTAGCCAGATCTTGTTTTTTCCAAATTACTTTTGCCTTTCATTAAATAATCCAATCCAGAAGAGTCTTTCCTTTCATCACAGAGTGGAAAAAATCTTGGTGGCACTCTCCCAGACCTGGGACTCACCCACTCACAAGTCCCAAGGGCCCAATATGCCCTGATCAGGTGATTCTGGGGCCTTCGCTGGACAGCACGTCATCTCAGGAGGTCTAGGCGTGTAGCTCAGTGCTGGCCAGTTACTCAAAGAGGGGAGGAAGGAGGAGAAACACTCTTGTGACAGATTATTTTGTTGCGGTTTTAGAATTGACCTTTTTTTTTTTCTTTCTGTTTTAAACAATCTGCTCAGAGCAAAAGAAAGAAAACTTTTCCATTATTGCTTGGGAAATTCATGAATGTATTACGCCAAGATTCTCGGGCATGTCATCAGCAGGAGTGGTACGGTGGGGACAGCCTGGGGCACCTGAGTCAGGAACATAGCACCCCCCTTTCACTAGGTTTGTGAGCAACTCTCCTTCCTCTCTCCCTTCTCCCTGAGTGGCACCAGCTCCCCCTTCTTCCCTAAAGGATATAAGACCAATTTCAAACCTAGAGACGTGTGTTCCCTGCCCCACCTCCCCTTTTGGTTGATAACAGATTCTAAATGAATGACCAGTCTCCTGTTGAGAATTCCAAATAACTGATGTAGCTACCCAACCCTCCAGGAGGGGGACCATAACTCCTGGCTCTTTTAAGTGTGGGCTGCACATGATGACTTCCTCCAAAGAGCAGGTATAGAAACAGAGGTAAAGGGTAGCCTGACAGAGGAGAAACCTAACAAAGCCTACCTCGGCCAGGCGATCAAGGTCAACAACAACAGAGAGAAGTCATGTTGACGCTATGTTCCCCTGACATGATGTGATGTGTGTGGCACTTGACTTCTGTGGTCTTCCTCCCAAAAGCTACAACCTCATTTTACTCATGAGAAAAATAACAAATTCCAGTGTGGGGACATTCTACAAAATCCCTGACCAGTACTCCTTAAACTGTCAAGGTCATCAAAAACCTGGTGGAAAAGGAAAGTCTGAGAAACTGTCACAGCCAAGAGGAGCCTAAAAAGACACGGTCACTAATTGCTCTGCATGCGGAGTCCTGGATAGGATCCCGGAAGAGACAACGGGCATTAGGTAAAAACTAAAGAAATCTGAGTTAATATTAGTTAGTAATAATGTATCAATATTTGTTCATTAATTGTGACGAATGTACCATGCTAATAGAAGATGTTCATAATAGAGTTAACGGGGTGTGGAATACGTGAAAACTCTTCTGTATTGCCCTTACGATGTTTCTGTCGATCTAAAACTGACAATTTAAAGTTTATTCTAAAAAATGAATGGTTTTAGTTTTACCTTTTGTTTTCCTTGTTTGCCTTCCTCCATCACCTTCTTACCAGCCTCAGCATCTTAGCTGGGCTTACAGTCTATTTATAGACTTCTATGTTCATCTGTTTGGCTTCCCCCTTTAGAAATACCTATACAGGTTTAGTCTATCAAGCCAGTCATTGATCCAAAAATAGATACACAAGTATGGCTCAGTCTTTCTCAGGCATTCTTCTTCTTCTTCTTCTTCTTCTTTTTTTTTTTTTAGATATTTATTTATTGATTGATTGATTTATTGAGAGGGAGAGTGCATGCAAGTGGGGAGGAGGTGCAGAGGGTGCGGGAGAGAAGTAGACTCCCCGTTGAGCACGGAGCCCCACATGGGGCTCCATCTCGTGACCCTGAGATCATGACCTGAGTGGAAATCAAGAGTTGGACGTTTAACTGACTGACCCACCTAGGTGCCCCTTCGTCAGGTGTTCTTAAGGGGGTTCCCAAGGGTTTGGGACCAACACCCTGTTCAACGCTTACTACATAGCTCCTAGGCTAAGTCAAAGACTTCATAAGGAGCTGAGATTCTCCACTGGTTCCTATTGGAATCTATGAGTGGTAAATTAATAATAATAATAATATTTATGACTTATGGACTGCTAATATCCTATGGACTGTTTTGAAAGGCAGATGATACAGCATCCCCCAGCCCTATTATAAATTTGCCTAACTTGCCCTATTTACATAGAAATGGAATCACACGCTATGTGGCCCTTCGCGACTAGCATGTTTTCAAAGTTCATGCATGTTGTGTAACATCTATCAGTACTTTCTTTTTATTTCCAAATAATATTCCATTGCATGGATATACCACATTTTATTTCTCCATTCATCAGCGGATGGACTCTTGGGTTATTCCCACTTTTTCCTATTATGAATAATGCTTCCTTGAACATTTGTATACCATACAAGCTTTTGTGGGGTATATGTTCTTATTTCTCTTGGGTGTATACCGAGGAGTGGAATTGCTGGGTCCTACGGTAACTCAGCTTAACCATTTCAGAGCTGCCAGACTAGTTTCCAAAGTGCTGCACCATTTCTATTCCCACCAGCAGTCTATCTGGGTTCTAGTTTCTCCACCTTCTTCCTAAGACGTGTTCTGATCTTCTTTGATTGATCAGAGAAGTTTTTTAGTTTTACCTTTTGTTTTCCTTGTTTGTCTTCCTCCATCACCTTCTTACCAGCCTCAGCATCTTAGCTGGTCTTACAGTCTATTTATAGACTTCTATGTTCATCTGTTTGGCTTCCCCCTTTAGAAATACCTATACAAGTTTAGTCTATCAAGCCAGTCATTGATCCAAAGATAGATACACAAGTATCTTGCCTAACTGCCCACAGCAGAAGCGCTGTGCTGTCAGTTTCTGGGCCTGGGCCTTAAGAGATTGGTAGTTTCTACCCCCTTTCTCATGGAAGTTGGTCTCTGGGAGCTCTGAGCTGCCTTGCAATAAATCAACTACGCTGATCGCCCCAAACTGGAGAGGCCATGTTTTAGGCACTCTGGTTTGTGAAGTAATAATGTATCCTTGTGGGTATGAAGTCACTGGGGCTTTGATTTGCATTTTCCTGATGACTAATGACATTGAGCACCTTTTCATGTGCTTATTGGCCACATGTACCTCTTCTTTGGAGAGCTGTCTATTCAAAATGCTTTGCCCATTTTTTTAATTGGCTTGTCATTTCATTATTGAGTTGTAATAGTTCATGTGGTGCATATTTATGTAAGCTATCCCAAATCATTTTGCAATAAGATGGGATCTAAATTAACACATTTAGAAATAAAACCCATACTCTATTAATAGTCTATTAATAGTCTTTTTTTTTCCAGTTCACTCAGAAGCCATGAATTTTGACAATGAATCTTCCTGCGTAGATATTTTAGGAGGAAAAAAAAAGAAGATTCCTGATGATCTAGCAATTTAACTATCAAATATTGGTAGCAACCATCACTTCAAAATGATGCTTTGGAAGAAGGGCAATATATAAATAGGTTTCATCCTAGAAAAACCCACTAAAAATTTTTAAAATATTATAATAGCAGCAGATTATCATGTCATTAAGGAAACTCTAGGAACTCCAAGTTCAGGAAGCAGTCTGTGACAGGTGGTGAGTGCAAGTTCATTGTTTAATGTTGTTCTTTGTGTTCCCCCAGGGCAGACCTGTGTCTTACTTCATTTCTAGCCCCCGTGCCGATACTGTGCCTGATACACAATGAGTATTTACTGAATATCGGTTAGTTCTAATTCAGGTGAGCTGGTGTGCTATCTCTTGCCTTAAGAATTACATTTCAACGTATTTCTAATCTCAGATGATTTTAACTCTGAACACATATTAATATTTCCATAACATTTTTAATGGTGGCCAAGTTGACCAGGTATATGCCACTTCTAGGCTACGGAACTAATGAATGAGAAAGTAAATTCCCTCCTTGTCACCTGCACGAAATCTGTGCGGTATTCTCTCCATGGATCCGCTGGCCTCCCCCTCCCCACCCATAGCACTGGTGTTGCGTGGATAGATCCAGGAATTTTATTCTTTGCTCGGAAGAGTGGCAGGAGGGCTCAGTTCATAGGACTTTGTATACTTCTATGCCACCAAGCCTCATCATTGCTCAGTGCGAGGGCTTTCGTGATTTAATCCCTTTAATCTTTTTCCTGGTATTTATTGCTGGACAACAAAACGCCCCCAAACTTAGTGATGTTATTATCATATCACATTTTGTGAATCAGGAATTTAGCAGGACACATGTGGTTGGTTCTTCTGCCCCACGTGGCATCCACTAAGGTCAGTGGTAATCAGCTTAAGTGGGCTGGTCTAGAGCATCCAAGATGGCTTTAGTTATACATCTGGTGACCTTGGAGGGTCGGGACTGGCTGGATGGCTGGGCTCAGTTAGGATCACAAACCAGAGTGCCTAAAACATGGCCTCTCTAGTTTGGGGCGATCAGCGTAGTTGATTTATTGCAAGGCAGCTCAGAGCTCCCAGAGACCAACTTCCATGAGAAAGGGGGTGGAAACTACCAATCCCTTAAGACCCAGGCCCAGAAACTGAGAGCACAGCGCTCCTTCTATACTCTACTGGCCAGTCAGAGGCCCACCCAGAAGCATCAGCCCAGCTCTGGATGGAAGCAATCCCCAAGCATTCGGAACCACCTTTAACCCACTACAACCTCCAGTTCCCACTCGCAAACCCTTTCCTCGTAGGCAGCCTTCCTATGTGTTTCATGTGTATCCTTGAATTTCAATGTAGTCTGTTCTATAAATTATGTCAATTTGTGTGCACATCACCTCCTTTGCTGCATGAGCATCTTCCGCATGTGCCCCTAGGACAGAGTGTCTCTGGCCCATATACCAAGGCATGGCAGCTGGCCCGGTCAGCAGCAGGGGATTCACACAGTTAACCTGAACCAGCACTGGTGGGCTAGGCTGCTCTGCAGAGTGGCAGAGCGACAGCACCTGCCCTCATCCCTTGCAGAGAAGCAGGGCTCCCCTCTGCACCTACACTATGGCCAACAGTTGGCATTAGACGACCTCCTAATTTTCACTCATCTGATGGGTATACACAGTGAAGTTTCACATTGAACTTTTCAAGCAAAGCCTTCTCCCGTCTTGGGAAAATATAAGGGAAGGAAAGGAAGAGGCAGCTGGCTTCCCAGGCAGCTTGGCTGGAAGGTGTCCATCCCAAAAAGCCAAGGCTGGCTACAGATACTAGGATCTGAGGGAGGGTGGACCACAGGGCCTTGGAGTCACCATGACTCCCCATGTTTCTCTCTCTGCCCTTTCCTGAGACCAGAGACTTTAACTTTAGGGGCAACCATATCATTCTATTTTAATCTTTAGCTTCCTTTGCTCTCTTCTCTTGTTCCCTTCCTCCCTTTTTCCTGCTCTCCCCGCAGAACAGATGTGGCCCAAGCCCAAATCTTTAGGAACATCTGCTGAGACACCAGCTGCCTTTCTCCAGAACCAAGGAACCCCTAACCCCTCCAACTATTGGGTTTCATCTAAGGACCCTGGATCTCTGGCCAGAATACTTGCACTGAAGTCAGCAGTGTCCTCTATTAAGATAACTTGTTAGAATCCCTGAAGATTTGCACAAATAGAAGAAAGAAGGAGATGCTGTTTTTGTTTTTTTTAAACACTGGCTGCAGTTGGAGCCAGCTCACCTAGGAGAAGTACGGAGTCACTCAATTCTTCACAGAGAGAATGCATCTCTTTTGGAACTACCTGGACGTAGGGGAGATGCATAGAAAAAGAGAGTTGAATTGTTCTGATTATGAAAGGAGCAGCAGTTTGGAATCTGGCCAGCAGCAGCATGCTGACCACTGGAGGAAGCAGGCTTTGCAGGAGTCAACCCAAGGACCTTAGAGCAGAGTAATTTAACTCTGGAAACAACACCCTTCATTAACTATAGACCTCCAGGAAACATCTGCTGAACTTGACAGCTGTGTGCTGGTGGTCAGTGAAAACCAGCACTAAGTTGACATAGACAGAGAGAAAGAAGGAAACAGTCCTAGGGGACAGACAGGAATGGGACTGAGTGCTCAGGAAATCAGAGGCAGGAAATGACCAATAAGGCATAAGCCCTTGTGGTGGGGGGTGAGGTGGAGTGGGGAGGGGCAACAGAGTGCGGGGAGGGCTGACTGGGGGGTCAGGGATGGGATCAGGGAACATTTGGGAAAGATCCCCAGGCTCTTCCATAATACATGGAATGGGGTTCTCAGGAAGGACGACTCCAGAATTGTGACCTTGGGAATATGCAAACTTGAAGGCATCTGGGACACACACACACACACACACACACACACACACACACACCCCTCTGCAGGACCAGATATCCTAGAGCAGCAGTCCTCAACCTTGGCAGCATATCTGAATCATCTGGGGGCTTTAAAAACCTCCTGAGCCTACCCTTCTACCAAACCAATCACATCAGAATCTCTGGGGATAGGACCTAGGCCTCGGGTTTTCAAAGCTCCCGGGAATACAATGCTGCCATTAAAAAAAGATGTGTCAGAGCATATTTTGTGACTGTACTTTTAAATGAAAAAATAGAGGTTATGAACAATTTTGTCCAGTATTATCCAACTGTTGTAAAAATTTTTAAAGCTCAGACTAATAAGATATACTCCCAAATGTTGACAGTGGTTTTTCTCAGAGTGAAGCTGTTATGGGATAGTTTTTACCATCTTCTTTTTACTAATCTGAATTTTCCTAAATTTCTATAAATAACATGTTACTTTTATAATGAAAAACATGTATATATAACATATATTTTCTCTCTTTCTCTTTAACTGTTTGTGGTCACCAGCTCCAAGATGGCCCTCCATGAGCCCCACATCCTGGCATCCATGCACCTGTGTGTTCTCCCCTCACACTGAGTCAGAGCTGGTTAGTGTGACCAATAGAAGGGATGGTGAATGACGTCCAAGCCTAAGTCATAGGACACTGTGACTTCTGTTCTCTCGGATGCCTGCTCTGGGGGAAGCCAGCTGCCATGTTGTGAGGTTGCTCAAGCAGTCCTGTGGAGAGAGCCACATGGAGAGGAAGGGAAGGCTTCACCACAGCCAGTATCTTGCCAACCATCTGAGTGAGCCACCTTGGAAGTGGGTCCTCCAGCCCCGATCCACCCTTCAGATGACGGCCACTCCAGCTGACATTTTGACTGCAACCTCATGAGAGCACCGGAGCCAGATCACCCAGCTAAGCTGACTCACAGAAGCTGTGAAAGCTAATCAATGTTTGCTGTTGTTTTAAGTTGCTAGGTTTTGGGGTAGTCTGTTACACAGCAGTAGATAACCAGGATAAAGTTTGGTATCAGGCCTGGGGTGCCACTGGAACATAAACCTAATCCTGCAGAAGCTGGGAGGCCTCTGAAGGAAGTGTCCAGGAAAGTCTAAATGGCACCAGATTGCCAGAAGGGGGTTTGTAGTGAGGATTTAAAGGAAAATATATTGAAAACTGAAGAGAGGGGATTTCTGTTGTGGAGAGGCAGAAATTTAGCAATGCTGCAGCAACATAGAAAGTAGAGAATGTACCTAATAAGTGGGGTGATCTAGTAGGGAGGTTTCCAGGCAAGTCCAGGTATTGGGATCCTCCACTAAAGGTATCTTATTCATTACACATACAGAAAAATCAGGACTGTGGGCCTGCACTTGGCCTCTGGGCAGGTCTCATTCGGCAACTGGCCTCCATGGAGTTGATGGTAGGTAGAGGGTTGTGACTCTTGCTGATTCCTAGATTGGGTCTGAGAGAGCTTGGGAGTCAGACAGCATCATGTTCATGTCCCCCCAGAGTCTAGAGCAGATTAGGCCCTCACTATGTTTCTGAGGAAGGAGAAGGAAGTGAAGGGTACCCAAGGGGAGCACTGAATCAGTACTCCACCTTGCCCAGTGGCCTGCATGGGCCATGAGAAGCCTGTACACTTCATGACAAAGCAACATGAACCAGAGCTAAGGCGTACTTTGGGGTGCCTGTATCCCTCAGGGGGAGGGCCCTGGATAGGACTGGCATACTGGAGGAATAATATGGAGATATTATTCTCCCTAATGACAGAGGCCACTAGAATACATGCTGTCCAGAGGATGAGGGATATGATGGCCTGAACTTTAAAATAATTTACCTTTACTTCCTTCTAATGGATATGTGTCCTTCTGCATGCCCAGCATCCTTGAACAACCTTCTCAGCTTTGGAGAGTTCCCTCCTTCTGGGTGTCTGACTCCCCAAAGAAGCCAGAAACTCTGTTTCCCAGAACTAGGGTACAGGCAAGTGGCCAGGCTCACCTGTTAGAGGCACCAGCAGCCGGACTTTAAGAGCCAGCAGCGAGAAGATAAGGCAGCTTCCCATGGAGGCAGCAGAGGATCCAGGTAGTGCCCAGGTCCATTTCGGGGCTCAAAGGATCGCTCCCTGGAACTGTCCTGTGGTGGTGTATTTGGGCTATGTCCCCACTGCAGGGCCTCTCAGCCTGGTCCCCGGGCTGATCAAGAGAAACTGGGAGCCCCCTACTATCCTGTAATAAATTCTATTTCTGCTTCAAGTCATTGTGGGTGGTTTCTGTGGTTTGCAGCCAAGCCTGCCCGAGCGCTCCCCACTGGTGCAGCATCTTTAGCAGGAGGCATTTAGGACACTGTAAGATGGCAGCATGGGGTGAATTTTACCCCATCAGCTGAAGCCAAAACTATCCCAGACACCCCACAGGGTAAATAGACCCTCACTTGGGGGGAATTTATCTTTTAAAAGTGCTATTTTGATCCTCTGGAATGAGCTGGCCCCCACTTCCGCCCTGTCTCCCACTCAGATCCATCCTCCTACGTGTGCCAGAGTGATCTTTCTCGCAAGTGACCCCACTGTTCCACTGCTCCCGTAACATCTGTGCTGGACATTACCCCACGCCGCCCCACCCCATCCCTCACCTCTCTGCTCTGCCCCGTAGGGGGGGTTATCAGCAGGCCGTGGGAGGGCAAGAGGAGAGCGGGCTCGGGGCATCCGTAACCCAGCTCCTTCCCTTCCAGGTCACGTAGGTGGGTCAGCTGCATCCCTTTCCCGCAGACTCTTGGCCACAGGGCCACCCTCTCTGGTACAGATCATTCCTCCCTGCCTGCCTCCTGGGGGTGGTCACACCTTCCCAAAGATGGTGGTCACATAACACTGCCCTGTCCCAGGTAGGCCCCATCCTGAACCCCATCCACCGCTTTGTAAACAGCCCCTCTGAGCGTGACATCTGTGTCCTGAGAGGCCCTGGTCCAGACAACCACCTTCTGTCCATGTTTCAGTTTCAGGGCAGACCCACCTCCCCCAGGACAAAGCCAGGCTTCCTGTAACAAGATGCCCCAGGCCCTTGGAGATCTGGCCTCTGCCCTCACTGTACCAGCCTTTTCTATGCCTCCTGGCCTTTGCTGATGCCCGTCCCCCACCAGGAGCACCCTCACCCATCTCGCCCCGCCTCACAGTCATCTGCTCCAGGAAGCGGTGGATGTCTGCGGCTGAACCCCAGAACTCATGCCACCACATACGGCGGTCTCTGCACGTGTGGTGAGTTACGGATCTGGAGACCGGGAGATTGTCACACGTTATCCAGGTGGGCCCTAAATATCATCACAGGCAGGCCGTGTCGTGACAGAGCAGAGATTGGGATGACATGCTTCAAAGCTGGAGGAAGGAGCTATGAGTAGGGTCAGCCTTTGAAGCTGGAAAAGGCAAGGAACATCTTCTACCCTCGGTGGTTCCAGAAGGGGCCAGCCCTGCCAACACCCTGACCTTAGCCAGTGAGATGGATCTCAGACTTCTGGTCTCCAGAGCGAAAAGGGAATAAAGGCATGCTGCTTGAAGTCATTATGTTTGTGGCAATTTATTAGAGCAGGCATAGAACACTAATCCAAAGCCTTTCCCAACCAGGGGCTGCCCTGGTGGCCCCGTCTGAGCCACCCTGCCACCGGTCCGAACTAATGGCACTGCTCACACCGTACCGGACCTGCTCACCCGCTGGCCTTCTCCAGCCGACCCTGGCAGACTTGTGTCCTTCCGTTTCTGTTTCCCGAGCGCCTGCAGAGGGTCCAGCAGAAGGCGCGGCATGAATGAAAGGCTGACGGACAGACTGTGGGCCTGGCATTGTCAATTACCAACTGAGACGCCATGAAGCAGGGACACTCAGGCCTTCAGGAATCGAACCCGTCCCGTGACCCACCGGACATCAACCCTGGCCCCCAGGACACCAGTGATCCCTTTTCTACAACAGCTCCAGCAGGACCAAGTCAGGGCTGAGACCCGGGTCCCTCAGGGACAAAACTCCTCAGGGCGCAGTTTCACGGCCCACAGTCTTGGAGTCCCAGGGGCATGAAATCTGGGGATAGTATCTCATAAAGCATGGAGAACAAAGCAAAGGACTGGGAGATGTGCACACCAGCCCTTTCTTTTCCGCCCCCCACTCCCCTCTGGGATTCGGGAACTGGTGGGGGCAGCTCAGCCCCTCCAGCACTCTGGGATGGGGGCGGGCAGCCTCCTCTGTGTGCTTAGCGAAGACCACAGCTGCTGATCCCAAGTCCCCTCCACCCTCCTTCTCTGAGCAAGGAAGACCCCACTTCTGCCATCACACTCAGCTCCACAGACCCTGGTCAACACTCCCGCTAGGGATGGGCTGCAGCCTGCCAGGCTCCCTGACGAAGCCCCCTAGCCAGGCCACCACAACCACGGGCTACAGACAGCCGGGTGCCTCGGACCCTATCAAGCCACGAAGCCCTCCACTTAGCCCCCTGTGCGTTCATCCTTCCCCTGTCCCTTCTGCTTGCCTGGGGAGTCTTTGAGGGCAGCCACCAGCAACATCCTGTTGTGTCCCCAGAACCTAGAAAGGGGCCTGGCACATAAGTTTGCTGAGTGATGAAAACAGAGCAAGGCAGGGAGTGTGGGACTGGAAAAAGGAGGGTGTTTGCTACAGTGACCTCTCTGGTGGCCACTGCTTTACTCAGAATAAAGATCTGGACACTATCGCCTTCCACCCCGCAGAATTCCTTCCTCCTCTGTCCTCCTGTCTCTTACTCCTTCTCCTTGTTCGTCCACTCCAGCCACGCCAGAGTGTTTGCTGTTCTTTGAAACTGCAGGAATGCTCCTCAGGGCCTTTGCACCGGCTGTTCCCTCTGCCTATAATGCTCTTCCCACAGGTGTCCTCATGACTCAAGCCCTCACCTCTCCAAAATTTTGTTCAAATGGCATTTTATGAATTGCCCCAATTACCCAATTTTAAATTGCTACTCCTCCAGCACACCCAATCTCCCTTGCCTGCTCACCTCCCCCTTTTAAATAGTTATCATTGACCTATTATCTTATTGTTTATAGTCTTTCTCCATGTGGGTGAGAATCTTGTTAAAGATGTTTCCTCCTTACCTAGAGTGGTGCCTGTCACAAAGTGGACCCTCAACAAATATTTGTTGAAGAAATGAATAAATGTATTGAATGAATGAACAATTAGGAGAAGCTTCACTGAATGATGACAGTTCACCAAGTCATAGAGGAAGACGTAGAACAATGGGAATATCAGAGAGAAGAACACTCCAGGCAGAGGCAGCAGCTGGACAAAACCCCTGAGGTAGAAGTGTGCTTGTGCATTCAAGCAACAGCAAGGAAGCCAGTGAGGCTGGAAGAGAGCAAGGACAGGAATGCTGGGAGAGAAATGAGAGAGGTAGGGGAGGCATTTACTCTGACATGGGAAGTCACTGGGGCGCTTAGAGCACGGATGTGACAGGATCTAATTTATGTTTTATGAACGTTGTTGTGTCTTCTGTGTAGAAAATAGGCTCTAAGTCAGTTAGAGAAGAAGCAGGGAGACTCGTTAGAAAATTTCTGTGATCATCCAGGTGGGGAGACTTGGGGGACAGCCATGGAGGTGATGAGAAGGACTTGGAAGTGGAATTGAAGGCAGAACTGATCAGATGCTTCTCTTGGACTGGATGTGGAGTATGAGAGAGAAGGGAGGCATCGGAGACAACTCCAGGTTTCAACCTGAGCAACCAGAAACACAGAGCCACCACCTACTGAGGTGAGGACAAATGGGATCTGGCTGGGACTGGGAATCAGGAGTTCCATCTGGGCATTTTAAGCATGAGGCACCCATTGGAAATCTAAGAGGAAATGTCAAGTCAGCAGTGGGGTATGTGAGCCTAGAGTTCACTGGTGATGCCAGGCTAGCTGTACAAACTTGGGAGTCCCCAGCATTTGGGTGCTCTCTCTCCTTAGGAGGTTATGCACTCACCCACACAGGAGTGCAGATAGAGGGGAGGGGGGTCCAGGACTGAGCCCTGAGCCCTAGTGCTGAGTGTGAAGGACCTGAGGAGAGACCCAAAAAGAGCAGGGGGGAGGGAGGAGAAGAACTGGGAGGGAGAGGTGTCCGGGAAGCCAGCTGGAGGCTGTCTCAAGGAGGAGGCGCCAGGGTTGTTCCAAATGCTGCCAAAGGGTCCGGGGAGATGGGGCAGCACTTGGAATAACCTCGGAGGACAAGGCTTTCCCTTCACCTTCTCCTGCTTTCTTAGCAAGCTTGGGAAACCTAGTGTCACAGGACAGGGCTGGAGTTCCAGCCTTGACACCAAAGGCACTTTCCCATCAGGTTGAGACTGTTCCTTTTGGTATAAAATAAGACTAGAAAGTTCTACCTTGGCGGGCTGGGGAAGAGATTGAAAAGAGCTCTCAAGGCACACAAATAAGTAGGAAATATGATTTCATTGAGGAAAATGAGAGAGAGACCCCTCAGGGGTATGCACCCTACAGCTGGCCAAGGGAGAAGGTGAGGAAAACTTCTGTACTTTCATATTCTGTAATAGGGATCAACAAAAAATGTTACAAGAGATATTACTGCAACAATTGGTGAAATCGGAATAAGGTCTGTAGATGACATAGTTTGCCTCCATGTTAATGTTCCTGATTCTGATAACTGGACTGGGGCCATGGCAAAGAATGACACTGTTCTTAGGAAATACCCACGGAACTACTTATGGGTGAAGGAGTCTCATGCTACAACTTTCTGTCAAGTGGCTCAGTTCTTAAAAAATAGTAGTATGTATTTAGAGAGAGCAAATTATAAAGAAGCAAATGTGGCAAAATAATAACAATTGATAAGCAGGTAAAAGGTGTATGGAAAGTCTGTGCTATTCATGCAACTTTTTAGTAAGTTCAGAATTATTTCAAAATGAAAGTCTTCTCGGGGTGCCTGGGTGGCTCAGTTGGTTAAGTGTCGGACTGGCGTCAGACTTGATTCTGGCTCAGGTCATGATCTCAGGGCTGTGAGATGGGGCCCCGCGTCCAGGTCTGCACTGGGCATGGAGCCTGCTTAAGATTCTCTCTCTCCCTCTCCCTCTGCACCCCCCACCCCCACCTCTCTCTCCCTCTCTAAAAAAAATAAAAGAAAGTTTTCTAAAGACCTTAAAAATATGTGTAGTATGTTCTTCCATACCGCTTGAATCTTGTTCAATGAGAATACATTTATGTGTTACTAGAGTGTTGTGTTTTTAACGATTAAATAGACACAGTAAGAAAAACCTCTTCTGAACTGTAAATCTTCAGCTGGTAAATATCAACTATTATGTCATTCTATTTATTTTTAATATGGTCACTATACTTATTATAGTATTATTACTGATATTGTTAACATCTCGAGTAGTTCTGGAATTGCAGGGAGCCGGCTGCCTTCCTGCTCCGCCCCCCACCACCACCTGGGTCATTTTCCAATTTTCCAGCTTAGGCACCTGGACTTGGCCCCAGGAAGTTCACGCTCGCAGACCTCCGGCTGTCGGCAGTGCCTTTGTCTGCCCACTAGGGGGAGCTCGCAACACCTCCTTGTGGGCCCCGCAGGCACCGCAGAGGCTGAAAAGCAGGCTCTTCATGAAAGGCTGGACCGCGGGACCGCAGGACCTCCGCCACTGTGGGCTGAAGAGAACCTGCCAACCCCAGTGCAGAACTTCTGGGATCTCTGACATCCAACTCAATTCCCTGCTCCCTTCTTCTTTTTTACCCTTGCATAGCTGGCTGGCCCCCGGGTGAGATTGAAAATGCGTAAAATTCAGTAATTAATTCAGGAGACTGATTTGGGGAAATACGGCTAAATCAACCAATGCAGACTACCTTCTGCACCTTGAACATTGAAGAGGGTTACACAGAAGTGGCAATGGAACAGCCCTTGGGCCAGATCTGGCCCCCAGATGTCTTCTGTTCAGCCTTCATGGTGTCTGAAAACCAGAATTGGGGGTCAGTTTTAAAACTGGGAGACTTCACATAAAATCCAGATTTCTGTTTTTGCTTATAAAATGGGGTGAAAGGAGCCCACGTCATCACATGGTAACATCTCTCTGGGGCTGTGGAGTGGCATACACCCCAGCTCACCACAGTCCTCACCAAGCTCTATTGCCTCACCTGGGGACCACCTCACTGCCTGTCACCTGTCATGCCTGCTGTCACCTGCCTGGCCCTGTGGGCATCTGGACATGCCACCCAGACCAAAGGAAAGCCTAGATTAGTCAGATACCCTGAGAACAGGCCAGTTCCCATCAGTCACAATTTCTGGTCAACCACTATTTAAGAAAAACCCTTGAGGTTGCAAGGATTTCAGGGAATAGATTTTTAAAAAATTATATAATATGTTGCCATGCCTCTGTGTCATCATTACAACCACTGTGAAAACACAGAAGCAGATACTGGAGTTCAGGCCTGGCTGACCTTGAACAGTCAATCTTTCCATGCCTTAGTTTCCTTGCCTATAAAATGGGGATATTAATAGCCTCGTAGAATACTTTGGAAATGAGGGAGAAAACCCACGTCAAAGCATTTAGCCAGTGCCTGGCACACACCAAAACTCAAATAAGTGTTAGCAATGGTTATTATTAATCATTACACAGGGCAGCTGAACCCATGGAAAGATGAGGCCAATGGTTCTCAAATTTGAGTGCACATCAAGGTCACCTGGAGGTCACGTTGCACACAGATGGCTGGGCCCCACCCCCATAGTTTCTGATTCAGTGGGTCTGGGCTGGGGCCTGAGAATGTGCATGTCTTAGTGAGTTCACATGTGATCACTGATCAGCTGAGCACACTTTGAAACTGCCCCTGTGCATAGTTAAAGGCAAACTTACTAAAGGCAGAGTTTAAAATATGTGCTACACATTGGCCTACTTCTCTTTGAAAGAGTCATGGTAAGTCTTAAAAGTATTAACATATATAAAGTGCTTTCAAAAGTGCCTAGCAAATAATGCTCAATAAGTAAGAATTATTAATAATTAAATGGAGAATTACCAGGAAAATCTAAAATGAAAGAGAAGGACATAGGGAGAAGGGGACCCTGGGCATTTGGGCTAGGGGCTTTGCAAGGGCATCCCTTCAATCCCCTCAAAGCCTTTGAAGGAATGTGTAAGGAAAACAGTTCTTGGAAATGAAGGGCCATACACCAGGCCGCTGGTACGAGGTAGAGACCACCGCCGAACCCAGGTCAGTCTGCCTCCATGGGGCTGGGGTGTTCCCACTCCCCCATGCCCCTCTGAGCTCTAGCTAATCCAAGTTTCACTACTGATCTACAAGTGGCTCTGTCCTGAATATCCTACAAAGGGCCTACACACCCTGTGGTCCAAGGTTAGAACTCACGGTACGGATACAGAGTAGGAAGGTCAGGCACAAAGGCGCTAGGAGGAGGAAGAAAAGGAGGTGCACACAAGGAATGCAATTGGGCAGGGGGGCCACACAATTGCAGTTGGCCCTGGTTTGGGGTAGGCCACCCAAGGGAGGCATGCCTAGCCATATCTAATCCTACCCTTCATCCCCCAGATTAGTGAAGGGCAGAGGCTCAAGGGGCAAATAGCCCCAAATCATCTCCAAATCCTATTGGACCCAGAATTTTAGACAGGCCTGATCCTAGATCCCCAAAAGGCTCAAGCCCATTTCCAGGATTGTAGGGCTGGGAAGTGCCCCAGTTTATGCAGCCCCTTAGGCTAAGACATGGCCAAGGATGGCTGCTCACAGGAGGAAAGGACAGCATGTAGGTGTCACACACTGCACGGAGCCCCCTGCAGTGTACGATGCAGCAGGGATGGAAAGAGAAGGTGGCCACCATTGTGGGGAGCTGATTCTCCATGGAGGCCACACCCCAACTGGAGCTTCAAGACATCCAAGGACTCTGAATGTGAAGCTGACCTTCCAAAAAGTTATGAAATTTGCACATTTTTCAAGAGAAGCCCTTAGAGCATATTGTACTTAATGGCTTGTTAGCTTGATTAGAACTCTTAACTGTTGAGACAGATGATATGGGGACCTCCCTTCGTACCTCTGCCTGGGCCCTGCATTTTCAGGGACAGACCTGCCCACCAGCACCTAGAACACCTAGAAGCACACAGAAGATGCTCAAAAGATATCAGGGGAACAATGAGCTCTGAGGCTGGGGTTGGGGGCAATGGTAGGGTTAGGGGCCAATGGCTACGAAGTGTGGGATTTCTTATACCTGCCCAGTAGTGGGGCTGGATTCTTACTCAAGTGCTGTGGCACAGGGATGCTAAGATTGTCCTCATGCTCAGCCATCAGAAGAAGCCAGCTGATAGACTTTCCAAGGCTCCAGAATGTCCCAGCATCACAAAGAAAAAGTTATGTTTCATATCCCACCACTGAGCGAACACAGCCTTGCATAGGTTAAACTTAGAGACTTGATTGTGTGATGGAGCTACTGCCCTGGGTCTGAGGGTCCTGGATGTCTTGGGAAAGGGCTCAGGAAGGACTCCGGGAAGCTGGATACCTGGGGCACCTGTGTGGGAGGACTTGGACGCAGGCACAGGGGTCACATGGCACTGAACCGGCATTCACACCGGACCCACATTGCCAAGGAGCAGGTAGCCCCCTGGGCAGGTGCATCCGAGGTCACTTGCTGCTCTTGTCTGACTGACTCCTCTTTCTCTTCCAGCATCCAGACTCAACTGAGCCTAACCTTCTGCCCTCTGCCAGGTTGCTTTTTGGGCCCAGGGCTCTTGTTGCTAACTCCATCCCCCTGTGCTCATCTTAAATCACAGTGATTTCTAAGAGGTTCCATTTTCCTCCAATATGCTCTGCAAAATGCTTACTCCGGATCTGACTACCCGTAAGGCATCTCTGTTGTTGTGTGGCCTTGCTGCTCCCACGCTTCCTGTGATATCCTGGAAATTACTCCAAGTCTTCGTTAGGCAAGGTCAAGGACACTCCTTCAAAGCGAAACAGTGAGATGGAGTATCCCTTTGCCCTTCCTTCCATCCTCCTTTCTGGAGTACATAAGAGATAGCTGGGGCTCCAACAGCCTCCTTGGGCCATGAGGCAAAATAAGCATGAAAGCAAAGGCTAAGGCTGGTGAAACAGAAATAGTGATGGAGCCTGACAACCCAGTGACCATGAAACCACCACTCCAGCCCTGGACTATTTGTAGAGCTGTTTTAAATGAGAGAAAAGTCAGCATTATTTTGCTGACTATTGCTCTTCTGGGCATGGCGCTTTCATAGCAGCTGAACTTAATCTTAACTGAGAGACCATCTCTCCCTGGGCTGATTTCTGGCTGAGATGCCTCTTCCTCTCTCAGTCCGTGTAGAACGGACACCCAGGGAAATGCCTCAGCCCACTTTGTGGGCCAGGATGTTCTGTTTCTTGAATTCTTGTTCAACTTCAAGTGGCTTATACAATTGTTTATAAGACAGAAGTGTATGCTGCCTGAGTGTCTCTTGGATAAAAATGTCTTTCAGATGACCTCCCCCTGCTTCTCTTCGGTTCTCTTCTGGGCAGTACTCAGGCTAGGCTGACCTTCAGCCAATATATAAATGCACAGGTGTACTGGCTGATAAATTTTAACCACCACCACGCAGGTTGTAAAAAGTTGCTTCAAGTCCCATTAGTGTGCTCCAGTCTACCCCTGGTTGCTCCCTTGTAGCCCTCAGACTCACAACACCCAGCAACTAAAGGCTTAACACCCAGGGAGGTGAGGGTCTAAGACTTGGCTCTAACTCACCTGCCTAGTTTGTTCAGACTGGTTGGTGATGCCCACGAGGCACCTCTGCAACCAAGTGTGTGTGGGAGGGGCCACATATCCCTCCATACCCCATCCTGGCATGGGAAGGGAGGGGCCCTGGCCTGGGTACTGGCTCGGACCTGCTAGCATCCAGAGCCATGTTCCTTCCCACCTGGTCACTGGTGGTCTGCTGCCTCGGATACTCCCACCTGTGACCAGTGAACTCATGGCTTGTTCTTTGGGCTCAGAAATATCCCAGGAAGTACTGGCCATCCCCCTCACTGATTTGGTCCCCTAGACACCCAGTGGATGCAGACCCCAGAGACTCTCACTCTGTACCCCACTGGGTCCACTAATCTGGCGGATCACCACCTCCAGCGCTCGGCCCTCAGCATCCATGCCACGTAGGCACAGGGCACGGCCACCAGAGGGCCCCCAGCTGGTGCCCCTGCTACTCCAGACCGCACAGCCCAGTATATGGGATTGCATCCCAGGTTGCTTTAGAGCAACCCCTCCAAGCTCCAGCCCCCATCCTTGCTTCTGGGATTCCTCTATAGACTCTTCCTCCCATCTCCTCCTGGGTGTGAGCCAATAAACCCCTCAATCCCTATGACTTGCCCATGTTGAGAATTCATCCATTTCTTTGTGTTACCCCTGTGCTTGGGCCAGTGGTTCTCACGGGGGGATCTTTGGGAACATTTTGGAAATCCGTACAGCGTTTTTAGCTGTTCCAGTGATTGGCAGGGAACCAGTGGCACTTAGTGGGGTTTAATTTTTTCCAATATTTACCATACACTGATTGAACTGCGGCATGCATGTAGAAGACCACACCTACCCAAGTGTCCACTCAATGCATGTACACATCCATGGAACCAGCAGCCAGACCCAAATCAGAAGATTATCAGAACCCTCAAAGCTCCTTTGGACTCCCCTGCAGCCAAGGATAACCACCACCCTGACTTCTAACACTAGGAATCTGCCCTCCCCCCCTTTATTTTGAACCTCCTGGAAATGGCTTCATGCCATGTCTTCTTTCGTGTCTGGTGTCTTCCACTCGCCATCATGTTTGTGAGATTCCTCCATGTGGCTGCATATAGTTCTTGATGGGCACATGGGCTGTTTCCAGTTTGGAGCTCTTAGGAATAGTGCTGCCTCGAACATTCCCACACACATTTCTTGATTCATTGATGTACCCATTTCTGCTGGGCAGACACCTAGGAGTGAAGAGCTGCATCACGGGACAGGCATTTCACAGCCTTGGTACGTATTTGCCAAAGAGTGTCCCAAAATTGGCATGGCAACTGCCATTCCCACCCACACAGTAGGAGAGTTCCCCGTTGCCCCACTTTTTCGCCAACATTCACATTGTCTGTCTCATGGTAGCCATTCTGGGGGGCATACTGTGCTATTGCACTGTGGTCACTGGCCATTTGGGTATCCTTTTCTGTGAACTGTCCACTCAACTCTTCTGCCTCATTTTCTGTCAGGTTGTTTGCCTTTGCTTTTATTAATCTGTAGCTCCTTATACATTCCGTATGTGACTTCTCCCATGAATAGGTGATTAGAAGTAGCTTCTCTCACTCTTGTCTTTCCATGTTCCTAAAAGTGTCACTTGGTGAAAAAGAATCCCAAGACAGTAAAATTCATCAAATTTTCCTTTAGGGTTAATAATTTATGGTCCCAAATAATCTTTGCCTACCCCTTTGTTTCCTTCTACAAGTTTTCTAGTTTCACCTTTCATATTTTGATTTCTAATCCCACACACCCTTTGAATGATCCATCAGACATCCGTGTAGCTGAAAAACCTGTTTACAATGATCCGACTGGGAACCTAGCTCAGCTTTACACATAAACACAAAATGTGGGGGATTTTTTTTGCACAGTTTAATATACACTGAGTTTCCCAGAATGTAACTCCTGTGTAAATTTAGAGAAGATTTTATTTTGTTTTATTTGGAATGTTACCAACATTTGAATCATCATTTCAGAAAAAAATCTGTCACTGACAGCAACGCTGCTCGAGGTACATGAGTAACCCATATAACCCACCTGTGTCTGTCTACATTTCTAGATGATTCTATGTTTTAAGCAGACATATATACTTAGTTGACTCTTAATTCAGGCTATTAACTATGAAGGAAGTTTCAATGATCTTCATCTGATTATTGTTTACTTCTCTTAAATCTAAACTTAGACATTATAGTTGGGAGCACGTATTTGACCACTTCAAATACGTCCCTCAGTGTGGCCGTGCCCATGTGGCTAGGTACTGATGCCCATGTTATTTTATCATTTACTTTTTTCCCTCTTTTCTATTATAACTAGGGCAAATATTAATTTGAGGGAAGGAATTATGTGTCCAGATACATTTCATTTCATTTCAGGATGGTCAAGGGGATTGACAAAGTATTCCCCAGAAGAAGGAGCCATTGGGTCTCGTAGGGTAAGAGCCAGTGTGATGGGTCTGCCCTGTGGGCCTCACATTTCAAACCAAACAGGCAGGCTAAAGTGTTCTCCTAACCACAGGAGCTGTTTTCTCCTAAAATGGAATTCCTCTTAGGTCAACCAATTTTCAGGTAACAATAATGTTTTTCTTCTCACGTTTGTGAAATAGAAGGTCCCATACCAACCCCAGAAGAAACGATACGGGAGTGGCCCTACTGCTCAAAGTCACCTCACCTCCTTCCACCCACCATCTGCCTGCCTCAGATCACACAAGGGCCCGCTCTGGTTCTTCATTGGATTTAGTTCCACAGGTAGAGAGGTCTAAGTTCAAGCCCCAGCTCTGCCCCAAACGAGCTGTGTGGTTCTGGGCAGTGAGCCCATAGCAGACATTCACAAAATGAGTAAGAGAAAACTTACTTAGCGTATTTTTGAAAGCAAAAGGTAAGAACTGCTAATGTTTACTGAGTGCTTCCTGTAAGCCCACTTCAGTGCTAAATGCCTCCTGAGGATAACCTTCTACTCTCCCAATCCTGCCACAAGGATGAGGACCACTATTATCTCCATTTTACAGATGAGGAAAGAGGAGGCATAGAGAGGGTAAGGAAGTTGTCCTCTGTCACACAGTTGGAAAATGGCAAAGCTGAGAGTCAAACCCAGGCAATCTGATTGGTTCTCACTGAATGAAAACTCATAGGGAGAAGAGTGTCCAATATTAAGAAGATGCTCAAAAAAATGGCAGCTCTTGGCCCACTGGTTGTATAATTCTACACTTGAACTCATTATTACCTTCTTTCTTCCTGCTCCCTAAAGAACTGCCTACCTGCCTTTGGTTTAACTCCATTTAATACATGTCATAGTGGCTTTTAAATAAGTTGATTTCTAATAGTCCAAGTGTCTCAATTTGACAGTGTTTGTCAATAGAACACTAAGAAAAGTGATGTTAATCTACCTGCAAATGATATAAGGAAGTCTGTGTTTGCACTGGAATTCATGCTATTTATGCCCCCAAAATATCCAATCCCATAAGCAACAAAAGCACACTATGTCAAAAATATTTCCAAGCCTCAGGCCACTTCTACCTGGAAATACTTGACGCAAGGAAGAACCACCACCCCCGGGTGCTGGTTGTCACAGGATTTGACCTGTGTGCCTCTAGATCCTTCAGCATGTGCTCTGACACAGACCGAGGTCGGGTGTTGGTAAATAAAGTGGCTTCCAGCACAAAATAGACTCCACTTCCCAGCAGGTGAGACTGCTGGACTCTTCCGTTTCCAAAAATGGTTTTATGAACTTGGAGAATTTTAGGGAGCTTTCCTGTAGGGCCAAGTCATGGCAGCCAACCAGCCCCATGAAGTTGTGCATCATTAGCACAAAGCAGGACCTGGGGTTTTAGAGCCAAGTTTCAGGGTGAATCTCTGCTGAGGTCTCTCTGGGCTTTTTGCTTCCTTGCCCATCAAAGGAAGAGGTTTGACTAAGAGAATCCCTAAAGCTTCCCCAGAGCTGAGGATTCAACACGTGCTCCAGGATTTTGGATCGGGTGCTCCTGGATCATGCTGGGAACGAGCCAGGACTCATTTCCTTTCTAGCTGTGGGACATAGGCCCATCACTGTACCTCTCTGAGCCTCAGTGTCCTCCCTAAGTAAAATCAAGAATAAATAATATTGATCTCACTGGGTTGTTCTAGAGATCACATTTAAAAAGCCTAAACATAAAATAGATGCTCAATAAATGTGAGTTTCTTGCCCTCACACAAGTGCCCACTTTCTCTTATTACCACGTCCCCTGCTCCAGGCAACAGACCTCCCTGTACGGTCAGTCTACTTCACCCGTGCATACTCCAGAGGAGGGGGCGACACATGGAGCACAGCGGATGGAAGGACAAGATCCGGGGCCAGACGGCTCAGGTCTGAATCCAGCTCCAACATTTACTCACAGTGTGGTCATGGGCAAGTTACTTAACCTTCCCCAAGCCCTCCTGTCTTTCCCCAAGAGTCTAGACTCTCAACTCTTCTGCCTCAACTACATCTACTCCTAGACCAACTGCCACCATGGAAACTACCTGATAAATTGATATATTTACTCCAGTCACCTTCCTGAAACATCTGCATTAAGAATTCTAATGTTAGAACAGAGAGGAATTGGTAATTTAAATATGGCAACATTTGACGAAAAATTTCATTCCTGGATGATGCTAGAAAAAGAAGCATCTGGAATGGTTTCTCTTTTCAGTGTAGATTATGCATGTGAGTAGCGGGTCCCTCCCCGTGACTTATGGGGTTCTGTGATTTGTCTCTGTTTCCTCCTGGCAAAACAGCCCACTTCAGTAGATCCATCTCAGGAGTTTTAGAAGCAGGTAAAGGCTTGGAGATGGGCTTCTTGTTTGCTTTCTCCAGTCAGCCACCCCAAATTCTTGGAAGTGGGTGGAGCATAAATGAAAAGTTGGTAAATAAAATTCTTTCTTTGGTCTAGTATGGACAGGCCTTGGTCTCTTCAGGCTACTTCATGGCTCCCAAACTGTAATTATTGGTTGCTTTTTAAAGTGTCCCTCTGAACTGAGAGTCTTTAGTTGTTCTAAATTCATTTGGGATCCTTCTGGACCGAGGAATTAAAGGTGGCTCTTCATTCCTGTAAGTCGGAGACTGTCTCGTCTTAGGAAACATTCAGGGCTACAGGCATGTCGTGTGGTGAGATGGGCCAATTAAAGCTATAGCCCAGCATCCTCCAAGTGGGAGTTCATTCCTTGAGAAGCAAGAAGCTCCCTTGTGAGTCTGATCTCCGGCCAGGAGGACCCTTCTCTCCTCTAGCCCTGATCCCTGGGGTCCTGGAGTAATGGAAAGTAAATAGACTATCGGGCCAGAAGAACCGTAGATGGTTTTACTGGTCACAGAGTCTCCTTAACATCATGGGATTTGGGTAATGCCCTGAACCATTCCTGGCTTCTGAAAGGAAGGGAGGCCATTGAAAGTCCTATAAACTCTACTATATCCCAGTGGACTACTAAGCTCCCTTCCAGCAATCCCACCTCCTTTCCAACACAGCACCTTATGGTGGACTGAGGATGGGGTGGGGTCTTTTGCCTTTTAATATCAGCGGTGACAATAACAGACGACCTTGACTGAACGCTTTCTATGCATTGCTTCATTTCAACCTCCCAATGACCCTATTAAGTAGGTACTGCTACCATCCCCACTTCACAGAAGAGAGAATTGAGGACAAGAAGGCAAATAAGTTCTTCAGGGTGAGTATGTGACAGAGATTCAAACCCAGCTCTGACTGGCCCCACAGGCCTTGCTTTTAACAACTGCACGAATCTGTTCCTTGCCTTCCCCTGAGCCTTCACTACTCCATGCAGGCCTCATCAGACTCCTGCTGCCCACACCAAACCCCAAAGATGGAAATGCATACTCCAGAGGAGGGGGTGACACATGGAGCACAGTGGATGGAAGGACAAGCTCCGGGGCCAGACGGCTCAGGTCTGAATCCAGCTCCAACGTTTACTCACAGTGTGGTCATGGGCAAGTTACTTAACCTTCCTGTGCCTTTGTTCTCCCATCCACCCACAGAGAGAAGAATCCTTCAGCAGGCTGCAGCTGAGGTGGGATGAAGCATATGGGTAAAGCACACACAGACAGTGCTCAGCACACCAGGAGAGCTCTATAAGCCCTGGGGTTTTAGTCCCTTCTACCACCTCCCAATGGCCTGCTCCGCCCCTCCACCTCGACATCTAACAGGCCACTCAAATTTGGCATAGCTGAAGCCGAAACCCTGACCTTCCCTCCTAGGGCTGTTCTCTCCCTACTCTTGCCCACCCTAATACCTGGCAATTTTGTCCTTCTGGAAGCAGAAGTCAAAAATTTCGGAGTAATCCTAGGCTCCTCTCTTCCCTGTGCGCCTCACATTTAACTCACCTGCAAATCCTCTGAGTTTTACCTTTAAAATATATGCAGCAGCTAGTCCTACACCATCACCTCTCCTGCTCCCTGGTCCAGGTCAACACCGTCTTTCCCCTGCGTGCATCCAGCGGCCTCCTCCTTGGGCCCTCTGCTTCTACTCTTGCCCATAACTGTCTTCTCCTGCTGTAGCCAGAACATCCCAGGATGCAACAGGTAACTCTAATCCAGACTCCCTTGGCTTCCACCTCACCCGGAGAAAATGTCAACGCCTAGTCACGGGCCCACCAAGCCAGTCCCCTACCACAATGCCCCCCACTCTTCCTCTCCAGCCTCATTGGTCTCCTGCTTTCCCTCCTGGAGCCCTTGGCCTTGTTGCTATCTTTCCTGAAAACTCTCCCTCCCCCCAGATACCTGCATGCCTTATTCCTTCACTCCTCTGGTCTCTGCTCACACACCAACTCATCAAAGCAGGTTTTCCTGGCCATCCCAAATAAAACAAGTCCCCAAGTTGCCTTTTGACCACGATGTGTCATGAAACAATATACCACCAAACCTCCCTCACCTCAACCCCGTTCTCCTTATTTTCTCTCAGTATCAGCTCTGGAATAAGCTGTCCTCAGATCAGGTGCAGGAGAGGTAGGAAGAAGGGGCAAAGTACTTGGGAAAGCATCTGATGGAAATATGATTTCTTTGGTTCATTGGAAGATACTATTATATAAATATATTTCATGTTTCTTTGCTGGATAGCACATGATTGGTCCAAAATGCTGTTTTGGACCAAGTAATGCTGAGGAAGTCATTTCAGAACACACTTGAGACAGACACCAACTCCCTTCCCAAATAACACCCAAAATAAGGTGGCAAGTGCAAACTAGGGCCTTATGAGTAAAGAGGTCAGGTAGAACGTGCCATCTGATTGCAGTCCCTGATGAAGCCTCACGAAAATGATCATGATGAGGTTTTTTTAAAAGACATAAGTACAAGGGAAAATGAGAGAGGTAAAAATAACAAAACTTTGGGATCCAGAAAGTTGATGGATAAGAATTATTTGACTAAGCAGGCCTGACAGAGCTGAATTCCAAGCTCATAGCAAGAAAATCCATGAGCCACATGGATCATACAAGAGAATGCTCAGAAAAACTCAGGAACCTATGACACATGCTACTTCGGGAACTGAGAGCAAAGCTATGGGAGGGAGGGGATAAAATAACAGAGACTGGTTGAAATCTGTTTCGTAGTAGTTAGATGCCTGGACATCCTCCCACACTCCACACTGCTGGGCCCCCTCCCCACTCTGGCAGAAGACTGGCCATTTGATTTCCAAGAAGAATTAAATATAGGGACTCTGGACTATGTGACATTAGACCCAGTTGATGGGTCTGACATCTGGGGTATCATATTACAAACAGAGTGATTCAGGGCGCCTGGGTGGCTCAGTTGGTTAAGCGACTGCCTTCGGCTCAGGTCATGATCCTGGAGTCCCTGGATCGAGTCCCGCATCGGGCTCCCTGCTCGGCAGGGAGCCTGCTTCTCCCTCTGACCCTCCCCCTTCTCATGTGCTCTCTCTCTCATTCTCTCTGTCTCAAATAAATAAATAAAATCTTTAAAAAAAAAAAAAAAAAAACAGAGTGATTCAGTAACATGGACATGACCCTGTCCCACCTTGCTTCTCCTACTGAGCTTCCAGAATGCTGGAATCCAGGTCTTTGCCCTCTGGACAGGAGGTTGGAAGAAACCTCTCTACTAAGTCTAACAAACTCAGGCGGAAAGACTTGAACATATTGACACAGGGGCTTCCCAACAACTGGCACAGCATAGCGCTCCACAATAAAGTTCACAGTCAAGAAACTACTCACTCAGACAACCAGAGATGAAAAGACATCTGAGGAAAGCCTCTATGAGACAAGTCAGAAAACAAATAAAAACAGCTTGGAAAAAAACAGAAATTATGCGAGGAGAAGAAAACTTCCCCAAACTATCATTGATCACCTTGCAAGATAAGACATTGCATCAATGAAACAAGAACAGAAAGCTATAAAAAAAAAAAACACAGAACAAAAAATATTTCTTGAAAATTAAAAATGTGAAAATAGAAGTAAAAAACTTCGTACAAGATTGGAAAATAAAATTGAGAAAGTGTTTCAGAAAGGAAATCAGAAAGACAAAGAGACAGAAAACAGGGAAGAAGAGAGAAAATAATTAGAAGACCAGTCCAATAAGTCTTACATGCAAAGAAGAAGAGTACCACAAAGAAAGAACAGTGAAAACTGAGGAGATATTCATCAACAAAATAAGAAAAGAATGTTTTTCAAACTTGAAGAACAAAAATCTCCAGATTGAAAGGGGACTTCAAGTCCTCAGCATCATGGAAAAAATAGACTCACACCAAGGTACATTGTTATGAAATTTCCAGAACACTCAGAATAAAGAAAAAACATCCTACCAAGCTTCTGAAAGGTAGAAAAAACAGGCCACATGCAACAGATCACAAATTAGAATAAATTAAGAATTCTTAACAGCATACAGGGAGAAAAATAAACAAAAGACAATGGGCCAGTGACCTCAAAATTCCAAAAGAAAACTATACCCAACCTAGAATTCTATATCTAGCCCAATTATCACTTATATGTAAGAAGAGAATAAAAATAATTCAGATATGCAAATTCTCAAAAAATTTAACTGCTGCATGCTTTTCTCCAGGAAGCCACTGGTATATTCTACCAAATGAAGGAGTAAACGATAAAAAACCAAAATACATGCCATACATATTAGTTCCCTAGGGCTGCCGTAGCAATGCACCACAACCTGGGTGGTCTAAAACAACAGAAATTTATTGTCCACAGTCCTAGAGACTAGAAATCCAAAATCTTGGTGTCAGCAGGGCCATGCTTTCTCTGAAACCTGGAGGGGAAAACCCTTCCTTACCTTCTCCAGCTTCTGGTGGGCACACGCTTTCTTTGGCTTCTGGTAGCAGAACTCCAATCTCTGCTTCCACCTCCATATGGCTGTCTTCCCTCTGTGCATGTCTGTCTCTGTATCTCTTCTCCTCTTTCTATAAAGACATATAGGGTTCTACAGGGTTAAGGGCCCACCCTACTCCAATATGACCTCATCTAACTAGTTACATCTACAATCAGCCTATTTCCAAATAATGGTAACATTCTAAGGCTCTGGGAAAGACATGAATGGGGGTGGAGGGATAACAATATTGAACCCAGTGCAACATACAGAAACAGGAGGTGATAACGTGGATGATGGCAAAAGACTAGCCCAGGCTGACAGCTCTATACTAGAGTAGAGGGCCACCAGCCCACACTGGGTAGGTTAGATGCTCATAGATTTTTTCAGGAAGGTAAAATTGAAATTTAGGGGTTGAATTAATGATAAATACATAGAAAACTGAACAAAACAAACAACAGTGACAATAAAAAGGCAATTGTTAATTCCAGGAAAAACAAAAGATTAGTTCATAGCCACAGCTCTGTAAGGCATATATAAACATATATAAGAAACAATGAATGCTTATCAAGCCAAAATTACAATATAAATATATGGGAAGGGTGGAGGGGTGGGAAGTGGTGGAAGTGAAAGGAGGAAAGAGTGATAAGTCCTTATCTTCCACAGTTAATGGATAAATTAATGGATAAGGCCAAAAACTGAAAAGGCCAGAGTTAGCAGTTCAAGTATATACAGAGATACGGTGTAAATATTAAAAGAGTTGAAAACAGTATCCCTGGAGAAGGGGAAATGGGAGGGGAGGAGAACTAAGGAATGTTGTTTGTCTTAACAAACCTTGTAGAACTAGTTGAACTGTGTATATGCATAACTTCAACCAGAAAAAAAAAATAATAATGAGAGAGAAAGGCACAAACTGGCCCAATCATCAACAGCCTGGTGCATTGCACACAGAACCCTAAGTATATTTTATAGTTAACATGTTTTATGATGAAACTCTAGAGTCAGCTTAACACAGTGGTTCTCAACCAAGGGCAGTTTTGCCCCCCTCAGCCCCCAACCCAGGGGACATTTGACAATGTCTGGATGTATCTTTGATTGTCACAACGTGGCGGGGGGGGGGGGGGTGGGTGGGTATCGGCATCTAGTAGGTAAAGATCAGGGATGCTGCTGAACTTCCTGTGATGTAGAGAGTACAGAATGACAAAAACAAAGGATTTGTTCAACAACTTAACAACTATCTGGCCCAAAATGTCACTAGGGTCAAGCCTGAGAAACCCTTCTTCAACAGATGATAGGAAAGAGAAAGCCCTGTGAGGACGTCTGGGAAAACCTGGTTTCTTTAGACTCACACAACACTTCCGACACCAGGTATGTGGGGTTTTTCCCTCACCGACCAGTTCTCCAATTCTATGTAGACACCAACCAGGTGTCCTACAGTTCAATTCACTTCTGACACTATCTACCTACAATCAGTGTCAGATCCCATAGGTTAAGTGCTCATTTCCATAAGACTGCCCCCCAACTTCAGGTGCCAATCACAAATCCCAGGCTTCCTGTACTTCTGATCAACTGGCTATAAATCAGGGGCTCCCATGACCCCCTCCTCAGGTTCAATAATTTGCTAAAATGCCTCACAGAACTCAAGAAGGCACTTTATTTACATTTATCAATTTATTATAAAGAATACAACAGCCAGGGGCGCCTGGGTGGCTCAGTCAATTAAGCGTCTGCCTTCGACTCAGGTCATGATCTCAGAGTCCTAGGATCAAGCCCCACATCAGGCTCTCTGCTCCGCGGGGAGTCTGCTTCTCCCTCTCCCTCTGCCCCTCCCCCCACTCATGCCCTCTCTCTCTCTCTGTCTCTCAAATAAGTAAAATCTTAAAATATATATGTTTATAGATATATAAATATACATATTTATTAAAAAAAAAAGAATACAACAGCCAGAGAAAGCGATGCATAGGGCAAGGTTGGGGGGAGGGTACGTGGAGCTTCCATAACCTCTCCAGGTACACCAGCCTCCTGACACCTCCACACGTTCACCATCCTAGAAGCTCTCTGAACATTTTAGGTTTCTGTGGAGGCTTCATTATGTAGGCATGGCTGATTAAACCATTAGCCGTTGGTGATTAGCCCAACTCTAGTTCGTCTCCCCTCCCGGGAGGTCAGGGGGATGGGCCTGAAAGTTCCAACCCTCTAATCCTATGATTGGTTTCCCCCATCCTTAGGGGCTTTCCAAAAGTCACCACATTAACATAAACCCAGGTGTGGTTGAAAGGGGTACATTATGAATAATAAATGATACTCTCTTCATCTTTATGTCTCTTTTCACTTAGGAAATTCCAAGGGTTTGGGGGAGCTCTGTGCCAGGAAGAGGGAGGAAGCCCAGATATCTATTTCTCATTATAAATCACCATATCACAGGAAGTGTCTAGGATCCTCTAGGTAAGAAATCACAAAAGGCTGAATTAAGAGACTTCTACAGTAGACGGCACAAAACTGAAACTGGATACAGATGCTGACAGTGCAGACAAGGGGCTTCTCCCACTGCCGTGTTGTGAGGATGCTCGAGCAACCTGTGGGGAGGTCCATGTAAGGAAGAACTGAGTCCTTCTGCCAACAGCCAGTGACTGAGCTGAATTGGAAGAGGACCCTACAGCCCCAGGCAAACCTTCGGGTGCCTGAAACCTGGGCCCGCAGCTGCCTGCAGTCTCATATGACACACTGAATTAGAACCATCCAGATGCTCCAGTCCCTGATGCAGAAGCTGTGAGATAATGCATGCTCCTTGTTTCAAGTCACTAAGTTTTGGTATAATTTGTTATGCAGCAATGGATAACTAAGACAAATGGGCAGTGAGAAAAAGATGAAAACAGTAATGACAAAGCAAAACCGAAGGATACACAAGATGCCAGGTGGTGGTGGAGAGGGCAGGGGCAAGGTAAAAAAATCCAAACAATTGCCACTGAGTCTGAGTTTCTCTATCATCAAGCAGACCACGTTACATACTTCCAAAAACATCTGGCCTGAGGATGAAAGCCAAGAAGTAAGTTGTATTAGAAAAGATGCATATAAGAACCTAGCACAGCGTCCAAAACATAGTAAGGGGAAAAAATAATAACAAAAGCAAACCCAACAGCTCACATCCTGGCACTGTACTGTTTTTCTAGGTGACTCTAGCTCTGCAGTCCTAATTAACATTTATTTATCATGTCTGGTGCTACACTCACACTCAATTAGCTATTATTATCCCTGTTTCTGATGAGGAGATGGAGCCGCCCAGAATTGATGCGGCTTCTCTACAGTCCCACAAAGCCAGGACGTGAACCCACATCAGGCTAAATTCAAAATCCTCACTAATCCCACTGCACCATCCACGTCTCTTTATAGAACACTTATTTACATTCCTTGGGATTGTTTGAATTCTCTTCCCTCTGCCTTTCTTATGAAGAACTCCGCCAGTGTTCCTCCTCCCCCCATCCCTAAAAAAATCCTTTAATTATTGCTCACTCCTGAAATTAAGTGTCTACATATTTCACTAGGGAGACTCAGAAAGCCCTTGCAGGGGTGGAATGCAGGAACTATGAATGTAAAGCTTCTTCAAGACTCTTCCTCATCCTCTGTCCCCTGGGTCTGGACGTGCAGCTATTCTGCCTGGCAACCTTCCTTGTCGCTCCACATGCCCCCACCCCTCCAGGGCACCGTCTGGCTGGAGCACAGCATTCTCTCAGCCCCATTCCCCTGGAAAATGTTGAGTCTGCGTTGACATTGACACCCATTAAGGAGCTGTGCAGCTGTTCCCACACAGCCAGCCCAAAGGCCTTCCGGAAATTGTTTGCATTCACGCGCCTTCTGCACGGCCTGGCAGCTCTGCGAGGCCTGGCACCCCAGCCCTGTGGCTGGGCTAGGGATGCACACTTTCTTTTACTCTTCTTTTCCTCTTCCCCGATTCCCTGAATGACTAATAAATGGAGGATTCCTAGGTAAGAAAAACAGGTATTTCTTTCTTGCTATCTAGAATAAGCTGGGTGGGGGTGGGGGTTACAGCTTTTTTTTTTTTTTTTTCCTTTGTGGTTATAGATAACTATTATCATATTATTTGATATGATCTCGTTTGGTTTAAGTGGCATAAATCCAATTCAAAATGGATTTGGCAAAAAGAAGAGTTTAATAACAGGGCATTGGAGTATCTCCAAGCAAGGTGAAGAAAGGGCAGGGACACTTCCAGATGGGGTCACCATGTACAGTTGTTCAAGCTGCACACTGCACAACCCCAGGGGCCACTATATCACATGGCAGCCATATGAATGGCACCTTCTGGTGTGGTGCAGGGCACAACTTTCTAGCTCTTTTCAGTGTCCCTCCTCCAGGTTTCAGGAATAACTGAAAGCAGGGTCTCAAATGTCACCAGGACTCTCTCTCCATCTCTGAAATGGGCTTCTCTCTGAATATTGACCAAATCCTTCCCACTGATGGGCTGTTCATTCATGTCTGTGAATGGTTCCTTACTTCCAGCCAAGAAGGGACTGACTGGTGCTTTTATTGGTTCCAGCTTCAAAACTTCTAGGGAAGAGCTCTGATTGGTGTATTTGAGCTTGGCACCCATCCTTCCACCAATCAAGAAGCTAGATGGCTCAGAGGTGGGCATACCCTTGCTTTAGCCCGAATCAGATTCCCACCTGAATGGAGTATGTCTGCCTAGTAGGAGATGTAAGAGAATAGCCTTTGGGAAATTGAAGGCCTTTAACCCTTACTTATTTGCCTTTTTTTTTTTTTTTTTTCTTTTTGTAACTTCCAGAGCCTTTCAGGAGCACTAAATACCTAACGGTAGAACAGTAGATGGGACGATATGGAAGTAAAATTGCTCCATTTCAAGAGTGGGTGTGAATTAAACTATCCTCCTCTGGGATTTTCACTTGATGCGGTCTTAAGAGTTTTGGCAAAGTGGGGGCTATATTTATATCTTGACTATTTGGGGGACATTATGATCCTCTGCAGTCACGCGCTGGCAGCTTCCAAGCTCTCTGTCTTGAAGGCAGAATATAACAATTCTCTTCCCAAATTAACTGCCCACGAATGCTTGGTAACTGCCTCCTTCAAGGGGCCAGAGAGAACAAACAACAATCTCAGAACTGTCCATTTTATCACCCTTGCGCCCCCTCCCTTGCCTCCCACCTCCAACACCAGTGTGGAGGGCACACCCCTTTGCACTCTGATATTACTATCCCCCCAGCACTCTCTCCGCATCTTTTCTGAACCCCAGAATTTTCATCCCAACTCTCACCAGTCACCACTGCTCAGTAGTTTGAATATTCAAGCCAGAGAAGGACTCTCTGGGTATCATGAAATCAAGGGGTTACCCTGGAAGGGACTGGGGTCTTGAGGAATCCCAGAAAACAAACTCTGCTGCCACGTGCCATAAATATTCTTGGACCATTTAATCCACATGTAACGGCGGGGGGGGGTGTATGACTATTAATGACCAAAATAAATAGTAATCAATTATGATGATGGTAATTATGCTTTGAAATTAGCCTGGGAAAGGATGACCAAGGCAATTTTTTATTCCAGCTCAGGAAAATGGGACGCCAGCTGGGGCTAATAAGAGCTTTCATTAAAGCACTGAGCTTCATCCAGCACGGCGAAGAAAGCCCTCTCTGTCCTGTGGCTCGGCCCGGCCCTGACATGCTTTCTGCTTTTTAACAAGAACTGAAAGGTGGCGAGACAGACAGTTCTTGCCTTGGCACCGGGCAAAGTCGGCCGTTGAAAAGGCAGTGATTATTTTCAATGGCCCAGTGCTGGGGAGTTTCGTTTCCTTTGCCCCGTCTCCACGCGCCTGGGTTCCCGCACCAGCCCTGGAATTGACTAGGGCAGTTGGCGGCGGTGGATGACCCGGGGCAGAGGGTCTGGGCAGGCAACGACCGGCCAGGGCAGTTTACAGGTCTTGCTGGGGTAGGAGCCAGAGGGAAGAAAAATGTAGTTTCTGCACAAGGGAGTGTGTGTCTTTCCCCGCACTTTAGTCCCCCGGTAGCTGCAGCAGAGATGGTCACTAATATTTACCAGCCGGGCCTTTCAACCCAGACAGCGTATTTGCCGGGCACGGGGTGGCCCTGACAGCTTCTCTGCTCCTACATGGACGGCACCTTTGGGAATTTCATGGAAGTCACTCACTGCTGGCTCCTGCCTCAGTTTCCCTTTCTGCCTCGCTCCTGTTCACTATTTCTTGCTGTTTCTCTCTTGCTATGAAGAAACTAAAGAAAGCCTCTCTCTTAGCCACCCTGTAGCAAAGCTGAGGAGTTCAAGGGTTAGTGGGAAAAAAATTCCCTTCTCCCTCTTTTGAGTCGGATACCAGACACAAGACCCAAGCCTTTGATAGAGGATGGCTCTCAACCAGGGGCGATTTTACCTGCCAGCAGACTTCTGGCAACATCTGGAGACATTGTTGGCTGTCACAACTGAGGTAGGAATGCTACTGGCATCTAATGGGTAGAGGCCAGGGATGGTGCTAAACGTCCTATAATGTATGCAAGGAAGAATTTTCCCCACCTAAAAGGTCAATAGGTCTGAAGCTGAGAAACCCTGGTTTAATTAATGGCTAAAGAAGCATCTATTCGCCCCCCTCCCCAACGGCTGGCCTCCCGTAAGACTGTGTCGGGGGTGGGGAAAGTCTAAACCCACCTTCTGCGACAGAGATTTCTTCCAGAAAACACAGCCAGCCAGGGGCGGAGCCACACACCAGCGTAGTAGTACGTCATCAGTGACCCCTCCTCCTTTGGCCAGTGCTGGCCAATCAGAGTAGCTGCTCCAGGGAAATTAAGGCAAAGGAGGAGGTTGCAGAAGCTCCCTTTCTAGCACTTCTGCCAAAAGGGAGGATGTTCCTCCCCTCTATATACAGGCCAGTTCAGGTTGTCCATAAATCTCCAGAGTCTGAGAGGCCCAGGAAGGGCTCCCAGGAGGTTTGGGTATGGCCCAGAGTTGAGAACAAATCCCACGACAAGCCTTAGGCTCCACATTCATTTGGCAGTTGCACACAAGTCCGTGCCCCAGGTGCTTTGTGTATTCGGATTCCATCCATACAGCAGGGCTGCGGGATTTTAAGTCGTGCTTTACCCCCTACTGCGTAAGTTGTGCGCCTTGAACCTTTGCCTAGGTCTGACAGTAATCTTGTAAAACTCAACTCAAAATCAACTCATTTTACTGTCAAAAAATGGAGTTTATTTAGACTTCACAGAAATTCTAGCGATTTGGGTTGTGCGAGCAGAAGCCTCTCATTTACTCAGCGCCACTAGATGCCAAGCACTCTGCTTGACCTACACATAAATTATTTCCTTGCCCCCTCCCCAGAATCCCATGAGATACTCGTAGCCCATTCCAGGGACCAGAAAACTGCCGGGGCAGAGTAGTGGCACAGAGCCTTGGCACTTACTTGTGCACACTCCCTAGTGCTTGGCAAGATCCAGCATTATTAAGAGGTCCTGGGCTATAACAGGGGCACAGCCGGATTGGAGCTGTCAGGGAAGATGCTCAAGGGATCCCACAACATCCCCCTCCATCCCCGAGTGCTTCTAGAGACAAAATCTTGAGGCACACCTAGTGAGTCTGACCAGTAAGGCAGAAAGGCGTTGGTTTCTAAGTGGTCCCCATACACCAGGACGAAGCTTGTTTCCATTTGGTATCCTCAGAAAAAGGGCCTTTTTTTTTTTTTTTTAATTCTGAACTGACCCATTCCAGGGTCAGGAAATTCTTCCATATAGACAGTCTCAGGCTGCTGTTTAAGCCAATTTCCTCCCCCCTAGTCCAGAGCAGAGATGAAGAACAGCTGGTGGCCACCGTCTCTAAAAATCTTTCATAAACCTGAAGACCCATTACACAATCCGCCTTCTCCAAGGGAAATCATCCCAGTTCTCTTGAGTGTTTCTCAGAGATTATCTGCTCTGCAAGTTTCCTCTGCAAACAGTTTGACCACTTCAGAAGTTCTGTTCCTCTTGAGTTTGGAGACCTCAGTCAGGTACAACACTGAGTCCACACTCTACACAACACGTGTTCTCTCACACACGTTGTCAGGGTCTGATTCCCCAGCAAAACCCACAGGGAAGCCATGGTGACAGGGCCACAAGCTCAAGACACGAGAGTTCAAATGCGTGCTCCTCCTCGCACTCGCTGTGCGACTACAGGCCGGCCAAGCAGGACCTGCAAGACCTCTCCATCTTTATACCCAAGGCAGAAGGAACAACTTTCCCAAGGGGTTCTAATGAGATCATGTGAGTTAAGTGCTTGGCACCAATACGAACACTCGCCCCAGTAACTATGATGACTTTGCTGTTATGCCCTCCCCTAGTGTAGTCACTTCCTTATTCACAATTCCTCTGAATTAAGCAAAGAAGTTCTTGCCGGTCCTGTCTGCCTCCCGAAGAACTAAGCCCACTGTCCTGGATGTGTTTGAACCAGACTGCTCACACCCCCATGGGGATCAGGGAAGGGGCTTCTACTTTGGGTGGGAATGGGCTTGGTGACCTCCTAAAATCCCTTTCAAGTCCAAGATTCTATTAAGAACTCGGGTCAACCCAGGCTCTCACCCCTTATCCATTTTCCACAAAGAAAGCCAACCAGATTTTCCATGGAGGAAATGCAGGAGAGATGGTACCCTGTACCCCTCACAACACCCTTCCTCTGTTCCTCATCAGACATGCCTATCCTCCCAGTTCCCATTCTCTCGTGCTTCCCCTGGTGATCTTCCTCTTCTATACTCCCCTGAAAATGCCCCATCTCCTTTCTATTAGGTCAAGCAATGCAGCTTTGCCCTCAACCTTGTCTACCCCATCCAGGTCAATTATAGCCAGCTAACAGGATCCACCTTCCTTAGTAGGCAGTAGACCATCTACTCTCCTGGGAGCATGGCCTCTGGCGTCTTACTCCACGACCAAAAAGATTTATCAGAGAATTTCTTTCCTGTGCACACAGAATTTTTTCTGAAAGAAATTCCTACAATACAATTTTCTCTATCCTCTTGCATACAATTTAATGATTTCTGTCTCCAATTCCAAGGAGGTATTATTACCTCCTTGTAAAACAAACTACGCCAACAAACAATTATAACTATATATTTTTTTAAAAAACTCCCTTGCACGTTTTATGTACTGACTTCATTGTGCTTTTTGTCTGGACCCAGCATCTCATAGAGCTAGGCTGCAGCACCACGACTTGCCCATAGGTGGCACCAGCTCACACACTTTTATATGTCCGCAAAAAATGTATCTTGAGATTGAAGTTTCAGGTTATGTAAAATGAATTAGCTGCATACTTCTCTGTTTGGGAAACTTGAAACTTACCAACTATCCTTCCAGTAAAAGGGAATAGCTGAACTGGACTCCCTCTTGCCAAGGCTCTGGTTGGTGGCGCTTTCCCAGTTGACTTGCCGTGTCTATTTCTCACCAAGAGACCCCTTCCCCATAGCACAGTTTAGCCTCTTTCAATTATTCCTGCCATGTCATAGTCAACAGGTGTTCCCAGCATCTTTTAGGGAGCATGTCAGGGAAATCTCCAAGGGCCGTGAGACCCCAGGATGCAATGATTTTGCTCTTAAGACATAGGCATGATCCTCTGTTGAAAGGAGCTGCTGGCCTCCTGCCTCCGGAATGCAGTGTGATTCCTTCTCAGCCAGGAGACAACTGCCTGAGCTGGACATTGCCCACCAGTGTTGTCCAAGTAGGCAAACTCTTGGCTCCTTATAAATCCTCCCTCAGAGTTATAATTTTTAACAGCAATTGCAAAACAGCTTTGGGCAAACCAAAGGAAACGCACTGGACAGCCCTTGAAAAACAATGTAGGCCAACATGCTGCCTCCATCCAGGACTGGGACTTAAATGAAGGTGGATTTCACCAGGAGCAATTTCTTCCCCAACCACTACAGCTGGGCAGAGAAGTGGGGCTATAATGAGAGTAATGATCAGTTAACTGATAGCCTTTTTAGTGCATTTTGGAAAGCCCAAGCCTCCCGGACATTTCCGCCATCTCCCCTTCTCCCTTGCTGAGTCAGAGCTGGGCTTTGCATAACTCCTATTAGAAATGTCTGTTCTTCATGGTCCTTTCCAACTGCCCCCCCCTTCCACCCCTGCCCACACATGCGCACACACCGCCTGGGATTCCTTTCCTCCTGGCTAGCAGCCCCAGCCTCCATGGCTCCTTCTTCCCATCCCCCAAGCCCAATACCTAGGGATCCTCACTTTCCTACCCTCTGTTTTCAGAGCTGTTAGCACTCTGCCTCGTCTCCCAGATGGGCTCACAGAGGCTTTTCAGCAGGCTGAACAGAGCAAAGGCCTTCCCAAGACTGCAGCCCACCCACCTCAGTGAGCACAGAATTACACCAAGTTCTGCTCACGGATCACTCATTCCACAGTTATGGTTGGGAAGCTACTGTGCACCAGGCACTGGGTGGCATGGAGAACATGGAGTGCATTCTCTGCCCCTCTGAATCATACTGTGTGACAGCTGCTTTCATTTCGTTGTTAGAAGAACGCCTGGAAATATCATTGTTGATATTGTGCTTGTCTTTGTGATTACACCTTTAGCCTTGATGCACCCCTTTCACCTCTGCAAGCAATTTTGCCACATGCTATGAGCTCTACTCTCCAACTTCAGTCATTTGTAAACCATCTTCACGAGTTTTGCCATAAGCATGTACCACCTATGTTTTATTGGCTTTATATAAGTCTTTAAAATGACTCGCTTTCTTTACTTAACCGTTTTTAAAAATTTTATATCACTGCCATAAATGGAAAACTTGCCATAAATAGAAGGCAACCCTAAAATCAAGTGTAATTTTAAAACTATGCTATGAAATTTTAGCTAAATACAGAAACTTGAGCCTGTGCCCACTCTCTGTTAAAAAAGGGAGCATAGGATTATATTAGACAGGTGTTAAAGGCAGTCTAGCTCCACACTGATACTTACTCCTTACGTTATCCAAATAGTTAAGTGCTCTCACTGAGGAATGTAGTACAATTTCATGCCATCTCTCTAACCATCTACAATCATGTCAGTTGCCATCAGTAACTTCCATCTAAATCAGTCAGCATGGCCACATTCTGCACCAGTAACAGAAAACCTTCAAATCTCAGCAGCCTAAACACAAAGGTTACTTCTTGTCCATATTTACTGTGAGTTGGCAGGATCCACACTCATACTTGTTGCTCAGAGTTACAGGCCAATGAAGTAGTCAATATCTTGAATGTTGAGGGTCGTTGTGCCAGAGGTAAAGGAGAGAGTAATACAAAGAATGCACTGGATGCACTGGCTTTTAACACTTGCACCCAACACTGAAGTCTCACCACTTCTGGTCACTATTCAATGGCCAACTCAAGTCACATGGCCATCCCCTGACTTCACCTGAGCAGGAAGTACAATCCTACCATATCCTGGAAGGAGAGAGAGCTGGACTATTTATGATTAGCCATACAGACTTCCATTCCACCCCATTCACTGATAATACTGCCCCAAACAATTGGTCCCCAGCCTCTCCAGGCATGGATTTCTATACCACCCACAACAACCAGGCAAACTAGACCACTTACCATGCTGTGACCATGACCATGCTCTGCACTTGTCTTCCCCTGCCTCTGCTCATGGCTCCCACTTAATGGAACACCCCTCCCTGTCTCTCATCCTACTCACCCTTCAAGATTCTACCTATTCCTGGGGCGCCTGGGTGGCTCAGTTGTTAAGCGTCTGCCTTCGGCTCAGGTCATGATCCCAGGGTCCTGGGATCGAGTCCCGCGTCGGGCTCCCTGCTCCGCGGGAAGCCTGCTTCTCCCTCTCCCACTCCCCCTGCTTGTGTTCCTGCTCTCGCTATCTCTCTCTGTCAAATAAATAAAATCTTAAAAAAAAAAAAAAAAAAAAAGATTCTACCTATTCCTGAGGCTTTATCCACCCCCAAAAATGAAAGTTGTATGCTGGTGTGTGTGTGTGTGTGTGTGTGTGTGCGTGCATGTGTGTGTGTTTTCCTAGGGTAATATTTTAGATTTTCAGAGCTAAAAGGGATGGACTCCTCCATTTATAATAGAGTTTCTCAACCCAACACTGTTGACATTGGGGCAGGATAACCCTCTCCTGTGGGGGACTGTCCTGTCCATTGTAATATGTTTAGCAGCATCCCTGGCCTTTGCTTAGATGCCAATGGCAAGTTCTCCCCTCCAATTGTCACAACAAAATATGCTGCAAAACACTGACCGTTCCTTTGGAGAGAGGGTAAGATTTCCCCCAGTTGAAAACCACTGTTTTACAGGGCAACCAAGATGAATTAAATATTGTGTCCAAGGTGACACAGTGAGTTAATGGCCAAAGGGGCTGGAGGAATCCAGGTTCTTGATTCCCCCACCCGCACCTCTGATCTGGTGTTCTTGGCACTGGTTCATGGGGCTCAGGCTGGGAGCATAAATGAAGGAAATGGGCTGAGCTCATATTCCTTTGACACACCTGATGTGCCCATCGAACAGTTCCATGAAGAAATATCCTCTCTCTCACCTAAAAAATAGACACACACACACATACACACACACCCAGACTTCTTGATCTGTCTTACAGTCTTTGACTTTTGATGTAGATAACAGCACAATTTCATTTGCCTTTCATTCTACCATAAGGCAAAGAGTAGTGTTAATCCAGTAACAATATGGCAACAGTATTACAAGAGAGAGACTCCGGGGGGGAGTTCTGGGGTTTGCATAAAACTGGACAATGTATGCCCCATCCAAAAGGCCAAGTATCATAGCAAGTTTTTCAAAGAGATGAAATCCAAAATTTAATGAGATATTTTCTGATTATTAGAGGCTGGAAATTGACTTCTTCTTTTTTTTTTTTCTCTTTGAAATGTGCAAGTGCAAACTATAGGCCACACAAAATACCAGGTTTGACCATGAAGGCCTGCCTCCCCTACATTCACAAGTGACCACATCATGTCCCAGGGTGGACATGTTATAGCTCACAACCCACCCTGAATGTCAGCCACCTGGAGGGCTTTGAATCCCACAGAGTCCCAGACCCCACTCCAGACCTGCTGAACAGGAAGTCCCCAGAGTGGGCCTCTGGGACCCGAGTTTTTGAAAAGCTCTTACATAATTCTGATGCACCAGGTCCCTCAACAGCTTTATGAAACAGCGTATTACCTCCTCCCTCCTCCCCAGACTGTGAGCTCCTCAGGGAGGGGAGGGGACCACATCTCCGTCTTGTTCTCCTCGTACCAGCCGAGAACTAACGCAAGCTAGGTGCCCTTTAAACATTTACTCAAACTGAATCACCAGAAAGGTTGAAGAAGTAATTGCTTCCAGGCTTTTCTCTTGGATCTCATTTTTTAAAAAAATCTCTGTGGTATTTGCTTGCAACATTCCCCTATCCACTCCAAGGTTCCTTGGAAGAAAGATAGCTGTGGAGGGCAGGAGAAGGGACGGCAGGCACATCGCATTATTGCCACTTTGAATAAAAGGAGAAAGTCTGCGATAAGGTTTTTGGTTCCAGGAAGGCTGAAGAGACTCTGCTCTCACCAAGCCCTCTCCTGGACAGAATTTCCTCTGGCTCCCTGGAAGGCAAAGAAGGTCTGGCTTCATCCTGCATGGGCTACCCTGGGGAAGAGGTGCTCCTTCAGCATCATTTATTGAATCTAGCAAACTTTAAATCCACCCACACCTCTTCCCAGCAGTTCCACATCTGGAAAGTTCCTTCCAGATGTGCAGGGACAAAGGCACAAAGATGCGGGAATAAGAATGTTTGCTGCAGCATTGTTGGAGGGAGTGAAACTGTGGACAAACCCTAAATGTCCATCACTGGACATGGCCAAAATGGACTCTGGTCCATCAGTATGACAGGAGACCAGCCAGCAGATCACCCCTATTCGTCTCTGTCATGGCAACTCACCCAAGCCTTCCACAGTCCTCTCTACCATTTGGTCACTGTTTATTTTGGGTCTCAAACTCTAGATTATAATTTCCCCCAGAAAGAAGTATCGTGCATGCTTTAAGGAAAAATAAAATAAGATGAAAATAGAGAGGGAGGCCAACCATAAGAGAGCTTAATTCTAGGAAGCAAACTGAGGCTTGCTGGAGAGGAGGTGAGTGGGGGATGGGGTCACTGGGTGATGGGCATGAAGGAGGGCACTTGGTGTGATGAGCACTGGGCGTTGTACACAACTGATGAATCACTGAATTCTACCCCTGAAATTATAATGCAGTCTATGTTAATTAAGTTGAATTTAAATAAAGAATTTTTTTAAAAAAGAACAGATACACAGCTACAGGTATTGCAAACACGCCCACAATACAGTGCTAAGGGGCAGAGAAGTTCCAGAATGGTATGTGTGTCACAGAGCTCCAGCAGCAAGCAGAAGACACACCGAAGGGCGTGCCGGGGTGTGAACAGGAGTGTCAGGGAGAAGCTGGTATGGTGCTGGGGCGAAGCTGGGAGAGCCAACAGGGGCTGTGCAGTGCCTGGGTGGCAGGCAGTCACCGTCCACCTTGGCCTCAGGGCACAAGGGAAGGCCTAAGGTTACTGGAGTCCAGAGATAGCTGGACTATGGAAGAAAGTTCCAACATGGCCTGTGGCCCCAGGGAGGCTGGCCACTTCAGGAACCACAAGGAGCTAAGGCAGAGGCAGAAGGGGAGGACGGAGTAAATAGCTCAGCCTCTTCTCCTCTGGTCCTCCTACCTCTTGCCAGTGCTGCCCATGGGCCACCCCACTCAGAAGCCAGAGCCCCTGGCAGCCAAGGTGCTGCCATCCGTAGGGACTGGCCTCCCAGACACAGAGCAGGGCAGAGAGAGATGGAGAAGACTTGGAGGGCCAGGGCAGGGGAGGCAAATGGAGAAAAGCCTCCCAAAATGTGGTTTGATCCCATTTGTGTAAATATATATATAATTACATTCCATCTTTTCACACGCATGAAAACATCTGAGGACACACAGCACACCACCTGCCAGTGGCTTTCTCAGGGACTGGAATTTGGGGTGGTGAAGATATTAGAAAGGAGAGTTTGACTTCACCCACCTTTGTGTTCTGGGAATCTTTAACAATGAGCAGGAGGTATCTTAAGAATAAAAAAAAGTCATCACTGACTCTGCAGTGCTGGACCTTAGAAATGAGAAAACGAGAAAGTCTTTCCTGCCCCTCCAGACCAGGGGCGGTCCCTCTGAGATACTTCCCAGAGCCGGGCAGGGAAAACTGCAGGGACAAAGGCATGGAAGCTGGAAATCAGATAGGGCATCAGAAACAGCCAACAGGACGTTATGGATCTGCTGTGGGGATGAGGGCCAGGCAGGGTCTGAAGCCAGATAGGTAGATCAAGACACAACCCAAAGGGCCTTGAATGCCAGGAGGAGGGGGCTCTTTCCTGTTTGGAGGGTCCCATGCCTCCAGGAGCTTACTTCCAGCTCTGTCCTTTGACTGTGGATCCTTGGGCAATTTACATGACTTCTCTGAGCCTCAGCTTCCCCATCAGGAGGAAGAGATTAATGACCCGCCCTAATCTCACAGGGTTGCAAGATTCAATGAGATATTTGTATGATACCTGCTACCTAACTAACCCTCAATTCATCATGGTATTATAGTTCTGGTGGTTAACATAGGTCAAGCTCACAGTGGAGCTCATTTGTGGCCCATCTCTCAGCTGGGACCCCAGGGCAAGCAAGGTAAAGGCCCCAGGGTCCTCCCATCGGAGGAGTCAACATTGTGCGTTCTGTGGTCATAGTGTCCCCCTCACCCGGCCAGCTGTCTGACGGCCTGTAAACAGATGAGCAGGCGGGGTGGCCAGTGAGATAGTGCAGATGGCACTGAGCAAATCCAGCTGCACTTTTGGGAAAACAAGTCAGAAGTGATGGGGGCCCCTGTGGATATCTTTCTCTGTGACAGACAGCATACCCAGGGAGGCCTCCAGGGGAAATTATGATATGTACCAGACCATGATGTGCCTCGCCAAGAACTATCTCCACCCTGGATTTCCATGGCCCACGTCCACAGAGACAGTGCAGACTGCCGGAGGTCACCCTGGCCAGGCTCACCGCGGAGACTGTGTAGGCCCTCAAAGGTCTGGTCTCTCAAAGAGCATTGTCTTCTCGGATCCCTTCCCTGAGTCCTTGCCTGCCTGCTGGCTCCTTCCCGCTTCATTCACCTATGCTCCTCCCTCCCGAGGTCCTTGGGACAGACACCTAACCAGGAATGCGTGACTGTCTGAACACGGAGCTGCCACATTGGGCCAACCATGGCAGAGTGTCCTGGGGGACCTCTGGGAAGAAAGTAAGACTCTGGCTCGGGCTGGAGTTGGGAGAGGGCCCCCCTTTCCAGCCATGGGCCGTGGTACCTCCTCCAAGCACCCTGCTTCTGAACTTGTTCCTTGAGCCAGGCAAGCTCTGCCAAGATGCCGTGCCTTTGTATTCCTCTCTCCTCTTTACCTGGCTGACTTCTTCCCATCTGCCAAGAGCTAATGCAGACATCGCATGCTCTGAAAGCCTTGTCCACTCCTTAACAGCATCAGTAAGTTCCTCCTTTGTGCCCCCACAGCACTTGCTACATACTGTTCCTGGTCTAAGGCCCCATCACGTTCTTCTGCCAGGTTTGACACCCCGCAGCTCCACAAGACACACCTGGGTGCACGCATGTGCATGCAGATGCGCAGGTGCACACACACACACACACCAACTTTCTTCACCTTCGATTCTGAGGTTGATTCGAAAGCTTTATCTAAAGAGGTGGGTGCTCTTGATTTTCACTATGAATCGGCAAGGCCATTCAAAGGAAACATAAGTTTACACTAATACTGTACCAACAAGGACACTAATATTAATACCACTCATTACCACTATTATTAACAAAGGGAACAAACATTTACATCTATAGGCCGTGGGGGGTGGGCAATGTGCTTATTATGTTGTGAGCATTCTCTCTAATCCTGGGGATAATCCCATTGGGTCGCTATCCTTATGTTAGAGGTAAGAAACCTGCAGCCCAGGGTGAAAGGGAACTTTCTCAGTCCCCAGGTAGGAAGTGGCTGACCCAGGTCTCAAATCCAGGTGTGGCTCCAGGGATGGCATCCCCCCCCCCAAGCCCTCTGCTCTCAAGCTGCCTTTCTAAGTGGCAGGTGGCCCTCCCACTCCCTGCCATGCCTACCCCGTCGCTGCCCAGCCTGCATGACGCCAGCACTCCCCAGCTTGCGTGATGGAGCAAGAGCTTCTCTGGGGATGCTGTGGCCTGCCGACAGAAGCTTCCTCAGTCTTACTACTTCTGCTGCCCACTTCCGCTGCTCTCAGTGTTTATTACAACTTGTTGCCCCTGGAAAGCTCTTGGTCTCCCTGTCTGTCTCCTGCAGTCATCCAGGCCTTCATTGTGAATATGTCTGGCAAAGTCACAATGTGTTCTGAGAGTCTTCCTCAGTAACCAGGTCCACATGGACCCCTGCTTCCCTTCCTCCCGCACCCAGGAAGCATGAGTGCTGAAAGCCATCACTTGAACTTGAGATCTGGAACAGTAACTCCGAAGTCCAGCTGCCTGGGTCAAAGGCCAGCTCTGCCACTTGCTACCCTTGTCACCTTGGGCAAGTGTGTTCTGCCTCAGAGCCTTATGTCTTTCCTCTGTCAATACAATGATCTACTTTCTAGGGCTATTATAACAAAAAAAGGAGATGGTCAGTACAAAGAGCTTAGCATAGGCCCTCTTCATGAAGTACTCATTCAATGCTAACTTAAAGTATTAAAAAAGTGTGTATGTGTCAGGCTGTTTCCACAGTCGGCTGGAGGAGGGAGGCCTAGATCACACATAGATCCTTTTGACATGACGTGTCAGCGTTGGGATGGAGAGTGCTGGAGAATGGCGCTCACCCATCACCGCTTAAGATGAGGCTCTCCAGAAGAGATGCACCAACTTAACTAAAAGGGACCCTGTGCACCACTTCACATTTGTTATGCCCTGTCATGGGTTTTCCTAAAATTGATTCTCACATCAGTTTATGTTGTCTCTCCCAACCCGACGTCTTGAAGTCTTCTCAACTGTAAGGCGTTCACCACGTCTTACCCCTGCACTTTCTCACTCACATCCCACCTTTTGGTCTCACACTGCATCACTGATCGCTGGATTCCCCTAAAGATCTGGGTTTTTCCTTAATATTTAGAAGAGGAAAAAGGAAGAAGAGAACAAACCTGTTAAGGAACACCTGTCTCAATGCCAATGTCTCACCTGCATTTAATCCGCACGGTAGCTCATTGAAGTAACCATGCTATCACTCCCATTTTACAGATGAGAAAACTAAAGGTCAGAGAGGAAATTTACCGAAGTTGACATAACTAGAGATAAAAGACTGTAATCTGTTCCCAGGGTCATCTTAGACCTAAGCTTCCCCTGAATGCCTGAATGCCAAAGCACCACTTTCAAACCGTTAATGAAATTTAAAAAAAAAAAAGAACCTCAGATCGTGTCACAGAAGGAAACCAGGTCAGGCCACAGGGGCTTCTGCAGCCATTTTCATCTGAGTCAGTCCCCTGTCATCTCTCTGATCATCTCTAGCATCAATAATCAATCAACACATTAAAACAGAGCCCCTTTCCATGAGCTGAATGGCTATGATGTCTGCTTTCCTAAGTTCCACTCAAGAAGCTGAGATCCCTGTGCCTCCCTTTATTTCTGCCCGCTCAACTGCCTTCTGGCCTGGATGGAGTGCCTTAGTGCTGGAAATCGTACTACATTTCTTGGCGGCATGTCCACCTCAACCTTCCCAAAGCCCTTCTCACCCACCACCTGCCAAATCAGGGCCATGCATCCAAAGGGGTAGAAGTGATCGGTCAGCCCCACCAGACCCGAGTCAATATTACTGCCCAAGACTTTATTCAGAACCCCCCTTACTGCTGCCATGTACCTTGGCACTGACATTTGTGGCTATCTTTCTGTCATGGGGACTTCTGCCAAGGTTATTTTAATGCTGACGGACACCTCTGTCTAGTCTGGGAGAGTATCTCTGGAGAGAAGCAGCTGGTGCCCGGGTCTCAATACCTCTGGAATGTAATATTGGACTATCCGTGGTACACTGCCTTTCTGGGTGGGAACCTCTTTATGTACTCTACAGAGACCTGGAGAGAGATTTTTTTTTTTTTCTCCTTTCATATGTTAGAGGAACCTAAATGTTCCCAGCCTCTGATGACCCACATTTGTAACCAATCAATCTATCAAAACAAACCACAAAAAGGAATGAAGTGTCCATATATGCTACAGTGTGATGCGCAGTGGGAGAAGCCAGACAAAAATGGCCACATATTGTATAATTCCTTTTGAAGGAAACGGAATGGGCAAAGCCGTAGAGACAGAAAGCAGATTGGAGTTTACCAGGGGCTAGGGGGAGGGGAATGTGGAGTGACTGCTTAAAGGGCAACGGGGTTTTCTTTGGGAGTGATGAAAATGTTTTGAAATTAGATAGAGTGCTAGCTGCACACCACTGCAAATGTACCAAATGCCACTGACCTGTGTACTTTAAAATGGTTAATTTTGTGTGTATATGAATTTCACCTCAATTTTTAAAGATATCCAAATCATTGCAGTAAGGGTTTGATGGGGCTGGCAGTGCCCCATACATGCATCAGGATACAAAATGACTACAGTAAGAAATCGGGACGAAAGGAAGATGGGGGTAGGAAAAGAAAAGGAATCCTGGGTGCGGTTAGCATGCAAACTGGAAGCTTTGAGCTGTCATTTGATTATGTGAAGTGGCTGTAAATTCAACTGGAGCTTCCCAGCAGCTGAAGCAAAACCGAAGACACCAGTTCTTCCAAAATTTGCAGAGTGAAGAATGGAATGTGTCAGAGGTATGCAGAAAATGCTCTACTGAAGGCTGGAAGAATTTTCTCCCACGAATCCCTAAAGGGGACCTCTTTTTTTTTTTTTTTTAATTATGTTATGTTAGTCGCCATACAATACATCACCAGTTTTTGATGCAGTGATCCACGATTCATTGTTTTCATACAACCCCCAGTGCTTCATGCAGTACGTGCCCTCCTTAATACCCATCACTGGGCTAACCCATCCCCCGGTCCCCCCTCCCCTCTAAAACCCTCAGTTTGTTTCTCAGAGTCCATAGTCTCTCATGGTTCGTCTCCCCCTCCGATTTCCCCCCCTTCATTTTTCCCTTCCTTCTCCTAATGTCCTCCATGCTATCCCTTATGTTCCACAAATAAGTGAAACCATATGATAATTGACTTTCTCTGCTTGACTTATTTCACTTAGCATAATCTCCTCCAGTCCCATCCATGTTGATGTAAAAGTTGGGTATTCATCTTTTCTGATGGCTGAGTAATATTCCATCGTATATATGGACCACATCTTCTTTATCCATTCATCTGTTGAAGGGCATCTCAGCTCTTTCCACAGTTTGGCTATTGCGGACATTGCTGCTATGAACGTTGGGGTGCATATGGCCCTTCTTTTCACTACATCTGTGTCTTTGGGGTAAATACCCAGGAGTGCAATTGCTGGGTCATAGGGTAGCTCTATTTTTAATTTTTTGAGGAACCTCCACACTGTTTTCCAAAGTGGCTGTACCAACTTGCATTCCCACCAACAGTGTAAGAGGGTTCCCCTTTCTCCACAACCTCTCCAACATTTGTTGTTTCTTGCCTTGTCAATTTTTGCCATTCTAACTGGTGTAAGGTGGTATCTCAATGTGGTTTTGATTTGAATTTCCCTGATTGCTAATGATGATGAACATTTTTTCATGTGTCTGTTAGCCATTTGCATGTCTTCTTTGGAGAAGTGTCTGTTCACGTCTTCTGCCCATTTTTTCCTTGATTATTTGTTTTTCGGGTGTTGAGTTTGAGAAGTTCTTTATAGGTCTTGGATACCAGCCCTCTATCTGTAGTGTCATTTGCAAATATCTTCTCCCATTCTGTGGGTTGCCTCTTTGTTTTGTTAACTGTCTCCTTTGCTGTGCAGAAGCTTTTTATCTTGATGAAGTCCCAAAAGTTCATTTTTGCTTTTGTTTCACTAGCCTTTGGAGATGTATCTTTAAAGAAGTTGCTGTGGCTGATGTCAAAAAGGTTACTGCCTATGTTCTCCTCTAGGATTTTGATGGATTCCTGTCTCACATTGGAGGTCTTTCATCCATTTTGAGTTTATCTTGGTGTATGGTGTTAGAGAATGGTCAAGTTTCATTCTTCTCTATATAGCTTGTCCAATCCATCTATGAAAAACCCACAGCAAACATCATCCTCAATGGGTAAAAGCTGAGAGCCTTTCCCTTAAGATCAGGAACACGTCAAGGATGCCCACTCTCGCCACTGTTGTTCAACATAGTACTAGAAGTCCTAGCAACAGCAATCAGACAACAAAAAGAAATAAAAGGTATTCAAATTGGCAAAGAAGAAGTCAAACTCTCTCTTTTTTGCAGATGACATGATACTTCATGTGGAAAACCCAAAAGACTCCACCCCCAAATTACTAGAACTCATCCAGCAATTCAGTAATGTGGCAGGATACAAAATCAATGCACAGAAATCAGTTGCTTTCTTATACACTAACAATGCAATTGTAGAAAGAGAAATTAGAGAAACGATTCCATTTACAATAGCACTAAAAACCATAAGATACCTTGGAATAAACCTAACCAAAGAGGTAAAGGATCTATACTCTAGGAACTACAGAACACTCATGAAAGAAATTGAAGAAGACACAAAAAGATGGAAAAACATTCCATGCTCATGGATCAGAAGAATAAACATTGTTAAAATGTCTATGTTACCCAGAGCAATCTATACCTTCAATGCCATCCCGATCAAAATTCCAATGACGTTTTTCAAAGTGCTGGAACAAACAATCCTAAAATTTCTATGGAATCAGAAAAGACCCTGAATTGCCAAGGAAATGTTGAAAAAGAAAAACAAAGCTGGGGGCATTACGTTGCCCAATTTCAAGCTATATTACAAAGCAGTGGTCACCAAGACAGCATGGTACTGGCACAAAAACAGACATATAGACCAATGGAACAGAATAGAGAGCCCAGATATGGACCCTCAACCCTATGATCAAATAATCGTCGACAAAGCAGGAAAAAATATGCAATGGAGAAAAGACAGTCTCTTCAATAAATGGTGCTGGGGAAAAAAAGGGGGACCACTTTAGAGATGGGCTCCCACTGACAGGGCCTCCTGCAATTTTCCCCCTGCCTGGCAAACACCAGCCCTTTCTAAGAAGCAGGCCTGGCAAACCTCCCAGCCTGTCCCTCCCAGACCCACAAAGAAAACGACCCCATTCAGAAAACTGTGGGACCCATGGAACCCTCAAATAAACCAGAAATGTTGTCTTGTCAGTTCACCTAATATTTGCAGGCATCTACTTCTGTGCCCAAGCCAGCTTAGGCCCTGGGGACACAACGGTCAGCAAAGCAACCTCATGAAGCCTGTCTTCTAGAGTGGGAGCTAGACATTATTTTTTTTAAATCACATAAATGTATCTTTACTAATCATGTTTAGGATGAAAAAAAAGCAGAGGAAAGGATGTGAGCAGATGATAGTGGAGGAATTGGTCATGGGGGCATTTAGGGGAAGGTTTCTCTCGAGGTGGTGATGTTTGAGATAAGGTCTGGAGAAGAGTTCAACCAGAAGAGAAAAGGGAATTCTTCCAGAGGAAAGAACATAGCAAAGGCCCTGCAGTGGGAGGGAGGATCCCAGAGGGTGCTGGAAGGTGAGGAAGATTCAGTGTCACTGAGGCAGAGTGTGACAGAGGAAAGGGAGAAGAGGCAAAGAGATGGACAGAGGCCAGAGCATGGCAGACTGAGGAGGAAGGGAGGAATGTGCAGGTCCAGCTGCACAGTTGCCCACTCTGGGGTGTGGAGGGCCAGGGAAAGATGGCCACTAGGGTGGGGAAGGAAACTGGTTTTGAGGACTGAGGGATATTAGGGTATTGTTTCACCTATCAGTCCCCAGGTGCAGGAAAGAAGATTCCAGAATGAACAGGCCCTTGTCCTATTGATAATATTGGGTTGGACAGTCCTTACTCTCACCTGGAGAGCCTTTCCTGGCTATATAACTACACATCACTGGTATGTATACCCAAAATGCTTAATTCTTCTTTAATGTTTACCTCTAATATCTGCAGGATCTTTCCTCACATCCCTGGAAGTCTGCAGAATCTGTTGGCTTCCACAGTAACCATTCATTGAGCCCTTAATACATGGTAGACCCTTCGGACATCACAAGTGCTACATGAGATAGGCACCATTAACTACGCTTTACAGATGAGAAACTGGAGACAGAGAAGTTGGAGTGTTTGCTTACAGTGACTCAGGTAGAAAGTGGAAAATCCAGATTTGAGCCCAGGTCTTCCTGACCCTTCAAACTGCTGCCTTTTGAACCACAGTTCACTGACTGTCTAGTGACCCCTGAGGTCACCCATGGTATGCCTTCAAGGGCTCTCAATCTTAGAGCTCATTTACATCTCCAAACAGCTGGTAGGCTTTAAGAAAGGCACTGCCTTGTGCTTTCCTTTTAAAATAAAGGAGTTAGGATGCCTGGGTGGCTCATTCGGTTAAGCGTCCGCCTTCTTCTCGGGTCATGATCCCAGGGTCCTGGGATCGAGCCCCGTGACAGGCTCCCTGCTCAAGGGGGAGCCTGCTTCTACTTCAGGCTTGCCAGTAACAAAAAAAAAAAATTCAACTAAAGTGACTTAAACAACTTTTTCCCCTGTGGGACAGGAAGGCGAAGATGAGGTGGAAATGTTGGCATCTGGGGGTTGTCCCCTAGCCCACAATGCCCTCATTTTAGGGATCTGCCCCGGAACAGTTCAGTCATCTGGTCAACCCAACTCCTACCACAGCCCTCTCCCTCACCAAGGAGGAAGTTTGTTTTTCCCACAAGATATACCTGCAGATAGAATGTGCTGCTCAGTGACATTAGGGCCACTGTCTTTGCAATTCTCTTCTGTTTTTCATCTTGTTTGCAAGATATCAGCTATGGCTCCACCTATCATGTCTGTGCTCAAGGTAGAAATAAGGGAGAAGGCAGAAAACACACACTTCCACAGAGCTCCCAAAGCTTTCCCATGTGCGCATGTCCAGAATATGTCATGTGACTGCCTCTAGTTGCAAGGCTGTGTGAGGAAGTGAGTGTATCACTGGGGACTGAGTTCATTGCTGCTCTGAACCAAGGTGCTTTCAGCAAGGAAGGGGGACGTGGATACAGTGTCAGTCATGAACAATGCCTGCCATCCACGGGCAATAGAATTCTGCTACACTGTCGGGTGGAATTCTTGGTGTGGGCCCAGTGACAGAGTTCAGCCCTCATAAAATGATTGCTTCTCAGACATTTCTACAAACCACTCAGTTCCCTTAAGATTAATGCGGAAAAAAAAGAATCTTACTGTTTAGAAGATTTAAGTGGACTCTGTGGGAATTTAAGGATTTCTCTAAAAGGTCTCAGGAAAAAGGCACAACTAATTATGTGCCTTAAACGTAACACCCAGCAAGCTCTGACAGCCATGCTCTCAGAGGTGCAGTGTTCCGCCTTTCTCAGCAGAAGCCGGACATCAGCAGCATCTTTCGAATCTGCCATATTTCCCTTAGGGTGGCCTGAGGATGGGACTTCTTGCTTCATTTAAAAGGAAGGTTTAAAATAGAGACACAGAGAATGAAGGACAGAAAGACTGGGGAGGTCTGTTGGGTGTAAAATTATAGTTCTGTCTTTCTTTGATTTTTGCCTTTTTGTTTCCTAAAATATTTTCACAATGAAGGCTCAGTTCCCCACTCTCCTTCTGCCCTTCATCTGGAGTCCTCAAGGTAGGATAATGAGAGCTCCCTTCAACTGAGTGCTCATTACAAGCCAGGTACAATGCTATGTGCTCTCTATGCTCCGTCTTTTTTTTTTTTTTTTTAAGATTTTATTTATTTATTTGAGAGAGAATGAAATAGAGAGAGAGCATGAGAGGAGGGAGGGTCAGAGGGAGAAGCAGAATCCCTGCTGAGCAGGGAGCCCGATGCAGGACTCGATCCCGGGACTCCAGGATCATGACCTGAGCCGAAGGCAGTCACTTAACCAACTGAGCCACTCAGGCACCCCTCTATGCTCCATCTTATTGGGCCTCACAACTGCCCTGAAGAATAAGAACTGTCATCATCCCATTCTGCAGATGAGGAAACTGGGGTCCACAGGAGCAAATGAACATGCCTGGGACTATCGCATATCAGGGGCCAGGCTCCTAACCATCACACCACTCAGCTCTCGAAGGCTATTGTTCTAGCCTAAGAAAACAAAAGCGGCTCAGCCTAACACAGGTCCTCAGGGGAAGCTGAGCCCCACTGGGCTCCCTGCCAGCTCTGACCCACAGTGTCTGTCTTCTTCATTCAGAAACTGGACATTGGGCAAGGGAACTAATATAAATGGAGCTGCAGCTCAAGCCAGGCCTTGAGGGACATTTAATTTGAGTGACATCTGATCCTCACAACAGTTCAACAGAAAATCTAGGGAGACTGGTGATTGTGATGGTCAGCCCTGCATTCTGGCAGATTCTAATCCTGCTAGCTGTGTGACCTCAGGCAAGTTTCCTAACCTCTCTGAGTCTCATTTCCTCTTCTGGAAAATGGTTCCTACTATGGGAAGAACCTTGTGAATAACATGTTAAATAATCAATGGGAATAGTTTAGCACAATGTGTGGCATCACTTAAGCTCTCAATCAATATCAGTTACTGATTGTGATTCTAGAGGGGAGGTTCTATTAGCCCTATTTTAAGGAGGAAGAAACCAAGGTGGCTTGCCCAGGTCACATAGCTAGAAAGTGGCAGAGTTGGGATTGGAACTCAGGCCTGAGCTGGCTTCATTCGTAAGCCACGATGCGTCTTTCCATCAGAGGTGACCAACGAAGCATCTCTATCAGAGCAGTAGCACCATCAGAGGGAAGCAGCGTGTGCTGCCAAGGAAAGATTTGCTCTTTCCTCTGATGGCCAAAACCTCGAAGGATGGGGTCTGGGCATGGCCAGACCCTGGGCAGAAGTGACTCTTAACAGATTCCCTTTTTGCTGTCAGCAGCAAGCAGATGGGGAGCCTGCATTCTGGGGCTCCAAACAGGAAAGTCATAAATTTGCATCCTCCAGAGATGGCACCCAGTGCTCCGTGTAATATCTCCTGGCGGTGTCAGCACATCATAAAGCATTCCTACTTGGCCCGGAGCAGCTGCTCCCAATTTTGTCCAAGGTTCAGAAACAACAAGACATGTGGGCCTGCCGCTGACTATTCCTTGGTTCAAGTCTATGGAATTTCGGCCTCCAAGGCCTCCATCGGCAAACACTCAGAGACGTTTTCCCAGGCCAGCACAAACATGCTTCCAGGAGGCTTCTCCAAGCGCCCCTGCCTTCTTCAAATAGGCCAAGAGGGTTGGGTTCCCCCGCCCCTTTGGGCCTGAGAAAGGTACGGCATGTACTGCACATAAATGCAAACAGTAGGTACAAGGTGGCCAGAATGGTTTGGTTTTGACTTTTTCGTTAGAGTACTGAAATAGATGACCAGGGCACTGCCTCTGGGGTAGCCACCAGAGTCCATCGGGCAAGAGGCACGGGGCCAGACATGGTCAGCAGAGCTCTTGGGCGCTCTCCACGCTGACACGCCGCAGAGAGAGTGCATGTTTAGCTAGGCCTTGCGGTGGGTTTTACAAATCCTCCTCTGTGTGCACAAAGCAGAGAATTCTCTGCCCTTGGGCCTGCTCACCTGGATGCACCCCATCAGCGTGAGGTGTCCTCTTCCTGGAAATCAGATACCAGAAGTGCCGGGCAGAGGCCAAAGGGGCAACCTGGTCCCACCCGGGACGTGGAGAAAAAGCAATAGGCTATAGCAGAAAGAAGAGCGGGCCTCAAAAGGATGACCTGGGTCCAAATCCTGGTTCTGTCTCACCTCTTTCATCTTCACCAAGTCCTCTGTCCTCATCTGGAGAACATGGTTCATAATGCCCTTCCTGCCATCTTATAGGGTTTGTCCAATAAGGAGATGTGTGTGCAGGCTCTTATCTGTAAAAAGTCCAGCAGAGAGGAGGTGCCTACTTAGTGTTTCTGAATGAATGAGGGAATTAACAACTTGGTACACTTGCAGGGAAAACAGGGGCACTTGTTCTGAGAGCAGCACTTAGCATGTCCGTGGTTAAAGGTGGGCCCATTTAAAGCACTGGGTAGACATCCTCTATAATTTCCTGAGTGAGTGGACAAAGCCAGGATACATCATCTTAAAGCCAAGCCCGGGGCCATGTGCCATGCTGTTGAGAACCCTCTAACATGTCCCCACCACATTAAGAAAGGCACCCAAATCCTGGCCAGGGACTTTAAAATATGGCTGCAAATTGACCCTTCCCCAGATCTACCAAATCAGAACCTTGGCGATAAGACCCAACAATCTGTTTTTAGCAAGCCCTGCAGGGGATTCTGACACACGGTTGGAAATCACTTCTGCAGGTCCCAGTCACAGCCCCCAATGGCCAGTGTCACAAATATCTATATGGACCTTTAAGGCTGTCGTGGCCGTCATCATGACTTCCTTAGCTGCAGGCTCCAAATGAGAGTCTCTATTCAAGCCAGACCTGCTGAGGAGTTGCAGCTCAAACTGGTAAATGTCAGAAACTTCTAGCAACTCTGGATAGGGGAAGTGACCTAAGGTCTTGTTGCAGAAAGAATTTTGCTACCAAGTACAGGATGGATTTTAAAGGGATGGAGGCAGATCAATGGTGTATTCGTCCGGGTATCCTGTGTATCACCCAGAATGCTTTTGGCTGCGGCTGCAAGTAATGGATTATCAAGTGAAGGGTGGCTGAAACAATATAGACCCTTACTGTGTCACTTTGCAAGAAGCCCAGAGAAAGCAGCATTGGTTCCTAAGTTCTCAGGTCTTCCCATCTGATGGCAGGTCAACCTTCATGGTCACAAGATGGCTGCTGCAGCCTCAAACACCATGACATTTAAACATGAAGGACTCTATCTCCTTATGAGGGAGGAGAAATGTTTGCAGAAGTCTGCTAGCCGACTTTCCCTTACATCCCTTGCTCAGACTTTGGGGATAATGCTCACTCCCACTGACCAAGGAGAATGGGATTGCCACAGTCAGCTTCGCTTCATCATGGACAAAACTGGGGCTCTTAATGGAGGGGAAGATGGGAAAAGACTAAGGGCAGTGAATCTGCTAACAGCTATGAGGGCATTTCTTTAGAAAGGGGTGAGCTGAGACCCTGAGTGCCAAGTTACAAATGCCAGTGGAAAATGTTCTTGTAGCTCATGGAAGATCCTGCATAGCCAAGTGGGAAGCATCAGAGGGGAAGGGATTAGGGTGGGAGTAAACCCAAATGAGAAAATCAACACTGGGGTGGCTCAGTCGGTTCAGCATCTGCCTTCGGCTCGGGTCATGATCCCAGGGTCCTGGGATCGAGCCCGGCATCGGGCTCCCTGCTCAGCGGGGAGCCTGTTTCTCCCTCTCCCTCTGCCCCTCCCCCTGCTTGTGCTCGCTCTCTATCAAATAAACAAAAATAAAATCTTTAAAAAAAAAAAAAGAAAATCAACTCTGTGGAGAAGCAGAGGCAGAGGGAGAAGAGCAGAAGAGCAGATTTGGGCCCAAGAAGATTTCTATATTTTCTAGGAGCTATTACATGAACAGAGAAAGACAGCATGGTACCGCGGACACCAAGGCCACATACAGGTGGGGGGAATCCCTTCTGTAACCTGAAATCTTTCAGGGATCTGAGCTAGAGGTAGGGCAGTTACCAGACGCAGCTCAGCTTCTCAGGAGCTCTCAAATGCCTAGCTGGGCATGTGCCAACTTGGGGGCAACCCCACATTGGGGTTCTCAGGTCCTGATCTAACACTTTGTCTTTAGAAGCCAAAAACAAAAACAAAAACAAAACACACACACACACACACACACACACACACACACACAAAACCCACCTCAGTATGCAGGGAGTTGGGGTGGGGGGCCTATAGGGAAACCTAGGCGTCTGGGCTCACCAAAATTTCCTTTCCAGAGTATAAGTCTGTGACTATGAATTCTATTTCCTATAGAGGCAGGGTGGTCTGCCAGGCACACCCCAAAACCAGGGGTTCTGCCAGGCAAGTGGTAAGCATTCAGGGCCCAGGAAGAGAGAGAGCCCCAGCAGAAGGTGGGCTAGGAGGAAGTGAGGCTCAAAGACGCCCCCCACCCCCCCCACACACCTCCCCGAAGGCTCCATCCAAGAGGAAATAGATTCCAGGGAGGGGGGCAAAGGGCTTCAAGGGGCTTCGCGGAGATGAAAGAAGATGAAGAGGGTCCTTCCGCAGTGACATAAAGGGTGTTAGTCCCAGGAAAAGCCCATGTCTCTGACCTGTGAGCCAGCTGGGAACTGGGTAAACAGAGTGCAGGATGCAGGAGCTCCTCCTGAGACACATACCCTGGGAGTCAGAGTAAGCAGGTTTGTTCTAGGTAAGGACTCGGCGTGAGAGGGCTAAGAGAAGATCGTCCCAGAAGGCAGGTGCCTCTCCCTTCACCGTACGCTGCCTCGTACTGGACCTACAGAGGGGTCTGCCAGGGTGAAGAGAAGAGTTTTAGCAGGCTGCAAACAGACTGAGTTCCGCACAACCCTCTGTGAACCAGAGTTCAATTTCGCTGGAAGCCTTTCCCCCCAAGCCCCCACACCGGGAGGATTTACTGTTCTGGGGGGTCTGTGTCTGCATTGTCACCTGCTGCACTCCCAAGGCCCAGGAATGGCCCCAGGTCAACAGCTGCCTGCAGGCTTCCCCCTGCCCCCTGCCCCCTCCCTGCAGCAGCCCCAGGGATGGGCAGCTCGCCCAGCCTCCCGGCCTCTGAGCACTCCAAGGGGCGCCTATCACTTCCTGCCACCTGAGGAGGCACGGGTGTGTGTGTGTGTCCCTGCTGCCACCCTGCGGTCCCCAGCAGGCTGCTGGCCCCCTCCTGTCATCATCACAGAGAAGGCCTCCAGCCCTGAGCCCAGGATGCACAGGCTCCCCACGTAGACGTCACAAGTCTGCTGAAGTCTCACCTATAAAATGGGGCCTGATCCTTCCAGAGTCTCACCGCCCCATTTGTCACTAAGAAGAGTTAGAAAGCCATCCATCTTGCTCCTGGTGTCATTTCAGTAATGGATCATTCCTCTACTTCTGATCACCTGTTATGCTGGACAAGTTTTTTTTTCCTCTTAGTAAATTTTTCTTCAAACTTTACAAAAGTAACCTGTCTGCCCTACGCAGCAATGGTAGGAATATGTAGGGAAAAAACCTCACCTCTCCCAACTTCCTTTTCATCTGCCCTTCCCATGCCTAAACCATGTTGGGGTATAACCATCCCCCTCTCCTGCTCCCATAAATATATGCAAATGTGTGCACAGGCAGCCTCTTGGCTTGGGGCTGCTAGTTTTTGCAAAACTGGGATCCTACAATACACATTTTCTCTCCTAACAAGGCATCATGGCTTCTGCCATTGGTAGACAAAACCAGATGCATTTTGTACATAGTTGTGGAATATTTCCCAGTTTTGATGGGCCACAATTCCTTTGCTCACCCTTCCCCCACTGGCAGCTATTTAGGTGGCGTCCACCTTCTCATCAGCGTGGGCAAAGCCACAAGGAACAGTCCCCGTCCACACGGGCAAACCCTGGACTCACTACAGATGCCATTTGTCTGCCTTCCTTGCCTACTTTCTCTCTTCCTTCCTACACAGTCTCGTTCATTTTCTCTCCAATTCTTGTCAGCAATTTCTGTTACTGTACTTAATAACCAAGTACGATGTTCTTTTTTTTTTAGTTTTTCTGTTTATCTATAAGGATTCTGGTACCCAGTTCCAGTATGTGTGTGGATTTTAGTCAAAGACTAACTACATATTTCTTATTCTAAATCACAATACCACAATCTGTATCTCCAGAGCCAGAAGCTACTCAGGGCAAGATGAGAACATTACACTCACCTGTGTTACGTGGGAAGTGCCAGAACCCAGTACGTATATTTATGGGGGTTTTTGTTCTGTTTTTTTAAGATTTTATTTATTTATTTATTTATGAGAGAGAGAGAGCACAAGCAGGGGGAGCAGCATGCAGAGGGAGAAGCAGGCTCCCCATGGAGCAGGGAGCCCAATGCAGGACTCGATCCCAGGATTCCAGTCAGGACCTGAGCCGAAGGCAGACGCTTCACCAACTGAGCCACCCAGGGTCCCCCGAGTAGGTATATTTATAACAGGAATGAGTACATGAACCAACCCTGTGAGAGGGAGTCCCCGGTGCCTCTAAATCATTACAGGTATGATGGTTAAGAAGATGGGTTTTAGAATCAGGTAAAACCATGGTTTACATCCTTGGTCTAATAATTCACAAGCCGGGTGTACTTGAACAAGCTATTTCGCACTGGAGCCTTAGCTTCCTTCTTTGTACAATGGGGAAGGCAATACCCACCTTGCGGGGTTCCTGTAGTGCAGTACTACGTAACAATAGGGATGGTAATAATGACAATAAAACCCAATTAAACTAAAAAACAAACTCACAGATATTTTCAGAATGAGAAAGAAAACTTTCCTGTAATCCTTTGTAAGTGGTCTATGGCGTGGAAGAGAAGGTCAGGAGGAAGTGCAGTGGGGCCTGGGAAACAGGTGACAAATGACCTGCGGGCCTGGACACCTTAGAAGCAGTGTTTCCCAAATTTGAACAATCTTAACCATCAATGAGCAGTTAGTACAGAGATTCCTAAGCCCTTCTCTTGGAGATGTGGACTCACTAAGTCTGGCGTGAGGCTGAGACATTTGCGTTGTAATAATCACCCAAGGGCTTTGGGTGCATAGCCAGGTCTGGGGAGCACGCACGGAAATGGGTAAGCCCAGTTGAGCTCCAGTCTCCTGTGTTCGCCTCACAATGTTTCATAGTTTTCAGCTTTACATTTAATTATGTAATCTATTTTTACTTAACTTTTGTGTATGAGGCAAAGTGTGAATCAAAGATCTTATATATATGTATAAGATATCCATATCCAATTGTTCCAGCACCATTTGTTGAAAAGACAGAGCATTCAGTTTCCTTCACACCTTTGTTAAAAATCAATTAGCCATATATGTGTGCACCTACTCATGGACTTGATCCTGTTCCATTGACCTATTTGCTTGCCATGATGCTAATACCACACTGTCTTGATCACTATAGCTTTATAATAAGTCTTAAAGTCAGATAATGTAAAGCTTTCAACTTTGTTCTTCTTTTTTCCAACATGTTCTGGTTATTTAGGTCACTTGCCTTTCCATATGAATTTTAAAATCAGCTTGACAATTTCTTCCAAAAGGCCTGCAAGATTTTGATTTAAATTTTGTTGAATAACTGGAACAGTTAGGGGAGAATGGAATAGATCCATAAACACAGCATCTCTCTCCACAATTTAGCAATCCAGCAATACTTTGAGTATAAGTTTCCTTTGTGGGAAAATGTTTAAAGAAATTAAATTTCTTTAATACACGTAGGGCTGTTCAGGTTATCTCTTTTGCTGTACATTTGAACTAGGATATGGCTCCTGTGTCCCTCCAACACAGAATTGTGACATCCCTTTATTTGCAAAAGCAATTTGCCAATGGCAAACACCAAATAATCTATATGTCAAGAAGCGTGGTTGCTTTTGCTGAATTTGATGGATAAATATTTAAATGGTAATGCTAATAAGACCTAATCATTATCAAATCTTTTTGGCCATGGCCAAAACATAAAGGTCAAGAAACAGAAAGATGCCTCCGTTTGAAAAGAAAGTTCAGGATAACTCATCCTTTTAAAGGACTCTTTTTTATTACTTTGACAAGTTCAATTTATTTCTAGTTGTTTGTGTTCACCTCCTGGGTAAAGCAGCATACTCTGTGAGGACACTGAAGCATTGCAGAATTGAGACCCCTCAGCAGACCTTGGTGATGGAATCAGCACACAGAGGTGAGGCAGAGCTGCTGGGATTCTGATAGAACAATTAGGTCTAGAGATTACCACAGTGAGAAAGACTTCAGATCTTCTGGTATATTTCCCACTTCCAAAGAACTTTTCAAATTTTCCAGGCTAGCTCTCAGCCTATCTGCAAGCAAAGTGAGATAAACAGGCATAGAATGCCAGTGAATCAATCTAGCACTCCATCTAAAAGACCCCTGCTCCCCTTTGTGCAGTAGTGCCCAAAATGACAAATGGACATTCCAGAGGTTCCTTCTTCCCTGGATGAAGAAACTGGTGTCTGAGCAATCACAGTTTAGGAGAACAGAAGTTTCATGCAATGAAGCAAACAGCAAGGCAGTGAAGGGAACAGAAGACAATTCCTCTCTTATATACCACATTGACTGAATAGTCAATGACCTTAAGAAACAGAATGAACCTTTAAATTCTCACATCTAAAATTCAATGACAGCAAAAGGTTTCACCATAATGACTTTTGGTCAGTAAAATTTGGGGGATCAGAAGGGGAAAGAGCTTTTATTTTTAATTTTATGTACTTACACTTAAATGTTTAAACAATGATTCTGTATTCCTTTGGCTATTTAAAAACTTTAGAAACTAGTTTAGCTTTTGTTATTAAAGCAAGTTCTAAGGTAAGAAATCTGTCTCTTTCTCATAATAAAACTCCATTAGAACATTCATTGGCCTGGAACTGTATCTTTCTCAAGGCCCCACACAATCATTATACTTTGGAAATGTTTTTAAATTGGCAAAATGAGATGACTTGGTGTGTCCTCTTTGCTCTTTGAAGTATTTATGAGCATCATAAACCCCAATTCTGACCACCAGGGGTTTTGTAAATCAACATGACTCCAGAGTTGAACAATAATGCAGATAGCCCAAAAATCAAAACTATCAAGTGGATAGTTTTGGATCCAGTGGACCCAGTTCTGGCTATGATGGAATAATAGGGACCAGACTTACCTTCGTGCCTAAAATAACTATGAAACTGGACAAAATATATGAAACAATGGTTTTCAAGACATTGGACAACCATGTAACAAAACACAATGACCCCAGCAAGACTGGAAAAAATGAGGTAAGCCCTATGATTATCCCGAGTTACTGCCTTGAGGGCATTTCCAGGCTATGACATAGGTAGGGGGAACCAAGCAGAGCCCAGAGTACTCTCTGAGTTTAGAAGATTAAGCTAAGAGTACAGGGAGACCACAGCAGCTAGAGTTTGCAGGACACAACAGTGGACAGGAGCGAGCTGCACAGAGAATCCCCAAAAATCAATAGAAGGTGTCCTTGAGTATTCAGCAGAATAGTGATCAGTGTATGTTTCTGAAGAAACTGCACGAGGCTGGGGAAAGAACCATCCAAAAGGATGAGAGGGAACAGTACCTGGTACAGTCAGCCAGGCCAGAAAACCCCATACTTCATGGGGTATTGAGTAAAGTACTAAGAACCATCTCACCTAAGTAGCAGAGAATGACTAGTCCTAGATAAGATGCTGTCCTGGTCCAGCCTAAAAGAAATTTAAAAGCAAGGTCTGAAAGGATCAAACTGTATCCAAACAACTTAACGTCATCCTAGAATAAAGCTCAAAAATATTTATAGGAATATAAAAATATCTAGCAACCAAAAAGGTAAAATTTATAATGTCTGTCACCCAATCAATCACCAGGCAGACATTCAAAGGAACAGGAAAATATGGCCCCCAGGAAATAGAGAAATTAATTGAAAACAACCCAGAGATGGCACAAGTGTTAAAATTAGCCAAAGAGAACATGCCAACAGTTATTATAATTGCATTCCATATGTTCAAAAGCTAGAGGCAACATGAACATGTTGAGTAGAAACATGGAAGATACATGAAAAAATAACAAATCAAACATCTAGAGATTAAAACTACAATGTCTGAGATGAAAAATACACTGTATGGGATTAATGACAGATTAGACACTGAAGAGATGATTAATGAACTTGAAAACATAGCAATAGAAAATATTCAAAGTAAAACACAGAAAAAAATACATTAAAAATGGACAGTATTTTTGAGTTATGTGACAACTTCAAACAGACTAATATATGTGTAATTTGAACTCCAAAGGTGGGAAATGAAGACAGAAAAAAAGATTTGAGGAAATAATGGTAAAATATTATCCAAATCTGATGAAAAATAAAAATTGCAGCTAACTAAAAAGCCAAAAAACTCCCAAAACAAGAAACATGAAGAAAACCACTTCAAAATACATCATAACCCAATTGCCCAAAACCAACAATAAAGAGAACATCTTAAAAGCAGCCAGAGAAAAACAGATACGTTATGTAAGAAGGAAAAAGGTAGGAGTGACAGCACATTTCTCATCAGAACTCATGCAAGCTAGAAGGTAGGGGAGCAACATCTTTAAGGTACTAAGAGGGAAAAAAAAAAAAAAAAACGTCAACCTAAAATTCTATACCTAGTGAAAAAATAAAGACTTCATACAAAACCTGAAAAAAAATTATCACCAGAAGATCTGCACTACAAGAAAAGTTAAAGGAACTATTTCATATAGAAGGAAACCAGTAACAGATGGGAATACAGATTTATACAAAGAAATAAAAAACACTGGAAATGCTAACTATGTGGATAAATATGTTTTTTTCTTAATACTTAAATGTCTTTTAATTAATTGTTTAAACTGAAATAATAGCACGGTATTGGTGGGCTTATAATATATGTACAAAATGACAACAACAGCATAAAAGTTGGAGAGGAGAAATGGAAATATACTATGGTGAGATTCTTATACTACACATGAAGCAATATAATATTGCTTGAAGACAGACTGTGATAAGATACAGATGAATACTATTAAGCCTAAAGCATCCACAAAGAACAAAAAAGAATGACAGCTAATAGTAAACAAAGGAGATAAAATGCGTAATAAAAATAGTCAATCCAAAGGAAATCAGAAAAGGAGGAAAAAATGAACAAAGAGCACATGAGAAATAAGAAAACAAACAGCAAGATGGTAGATTTATACCTAACCATATCAATAATCATATTAAATGGAAACAATAAAAAAATAGTTCCCATTAAAAAGCAGAAATTGTCAGGTAGGATAAAAAACAAAAAAGCAAGACAAACATGTTGTCCATAAGAAATCCACTTTCAGTATAAAGACACAAAGAGATTAAAAATGAATGGATAGAAAACATACCATGCTAAAATTAAATTTTTAAAAATCTGTAGTAGCTAAATTAATATCGGACAAAGTAGATTTCAGAGCAAAGAATAACACCAGGGGGAAAAAAACCTCATTTCAAAATGATAATGTGGTCAATTCATTTTAAAAGATGATAATCTTAAACATTTATGTACCTAGCAATAAAGCTGCAAAATACATAAAGCAAAAACTTCCAGAACTGAAAGGAGAAATAAACAAATCCATAATTAGAGCTGGAGATTTCGATACTCTTTTTAAATAACTGATGGAACAAGTATATGGAAAATCAGTATGGATATAGAAGACTTCAATAATATTATCAACTAGGGCAACCCTCTCTGGTCCCCTCCCTCTTCAGGAGCTTTGTACTGTCACTCAATAAACTGCTTTGCTGCCCACCAAAAAAAATAAAATAATAATAATAATATCAACCAATCTGATCTAATAGACATCTAAAGACACTCTACTCAACAACAGCAGAATATACATTCTTTTCAAGTGCACACAGAAAATTTAGCAAGACAGACTATACTCTTGGCCATGAATGAAATCTTAATAAATTTTTAAAAATTCAAGCCATATAAAGTATGTTCTCTGACAGCAATGGGATTGATTAAATTAGAAATCAATATCCAAATACTTGGAAACCAAATGATACCCTCCTAATTAACCCATGAGTTAAAGAATAAATCAACAGGAAAATTATAAAGCATTTGAACTGAGAGAAAATACAACATGACCACAATTTATAAGACCGCCTCAGAAGAAGATGCCTAAGAAGAAAGGTCTCAAATCAATGGCACCAGTTTCCATTCTAAGAAACTAGAAAATTAAAAAAAAAAAAAAAAAAAAAAAAAGGAGCAAATGAAATCCAAAGTAAGCAACAGAAATAAAATAATGAAGTACCTAAACAAATGAAATAGAAAACAGGAAAAAAACAATAGAATAAAATCAATGAAACCAGCAGGTTTCTCTGTTCTTTGAGAAGACAAAAATAAAAATGAACATCAGGCCAGACTCATCAGGAACACAAGAGAGAAAATACCAATGGCCAATATTAGGAATGAGAGGGGTGCATCAGTATAGCTTCTACAGATAGTAAAAAGACTAATAAAAGAATCTTTTGAACAACATCATGCCAATACTTTCCACAATTTGAAAGAAATGGACAAATTCATTGAAGGCCATAAACTACTAAAACTTATTTAAGAATAAATAGATAACCTACATCTAATAAAAAAAATTGAATTTGTAGTTTAAAACCTTCATGCAAGCAAGCTCTAGGCCCAGATAGCTTCATAGTGAGCTCTACCCACATTTAAGGAAGAGTTCATATCCATTCTACATAATCTCTTCTAAGAAATTAAAGGTGAGGGAATCTTCCCAACTCAAAGATGAGGCCACACTGATACCTAAACCTGACAGAGACATTATAAGAAAAGGAAACTAAAGACCAATATCTTCCATGAGTAAAAATAAACTAACCCTCAATAAAATATTAAAAAGAATCCAGGTAATTCACCATATTAGCAAAATAAAAATTAAATCCATATAATCACCTCAATAGATACAGAAATAGCATTTTAAAAAAAAAAACCAATATCCATTCCTGACAGAATCTCAAAAAAGCAAAAAAACAAAATCTTTCTCAAACTCTACAGCTAATATCAAACTTAATGGTGAAAGACTGAATGCATTCCCCTTAAGATCAGGAATAAATCAAGAATGTTCACTCTCATGATTTCTATTTAATTTTGTACTAAGGGTTCTAGGCAGTGCAATAAGGCAAGAAAAAGAAACAGAAAGTTTCCATGTCAGAAAGGAAAAAGCTAAACTCTTTATTTGCAAACATGATCATCTATCAAAAGAGATCTAATAATGATCTAATAATATAATGAGATCTACCAAAAAAAAAAAAAAAGATACTAGAACTTATAATTAAGTTTAGCAAGGGCATGGGATTATAAGATCAATATCCAAAAATAAATTGTATTTGATATACTAGACATAAACCATCAGATATTAAAAATTTTTTTAAATACACTTACAAATGCATTAAATATTAAATCTTTGGAGCTAAATCTGACAAGGTGTATTTATATTGAAAGTTAAATATCACTAGTGAGAGAGATATAATATGTTCATGAATCAGAAGACTCAATATTGTTAAGGTGCCAAATTGTTTTATAGATTCATTGAAATCCTAAGTAAAATCCCAGCAATCCTTATAGATATTAACATGCTGATTCTAAATTAGTATTTAAATGTGAATGATCTAGAATAGCCAAAACAACTTTCAAAAAGAATACATTTGGAGGACTAACACTGCTTCAGATTTTAAGAGTAATTAAGACAGTGTGGAAATACCACAAAAATTGACAAATAGATCAAACCCATATATGTACGGACAACTGCCTTCAACAGAGCTGCAAAAGCAATTGAGTGCATAAGACTTTGTGACCTTGTGTTAGGCAAAGACCTTTTAGATACACAACAAAAGCATGATCCATAAATGAAAAAACTGGTAAGCTGAACTTCATTATACCTTGAAACGTTTGCTCTTAAAAAGACACAGCTAAGAGAATGAAAAGACAAGCCACAGACTAAAAATACACATAGATCTGGTACATTCCCTCCGTGGCAAATAGAGTCCTCACCCTATGTCCATTTGAGTTCTGCCCGACTTTAGAATCTTAGATTCTAAGGTTCTTGATATAAGAAGCTGACTCCTTCGGATTACTAAAAACAACGGCATCCAGGGGAGTGGAGAAGCCCAAAGCTGGGAATCAAGGGCACCTGAATTGGTAGTCTGCTTGCAACAAGTGTTCCCAGTATCAGAGCTTCTGGAACGGGGACACAGGTCTCATCCACAGAAACACACTCTCCATAGCCCAAGATGATGCTCCAGTTTTCACTTACAGATGTTTTTGTACTTTAGCCCGGTGGCTGGTAACTCAGGATGGTGCAATTCTTAATCTCCAGCACTGTGAACGGCCACTGGTATTTGTCTTAGAAGAGGTGCACCAGATCACTGTGGAGACAAGCCTAGAATTTGGCCCTGGGTCAGTCTGCCTCTCTCGTTCACTTCTCTCTCTCTTTTGAAAAGCATCAGGACGTCCTACTCCTAAGTATTAGGTGTTAGGGGTGCTCAAGGTATTTATTTTCGTCTGTCTCCTAAAAAGTCCAGCTAAGACTGCTCAGAGCAAGCCCAAGGTTACCTCAAGTCAGAGGTTTACCACAGCATTTGATATGACTTTACCTCTTCCCTGTGTCTGGAAAAACCAGCATAACTTAATTAACTGGCCCAAGTTAAATCAGATGTAACCAGAGACTGATGACAGAGAGAATGAAATGGGCTAACCTGGGGAGAAATGGCCCTAGGCTTTAAATAGGATCTGGATAAAGAAGGAGTATTAGGGAGTAAGTCAAAGAGAGAAGCAACCTTAGAGGGGGAGCCAGTCTGTATCTCAGCTTCCTGAAAAACTGAGTGGATACCAGTTGCTGGCTGTTGATCCATTTCTTCTTTGTAGTAAAAGAGGCCCTCCCCCTTTTCCTTGAGGAAACCACCCTTCCCACATGCAGTTTGGTTAGTCAATCCTACCCTCAGCTCCAGCAAATCAATGAAGCCATAATACACTATAGTCATTAGCTAAGGGATGGGAAGAGGACCCAGCCTAGACAAAGGAGACATAAAACACCCTCTGCTGGGATTTCTGGGAGAAAAAGTTTTCTCACTACAAAGAAGGATGCTTCTCACAACTTGGATATAACAAGAAAACGTGTAGGTCTTGGAAATCATCTTCCAACGAAAAGGACAGACAGTTTTAGTTACAGGTTAATGACTGAGAGATGAACAGACTAAAAAACAAACAAACAAACAAACAAACAAACTGGAACATTGGGTTGAGATGCTAGATCAAGCCATACCTGAAGTAAGTAAGACCCACCTCTGGACTGATTAGTAATATGAACCAATACATTCCTTTTATTGTTTAAGCCATTTTGAGTAAAAGTTTCTATCAATTGTTACTGAAATATTCACAACAGACACACACCCAAGAAAGACATTTTTCTGCTAATATCTTTACAAGTAACCCTGTAAGCAGTCCTTAATAATAAAGGACAATGAAGGCAATCAGAGTCAGGAGATTCGGCATCAGGCCCAGGCCATGTATGGCCACTAATCCTGAGCTCAACAATGATCACAGTAACAGCAACAGCTACAGTTCACTCCTCATTAGCCATGAGCCTATTCTAGTTGCTGTACATATAGCACTGTAATCTTTACAAAGAGGAAGATGGAGACTACATTTCTTATTTTACTGATGAGAAAAACTGAGGCTCATGGAGATAAAAATAACCTGCCCAAGGCCAAAGAGTTAGTAAGCTAGTTACTTTTTCTTTATAGCCCAGATGTGATAGATTTCATTATTATAGCTCTCCTCCACTGAACTGAAAGTGCCATGAGGCATTCTAGAAACTTTGTCTTTTTCACTGCTGGATTCCCAGTGCCCAGAACAGCTGCTGCACAGAATAGGCCCTCAGGAAAGAGTGGTTGTATAAAATGAACAAGATTCAAACCCAGGTCTGGAGCCAACTCTTTTTCACAGCTCCAGATTACCTCTCATTATCTCATTCTATGAGTGAGCCTCTCACATGCTTAAGAACACCCCTGCCTCCTCTGATCTCGTGGAATGTTTTAAGTAACTGGCCTTGCTTCATAAGCCCTGTCATGGAATCCCTTGACCATCCTGGATCTCCTCTAAGAATCCCATGATACCTGCTGGTGGTACTTGCAAACAAAAGAGACCGACTGGGTGGTAGACACAGAGCTGGACTCTCTCCAGACATTAACTCATCCAGTCCCACCATACATCTGTAAGGTAGGGAGCAAAACCCCTGTTTGGCAAATTGGGGCACTGAGGCCCAGAGAGGTTACATGCTTCTAAGGTCACAAACAGATTGAGGATTGTCTGACTCCAAAGTTTTTTACATATCTCTTTAAAAGCCACACTATAACAATTTGTCCCATGGATATCATGAGCCCTGGAGCTAGATTTGGGGGTTTAGTCAGAATATGTCAAAAACATTACAAAACAGACATTTGGTCATTCATCATCATTTCGACATACACTTGTGAGCACCTACTATGTGCCAGGTACCATGCTAGGCAGTGAGGACAGAGTCCCTGTCCCTTCTTCTTTCACGGTTCAGCGTAGTGTCAGCTGAGACTCTCCTATCTTGGGGTTGGGCCGACTGCACACTTGGTGCATTAGTTATAGTAGACTACAGTACAACAACAAATAGACTGCATTAGCCAGGGTGGGCTAACTGCATTAGAAACAACCTCAAATATCAGGGACTAAAAGTAATAAAAACAAATTAATCTCTTATACAAAGTCTGATGGTCATATTCTCGGGTGGCTCTTCTCCAAATGCTTACCCAGGAACCCAGACTCCTTTAATACTGTGGCTCTGCCATCTTGTAGTTTCAAAGTTGCCCTAGTATCAGCTAGCTAGAAAATGGATGGTTTTACATGGGAGATTTTTACGGCCTAAGCTTGGAGGTAGCATATATCCTTTTCCCCCATGGTCTATTGGACAGGACTGAGCCACATGACCACAATAACAGCAAGGGAGCCTAGGAAATGGAGAAAAACTCATGGAACTTAGTGTCCACCAAGAATCTCTTTCAAAGACTCCGAAAAGTCTGTGGGCTTTTTAAAGAAGTCCAAAACTCCAAATATTCCAAATTTCTAAACTGGAATATGAAGTGTAATCCTTTCTGTGTAGCAATCCAAGGTGGGGATTCAAGTCAGCAACACTTATATTCTACACAGTCATTCAGGGACTCAGGCTGGTGGCAGTTCTGCCATATTGAAAAGGCTTCAGAAGAGATTTTAAGGGCCAGACCTACAAATTGCACTCAATACTTCCACCCATATTTCACCGGTTAGAATTCAGTGATATGACCATATATGAAGAGAGGGGAAGGAATGTAGTCTATATGCCAGGCAGAAGGGACAAGTGAATTTTTCTAGATTGTTAGAGAATTCTATCCCACCCAGATGTTTTAACTGGACCTGCCAAATACCAGTTACTTCTCATCTCTTCCACTGACACCCCTCCCTAATATGCTCCTCTATGGCTTGACATGTGTCCATTTAGCTATGGCTCCAATGTGACATCTCACAGTTACCTAATTCTGGCCTCTAAGTACAAGTCCTTCCTTTCAACAAGGAGGTAATTTGAAAAATTACTGAATGTGCTCTCAATAGGAAACCCCACGTTCTTCTGCAATTCATTCATCTGGTGATAATGCACTTAGACTTTATCATTTCTCCACTAGAGGATGGCAAGGACTTGTCTGTTTTGTTCAGTACTCTAATGCTAGTGCCTAGAACAGCATGCTTGGTACACTGTAGGTTACCCAATAAATATTTTTTGAATGAATGTATGACTTTCCCTTCAGTCTTAGAACCTGAATAGGGAGTTCATATTTGATGTTGAAAATAATCCTCCCTGCCTCCTTATATATGATCCTACCTCCCCAGTCCCTGGAAGGGCATCCTGACCACAAGCCACACCTTTTCCAAATGCTCACTAACTCGCTCACTCAGCACTCACTTCTTTTCCACCCATAGCAAACTTTGAAGAAGCCACATACATCACAAGGCCTTTTTCCCCCTCTTTTGTTTGGTATTGCTGATATGTAGAAACTAGAGCAAAGGTGACTTCAGAGTCTGCCTGACCCTTATTTCCAATTTTTGTCATCATTGGCTGTCAGTATGGAATCTGCCATGGTTGAGATATGTGCTGCTGTGGAATAAACCCTCAAGTGAGCAGAAAAAGATGTGTCTGAATTCCAGCTAAACCACTTAATGGCTACGTGGTTTCTATAAATCACCTCAAGGCTCTGAGCTTCAGCTTCTTCTTTGGTAAGCCGATAACAATATTCACCCTCTCAACTTCACAGGATTGTTATAAAAATGCATTTTGTTTTCATTCAAAAGCTATTTATTGGTAGCCTACTACATGCCAAAACTTGACCTAGGCTCTGGAGATACATCAGGGAATAAAACAAACTTCCTGTGTCTCAGAGTTTATGGTTGGAGGAAACAGACTGTAAATAAATCAAAAGATGAATACATAATACATCAGGTGGCAGTGAGAGCTATGGGGAAAAAATGTCACAGGGTAAAAAAGATGAGGGCTCTTTAATATCTTATATAAGATGGTCCAGAATGGTCCAGGATATTGGAAGAGAGACTTGAAGGAAGTGAGTAGGCCATACAAAGATATAAGGGAAGAGGAGGTACAGCATGTGAATAGGTCCCGAAGTGACAGTATGATTGGTATTTATGAGCAATAGCGGGGAGGTCAGATTGGCTGGAGCAGAGTCAATGAAAGAAGGGTGATAGGTGATGAGGTCAGAAAAGTGACATGGAACTAAATCAATCAGAGCTCTATAGGCCATGGAAAAGATTTTGGCTTTTACTCTGAATAAGATAGAGAGCCATTTTTTACTTGAACAAAGAAGTGATGCAAGGTGGCATACACTTTGTAAAGATCATTCCAACAGCTATGTGAGTAAGCTTCATGGAAGCTACACTGGAAGCGAGAAGACCAGGTAGGAGGTTACTGCAATAAAACAGGTGAGAGCTGACACAGGGTTGGACCAAGCCAATAGCAGAGAAGGTGGTGAAAAGTGGTCAGATTATGGATATATTTTGAAGGTAACATCAACAAGCCTTCTGGATGGATTAGATGTCAACTGAAAGAGAAAGAGAGGAGTCAAAAATGGCCCTAAGTTTTTGACCTAAGAAGTGATAAAATGGGGTTGCTACTTACTGAGATGAGAAAATTGCAGAAAACATAACATGGAAGCTCTCACTATGTTAGGACCTCAATCTTGGAAATGTTAGTTTTGTGATGTCTATTAGACATCCAAATGGTGATGTATGACATTGAATATGTGTATTGGGAGTTCCGAGATGAGGTCCAGGATAGAGCTATAAATAGGGAGTTGGCAGTCTATATAAAAGCCTTGAGAATGGATAAGATCACTTAAGGAATGAGTAGAGAAGAACTGATTCTGAGGACTGGACAAGAGGAACTCCCAATATTTAGAAGTTTGGAGAAAGAGAGAGGCACGGCAAAGAAAAACAAAAATAGAAGCAGTTAATGAATGAGGTAGGAAGAGGAACGAGAGACAGAAGAAAGAGGGTCAGAAAGGAGGGGCTAACATAAATTTCCATTTATGATCCAGTAGATTGGCCAAGTAGCATTATAGTAGATATAAACCCAAATATATCAGTAATTAAATCTAAATGGATTAAGTAGTTCAATTAAAAGCCTGTAATTATTAAACTAAATTAAAAATAAAATCCAATATATGCTGCTTACTAGAGATATACCTTAAACATAAGACATAGAGTAATTAAAAAGTAAAGATGATAAAAAATATAACATGCAACCACTATCCAAAAGAAAGCTGGAATAGCTATACTGATAGCGAAGTAGACTCAAGGAAAAAGCAAAATTGGGATAAAGATATAAGTTTCATAATGATAAAAGGGTTAATTCTCCAAGAAAACATTAAATTCTCAATTTATACATATGTAAAAACCATAGCTTCAAAATACATAAAGAAAAATTGACAGAATTATAAATACAGGCAAATCCACACTCATTTTGGGAAACTTTAACACACTTCTCTCAATAAAAGGTACAGCAAGGAGAAAAAAATCAGTAAGGATATATAAGATATAAACAACACAATTAACAAATTTGATATTTTGGCATGTACAGAACACTGTGCAGAAAAGAATGCACATTCTTCTCAAATGTACATGGAACATTTATGCTGGCCATAAAAGAAGTTTCGACAAGTTTCAAAGGATTGAAATCACTCAGAATATGTTCTCTGACCACAAAAGCATTAAGCTGGAAATAAATTTTTGAAATAAGTAAAAATTCCTCAATTTCTTGGGAATTTAACAATATATACTTTTATATAGGTCAAAGAAAAAAATTTCAGTGGAAATTGGAAATCATGAAAATACAACATATCAAAACACAGGGGATGTAGCTAAACCTCTGCTAAGAGAAAACTTACAGCCCTAAATGCATATATTTAAAAAGAAAAAAGAATAGAAAAAAAAACTCTAGTTATTTATCTCAAAAATAAGAAAAACAGCAAATTGAAGCTAAAGAAACTAGAAAGGAAGAAATAATAAAAACTAAGAGCAGAAATTAATGAAATATAAAGCAAATATTCAAGAGAGAAAATCAACATGCCTAAAAGTTGGCACTTGTAAAAGAATAATAAAAGTATTGGTTTCTAAGAAGTCTGATAGGAAAATAATAAAGGCACAAATTACCCGTTGAATTTGAAATGAGGACATCAGTTCATATGCTACAGGTATTTAAAAGATAATTACAATATATTATGAATAATTTATTATTAATAAATTTTTAGATAAAATGAAAAATGCTTAGAAAAACAAAACTAACAAAAACTGACACGAGAAAATAAAAAACCTATAATAGTCCTATACCTATCAGAGTGTTGAAGCTGTAGTTAACAATACCTATACAAAGAAATCTACAGGCATAAATGGCTTTCCCCTAAGTAAATTCCTCTAAATATTTATGGAAGAAATGACACCAATCACATATAAACAGGTGAATAGACTAGAAAAAAGAAAATGTGCACACCCTATAATTCCTCAGGAAGGGTTAACTAAGTAGCATTTCCCAAACTACTTTGACCCAGAACCTTTTCCTCTAGAGCAGTGCTGTCTAATAGAAACCTAATGCCAGCTACATGTATAATTTTAAAACTTTTAGTAGCCACATTAAAATAAAAAGAAATAGGTGAAACTAATTTCAAAAATATATTTTATTCAATACAATACACCCAAATATTATCAATTCAATATATAATCAATATAGAATTATTAATGAGATATTTTCCATTCTTTTTTGAAGACTAGTGCTAAGGCTTTAAAATCTGGTGAGTTTTGTATGCTTCCAGCACATCTCAATTCAGTCCAGCCCCATGTCAAGTGCTCAGTAGCCACATATGGCTACCATATTGGACAATGCAGCTCTAGGGACTTGTGTGGGTCCTCTGTTTTGCAGGGCACTCTTCAGGAAACCCTGCCCTAAAAAGAGACCCATGGCTAAAACCTTCCCGCCAGGTCAAGAGATAAAACATGCTAAGAGTCTCTACAACAAGTTATAAAAGGTATCATCCCAGAAAATTGGTGAGGCATTTTGAAAAACATCTCACCATATGGAAGAATTATTTTTTAATTAAAAAGTAAAAAACAGGACGTGGGGTCAAATCTTTCTTATTGTACAGTGCTGTTTTGGTTATCTTTTGCTGCATAACAAATCATCTCCAAACTTAGTTGTTTAAAACAACAACATGTGTTTGTTTGGGCAGGGTTTGGTGGGGACAGTTCACCTCAGCTTCGTGTGGCATCAGTGAGGGCAGTTTGGCTGGAGCTAGAAGATGCATTTTCCAGGTGATTCACTCAAATGGCTGGCAAATTGGTGCTGGCTGTTGGCTGGGAGCTCAGTTAGACTATCAACAAGTAGAGAAGAATCATGGTCCTCTCCAAGTGGCTGCTTGGGCTGCCTCCCAGCATGGCGGCAGGATACCAACAGGGAGAAAGCAGAAACCACCAGGCTTGTCAAGGCTAGGCCTTGCACTGGTACAGCATCATTTTTGCCCTGATATGAGGAGGTGAAGAAATAAATTCCACCCCTGGTATGGGGAGAGACAAAGCACTCATGACTATCTCTGATCCACCATAGATGCTATAGTATTTTCAAATCCGTAATTGCTCTTCCCAATAATGTTTTTCAGTTTTAATAATTTATTTTTTAAATAAGCTTGAAATAGGGGCGCCTGGATGGATCAGTTGGTTAAGCATCTGCCTTTGGCTGAGGTCATGATCTCAAAGTTCTAGGATCAAGCCCCACATCGGGCTCCCTGCTCCTTGGGGCGTCTGCTTCTCCTTCTCCTCTGGCCCTCCCCCTGCTTGTGCTCGATTTCTTTCTCTCTCTCAAATAAAGTCTTTAAAATAAATAAACAAACAAACTTGAAATAAATATGACAACCTCTTAACAATTTACGCATGTGTGGAACACAAATGTTTGCAATAATATGTCTGTATACATTTTCTATTTTCTTTAATTTTTTAAAATTAACAGGCTTCATTTTTTAGAATGGTTTTAGATTTGCGGAAAAATTACAAAGATACTATAGTGTTCCCATATATTCCTCCTCCCCACACACAGTTGCCCCATTATTAGCAACTCACATTGGTATGGTATATTTGTCATAACTTTTCTTTAAGATTTTATTTATTCTTATTTTTGAGAGAGAGAGAGAGAGAGAGAACAAGCAGGGGGGAGGGGCAGAGAGAGAAGCAAAGTCCCTGCTGAGTGGAGCCTGAGGCGGGGCTGGATCCCAGGACCCTGGGATCATGACCTGAGCCAAAGGCATACATTTAGCCGACTGAGCCACCCAGGCACCCCATTTGTCAAAATTAATGAACCAATATTGATACCTAATTATTTAATTTAATATAATCATTTATTCAGATTTCCTTGGGTTTTTTGTTTGTTTTTTAGAGAGAGGTGGGGGAGGGGAGGCACAGAGGGAGGGAGAGAATCTTAAGCAGTCTCCATGCCCAGTGTGGAGCCCCACATGGGGCTTGATTCACAACCCTGAGATCATGACCTGAGCTGAAATCAAGAGTCAGATGCTTAACCAACTGAGCCACCCAGGTACCCCAGTTTCCTTGGTTTTAAACTAATGCCCTTCAGCTCTAGATCCCATTTAGGATGCCACACTATATTTAGCAGTCACATCTCCTCAGGGTCCTCTTGGTTGTGACAGCTTCTCAGAATTGCCTTGTTTTTTATGACCTTGATAGTTTTGAAGAGCACTGGTCAGGTACAGTGCAGGACGTCCTACTACTGGTATCTGTCTAGTGTTTTTCTCATGATTAGATTGAGGTTATGGGTTTGGGAGAGAAAGACCACAGAGATGAAGTACTATTTTCATTACAACATATCAACATGATTTATGATTGTTGATGCTGACCTTGATCTCCTGGCAGAGATGTTTTTCAGGTCTCTCCACTGGGAAGTTCCTCTTTTTTTTCCTTTTGCTTAGTGTCTTCTTTGGAAGAAAGTTGCTAACATGTAGCCCACAATTGAGGAGTGGGGAGTTATGTTCCCCTCCTTCAAGATGAAGTATCTACATATGTGATCTGGAATTTATCTGCACAGTGAGTTGTTTCTTCTACCACATTTATTGATTTACCAATCATTTGTTTATATTGGTCTGGACTCATGGATATTTATTTTAAACTTTGGGTAATAAAGCAACACTACTTTATTTTGTTGCTCAATTTGTTCCAGCTTTGGCCACCAGGGGCGCTTTCATTTACTTCGCAACATTTTGATTGGATACTATCACTGCCATGAGAAAGATAAGAAAAAGGCAGTCCATTTAAGTGACCGGAAAGTCCAGGACATGACAGCCCACCTCTGACTTCCGAACCTCCACTACATATACTTAGCCCACCCTGGGTCCTTTGCTGCTGCCCAGAAGATAGGCTGAGATCACTGGGCAGCTCCTCCAAGAAAGTCAAAGAAGTCACCGCTGGTCATAGGAGGTCCTTGTGTGTGTGGCTGCTCCATATTCTGAAAGTTCATAGCCAAGGAAAGGGTAATTATATACCTCAATGGAGAAACAAAAAATATGTGAGCAGCACTGGGTTATCATGAAGTGGTTCAAGTCTATAAATAGTGCTACCCTGGTCCCCAACCATCTCAGGAGCAAATTAAAGCTTGCCGTGGTGCTGGGCAGGAACTCACTGCCCTGCCCCCCCCCCCGGCACTCCATGGGGTTTCACTGAGAGTACCATGGATGCCCAACAGACCAAGATCCAAGAACACGTATACTCCCTCATGTGCAGGAGGGGAGTGTGCAGTGGCCCTCACAAACAACCTTCACGATGGCTACAGAACCCCAGGAACTAGTGTCCTGGACATGGGCAATGACTGAACAGATACTTCTCTTTTGATCCAGCAGGGAACAATCTTGAGAAATAAACTGGCTCTGGATGGAAAGTATGAAAAATAGCACTATAAAGAAGGTCTTATTTGAAGAAACTTTCATATATGCTCAAATCCTTCAAGGGTCAACCCTGGGTCCATGAGTTGGACGTGTGGCTTTGTTTGGGGGAATAAAGCTACTCCAACCTTGATCTCAAAACATGCTCAGGAAGTCATTCAAATGTGAGGCCCATTTCAATACCCCAGTTCCCAATGACACACGGCAAATTCTGTATGGACTGCTACAACTGAAGACTTTCATCACACAGCAAATGCTTTCATTTCTTTTTCTTTTTAAATCCAAAACCTCTCTTTGCAAGTATTGTTAAAACAAAGTTTCATGATAAGGTATTTCAAACATTTAGGCAAATCTTGAGGATATTAGCGCAGACTACAACCTCTAATTTTATCAAGTCTTAACATGATGTCATATTTGCCACACATCTTTTTTTTTCTTAAAGAAAGACAATATTGCAGAACCCCTTGCAGCCTCTGTGCACATGCTCACCCCTTGCCCCACTGCCCCTCACCTGCCCCTAGCTGACACGTATTCTCGGCCATTCACACCAGCCTCTTCTGTCCTGCCTTCCACTCAGCCCTCCTGGAGAGCAGCAGTAGGTGACCGTATCAGGAAGGGTGTGCTGGAAGAGACCCACCTCACAGAGCTGCTCAGCCAGAGAACAGGCCTGCTGGGCACAGCTGTTAGGAAGAGGAGTGGGGTGTGGAGGAGAGAAAGGATGAAAAATATGGCCTAGGGCTTGAAATGCATTTCAACCTTCCAAAGACAAAATATGCTACAACAGATCATATTATCTGTTTTGTCCAAACTCTCTTTTGTTGTTGTTAAGTCACTGTGCTTAGGATGAAAATGCCAGCATTAAAGAAATCTCACGTTCTTCGTTCTCTTAACGAACTGAGGAATGGGAAGCAGGAGGCCTCAGGGCTGGTGGAAGAGAGAAGGGCACAGCGCTGGGAAAAGGTGGGTGAGGCCAATGCTGATTTGGCTGCAGAATACTGTTAAGGTCCAATGATGTATTAAGTGTTATCAGACTTGTAAAAAATATTTGATAATCCAGGGAATGTTTTGGCAGGCTAGTGGTTTCCAAAAATCTATTTCTGCAAGATTTCTGCTGATTAAATTAATGCTATATGGACAGGTTCCTTCAGGGACATCGACTGAATCAAGCCATAAACCAACAAACATAAAGAGGGCGGGGAGGACCCCAAACCGCACTCATTTGCTAAATTTCCAAACTAAACTTAAATTTTGTTATTAAATCCAACCAAGCATTTTCAAAATATCACTTGCCAGACTGGTTCAAACCGGAAGCACACATCTGTTTCCAACACCACTGGCCCAGACCCAAGTCTAGTCTCAGGTCCAGTCACTTGAAGGGAAGGAAACTATCAAGGGCATGCTTTGTGCTAGGCATTGTCGTGGATGTGTCACTTTCTACGGCTTATTTAATCCTCACAAAACCCTCTGAAGGATGACATTAATCCATCTGATACAAGAGGACGCCGCAGTTCAGAGAGGTTAAGTAGGCTGCACAGCGTAACACAGCCAGCAAGCAATTTATATGGATGAGCCTTGGATTAAACACAACCCACATGAGCTCCTATTTTTCTGTGGTGGTCTCACTTCTATGGTATTTGTGTGTCGGTTGGGCTGTTTCAGATTGCAGAGGACAGAGAAATGCTCCTGCTCTCTCTGGATTTGGGGATGAATTGTAAGAATCCAGAGGAAGTGAAGGAGCCCAGAAAGCAAGCAAAATCACAGTAACCAGATTCGGGCTTCTGTGGAGTGTCACAGGGACCTGTCCTCTCAGAGGGGGCCATGTGGCTGCTGATTCTAATGACACTGCCACTCTCAACATACCCTTCCTCTTTTTCTCCTTCTCTCTCTCTCTCCTACTCTGCTTGCCTCATGCTCTCTGTCTCCTGGCTCCATCTCTCTATTCCCACCATGCCCCTATGGGGTGTACGTGCCTCCCTTGGTCAAAGGACGGTTGGTAGAAGGCCTTCTAGAGGAACCAGGCACCGCATGGGTGGCCACCATCATGTGTCCGGCCAATCTTTGGTCCAATCACGTGTGACTAAGGTAGTAAAGCCACAGTAAAGCCACAGGATGTGGTTAATTACGCAGAAGATACCATTTTCCTCAAAGAGGAGGTGTGGGTGTGACAGGCCCTAGGGGTCTCCAGGGCTTCCATATTAGTGTCCTGTGGCCGCCATGACAAAGCATTACACATTGGATGGCTTCAATACAACAGATATTTATTCTCCTGCACAATACAAGAGGCTGGAAGTCTGAGATCAAGGTGTCACCAGGGCTGTGCTCCCTGCAAAGGCTCCAGAGGAGATTCCTTTCTTGCCTCTTCCAGCTTCTGGTGACCCCAGGCGTCCCCTGGCTTGTGGCTGCTTCCCTCCCGCCTCTGCCTCCGTCCTCACACAGTCTTCTCCCCATGTTTCTCTATGCCCTCTCCTCCAAGGACACCAGTCATTGGATTCAGGGCCCACCCTAAATCCAGGATGATTTCATCTCAAGATCCTCAACTAAAGACATCTGCAAAGACCCAATTTCCTGATAAAGTCACCTTCTGGGTTCCCAGGCAGATACAAATTTGGGGGGTACACTATTTAAACCATTACAGCTTCTCTTCAGTACACTGTGTCATCACACAACACCCCCAAGGTGTATCATGGGCTCCGAGATAGCAGGGGTTGTGCGGTTTTTCTTCTTTTGGAGGTGCCTTAGCACGTGCCAGAAGCTAACTAACTGCCTACTGACTTACCCGGAATAGACCGGAAAAAAATTCTGAAAAATCAACATCATTTTATTCAAGTCCCTACCTGTTGCATGGTGCTGTCCCCATCTGTGGCATCCTGCATGCATCGTGGCTGCCTGGTAGCAAGTTTCTGGGCCACCCATGCCACAGAGCATCGTCCACAGAGATGTGGATCTGCAGCTTCGCCTGTCTTCTGAGCAGAGGTCTGACACCATAGCTTCTCCATCCTGGAGTCAACCTAGTGCAGATCTAACCCTCCCTTCTAGTGTGTTCCGGCCCATGAGCCAACTGGGTCCAAAATCCATGCTGAAGTTCTCTTTGTGTTCCCCCTCAGTTGCCTGAGGAGGTAGGTGAGTCCTGTTCCAGTTTGGCCTTGTTCACCGAATGTTCTCTGGTGGGAAAACAAACCAAACCAAACCCCAGAACTCTGGTTTGGTTCTTAGTGATATAAAAACTATTTGGATTTGGTTCGAGGTTGAGCAAACTGGTGCAGTTTGTTCCAGTTTTTGGTTCACAGTTCAGGCCAAGTCGCTGATCCAGACAGAAAGAATGTCCCTGGAATGCCTCTTCCAACTAGGGCTCAACAGCTGAAAGGGCTGGGTGTCCAGACGGAGGCCGCCAGCTCAGCAGACACCCAGGGGCTTCCCTGCAGCTCCAAACACAGGCCTCCGAGGTCCTGGGGACAGGGTCTGGCGGCACATCTGGCCCGGTTCTCCGGGGCCTAGCCCGGAAGGTCATGCTACCTTCCACAGACTGGAGCAGCATGCCATCACCCCCGGGGCCAGACCACGAAGCATGCCCTCAACCCGAGGACTGGGGACAGAGCGGGGGCAGCCTGGTGGTGGGGGTCACTGTGTAAATCTGTTACAGTTTCTACATAAGCACAGCTCTGGTGATCTCAGTCAAGGAGCGGCAGGGAGCCACCGAGAACCCAAATATGGCTGGGTGGGAAACAACAGGGAGTGATGGACCCTAGAGGAGCCAACCAGAGGCATTCAACTTCAAGCGGTTTGCAGCCTGGTACTCCTTCTGTGAGGCTGGCAGGTCTAAGAGGCTCGCAAAGGAACATGCCTGCCTGTCTTTGGCAGGCACCAATTCAGAGCCCTGTTTCTGGGGGCTAACGCTGCAGTTTCCCTCCCCAGCCAGGAAGCAAGGCAGAGCCAAGGACAAGGCATCAGGAGAGATCACCCCCAGGGAGCAACTGCAGGGGACAGAGCAGCTGGGGGCATTGGGGACACCTGGCACTGAATCATCAATCAAGAATTTTGAAAGGAAAACACATTATTTCCACTCTAGTCTCCCTCCCACGCTGACCACACATCAAAGGGGTCCTCGGACGCAGGGAACTAGTCAGCTGGGTTGATCAGGCCCTGAATGCTGGAAACCCAAGGGCTGGGACCAAAAGGCACGTCCCTGAGGGACTGCCCTAATTCTGCAATGTGGGAAGAGACACACCTCTGGCCACCACGCAGGGAGCTGACAAACATTGTCAAGGGAAACGGAAGGAAAGTTCCGAGAAGATCTCTTGTCCAAACATCTCAGTTTCTCAGGATTATTTTTCCCATCCTTACCCTTTAAATAATCCACCCAAGGGCAACCTTATCAAAGGCACGTGGGGTGTTCCCTGACTTAGCTTGAAGCCATTTTTATTCCGCCTTGGCTACATGGATAGCAAACGCCGCCTGAGACACAATCCAGAAATATTTCCTAGTGCTGGCTGCCCTGACAGGATTAGACCGCTAGCTAGCACATGTGATTTCAGCTGGGTGTGCTTTGTGTTAAACTATGCTTGCTACGTGCTGGATTCAATTATAGGTTTTCTTACACTTACATCTTCATTAGTTCTACATTGCCGAGTAGATGGAATGTGCTGTCAGCTTAAAAAAAAAAAAAAAAAAAAGTGTTATTTTTTTTTTCAAGGATTCAACACTGTCCGGTCCTATTAAAAAAAGAAAGGAAAAGAAAATCTTGGCTCCAGCATACATTGCTAATGGGCATGGAACTGATTCACGAGTCCCCAACTCTAGTTGTATAAAAGTAATTACTGCAACCTCGAGTAATTGCTTCCATATTCAATATTCACAGAAGGCTGCACATGTTTTACATATATATATGTGTGTATATATATATATATATATATATATATATATAAATATATATATATTGAATTGGGAGAGAATAAAATATAAATAAAAAAAAGAACTATCAGAGAACATTTAAACCACTCATATACATACCTCTAAAAAAAAAAAATCTTCAGCTGTGATAAAGATCCTGACAGAAACAAACGAAGCCAGGCCAGCAGAGACTCGAGCCCTGAAGACTCCAGCCCTCCAAAACTGGAGAGCAGGTGGTCTGGGCATGGGAAGTCATGAGGAGCAAGGTCTATGGTAGCCTCGAAGGCCCACCTCACAGCCAGCAACTGTCAGTGTGCGGCGGCCACTTCCTACTCAGCAGCACTGCCTACCCCAAAGTCCTGTGAAGCCTCTGCCTGGCCCCCAGCCTATGGAGCTTCATGTCCTATGTGTGGCTCTGGAAACCACAGTCCCCACTCTGTCCCCCAGGTGGGTCCCACAGGGCTGGATGGTTTTGGCATAAGAGGGCACCACATGGGGTGGGGCAGAGCATTCCCATACAGCCCCAGAAACCACTTCAGGGAGGAAAGGGATCCATGAGGAAGGTCTGCAGACCTGAAGGAAACTTTCTGAGCAAATACAGAGACATTCAGAGTTGGTACCTCAGGAAGGGAGTTAAAGGCAGGCCTTCCCGCTGATGTGTGGATGATGGAATTGATTTCATGGATCTAAACCTAAGACTTGACATTGCTCTCTGTTACATTTCACGCTTGGTTGGAGCCTGAGACCTCTTGGAGCTTTCTTTCTGTCATCTATAGAATTGCCTTTCTATCCTGGCTTTGTTTCAGCCGCGACTGTGCTAAGCCTACGTCCCTCACATCTCTCTGTTGAGACCACTAACAATAATGCCGGACAAAGAAAGATCTCCATGCAGATGGGCTCTGCCCCATTTATCAAGAAGGGTTGTTCAAGCAGGTGCGTGCACACCTACCTGCTCTGCCTTCTATTACACGGTTCCCCCTCTTACCTGACAGAATAATTCCCGATCTGGGGGTTGAGAGGAAGGAACAACTTGGCAATCGAGTTGCTAATGGTGTCTTCTTCTTGTCTGGGTTCACAAAGAGCTAGGCAATGTGGTGTGGTGAAGTGACCCAGTGGAGCACGCATGCAATGCTGTGGGCCCTGGCCCAGGCCACTGGTGCAGATCCCACACCACAACTGGAGAGACTCCTGGCTTCTCTTCAGTGTGATCTCTGGCCAGCCTCTGTGGATCCTCAGCCTGGCAAGAGAGGCCCATCTTAAAAATCCTGGCAACTGTGTGGGACCTGTCACACACTGCCTTTGATTTTGGGGTCTTGATTGAAGTTCAAACCACGTAATTTTTTGTTGGGCTCTGTTTGTCCTCTTTCTCACCTTGGACTTGGTTCACCAAAGTCTGTCTTCCAGAAGGGTGTCGGGGCCCAACAGGCCTCAGAGGCATTTCCTTGATATATAATCCATAAGGAGTAGCAGGAGAAGCAGGAGAACCTCCTCCATCAGGAGGTTCAGCCCAAGGACATGAGACATTTTTAAATAAGAGAATGAAAAAAATTAACTGTTTGAAATAAATAACTGGAAATCCAGTTAACACACAATCAAGGTGCATTTGGTCATTTGAAAAAAGACAGTGTGGCTAATTGAACATCATCATCATCATCATCATCATCATCATCATCATCATCATAAAGACCTTATTTAAAAAAAAGAAGAAGAAAGAAGACAATGTGAGCTTCGGGATGCTCCGGAGGTATAAAAGGTTTAAATTCAGAAAAGCTAGAGTCGGCACAGCTCCAGTGCTGCAGAGGCCTGGCCTGGGGGGTGGGGGGGGGGGCACAGCAACGCTTCTCCCCAGGGTGGTCCAGGGCTCTCCGCTCCCCTCGTGGAGTGCTCCAGGCACCACATGTTCCCGTTTCACAAACTAACGGTGGTTATGATTAGAAAAGGGTTTTGCTGCCAACTTGAAAATCTATAGACCAGCAGCACTAGAAAGTAAATTTCAGCTCCTTACCCTGCTGGCTGAGGGGCAGCGGCTCATTTAGGCTATATAAACAGAAGGTACGGGCTGAGAAATTAGAAGAGAAATAGCTGCCATCAGTGTTCTACAAGAGGATAAAAGGACTGTCCAAAGGTAAATTCTTCCAGAGTTCTAGCCTTGGTTTCCTTTTCTAGAAAATGCTAGAGGCCTTGGGCAGTTGTGAGGAGTTAGCAAAATAATAATGCAAGTGGGAGCACTGTTGGCAGAGGGGAGAGGAGAGAAAGAAGAGACAGACAGAAAGAAGACGTTGCCTCTTCACCCACAAACCAACCCACAGAAAAAGGCAGAGTCAGAATAATTTTCTTCATTCAAAAAATATTTACTGTTCTGAACAGTGTTCTAAGCGCCAAGGTTATTACATCAGTGAATAAAGCAGGTGAAAAACGCCTGATCAAACTATGCCTGCAGCTTTATAATCCCTAGACATTTGAGCCAATAAATTCCTTGTAGCATTTCAGCCAGTTTGAGCTGGGTTTTTTGTTACTTTCAAAGCAAAGTGTCCTAACTGTTAACTGTCATCCTCTAGACATGGCGACACCTGACCAAACCCTGGGTCTGGTCACATTTCACTCCACATTCAAATTAAGGAGGAACACTAAAGACAAAATGTTCATGTCTCTGTCTGAAAAACCAGCCACCTCTGGGTGGCACACAGCTCTTATAAATAACCAGGAAACAGATTCAGGCTGGAAAAGGAATTTTAACAATTTCAAAAGAAAAAAAAAAGGAAGGAAGGAAAGAAAAAGAAAAAGAAAGAAAGAAGGAAAGAAAGAAAGAAAGAAAGAAAGAAAGAAAGAAAGAAAGAAAGAAAGAAAGATGAAAGGAAAAGAAAAAAGGGAAGAATTCCACAGGAAATTGAACAGGAATTTGGGAGATAAAATGTAGCAAGCTTCATTGGACCATGGCCAGAACAACTGGCCAGAACAAGCCTCCCTTTATTAAAAGGGAGAGCCTGAGTGTCCCAGAGTACTAAGACCTTCCCAGAGTCTCTCACTGGAGATACATTTAATGAATGGTATTTCTGGGTACAGTTTATATATATCAATAAACATTTTTTGTTCATTTTGTGTCCCCTGAAGCTCACTTGGGAAAGATAATGTTCTGAACTTTCAGGATCTTCAAATGTTTTTTTTGTTTTGTTTTGTTTTTAGTTTTTTGCCTTCTTACAAAGCCAGTGTGTTTTGTCCTCTACTTTGTAAACTTTGTGAAATAAACCCCAGTTGTCTTGAAGTCTAATGGGCCATGCCCCCTAACTGCGGATCAGGGCTAAGGATGATGACACAAATGTTCTCAGAAAGATTTGTAACAGCAACACACATGCTCCCTTCCTTCTAGAAAGTAATCGAACAGCCTTTCAACAAGCCCTTCCAGTGCTGTAAGTTGCCATGGACATTCTGCTATTTCTGCCTCACCAACACTGCTCCTCCATCCTCTGTTAACAGCAATCAATTTTCCTTGGGGAGCCAACTTTCCTCCACTCTCAGGGCTGGTGTTTCAGTTAGGTCTGACCCCCTATCATGGCTGCAGGACAGGAGGGACCGGTGACCCAGACCCAGACAATCAGAGCGTCACACCCTCCGGGTCACATGTTAATTGGTTTAAGGATGGTCATACGGCTCAAACCAAGCCAATGGGAATCAGTCCAACAACTTATGTTGAAATTTTTGGGAAAAACACTGTTCTTTCCCACTGAGGTTGCTTAGCTGATAGGATGCAAGTCCAGAGGACCTTGGTGCTAATGGGAAGATAGCAGAACTGAGAGGGGGAGATGGAGTCTCGATGACATATTTGGACCCCCAGATCCAACTATGCCTGAAGGCAGCCTCGATCTATGGGAGCTTGAAGATATTTGAGCCAAAATTTTTCCTTTTTTTTTTCTTTTGCTTAAACCAGTTATATTTCTATCCTGTTCAACCAATCCTGGTTAATTTGTAAGTAAAGGCTGCCTAGGTATTCCCTACCTAGCTTATCCCTGCACATAGCATCACTCAATCATGACAGTTTAGAAATAGCTTGGGCCCTACCATCTACACTTTCCAAACGCTGCTTATCTTTAAAAAGATGCAGCATTCACAGTGCTGCCCCTCCTTCTATCCTCTCCCCTCACTATGAACTCGTTGTTCTCAAAGATGTGACTACAGACCCCACCACCTTCCATTAACCCCATGGACCTTTAAATCTGGTGTAATCACCGTGGCCCAAGATCTTTTTTTAGAGGAACCCAAACAGTTGCTATATATAATGTTCTTGTGGTGGTAGATGAGAAAGCAAGAACAGGAGTCCTGATCAACATGGACTTACCTGGGGCTTTAGACTAATGCTCAGCTTGGCTTCAGATTAGTTAGGAAGCGTTCAGAAAAAGAAGCAGCTCTAGCACCGTGGACAGAAAATCAACAGGCATCTGTCATAAGTGTTTTCGAACCCTTCCCAGACAGCTCCCTGGGTCCTACAGTAATTACTGAGTGCTTTTCACAAAATCTCATGATCACACTTCTATGTTCTTTTCTGGAAAGGCCACTGAAGACCCCATTACCCAGCACCTGGTAAGTGCACAGCAAAGGCCAAGTGGTGGCTACATGAGGCCCTCAAGCCACATGGTGTTGTTCACAGGTACACAGAAAAAGGCTGGCCTCAGGCTCTGAATACCAACCATCACCTTCCAGAGCTGCGGGACAGGTCTACTGAAGCTCAAAGTGCACTGGCAACCTTCTGCTCTAAGGGGGTCGGCAGTAGGCTGAATAATGGCCCTAAGTACCAAGGCCCAAAGATGTCCCTGTCCTAATTCCTAGGACCAGCGATTGTGACCTTGGAACAAGGGGCCCTGCAGATATGATGAAGTTCAAGATCTTGAGATGAGGAGGTGACCTTGTAGTATCCCGGTGGGCCCAGTGTAGTCACAAGTCTCCGTGTAAGAGGGGCACGAGGGGAGTCAGAGTTAGAGAAGAAGGCCATGTGATGATGGACCAGAGGTGGGGTGATGCACTCTGAAGATGGAGCCAGTGCCCAGCACCAAACAATGCAAGTGCTTTCAGCAGGTGGGAACCCCAAGGACACAGATTCCTCTCTAAGGCCTCCAGAAGGCCAGCACCTTGCCTGATTTCTGACTTCCAGTCTCCAGAACCGTAAAAAAACAATAATAATAAATCTGTGCTGTTTAAAGCCGCTAACTTTTAAGCTGCTACCTTTGTGGTACCAGGAAACTAATGTAATTTGCAGTTACTGAACCTGGATTTTGCAATAACTGCGTCCAGACGCCAGCAGTAGTTCCCTGTGCTCGACCCAAGCTGGGCTCTGGTTCTCGTGGCTGGGAAGATGCTGCCAGGACACAACAGTGTCCCCATCTCACAGCTCCCAGACATCCTGGCCCTTCTCCTCTTCTAGACGGGACCCCTGAGCTCAGGCTCAGAGCCCTGCTGATCAAAGAGGCACGAGCCTCTGAGGAGCAGGGAGGCGAATATTCCTCCACCAGTCACCAACTCAGCTATAAGTGGATGGGATGTGGCGTCTCCCACTGGCACCTTCCCCCACAGAAGCACTGTATAGAGAAAGGATGGCCGATCCTTCACAGATGATGCACAACAAAGATGTACTGACTGAATGAAGGAAAGCTATGTGTACTACTTTCCTGGGGCCAATGCAACAAATTACCACAAACTTCGTGCCTTAAAAAAAAAAAACCAAAAACCAAATTTGTTCTCTTAAAATTCCAGAAGGCCAAGAGTCTGAAAACTGTCTCACTGGCTAAGGTCAAGATGTTGGTGGGGCAGGGTCCTTTTGGAACCACTAAGGGGAGCATCAAAATACAGAAACAAGAAAATGTCATCATTGCAAAATCAAGGACAGTAACTGCAAATTACATAAAAACACACCAAAGAGAAGAATGCATTTTCAGTGGGGAGTTCTCTCTGGGAGAAGCCAAGCTAGTTTCTTTGGGCCATTTCTGCCCTTTGTGTTAATACTGCATTGGTGACAATTCTAGTGATCTCCATTCAAGGTAATACGCTCATGTGGCCCCTTCCCTCCACTGGACCCTCAACTGGGACTTAGTAAATTCTAACTGCATTCATGCATGGGAGCCAGGTGGGAGAGCTGTAGGCAGTCCTCACTGGCTTTTACCCAGCCTACAAAGTAGCCAAGTGCCTAGAGCTGCCCTCTCCTCCCACTGTCCAGCCTTATGACCAACAGAATAGAATGTTCCCTGTCCCCATAGACCAAACAAAGGCATAGGAAAATGGTGCCCCTAGGGTATGGCCGTTAACATGTCAACAGACTGTTCTCTGTCAAGATATTCTCCTGGGCAAAAACTCCAACACAAAACCTCAAGATACAACTCCTCTTTCTCTCTAAATTAACATCAGCACTGGAAGAAAGATCCTTGTCACCATCCTCATAGAGGCATCCACTTACTGAATATGTATGCACGCTACTCCACAGAGAAGTGAAGAAATTCAGCCAAGTTCATGTACTCGATTCAATCCTTAGGTTCTTTCCAACAACTGCTGTTCATACATAGAGTTGCCACATCCACCTATGATGGGCTGTTTCCTCAAAACTACTAACTGGTAAGGGTTTTGTTCTTCTCCTGCTATTTTGCATTACCCCAGGATAACCCCTGTTCATGCAGCAGCCAGAGTGTTCTGTATCCTCTACCCCAAGGAAGAGATGACACACAATGGGAGTCTTTTCCTGCCTTGAGTTTCAAAAGCATGTTGCCTTCAGGGCCCGTAAAGGGCCTATTTGCAAAGGCCACATGACAGACTTAGGAGAAGCTATGATTAGGGACAGCAAAGCTTCCCATCATGCCCAGGTCAAGGTGCCCCAGACCCGCGGAAGCAATGGAGATGAAGCAGGGGATAAGAGAGGACCCTATCTCCTGTCCCTGGACGTGGCCCAAGGACAGTGGAGAGAATGACAGAGGCCCCACACAGTTTTTCCCAAACTTCAGACATTGATGAGTCAAACACCGCATGCTTTGGCTGTCACTTTTCACCTATAGCAGCATTTACTTGCTTTTTCTCTGTAAATCAACTTTAAAATAATTCTTCAGTCGGTTAAGTGTCCAACTCCTGATCTCAGCTCACTCAGGTCTTGATCTTAGGGTTGTGAGTTCGAGCCCCACACTGTGTGGAGCCTATTAAAAAAAAAAAAGATAAAATAACTCTTTTTAAAACGTAGCTTCCTCCTAAGCAATAATATTCTTAAAATCAGAGACTTGGGACACCTGGGTGGCTCAGTCAGTTGGGCGTCTGCTTTAGGCTCAGGTCATGATCCCAGGGTCCTGGGATCAAGTCCTACGTCGGGCTCCCTGCTCAGCAAGGAGAATATTTCTCCCTCTCCCTCTGCCCCTCCCCCTGCTCATTCTCTCTCTCTCTCTAATAATAAATAATCTTTAAAAAAATAAAATAAAATCAGAGACTTGATGTGCTAGTTACATTTTTCTAGTTCTCATGAAAAAAATACCTAACAATTAACATTTTAAAAAAATGCTTGCATGTTACCTAACTGCTTGCCCTTACTTGGGGAAATGCTGTGTTACTGTCGCCGCTCCCAGACTGAAGTCCTAGGGAATAGGGTGCATAATCAGGAGGGAGAGACATTTGCCATGCCCTGGGCAACGACCTGGAAACTACAGGCCAGGGTGGGGTGTGTGCTGAAAATGCCTGAAGACCAAAACTGACAGCCCTAGATATAGCCACAGCATTCACCCAAAGCTCTGTATGACCACCAGTGTGTGACTAGCTGGGAAGTAAATACCTTCCGAATAGTCCTCGGTACCTACATGTGTTTACTACCATGAGAACACCCTGACCTTTGATTCTCATAGATAGCAAATGACCCAAGCTGTGGCTCCCTTCTGGAAAATAATAAGGATGTGCCCCATGAGCTATTTGGTCTTTGCTCTGTCTACAGCCCGACACGCCCACAGGGGCCAGGCAGACAGTGAGTCAAGTGGGCCTGTGTCAGCAAAACCACAATGCAACAGGATGAGAAATGGCCACTGACGCTTGTGGGAGACAAGAGAGAATGGTGGGGACTGTGGAGAACTAGGGAACAAGCATCAGCTGCCTCTGAGCCAGCCAGCAGCTTCATGCCTAAACAGGGCCCTGATCTGTCCACGTATTCAGATTTTTTAAGGTAAGCTGGAAAAAGATGTTGTTATATACATTCTCTCAATTTTTAAGTGTTGACAATCTAAGTTAAAAGAAGAAAAATCTCTAGCAAATACCATGTGGACCAAATTTGGCCCAGGGGCATCCAGTTGTAGCCTCTGTGTTTGAACCATGAAGGCAGGGAGTGAAACTTACTTCTCTCTGGAGATTAAACTTCACACATTTGGGGCGCCTGGGTGGCTCAGTCCATTAAGCATCTACCATCTGCTCGGGTCATGATCTTGGGGTCCTGGGTTCAAGCCCCATGTCGGGCTCCCTGTTCAGCAGGGAGTCTGCTTCTCCCTCTCCCTCTGCCCCTGACCCTGTGCAGGCTCGCTCTCTCTCTCTCTCAAATAAATAAATCTTAAAAAAAAAAAACTTCACATATCTGACCTCACAGTCCCAAAGGCACCCCTAAGGAGGGCCTGGTTATCCCCATGTTGCAGATGCTATGCAGTGTCTGGGTTCCTGAGCCGTGTGACCTTGGACAAGTCACTTCATCTCTCTGTGCCACAGTTTCTTCATCTACCAAGCAAGGTTGAAAATAATGGTAGGGCACTGGGAGGGGAGTTAAATGAGATTAGGTATGTACCCCACTGGGCATATAGTAAACCTTCAAAAAAATACTGGTTCTTGGTAAGTGACTTGCCTGAAGTCACACAGCTTGGGTACGAAGAACCCATATCAGCTGACTCCAAAACCAATGGTCTTTCCACCAGACTATACATCTCCCTGTCACGTGACCAGCAAATTATGTCATTATGTCTGCAACCACACTCCCACACCCCAGCTAGTTTAACAGTGTGCCCAAATCAAACTTCCCAGAAAGTCATGATGACATATATTTAGGGATATGCATAGTCACTACTTCACAGCCTGGGAATTTATGCAGGTGAAAGCTCCGTGGGGCCATAGGAACAGCTCAGCACATGACGCCACAGGCCTGCACCCAGTCCCAAGCTGCGTGACCTCCCTGCTCTGAGCCCCAGTATCGCCGCCATAGTGGGTAGCCCGCTGAGCTGCAGTGAGGTCTGAGAGAAGGAACATGGAGGCGAGCCCTTCAGAAACTGGAAGGACCTCACAACTGCTGGCATGGTAGCTGATGTCCACAATTATTTAACTATGTAGGGGCGACAGAGTCAGCACCCTGGGTTTGGCTGGACAAGGCCAGGCTGCAGCACAGGGCCTCAGGAATTGGCTCTGGGCCCCCTTGACCAAGAGCTGGAGGGGGAGGAGGATAGGAGAGGGGTCTGCCTCCCTCGCCCGGACGTGGAGAGATCACACTGGATGGGAATCGGGTGGGGCAACAATTCTCCTTGCTGAAGAAGTGAGGAGCCTAGGCCTCCAGCTTCCAAATGGGGAATACAGAGTGATCACCTGGCCCCCGTTAATTAATTAACTGTTCATTAAAGTGTGGAAATACACAACTAAAATAGAAATGACATTTTAAGAAATTAATGTCTACAAACAGTACACCTGAGATGTGTGCATTTTACTGTGTGTACAGAAAAAACTATAAGCAAATAGTGAACTCTAATAATACACATGCTGAAGTATATACTGAGGGTGTGTATTTTTTATCCCTTTTTTTTTTTTTTTTTAAGATTTTATTTATTTATTTGACAGAGAGAGAGATAGCGAGAGCAGGAACACAAGCAGGGGGAGTGGGAGAGGGAGAAGCAGGCTTCCTGCCGAGCAGGGAGCCCGATGTGGGACTCGATCCCAGGACCCTGGGATCATGACCTGAGCCGAAGGCAGACGCTTAACGACTGAGCCACCCAGGCGCCCCTTTTTTTTTTTTTAATCCCTTTTTTTTTTTTTTTTTTTTTTTTTTGAGGGTGTGTATTAATGGCTGCAACTTACTCTGAAATGCATCCCCAAAATTACAGATGGACGGATGTAGAGAGGAAGGGCTGGATGGAGAGAAACATGATAAAACCGTGCACAGTAAAATACCAATGCGTGTAATTTAAAAAAAATTTTTAAATTAAAATAAAATAAATTTTAAGAACAAAAAATAAAAGTAAGTATTAATTTAAAAATAAATAAATAAAAATAAATTTAAAAAATGTTAATGCATGCAGACTCTGAGTGGCCAGTATGTGAGCACTCCCTCTAAAATTCCTTCAATTTTTCTGCATTGTTTGAAAACTTTTTATAAGAAAATGTTAGAAAAGTAGATGCCTATAAAATAATTTTAATGACAAGAAAATATAGTGATGTTATAATATTAAGCAGGAAAAGCAAAGTATATTATATATGACATCTATATTATATAATTATATAAATTATATATATTATATAAAGGCTCTCTGCCACCATGATGGGATGGAGGTAAGGCATTTTAGAAAAGACTCCCTTTTGAAAAAAAGACAAAAAAAAATCTCTGCTGAAATATCGTCATTGGAGATTTGTTCGTCTGCACCTTGAAGGCTTCTGGACTTCCAGAATCCTCTTTTACATTTAGGGTGTTTTTAAAGAAAATACCCCTCAAGTTATTATCAACATGCATCTAAGAGGGAGAGAAATTGGCAACCAGCTGAGAGTAAAATAGAATTAAGTAACAGGAGATGAAAAGAGACCACTGAGGACATGGGAGGAAATGGGGTCAGGTGAGGACAGAGCCCTTTTCAGAACATGATCTCCCACTGGCGGCACCAGACATTATGCCATATGAAGAGGGAAACTGAGGCACAAAGGTGTGAAGAGACCGCCCTCGGGTAACAGAATGCTCCACAAATGTAAAAGTCAGGGCCAGTAGCTTCACCATCTCCGCCACAGGTTCAGCTTTACCCAGTGCCCCTGCGCCAGGGAATAGAAAGTCAGAAACCAGCAGCAGGTGTGCTCAGGTGAGATGGAAGAACGCCCCAGGAACTGCAGGTGCGGGCTTCCTCACGGCCATTCATTTCATCCCTCTGCCTCCAGGTGGGCACACAGCTCTCCAGGGAAGGCATTCCTGCCTCCAGGTGTGGGGGAAGGAAAGACCAAAGCAGGGCTTAGTGCATCTGTGTCCCTGCACCACCATCCTAAGGCAAATCACGTTCACCGGTCACCTTCCTGATATAGAAACCCAAGGGGGCGGTAGGGGGCGGGGGGGGCGGGGGGGGTCGTGGGAGGGTGGGGCAAGGACAACCATTCAGTGAGATGACCAGGGCCCCTCCACGTGACCCACGGAAGACACTCCGACGACAAGCTGGCCTGGAGGCTGCAATTCCTGAAAATGCTCGTCGAACAGCTTCTTGACTTGGACAGTCACCCAAGCGTAGAATTACTCAGAATATCTTTGCCCATTAAACTGCCCTTTTTTTTCTCTCTACAAAATCTGGCTGTTCTTCCCAAAATATTTTGACTGGAAATTTTTGAAATGTCTTGAATATATTTATGTGCAGTTCTTTGAAACAAGGGGGATTTGCCCTATTCCACACTGCAATGTGCAGAGAAGGTCCAGAGCCCAAGAACCAGAAGCCATAAAGCTAGAATTACAGGAATGCCATCCGGAGGCCAGAGATACAAAGCAAGAGTGTCCTCCCCTCTGACCAACGGAAGTGGCCTCCCGAGACAGGGCCCAGCCCAAGAAAAGAAAACGCTGAGGAGAAGAGGTGAAATGAACTGCATCTTAGGACAACAAAGAGCCTACCAGGTGAAAGTTGAGAGTTATTCCATTGACAAATGCTTCCTGAGAATCTCCTGAGTACGGAGGTGCAAGCAGAGACCAACCGAAGGTGTGTGTAGACGCAGCCACGCTGGGTGGTAAAGCCCATGACCACAGGGGGGCTGGAGAGCTCAGGTAGGCAGCAGAAGGTCAACTTGAGCTGCCATTCCTGGCCAGGACAGAGCCCCTTTGCAGTGCAGTTCACAAGCCTCCCTTCCCAGGTTTTCGGACCTCACGGTGACTATATGGTAGTTCCTGGAAAAGGGGGAATTCGGGACATTGATGACACAAGAAGCTGGGGGGGTGGGGGAGCAGCAAATACAGAGTGCCTGGGACTTCCATGTTGCTCACCTGAGGTTATCACCCCCTTGAGAGACTTTCTGCCCTATAACCACTCCAAGACACTCAGCAAATAACACTTTTGGTTCTCCCCAAGAATCCTGCCATTTTACCAGCTGCATGGAAGCTCTTATAAAACATGTCCCCAAATGTCTTGATTATGGAACTATGACAGATCGGCCCCTCTTCTCCAAGAGCAGGGAAGGGGCCAGCTTTGCAAGAGGTGGTTCCACTCAGCCCTGCCTCTGCACCACCTGAGACATGAGCTGTGATTCTCCAGAGTCCAGGAAAGAGGTATTTGGACTTCTTGGAACGGGGCAGGTTCCCTGGCTTCTTGAACTTAATGAGGAGTGAGACACTTAGCTTTGATCTCTGCCCCAAGCCATGGACGATCAAAATACTCTGGATTTGTACTTACATAGGTAGCTCCATTTTTAGGCAAAATTGCACAGAGCAACTAAACCAGTGTTGGCACCCCCCAGGTGTAGCATCCCTCAGCTGCCCACACCCAGCCTCATAACTCTGTGCCTTGGCTCGTCAGCCCCAAAGCAGGACATTAAAGACTTATTGAGCTACATCTTTAATAATATTTTTAAAAATGTTTAAGAACCACCATAAAAATCCATTGGATGGCATTTTTTTCCACTTTGGCAAAACTAGAGTCATAGTCTATGTTATTACAAACTCAACCACAAGAGAAGAAAGTCAGCCAGTCACAATTTAGAAAATCACATTCCAATAGCACTAGAAGGGTATATTAGCTGAGCAGAGATGTGTCCAGTCACATCTGTCTTTTTCCACAGACTCTGCTCCCCCAGGCCACTATTGAGCAACCTGTCCCCTTTCCAAGCAGCCTCTGTATGCTGAATCACCTGAAGTGATTCTCTGTTTTCTCAAACCTACAGAGAGAGAGGACTTGGACTTGATATAATTTGAGAAGCCCCAGAGATAGATCCCCGGACCTTCCACCCCTCTACCAATTTAGAGATTCACTGGGGGGAGTGTTAACTCTAAAAGGTCCTTTATAAATGCAAGCTGCTCCTGGAAGGGATAATGCATTAAACCACACAGCCATTCACACTTTAGTATGAAGTAGGCTGATAAGAGCTCCCATTTATTAAGCATCTACTCTGGGCCTCACATTGAAGCAAGCACTTTAGACAGTCACTGAATCAGACTTTGAAGGAATTAAACATTATAAAATTTTGATGAGGGGAACGTCTGGACATGTCTGTTAGCAAGGGGTGAGGATGGGGATGGAGGGTTTACGAACAAGACTGACACCACAAAGAGAGATGGAAGGCCAAGGGGGGCAGTAATGAACTCTTATGAGGAACTCAAGATAGTCTTCCCAGAGGTGACATTTCAGTGGAATTTTGAAGGACATGGAGTAGTTCAACAGGCAGCCAAGGCAAAGAATGGAATTCTTGGCAGAAGAAATGGCACGGGAAAGATCCAAGTGTATAAAATGATACCATGTATATATCAGTCTAAGTGCCAGCAGGAATACTCAAATGAAGAGAATTCAGGAAAGGTTTAGTAAACAGACGACTGACAAAGGTATGGAAAGATGTAGGGAAACCACAAGAGATAGTGCAGGACTCGAGGGGCCGTACCACCCCTGGACTCAAAAGAATGAAGGCAGGCAGCAGTTACCTGAAGACAGAAAGAGAAAATTATATACAGCAGGCCACCTTAAGACAATCTGAGACTTCTAAGGCACACAGCCAGCCTGAGATGACCCCACAGAATGGGAGCCAAGGAAATACATACCTCCACCTCTCTCTCCCTTCCCCCTCAGATTCTCCTATGGGGCTCCCCAGCCAGCAAGCCCAATGGGAAGCCAGAGGGCAGGGCAGGGGAGCCTAGATGATGAACCCCAAGTACCAATCCCTGGGGCTTAGAGCTGGGCAGAGCAGAGTGGAGGGTGGCTCTGGAGTGGGGGCAACTGGAAAGTACCCAACAGAGTGTGTGAAATGTGGCTGGAGCACAGAGTATGGGTCAGGGTGAGAGGTGACGGAGGGACACGGAGCAGGGATGTGACCACAAAGAGCCCGTCTGTCAGGCTAAGGGTGAGTGGAAACCATTGACCCGAAGTGGTTATAGGGACGCTAGCCACTGTTGGCCTTTGCTGAGGACCCTGGGAACAGGCGTCCATCGAACGATGCCTGGCAGCCAGTGACTTCTAAGCTAAGCCAACACCTTCCCAAGCCTCCCAAGCTGTGCTCTGGAAGCCCATCCCAGCCGCTGTTGTCTCCTGGAGCTCCCACTGCTGCAGATGAGAGCCTGGGAACGCAGAGAGGTGGTATCTGCCAGGGCTCCCGAAGCAAGCACAACCTAGAACATCTTGAACCAATTAAAACCAGTCTATGTCTTTTATTTATATTCCAGTCCACCTTTTTCCCCTTCCTCACGTGGAAAGAAAGCCCTGTGATGAGGAGCTCTGCAGGAACAGGTTTCCCAGAAAAACGAAAAATGTCTGTCTGCCTACCCCAAGGGACAGCTCCAGGCAGCCAGCCGGGAAGCCAAGTCAGTCCTGCCCTGTAAGGCCTCAGAAGAAAGACGAGCACCAGCCCCCTCTCATCTGGGAAACATTAAAAGCAATCTCTGAAGTGATTCATTAAAAGTCCTTCGGTGGCAGAAGACCATCACCCAGATGTGAAAATAAACACAGAGGGAAATTCCAGCATCAGAACCGTTTCAAGTCTTTAAACAAATGCATGGCTATTTCAGGGAAAGGAAGAGTCTTTTGACTGTCTTTCCAAGCCCACAGAATCCAAGTCAGCCTCTCTCCATCCAGCAGGCCAGGCAAATTCCCACGATGCCAGACTCTGAAAACTGAAAGCACTCACTTGACTCTCTGGGGCCCTTCCCACTTGAACTTCTCAGCAGCTTCCCAGCCAAGGCCAGTCACCCACACTTACCAAGCTTCTGGTGGTGCAGCCTTCAGCTCAGCCTTCGTAAAGCATCAGAAATTAAAGTAGAAGCAACTGCTCGATTCTGCTCTGGGGAAAATAAAAAACAACATAGAAAATAAATGGAACATGAATCAATATTAAGCAAAACAGCGTATACACTGACAAAAACAGAGTAAAAACGGAAGAAAATGCAAGCATATTTGGGCACAGGTCACATATTATTGTGTCCAGTGTCTGGCAGAGTGGATGGTGCATGGTAGGCATTTGATAAACATGGGAGGAAGGAAGGAAGGAAGGAAGGAAGGAAGGAGAAGGGGAAGGAGGGAGATTCTCCACCCATGAGAACCTTGTCCAGGAATCCAGGAGTTACTGAACTACCTGCTTTACTTGGAGAAACCCAACAGAATCCCACCTTACCCCACTTCCTACCCATTAACTAGTAAGGATCAGAAAGAGGTAAGTTCCTTGAAGTGAAATTCAAATCCTTGCCATCAGAGAATATTAAACTGCACCCACACACCTGGGATTTCTTTTGTTGTTATTATTGTGGTAAGATACACATAACACAAAATTGCCATCGCAACTATATTTCATCGTACAGGTCAGTGGCGTTAAGCACACTGTTGTGCCACCATCATCACCATTTGTCTCTGTAACTCTTTTCATCTTGAAAAACTGAAACTCTATACCCATTAGCCAACAGCTCCCCATTTCCTCCCCATCAGGCCCTGGCAACCATCATCCTTCTTTCCGTCTCTGGGAATTTGACTACTCTAAGCCCTTCATGTGAGTAGAAGCAGACAGTATTTGTCCTTTTGTGTCTGTCTTATGTCACTCAGCATCATGTCCTCCGGATCCGCCCATGCTGTAGCATGTGTCAGAATGTCCTTTCTTGTTAAGGATGACTAACCATCCACTGTACGTAGGTACCACATTTTCCTTATCCATTCATCCATCGATGGACACTCGTGTTGCTTCCACCTTTTGGCTCTTGTGAAAAATGCTGCTATGAACATGGGTTTACAAATATCTCTTGGAGTCCTTGCTTTTGATTCTTTTGGGTATATACACTGGGATTTCTTTTGAGCAGTGTAATTTCCCCTGAAAGGTGGAGGTGGGTAGAGGAAAACCCAGCATTCTTTGAGATGGAGCAAATGAGAGCTGTCAAATGACTGGAAAACATAGCAATTATGAACTTACGCACATTTAGACTCCTAACAGGACACTGGGTGCACAGAGAGTTTTGAACCTTGGGGAACCCCCTCTTCATCACAACCAATGCTCATTCCCAGTCTAAAGGACAGGGTTTGGAAGCCTAAGAGACCTGGGTTCAAATCTCAGGAGGAACCCTTATTAGGAAAGACTATTGAGAAAATATACAAGGTGCTAGCATATTGTAAGCACTCAATAAACACTGTGTTTCCTCCATTCTAAGATCCCACCCCCCTTTTCTCAATTTCACATTTCTACGATCACATTTCTGAATTCAGGGTGTACATCACCAGACACCAGCTTTATCATTACCTGTGAATTGAATGAACTCAGCCAAACTGCTCTGGAGAGATCACAGAATTTTCCCAAGAAGAGGGTGGGGTAAACAACCCCAACTTGAGAATGCCTAGCACTCAGAGCTGGCCCATTCGCCTGCCAAAGGTCCCCATTCACCTCAGATGAAAGAAGGACTTCCAAAGAGTAAGTCCTTAGCTCAGCGCTCTATAGCAGAACTGTTCATAATGTGGCTGAGGAACAGACCCAACCGTGGAGCATAAGGGCTGAGGGCAAACGTTCTGGAATCAGCTTTCCTGGGTGTGGCCTCAAGAAAGTCAGTTCACTTCTCCAAGCCTCAGCTTCCTCACCTGTAAGAGAGAAGCGGTACTACTACTACCTCCTGGGGGGGGCTGTGAGGAGAAGAGAGGATAGTGTTGTGCCGCGCTGGGCACGAAGCCCACCCCCAGTCAGCTGCGGGACCAGCTGAGGGGGGCCAGGTACCCTCTCCCCTCCGTCCTCAGCCATGTCTGCAGGAAAGCTTGCATCATGCTCTGCCCCTTCTCCAAACTCTACCGTCAGCACCCTCCACATTTTCTTTCATCGCCTTCACAGCTTTGCATAAAGTTTAGGAGGAATACAAAGAAGCTCATTCCCCCACTTATCCACCTAATCCATCAAGCCACACACCCATCCAACATTTATTGAAGGCCTACCCTCTGCCAAGCCTGACGTAGCCACTGGGAACCAAGAGATGAATGGAACAGGCCTCTTCTCCACAGGAAGTCCCAGTGGCGTTGGGAAGGCACAGAAGCAATGGGCAGAATGACAGACACTTACTTAGGGCGATGTGTTAGGCATGGCTTCAGGCCCCCTGGCACGATCGGTTCCATTCTCCTCACACCCCACAAAACAGTACTGCTCTGATCCTGTTTTACAGATATGGAAACCGCATAGGGACCATAACGTGCCCCAGATCGCAAAGCTGTTAAGTTTAGCCTCTCAACTGTCGGAACCTAACCCTAATGGGAGTCCTGGGCAGAGGTAGGGGGTCAGGCTCAAGGGCATAAAAGAGGGTGTCCAACAGTTCCCCAGAATCAGTGGGCCACCAACTGCTGTGGAGCTTCCACACCTGGAAGGCTGACACATGCGGAACGTATAGATCATACTCCTGGGCGCGGTCCCTCACAGTCACCAAGTCAGCTCACTGAACCTTCAAGAGAGCCCTGTGAAGGGGATCTAAGCCGTCCCCACTTTGCAAAGGAGTAATGTGAGGCTCAGTAGGAAGTGTTGTAGCCAACTCAAAGCCAAGGATGCCCAGCACACCCGCCTGTCAAAGGCCCCTACTCAGCTCAGATGAAAGAATTACTTCCAAAGGGAACCTATTTCTCCCAATCCTACATGCTTGCCAAAAGCAAGGGAGCTGGACTTGCATTCAGTCTCTTTGTCTCCCTCCAGTGAAAAACCCACATAGCAGGGTCCCTTCCTTTATTCTCTGCCCTGGTGTCCCCTCCTCAACGTAGCCACACTGACCGCCCTATCTAAAACCGCACGCCATGGCTTACCACTGGCCTTCCCCACTCCATTTCTCTTCAGGACACTTAATGGTTATCTGGTATCATGATAGATATATTTGTTTAGTATCTGTTTCTCCCCAACTAGACCGTAAGCTCCGTGAGGACAGGAAACTTGTCCATTTTGCTTGTCACCGTACCCTGACAACTAGAACAGTTTCTGGTGCATTATAAGTGGTCAGTGTGGTTTAGGTCAATGAATGAATGAACAAAGGAATGGAAGTGGGTTCAGGAATTACCTTGTCTAAGAAGCGAGAAACAAGGACCTAGAACTCACCTGGGACACCTCCCCCGCCCCCCTCCCCAGGTATAAAGTCCCCCTAGGCTTAGCCTCAGGCTAATAGGAACATTTGACCTCTTGCCTTCTCCTTCCCAGCGCTCTTCCCTATCAAGGACACTGTCCTAGGTGTCACGCCCAGAAGGAGCCCCTCAGTTCAGGGACCTGCTTGGATAGTACCCCGCAGCCTCATTCCAGATCTTTCTTACTCACCCCTTGCCTCACACACTTACGCTGCCCTCCTTCCACCCCAAAATCATACCAAGCCCAGTTTATTTCCTCAGGTACCTTGTCATCCTGCCAACTCACACATGCTAAGGTACTGAGGAATAAGAACAGGTCACAGATGGGACTTTTAAAGGGCGCCTTCTAGTGACAAAATAGTAACAGACTAGAATGGCTAATTGCAGGAGTTCCAGGCCTCCAGGAAACTGATGATGCCTCACCAGACACAGTATCACCTGCGGATGCTAGTCATTCATTCATGCCTTCGTGTGGCACTTGAGCTTTTACTGAGCACCTTCTGCCTGCCAGGAAGTGTCCTGTGTGCTGACAACATGAGAGTGAGCAAGACAGCCAAGGTCCCTGCTCTCAGAAAGCCCACTGTCTAGTTGAGAAGACAGAGCAACCAGCAAAGACCTTGCCAAGGAGCTTTAACTCTCCGTCTTAGTACTACAGTAGAGGGTGTAAACCTACGAGGGGACCAGAGGCAGCTACCCAAAGGATGGGAGGTCAAGGGACCCGCTGGAGAAACTGTAGTCTCCACTGGCTGCTGGCAGCTGGCCAGGAGTTCACCAGGGAACCGAGGGGATGTGGGCATTCCAGTATCTGCAATGGTGCGGAGGTCTGAGAGGGTGCAAGCAAGGCTGGCCCTGGGCCCACCTTCTGAGTGGCTGATGCTCAACACAGCCAAGGCATGTGGGCCAGGCAGTGGGAAAAAGCAACAGGCCAGGGTGTCCTTGGAACTGAGCAGACACCAGCAGTTCTTCCCCCACTTTGGAATGTTAGAAATCAAGTCTGTGTTCCTGGGGTTCTCCATTGTCTATGCAATTGTCCAAGTTCACCATCGTAACAACACAAGAAGCAAATCAGCTGTCTCTGCACACAGTCTGCAGTGCCTCCTTGACGCTGGCATGTCCAGGGAGCTGTTTCAATATTCTGCTGTTCCTTCCTCTGCCTGTCAAGGGAAAGCAAGCCCTCAGCATTAACCGCAACAATTACAGGTGACCTGAGAGTTTTCTTTGACCTGCCAACTAAGGTAAGTGCCTTTTTGCAGATACCCAAGACTTTACTTTTAATTCTCTTGAACCCAACTTTCCTTCCCGGGCACTACCTCCAACATGCACAGTTGCCCAGTGGAAAGAATCATAGCACTTTCCCTTTCTTTCTCTGATACAAGCTTCCAGCAACCGTCAAAAAAGGAGGCAAGTAACATCCGTGGTGGAGACAAGCCTATGAAATTAGTTCAAACATACAGCAAGGCACTGTACTCACTACAGACAGACACATGCTGTTCCATGGACAAGGGCCCAATTGTGACTCACCAAGCATAATGGGACATTGTTGAAAGTGTTGGGAACATGAGAATTCCCTCACTGCCCAATTTGGGTAATGCTGGAGCTACGTTTGCCTCCAGAAATGAAGTCAGACAGACTCAACCCCAACTTCCAATTGCCAGGCCTAAAGACCATGAGGCCACCATGTTTTTATGCTGACTTTTGTTAATGGGAGTCACTTCCCAAGTTGTGTTTAAGGGTCAACTTCTCATCTGCATGTGCAAGAGAGATGACTGCTTTGACAAAGGACATGCCCCAAACTCTGACTGGAGCGCCCTAGATCACATGAGAGGCGGTTTTAAAGACCCTCACACCGGGGCTCTGCACTATCAAATAGATTGGTGGGAAGAATAAAAAGATGCCCATGATTCGGTGTGAGGAAGGGATATGGCAGGCATGTGTAGCAACTATCTGTCTAGAACACATAAAAGCTCTCACTTCTTGGGTATCTATGATAGGCCAGGCAATGTTCAGTGCTTTACATGCATGACTTCATTTCCTTTCCACATCTATAAAATATAGGCAGGTCACATAAACCTCATCTTACAGAAGGAAGCTAGCATCTGAGAGGTGACTATGTCACAAAGCTAGTGATGTGCACACCTAATTTGAACCCAGGTCGGAGGGACCCCTGAGGTTGTGCTCTCTCTTAGCCAACACACTATGCCACATGACACGACTGTGGGGCAGGAAATGGGGTGGCTGAGTGTTATTTATTGCATGGAGAGTGGTATCACCTTAGCCCTGGATAAGGGCAGCACGAGAATCCAGATGCACAATCCCAGGCCCTGAGCTCCTCTCTCCCATGATCCTTTTTGCCTGTCTCTAGCAAAGCTCTTGTCACATAACTCAGCACTGAGATGGTTTGTTGGAACACTGTCTCCCCCACCATATCCTGAGTCTACCAGAACAGGCCCTCCATTGTACTCTTTGCATCTGCCACAACACCTGGAGCTGTGCTTGCACTCCAAACATTTTCATGGGACCACATGAATCAGAGGGATAGATGGCTGCCAAGATGCATAAATAACTCAGACGATCTGGTTCAAGTCCAAGCTCAGCCACTGGCTAGTTGTGTGGCCTTGAGCAAGTAACTTCATACCACCGGGCCTCAGTTTCCTCACCTGCACCATGAAGAGGTTCACTCACAGCTGTATCAGCCAAATGTGAGGCAGAGTCCACAGGTGGAATGCAAATGAACACTCTTCAATTTTATTTCATTCAAACTGATACAGATTTATTTTTCTGCTTATAAAAATGTAACTAGCTCATCAAGCCCTTAAAGTTTTCCTTTAAAATGAGATTGAGTTTTTTAAAAAGTTAATTTTAAGAATCTGTTTAAGGGGAGGCGGGGGGGGGGGAATGGGTGAAATAGTTGAAGGGGATTAAAAGCACACTTACGATGAGCACTGAGTCATGTACAGAATTGTTGAATCACTATATTCAACACCTAAAACTAATATAACATTGTATGTTAGCTAGACTGGAATTAAAATTTTTAAAAAAGAAATTCACTCTTTCCAAAACTGCAAAAAAAAAAAAAAAAAAGAATCTATTTGATCATGTCTATTAGTACTTAAATATTACAAATAACTGTGAAAGTGACACATGGGAGAGTGAGGTTCGGATATCAGGTTAGCTGATCTTTAACATTGATACCTCCAAGGGGAGGACCAGGAAAGGAGCTACAAAGCACGAAGAAGTGGAGTAAAGATAAATGAGATGTTCAAAATGACCTTTGGCCTCCACATGCAGCATTCAGCACCTACTGGATGCCAACTATGTGCCTGGTACTGGCTACACATCCTGGGAGACACTCATCAGGTGTGAACACAGCCACAAAATGATGGATGGGGCCAGGGAGTGGGGCAGGAAAACGAGAAGTTGGCTGTGTCTTTTTAAAAAGCCTTCAGTGCTATCTGCAGAAGCGAGCGCAGGCAGAACTTCCTTGTTTTTCTTTGAAGAAAACATAGACACAGACGCTTCCTAGAAGACAGAGGGTCTTCCTGTGGATGCCTCGGCTGAGTGAGACAAGAAGAGGCTTGGGCAAATGACCTCTAATTTCCCATTGAATTCTGACTTGGCTTGGTGTTGTCACTAACTTGAGTACTGGGGAGGGTCTGCGTGGGGCGGCGGTCACTGAGAAGGGCTGAGGGCAGAGATGCAGCAACACGGGTCCATCAGCTTCCATTTCCCAGAAAGGGGCTGAGTAGAGGGCGGTGGGATGGATCAAGGCAAATCCCACCCCGCCATAAGAAAAACAGCTCTCCTGAACCCTGGTCTATGCACAGACGGAAGCCAGAAGCATCCCCGTTGTGCATGAAAGAACCAGACATATGTTTCCAATGTTTGCCAGGAAAACTACTCAAATGAATACAGCTTCCCAGGAAAAGCAAACCAAAATCAAATTAAGATGGAGGAATGGCATCCCCACATTTCCTTTATGCCCACTGTATAATTTTCTTCTAGCTGAACATCCACTAAGATTTTCCCCCTTTCTTTCAGATGTGGAGGCTAGAATGTGTCTTCTTGGGGACTGCTACCTGGGGACATTGCATGAAGACATATAAAACAAAGCAGCAGTTCGAGGAGATTTTCCAGCAGAGCAAGAGTAATGAATACCATTTGTTAAGCAAGTTCTATGTATGTGCCAGGCACTGGGCTAGGCACTGTCTGTTCATGATCTCACCAAGTCCTGCTTGGGGCTTCCTTAGGTAGGTGTTACAGCTTCCATTTTACAAGTGAAGAAACTGAGGTTAGGGTGAGGGCAGGACATGTGACTTGCCAGAAATCCGATAACTAATAAGTAGCAGAGCTAGGATTCAAGCCCAATTCTCACAGTGGGTCTGATTCTCACACCCACACTTCTCCCTGACCTCATCACATCCCCCATCCCAGATGGTACACGGCCTACCATGTACCCCAACCCGGCTTCTGGAGGGTCCTCTCAGTCTGTATCCCTGGATGCCGAGCCACTCCCTTCTCTCAGCCCTTCTCCTCAGGCTGGTGTGTGCTCCTTCCTCACTCCTCCTCCAGGTGAATTTGTCTCTGTCATTCTAGAACCAGGCTATACTCTTCTTTCTCTAAGAAGTCTTCCCAGCCTTCATCCACATGACTGTCTATTTCTGACTTCCCATGACCTGAAAGGTGTTCAATTTGTCCCTTGAAGATCAGAAGAGGTGATGGGTTTCAATGCTGTTCCTACCCAAGTTCAAGAGCACAGCTACCATCTCTCTAGGTGCCGAGACCCCCTGCCCTCTATTTCCAGGGGCTACAGGTATGATGGACCTTGAAAGAATGGGGGTGTCCACACAGGGCTGTTTAGATGGGACTTGGCAAAGTCTCCAGGCTCAGGTGAGTGTTGTTCTGATGGATGATCCACAGGTGTCCCAAAGGCCATAGGTTCAAGTGACTAGACAAAGAGCTTTTGGGACTCCCCTGTGGGCATCAGATCAGCTCCCAGGCTGCCCCTGACAGTCTCTCACTGCTGACCTTCCCCTCTCTGCCTGGACCTCAGTCAGGTCCCCCATCTTATACTATGCCCCATACCCACTCTTTGCCAGTCATCCCTCCATCCCGGGAACACCTTTGTGGTCTGGGGTGGGGAGAGGCCCGTGAGGCTGTTCCTTATTCCTCATTCTAATTGTAAGGTTAAAGAAGTAATAAATCCACCTGAGCTTGAATCACACTGCATTCTAGCTGTGTAACTCGGTCAAGTTTCTTAACCTCTCTGTGTTGAAGTCCCTTCATCCAGAATGCAGCTATTGTGTGAGGAGGACAAGAGTTCACACACACACACACACACACACACACACACACACACACACACACATACACAGCTCCCAGAACAGGGTTTGGCACATGGTAAGCGCTCCATAAATGTTTGCTGTGGTCATTACTTCTTGTGCTTTTTATTCCCACAATTAAAACCGGCTTCTCTTTATGTGTGGCAGCCTCTGTCTGACCCAAGGAGAAGTCACAGAGGGAGAAGTAGGAAGAAAGTAACACAGAGGTGGCCTCTGAATGTTGCCATCTCTGGACAGCTGGCATCCAACTGGACATCCAAGCAGCACCCCAGGCTGCATGGAGTCTGGAGCAGGAACCAGGAGAAGCCCAGGGGCTTGGCCCAGGACTCCCCAACTCTCACAGCCATGGAACCTGCTCAGCCGAGTTCAGCAAGATCTCCACATCACACAGGGCCCTGGATGATGTCTGAGACACAGGTCGTGACCACCGTGAACATCATTTCCTCATGTGTAAAATCAGGATTCTGGTAATAGCAACCTCCAGGAGGAGCTGTGAAAATGAGCTGGATGAATATACATGGAAGATCTTTGAAGAGTGCCTACATACGATCCTGCCCAATGCTAGAGCTTATCATTATCTTGCTAATTCTTATTTTCTTCTTTGTGCCTTTCTGCATTTTCCACTTTCTATGATGGATATGTGCTAATTTTACAACTAGGGAAATAGGGAGAAACAGCATGTTTTAAAGAAAAAAACGATTAAAGATAGACTACCAGTGCTGCGGATATGAAGAAGGGCAAGGATATACCCAGTTGAGGATAACTCAGGGAGAACCTCATGGAGGCAAGAGCATTTGAGATGGGCTTTCAAACACAGAGTCTTATTAAGTGGCAAGAGGATTCCTTGCTGCACCATTGTGAGTCAAGGAACAGAGAAATTACCACTCATGAAAAAGATGTGAGGAGAGAAAACCCATCAATGCCAGCAGGAGAGGCAGGAAGAAGGTCTTAAGAGGGGCATAACTTCCAGAATGCCTACTATTCTGGCCAAAAAGGAGGCCAGAGATAGAAAGTGAGTATAGAGAGACCTCTCTGTGTTACTGATGTAGGCTTACAATTGGTGCTGGAAAACACAAACTGATCATTTACAAGGTTCCCCCTAAAACCATGGGGGAAATGGTGGTCAAGTAAGACAGGCCAATATACACAAGGGTAGTGAGAGGGGGAGAGGGAGACAGGAAAAGGAAGCCCATCGAGGTTTATCCTCACACTCAAAGAAGCAACAGAACTAAATTCACCCCTTCCTGAGACCATGTAGAGAACCCTAGTCTCCTCAGTATCAGCCCCAAGGCCCATCACTAAATGAGGGTCAATAATCCTCTGGGTAATGCACCACCTCCTGGGGCCCTAGAGCCCACTGCTCCCTGCTCTGCCAAGGGAGCCTTTATGGGACAGAGAACAAAGCATGGGTCTTGCCTTTACAAAAGCATCAAAACCTGGAGAAATGAAAAACCAAGCCAGCTGTTATAGGCAAGGAACTTAGAACAAACACATTTCTACTTTTTCTCATCTTTTTAAAAGTGCTTCTCCAATCTTGTATGAGCAAATCAGTAGACAGTGGCATTTCAGAATGGGAAATCCCACTTCTGCCACCCCAAAGCAGTGTAACTCCAGGCTAGGTGCCTCCTTCCCTGGAGCATGATTTCCTTTGTCCATCCAATGGAGGAATGACACAGACCCTATAAGGTGGTTGGGAGCTTTAGAGAAAGTGAATGCATGGTCAAAGTCAGCCCTCGATAAGGACCAGCAATCTATGCTTTCAAAAAGTCAGAGAGAAAGACAAGCGTGCACAAAAATGCACACAGAGTAGCTCCTCTGAGCTGGAGAGCAAAAGCTAGAACTGGGGTATTATGCTGAAGTCCTTAATTCCTCTAGATCTCTGCTAGCAAGTGCCCTGGCCAGGGATGGGCTTTCAAGTTGCAAATAGTCTCGTTTTCCTAAGCTGTATAACAGGAACTGGAGGTTCAGTGTGGAGCTGGGCACACAGAGCATTGGGGCTGATGGGCCACACACTGGGCCCAGCCCCTTGGGCAAACCTTAAGCAGTTTGTGTGTTCTCCCTCTGGTACTGGGCAAGAAGAAAAGACCTCAGACATCCATCTGCAGCTCTGGACTAAGAAAGGCGTGCAACGTGCCTGCTTCAGGGCAGCTAGCAAGAGATCCGGGGGACTCTGAGCTCAAAAAACTAATTCTACAGGAAGCAGAGATAATTTAAGAAAATGATGCCTATTATCCCAGACATTTGAGAACATGCCTGATTCTTCCTGCCCTGTGCCCATCTTCCAACTCAGAAAATAAGCACAAGAGCTTGACAACTGAGGAATAGCCATTCTATCTGGGAACTAAAAGGCTGCTTCTATGAATTCAAATAAGGATCTCTACTGTCTAGCCTGAGTCCTTCTGGACTCAGTAATGACCCAGAACACACTGCTTGCAATATGGCCTTCTTTCACCCATCCTCCTGGGCAAGGCAGCCAGGAGCCAAGTTCTCCCTCGCTTCACCACGTAAAAGGCTGCCAAAGTAGCACCAGTATATTCTATGGTCTCTGCTTAATTCCATCTTCATTCAGCAAAATCCCCTGATACTGTTAATTTGCTTTGAGACCCAGCGGAGGAGAGTAAATGAGCCACTTATACAAAACAAAGTTAAGGTGGCATTAGGTGAGAATGACCAAGGCCACTGCTGCTCATCATCCTGGGCTTGTCACGCCCCAGGAGAGTAATCCAAAGTGGGGGACACTGAAGACACTGGCCTCTCAGGAAATACAAGTTTAGGATAAATACAAGAAAGCATGGCTTCTCATAGCAAGTGGGTGGTACACCCTGGAAACAGTCAATGCTTTTTAAAAAATGTTCAAATAAATTCATAGATGACAGATCCAGAAGGGATTGTGAAAGGAACCTAGAACAGGCAATGTGTTTATAAATTAACACAATGACTAAAATGGACTGGCTTCCCTCTTCCCCACAAAAACAATATTGCTGTGGCAAGGTTACAAAGCGTTCCTAACTCTGGACTTCACAATAATTAAATCATAAGTATGACTCAATATGTCAGGAAAGCAAAGATACCACAACCATAAACCTTTACAATAGTTTGCCATGCTAAGAATTTATACGGCATGCCCGATATGATGGACACTGCTGCATCAGTCGCATTAATTATATGAAAAGTCCCATTTTACTCTAAACCATACAAAAAACTAAAAAAATACAATGCAACTGCACCACCAACTTGACCTACAGCCGATGTGTTAGCTATAATACACATCACATGAGCACCACTTAGACTCAACTTCTTAATATGTGGGAGTTGTGGGGAAAATGATTTTTAAAATTCTGGTCTCTTTTGGGGGCGCCTGGGTGGCTCAGTCATTAAGCGTCTGCCTTCGGCTCAGGTCATGGTCCCAGGGTCCTGGGATCGAGTCCCGCATCGGGCTCCCTGCTCGGTGGGAAGCCTGCTTCTCCCTCTCCCACTCCCCCTGTTTGTGTTCCCTCTCTCGCTGTGTCTCTCTCTGTCAAATAAATAAATAAAATCTTTTAAAAATATTAATAATAATAAAAATAAAATAAAATTCTGGTCTCTTTTGAAGATGATGCAGGAAAAACTACGTGGGTGCCCTCAGTTGTCCTTGAGACGTTGTCCTGCAGCAGGGAGGGGCATTCAGCATCAGCCCCCTGCCTCAGAGTCCCACTCCCACTCTTAAGTGGGAGTCCCCACCCTGACACTGGTGAGCATACCAGTAGCCATGTCTCTCCTCCCTCTTAGAAATCTCTTGAATAATATTCCATTGTATACAGGATGAATACCCACCAGTTGCATCTACATGGATGGAACTGGAGGGGATTATGCCAAGTGAAATAAGTCAAGCAGAGAAAGACAATTATAATATGGTTTCACTCGTATGTGGAATATAAGCAATAGCACGGAGGACCATAGGGGAAGGGAGGGAAATCTGAAGGGGGAGAAATCAGAGAGTGAGACTATCGACCCCCAGAAACAAACTGAGGGTTTCAGAGGGAAGAGAGGGGTAACAGGGTGATGAGTATTAAGGAGGGCACATGTTGTGATGAGTGCTGGGTGTTATACGTAACTAATGAATCACTGAACACTACATCAAAAACTAATGATATATTATACAGTGGCTAACGGAATATAATTTAAAAAAGAAAGAAAGAAATCTCTTGAAGATTCCCCAGCCTTAGCTTGGATGCTTCAAATGCTAGAGCACTCACCACAAGACAGCTCCTTCCATTGAGTCAGATACCTAGCTCCCCATAGTTCTAATCTGCTTTCCTGGGAACAAAGACATCGAGCTTATCTTCCTTTTGTAACCCAGGATATGCCAGTTAAAATGCTGTAGCATCAAGAAAACACGCAGCTCAGTGAGGATAAAACAATAAGGAGATTTATAGACTTGCCTGAGAGGCAGCCCCTGAGTCGGCGTGGGCTTGTGTGGGGGAGGGGGATTGATCTAGTGGCTCTGCCATCATCCAGGGCTGGATGACTTTGTGGTTACAGGGTGGCTGCCAACAGCCAGCAAAGCTACCTGCTTTCTTGCTTACTGTTGAGGGGAGGGGTAGACAGAGAGCTGGCCCTTTCCTGAACCCCCTCATCAAAGCACAGACTTACTTTCCTAGAAGCCCCTACCAAACCCCTCCCTGCATTTCATTGGCCTGAAATGTCTTAGATCTGCCATCTCTAAGACAATCACAGAGGCAAGGGGGATGGGACATCCATGACTGGCTTAGCTATAGATCAACCAGGATCCATCCAAGCTGTGGGTCAATCTACTAAACCCCTCCCCCTCCCCCCACTCCTAGTGTTACACAATGGGAGAAGGGTGTGGTGAATGTCGGAGAGACAACCACCATGTCCACTCTATGGTTCTTCTCCTTTTTTGGTTGAAAAATCCAGTCCCTTCCCCTGATCCTCCGCAGATAGGGCCCCAGGGCCACTTGTGGTCTGGCTGCCCTCTCCAGCACTCAGCCCGCGGGGAGCCACTGTGCCTGTGTCAGTACCCTGGGCATCTAGAAACCCTGGCTAAGCCTGACCTGTGACTGTCACAGTCATGCCATGCTGGGCGCTTATACTGGATGAGTCACCATGAGCTTCAGTGGCGCCTGGGTTTGGATTCCTGCTCTACCATTTACTGGACATATAACCCTAAGTAGGTGATTTCACCATGTTCACCCTTGGTTTTCTCATCTGTAAAATGGGAATAATAATAGTACCTACTGTATTGGGATTATCTTCAAGAGATAAAGCACGTACAGTCTGAACCTACTCTGTGGCGGACAATAAATGCCTCGCAGATCTTGGTATTATCATTACTAATAATAAGTTCGTTCTCTCCCATCTGGTACCAATATCAGCCTCCAACTGCACAGAAAAGTAGAGGCTTTCTGTGCCTCCTTTGCTCACACCAGATCCGGAAATGTGATCCTTGCCATCTGCGGACGCCCAGCTGTGCAGAAGGCCCCACATTCTCTGCAGGAGAAACTTGCTCTCTGCCCTCCAAGAGCCCTCTCCTCCCTCCCTCCACCTGCTCTGCCTCTGCCCCCCGCCCCCCAGACTCCCGATATGTAACAGGACTACACAGAATGGCTCCGTCACAACAGAAATACCCATTTACAGTAACTGTGCCCTTTTTTCTGCTGCTGCAGTTGCCAATCTGTGCCTCCATTACTCAAACGTAACAGGCCCACTTCGGCAATACTGACGGTAATTATAAGGAAAAAACTCAGAGCTCTGGAAAGAAAATCTCAGTAGTAACCATTCACCCTGGAAAACATTCAGCCTTCACCAGGAGCTAAAAAAGAAAAATAACTACCACACTCTATTTCTTTGCAAGTGTTTCTATGGTATATGAGCTTCTTATGGTGATTGTGGATATTGACATTTTTAAGCAGTTCAAAGAAATTTGCCAAGGCAGGAATCAGAGGGGAAATTGCCTGCCCAGCAACTGTTTCCTCCTTGGGGTTAAAAAATGGGTCACGTCTCAAATCTTAACACTTCCTTCCCTTCCGGGCTGAGAATTCCTGTTGCTTGGGAACTTTCTTGAGCCCCCACCCCCAATCTGTCCAGCACCCTCTTGCTTTGGCCTGTCCCCTGGGCTCTGTCCAATTTCCCTGATTCAATCTCATTCTGCCTACCCCTCCAGACAGTCCCCTTAGCCAGATTGGCTTTCTGGCTGTTGATTTGGCTCTCCCAGCTCACCTTTGGCCCCATGCTCTGCAGCCCTCTCATCAGGCCTCTCCCGGCCCTGGACTCAGCTGACCCTTACCTTGATCACCTGCCTATCCAGCAGGAGGCTCCGGACAGGTAAGAGTGAAGACCATCCCATTACACACTAAGTGGAGCAATGCCTGAGGAGATCTGGGCACCCATCCCAACCCTGATTCTGATCTCAAGGAGGAAACTCAAGCTCTTGCAAAACCACCCCTTTATCACCATCACCATCAGACACAGAAAGGACTGAATGGGCCATGAAGCTAATTCTGTGCAGGACGCCTAACACAGATGAGTTCTCATGAAGGAAACATATGGAAGATCAGACAATTGTTTCCATTTCTTTTTCCCTCCCTCTACCACGTGGCCTTGCCAAGCAGGGTGACACAGAGCACATCCTCACCGCACTGACACTGGGCTTGCCTATGTGCTCTGCTTTGGCCAAGGTAATTTTAGTAGATGTGACACAAGAGGAACTCTCCCAGGATTTGCACAGTTTGGTTTGCCCCTTTACACTTCCATGATCTGCCATGAGAAAGCATGCCCCAAGTAGCCGCTAGTCCAAAGAGACTTGGACTCAACCAGCAGCCTGGAGCCAAGCTGTCAATCCCAACCAAGACCCAGTCAACCCCAGACTCATGAGCAAGAAAATAAATGTTTGTAGTTGTCTGCATGCTGCAAAACCTCAAACAGAACAGCCATCACCCAAAAACATCCTTACTGGCATCCTGACCACAAGGCTCCTTATTGCCCCAAATCAGGAGGTGATTGCAATCAACACAATTTAAAGGCAACATATGGAACTGGAGAAAATATTTGTAAACCACATATCTGATAAGGAGTTAATATCCAAAATATGTAAAGAAATCATACAGTCCAATAGTTATTAATAATCCAATTTAAAAACGGTCAAAGGGCAGGCATCTGGGTGGCTCTGTTGGTTAAGCATCTGCCTTCAGCTCACATCATGATCTGGAGTCCCGGGATCGAGTCCCGCATTGGGCTCCTTGCTCAGTGGGGAGTCTGCTTCTCCCTCTGCCCCTCTCTGCTGCTTGTGCGTGCACGCGCGCTCTCTCTCTCTTTCAAATAAATAAATAATAAAATTTTTTTAAAAAATGGTCAAAGGACCTGAATAAACATTTTTCCAAAGAAGACATTCAAATGGCCAACTGGTACATGAAAAGGTGTTCAACATCACTGATCATCAGGGAAATGCAAATCAAAGCCACAATGGGATATCACCTGACACCTGTTAGAATGGCTATTATCAAAAAAACAAGAGATAACAAGTGTTGGCAAGGATGTGGAGAAAAGAGAACCCCTGTGCACTGTTCGTGGGAATGCAAACTGGTACAGCCACTGTAGGAAACAGTTATGAAGATTCCTCAAAAATTTAAAAATAGAATTATCATATTATCCAGCAACCCTACTTCTGGGTATATATACGAAGGAAATGAAATCAATATCTTGAAGAGATACCTGCACCCCCATGTTCACTGCAGCATTATTCACAGTAGCCAAAATCTGGAAACAACCTAAGTGCCCACTGACAGATGAATAGATAAAGAAAATGTGGTGTGTGACTGTGTGTGTGATGGAATATTATTCAGCCGCAAAAAAGAGAAGGAAATCATGTCATTTGAGACAACATGAATGAATCTGGAGGGCACTATGCTAAGTGAAATAAGTCAGACAGAGAAAGACAAGTACTATATGATCTCACTTGTACGTGGAATCTAAAAAACTAAACTCAAAGAAACAGAGAACAGACCGGTGGTTATTGGGGGTGGGGAATGGTAGTTGGGGAAATGGGCGAGGTGGTCAAAGGGCACAAACTTCCAGTTATAAGATGAATAAGTCCTGGGGATGTGACGGACAGCATGGTGACTACAGTTAACAATACTGTACTGTATCCTTGAAAGTTGCTATATTTTAGATCTTAACCACACACACACACACAAAGGTAACTATGTGATATGAGGGATGTGTTAACTAACCTTATGGTGGTGATCATTTCACAGTATATTGGTATATCAAATCATTACATTGTATACCTAAAACTTACACCATGTTCTATGTCAATTATATCGCAAAGCTGGGAGAAAAAGGATGATAAATATTTTATTTTTAAAAAACAGACTGCCATCCTTGCAGGACAGAAGAGAGAAGAGCAACCACTCCCTCAACACCCCACAGCACTTGGCAATGATGATATACCAAGGAAATAAATGAAAGTCCTGGATGGGCCCAGCTTCTACCTCACATACCCCATGTGGTGAACAACTGGGCTTGCCTGCCTCGCATCCCTTTGCTCTTCTTCTGGCACTAGCCCCCATCTTCCCTCTGGGGAGCCGCCGCACCCTCCCCATCAGCCCTGTGGCTTAGGAAGGGTCCCCCAGCTCTCTGGCTCGAGGCATGGGCTCATACTATTCAGCATATGGCATTACCCTGGCCACAGTGAGTGGGTCAGGGATGGACATATGACCCAAGCCAGACCCAAAAGAGCCAACCAGGGGACTCCTGCAGGAACCTCTTGGGAGGAGGAGCTCTTTCTGGTAAGATTTGGGCTCGGAGATGCTGGAGCCACCACAAACAGACTGCCCAAAAATGAAGCAAACACAGAGGAAAGCCAGGGCTAAAAGATGGAAAGAAACAGATGTCTAAAGCCCTTGTGTGAACACCTGGATCCAGCTGCACCTTAAGTTAATAGTATCCTGAACACCTTAGATGTATGAGCCCATAAATTTCTTTTTGTTTCTTCAGCCAGTGAAGTTGGGTCCTTTCCCTCCCCCACTGAAGACACTCCCTTCGTCAGGCACCCTGTGAATTGCTTCTCTCCATCCTTGCACCTTTGAAGTCTGTTTAAGGTTAAGAAAGGGCATAGAATTCTCATGCTCCTCCATTGGAATTTCTGTTGCTGGCCTCTGCCATTTTGTTGGGCTGGTGGCTCCAAATCCTTGAGAATGGCAAAGGGCATCATCGTTGGTCAGGAATATTGCATAGCATCTGTTTGCATATGCATGCACTTATTATTTTCTCAGTAATTTTCTCATTTTTCTTGGGAGGGAAAAAACCTGAGCATGTCATCACCTCATATCCCTGCCTCCCTCAGTGTTCAGGAATATGACAAAGTTGAATCAGATATTTCTGAACTTTAGAGAGTTAAAAGCCAATCAAACCAGCCCCCTTCAAAATAAAAGAAAACTGTCTTGTCACAGAGGGTCCTCTCCCCTGAAATGCATTCCAAAGCAATGTCACAAATGCAGGCAGCAGGCCAAATGCCATCGGCTGCTGACTGAAGGCCATCTGAAGAACGTCCTCACCTTCCGGCCATCCCCCAGGCCAGCTGTCAGGGCTCCCCACTTGGAGTCCTCAAGTTCCTGAAATGATCCGGGCAGTGCAGATGCCACAGGGCTCACGTAAGGCATGAGAGCAGCCTCGGCCCTTGAGGGCTCCCTGCTCAGCTGTCACAGCCCAATTGGGCCACCAGCGCAACCAAGGGCTCGTTCAGAGAGCCCCCAAGACAAGACTCAGCTCCCCCTCCCCAGAGTCGAGCTCCTGATGCTCCAGCAAAGCCCTTGTGGCTCTCTGTACTGGCAGGGGCCACCCCGATTTGAAATTTTATCCTGTGTATGAATTTCTATTACAAAAATATTTTAGTAGAAAAACCAATTCGAAATTTAAACCTCCCTCCCCACCAAATCAACTGCCAAACGAAAGCACTGAGACTGTATTTTTGTAAGTCAAAATCATTTGTCTCCACCTCTGAAATGTCCTAGATCACAGTTCTCCAAGATGGAGAGTACACACCCAGGGGAGAGGACTTGATCATTCCTGGTCTCACACACTTCTAGTTATTTTCATTTTAATTTGTTTTGTTTTATGGTGTTGTGTGTGTGTGTGTGTGTGTGTGTGTATGTGTGTGTGTGTGTGTGTAGCGGTACCCACTTAGTTAGTCTTAGAGCAGACTAAAACAATGGTCTTGGAAGTAATTCTCTGCGCATGCTGGAAAGCTCCTTCACAGGGAAGCTGCCTTACCCATGCAAGGATCGATACAGAGGCCTCCTGGAAAGATAGGCGCCTTCCTGCTGGTCAGATAGAACAAGAGTGTCTTCCTGAAACTGAATTTCTATAAGGAAGGGTTAATATTACTCCACCATGGATCCAGCCATCGAAATGTACTCAAAAACCAGAACTACAGCCAACACCCTAAGAACGGTGTACTGCAAAGAGAGAAAGTCTGGGTTCCCTGATGACACGGCTGAGCCCTTGCACGAGCCTGGGACTACTCAGCTCCAAATTTCTTGTTATGTGAGCTAATTAAAAGTCGTTCTTGCTTGATTCCTTGTAAATCAGATTTGCTGTCACTTGCAGCCAAAAGCATCCCTAACTGACACAACGATCATTTTTACCCATGTTACTGTTCCCACGAGATAGTTAAGAACACTGATACCCTGAGAAGCGAACTGATGTATCCACAGTCACAGAGCCAACAAGGCTGGAACTGGAACTCAGGGACTTCTCGGAATCTGCATACATGCGGGGAAAAGACACCCAGTGAACACAAGGCGTTTCTCCCCATAGAGACTTCACCACATGTTGTGACCTCACAGAGCTGTTTTTAGTCTCCAAATGCTATGAGGCGCTGGCTTGCCAGCTGCTGCCTCCCAGCTCAGCGCCACTGACAGGACGTGTCAGCACAGCAGCCCCTGCGGTCTTCATGCATGTCCAGAGTCCCGCGGGCATTCTGGGTCTGTGCCTTGACGGTCTGTCCTGCTCTCTCCCTTCTTTAGCCATTCTCGTCTACCAGCTCTAGAGCTTTGATTGGGTCCCTGCACATGCACATTCTTGCAATATTTAAAATAGTGGTTATGAAAAGTATGGAATAACATTAGGACATTACATGTTAAGCAGAAAAACAGAATGCAAACTGCATGCACAGAGATTGGAAAAAACACACATGCACCAAAAAAAAAATGAAAGCAAAAACATGAGACTGCTGGCTGCAATTGTGGTAAGCCTGGGTGATTTTTCTTCTCTTTTGATGTTCCAAATTTCCTGTTATATACTTATAGTGAAAAAAATAGGTGAAAATGTTTTTAAAATATCTCATTGTTTATCTGGCCCCTCTCCTGGGAGGGGGCAAAGCAGAGCGTGCTAGTTAAAAGTATGAGCTCTGAAGCTTCACTGTCTGAGTTCAAATCCCAGCCCTATTACCTAATAGTGGCATGGTCCTCCATGAGTTCCGTAAATATCTGTATTTCCATTTCCCCAGTTTCTGTAAGTTGAGGCTAATAAGCGCACCTGTTTCATAGGGTGCTCTTGAGGACTAAGTTAACATTTGTACAGTACTTCGTGCCTAGTGCACAGTAAGTGCTATGTAAGTGTGTGTTAAATACAAGCCATTTCATTGTGCCTTCTCCACTAGGGGCAGGGAGGGAACATCTTGGAAGGGAACGTGACGTGTAGAAGCCAGACAAACCTCATGTTGAGGGCACCCAACTGGTGGAAGTTGCAAGAGATGGATTTATGCTCAAAATAATAAAGACTGTAACTCTAGAGCTGTCTCCTACCAATCAGACTGGAGGTGTACTCTTCAGCAATTCAGCACTGGATGGCTCTCTATCATAAATACCCTCTGACGCTTTATATCTCACGAAGCACCCCCATAAGGCCGCTGGAAAACTTAAGTGAAGGAAAGATGAACAATCCTCCCCCAGGGCGGAAAGGCCGCTAGCAAGTCTTTCTCTGCTTAAATAGGATGAAGTTCTCTAGTGGCCAGGAGGTGACACTGCAACTTTTTATATGAGTCCCAACACAGGATGCCCAACGGTTGCTGGCGACCTTATTCAGCTGGGTTTGGTTTTGCCAAGCGTGTCAGGAGAGCCTTCCCTCCCCTTGCTGTGGCCAAATGAGCTAAAACACATTTCCTACGACCCAGTGCCAGTGTTTGTGATCTAGTCCACTTTACAAACTAATCTCTAAAAAGGACATCCTTCCCCTGAATGCATTTGATTGTGTATGCCACTTGTGTACACATTACAGCTGCTTAGAGACAGAGGGTTTCTTTAAAAAACAGCTTAGGATGTGTTCAAGACGGGTAGACCCTAATCTAGATTCTCTCATTTCAATCCCTTCACTTTACGGATGGCAGAAATCCCAACATTTAGAATAGTGCCTGGTACACAGTAGGGACATCATAAACATTTTATGAGAATTAGGTGTCATTTTTTATCCTTGTCATCACTTTAAGAGTAGACCTCACTGGGGCGCCTGGGTGGCTCAGTCAGTTAAATGTCCTACTCTTGGTTACTGCTCGGGTGGTGATCTCATAGATTGTGGGATCAGGTCCCAAGCTCAGTGGGGAGTCTGCTTAGACATTCTCTCCCTCTGCCCTTCTCCCCACTCTCACTCTCTCTCTCTCTCTCCCCTTCAAATAAATTTAAAAATCTTTAAAAAAAAGGGGGGGGGTAGTCCTCATCAAAAAACTCACCAGATGACACATTAACTGCTCTTCCTTTCTCAGCTTGGCATTGGTAAAATGCCCATGAAAACGGGATGCTACATTAGGAATAATGTTCCTTCACTTTTATATCTTATATATTATTGTATTGAAAAAAGCAGGAAGGAAGAGGAAGGAGAAACAGACAAAAAAAAAATAGTCTAGCATAGAGCTCAAGAAATTTTCTGCAAAGGGCCAGAAGGTAAATATTTTAGGCTTTGTGAGTCATGCGGTCTCTGTCATGATACTCAACCCTGCCACCAGTGCAGCAAAACAGCCACAAACAATACATTATGTGAACGGGCATGACTGGATTCCAACCAAACTTTATTTACAAAACAATCAGCGGGCTGGGTCTGGCCTGCCAACCCTTCCTCTAATGCAAGAATGATGACATATATGGCAGAAGTGGTTAACCGATCGTGATGTTCATTTACCGCCCGAGTCCAAAACTCAGTTCCAGGCCTTGACTAAATGTACAACTTCAGGAAATTTGCTAACCTCTCTGTGCTCCAGGATTTTCATCTTTAAAATGGAGACAGGAAATATTATGTACCTTGAGGGATTGCTGTGGGAATCAAAACCAGGTTGGCAAATGCTTAGTGGAGTGACTGGTACTCATCAGTAGACTATAAACATCAGCTGCCTTCATCATGACCTTCACCACCATGATCTGCGTCAACTGACTGACAGAATGGTGAGCATTGTGTGAGATAATGGACATGAATGTGCTTTGCAAAGAGAAGGCATCTTTCACGGAAGTGCTCAAATGCATAACAATATCCCATCCGAATTGCCGAAATGCCAGGGGAGGGGAAGCTGGATATATTCTTGTGCTAGTGGAATAGTCAGGGAAACTGAGGCTCCAGAAAACTTAGGAGAATCATTACAAATGATAACTTACTGACTTGGTGAGGGAGCCCCATAAAGAGCCAGGTTTTCATATCCCTTGCCCCTTTTCTGCCTCCTTTCAGCAACTTTGGGTCCTAATGACTCTACTGGGGCCTATTGTTCAGAGATTTCTGAATATCTCCAAGAAACAGATCCTGAAATTTCTTTCAAGTCTGCTCCCCTACCCTTCATCCTCCTGTCCCCTCCACCTGCTGATTTCTGGCCTTCATAATCTGCTGCCTCATCCACCTCAACAGCTCCTTAACTGGTCCCTATGATGCAGATGGATTTCTCCCTGTTCCTTTATCCACCATCCACCCTCATTCTCAGTGATGCTTATAAAGCATAGATCTGACTCTCAGGCTACAGGTCTGCATTGTGAAAAATGCACAGGGGGTCTTTCATGATATGCGTCCTCATTGGTTCACCAGTTTACTTCCATCCCCCTGTGCATCCCCAGGAACTCCTGACTCCAGCTCCAGCGACATACCCACCCTTTGCTCAGCTCCACAGGCTCCCCATAGGAGGTCTCAATGGTGCCATTGGTGTTCCAGAGCAGACACCCCCAGAGCTCTTGCCAAGGCAGCTCCTCTGCCACCACCACACGCATATCCCAGCACTCTATCTCAACACCGCCATCTAAGAAATCCTCAAGACCAATTCTATCATGCCTCAGCCTCTGCCTGGAGCCCACAGCTCCCAGCCATCATCCCACATCGCCTGCTCTTCCATCCCCAAAGGGCTCTGTGCATACACTTCTGTGACCCAGATTGCTGTCCCTCCCCAGCATCCCAGCCTTCTCATGGGTCCTGCGCCTTTCACTGTCCATTCTCAGCACAATTCTCTATTCTCAACCCCTTCCCTGGAGCTGCCCTTCACCTTGTGCCTACCCAAAACCCACTTCCCTCCTAAAAATTCTGCTTCCTCTTCTGCCTGCTCAAGGGTAGCTCTTCTCTTGCTCAAACTCCTTGTGCCACTGACCCATAGATGGACAAGATATCCTCCTCGCCATGTTTAGGACTTTCTCTCTCCTGCTTCCCTGAAAAAGCTCACAGACCTAGAAGTTCACACCACTAAACTAGGCCACCCAGCCCCTTCCTGTCCCAACCCTGTTGTGCTTTTCATTCATTAATGCATTTAAACCTCAATGTAGGTATGATGATCATCCTCATTTCACAAATGAGGAAACCGAGGCACAGAGAGATTAGGCAGTTTGCCAAGGATCACACAGGTAAGACTCACATTCAGGGAACCTGCCCTAGAGTCTGGCCTCTTAACCACTCCACCCACTCACTTCCAGATATGGTGGCACCCTCCATTCACCCCCTTCCTTGAAGATTTTAGCACCTGCCTCACTGACTCTCTTTTCTAAAACCACTCCTGTCATAATAATGCTTAGTGATTTCAGTTCCATGAAGACAATTCTTCCAGACCCTTCCCACTTAGTTCCTTGGCCTCCTTGCCTCCAGTTATCCTGTTCTTCATCCTATAATCCTATAACCTTAGCCAAATGCTTAGATCAGGTCATGGGCAATAACTGCATGTTATGGACTGAATGCTTATGTCCCCCAAAAATCCATATGTTGAAGCCTTAACACCCAATATGACTGTATTTGGAGATGGGGCCTTTGGGAGGTAATTAGCATTGGATGAGGCCATGAAGGTGGAGCTCCACGAATGGGATTGGTGCCCTATGAGAAGAGACACCAGAGAGCTCACTTGCATGTTTTCTCGTTCCCTCTCTCCCTTCCCCAGTCCCTCTCCTTCTCTCTCCTTCTCTCCCCCCTCCTCACATGCACAAAGAAGAGGTCACATGAGCACACAATGAGATGGAAATCTCCTACAAAGCAAGAACGGAGGCCTCAGAATGAAACCTGCCTTGCCAGCATTTAGACCCTGGACTTCTAGCGTCCAGAGCTGTGAGATACAAATGTCTCCTGTGTAAGCCACTCAGCCTGTGGTATTTTGTTATAGCAGGCCTAACAGACTAATCCCCTTCACTTTCTCTATAATCCCAATATCAAACACTCCAGCCACAAACCACTATCCCCAGTCTTTTCAGTTTACATCCTACATGAATCCATCTAATCATCTTAAAGAGCCATCAAGACCTCCATCAGTGACCTAACCACCAGGAGAATCTGCCCACCTTGCCTGGTTAGATTCCAGAGTCTATACCCCCTTTCATATACCCTCAATCCCAGTGCCTATAGTTCCTTCCTCCTTGGTGCCTAGCAAAATGCAACGTTGGTTAAGCACACCCGCCTACTCTGTGTCTGCTCCTAGCAGCTGAACATGGTGGAGACACACACCCAGCTGTGCTGACAGGCCTCACTGAAACATCCCCCGGCCATGCCCAGCAATCCCGCATTTCCTTAGTCCCCTCACCTGGGGACTATTCTCTGGACCTTCTCCTCAAAATTCCAATGCTTACTCCCTCCTCCTCACTCTCAACTGATCCCCTTGTCTTTGCACTCTGAGTAAGCAGAAGCAGTCCACAGAGAGCCTCCTCATGCAACCCCCACTGACTACTAACCCACCTGCATCTGTCCCATCTTCCTGCCTTCCTCTGTCACTTCCTCTCTGCAAAGGCCAGCCGCTCCCCTAGGCCACAGATGCCATCACCTCTCACCTCCTTGAGGACATTACTCCCGCAATTAAACCTCTGGCTCCAGCATTATTGGGTTTTCCCTCTCTGCTAAATCATCTCCATCATCCTACATGCATGCTGTTCCTCCTTCTATCTTAAAAAATACTTTTTAACTACTTTGACCCCCACACTCCCCTCCAGCTACTGCCATTTCTTTCTTCTCCTTCACAGAGTAGATTTTCTAAAATGTTCACTGAACTCAAACTGTCTAGTTTCTCCCCTCTCATTCTGAGGTCCACTCGAATCAGCTCTCAGCCTCACCATCCCCCTGGAATGGCTCTTTCCAAGACCACCAAAGGCCCCCACGTTGCTCAATCCAGCAGTCAATACCAGTCCCCATTACCTTAACCTACCATTAGCATTGACACAGATATACATGCCCTTCTCTTAAAATACAGCGTGATCCAAAAAGAATCAGACACTTTGAAAAATGTATTACTCAATAACTGGATTATGTATGAACAGGTAGTTAAAACCTATTCTTCAAGGAATTATCATAATTACTGCTTATCATCTTATAAATGCTCAACGTGCTCCCCTCATGTCCCATGACACATATCAATCCTGGAAGGTATTTACCCCAGGCCTGTGTGGTGTATTACAGTTAAATGATTGAAATGGCAGCCATGATACATTTCTTCATGTCCTTGAGGTTGGAAGAAATAGCATAAACCAAGATTCTTGAGTCCTAAAATTTTTATTTTGATTACTGAATAATAAAATTCTTGTTATGTTCAACTTACCTGGAATTGGCCGGTACTTTCTCCACTTACATCGGGGACACCACGCTCACCAGGTTTTCCTCCTACCTCTCCAGCTATTCCTTCTCAGTGCCCTCCACCAGGTCCTTCTTGCTTCCCTGGCCTTGTACGTCCAGGAGCTCCATCCATTTCTCCTCCTCCCATCTACTCTCAGTCCTTGGTGTGCTCATCCATGCTCTTGGCTTTAAGAACCAGCAAGCTCAGGTAACAAGCTCATATAACAATCATCCACTTGGCATTGCCACCTGGGTGACATCTAAGAGGCATCTCAAGCTTACTGATCTTCCCGCACACATAAACCAGATTCTCTCAGTCAATGCCCTTTCAGAAGGCGTCCTCTTCATTCACAGTTACTCAGACCAAAATTTCTGGAGTCCTCCTTGACACCTTTCTCTCTCACACACCCCACATCTACTCTCTCAGCAAAGCCTACCTTCACAACATGACAACCTCTCGCCCCTTCACTGGTCCCAGCCCAGGCCAAGGAAGCTCCATTTTTCACCTGAATTATGGCAACAGCCTTCTCCCAGATTCCCTGCTCCATTCTTGCCTCTCCCATTAGTTTCCTGTGGCTGCCACAGCAAATGTCCTCAACCTGGGTGGCTTAAAACAATAGGAATTTAGGTCTCCTCTCAGGAATTCAGCTGGATAGGGATCAAACCATTCTGAACACCTACAAACTCAACAGGAGATCGAAGAAAAGAATAGCAACAACTCTCTGAACAGAAAAGCGACCACTTTCTGGAAGGTAGGACGTGCGGAGAAGTGAATCCGAGGCGATATTCGGGAGGATAGACGGCGGGGGAGGGGCCTCCATCGGCCGCTTCTGGCAAGTGATAGAGCCACAGAGCACAAAATCGGAACTTTTAGAAGTCTGCTCCGCTGAGGGACGTCACTCTGGTGGCTAAGTGGGGGGTGGAAACCTCGTGGGACAGTGTGGTCTCAGGACCCTCGGGGTCACAGAAAGACCGGGGGTGCCTGAGTGCGGCAGAGCTCCCAGGTATCGGAGCAGGGAAGCCGGCTGCAGAGACGGAGCCCAGGCGCGGGCTCTCAGCTCGGGGTTGTCATAAACCGTGATCCGCGGCACAGTCGGGCCACTGCTCCTCCAGCAGGGACCCAACAAGCGGCAGATCCAGGGAGACTCACCTTCTTCCCCCGGGAGGAGCAGTGCGGGAGCGCACCGCGGGGATCTGCTGGGTTTGGAGACTCCACCCGGGGTTGGGTGCCACAGATAGAAACACGCGGTCACAGGCCGGGTGAGCGCGGAGTGAGGCCGGAGACCGGGGAGACGGGAGTGAGTGACTGCTTTTCTCTGGGGGCTCGCTGAGGAGCGGGACCCCGAGTTCTCGGCTCCTCCGGGGCGGAGACTGGGAGGCCGCCATTTTCACTCTCAGCCTCCAAAGCTGTACGGAAAGCTTGCAGGGAACAAAAGCTCCGGAGAGCAACCCCGAGCAGATTACTTAGCCCGGACCAGGCAAGGGCGGGGCAATTCCGCCTCCGGCAAAGACATTTGGGAACCACGGCAACAGGCCCCTCCCCCAGAAGATCGGCGAGAACAGCCAGCCAAGACCAAGTTTACCGATCAATGAGAACGGCAGAACTCCAGCGCTAGGGGAATACTGCACATAGAATTCATGGCTTTTTTACCATGATTCTTTAGTCTTTCAAAGTAAATTATTTTTTTTTAACTGCCTTTTTTTCTTTTTTTTTTTGAATTTTTCTTTTTCCCTTTTTCAACCAACATCTTATCAATCACTTTTTTAAAAAAAAATTTTTATTTTTCATTTTTAGAGTCATATTCTATCCCTTCATAGTAGTTACCCGTATTTTTGGCATATATATATAAGTTGTTCTCTCTTTAAAATTTTGAGATAGTTTCTTCTAACAGATCAAAATATACTCTAAATCTCTAGTGTATGGTTTTTTTCTACTCCCCTGCCTGATCACATTCTCTCCCTTTTTTCTTTTTTTTTTTTAAATCCTCTTCTTTCTTTTTTCAAACAACTTATCAATTCCTTTTATAAAATTTTTTATAATTTCCATCTTTACAGTCATATTCCATCCCTTCATCATATCAACCCTTATTTTTGTACATATATAAGTTTTTCTTTCTTTAAAATTTTGGGAGGCACTTTCTTTTAACAGACCAAAATACACCCAAAATCTAGTGTGTGGCACTGATCTATAAACCAGCCTGATCATATTTGATCACATTCTGTTTTTGTTTTGTTTTGTTTTGTTCTGTTTTTGTTTGTTTTTATCTTTAACTTTATCTTTTTCTTTTTCCTTTTTTTCTTTCTTTTTCTTTTTTCTTTCTTTCCCTTTTTTTTCCCACTGCTTCAGGTCTTTTCTGATTTGTTTAGAGTATATTTTCTGGGGACGTTGTTACCCTGCTAGCATTTTGTTCTCTCATTAATCTATTCTCCTCTGCACAAAATGACAAGATGGAAAAAATCACCTCAACAAAAAGAACAAGAGGTAGTACCGACTGCCAGGGACCTACTCAATACAGACATTAGTACGATGTCAGATCTAGAGTCCAGAATCATCACTTTAAAGATACTAGCTGGGCTTGAAAAAAGCATGGAAGTTATTAGAGAAACCCTTTCTGGAGAAGTAAAAGAACTAAAATCTAACCAAGTAGAAATCAAAAAGGCTATTAATGAGGTGCAATCAAATATGGGGGCGCTAACTGCTAGGATAAATGAGGCAGAAGAAAGAATCAGTGAGATAGAAGACCAAATGATGGAAAATAAAGAAGCTGAGAAAAAGAGAGATAAACAACTACTAGATCACGAGGGCAGAATTCGAGAGATAAACGATACCATAAGACGAAACAACATTAGAATAATTGGGATCCCAGAAGAAGAAGAAAGAGAGAGGGGGGCAGAAGGTATAATAGAGCAAATTATAGCAGAGAACTTCCCTAATTTGGGGAAGGAAACAGGCATCAAAATCCAGGAAGCACAGAGAACCCCTCTCAAAATCAATAAAAATAGGTCAACACCCCGACATCTAATAGTAAAACTTACGAGTCTCAGAGACAAAGAGAAAATCCTGAAAGCAGCTCGGGAGAAGAGATATGTAACATACAATGGTAGAAACATTAGATTGGCAACAGACTTATCCACAGAGACCTGGCAGGCCAGAAAGGACTGGCAGGACATATTCAGAGCACTAAATGAGAAAAATATGCAGCCAAGAATACTATATCCAGCTCGGCTGTCATTGAAAATTGAAGGGGAGATAAAAAGCTTCCAGGACAAACAAAAACTAAAGGAATTTGCAAACACGAAACCAGCCCTACAAGAAATCTTGAAAGGGGTCCTCTAAGCAAAGAGAGAGCCTAAAAGCAACATAGACCAGAAAGGAACACAAACAATATACAGTAACAGTCACTTTACAGGCAATACAATGGCACTGAATTCCTATCTTTCAATAGTTACCCTGAATGTAAATGGGCTAAATGCCCCAATCAAAAGACACAGGCTATCAGGTTGGATTAAAAAACAAGACCCATCGATATGCTGTCTGCAAGAGACTCATTTTAGACCCAAAGACACCCCCAGATTGAAAGTGAGGGGGTGGAAAACCATTTACCATGCTAATGGACACCAAAAGAAAGCTGGGGTGGCAATCCTTATATCAGACAAATTAGATTTTAAACCAAAGACTGTAATAAGAGATGAGGAAGGACACTATATCCTACTTAAAGGGTCTATCCAACAAGAAGATCTAACAATTGTAAATATCTATGCCCCTAACATGGGAGCAGCCAATTATATAAGGCAATTAATAACAAAAGCAAAGAAACACATTGACAACAATACAATAATAGTGGGGGACTTTAACACCCCCCTCACTGAAATGGACAGATCGTCTAAGCAAAAGATCAACAAGGAAATAAAGACTTAAATGACACACTGGACCAAATGGACTTCACAGACATATTCAGAACATTCCATCCCAAAGCAACAGAATACACATTCTTCTCTAGTGCCCATGGAACATTCTCCAGAATAGATCACATCCTAGGTCATAAATCAGGTCTCAACCGGTACCAAAAGATTGGGATCATTCCCTGCATATTTTCAGACCACAATGTTTTGAAACTAGAACTCAATCACAAGAGGAAAGTCAGAATGAACTCAAATACATGGAGGCTAAAGAGCATCCTACTGAAGAATGAATGGGTCAACCAGGAAATTAAAGAAGAATTAAAAAAAATTCATGGAAACCAATGAAAATGAAAACACAACTATTCAAAATCTTTGGGATACAGCAAAGGCAGTCTTAAGAGGAAAGTATATAGCAATACAAGCCTTTCTCAAGAAACAAGAAAGGTCTCAAGTATACAACCTAACCCTACACCTAAAGGAGCTGGAGAAAGAACAGCAAATAAAGCCTAAACCCAGCAGGAGAAGAGAAATAATAAAGATCAGAGCAGAAATCAATGAAATAGAAACCAAAAGAATAGTAGAACAGATCAACAAAACTAGGAGCTGGTTCTTTGAAAGAATTAACAAGATTGATAAACCCCTGGCCAGACTTATCAAAAAGAAAAGAGAAATGACCCAAATCAACAAAATCATGAATGAAAGAGGAGAAATCACAACCAACACCAAAGAAATACAAACAATTATAAGAACATATTATGAGCAACTCTATGCCAGCAAATTAGATAACCTGGAAGAAATGGATGCATTCCTAGAGATGTATCAACTACCAAAACTGAACCAGGAAGAAATAGAAAACCTGAACAGACCTATAACCACTAAGGAAATTGAAGCAGTCATCAAAAATCTCCCAAAACACAAAAGCCCAGGGCCAGATGGCTTCCCAGGGGAATTCTACCAAACATTTCAAGAAGAATTAATACCTATTCTTCTGAAACTGTTCCAAAAAATAGAAATGGAAGGAAAACTTCCAAACTCATTTTATGAGGCCAGCATTACCTTGATCCCAAAACCAGACAAAGACCCCATCAAAAAGGAGAATTACAGACCAATATCCCTGATGAACATGGATGCAAAAATTCTCACCAAAATACTAGCCAATAGGATCCAACAGTACATTAAAAGGATTATTCACCACGACCAAGTCGGATTTATCCCTGGGCTGCAACGTTGGTTCAACATCCGCAAATCAATCAACGTGATACAATACATTAACAAAAGAAAGAACAAGAATCATATGATCCTCTCAATAGATGCAGAAAAAGCATTTGACAAAGTACAGCATCCTTTCTTGATCAAAACTCTTCAGAGTATAGGGATAGAAGGTACATACCTCAATATCATAAAAGCCATCTATGAAAAACCTACAGCGAATATCATCTCAATGGGGAAAAACTGAGAGCTTTCCCCCTAAGGTCAGGAACACGGCAGGGATGTCCACTATCACCACTGCTATTCAACATAGTATTGGAAGTCCTAGCCACAGCAATCAGACAACAAAAAGAAATAAAAGGCATCCAAATCGGCAAAGAAGAAGTCAAACTCTCACTCTTTGCAGATGATATGATACTTTATGTGGAAAATCCCAAAGACTCCACCCCAAAACTGCTAGAACTCATACAGGAATTCAGTCAAGTGGCAGGATATAAAATCAATGCACAGAAGTCAGTGGCATTCCTATACACCAACAACAAGTCAGAAGAAAGAGAAATTAAGGAGTCGATCCCATTTACAATTGCACCCAAAACCATAAGATACCTAGGAATAAATCTAACCAAAGAGGCAAAGGATCTATACTCAGAAAACTATAAAATACTCATGAAAGAAATTGAGGAAGACACAAAGAAATGGAAAAACGTTCCATGCTCATGGATTCGAAGAACAAATATTGTGAAGATGTCAATCCTACCTAGAGCAATCTACACATTCAATGCAATCCCCATCAAAATACCATCCACTTTTTTCAAAGAAATGGAACAAATAATCCTAAAATTTGTATGGAACCAGAAAAGACCCCGCATAGCCAGAGGAATGTTGAAAAAGAAAAGCAAAGCTGGCGGCATCACAATTCCGGACTTCCAGCTCTACTACAAAGCTGTCATCATCAAGACAGTATGGTACTGGCACAAAAACAGACACATAGATCAATGGAACAGAATAGAGAGCCCAGAAATGGACCCTCAATTATATGGTCAACTAATCTTTGACAAAGCAGGAAAGAATGTCCAATGGAAAAAAGACAGTCTCTTCAACAAATGGTGTTGGGAAAATTGGACAGCCACATGCAAAAGAATGAAACTGGACCATTTCCTTACACCACACACAAAAATAGACTCCAAATGGTTGAAAGACCTCAATGTGAGACAGGAGTCCATCAAAATCCTAAAGGAGAACATAGGCAGCAACCTCTTCGACCTCCGCCGCAGCAACTTCTTCCTAGAAACATCGCCAAAGGCAAGGGAAGCAAGGGCAAAAATGAACTATTGGGACTTCATCAAGATAAAAAGCTTTTGCACAGCACAGGAAACAGTCAACAAAACCAAAAGACAACTGACAGAATGGGAGAAGATATTTGCAAATGACATATCAGATAAAGGGCTAGTATACAAAATCTATAAAGAACTCATCAAACTCAACACCCAAAGAACAAAGAATCCAATCAAGAAATGGGCAGAAGACATGAACAGACATTTTTCCAAAGAAGACATCCAAATGGCCAACAGACACATGAAAAAGTGTTCAATATCGCTCGGCATCAGGGAAATCCAAATCAAAACCTCAATGAGATACCACCTCACACCAGTCAGAATGGCTAAAATTAACAAGTCAGGAAATGACAGATGTTGGCGGGGATGCAGAGAAAGGGGAACCCTCCTACACTGTTGGTGGGAATGCAAGCTGGTGCAGCCACTCTGGAAAACAGTATGGAGGTTCCTCAAAAAGTTGAAAATAGAGCTACCATATGATCCAGCAATTGCACTACTGGGTATTTACCCCAAAGATACAAAAGTAGGGACCCAAAAGGGTACGTGCACCCCGATGTTTATAGCAGCAATGTCCACAATAGCCAAACTGTGGAAAGAGCCAAGATGTCCATCAACAGATGAATGGATAAAGAAGATGTGGTGTATATATACAATGGAATATTATGCAGCCATCAAAAGGAATGAGATCTTGCCATTTGCAACGACATGGATGGAACTGGAGGGTATTATGCTGAGCGAAATAAGTCAAACAGAGAAAGACATGTATCATATGACCTCACTGATATGAGGAATTCTTGGTCTCAGGAAACAAACTGAGGGTTGCTGGAGTGGGGGGTGGGGTGGGAGGGATGGGGTGACTGGGTGATGGACACTGGGGAGGGTATGTGCTCTGGTAAGCGCTGTGAATTGTGCAAGACTGTTAAATCTCAGATCTGTACCTCTGAAACAAATAATGCAATATATCTTAAGAAAGAAAAAAAGAAGAAGAATGTAGCAGGAGGGGAAGAATGAAGGGGGAGAAATCGGAGGGGGAGAAGAACCATGAGAGACGATGGACTCTGAAAAACAAACTGAGGGTTCTAGAGGGGAGGGGGGTGGGAGGATGGGTTAGCCTGGTGATGGGTATTGAGGAGGGCATGTTCTGCATGGAGCACTGGGTGTTATGCACAAACAATGAATCATGGAACACTATATCTAAAACTAATGATGTAATGTATGGGGATTAACATAACAATAAAAAAATTAAAAAAAAAAAACAACAACAACAATAGGAATTTATTCTCTCACAGTTCTGGAAGGCAAAAGTACAGAATCAAGGTTTCAACAGGGCCATGCTTCCTCCAAAGGCTTCAGGAAAGAATGCTTCCTTGCCTATTCAGGCTTCTGGTGGCTTCTGGCATCCCTTGGCTTATGGCTGCAACACTCCAGTCTCTGCCTCCATCCTCAAGTGGCCTTCTCCTCCATGTCCATGTCTTCTCTTCTTCTGTCTCTTTTTTAAGAACACTTGTCATTGGATTGGAATAGGTCCCACCCAGATAAACTAGGATGAGCTCATCTCAAGATCCGTAACTTAACTACATCTGCAAAGACCCTTTCTCCAAATAAGGTTATATTCACAGGTTCTGGGGGTGAGAATGAGGATATCTTTTGGGAGGCCACCATCCAGAGTCTGTTCTCCATACAGCACCCAGTCAAGGGCCTTTAAAACCATACATCACTTCATTTCATGCCTTGAAACCCTCCATAAGCTCTCATCTCATCAGTGAAATCAGAGGCCCTCACCATGGCCAGGAAGACCCTAGGACGTAGTCCCCACTAACTCTCTAACCTCATCACCCACCACCTGCCCCTCCCTCCCTCTGCTGCAGCCCCCTCCCCACCCCACCTCCTGTCTCACCCCAGCTCTGGGCTTTTGTCCTTCCTATTCAGCTCCCTTCATGGTTCACTTCTTCTCAAGTCTTTTCTCCACTATTACCTCCTAATACTCCTGCCACTTCCTAATCCCCTCTACTTTGCCTTATTTTTCTTTTTCTATACCCTTCCATCATCAATTGTATATTGCTTATTTCTTTACTGTCTGCTTCCTTTAACAGAATGTAAGACACATGAGGATAGGGGTTTTGTTTTGCTTACTGCATGCTATAGACTAAATGTTTGTGTCCCTCCAGATTCATATGTTGAAGCCCTAATCCTCAATGTGGTGGTATTTGGAGATGAGCCTTTGGTAATTTGTTTAGATGAGGTCATGAGGGTAGGGTCCTCATGATGAGTTTCATGTCCTTATAAGAAGAGACCAGACAGCGTGCTCTTTCTCTCTCTCCATCATGTGAGGACACAGCAAAAAGGCAGCCATCTAGAAGACAGCCCTCACTGGGAACAAAATGGGCCAGCACCTTGATCTTAGACTTCCCAGCCTCCAAAACTTTGAGAATTAAGTGTTCGTTGGTAAGCCACCTAACTGATGGTGTTTTGTTACCACAGCCCAAGCTGACTAAGGATGACTGTGATATCTCCACTACCTAGAACAGTGCTTGGGGGCTGGTGGATACCCCATAAATATTGTGAGGGAAACCTTCCCATAGTCCTCTGGGAAGAGATTATATTCCACTTTGGAGGCACTTTGCTTCTTTTATCAAAATAATGGGAGGCAGCAAGGGGCTAGATTATGCTCTGGGGTCATTGTTCACTCGGTGCACACACGTCACACGTCCGTCTCCATCTTAGTGCTCATATGCCATCCTGTCATGACATGACACATCTGTCTCCTCCATAAGATTAGGAACTCTTCTTGGGATGAGTTGGAATTCCAGGGTAATGTTTTAAAGTGCTTCATGAGGTCTTTTGGGTAGCATGATTTGTCCCAGAGCTAGGATTTCATTAGTAGATGTTTCCAGTACCAGAGCAGACCAGGAAAGGATAACATTTTGGCTGGCTGGGTTTAACAGTGCAGGTTATTTTAGTTCCAAGTAACAGAAAACCCAACCAAGACTCAACCTTTAAAGGAACTAAAGATTTTGGAGGTACACAGGTTTCAGGTATGGTCTGATCCAGTAGCTAAACAATGTCACTCAGCATCCATTTCCTTCCATCTCATTATGGACCTACCCCAGCGTCAGCTTCATCCTAAGGCTGACTCCTCTGACAATCACAAGAGAGCTATAACACAGTTCATCTTTCTCATTCACATCTTAACGGGGAGAGAGTTTCTCTTTCCCCAAACTTCAAAGAACTCCTGGGCTTCCTCTTATTGGAGCCACTCACACCACATTCCCAGTCCTGAACCAATTCAAAGTAGCAGTAATTAAGCTAATTGCCTTCAACTGATAAAGATCCACTCTGGACCTGGGGGTGGGGCCAGCCAAACCACATGCTGGGAAATTTAGAGTCCTTTTAGGAAGGAGGAAGGGAAATGGATGCTAGGAAGAGGACCAGTAATTCTCAGCAAAGTGGGTCTTCCAGAACTTCAAACCCTCCCAGGTGACTGCTAGCCCCGTCTCCACAGGATAAGTTCTGGGATCCCACAGTCAAGTTATGGCTTTTATGAGATATGAGCAAACCTAACCAAGGCTACAGAAAGCCTCTTTTAGAAACCAGTGGTGAGCAGGCCAAGCATACAATTAAGTATTGAATTTTTCTATAAACACATAAACACAGATGCACACAGAACAGGGCATGGCATTAAGTCCTCCACGCAGATCCCTTTCCCACCAGCCTGTCTTGTGCCGAAAGACCTCTGGTTAGAGAATATGCCAAATGATGGATGAAATGTTCCATCATAATTGAAGCAGATTCTCGGCAGGCAGTGGCTTTGCCCTCTGCACAGCATGGAATGCTTTTATGTAAGTGCATATCTATGTATGCAGACCCACAGCATCAATCTTGAGGCTTCTTGCTCTCTTTACTCTCCATCTCACTCTCTTGCTCTCTGCAAGATTACCATGGACTAAATGCTAAGGAAATCTTGACTCTTTTGAAAATGTTCCAGGCAAGAAAATAAACTTCCCATTTGAAAGTGATTTAAGGATCCCAAAAAGCTTCCTTATCTCCTACTCCCTCTCCCATGAGTCTGCCTGGAGTCTGAAATTCCCACATCGGTCAAGCCTTTAGATTTAGGGTCTTGGAAATGCAAGAAAATTATCTCTTAAGTCATTACTGGCCATTGACTCCCGGGGTATTAGAGACTTTGCAGAGATGAAGCCCTGGGTGTGCACATCTTAATGAGAGGGAAAGAGGGCTTTGTACAAATACCAGACCAAGGAACACTGTAAGACACCAGCAAGTAGGCAGAGCAAAGAACATGAACTTGAGATGCAAGGACACCAGCATCCAACATTTCTTGCATCTCAATTGGGAGGCACTTTGCTTCTTTTATCAAAATAATGAAAGGCAGCATGGGCTGTGATTAAGCTCTAGAGTCTGACATCCTGGGTCCAGACTCCAGCTCTGTCTCTCACTGTGTGACCCTGTGCAAATCTTTTCAACACTTACCTGCAGAAAGAGGATAATAACAAAACTTGTGGGATAATGATATAATATAAAATATATACACTATACTATTAGTAGTATAGTATAATATATACATAAATATATAATATACTGTAGTATACTATATATACTATATAGTATACAATACTGTACATACCATTATACATTATACTATATAGTATATATTAGAGGTACTATAATAGTATAATATACTACATATATACTATATATACCATTAAACTATATTATGTAGTACAACATAAAATATATACATGTATATTATACATAATACATAATGTATATGTATACATGATATATTACACTACATATACGATATTATACTATATATTGTAGTATATATTACATATAAAAACATATATTAACTATACATTATATGTTATACATATTATATATGTTATATACTATGTTACATTATGCTTATATATATTATACTATATACAAGTTTATATATACTATGCTGTATATGATAGTATAACATAGTATAATAAAATATAACATAATACAGTATATACTATAATATGTAATAATATAATAGTAATACAATAATAATAACCCTTATAGGGTTGTTGGTAGATTAAGTTACACACTTGACAAAAACTGAGATACTGATCACATTTCTCCATGTACCTGTGGTAGTGTTATACATCCAACCCTTACATGGCTTCAGGGGGTATGGGGGAACCTCCCCTGCTCTTGACTTTGGTCTTGACTATGTCACTGGCTTTGGCCAATGAGATGCTAGCAATGGCTTAAAATGTGCCTGCATAACTGGCATTGCCTTCTTGTGATCCTGCCTTGGCCCAAAGAACCAGCTAATATAAGGAGGATGAGCATCACATGGAATAGATCTGGAACCAAACTACAGCCAGAGCCCAACACAGCCGAGCCCCATGTAGATCAGGCAAATCTCAGCTGACCTGCAGATGTATGAGATGAACACCCCTGAGATTCTGTGTTTGTTTATTACACAGCCAAAGTTGGGTGCATAGTAAACCCTCAATAAACATGTGCTACCCATATTATGATTACTGGTATGAGAAATTACTCCTACAACCAGGGTATTCATTTGGAATATCAGATTTGTGATATTTGCTCTCATACTAAAAAGTTGCACTGCAAGCTTTCAAGTGCCTGTTTGGGATCTGAGCCAGCAGGTATCCCATGGTGTGGTTGACCAACAGAATCATTGACACCCCCTTCCCCCGATCTGCACCCGTGTTTGTCACAAGTTCTCCACTGCATCACCACATTCTCCACTCAACAATGTGAACGTTTATTGAGTACTTTCAACATCTGCTAGGCAAGATGACAAACCGCAGTCAATACGGAAGATAAGGCTGAGCCTTCAAGGGGCTGCATTCTAGTAGGGGAGACAGGTAACAAACACAGAGAAACAAACAAATAGAGACTGATGAGAGCTGGGAGGGCAATAAACAGGTGAAAAGCCAATGAGTAACTGGGGAGGCCACTTTATCTAGTGGTCAAGGAGGAGAGAAGGGCAAGTGCAAAGTTCAAAGGGTCCGAGGAGATAAAAGGAGCTCTAGAAGGGTGCATGAGAGGTGAGTGGGAAAAGAGAAGGTTGAGAGGGAGCAAGGGCCCAAGGAGGACTGTCTTACAAAGTGTCTGTTGCTGGCAGACTGGGCATCCAGCAGTGACCACAGCCAGGCCTTGGTGAGTTGAAGACCATGTGGCTGGGCCCATGCATAACCTCCACCTCTGCCACCATGGTCACTTCGTTCATGAGCCCATTGGGCATTGACAGATGTGGCTAGAGAAAAATGCTGACTGGTATCCACAGAACAGATCATCCTAGCCACTTGATTATCAAAATCCTCCTCGGCTAAGGTCACCCTCTGGTGAGCATTCATATGGAACACAAATATCTTCATGTTTTTTGCCCATTCAGAGAAGTCTATCCATTTAAGTCTTCCCCAAATTTCTTTGTCACCAATTTTCTAATCATGTTCCTTCCAAGTCCCTGATCATCCAGCCAAACCATTGGCCAGAGCCCATGAATCAATATATAATTGTACATCTGGCCACTTCTCCTTCTAAGCAAAGTGAACAACCAGGTGCCCTGTTCAAGGATCTACCCACTGGGAGGATTTCCCCTCACCACTGTCCTTCAGGGATAGCCCAGAAAAGGGTTTTAGTGCTGCAGCTCATCACTTTTGGGTTTTGCCTGTATTTTGTGCAGAATCATCTGTAAACCAGGCCCAAGCCTTCTCTTCTGTCAACTGATGATAGGGAGTTCCTCAGAAGGCCACAGGAGACGGAAGGTGGTGTAGCAGAAGTGACCACTGAGGGCATTTGGGCCACTTCATCGTGTAATTTACTCGTGCCTCCAGGACCTGCTTGGGCCCAATCATGTATATACCACCTCTGTCCTGACGATGAAGTACTGCTGTGCACGCCCAACTTTATGGCTTGGTGGGTCAAATAATGGCCAGTTTTTGATGCGCACCTCAGGTCCTACAGAACTTAATGGCCCATGGTTAAGTACTAAGAACCAGTGGCAGCCTAAGAGCTGTTCCCCAAAAGGAGGGTAGTTATCTGCAGAAGATGACACAGGGTTTTGCTCTGAAATCCTAAAGGCCTGTGCTGTGATTTCCCTTGAGGGCCCTGAGACAGGCTCCCAACAGCATCCCCTTCTGCCGCTGCCACGTCAGGCGCCACGGAATCTGCTGGATCATCTGCCGGATCATCTGCCCAAGTGGCAGAGCAGCTTGCAAAGCAGCCCGAGCCTCCTGCAGAGCCTTCTCTTATTCTTGTTCCTGGCCCCACTCGAACCAAGCAGTTTTGGGGGTCACTTTGTAAATGAGCCCCATAGCCACACACCCAAATCAGGAATGTGCTGCCCCCAAAATCCAAAGAGGCTCACTAGGCGTTGTGCCTCTTTCTTGGTTGTAGGACAGGCCAGATGCAACAGCTTGTCCTTCACCTTAGAAAAATATCTCCACACGCCCCACGCCCCTGGACCCCTAGAAATTTCACTGAGGTAAACAATCCCTGAATTTTAGTGAGATTTATTTCCCATCCTTGACAGGCAGAAGTCTTCCCATGAGCCTAGAGTAGTTGCTACATCTCGCTCACAAGGTGCAATCAGCACCACGTCATCCATGTACCGGCCCAGGGTGATGTCCTGTGGAATGGAAAGGCAATCGAGACCCCTGTACCCTCGATAATGATCCAGGGTGGGAAAGCTGATACGCCGCTGAGGCAGGACAGGGAATGTGCACTTCCGGCCTCTGGTGGGCCTGATGGACGGGGAAGGAGACAAAGGCGCTCACCGCGTGGATGACCGCATACCAGGTACCAGGGGATGTGTGAATGTGCTCAAGCAATGAATCCACATCTGGCCCTTGAGCTACAAGTGGAGTCCCCACCTGGTTAAGCTCATGATAACCCCCAGTCATTCTCCAGGACCCATCTGTCTTCAGCACAGGCCAGACAGACGGGTGGAACGGGGTGCGCGTTACTGTGCTAGTCGAGTTGACACAGCAAATGAACCAGTACAGGCAGCTGGGATAGTAGTCCGCAGGGAGCCTCGCAGGCAGAAATGCGGGCATCGTGAAGAAACTACCGGAAGGACTCTGAGCTAATGTGGAGGGCTCTTCATGCTGAAGACAAGCCCGAGAAAGGGGTCCCGTCTCCTGCCAGGGTTACCGCTCCATGTGGAATAGGGTTAATGTGTCAGTGATAGGAAGGGTATGTTTTCCTCACGGGAAATGGAGCTGTGTCGTCACTGGGAGCAAAGTGGCAGTCATGGTGTTATTTTCCGTGGCCTGCATGGAGCTGAGGGGTATTTGCCCTTAGAAAATTCAGGAGAAGCTAACCACAGGTCATAGGGAGAGAGTGGATTGTGGTTGGAGTCACCCCAAGCAATGACAAGTTTGTACTGTGGCAATTTAGCCAAGCTGGAACAACTTTCCCAGCATTCTCTTCCGTGTCTGTCTGACTCTGGGCCACAAGAGAAACTCGTGCGAGACCTGGAAGGCAACCGGAAGTTGCAGCCACGTTCCGGCTCCGAAGGCAGCGTGGGGTCAAGTGCCGCTGCGGAGCTCATGCTCACCAGCCTTGGTGGTGTGAGGCGGCAGGCAGGCTCGCGCTGGACCTCCTCCTTCGGCTTCTCTGCGTCCTGGGCCAGGCCTGTTGCTCCATGGCCAAGGGCACCCACTTCTCCTGCGGGGCATCCCCAGCTTGGAGGTGGGGTGTTTGGAGGTGGATGAATCTGGTGCAGTCCCAGCTTGTCCTTGGAGATGCTGCCGTCCCATCCTCATGGGTCCCAAGCAGCCCTCCGAGTCCAGTCCATCCTTGGGGGATCCAAGCTTGCCCTGGCTTCCCCCACTTCCCATCCACCTTCTCTCTGACTGCCAGGCCTGCTGACTTCAGGCCCAGCACCAGATGCAGAAGCAATGCCTTATAGAGCATCTGTTGCACCAGCTCCCACAACTGCGCAAGGTGAGATACCTAAAATTATCCCTCACTCTAGAGCAGAGGTTCTGCTCCTCTGATTGGGCTTTCTCTGGTTTATGTCCTCCTTCCCAGAAAACCCCTCTGCCTGGTCTCTCCAGACAGTGTTGAACTCGGCAGCTGAGGATGGGGGAAGAACCTGGCTCATATCACAGGGCTGAGTGCAACCCTGATGGGAAACAGTAAGAATTCAGAGCAACCTGCTCATGGAATCTGAGGAGGGGCTGCACTGGGAGAAGGGGCTCTGCCCATCCCACGTCAGGAACAGGATGTGTCCGCATGTGGTGCATCAGGGAATCGCTCCTCTGTAATCCATTTTACAAAAAAATAAGACAAAATATGCATTTGTTTCTCCATTGGAGCCTTCTTTCAAGTGGACTTCCAAAGTCTCTCCAGTTGCTGCTCTCAACACATGAAGAAATTCCACTTACTGCTGCCATGGCCTGGCTTCTGCTGTGGGTTCTGCCACTGCCTCAGGCTGGTGGGGAGAGAGGCAAAAGGGAAACCAGGGCCCAGGCACCCCAAGGGGTCGTCAGAACCCGCATTTCCTGTCTCACCTGGAGGGAAGAATGGGGACTGAGGTGTGTGTGACCTACCCCCCATTTAGTGTCACCTCCTGTCACCGCTCACAGCCCGCTCCAGTGCACTGATTCTCTGACTCCTGGAACATGCAACGCCACCTTATCTGCCTGCCTGTCCTTGGTGAGTCAGCCACATTCACCTCCCCTGGAGGCCTGCCACCACCCCCAAAACTGAAGCCCACCCCGGCCCCGGCCTCTAAGTGAGTATGACCTTGGTTTAAGATAACCTGACTGCCCCACTCTCCCCACTGGCCTCTACCCTCGCTGTGGTCAGGAAGTGTCTTTCCCTCCAGATGCCAGCACCACGAGGAGACACCACACACAGACATGCACGCAGGAGGGAGGGAGATCCATGACCCTAGGGAGCGAGGCAGAATGATCTGACACATTTTAGCCTTCAAAAGATAAACACGAGTGCTCCAAAGGGTTCCAAATCAAAGGACAGAGTGAAAACCCCCAATCCCTCACATTTATCCTGTCCTACCATACAAGCACACATAGTCACTCCCAGGAGTTGAAGGAGATGTAGGAGCAATGAAGGAAAGGCCTTCAGATGCGTCACAGGATCAATTTCTGGGATCCCATGTACGTTTGCTACAGGCGACATTTTTAAAGGTGTAGCCAATTTATGACAGTCCACGCTAGTGTACTTATGTGAAATGGTGCGGCTGTTTGGAGAAATAAAACATCAGGTTTCATTCCTGCCACAGAGGGCGTGAGGGGGGTGATGGGCTTCCCAGGGGCCTGGAGTGGTGCTCCCGACATGTCCACAAGGGGAAGCCCCCTCCTCCCCCCACCTCCGGCCAACTCAAAGCTCCCTCTTGCCAGAAGCCTGCTCAGACTCCTCCCACCCCCCAGCTGGGAGTGAACTTGGTTTTCTGAGCGCTTGGGGCATGGAGAGAGGCAGAGTGCAGCTGTGCTTACAGAGTGGACTTTGGAGCCTGTGTGCTGGGATTCCAATGCCTGCTTCCAGCTTACTCTGAACGAGTCACCTGCCTCTCGATTCAGCTTCCTCACCTATGAAACATGGGACGTAACAAAACCTCCCTCTCAGGGGTGCTCTAACCATGAGTTAACACATACAGAACAGGAGGGGCAGAGCCAGACATGTGGCTGCTATTAATACTGTCATTATTACCACTATTATTATTTCCCATGAGATAAAGGTCACATCCCTTCCTGCAGGATCGCCACTGCTGTGTTCTAGACTGGAGGCGTCTCGAGAAATCATTGACCCAAATCTTTGTCTGGCTCTTGGCACCGTGTGGCTCACACATTGATAAATATTTCCTCAATGAACACGCAAGTGCATCATGGAGAAGACTTGCCCTGCCCCACCGCCCACACAAGAAAAACAAAATCTTGACACTCACAATATTTTGTGACAACTCTTTTCCCCCCAAGGAACCAGGACTGAGACAGTCTCCACGTCCAGCAGCAGCAGGGTCTGGGCGGGCTCTCTGGGCTCCAATCCTCCTTACTTGTTTGTTTGTTTGTTTGTTTGTCTAACACTCCTGTCCCCCGCGACCTCCTTCCCCACAAAGGAGATGGGTCATATGGAAGCTAGAGAGAAGAGAGGACTTCGTAGTCGGCTGAATGAAGAGGAAGGGCACAGAGGTGCAAGGAGGCCGGGGTCCAGATGCCGGCTCTGCTGCTTCATCAGCTCTACAGCTCTGGGCAACTCACTCCAAGCCTCTGGGCCTCAGGATCCCACATCTAGTAGTGGGGGCTAAGATACCAGCCTCCAGTGTGGGCAGGAATAAGCGAGCTTGCAAACGGAGTGCATGGCATGAGGCCTGGCCCACAGCAGATGCTCCCAGCCCTGAGCTCTGAGGCCGGGGAGAGCTTCCTGCGTCTGAATCCCGTGTCTGTGCACCACTGCAGAGTCCCCAAGGGCAGAGGGAGCAGCTGGTTTAGATTCACCTTGGCTTACTTTTCCCAACAGCCCAGGACACTGCTGTGGGCAAACCATTGGCACTCCACAAATACCTCAGAAAACCTGCTGAGCCTCTTGCCTCATCAGGGACAGGAAGCTTAAATGATTCGACAGTGGACTCAGGACTAGAATTCAGGTTTCCTGACTCCAGGTCTGGAGTTGGAGACACAAGATGTGGGTCTCAGAGACAGTGGCCACTCACAAAACAGCAAGCAATGTCTGACTGTGCCAGGGTCCCCATCTGGCTGGGCACGAATGACCCAAGTTTTCAAGACGGAAACTCTACAGCTTCCCCCAGAAGCCGGGGAGAGGTATGGGGAGGGATGGATGTGGGAACAAAGTCCCAGCATTGTTCCCAAGGGACAGAGAATGCAGAATAACCCATCTCCACTGAGCACCCCAGTTCTGGGGTGCATGGAACAGGCATGGACCCCAGTTCTTTTGCACCCCCCCAGCTTGCTACTGCCCAAGGACAACCCAACATGGATGGACTTGAGGGCATTATGCTAAGTGAGACAAATCAGAGAAAGACAAATACTGCATGGCATCACTTATATGTGAAATCTAAAAAAGCCAAACTCATAAAAACAGAGCAGAATGGTGGTTACCAGGGGCGGGGGATGGCGGAATTTGGGAGATGGTGTTTAAAGGTACACACTCCAACTAGTAGATAAATGAGTTCTATAGATCTAATGCACAGCATGGCGATTACAGTCAATAATACTGCATGATAAACTTCAAAACCACTAAGATATTAGATCTTTATTGCTCTGACCACAAATAAGAAATAATTATGGGAATAAAGGTGTTAGCCAATGCCCATGACAGGAATCGCACTGCAACATATAAATGTGTCACACCAACAGGCTGTACACCTTAAACTTACACAATGTTATATGTCAATTATATCTCAATAAAACAGATAAATATATAACAACCATACTGGAAGTAATAACTATACTGGGAGTGATGGACACCATTCACAGAGAATTCACTGAGATCCATAGGAATCCAGAGGCAGGAGAGACTCCGTGGACATATGAGAAGACAGAAATAATGAGAACAACACTGCCTTCTATTTGATCTTAAATCCCTCCATTCCTTTTTCCCCATTCACCCCACCTCACCTCCAACCACCAACATCAACACCCACCCTCACCATCAACTCAGGCTACGTGTTGGGCTAAACATGTCACATGACCTCCCTGGCCTCAGCCACCTCTGCTGTGAGGTGGGAACGATACCCTGAAGGTAAGAGGCTGGGCATGGTCAACAGGATGCCTGCCAAGGCCACCCCATCCCTGAGGCCTGCCTGCAGGCCCCTGCACTGCCCTGGAGTGGGGAAAAGGTCCTGACCAGAGGCAGCGCATCCCAGGCTGAGTAGCTAACTCTGGCTCAGCTTGACATGACAAGAGGAGCCAGACCACACATGTCCCCTCCAACTGGAATCTGAACCAGAATAGCCTGAGATGATATGGCAGCAATTGGTGGGAGTGGAGCTGAAAGGGTCTGGGAGGGAGAGCTGGGTTACAGGGCCTCATGACAAGCCCAAACCATGAGGCAGCCAATGCTATCAGAGAAGAGATACACAGAGGGTGAGGTTTCCCAGACAGACGGGAGGGGGAGAAGAGCAGACGGGCAGTGAGAAGCACAGACACTGTGGAGGCAGCCCCAGACTCCAGAGGCTTCCTGGCTCCCCTCTGCTCCTCTGTATTCTTCATGACCCACCCCACCTTTAAGGGCCTCGATCTCCTGAAGCCTCCTTGCTCCAGCTCCAGCACCCAGAATCTTCGGAGGCCTCCTCCATCAACAGCTGCCAACAGGAGGTGATGTCCTACAGGAGGCAGCCCTGTTCCTTCTCACCTCTTACAAGGGGGGCTCCTTCATTTCAGAGGCTCACTTCTCACTGACAACATTTTCAGACCCAGGAATTCAAAATCCACCCCAGCAAGATGACTTTCTTGGACATCCAAGTCTATCCTCCCTCCTCAAAAAGTTAAGGAGTCGAGAATCATTGTGTCCCGTAAAAATATCTCGGAAGTCAAGAAACCAAAAAGCCTAAATGAAAAGCTGGATCAGCATCAATTGAGAGGACCATATGGTTCTTCTCCCTCCTCTTATTAATGTGTTCTATCACATTGATTGATTTGCGAATGTTGAACCACCCTTGCATCCCGGGGATAAATCCCACTTGGTCGTGGTGGATGATCCTTTTAATGTATTGTTGGATCCTATTAGCTAGGATTTTGTTGAGGATTTTGGAATCCATATTCATCAGGGATATCGGCCTGAAATTCTCCTTTTTGATGGGGTCTTTGCCTGGTTTGGGGATTAAGGTAATGCTGGTCTCATAGAATGAGTTTGGAAGTTTTCCTTCTGTTTCTATTTTTTGAAACAGCTTCAGTAGAATAGGTATTATTTCTTCTTTGAATGTTTGGTAGAATTCCCCACGGAATCCATCAGGCCCTGGACTCTTGTTTTTTGGGAGGTTTTTGATCACCGCTTCAATCTCGTTAGTGGTTATTGGCCTATTCAGGTGGTCAATTTCTTTCTGTTTCAGTCTTGGCAGCTTATAGGTTCCTCAAAAATTTAAAAATACAGCTACCCTATGACCCAGCAATTGCACTTCTGGGTATTTACCCCAAAGACACAGATGTAGTGAAAAGAAGGGCCATATGCACCCCAGTGTTCAGAGCAGCAATGTCCGCAATAGCCAAACTGTGGAAAGAGCTGAGATGCCCTTCAACAGATGAATGGATAAAGAAGATGTGGTCCATATATACGATGGAATATTACTCAGCCATCAGAAAGGATGAATACCCAACTTTTACATTGACAAGAATGGGATTATGCTAAGTGAAATAAGTCAAGCAGAGAAAGTCAATTATCATATGGTTTCACTTATTTGTGGAACATAAGGAATAGCATGGAGGACATTAGGAGAAGGAAGGGAAAAATGAAGGGGGGGATATCAGAGGGAGAGATGAACCATGAGAGACTATGGACTCTGAGAGACAAACAGGGTTTTAGAGGGGAGGGGGATGGGGGGGATGGGTTAGCCCGGTGATGGGTATTAAGGAGGGCACGTACTGCATGGAGCACTGGGTGTTATACGAAAACAATGAATTGTGGATCACTGCATCAAAAACTAATGATGTAAGGTGACTAACATAACATAATAAAATTAAATAAATAAATAAATAAATAATAAATATAAATAAAAATAAATAATAAATAATAAATAAAAAAAAAGAAAAGCTGGATCAGAAGTGTTCCTTTGGCTACAAGATGACAGAGAGACCACCTGTGTGTACAAGTGTACATGTGCATGTGTGTGCACATGTGTGTGTGTTTTCCCTGTTCATCCATTAGCCCTGTTTAACCCTCCAGAGTCTCTAAACCTGGCCAGTGAAGAACCCTGAGGCTGTGAATATGAACGAATGACGATGCTTACCTTGGGGAGAGGAGCAACGATGGCCTGTCAGAGAGCATGAGGGAACCTTCTGGAGTAATGGAAATATTCTATATCTTGATCTGAGTGGTGGTTCCACAAACATGAACATATGTAAAACTTCGGGTTGTATATTCAAGATTGGGACATTCCACCTGGTAACTCCAAACCGAGGTATATTTCCAAAACAAGTGAAAGCAGGAACCCAATCAGATATTTGCACACCCATGCTCTCAGCAGCATTATTCACAATAGCCTGAAGGTGGAAATGACCCAAGTGTCCACCAACCAATGAACAGAAAAACAAAATGTAGTGCATACATACAACAAAATATTATTCAGCCTTAAAAAGGAAGGAAACTCTGACACCTGCTACAACAGGAATGAACCTTGAAGACGTTACACGGAGTGAAATAAGTGAATCACAAAAAGACAAACACTGTACAATTGCACTTCTATGAGGTTCCCCCCAGTGGTCAGACTCATGGAGACAGAGGAGGATGGAGGTCGCCAGGGGCAGCGGGGAGGGGAGAATGGAGACATATCGTCTAATGGTGAGAGAAACCAAAAAGCGTCCTGGAGACGGACGGCGGTGCCGCCTGCCCAACAGTGTGAATGTACTTACCGCCACTGACCTGCGCAGAAATGGTTGCGATGCAACACTGCCTATTCACTAACTGAAATTTAAATAAAAACGTTTTTAAAAATTAAAATAAAATAATCGCAGCCATTAAAAAATGGTTAAGATGATCAATTCTGTGTTAGATGTATTTTACCACAGTAAAAAAAAAATTGGGAAAAAATGAATGGAATATTACTCAGCTATGAGGAATGAAATTTGGATCTATGCTGCAATGCAGACGGACCCTGAAGACATTATGCTAAGGGAAGTAAGCCAGACACAGAAGGACAAATACTGCATGACTCCACCTCTATGAGGTACCTAGAATAGGCAAATTCACAGAGACAGAAAGTAGAACAGAGCTTCCCAGCGGCTGGGAGAGGGGAGGAAAGGGAGTTACTGGTTAACAGGCAGAGTTCTGGCTGGAGACGATGAAGGAGGTTCGGGTATAGACAGTGGGGGTGGCTACACAACTCTGTGAATGTATCCAATGCCACTGAATTGTGTACTTACTGACAGCTAAAATGGTAAGTATTATGTTACATATATGTTACCACACACAAAAAGATTATTACACTTTAAATATGCATGTTACACCTCAGTTTAAGAAATTAGCCCCGCTGACAGGAAGATCCCTGAATACCTTTTTCAGTTAGGAAGCACATTCACATCCAGGTACCTCACTAGATAGTGTGACAGATCCTGGATTCACACGCAGGTTTGTGAATCCAGAGACCAGAAATAAAGTCCCGTCCCCCCCCCCCCGCAACCTGATAAAGCAACCCCTCTCTAATAAGCCAGTAAATCCGGTTCTGCTTGGGCTGAGAACAGACCCCATCCTGCCAGGGAGAGCCACAGCTGCTGGCCTCTCTTTACCAGGGTAGCTCCAAGAGCCGAACGACCTGGTTAACTTAGGACCGGTGTCCTTCCTGAGTCCTCACTGGCCCCCAGGTGCCTGTGGAGCTGTTCTGCCTACAGAACACGCCCCAGCAACCTTGTCTATAAAAAGCAACTACTTCAGAAGGTGTGGCTTAAACCAGTAGGAACAAAACCTCCCAAATCGAACGATGAATTTAATCCCACCGGGCATCAGGGAGTGTGGACAGGAACTGTACCCTCCACCCTTCCTACTCTGAGGCAGAGTAAATATAGGTGCCTATGACACCAACTTTCCATCCTCCGTGCGTGCCATCCTACCCTGCTCCGCCAGGGGGCTAGAACAACATGTTTGTGACAAAGATCCCGCATTGTATTCAATAACATTAACAACTTTTGGATGGTGGGGAGCACGTTTCCATAGACTGTGGATTGTAGAGTTTAAAGCACCCTTTGATGTCATCTCACCAGATCTCTTTATTTCCCCCCACAAAATAACACTGAGAGACAGCGGTGATGACTATTGGTTTTTAGAGTTAATTGCCCTGAATTTGAACTTGACTTGAACATTTACTAGTTATATGGTCTTAAGCAACCTGAGTTATTGCTTTTGGGACACAGTTTCCTCATTAGAAAAATGGGGATAATAGTACCAACCCCTTAGGGTTGTGGCAAGTATTAAATATGATTAAATAATCTATGTTGAGAGCCTGGCACATGTCTCTGCTGCTTCTGCTTCTTCTTTTTCCTCTTCATCATCATCATCATCATCATCACCATCAATAGCATGATGAAGCTAATGCTCAGGGAGATGAAGGGATTGTCTGAAATTGCACAGCTGTGGCTTGTGGCAAAACAAAGTCTCCCCCCGCCACACACACACACACACACACACACACACACACACACACACACACACATTGGTTTTTCCATTTCATCACCCTGAGACAACACCATTGCCTGGCCCTAAAAATTTATAGCACATCATGGAAAATATCTGAATTATATGGATTTTCCACATTTCCAAATTAGAAGTCCAGTTTGATGTCCAAGAGTCCTCAGCACAGAAACAAACTTTTCAGAGTTAAAATATTGAAACCAAATATGGTGAGCCTCTTTGCTCTCTCCCTCCACATCTGAACCTGGAGGTCTCAGGGACAGTCACCACGGAGCTGGAGATGGTCCAGAGAACTCCCCTGGAGGAGTGGGCACAGGAGCACTGTCCCAGAAGATGACTGGACTTCTGCTCAGAAAGCTAACGGCTGAAAGGAGCATTCAGATAAACTGTGAAGGGAACAGACAAGAATAATCAAAGGGACCACAGTTATTGAGCATTTAGTATGTGCCAGACACCATTTTAAGCACCTTACACCCATTACCTTTTTAAATCCTCCAACCCTATGAAATAGGCAATATTATGACCTACATGAATAAGAAAGATGAGACCAAGGGGTCTTTACAAACTCACTCCCCAAGGAAAGCTCTTCACATCTCACTGCTAAGATCCAGCCCTACCAGGATACCAATGCATCTCCCCAAACCTCTGAACCATCAGGCTGTCCCATGTTTCTTTCCATCTGAGATGCCTTTGGTAATCTCTGCTTGCTGTAACCCTATTCATCCTTCAAGGCTTAGCGGGAATGTTATCACTTCAGACTTTCCCAGGCATAATTACCCATTTTGCCTTCTGACTCATTTTCCTGGAAGTTCAGCACTTACCATATTGTATTATAGTTAATTGTTGGGGGGGGCAGGGGGTGTGCTTCTACACTAGGGGTCAAGCTTAAGAAAGACCAGAATCATATTTTATTTGCCTTTATATATTGCTTAGTATATGTTAAAGATGGTCAATAAAACTTTGTTAAATTTTGTAATGCCTTTGGGTCACAAAGCTTGTACTTAGAGAAACTAGGACATCACCAATACTAACTTGTTCCTCAAATCCAAGAGCTCACATGGATTTGAAGAACATTCTCTCTAGAGTTGTCAATAGTTAAAATGTGCAAGGTACACAGTTTCAAACTAGGAATTTACCCTTATTGGTTCACTGAACAGGTAGACAAAGATACATATACAAGGATGTTCATGACAGCCATGTTTATAATGGAAAAATGGAAGCATCCTAAATGGCTGATTAAAGATGCCTCGGTAAAAATATCTCAGTGGGTGCCTAACATAAAATGCAGTGTTGCTTTAAAAACGATATATACAGGGGCACCTGGGGGGCTCAGTCAGTTAAGCGTCTGCCTTTGGTTCAGGTCATGATCCCAGGGTCCTGGGATCAAGTCCCAAATCGGGCTCCCTGCTCAGCACAGAGTCTGCTTCTCCCTCTCCCTCTGCCCTTCCCCACCTCTTGTACTCTCGCTCTCTCTCAAATAAATAAAATTTTAAAAAATGATACATACACCTCAGTGTACAAATATGGAAAGCTATCTGTGATGTATTCCTGACTGAAATAAAAAGTAGGTTATAAAACCCATCATTAATATTATCTCATTTAAGTAAACCTACATATCTACAAACATCCACAGATATGTTTAGGGAGGTTCTAAAGTGAGTTTACCAAATTAACAGTGATTATCTCTATGTGAAGACAGTTTAGATAATTCTTTCTTTTTATTCACTTCTGCATTCATTGAGCTTTTTTACTTTGAGAATGTTATTGTTTATATAATCAGAAAAAAACGGCAAATATATTTTCATTGGGGGGAGTGTATATAACCTCAAAAGAGGTTTTATTTTTTATTTTATTTTATTTAAAATCAATTAATTAGTTCAGTGATTCATCAGTTGCATATAACACCCAGTGCTCATTACATCAAGTGCCCTCCTTGATGCCCATCACCCAGTTACCCCATCCCCCCCAGCCACCACCCCTCCAGCAACCCTCAGTTTGTTTCCTATAGTTAAGAGTCCAAAAGAAATTTTATAAATCTATAAATGACAAGACTCCAAACTGCTTCCGGAAGAGCATTAGGGACCATTAAATATGGAAGGTGTTATCTCCTGTCCAGGAATCCTCATTTCTCCATTTGGGAAATGGGTGCAATGCTATTGCTCTGCCTATCCCACAGGGCTGCAACCAGGAGACAATGGATTTGATATTCTTTTGAAAAATAAATAAATAAATAGATGTAAAACACAGGTTATTTTAAGAATTTAATCACTGCTTATTAAGAACTTGCAATTAGCTAGGAAGACATGTTTAGGAGTTGCAATCTCAAACACCACCAGGGACCAGGGAGGTGAGAGAGACAAGAAGGGCCTCTGGAGTCTAGGACCACTGGTCACTCAATATTAGCCTCAAATCTAGGTTATGTGAATTCTCAATTTTTAAATGGTGGCACCTCATTTAAAAAATTTCGAACACTGTAAAAAAAAAATTCAAACATTATGCCATCAGTAGAAAACACAGCCCAAAACCACACATCTCCAATTTCTGGCATATATTCCTCTAACTTAACAGAATGGTCCAGAACTACATAGTTTATATCAAGTCCACTGACATAGCTACATGCATCATCCTAAGAGTGAAGTCCCTCCTGAATGAAAGAGAAAGGTCCAATTCTGCACAGTCTAACTTCAGAGTTAGGTGTTTTATCGCATTCTTGTTTTAATTGATAGTTTTTATGGCATAAAAAAATTCACTATTAACCAGAACATTCCACTAACCAAAACATCTCACAAATCCTAATCATGCCAAAATGACAGAATCCTAAATATACTGTGCAATATATTTATGTTTGTATATATGTGTGCGTACATATATTTGCAAATGTGTATGGTCAAAAATACACAGAGAGTATGTTTCGAAGCCAATGAAAGCACATTTGTCCTTTTAAAAAAAAACTCTGCTTTTTATTCTTAATCTGAAAGATAATAGCTAAACACAGTTGGATACAATATTTATGAGGCTCCACCTCCAATTACAAGGTTAAAGCTGGATTGTTTCCAACATCATATCGAGATACAGGAAGATATTCCCAAATGTTTATATATGTTTATATATATTTGTATATATTTTTATATACATAATCATTCTTATATACATGAAGAGATGGACGGATGAATGATTTGAAGACAGCTGATACAAATATATCTAATCTAACAAAAAAGAGACTGAAGTTACAGGTATGGAAAAGGAAGGCAGATGAGAGGGAGGTGTTGGGGAAGTTCACACATGAGGCTGCAGGTGCCAGCCCGACACGGTCATGGTCTCCAAGCTGCACATTCAGCTCTTAGCAGTCAAAACAAAAGGGGTGCTCTTCGTCCCTTATCCCCACTGTGTCACGATCACAACCAACTATCTTAGCTCTCCTGGTGACAAAACTAAATGAAACCATGCCTCCTATGATTCTAAGCTAAAAATGACAGATCAACTAAAAATATTCAGAAGAAATTAGAAAACAGAGGGCAAGAGTCTTGCCGTGTTCCTTTATTCAGCACCCTGAGATCGTCTACACCTAGTTATGGACACTGTCCACTGGCTTATTTTTTAGCCCAAGACAGACTCCTGGGAACACACACTAATCATCCACCCTCTTTCAAAACTACAATTAAAAAAAAAAAAAATAGGAAAGACTCCATTTTAAACTAAGCCAGCCTTTAATACATGTGAAGGACAAACAGTCCCAAAATACTCCTGCCCACACCTCCTCATCTCCACGCCCACCGGCCTCAGGAGGGCTTTTCACAGCGTTCACTCTTCAGGAGTCCAGGACTCTGATGAAGGCCCCTTTGCTGCTTCTACCAAAATACCATGCTGTGGTGTCTGTCTGGGGTTCGGGAACAGGGAACGGGGGTGCGGAGCAGGAGAGATGTCTCAGAAGTGGGGCAACAGTGAAGAGCCCCTTTCAGGGAGTGTTATAAGCTGAACTGTGTGTCCCCCAAATCTGTATGTGAAAGTCCTAACCCCCAGTACCTCAGAATAGGACTGTATCTGGAGATAGGGCCTTTAACAAAGTAATTAAATTAAAATGAATTTAGGAGGGTGGGCCCTAATCCAATATGACTTGTGTCCTCACAAGAGATTAGGACATGGACAAGTGCACAGAGGGAAGCCCACATGAGGACATAGGGCGAAAAAAGGCCATCTACAAGCCAAGGAGAGACGCCTCAGAATGAAGCCAGCCTGCTGACTCCTTTGAGCTGGACTTCCAGCCTTCAGAACTGTGAGGAAATACATGTCTGTTGTTTAAATCGCCCAGTCTGTGGTACTTTGAATGGCAACCCTAGCAAACTAATATAGGGAGATTTTTTAAAAATAAATCAACAACTTGGTATTGGGAAAACCATCTTGATGAGAGGCCCCTCCTGAAGGAAGAGAACTCTTGAAGAAGGAAAGATGGTCTCCTGTGTGTGTATATTGGGGCTGTACACTCTCAGTCTATCCTTAAAGTTTTGCTCTATTTTAGTGCTTTTCATTCGAAACTGGTCTTTATCTGTTTGCCCAGCCTTAGAAGTCTGCTGACTGAAAAAGCTCAGCCATCACTTCCTACCATCATGATGCTGCCTGCCTGGTGCGACTCAAGTGAATGTTCACCACTAGGCTGGCAAGAAGGAAGAGTGAGATTGGGCAGGATGGGCATGGGGCTGGTGAGCGTGCAAGGGCATCTGTGAAATGCAAACAGGTGGGTACAACAATAGCATTTATCACTGGTTTAGCATGACCCATGTACTGGGCTGCACGCTTGACATACATCAACTCACCCAATCATGTCACCCTGCAAATGTGAAATGGACATGGCGAGGTTACACAGTTTGCCCAAGGCCACATACTACGTGGTGGAGGCAGGATGTGGACCCAGCCAGTCTGATTCCAGAGCCTATGCCCTTAACCCTCACCTCTCGGTAAACACCCCTCCTTCCATGAACTGAACTTGGTACAAGCTAGGACTCTCCCAGCTGTGACAGAAGTGCAACTTAAACTCTCACAACTCGGAAAGAGGGGTGAATCCTGTGGCAGCATTGAATCCAGGACTCCAAGAAGTTGTCAGGGCATTTATATCTCTCCTCTGCTTCTCTCTGATGTTGGCCACGTCTGTCTTACCAGTGATGGGCCCTTTACACAATGGGGAAAATGACCATGAGCAGGCCCAAGTTCACACCACACCAACACGGCAAGCCCAGAGAGGCAAGAGGCAGGCATTCCCACCAGCGCCGAGAGTCACATGACCATCCCAGAACCAATGACCATCAGCAGGGCAAATTATTGGATTGTCCAGACTTGCGCCATGTGTCCACACTTGTGACTGGGGCTACGCTGGAACAGCAGGTGGCAGGGTTTGTTACTAGTAGGAGGGAAAAGGGGACAAGTAGCATTAGCTCCCCAAAATTCAAAGACCTGCATCACTGCTGAAGCTTGACCCAGGCAGGTGAAGGGGTTTGCCCAAAGTGTCATAGCTTGGGAGGAAGAGAGCTGGGTGTCCGGGCTACAGGCAATTATGAAAGAAATGCTGATGTGGGAAGTTCTCCAAGTACAGAACGCTCTAGAACGCTAATAACTTTTGCGTAAGAAAGGAGAGAAATCAGAGTTTACGCAGGACTTCTCACTGTATACCTTTGTATATTGTTTTTATTTTTTAACCATTTGAAAGTATTACCAGTTTTTAAAATACAAATTAAATTAAAAATAAAGCCTAGGGGGACTTGAGTGGCTCAGTCGGTCAAGGGTCCAACTCTTGATTTCGGCTCAGGTTGTGATCTCAGGGCCATGAGATCAAGCCCCATGTCAGGCTCCATGCTCAGCCCAGAGTCTGCTTGAGATTGTCTCTATCCCTCTGCCCCTCCCACTTGCTCTCTCTTGCTCTCTAATAAATAAATGAAATCTTAAAAAAAAAAATATATCCTTAAAAAGAAATAAATAAATAAAAATAAATTAAAAATAAAGCCTAAAATTTATCCACAGGAGAAAGATTGAAAGGAAATAGGTCAAAATGATAACAGTAAGTATCTTTTGTATGTTAAGCCTAAGCATGACTTTTTTCTTTGAACTTATTTACCAAATTTCCTAAAATAAACATGTATTGTTTTTCCACAATAGGAGAAAATAAACTTAAAAAATTCTGAACTAAAAAAAATAATAAATTGAGTCACATGACATGAGGCAGAAACTGTAATTCTGACAATATCGTACTGACTTACTTTGCGTTCCCTATAAATCAAGCTGCCCTGTAGATCCCGCCCCACTCACTTCTTCAGAGAGCCGAGCAGCTGCTGAGCTGTGGATTTCCAACAAGATTTGTAATGGCAGCAGCAAAAAACCGTTTTGAAAGTCAGGCTTTGTTGAGAAAAGAAATTTCTACATTCCAAACTGCTTCCCCTGCAAAGAACAACGTGTGGTGGTCTGAACATATTAGCTATATTTAGAGAAAAGTCAGGATCTGACAGGAGGGGAGTTCTGCAGGTTTCCCATCCAGGAGGAAGGAGGAAAAGCCCTTCTGGTCTGGAGGACCAGAGAGAGATGTAGACGAGGCCGGTTGGTGCCTGATCTCTGAAGGACCCAGCAGCCCCACCCCTCCCTGGGCCTTGGCCAGGGGGCCAGGGAGGGCCCAGCAAGAAAAGAGAAAGCCCAGAAAGGCCAGATACATGGAGGGCAATGGAGGGGAAGGGAACTGCTCTGGGCTGTGTTATGTCCCCTCAAAGTCATAGGTTTAAGTCTCAACCCCCTGTATCTCAAAATGTAATTATATTTGGAGATAAGGTCTTTAAAGTGGTAACTACATTAAAATGAGGCTATTAGAAGGGCACCTGGGTGGCTCAGTCAGCTAAGCATCGACTCTTGGTTTCGGCTCAGGTCCTGATGTCAGGGTCATGAGATCGAGTCCCGTGTCAGGCTCCCCATTCAGCATGGAGTCTGCTTGAGAATCTTTCCCCCTGCCTCTCCCTTCCCTTCCCCCTCTGCTCCCCCCCCCCGACTTGCACTCTCTCTCTCTCTAAAATAAATAAACAAGTAAATAAATAAATAAATAAATAAATAAATAGATAAATAAATAATTTTTTTAAATATGAGGCTATTAGAATAAGGCCCTAATCCGATTTGACTGGTGTCCTTATAAGAAGAGGAAGAGTCAGCAGGGGTGTCAGCAAACAGAAGGACGACCCTGTGAAAACACAGGGAGAAGGCTGCCGTCTGCAATCCAAGGAGTGTGGCCACAGGAGAAACCAAGCAAAACAGAAATGTTACCTGGCATGGTTAGGTGCTCCCAGGAATGAGTATCAGTGAACCCACGCTGACCCCCACAAGGTGGGACCAGGCTGCATCCAAATAGTGGCACCTCACCTCTAAAGGAAATGGAGAGATCACAGAATTCACTAGTGGGTGCTGGTGTGACCCACAGACTGACCGGGAAGGGTGATCAGACCCAGCTCCCTCGGCATGACCCAGTCAGGGCACCAGGGACCAGGCCAGATCAGCCACGCCACAGCAGGGCCCACAGGACGGCTGCCACAGCGCTCTCTGAGCATCCCCTAGCACCCGGAGCCCCCCAGGAAAGGGTAGGAGGGGACGAGAGAAAAAAAGCTCTGAAAGATTATTTTCCCCCAAAGAGACTGTTTTCACTCAGAAGCATTTAAGTTACCTTTAACTGACAAGTGTGAGGGTTTTCCACCATATTTTTTTGCACCTCTGAATTGTCGTGGGTTCACTTCCAACCAACCATGGTGTTACTGATGGTATGAAGTCATCCATAAATGAGACAGCAAGAAAAACGAGCCACACCTGGTCAAGGCAGTGAATAAGCCTAACGCATCCCAGCACGGAACGGGAGCTGCCTTGAAGCCCGTGCAACCGAGCAGAGTTCCGGGAGCCCTAAAGACGCTTGGGCAGCACGCACCCCCGTCTGGCGATGTGGCACAGACCCACATTAGATGAGGCTCTGGTCTGTCTCAGCAGAGGGTGAGTTCCAGCCCTAACGGCTTGGAGGTCTTCCTGCTTTTTTTCCATTTTTAAAAGAGCAGATGTTCTCCTGGGAAAGAGATATTCAGCTACCCAAACAAATGGGAGAAGTGGAGCAATGGAAATAAACCAGGCATCTGCCCGCCACCGTGGCAGTGCCCGAAGGAATCACATTCGCTGGAGGGGAACATCCGGCCCTGTGAGGGCTGCGCCGCTGGGCGCCGTGCCTGCCCTGAGCACATGGCGAATACGACTGTCTTTGTTCTGGTTCTCGACGTGAAGGGCGGTCTGTGGGGCTATTTGTCTAGTGTGTTGACTCTCATAAAAGACATTCATAAATTTATTCTTAGTGCCAGGGGTTCTTACCAGTGTCAAAGTGGAGTCTTTTCAGACAGTTGCTCCATGTTAAAACAAGCCACTCCAATGCATCTATAAATAATTGCCTGGGCTTCGTTTAGCTAACAAACGGCTTTTTCTCTCTTCTCTCTTTTTAAAATCAACTCTAAGATGATTTCATAAACAACGGGAGGAATTTCCCATTAATATTAAAGTGTGTCTGGGTTGGTCATTTTAATAGAACTTTCCAGAGGGAACAAGCAGTCCTTCCATCTTGTCCATGTGAGACCTGTTCCCTTTTCAGAACAAGACATTTGGCAGCCCAGTCTCACGAGGACCAGTCATAGCCCCCACCCCTCACCCCTGCCCCATCCCATGTCCCTCTCTTTCACTGCTTTGGCCAAAAAGGAGGAGTGCCGCGAGGTTGCGCACAGCAACAGCCCGAGCCAGTCGGAAGAACATACCACCACCCCAGGCCTTCAGGGTTTCTACTCTGACCTCAGATCTCCAGAATTTGACTTCACAGGCCACCGCCCATCTAGGACAGGAAGGTAGAGTTATGGCTGTCTCTGTTTTGTTGATATATAGAACTCCCCCTGTCAGCCCCCGCAAATAACAGTGGCTTAAAAAAAAGACAGAAATTTATTTCTCTTTTACACACAAGTAGTATGGAGATAGACAGCCAACAGTTGGTGTGGTGGAACCACAGTGTCACCTTCTGTCTTTGTACGTCACCATTCTTGGCATGTCACTTCACAGTCCAAGATGGTTGCTGAAGTCCAGGCATCGTGTCTGCATTCCAAGCAGCCAGAAGAAAGAGGAAATGAAGGGTCTTCCCTCCCATTTATGGTCATTTTCTGAATTACTACGCAATACTCCTTACACTTCATGGGGCAGAATTTAGTCAGATGACCTTACCTAGCTGCAAGGAAGGCTGGGACTTGCTAGGCAGCAATGCTTCATGAAAGGGAGGATGGACAGTGGGAGGCTACTAGCCATCTCAGCCTCAATGATGACTGCACCTGATCGCCTCCCATAGAGGCCTCCAGTGCCTACACTCCAACTCTCACACAGTGCTGTCTGTTCTTTTTCTAAAGAATTTCAGTTCTCACTTATTATGATGAGCACTGGGTGTTACATGTAAGTGATGAATCACTAAAATATTACACTATGTGTTAATGAACTAGAGTTTAAATACAAATTTGAAAGAAAGAAAGAAAGAAAAAGAATTTCAGTTCTCATATCCCTTCTCTTGAAAATCCACTCGCTATCCTTCGCTCTTTCTTTCTCAGAACTGGATTCCAAGAAGTTGGACCACCAGACTGAATTCAAACTTCATTCTCAGCCATTCAGAACCACATCTTGCCTTAAGCCCCTGCCCCATGAGCCTTCTCCTTTGCTCTGAAGATCTTAAAACCAGGAGTGGAAACTGTCCCAGGAGGATCCCTACAAGTGCAACTTAAAAGCAAAACTTGAGGCTTGCATCATTCCTGCTTCATTCAGGGATCAGCATAAATCTTCCAGCCTTTATGGTCCACCCCAGGGAAGGTGCCAAAAACCAGGAGGAGGGCAAAGCCACTCCAGCTGGGATTAACAGTGAGCCCCATTGATGGATGAAGCCACGGCCTGGACTAGACCTACGGACACTGTGGACATCCTGCTCCTCAGGTCTATCCTGGATACTAAGGCCAAACCACAGCTTGGACCCCACACCCTTGTCTGAGACCCCAGACATGGCCCCTGCCTTGCCACGTGGGATTTCCGTAGACCACACGTGGCCTGTACTAGCTGACCTCCTGGTGCCCTCCTGCCTTCTGGGCCACTTCACCAGTCCAGCTCAGTACTTGACTACTCCACTCCACACCAGCGTCGTTACTGCCAGTGACCAATGCTACTGAGCATAAGTGTCAGAACAATATCCTCTGCATGAAATCCCCCACCCACACTAGGTGGGTCACATGAGTAGAATGAGTGGTAAAAGAATACCCCAGCAGTTGTCATAAAAAGATAAAGAAAACTACAAGTAGGAATGGCAAGGAAAAACAAGCCACAAAGCAGCCTTTGTTAAATTTCATTCAATGAAATACTAGTCCCATGCAATGTTGATAGATGTTCCCACGCCCCAAAAGCATGGCCAGCTAAGTTTGGAAATTGCTGCCACTAGAGATTCATACCTTAGCAAATCAAAGGCTCTGAGAAGGCCTGCAATAAAAGGCTGTTTATTTCCCTATTTGGCCCAGCATTTCCTAATCCATTTAACTACCCCTTTTCCTTCTGGAATGTTTATTAACATCTCATGAAACCAATGTTCATCAGAATATTGAATGACACAGTAATACATTGAGGGCCATAGCTACTTCTCCGGTTCTGGAATCCAAACCACCAGCATTCAAATCCCTGCTCTGGCACTTTTTAGTGGTGTGACCTTGGGCACGTTACTAAATCTCTTTGTGCTTTGATTTTCTTATCTGTAAAATGGGAATCATAATAGCGCCTGCTTTCTGGAATGGTTGTAAGGAGTAAGTTAATGCATGTGGAATGCTTAGACAAATTAGAATAAATGTCAGTAGTAATGATGAAGAAGATGATGGCGATTACAATGATGATGATGATGATGATGATGATGATGATTACAACCCCGTACACTGGAACACTTGCCCCAGCTTACAAGTATGTGTCACCCAGGGGTCAAGATTCTGATTAAAATCATCTGTATGCTTCCAGCTTCCAGCACAGGGCCTTGATGCTCCAAAAGCATCTGTTGAATGACTAAACAAGTGGAAACTGGAATCATGAAGCAACAGACTCTTTGGACAGTGGCTACAGGTGCAAAGCAAAGCAGAATTCCCCCCCACCCCCAAGGAACAGAGCCACTGTTGTCTTCCCTACCATGCACACAGATCCCTAACGACCACCTGGAGAGTGGGACAGGAACACCACATCTCATGCACACTCTCCCATGAGCTGGAATAGCACACTGGCAACTTTCTATTTTATTCAGAGCCAATTTAATGAACTACCACACAGATCATGTAGCCTGGGGTGGGGGCAAGGGTGGTTCATTGAACCATGCAGATCCTTGATCCTGGGAGAAATGAATGGGAGACTTACAGAGAGGGTCAGCAGCGGGGGAGTGGGGAGGAGAGAGAGAGGTTGAGAATGCCAGCCACAGGCAGAAGCAGTGAGGTGAGGACAGGCCAAGTGGCAGCTGCAGGCACTGTGGGAACCCAGATAGAAGCACCTTGCTTGAGCCACAGACTTTGACAAGAGCGCAGCCACAATACAGAAGTGAGTCAAGGAAGTCTCCCCTTCTCTGCACCAAGTCCTGGTTCCTGCCCAGCCCTGTATAACCTCCTGGCCTTTTTTTAGCTTTCCATGCACATATCTCTGCATTTACACACACATCACACGCGTGTCCATATTGTACTTCAATGGTGATAAAGCCACTTAGCCTCTGAATCCCCTAGCCAGCCTGGGGTCAGTCCTGCCTTGGGGAATGGAGGAGGGAGACCTGCCCAGTTTGCGGGCCACTGCAGCAGCAGGAAGCCCAGAGGAAATATGGAGCCCCCATTGAGTGTGCATGAGTCAGACGCTTCTCTCCTCCGGCAGAATGTGCCCCTGGCTCGCCATTCTGTGTCATTAAAGCCAACATCCTCACAGCCTTCCAGACTCCCACTGTGTGGCCCTACCCCACTCGGCTACCCAGCTGGCCCACCTCCTACACACAGACCCTGCCATTCACTTGGCTCCCTTCATCCAGCCTCCTTTCTCTTCCTAGAACATTCCAGACACTTTCCCAACTTCTTCACACTGGCTATTCCCTCTGCCTGGGATGCTTTTTGCCCAGATGGCCACCCTCCTCCTTCAAGTCCCTGCTCCAACCCTGCCTCCCTGGGGAGGCCCTCCCTCAGGCACCCCTGTGACCTGTCACCCGCAGCCCCCACCATAGCCCCTCACCCTGCTCCAGCCCTTCCCCTTTCCATGGCACTTAGCACCTTCCATAGCACTTAGCATCTTTTCATAGGTGAGATCATTGGTTCAGTTGTTAGGTTCATTGTTTACTACTTGAACCCTACAAGGGCAGCATCTTATGCTCTTTCAATCACCAGTACATCTCAAGTGCCTACAGCACACTCCTGATCTCTAACAGACACTCAGTAAAAAATCAGATAAAGGGACACATGGATGGATGGGCTCGGGGCAAGAAGTGATGAGTTACTACTTAGGTAAAATGGGATTTCTTGCTGTCACAAAAGTTAGGGGCTAGAGTGATTTCATCCAGATATTAAAGAAAGAGGTAGAAATTTGGGTCACTGAGCTGGGGAAAGGGGTATCTAGAGAGTGATTTTCCCCAAAGCTACTAACAGTGACTTCCTTGGGGGCTGAGATTATGAGTAATTTGCATTTTATATTTTATGTATGTGTAAAATAAATATAAATATATGTGATAATAGATAATAGATAAGACAATTTTATATTTTATATATTATATTTAAAATATATTTATATATTTTTTAAGTTTATATGAGTTATATATTATTCGATGTTATAATATTCCTACATATAACTTTTATAATATTAAATTGAAAAGGTAAAGTAAATGAATGCACACAGCAAACCATTCCAGGAGACTCTGGTCCCTCAGATCTGAGCCCCAGGTTCCAGCCTCTGAAGTCAAGGACAGGTCACCATGAGAATCAGGAGAAGGCAAGAGGTCCTTGGGGTGTAACCACACAGTCCCCAAGGCCTGGCTTTGGGGCCTGAGCCCCAGCATTAACCTAGTCTCCTCTCCATCTTCCTGATGTTCCTTGGGAAGGTTTCATACACATGTGCACACACACATACACAACTCCAGGGGTGAGGGTGGCCCAGGCCTAGTCACTCAAAGCATTAGAGATTCGTTCAGAGATGAGCATATCACCCAATCAGAATCCATCCCACGGCCCTTACTAGAGAACTAAGAGCAAAGTGCTCTCTTCCACTGGACCTAAGTCTTCCCAGTGCTGCTGGCAGCCATCCTCCCACCACGAGGACAGCACCAACCCGAGGATGGAGCCAGCACAGAGAAAGAGGCAAGTGACAGTGAGAGTCCCTGATGTACAATTTGGACATCTGGATATAGCCATGCCTGAGGCTAGACCTAGCCCATCCTGCTCAGTGTGAGGAGCTAATTATGTTTAGCTCAGTTTACTTAGACCCAGTTAATACAGGGACCCTTCAGATACAGACTTGGGTGTTTCCTGGACTCTTCTCCACGGGGAAGAAGTGTGCTCATGGGTTCTCAGCAAGAACACATGTGGTAGAGTTCTGTGAAGAGAAGAAACTTCAGGGATAGACAGTGTCTCTGTGCCATCCAGACCACACCTCTACCCCAGTGCCTCTTGCTCTTTCTGCTACCCATCCCCCATGTGTTTTTGTTTACAAAATCTTGAGCTTGCACAAAGTGTGTGGGAGTTTACATTCCTCTAGTTGGCCCTAAGCCAATGACTGCAGGTCGTGGGGGGATGAAAGCCCAGCTCTCTTGCTCAGAACCAACTCTGAGAGGTAGATTACACCCCAGAGTCCCCTGCAAGATGGGGCTGAAGCCACCCTCGTGCGTTCTGTCTAAAATCACTCTCCTGCTTCAGGTCCTGCTTCCCATATATCATTTCATATATCAACTGCACACAAATCCTCTGAGGGACATAATTTAGGACACCAGGTGCAAACAGGCCAGGCCAGGTGCGCTCTGCACACCCCCAAAGAGTAAGGGGCCACGGTGCCTGGAGGTCAGCTTCCTACCAACCCCCAGAAGACTAGGGGCAGCAGCACAGACTGCTGTTTTCCTCCCCACTCCTAGCAGCCACAGAGCAGTGAGTATGCTGCCCCCGAATACTCGCCCCCCCCCCAGGACTGTCACACAGGAAGGGAAACTAACCTGGCTCCCTGCCTGAGAAGAAGGACAGCGGGGGTGACATGGGGCACTCGGTCTTTCATCCCCATTCTGAGCCCTGGACTCAAGGCACTAGGATTCCTCCCCTCTTCAAGCTCTCCTTATCTTACCGCAGTGCCTCTGGAACGTTCAGCAGTTACCAGGTCAACTACCAAAGTCCAGTGACCCAGAACTCCATTAGGCAGCTCTCCAGACCCATCTTGGATTGGCCCCTCAAAGCCATGTGCCAGGACCACACAACGGGCACTCCGATTTCATCTACTCCTGGGGGCACAGGCAACCGGAGCCCAATTTCTAGTTCTTTTGCTGCCAGTAGATAAACTTTCACTCAGAACTCCAGAGAAAGGAAGCCCTCACCTCTTGGCCACTCTACAGTGCCCCTCCTAACTTTGTGGACAAAATGACCACAAGAAGTGTGTAAACCGTGTCCCAGCATTGAGCACAGCTACTTTTGTCTTCTCAAAAGCCACTCCCCCTCCTACTGGCAAGGACCTCCTAGACCATGTCATTTTGAAGGCTCCATGGGCAGCCTTGGCCACAGTGGCTGGTTGAAGGTGGACCCATGAGCATAGCCAGACCAATGAGACCTGATGGTAGACTTGGGGGATAGGAATGCTTTCTTTCTGCTGGATGTGAGGCTAGGAGTACATAAGCCTGCAAATGCCAGGAGCCACCATGGGGAGAATCTGTTCAAGAGTGAAGTCAATACATTCCCTTCCCTGTTGTTGGGATTTTGTTCTTATTGCTTTCTTTTGGTTTTCTGCTTAAGCCAGCATGAATTGGGCTTTTTCTGTCACTTGCATCTAAAAACACAATAACTAACAGAAATACCAACAGATAAAGTACAAAAGAAGAAACTTCCTCCAGCTGCAGCCCTGCCACTAATTTGTCATCTGGCTTTGGTCAAGACCCTTAACACCTAAAACAAAGGTGGTGGAGAGGTGACATACAGATCTCTTCCCAGGCTCTGAGCAGAAAACACCAAGTTTGCTCTGCCTTTACCTTCCACAGAATTCTCTTCAAAAGCTGGGTGTTACATGCAACTCATGAATCAATGAACAGTGCATCAAAAACTAATGATGTACTATATGTTGGCTAATTGAATTTAAATTAAAAAAAAAAAAAAAAAGCCTAGTTCAAACCTCCAGGAAGCCTGCCCTTCTCTCCCAAGCCCTTGGGAATTCCTCCCTGCTCTGAATTCCTGCAACATTTACCTGTCTGGGCCACTTACTGGTTCTTACGCTGCCTTGATCTTTTTAGGCCATAGTCCATGCATATGTCTCCCCAAATTCCTAAGAGCAGCTAAGTGCATTACCACATTCCAGACACTGTGCTAAACCCATCACATGCAGGCTCCTCTATGACACTCACAGCCATCCTGCAAGTAGGGAATGGTTATTATCTCATTTTCCCCACTTTAAAGATGAGGCCCAGAAGCTCAAAGAAAATAAGTCACTTGCCAGAGGTCACCCATCCAAGTATCCCAGGACAGGGATCCTTTGAGATGGTAAACTTCTAGATCACAGACACACATACCCTCAGCGCAGTGAGGCTCATCACGTATCCATTCCTCCCAAACATCTGCTGATGGATTCATGTTACGAGCACATTTCAGCAAGGTGCAGGTCAGGCAAGAGGAAAGGCCAAATGGCCGTTGGGGCTGTTCGCCAGGAAGCCCAGGTCTGCAAGTTGGAGGGGCAAGGGCCCTGCTGATGGCCCAGCCCCATTCCCTCTGCACAGAGCCCTGTTCACCACTTGGCCAGGAGCTGAGGCCTCATCCCCAGGGAATTCTGAGCAACTCTCGGGAGCTGTGAAGGCTGCTGACTAATAGATGAGTGATTTTCCCCCTGGAACAGAAGAAATTCGGTCTGAATCAAGAGTTCACACTGTCAGTCTGTAACCAAAACAACCCATACTCTCTAGCTGAACTCTGAGCTGGGCCCCAAAATTAAGCTTGTTATCAAAGAGTGAAACGATCCAAAGTGGGGCTTCTTTTTCCAGAAAAAATAAAATAGCAGACCAGTTTGAACCTGGACTAAAACCTGAGTATTTTCTAAGACTACTGAACAGGAACAAAAATCAGACATCAAAATGTTCTGTGCATGAAACCAATATTCATCCAGTCTAAGTTCTTGATTTGAAAAGACATTCAGTAAGGAGCATTTTACCTCCCTGTGTGGCTCGGTGAAGGATGTAATAGTGTTCTAAGGAACACTGTGTGAAAAATGGAGGCTGGCTTCTCTTTAATGTGGCAAAAAAAAAAAAAAAAAATGTTATTTTATTTTAACCCTCTATAAAGATGAATGTGAAACTTTCAGAACATTCAGTTCCCTTCATATTGACAAAAGCATTTCAAGGATTGATCCATTATAATAATATAGACTAAAAGCACCAGCTGAGCAGACAGAGCCTTGAGCAAAGCACATGACTCTGGGGCTGTGGTCACCAGCAGTCAAGGGCAGGTGTGGCTCCCAGACAGCCTGACTCAGCCCACCTGATGCTAGCCATGGAGGGTCCCTTTGTGCATGTCCCCTTCTAGAAGGCCTGGTCTACACAAAAGCAACTAACACCAAATTTCATGCCCTGGAAGCAAGTGCCCTGGGCCAGTAGGACTGTGCCCTTCTCATCCTACCTTAGCCTCTGGACAAGCTACTTTCAGGGTCCCAGAGCAGGAACCAAAGGGCCTGTCTGCTGAGAGGCCCCCCAGCCATAAATACATGCTGACATACCAATCCTAGAGCTGGAAGAAAGAGAATGCAGAGTGGAGAATGGGAAGCTGACTGAATATATGGTGGGCAGGGGAAGAGCCACCACCACCAGCTCTACGTACCATCACACCATAAACATGTGGAAATGATCCTTCCATTGACCGAAGACCAACTATACCTGTTTAAAGACCAAGGGCTTCCAAACAGCAAACAGTGGTTAGTCTAGAGTATGGGGAGGCAGAGTAGGAGGCAGAGAGAACTTTTATTTTACACTCATATCCATCATTTGCAGCCTTCGGAAGGAGCATGCATACATTGCATTTACAATGTTAAAGGAAAAGCTAAAACTGGGGTGCCTGGGTGGCTCAGTCGGTTGGGGGTCTGGCTCTTGATTTCAGCTCAGGTCATGATCTCAGGGTTGTGGGACCAAGCCCCACTTCGGACTCTGCACTGGGGATGGAGCTTGCTTAGGATTCTCTCTCTCCCTCTCCCCCTGCCCCTCCCCATCTTCTCTCTCTCTAAAAAAAAAAAAAAAAAATTAAGGCTAAAAGGCACATATATACACACACTGAGCTCAGCACATGGTAAAGGCAAAAACCACAGAGGGAAAGACTGATGAACTTAACTGCATAAAACTGAAAATTTTCTATTTGTAAAAAAAGAAATTACCATAAACTATGATAGGAGGGAGAAATACTTACAATAAATAAGCAATTCATAAAAGAAAAAATTACAAATAGCTGGTAAACATAAAATATTCATCCCCACTAATAACTGAGGGCACATGATGGAAATCAGGTCACATTTTCGCCTCTCTAACTAGCAAATTGTTTCAAATTTTTTTATAATATTTGTTGATAAGAGGACAGACAGGTAAACAACCTCAACCCTGTTCATAGAAGAATAAATTGGTAAAACCTTTTTGGAGAGCAATGTTGCAAAACCTATTAATAACTGTTAAAATATGCATAAACTTTGACATAGCAATTCCACTTCTAAGCATTTATCCCTAAGGAAAATCATCATGGCTAAAGATACATGTATTTGGATGTCAAGTGAAGCATTGTTTATAAAAGCAAAAAGTTGGAAATAGCCTCACTGTCCAAACAATGAAGGACTGGTTTAATATATTATGGCATTATACACAGGGAATAACTATGCAGCCATTAAAATGATGATGGAGAAAAATATGAAACATGGAAATGTTCTTGATAAAGTCAGTGAAAAATACTGGTTACAAATGGTTTATAGAATATGAACCCACTTTCATAAATAAAGATAGATAGATAGATAGATCTGCATTGAATTTTTAAATACCCAATTATAGGCTATTTTAATTTTCTCCTTTATGTTTTTCTGCATTTTTTGTAATTAAAAATCTGTAGTTTTTAATAGAAAATACCAGTGCTGAAACACATCCAAGAATCATTCTCAAGTAATCAATCAGGAAACAAACATCTTTAAGTCAACAAGTTAAGAACCAAAAGCATATGAAACAAGATAAAGTAGTATCAGTTGTTCCAAATAACCCCTCCAATTAATCTTCTATGCCTTTTTTTGTAAGACCACAGAATATGAGTTCATACAGATGAGGTCATTGTGTTGCAAAACTTGCTGGACCAGGGCAACATTCTAAAATCATAACCTACTCCTCCCCGGAAAAGAAGAAGCTTGCTCCCTTATTTTCCTAGAAGAAAACAAATGCATCTTTAAAACTCAAGGTGGAAAGGCAGATTTCATGGAGTTCTGGGAGCAGGACAGCTTGGTTGACCACCGATATTGCTTTGTTCCAGTGTGAAATTCAGATTTTTCAAATAAAGGGGTCTACTTGAGGAGAAAATGCCATGTGCAAGCTGCAAAATATCGATGTGGCATGGCAAGAAAAGAGATAAGCTATCAACAAGGGAGAAATAGAGATCCTTCCTGCCCCACGGAGCTCCTCTGGGGCTAGCGCGCCCACGCACATAGTAGTTGCCCAGGAAATACTGGCTGGATCATGTTAGTGGCGGATTTCACTAGGTTCCTCTCACAACTCCTATTTGACCTCACATCTTCAACCAGAAATATGTTCCCTCTCAGTGGAGGCCAGCACAAAACATTTAAGCCACAGAACTAAGACAGGTAGGACAATACGACATCTCAACGACGGGGAAGTCAGACACAGGAGAAAAGGGTCAATAGGACGTTAATGGCTTAATCCACTGATGCCTCTTCTCCACTGTCTCTACAGAGATCCTCCCAAGTGGGCACTAACCTCGAGAATATTGAAGCATGATTGGCAAGTTCATTAATTACTCCTCATCAGACACACCCGTGTGCTGGGAAGAATGTCTCACTGTCCATTCACGCCCTTTGGGCAAGTCAGGAAGACATTCATATATGAATCTGCACTATAATCTAATGAACGACTGTCTGCACACCAGAATTACGTCTCCTGTTATTGTATTATTGATCCTCCTCAGGAACCAGACAATAGCCCCTTCTGATCTTTGACCTACCACGTAGAGAGAATTTCATTCCCAAGGTACTATTTTTTAACTGAAGAATGGGACTGTAAAAGAAATTTATCTTCACTGGCTTTTAACCACCCTGGGGAATTTTTCCGCTGTTTGCGCATTTCCTACCAACCAAACACAGACTGTTCAGATGGCTTATGAGCACAGTACATCATCTCGCTTGGAAATGATCTGTAGCTAAAGCTCTCTTCACCATAATTCTCCCAGAATGGGGTGTTCTGTGTTCTTTTAGAGACCTGTCTGGCAGAAAGCTAAAGAGAAAACTTCCTGAGAGAAAGTTTTCATACACGAGGTGGGTTCCAGAGGTTTTTGGAGGGATGGTATGAAAGTTTGTCCAATGTGAAGACGCAGAGCTACCATGGCCCGTAAATGTTTGCTGAATAGGATTATGCTAGTACGTGAAGGGTGTTAGTCCCAAGCAATAGTATAAAGGGAAAGGACAGAAAAAGGCCTTAGGCCCAGAGCAGAGGGAGGACACTCAAAATCAGACATAGAAAAGTCAAAAACTTGACCACATCACTTTATCCCAAATCAGGATGCCCATATTTAATGATCAGACAGGTTTGGTAAGCAACAATCTTTGAGTGCAAATTATTTAAAAACCACTTTACTAAAAGAATAGGGTTTGTTGTATAAATGTTCTTTGTCAAATACATGATGCTTGCCATTTTTGGCTGGAAATGTGGTTTATACTATTTATACAGAGATTTATGTAACTTTCAGATGACTTTTGTATATATTTGTGAGCATCTGCTCACTCTAGCTTTGCATATGGTCAGCACTGAATATATGTTTGCTGCATAAAGAGATAAATGAATGGCTGCCTTTGGAAAGCAAACATTTCCAAACATTTGGCCACAAAACTGGGGGGAATGGTGAAGATCTGATAGGATATGAACCTGATCCACTGTCCTACAACCTGAAGGATCCCATCTGGAAATCTCCCCCTGAAGACCAAAAAATATGTAAACAAAGGAGAAAAAGAAGTGGACGCACTGGGCAGTTTAAGAAATTGGGAATCATGTTCATTTTCTAGCTCATACCCACTAGGGTCAAGCACTATCAGGTTCTGACTCTGAACCTCTTTCCACGTTCTCCCTGCCTCACACTCCATGCCAGTCCAGAGTGAATGGGTCAGCTCTTCCCGGGGCATGCCAAACCCAGGACTGCGGTAGTCCGAGGCCAGGCCACAGAGTAAGACTCTTCCCTGCCAACTCTCCTAACACCTCAGGCTTGAAACCCCGAATCCATAGAGGGTTCATGGAAAGGCATGTGGTGGTCCACACCACCACCCCCGCCCCCAGAGCTGGATGGCCTAACAGTGGTGGGCAGGCTCACCATTACACAGATGCAAGATCATTTCAGATAGGGCTTAGTTGAATATTCATTGCTAAAGTAGTTATAAATTTATTTAGATTATTTATTTACATTTCCCAGGAAAATTATAGCCAAGCCATGAAATATTGTTTCAGATAGATGAGCGCTTCCCAAGGTGACACTGCATAAGCTTCCCTTTCTAAAACAAGTCTGAGGCGGGGTACAGCTGGGGAACAAGATGATGCAGCTTTCACTTTTGGGCTTTGGGGAGTTTTCTTTGTTTTCAGTCTGCCCCTTCCCTCCACTGCACACCCAACATCGTACAGACACACAGAGTTAAGCAGTTAAATAGGTTTTGGAGAGACTGCAGATGGAGAGGTCTAAGTGCATCAGCCCAGGAAAGGTTCTGAGAGGGTTTGCAGCTATAAGAATAGCCTGCTTACCTTTGCTTACCCTTTTTTCACATCATGCATATTATTATCCCACAGGACACACCTTGCAAGTTACTGCTCCACATTTTCTAAATTTTACCTTTGGGTAAAATCCAACCATGAAAAAGCTGAATGTTTGGGTCAGAGTGTTTTGGGTTCCGGTGCAATCGTTTTCATTGGAAAGGCCTTGCTTACCTGGCATCTGCCTCCATGGAGGGAATTTTTGGGTGAGGCGTATAAAACTCACTGCTCCATGTATTGCAGCGCTGTGGAAAAGAGGTCCTTGACTTCCTCACACAGTGTTTCCTCCATGAAAGCCCAGGGTAGAAACTTTTACTCTTCCATAATCAATCAGCCAGATGTTTGGTTCCAGTAAGAACTGTGCTTCTCCTAAGTGAGCTGGCTTGGGTCCAGATGCTGGACAGTTCAAGGCCTCTGGAAGATCCTATTTCTGTCTTTGCTTTGGCCGCTGCTGCGCTCAGAGCCAGATTTGCAGCTCACCTTCAGAAACTGCACAAGACTTTAAGGTTCAAGTGTCTGTGTACAAGTCTACCCCTGGCAGGTTCTACTGTGTCACCCTTGCTCCTCTTCACTCTCACATCTCTCTTTACATAGGTTGTCCTGTTCTGTGAGTTCACCCCAAGGTCTCCTGAATGAAGGAGAGATGATTCATAGCTCTTTCAACCCTTCTTTTCCTTCCATGAAGATGGAGCAGGGGAGACCATGTGGGCCACAGGATGGGAAAGACCTGCCTGCACATAGGAAAACAAACATCTTGCTTGTCCCAGGAAGAAACATTGTGCATTTTTATGTCATTTGCTTTTTATACTTGTAGTAGATTTTGGTTTTCTGAAATTATTTGTTTGGGTGTAAATCATCGAAAGCATTGTTTGTATATTGCTTGTCTATTTTAGTTTGGGGAATTTTTTTTCTTTAATTCTTGTGTCCTCAGAACTTGGGTCTACATGTAGCCCACCTAAATAAAAATCTTAAAGTTGAGGCACTTCTCTGAAAATCCAGAAGCCAAATCTGGCCCCTCTTCCCTACTCTCAGCTGATGGCAACATCCTGTCCAACCGGAGGGCAATTCACAAGTGGAGGCCAGCATCTTCCTGGCCTTCTATTCTCACCAAATCCCTTACTGCAACCTCCCGGAAAGGGCAGCCTTTTTATTTTTAGTACTCCTCCATATTACGGGTAAAGGGAGAGGCTCTAGATTTTCTTCTACAGCATCAGTAAACGAGTATTTCTTTGCAGATACTATGCTTGGATCCTTCCGTGCATAATGATGAGTACAGTTCTCTCCATTTTACCAACCAGAAAATCCAGACTTGGAAAGTGAACTCACTTGAGTTTGCATTTCAAGCTTTCATCAATCCCTCAGTAAGTGACCAATGATCGGGACGTTAGGGAAGGGTGAGAAACAAAACATTCGGCTCAGAATTCCAGGAGCTCTGACAGAAGGCAGCATGAGGTTAAATTACAGAATGCTTTTGTCAGTGTCCCGGTCCCTCATGCTTCAGTTCCCTCCTGCATTCCAAAAATCCTCTCTCTACTCCATCTTTTCCCTCCCTAGAAAACTACCAAGAGGCCTCTACCACCATCTTCCCTACTTGCCCCAGACCTCCTAACGTGGTTTGCCCCCCAGGCTCCTGTCTTCGTCCTTCCTCTCCCTCCACCCTCTGCTTCACAATGAGGGGCCCTGGAGGGGAGACGAGTGTAATAAATTCATTCATTCTAAGGCAACTATGCTGGCCCTTGGTTAACATATTGCTTCTCTCAGAGAGAGATGCATTTTTAAAAGACACCACAGGGAAGCACCCACACCTTGACTCAAAGGAATAAAATTTCCCATGCAGGGCATTTGGGCAGTTAGCAGGAGGCTGGGGAAATATTCTCTCAATGGCAGCAGGCTTCCTGGCACCCTGACTACCCTGCCATGGGAAAGCCTCGAGCCCCATACTGCAGGGTATGGGGAAGAAGAGGAAGCCCATCCCTGTGCCCTCCACCCAGCTCACAGTCACCTTTTATGGCTGGTTTATGACAAGGGACAGAACCATCACTGATGGAGGCTAGCCCGGAGGTCGGGACTGCAGGAGTCACAGCCCAGGGTAGCTGCCCTCTCTGGCCTGCCTTGGGCCAACCTGGGCCAGACCCAAAATGGCCCACTCTTCCCCAGGAACCAGACCTGCCTCCAACAGGCAACTCATCAGAAGGCCTCAACCTCATCAGGTCCCCTCCGCTCACTAGCTCTCTGAGCTGCCTGGTTTCCTAGCCCGGTGGAGCTTAATGCAGGCAGCTTCCTAGCTGGACATCCAAACTCCCCCACCCCCTAGTGGAGAGAGGGAAGCCATGCGCCTCCCAGTCAGGTCCAGGCCCACTCCTCAGAATCAGAGCAGCCCTCCAACAGCTGGGTAGAGCGGACTATTGAGGAAAAGAGGAGGAGGCCCGGCCAGCATATTTGTTCCTCCCCAGGCTTCCCCTGAGGGTCTTTGATGACCTTCACACCAAGTTTTTCTGGGCTACCCTGATCACGCCACATCTCAGACTATGAGATGTCAAGAATGTAAATGAAAATGGAAAAAGTGTGTCTGTGCACTCGCTCTCTCAATGCGAGTACAAGGGATTAGGGGACCAGATTCTGGGAGGCTTTACTCTTCCATAATCAGCCAGATGTTTGGGCTGGCCCAGATTACACAGGCCCAACAGAATGCTGCAGTCCCCACTCAGGGTAAATCACCTCATTCAGAGGCCCCTGTCACCTGCCCTGTGGCTGTACCAGCTCCACGACCCCAAGGAGGCTAATACTCTCCCCAGGCGAAGAGCCAGCTTGACTCTCCATCTTTGGGGCTTAACTTCTGACACACTTGACATGTGGAGGACCTTTGTGTTTGGTTTTGGGGTTTGTTTTTGGCTTATTTGTTGCTTTTCCATAAACTGACAAAAATGTAAGAAAATTCCATTTTCTTGAATTCCTTAGCTAGATGAACATTTGTGCTCAATGACTCACTCTGATGCAGGGTTTCAAGGAAGGGTGACTGGGACAGTGACAAGATGCAGCCTGTCCCAAAGAAAGGAGGAACACACAAGAACATTCCAGGCATTCACCAGGTCACCTGTTCCTTAAACATGCGTCAGCCTGGCCCGGCCTGGGAAGGTAAATTAAGTCCCCCAGATATGGCCTTCCAGAAGCTCTAGTGAGGGAGGTGGATGGTGGCGGAAGGGTACAGGATTTATGTTCCCTGATGGAGGAATGAACTCTGTGGTAGAGAAGCTCATAGGAGATGGCATCTTGTTTGAGTCTTGAAGAATGAGCAGAAGACATGCCCTTCTCAGGGATTTTTTCAGAGGCATCCTCATCCTGCCACAAATGTCTGTTACTGACTCAGTGTTCCAAGGCAGGCCAAGATGCCTTTGCTCCCATTCCAGCCCTCAGCCATCGGTCCCTAGAGACTGCTGCTGGCTCATGTGTCCCCCCTCAAATGACCACTTCCCCTGGATCAAGGATGATGTGGGGCAAACATTGAAGCCAATTTAAAAGTTAGACTATTTCACATAAAACTAATCTTGAATTTTTCTCTTCTCTGGAAAACTGGAAGATATGACGACACTGGGCTCATATTCTGGCATGGCAACTCGAGGCTGGGGCTGAGGGGGTGCTGCCCCCATCCCATAGTGCATGAACCAGTTAGCATTTGCTGTGTAAGAAACCACCCCAAATCTTAGTGGCATGAAACAATAACCACTTATTAGTTATGAGTAACTGCAATTTGGATTGGGCCCAACTCGGTGTTTCTTCAGCTGGTCTCGCCTAGGCTCACACATATGGCTGTGGTCAGAAGCTGACAGGTGTTGGATGCAATACCTCAATTCTTTTCTACACGGCCTGTCCAGCAGGCTAGCTCAGTGCTCTTCCATCAGAGACAGAGGGCAAGCCTGATACGCAAGCATTTTTCAAGCTTCTGCCTACATGCCTTTTATTAATGTCTCATTGGTTAATAAAACAAGACATGAGATCCATCAGATTCAAGGGTTACCTAAATAGACTTCATCTCTTGATAGGAGAAGCTACATGGAGTCTATGGTTATTTTTCCCATGGGCTTCCCAGTTCACCATCATTCCCACCTCACAGAAACTGGGAGTCATTTGTCACTTCTCCTTTAACTTGAACTCCTGGTTTTCTTACATCTGGTCTTCCTCAAAACTTCACCATACCTGGACACCTGTAGCATCCAAATTACAGAAGTGAACCTAAAACTCTGATCCTATGACTTGGCTCAGAACAAGCATGCCTGACCTTTCCACTCGTGCACATAGAAAGGCAAACTGGATTTAATGAAAATAGAACCCAAGAAGAGATCCAAAGTTGTAGGGGAAGGCTCTGTTTGGTGATGCCAAAGAAAGGTCAGGATGGCCAAGATCCCAAGTGGTGAATGACAAGGCAGAGAGAACATCAGGAATGCTGAGAGAGTCCAGAATCTCTGGTCAGAAAGGCATGTCCACAGAGGAGGGAGGGTATGACACAGTGCAGGACTGGCAAGGTAGCCCCGAGAGGAACTCAACTGCAGGCAAGAAAAGAAGAGAAAACTCCCCTTTTACAGGTAATTAGCAAACTGGCTCTGCAGCTGAGCACTCAGGGGCAGCAGAGAGCCCAAGCCCGGCATCCACAGGGAAGTGGTGATGCCGCACTCACTGTACATTGGCAGGTCATGTGGGGAACCCAAAGCATTGCAAAACAGGATGCTCAGGGATAAAACCCAGCCTCAATGAGCAGAAGTTCCAGTACATAGTACAGAACATCTCCAGATGACGCAAGAGGATGGCCAGGGAGGGCTCATGCATTGGGGGGGGGGGGGGGGAGGGAGGTAAGGGCAACTTCTACCAGAACTAATAGACAGCACCTGTCACAGTGAAAATGGTTGTCCTTCCCCCTTTCCATGAGACTCGTTTGGCTTTTGCTCCCTGGGGTACAAAAGTGTATCTGAAGTTAATAAATGTCTTAAAAGATGACCCAAAAATCATATGCTAAAATACACATTGCAATGAAGAACATAACACCCCCTATGAAGTATCCCTGACCAAAATGAATGAATCCAATCAAGCCTTCAGACTTAAATTCTAGGATACAGGAGATACTGGGGACAGAAGGATAGGTAAAGAAACGCTTTGTACAAGAAACACTTTGTACAACTCAGTCAGCCTAGCCTTTCATCATAGTAATTTTTAAAAGGACAGGGAGGCAGCAGACTGTTCTAGAATGACACTAAAGTATATCGAGCAAATGCAATGCAGGAATCCTGATTGGATTCTACTCCCTAAAAGATTAAAATCACAGCCATAAAACCATCTGGGAGATAATTAGAGAAGCTATAACATGGATTGCACATTAGATATTAGGAAATTACTGTTTCTTAGGCATGATAATGATACTGTGTATAGGTAGGAGTGCCTTCTTAATTTAGGAGATGCATGCTTAAGTATTTAAGGTTCGTACCGGTTAACAAAATGTTGTCTCAACTCCAAACTCACTTTTCTATCCTTGGCCTCTGATACTGGGTCTGGGACTCTGTAAACCCTATGATAGGCTCTGCCAAAAGGGGGCGCTAGAGATAGCCTGCAAGGCTGAAGGGGAGGAAGGGCTTTACTTGCTCTCTCCTGTCTACTTCCTCTTCCTGCTCTGCCGCTCAGCACTGCTTCTGCACCCTAGCACCAGTGCTTCTTTCCTTTTCAGAGGTCTGGGTCCCAGCCCCACAGCTTAGAGGCTGGCGCCAGCCAAGTAGCCTCCCCTCTAGGCTTCTAGTTTAATCATCCCAGCCTTTCACCTTTATGCCACCAGCCATAAAGACGGCACCTGCTTCCTGAAATCACCTCTTCCATGACTCCTTAGAGTTCTTGCCCTATTCTTTCAGTTACCTGGTTATAACTTTATACCTCGTTAAGTCATTAAATTCTCTCCACTCAAACAGCAGTTGTGGTTTCTGTCTCCCAAACAGGTGAAGTGTCATAATGTCTGCAACTTGCTTTAGAAAGATTCAGCCAAAAGGAAAAAGTATAGAAACCCAAATGTATGTACGTATAGATCTAACAGACACACAGGTACATAAATTCATATGGAGACAAAGGAAATAGAGACGAAATTGTTGAATCTAGGTGATAAATATAGCAGTGTTCATATTAGACCTTCAACGTTTCTGCGTGTTTAAAATTTGTCATATTAAAATGTTGGGGGAAAAAAAGAAAAAAAAATCCCTAAATCATGATATTGTGAGACGTAAGTTGAGATACCGATTAGGAAAAAAAAAAAAAATGCTGTGCCATTTTCCCAAGTACATCTGCAACCCCAAAAGCCTTTTACCCTATGAAAGGTTCAGGTCCTGCTGGGTAGGCCCCTCTCCTCTCCTTGACAGAGAAAGTCCGTGGATGTGTGAGCAGTAAACCAGCATCTGCCCACAGGTACAACACCTGCAGTCACCCACAGAGACCTTGACTGGGCAGAAAAGTCAGGCCTGGCGGGCTTTCACACACGATGCCTCAAATCATTCCAGTGGAGGAGAATCTACGTCTTTATCAAAGAGGAAAAGGACCCTCCACAAACTTCCCTGACAAATCACTTAAATAGTTATGATCATCCCCATCAGTTCCAAACCTCCAACCTAAATCCCTCACACTCCAGATGAAATCCCTTCTTCTTGCCCTTTCTCTCACAGAGGCCCCTCTTTCTATGAAAGGTCTTGCCCATCCCTTATTAAATTACCCTGCACCCGTCTCTTGGCAGAACACCACCATTGTTCTTTCTCTCTCTCTTTTTTTTTTTAGTTTTTTGGTCCACCTTTATTGAGTCATAATTGACATATAACGAAGTATCAGTTTAAGGTATATAACATAATGATCTGATACACGAACAGACTGCAAAATGATCACAATAAGATGTTCTTTCTTCAACACTCTCTTGCTTTTCCTCCAAGCCTCTGACCACTGGGCCATGATGAAAAGCTAGCCTTTCATTTAGTCCTGATCCTACACACACATTGTGTTGGGCTGCCACCTGTCATTTCTGGGTGGAGTTTGATTTGCTTGATGTCACTGAACCATCAATCTATTTCCCACCACAGGTCATTTAGCCTATATTCTTTCGTCCATCAGCTGTGCCCTCACTTGATCTGATTTTTGGTGAGTGCAGTTGGTTTTACCACCTAAGAAAAACATCTGGCTACCTCAGCCCCAGTTAAATTTCACTCAGACAAGGAAGGTGTGTGTGAATTCTAAAATGACCTTAAAATAGAAGGCCAGGGAGCTGCCCTCCCATCTCTTCCAAAGCTTGTCATAGGGATGACCATGAACCAGGCGGCACTGGGATGAAATAGCAGGCCCCACCCCAGGAAAGTGGGGGATCCAAAGTCTACGACCAGTTGGCCCTAACTACTCTGTGGTTTGCTCTGTTGTTTCCTACGTCTGAAACGGCTTCTCTGTCTTGCCTACCTCCTAAAAGCCTTCTCATCTAGTGAGGTCTGGCTCAACTGTTACATCCCTCATAAAGCTTTCTCTATTTCCTCCAATGAGAAGACAAATGGCCAGCCAACACATGAAAGATGCTCGCCCTCACAATCAGGAAAATGAACATTAAGACAATACGACAACACTTTGCACCACTGAAATTGTGTAAAAACAAAATATTGAGCAATACCAAACATCAGAAAGGGTGTGGAAAAATAAGGACTTTCATATCCTGTTTATTGGGCATCACACTGGCAGGGCCACTGTGGAGAATAAGTTGGCTGTAGGTAGTGAAATGGTAAACATGCACACCTTACAAGCAAGCAGTCCCACTTCTCATCACTCTTAGCCCTTGGAGAGATACTCCGTATACAAATGCACAAAGAGTACTAACAAGACTATTCATTGGGAGTTGCTTGAACTAGGGACAAACTGGAAGCAACCTAAACATCCATCAATAGGGCAATGGATAAACAAACTACTATGCAGCCGTTCTATGAAATACCAGGCAGTAGTTAAAAAGAATAGAGGAGATAGACGCTCCATAGCAATGAGCATGTTAATGTGCAGATTGTGGTCTCTGATACCATCCCCTGCTAAAAGAAATCAGAGCCCCTTGGAGAAATGGCTGATTCTGGGGCTGAGACAGGGTAGGTACAAGATGAGTCGGGAACATTTTGTAATGCCAGAAAGTAAAAAAGTACTCAAAAAATGATGAGTACATGTCACAAGGACACAGGAAGGGACTTCCACTGGGCAAATGGGAGACAATTTGAGCACCAAAATAATTAAGGATAATAACAAATTATAGACCATTAAAAATTAGAACCCATGAGTCCACAGTAAATAGGTAAACAAATACAGAGTGGGGAAAGAAGGGCCCTGGCTTACAGCAGAATGCCAAGCCCACTGACGTATGTGGAGGGATTGTTACAGCTGGATAATCATCATTTTGCAACCATCTTAATAAAGATGCGGCTCAGGCGAGCATCATCAATGGATGCTAAATCTGGGGAGAAATACTGATGAGGAGCAGGCTACTTGCATAGTCTTAAGTGTCTTCCAACAGAATGCATATTAGTTTCAAGGGGAAAAAAACCAGTAACTTCATAGGATACAAATCAGACAACACCTTGACCAGGTGATCAAAATCAGCATCACCAACAAGGGGCGGGCAGACACTGTGTGAGCCGATGTGGCATCCTGAGAAGGACTCATCACCTCTATAATATTCTGGCTGAAAATGCAAGCCTTGCATCTAATCATCAATCTAATCATAAGAGAACATCAGAAAACCCCAAATAAGAAACAGTCCATTCCATAAAAAAGTGCCTTGTATTCTTCAAAAGTGTCAATATCATAAAATACAAAGAGAGACTGTAAAAAAATGTTCCATCTTAATAAAAGAACAAAAAGACATGATGACTAAGAACAATATCTGATCCTAGATGGCAGCCTAGATTGCAGAGAGAAATACTACAAAGGACATTATTGACAAAAAATGGAAAATTAATTGACAAAAAATATAATATACATGGTAGACTGCATAAAAGCAGCATATCAATATTAGAGACGTTGATAACCACTATGGCTATTTAGGAGAATATCTCTACTCTTAGGAAATATACAGTGAAGTATTTAGGGGGAGAGGAGTATAATGTACACTGCTTACTCTCAAATGATTCAGAAGAGAAAACCACATTATGTATCTAATATCTGCGTATATACATTATATACATACACACATACAGATAGTAGTTAGGGCAAAATATTAAAAGGTATTTGAAGATTCTTTGAACTATCCATACTATTCATGCAACTTTTATATTTCAAAATAAGTTATTGCTTTGGGGGCGCCTGGGTGGCTCAGATAGTTAAGCGGCTGATTCTTGGTTTCGGTTCAGGTCATGATCTCAGGGTCCTGGGACAGAGCCCTGAGTAGGGCTCCATGCTCAGTGGGGAGTTTGCTTGAGGACTGTCTCTCCCTCTGCCCCTCCCCCTGCTTGCATGGTCCATCTGTCTCTCTCTCTCTCTCTCAAATAAATAAATCTTTTTTTCAAAAGTTACTGCTTTAAAAGGAAAATTTGTTTAAAAAAAGTGATATAGCTATGTGTTCTAGCATAGAAAGAGCTCCAAATATACTGTTAAGTGAAAAAAATGGCAAGATAATTCACTCGGTGGAATATTTCCCATTATTATATCCATTTGTACATAAAGTAATACACAGAGAAAGGTTTGGAGGAATACATCCCATATTGATCGCAAGGTGTACCTTTGGGGAAGAGGAGGCCAGGATTGGCAGCTATACTTTAGCTTGTCGGCAGCAGTATTTTTATTCTTTATGAGTGCATTTCTGAATTGGTCACACAATTAGAAATCATTTTTTTTAGAGGAGAAAGTTGCCCTCCTCTCAATTCCCACCAGTAACAAGGATCACGGCTCAGGTTTTCTGAGACAATAGTCATTTAAATAGTTGAGCCCACTCTAATATTTGACAGTCTCCGAAATGACCTGGCTTTAGGATTTGGGAAATCTGATCAGTAAATGGCAGCAGTGCAGGGTGTCTGGGAAAACCCTGGGCTTCAGAGTCAGAGAGAAACCAAAATGCCTCCGTCATTCACAGATAGTACGTTATCAGGCAAGAGACAGACCCCTCTAAACCTCAGTTCTCCTAACTGTAAAAGGGGAACATAATACCCATAGAGCAGAGTTGCTGGGCTTTAGGTACAATGTACCTAATTTGTGTCTTAGCATGCACATAAGCCACCAAGCCCCTCCCGAAGCTGGCTTAGAGCATCTTTTTACTGTTATTCATCTTACCTCTTTTTTGTGATTTGTTTGCATGCACTCTTGCCCTGTGAGCCCAGAGGCCCTTTAAGGAGGCGCCCATCCATTATTCATCTCTCTGCTTCCAACTGTGCCTCCCAGAACATAGTACCTGGGCATCTGACAAACATTTGGTGGGAGGGTAAATGAACGTTGTCAGAAAATCTGGAGCAACATGTAAGTATGCTTTGAGGCCCCGGGCTTGCTTTGGAATTATCAAATATAAGTAAACATGGTCTCTGAAGTCACTGTATAGAAATCTCTAAGTGCCAAGAAGATGAAGAGGTGACCAAAGACCTCACATGTTCCTGATCAATGGAAGTGCAAGAGCACTGTGAGCATTCCTCAAAGCCAAAGATGTTACTTAGTAATAGGTGTTATTTTAAAATGTTGCATGGTCAAGAACGTTTGGAAAATCCCAAATTAGACTAAACTAAACAGGCTTGTATGCTGCAGGACTTATCAATGCCAATGCATACCATGAATACCCAAAAGATAATATAATTTGCAATATATTCCAAGCTTATTTGACTATAAGACATTCCTTTTTGGGGGGTTTTTTTGTTTGTTTGTTTTTTGGGTTTGGGGTTTTGTGTGTGTGTGTGTGTGTGTTTGTTTGTTTGTTTTGAGACTCTCAAAGCCTAGATCCCATAGAACAGCTTTGGAAAATGTTGCTCGAAGCTGTTTCTGCACTGTCAGTACATGGTAAGAATAGTATTTAGTGGAAATTTAACAATATAACTTGCTTCCCTAACCCAAGCTCACCTAACCCAAGAGGGCAAAGGAATAAAGTAAACCAAGGGCTTTGGGGTTGCTATCAATTCCCCTCATATCCCTACTCTTCCTTTTGTCCCTTCTGGTTCAAGGAACATGTACAAACAATCATGGTTATGACCCCAAAACTGCAAATATACACACTCCACTATTACCACTGCAGTCATTTCAGGCCCACTTACTCCTGTGTGTTCAGTTCTGCTCATCGATGGACCGGACAAACGGTGCAAGAGCCATGATCCTGCCATGGCCAACTCCTGGGCCCACACGTAGAAACGCTTGTCTCTACACAGCCAGGTGGAATACATAAGCCAATGTGTGATAGGATCGGGCTGAGAAGAGCAGTTGCCTTGCTCAATATGACCTTAAAAATAGGCATTGTAACAGTCCAAATTACCTCCTTTTCATCCATTATGTCAGAGTAATGGAAATCTGTTATTTTTGGCCCATCAGTATCTATGCCCCCTTTTTTTGGTAACAATGCACTTTCCTTTTGGACAGTTATCCTTCTCCTCTTGCCTCCACCCTCCTCCAGGCCACCCCCCATTGCATACAGTCTTGATGGGCCTGTGATTCCAGGCACCCTGTGTCCCTTGCCCAAGGAGTGAATACTGGACCCAATATAGGTCAATTAGGCCCTCTGTCACTCAGGAATTTTGAGGCTAGAGTAGAATAATACAAGACCCCAAAAGGTTAGGCTTGATGGACTTATCACTGAAGCCCCAGGAGACAGCATCTCAGCTCAGCTCCCCAGATCCCCAGCATCACCCCGGCTCCCCTCCCTTGCATGACTCAGGCACTCAGCTTTGCTTTCGATCCTGTGAGTGCACTCAGTGTCCTGCCGATAAATTCCCAGAGTATTTCTTTAACTTGCAGCTAAAGAACCTGCCCAATACACAGAGGAAAACAACCTCAGCAAATTCCTACTTACCATCCCCAGATAATCAATGGACTTAAAATCTGAAAGTGACCTGAAAGCTTCCCAAACGGCCTCACCTCCTCATTTCACAAGAAAAAAAAAAAAAGGGACATGGTTATCCTGAAAGGTTAGGCGACACAGCCACTGTCCTTCGGGGCATTAGAGGTGGTCCAGTTTCCCACCTGCCTCTGCTTCCTGAGCAGACTCCCAAACAATCTCCATTTTCCACGGAGATACAATCAAAGCTGCTCTGGTTAGAAGGTCTGAACTGTGACTATTTTTCCTCCCCACTGGTGCCAAAACTAGCCCTCCACCGCCACTTATCAAATGCTGCCCGAGAGTACGTGCATCCTTGAAATAGTCCAGGGAGCATTTGCATCTCCCCAAAAATGTTCGCAGCCTGCCATTCATCACGGCCCTTCAGCTCCGCATGCTGAAGCCTCCTGCCTTCGGTAAGGAGCTCCAAGTATGGAGTGTGGCGGTTCCCACTCTAGGGTTCTTGTCGGCGGCTCACCAGGGATTACAACGCCCAGCCAAGGACGTTCTATTCTGAGTGTGGCCCCAGTATGTTTCATTTCATCTGCAAAGCACGAGTTTATTCTGGAGAGAGAGGTTTTGGGCACATTCGTAGTAGCTAACGAGCAGTACTTCCTTATACGCAGAACACAAAATCCTCACATAAAAACCGGACCCAATTGCCAGCGTGGGGTTTCAAATAAACAAACTTACCCCGAAAATTACCTCTGCGGCATGGCCCAACCTGCACCTCAGAGTCACAGGCCATGACGGCAGGACAGAGGCTGCAGTGATCTGTGGTTCTTTGGGGAACGGCGGGGCACCAAAGCCTCCATGTTTCCTCTGTTGAGCCAGAGGGCTTCACTGGTCACCATGCCCAAATCCCAGATCTATGTCCTTTGAAAAATCAATGACAAAGAAGAATCGGCACAACTCCCTCCCTGCAGTGCTGCCCAGGATTTTCAGAGACTGGCGTACACTCTTCAAGGGAGTCGAGAAGCAGGCTGCGCTCCCCATACCCAGCTGGTCAGCCCTAGCCCTTTTCTCAAGCTTTTCCTGTGTTCTGCACAACCTTTGCGGCCTTCTTCATTTCAGGAGGCATTTTCCAAACCCCAACCTGAGAGAAGTACCTACAGCCCATCTTACCCTAGTGTCCCCTCTGTAACAGAACTCCATCGTGCTGTTTCCGTGCCATTTACACGTCTCCCCCTGCCATCCCCCTGGCTGGAGTTCCATGAGAGCAAGGCCTGGGGTGCACTTGTGTCCACAACCCCAGTGCCCAGCACAGTGCCACACCCACAGCAGGCACTCAACGGAGAGAACAGACCTACAGACCTAAAGAGCACTACAGCTCCCAGCCCCAGGACCAAGCAGCTCTGCCTACGCCAGACCCACCTTGCTCGGGATGAGACCTCACTGTCTGCAACCTTTCACAGAGCCGGCATCTCCCAAAATATTGGGACAAGTGACCACTTCAAAAGGCCGCAGAGACTAGCATTTGAGATCAAGACTTCTAGAATCAGACAGCTAGGTTCCAATTCTGCCTCCACTAGTCCTCACAAGCTTTATGAAGAGGCAAGTTAGCCTCTCGATGCCTCAATTTCCTAATCCGTGAAGTGGGGATAATTATAATACAACATCACAGGGTTGTTGTAAAAAAAATAAAGTGAGTTAATCTCTGCAAAACACTTAGTGCCTTCGCTATGTAAGCATTAGGGGCTTTCTTAGATATAATTTACATATAATATTGTATACATTTAGATATACAACATGGTGATTTGGCACATTATTATACTGCAGTATGATTACCACTGTAGCTTTAGCTAACGTCTCTGTCAGGTCACATAACTGTCATTTCTCTATTGTGGTAAGAACACCTGAGATCTAGGTCTTGGGAATTTTGAAGTATAGAATACAGTATCGTTGACTAAAATCACTATACCTAAAATGGTTTTGGTGGTACCCACACAGAGCCTTAAATAACATTAAGTCAAGGAATGACTTTGTTTTTAATTCTCTTTCAAATTTTCTGTATCAAGGAAAAGGTTACAGTTTAATGCGAATACGACTTTAACACATCTCTAAAACTTGCTGTTCTCCCTCTAAACAGAGAGAAAGTTCAAGTCTCGGGCAGGCAGAAAGATCTAGCTGAAATGAAGTGATTTTACCTTTGTTGTATTATTATTATTATTATTTAACGGCAATTGACACTGGTTTTCTATCTATGATAGAGGTATAAATTTTCCATGTAAAATGTCTATTGATATTAAACAGTGAGTAGATTCGAAGAAAAATATGAAGTAACAATATCAGTTGCAAACATACTATGGCAGAAATCATGAAGGTAAGATCCAAAAGCCTCAAATGTGGGAGACACTGGTAGACACTCAGGGGGGGCCTGGAGGCAGAAGTCCCACGAACGTGTGCTGCAGCCAGGGAGCACTCGGGCAGGTGACCAATGGCAGAGTCCTGCCCCCAGAAAAAGCCAAGACCTCCACACGCCCCCTGCAGCTGAACACAGCACAAGATGGCAGCTGCCACGGGCGGAGGTCAGCACTGGGCAGAGCAGCTCAGGAAGCTCCATGGAAGAGAGCAGGCTGCAGGAGGGAGAATGGACTGGCAGTCATTGGCATCTACCGTGAGGCCAGGATTCTTGGTGAAAGAAAAGCAGACTTCACTCATCTCCAACTGAGGATAGGGCAGATACGCGATGTCCTACCAGGAACCCAGGGTCTCCTGCATCCCCTGCCACCCACGCAGCTGAGGGCAAGGGCTGGGAGGAAGAAGTTTTGGGTGGAAAAGAAGCCCCCTTGCCAAATGGTGTTGCAAAACAACTCGGTGGCATCTTGTGGCAAATGGGGCACTCGGCTCAAGCTAGGATCCCATGGTTTTCTTTGCGTTTTGGGCTCATCTATTTGTGATGTTCATTGGAGGGGGCCATCAGTAAATAGGTCTAGCTTGCTTTTGAAACCAGCTGTGTTCCCTCTGCCTGTGAGTCATAGGCCGGGCTCACCCACAGACACAGACAGCCCTCTCACTGTCCTCTGGCCGGCTGGCCACCAAAACCATGCCCTGGGCGTGCATGGGGAGGGGCGGGCAGAGGACTCACGCTGCCTCCACCCTCAACCAGTATGGGTAACAAGGCAGAGGCCAGTGTTCCAGGAGCTCCTTCTCTCATTCTTTCTTGAGTGAGAGTTATGTGAATAACTAGCTCTAAAACAGTACCAGCCACCACTTCTCAAGGGCCTGCTCTGTATTGGGCACATTATCCCCATCCTCACAAGAGACTCTCCATCTTACACGTGAGAGAACTCAGAGAGACAAGATGGCAAGCAGCCAGAAAGTGACACCGGCCGTTTTATGGACTCAGGTCTCTGTGCCTCAAAGCCCACACTCTTGCCTTCCCACTGCCCCCGCTGCCTCACAAGGAAATGAGTGCCATAATGGTACCTTCCAGAACCCCAGAAAAACACAGAACTCATTTCATGAGGGCAACGAGGAAAGGCTCCCTGGAGAAGGTAGTATTTGGCCTGAGATCTTAAGGACAAGTAAGGCTTTTGTTGACAAAACAAAATAATCTAGACTACTTTTGTTTGTTTGTTCATTCATTCACTCATTCATTTGTTCCATGCCATATTTCTGGGACTATGGTAGGTACTAGGAATTCCATGGTGAACAGACATAGCTCCTACCCCCAAAGAGCTTACCTCCCAGTGGAGGAGACCTAAAAAAAAAAATGAATGAATAAAGTTATTACTAACTGTGTGTGCTGTGTAGAGACATATAAGGAACAGAATGGAGAAACCAGAGAAACCTATTTTAAGACAGCCAGGGACAGTCTTTCTGAGGAGGTGACATTTTTGCTGGGCCTGAATGATGAAGTGAAGGTGTTATCCATGTAAAGTAATGGGACAGGGAGTGTTCCAGGCATAGGGAACAGTATGTGCAAAGGCCCTGTGGCTGAAAAGGGAACTGTGTGTTCCTGAAACTGAAAGATTAGAATGTCTTAAAGCAAGTGAGTCCAAGGAAAAGTATTCCTCAAGCGGAGAGTGGGGAGAGAGGCCAAGGTCAGATGGGATAGCGTCTTACAGGCTGTGGAAAAGGGTAGTGGGAAGCTCCAGCAGGGTCTTCAGCTCAGAAGTGATACAGCCCAATTTACTCTCCAAGATCAGACCTCAGTCCCTTCACCTGTAAAATGAGAGTACATAAGAGAATGCATAAAAAGCTCTAAGTGCCTTGCCTGGTTGGCGAATGGACAGAAGATGCTCTGAAATGTGAGCATGTATCAAAATAACCTGGGGCGTTTGCTAAACACAAGATTGCTGGGCCCCACCGCTGGAGATTCTGATACAATAGGTTGGGGGAGGCCCATGAAGATGCATTTCTAACAGTTCCCTGGTGATGAGGCTGCTCCTGGCCCAGGGGACCCCACTTTGAGAACTCTTGGGTTAGAAAGAACAATAAAAAAGTGGGAGGTGGCACTCAGGTGCAGTTGCAATTGTTAGAAGCTGGTAGAATAAAATGATCTCAGTGAGGTGGAGAAAAGTGATCCCAAATAGTTCTCTTTTGGAGATACCATGGACAAGATGAGCCGATGGACTGGAGGTTGGGGATGAGGGAAAAGGAGACATCAGGAAGGACACTCCTAGGTCAATGGCTTGAGCAACTGGTGATGATAGTGGCAGAAGCTGAATGGGGAACACTTGAGGAGGAGCAGATTTGGAGACAAGGGTTGAGACATACTGACTCTGAGACTTCTGCCACCCCGAAATGGCCATGTCAGGCAGGCGGTGGAGCCTTCATGAGAACAGCCGTCACCTCTATCTTATCTTCTATCATATCCCCAGATCTCACCCTTGCATGTCCTGCCAGTAAGAAATATTCAGATAACTTTTGTTACGGGTTGAAGGATAAATGGAGGCTGAGGAACGAGGATAACCAAAGGCAATGAGGTACCAACATGCTGCCATATTTGAGGAGGCCACAAGCAGTCACTCTATTGAGGCTAAACCATCACTTCCTGATGATTTAGGAAATAAAGTGGGAGGTTGGAGGCAGAACAAAAGACAGAAGTGAGCCACCCAATTCACAGTAGGGCCCTTCCTCCAAAATTCAGAGATGTCACATTTGAGCCTTTCTTGGGTGTGTTTTAAGATGGAAAGGTTTGAACTGTGAGCTTAATGAGCAGGAAGGCCAGAGGAAATCTGGCTAACTTGGGTTTTTTATAAAATAAATCATGGGAAAAATCAAGCTGTGCAACGTGGGGAAATGAGGAGGGAGGGATGGGAAGACAGGGAGAGAAGAAACAGAGGACAGAACAGAAAAAGTGGCTTAACCAAGAGGACCCACTAAGGGCAGAAGGGGCCAGCCTCCAGAACTTGACCTCCCAAGCCAACCTCGACCCTTAGGTCCTCACCACATTTCCAGCAGGCATGATGGACCCTCAGCCTCCCCACTTACCAAGTTGTAAATTAAAAGGCTGTAATTCCAGCCAGGGGTTCTGGTGACATCATAAACCACAGAACCACAAGCTCAACTCACCAGAAGCCCCAAGATGGAATTACACCCTTTCTTCCTAATCCAGGGAGCTCTGGCCACTGCCATTTTTTCATGATATAATCGAAGTAAGCAATATTTTAACCATTTGTTTGTGGCCTTTCTCACACAGCCATAGGGCCCCCTCTCTCCTGGCCTCTCCTCTCCCTCTCCCGCCCCTCTACAGATCCTCCTCCAGGGTCTCCTTCAGAGACGCTCCTGCTTTCCAAGGCTGCCCCTCCTCCAGGCCCGCTTCTCTTCCTTCTCCCTTCCAGATCCCTTCTGTTCTTCTGTCTCCTCCTGTGAACCAGTAATGTCCTGGCTTCTACCTTAAATCTGCTTTTCAAGAGAAGCCCAGGATCTTCTAGGTCCAAGACAATGTCCTGGAGAACAGACCCCAGATGTGTGAAATACATTCCCAAAAGTGGCATGAAAATGCACTCTCGTTTTAAATAAATCAGGAAAGTTTACAGCTTAAGGAAGGATCTTTCTGGAAGCAAGTGATTGCTTCCAACATCCTTTTGCTGTGTTTTGCTTCTGAGTCCTAATTTTCATGAAATGTCGCTTAGCACAAAGTATACATGGGCATCACGCTACCTTTTACCCCTGCTTCCCCATCTTAAGTGTAATGTCAATATTTAAGTTCCTATGGAAATCTCACCTAGGGGAAGAAGCCACAAGGGAGTAATTAAAGGCAATAATTAAAGCAGCTCTCACTCAATGAGTACCTCTTATGTCTCAGATATTCATATTATTCTTCATCCCTTTCACAGAGATACTATTTTCTTCATTTTATGGAGGACGGAAACAGAGGTTCGGGATATGGAGTATTTTGCCCAAAGTCCCACAGCTACTAAGTAAGGCCCTTGGATTTGACCCCAATTGGTTGGACTCAAAAACCTACATATACATGCTCACTCAGTGTCCCCCTGCCCCGAGTAAAATATTTTGAGAATAAATGTTGCATGGGATTCCAAAGGGACTTGAATGACTGATCTTCATGCAACATGATTTTTTTTCAGAAGTGATGAAAGTTCTACACTATTTTAGGGTACAATAAGAGTCAAAAATTGGACATTCCAATGTCCTACGTATTTTTTAAGTAAATTATTTCAAATTATTTCCCCCAAACCAAAACAAAAAACAAAAACAAAAAATCAGCAGTTTAACTCTACATTGATATAATTTGGTAGTAACAAGGTGGACCAGCAACTCTTTTTATAAAGTGTCATCTACAAAACACCAGTATAGCACATGGCAGCTTTCAAAAGACTTCATCTGCACAAGTCTGTCCGCCCGGGCCGTGGGCGGCGTGCAGTGTGACCCTGACCATGTCGGAAATGTCCCAAAGGGGGAGGGCGCAGGCTACCTGCCTGGACACCTTGGAGATGGCCTCCAACGACAAGAGGCAGAATTGCTGCACAGCAATGCTTCAGGGGTTAAACAACTTCAGGACTTTCTAAAATATGATGATGTTACAGCTGAGCCAGAGACTGCAGGTCACGCACTTCATAAAAGAGTAAGAAACATATCTGACACCATTTCAGAATGCTCCCTGCAAATATTTGAGAACACAGCAGTCTTGGAGAAAATTTGGACTAGAACAGAAAAAAGACAGGATCGCTTTTCTCTTCTTCAGAAAATGCATCTCTGCCTAATGAAGCACATGCTAGGATGGTTTAAGAAAGATACGTGAGGCAATGACCTAATTTTTTTTCCTCTACCATCAGGGACAGTAAATAACATCTTCCCAGAGAATACAAACGGAGAAATACTGTCAGCATATATTACACGAAGTTACAAAGCGGAAGTGAATGCCACAACAAACAAGCAGGCATCTTGCTTCTTCTCCAACTTCAAAGTGAGACAACAAAATCTCCTAGTGATGAAGGACAATTTATTCATTCCCAGCAACAAACATTTAATTACCAAATTAATCCCATGTCATTGTACTTCATGATGGAAAATCAGCAGCAGCTTCTAAATGGAGAAAGACAATGGATTTGAAAACATCTTGGGGGTTTTCCTCGCAGACTGAATGTCCAGGATCCCACTGGTGGAGCTCACATACACAAACCTGCAGGCAAAGCCGGCCTCAGTCAATCCCAGAAAAAGCACCAAACCCTCCTGACTTGTGTTCAAGGGTTCCAGTGAGGATGTGGTTAAGAATATGGACTCTCGAGTCAGACTGCCTATGCCTAGCTCCAAGCTTGGCCATGGGATCTTGGGTGGGCTTTTAGCTATATACGCCTCAGTTTCCTTGCATCCTGTAAAATGAGAATCAGACTGACTTACTTTAGAGCCTTTTTGGGAGGATTAAATGAAATAAGACACACGAAGTGCTTAGAACAGCGTGTAGTAAACACTCAGTAAGTGAGAGATATCATGAGCCTTTCTCCCTCCATCACTATGCTCGTGTCAGCTAGAACTTTTACCAAAGATAGAAAATCTTAGGTCAAACTTAATTCACATAACTAAAAAGTCTAGGGGAGTCCCGGCCTCAGGTACAGAGACTCAATGGCTCTGGCAGGCCCTAGTCTGTCTCTCCCTCTCTAATCTCTCCTTCCTCTGGTGTGGCTCCATTCTCAGATAAGCTCTCCCCTCATGGTGGCAGGATGGCTGCCACAACATCAGCCCACATCCTCTCAGGTTCCAGTCCAGCAGGAAAGAACACAGCCTATGTCTCAACGGATCCTGCACAAACTCGAGAATTCAATGTAATGGCACAAGCAGGAATCACAGCTCTTCATTTCCCTGATTATTGACAAGGTTGAGCACATTTCCATATGTTTATTGGCACTGATATCACTAAAGGGTGTTAGCTTCATCTTATTGAAAAACTTCATGCTTATTGTGCACAAGATGAGGGGAGGGTATATTTTCTTTCAAGTAAACTGGTTTACTGCAGGGGCTGTTCCCAGATCTGCCAAAGTTAGAGGGGCCTCCCCTCTGGACACAAAACCTTCACTCCTAGGATCTGTCAGTCTCTTGAAGCATTCTGTTAAAACAGCAAACTCTGATGTGATGTGGCCACGTGGCTCAACTCTGCCTGAAACCCGAAACCGTGGCAATGCCCAAGCCTCTCCATCTCACGTACTCTTCACCCCCAAGTCCCAGGCTGACACCCTCTTGGCTCCTCAGGCTGCTAGTTTCCTCCAAGCACTGGGGGGAAAATCTGGCTTTAGAGGCTCCCGTGCCTTTTGGCATTGTGTTAGATCAAGTCCTGCTCTTTTCTAAATACTTGATCAAAACTTGCTTCCTCATCTGCCCATATCTCCATCCCTCAACAAAAAAAGTGCTAGAAGAAATGACCTGCCCGGTGCACACATATTTTCGGAACACCATGATTCTAGGGAGTTCACTATCTAATGCACATAGGGAACTGGAAGCCAAGAAATCTCCCCACTAACATGCTGATGCCCTTGGCATTGCTCCAAAGCTATTTTTGGCCCAGGTAAGTCCTGCTCTCTTTAAGGACTCAAGTCAAATGTCACCTGAATCTCCAGAACTGGGGTTAGTCATTCATACCTCTCTATTCCTGGGCCATACGGCTTATGCCCAGAGGAGTGCTGAGCTGAGATTGTTGGTTTTCCCACTCACATCTTCCCCTACCTGCTTACAGTCAGTATAGTGCCCAACGCAGAGTTCTAGGTCAGTACATGTTGGCTAAATGAGTCCCCACTAGAATGATGGGATGAACGTCTACACCTGAGAACCCCATCATCTTCATGATCCCACTGCAGTGATTCCTGAAGTGTGGTGTACATCCTCATGACTCAAAATAAGAAGCAAGGAAATAGGATTGGGCTTTCTTTCTCTCCTTCCTCTTTTATCAAATTCAGTGCCACTGAATATGGTCAAAAATGATATAAGAATGCTAACTAATATGGGGGCACCTGGGTGGCTCAGTCGGTTAAGTGTCTGACTCTTGATTTTGGCTCAGGTCATAATAATCTCAGGGTTGTGAGATCGAGCCCCACATCGAGCTCTGTGTTCAACAGGGAGTCTGCTTCTCTCCCTCTTCCTCTCCCTCTGCCCCTCCCTGCGCCCCACCACTAGTGCTCATGCTATCTCTCTCTCTCTAAAAATAAATAAAATCTAAAAAAAAAAAAGAATGCCAATATGGTGTTTATAGATTTAAGGAGGAAAATGAGCAATTTGACAAACACTTATCGATGCGTTTCCCACATGCAGAGTGCTGAAAGGAAAAGTGGGCATATGTATTAGTTGGGTTAGGCTAGGTTCTGCTGCAGTAACAGAGAATCTGTAAATCCCAGTGGCTTTTAACAACAAAAAGGTTTATTTCTTTCCCACGTTCCACATCCACTATGGGTTGCCAAGGGTACCCAGCCACTGTCTCGAATATAGTTGGTCAGCATCGCAGAGGGCATTAAAACTCGGGGGGGAGAGGGGTCACATCCGGGCAGTTAAATGACACACATCACTTCCAATCACAACTCATTTGCCAGAACTAGGCCCCATCCAACCATAAGAAGACCAGAAAGTGCAATCATGCCATTTGTTAGAAGGTAGAGAACTAAAAACATTTGTGAGGAGCACTCATAATGCCCATAGTAGGTAAGTTCTGGGCCTTGGGCCTTGTCTTTAAGGGGGTGTGACTAACATGTAGAAGGGGAATAAAAAGGGCACCAGTGATATGAAGGAGGAAAGAAAGGTGAGGGTGAGGGATGCTGGGGTGGGATGAACAGGCCTCAGGGTCCCGTGAGTGTGTGACTCAGTCTGCTGAATCTAGAGCTACCATTTGTTATGTGTGAGGTATGTACCTGCTAAGCTCTTGTATGAAGCATTCCGACAGGTAGGTAGGGTGCTCAGGAGGTCAGCAACAGAAACCCACTCCAACCAACAAGCAAAAATAGGGGATACTGGAAGACTCCAGGGGAGCTCCCAGAATGAGAGGAAGAGCAGATGAAGCAAGCCTCCCAGTGGAAATGAGGTCAGCTCCAGGGCTGTAGGTGGCAGGATCAAATCACAGCCTCTTCAACTCCCACGCTTCCTGTCTTCTCATCATACAGGTTTCAGGCAGGCTATGGTGCAACTGGGTTTGGGGTGCACCGTCAGCAAGGGGAGGCCAGTGCGCTCTGAGTGGCAACCCCACTAAGACTGCATGCAGTAGGGACGTACCCCAGAGGGAAATCAAGATGTTGCTTCTAGAACAAGAGGTAGTGATTGGTGACGGCTCAGGCAAAACAGATGTTCAAACAGAACTTTAAGTCCAAATGGATCCTCCCAAGCACAACATGGGCATCACCACTCCCTTTTCCACACAAGGGAGCTGAGCACCTGAGCCTCGGGGATGTCCCAACATCACTCAGCTGGTAAGTGCCAAACACCTAACTCTGTGGGACCCCAGGGCCTGTACCTTTACCATTGTGATCTGCTGTGTCACGCAGATCTGGTGGCCTTTCTGTTGCCTTTTTCCAAGATGTATGAAAATGAGAAGGAATTTGAATTGGCCACATTACTACTAGTCATGCAACCATCACATTCCTAGAACACTTTCTAGTCTACAAAGTGTTCTCACACAGTCCTTACACAGTATGAGGAAGGTAGACCTCTATCACCCCTCCCGCTTATTAGATGGAAATGATGGCTGGCATCTGGGGAGGGTGGGCCCAGCATCTCTAGGTCTCATTTTCCACTTAGAGGTGTTGACCTGGCTGGGGCTTCCCTGGGAGGGGTGGGACTCAGTTTGCCGGTCTGCAGCGTGGGTTGGCAGGCTGTGGTCAGCTCTGGAGCAGGAGGGTAGAATGGTGCTTGAGATTGATCAGGCACGTGAGATGCATGGGAACCCGGAGCCTCTAAAGAGAGAGCTTGGTCTCTTGGCCTCACCCGGGGCCTCTCAGGGGGAGTTCTCCATTGCTGAGTGTGCATAGGTCTCACTTAAGGGTGTTAATGGAACTGCGGAAGTGTCACTGCAGGGAAGCTCAGCTTTCTGTGTCCCTGCCATGCCTGACTTAGGAGGTCACAAGCACATGTGCCGTGCTGTAAAATGGAAAGCTGAAAGCAAATCTTCCTAGCGTTGGGGATGTCTACAGAAGTAAGTTACAAATAAAAGGATGGAGGGGTGCCTGGGTGGCTCAGTCAGTTAAGCGTCTGACTTCAGCTCAGGTTGTGATCTCAGGGTCCTGGGATCGAGCCCCACACAGGGCTCCCCACTCAATGGGGAGTCTGCTTCTCCCTCTGACCCTCCCCCAGCTCATGTGCTCTTTCTCTCTCTCTCTCAAATAAATAATCTTTTTTAAAAATAAATAAATAATAAAATAAAAGAATGTTGGAGCTTTGGGTACTGGAGCCTCCCTGTCACTTGCCCTCAGCTTCCTGCCTAGATGTGACCAGCCACTCCTGCTTCTCCAAAGCTTGGTGGGAGTACAATGTGGTGGTTGGGTCTGACCATGTGTCTCTGGTGCCCCACTGTCTGGATTCAAATCCCAGCATCTCTGCTTGCTGCTCTGTGATTCTGGGTGAGTTACTCATTTCTCTGAGCCCATTTCCCTATTGGTTAAACATACCCACTCTGTGGGCAGGAAGATAAAGTAAGCTAATCCACAGAAAGCACCTAGAACAGCACACAGAAAACATTCAAAGACATTCAATAAATGGTAAATCAGAGAAAATGAGTGACTTGTCCAAAGGTACATAGCTAGGGAGTGGGGGAGTCAGGATCCAGACCCAAATCAAAGTCTGGATTCTGAATGATTCTTCCCACCAAGCCATGCTGCTTCTCAGAGAGGTAAAAAGGGATAAATTAGTGTCTCACTTCACTTCCCACTGAAGCTCTCTGAGGATCTGTTATCATTCCATTTTCAATGGACTTCTTACCGCGGTGAGGAGAAAGCATAATCCTTAGTCTGGATCTTTTTGTTGAATTCACCTAGACTTGTAGTTGTCAGCCCTGCCCTGACCCCTTAAAGGAAACTCTTTAGGCTTGGAACAATGTGGAGAATAGTGTTTTTGTACAGCAACTGCCCACTTACATAGAGGAGAAAAATTTTCCATGGAGAGTCCTCTAGCTTGACCCTGAGGCAAACTCATTTCAACAGTCAGAAGACACACTATCTCTTGTAACAGGGAGTCAAGAGACAGGGTGGCCTTCAGGTATGGTATGATCAGGGCTCTATCTAAACTTCTCTGTGGGTCTCTGGGCTTAACTCTCCTCCACATGTTGATTGCACCTCAAGCTAGCTTCCTCCATGGCAGCCTGCAGCAAATGAACCTGCTATATATCAGGGGAGAGAGAAAGGATGCCTTACCTCACTCCAGCTTTAGCTACATACCCATCCTGACCCAATAACTGTTGCTAGGGCAATGCCACATGATCACTGGCTCAAATCCAATCCCTAAACCCATTATTGGGAATCATCCTAGGTCAACTGAGCCCTTGAGGTGGGGGGAGAGGGGGTTCAGATTTTCCTCCAGGGAGAAGTGGAAACCAGAAAACCAGTTCTGTTGCAGTGGAGAAAGGAGGAGTAAATGCTGGGTACTCAGCCGACAATGCCTACCATGGGACACAAGGACAGTGGAGGGGCAGGGGCAGCACAGTAAGATACCACGGTGCCTGGGAATCCAGGGGGAAATCACACAAAATGTCCTATCTCCTAAGTCAAAATTGTAAGATGAGATCACATGTAATTCAGGAGGAAAGTGCCATCATAGTTCTTATTTACTGAGCAGCGTCAGTTGAACACAGATGTGGGTGCTTTCTCTACATCACATCCTTCACTAACTTAATCCTCACAGCAACCCTCAGAATTTGGAACTATCACTCCTGTCTTATAGATGAGGAAACAAGGCTCTGAGCAGTATGGTGACTTCCTCAAAGTCACACAGCTGAGAGGGACGCAGTGGGAAAAGAAACTTGGATCTCTGTGTGGAAAAAGCCCCAGCACACCATTTTGCTTGGTCTACTTCAAGAAACAAAAGTAGGATGTGTGAGTTAATTTCATATGAATCTAATACTATTGTTGGAAAGCAGGAAATAAATGACCTTCAGCCTCTGGGTCCATGGGAAAACACACACAAAAAAACATTGTTAAAATTTAAAAATAAAGTGCAAAATGGGACGAAGAGAATTGGGGGAATTCTGAGGAAGCCACCATGCATTCTTCTCCCTAAATGCACAAAATCCTACTTAGATTTGGGGCAGGAAGATGGACAGCCCCCCCTGCCCCGCCCCCCCGCCTCCACCAGGGCAGCTCATCATGTTTGGACATTACTGTGGGAGTGATTTAAAAGGTTATATTTTTTTTGCTAACAGGATCTTTGGAAAAGAGGTATCTTTTGGTCCAGCTTGTCCATCACGCAGATGGGCATGCACAGCATTAAAATGGGCATATATACTCAAGTGAGTTTTCCTTGTGAGGAGCACTTGACTGCACAGGTTATTTGATGGGGGTGGGGGTGGGAGCCCAGCTCATGGGATAATGGCCAGCTGGGGGTCTCCACTGAGAAGGTGGCCCTGTGGTTGTCCCCATGGGCTGCTGGAATCTGCACCTACTCCTCGGCCCCTTCAGTGGGGGTGAGGTAGACTGGCTTCCTCTTCTTCCGCTATAACAAAGCACCACAAACTTAGTGACTTAACACAATGCAAATTTCTTATCCAGAAATTCTGGAAGTCAGAAGTCCAAAATGAGTCTTATGTGGCTAAAACCAAGGTGTCATCAAGTCTTTGTTTCTTCTTGAGGCTCTAGGGGAAAATCTGTTTCCTTGTCTTTTCCAGCTTCTAGAGGCTTCCTACAAGTCTTGGTGAAGCCCATTAAAGCAACATCTGTTTCCACCATCACATCTCCTCTCTGCCTTTGACCCTTGCCTCCCTCTTATAAGACTCTTATGTTTATCCTGGGCCTGTCTGGATAATCCAGGATCATCTTCCTGTCTCAAGATTCTCAATCACACCTGCAGTCATTTTTGCCATGTAATGTAACCTAGTCACAGGTTTTGGGGATTAGAACATGGATATTGGGGGGGCACTACCATGTTAAAGATAATAAAAAAGGCATCACCTTATAAAGCCACCATCACCTACCATTAAGGACTCAGAAAGACACGGTCTCTAATGGATCAGCTTAAAATTGGAAACTAGCAGAGGACTATTTTGAATATCATTGCTCTCATTTGAGATTTTCTATGTTAGTCTGATAACCTTTAACAGAGAGAATTCTGAGGTTATATACGCATATGCATACACAGTGCCTGGGAAAATGAGGAAACCAGCTGAATGATTCAGGATCCTAATATTTATTAGGCCTGATATTTCCAGATAACTCCCCCTCCTACCCAGATAGTTTGAACTTGAATGGCCATTTCCCTCTCCATGAGCAGACCCCAGGTGTGTCTCTGTCCTGTCACCTCCTGTGACTTCTAGAGGCTGGTCACAGGTGACTCTGCAAGCAGACAGGGAGTTGGGGGGAGGCAGGAAATATGAGACGAGGGATGACTGGGATGAAGATGTGGAAAGACTGTAATAAAACAAATAACTATCAAATATTATGAAAACAAATAGGGGGGCGCCTGGGTGGCTCAGTTGTTAAGCGTCTGCCTTCGGCTCAGGTCACGATCCCGGGGTCCTGGGATCGAGCCCCATGTGGGGCTCCCTGCTCGGCGGGAAGCCTGCTTCTCCCTCTCCCACTCCCCTTGCTTGTGTTCCTGCTCTGGTTGTCTCTCTCTGTCAAATAAATAAATAAAATTAAAAAAAAAAAAGAAAACAAAAAGGTATTTAATAATTACCAAGACAAAATATGTCCATATGCCACCTAAAATACTCTCATTTGTTGTCCATGTCATACTTTTCAAACTGTGTGCATACAAACTGCCTGGGGATCTTGTTAAAATGCAGATTCTAATTCAGTCCAGTCTGGAGTGAGGTGTGAAATGCTGTATTTATAAGCAACAATGGTAACTTAAGGTTCAGCAGACTGTATCCCACACTCAAATGACCCTGAGGCCTGTTCATCCCACCCCAGCATCCCCACCCTCACCTTTCTTCCTGCCCCCACAGGATTGGTGCCCTTTTTATTCCTCCCTCCATCAAACACAAGGCTAGAACTTGCCTACCATGGACATCATGAGTGCTAGTCACCAAATATTTCCAGTTCTCCTCTTATAACTCATAGGAGGAGTGTACTTTCTGGTCCCCTTACTGTTGGGAAGAGCCTAGTTCTGGCCCATGAGTTGAGTGAGAAGTGACATGCCATTTAATTTATCTTTTCCCATCTGCGATGGTGACTGGCCATAATGGAGGTGGTGGCTGCTCTAGCAGCCTGGGTACACTTGCCAACCCACAGTGGACGTGTAGCGTGAGAAAGAAAGAAAACTTTGCTGCTAAAAGCTGCTGGGATTAGGGATTCTTTGTTACTGCAGCGAAACCTAGCATAACCTGACTGATACATACACCCTAGTGTCATACCCTTTATGCTTCAGCACTTTGCATGAAAGAAGCACTTGGTATTTTGTCAAATTGCTTATTTTTTTAAATATTTTATTTATGTATGTATGTATTTATTTATTTGAGAGAGAGCAAGAATGAGCATGTAAGAGAGAGAAAGACAGAGATAAAGAGAGCACAAATGGGGGTGGGGGCGGGCAGAGGAAAAGGAAGAAGCAGACTCCCCTCCCTGATGAGCATGAAGCCCAACTGCAGGGCTGAGTCCCAGGACCCTGGGATCATGACCTGAGCGAAAGGCAGATGCTTAACCGACTGAGCCATCCAGGCACCCCATCAAATTGCTTACTTTCCTCCCAAACCTACAACTACCATTTTTGGCCAAGTTTAGTGGCACAGAATCTGGTAAGACAGGAAGAAGAGAAAGAAAGCCCCATCATGTTTCCTGCTTTTTACTGAGCACATCTGAGCTGAAGTGGGACCCACAGAGCAGTTCTTCTAACCCTCTTCAAGCGCCTACACTTTTCCCTGCCGGCTCTGGTTCCCAGTCACTTTCTACAATGCAGTTTTATTCTGAAGGTACTGTACAAGCCTCCTGAGGGTGAGTAAAGTATGGTCCACCTTTCCATGGAACGAATGTTTCCCCAGATAACTGGTCGGCTGATGTGGGCTGGGTTCCATCAACAGAGATGGCAATTTCTTCTACATGTGATAACATCACTTCTCACTAGACCACAAATCCAGAAGCTATGCAAACTGAACAAGAGAGTCTGGGGGAAGCACCCAAGTGTGGTGGAGAATGCAGTGACCTAGGACTAAGAAGTGTGTGCTCGAGTCTAAAACCTGCCATCCTATCCATCCACCAGCCTCTTTTGAGGGCCAGTGAAAGAAATCCAACTCACACAACTGATGTGAAAAATAGACACAAAAACCTCTCCAAGTTCCCAAAAAATGTCAAGAAGAAACTATCTCCCTCTGTGACAGCATGCTGCTATTTGTTGGCTCTGTTCTCTGATCTGCTTTCCCCTAGTGACAGCAAAGTGGTCGCAGTACATCCAGGCTTATACTCCAGCAGCTCAGCAGCCCCAGCAGAAAGGAACACCCTCTTTTCCAAGGGTTCCATCAAAAGCCACTGAGTGGAATTTCATTGGCCTGGTTTCAGTCACATGCCCATCCCTGAACCAATCACTGTGACCCAGAGCAATGTCAGTGCTCAGACTGGCCAGACCTGGGGCACATGAGCACCCCTGGAGTTGGAGGTGGGAGCAGCCTCCGTCAAACCATATGGACTGAGAGCTGGAAGACAGTAAGTCTCCCCATGAAAATGAGGGTGCTATTTCAAAAAAGGGGAAAATGGTTACTGGAGAGACAAAAGCAACTGTAAGCCACTCCAGCTGCCGACGTTCTCGCATCTTCCCAATCTCATCAATCATAAGTCAAATTCTTTGTCAATGTCCCAGGGAAGCTGCAAAGGCTCTACAATGCCACATGATGTCATTGCCAACAGATTGCAAGACAACACCAACGAAGATGCAAGAAGTCATGAATTCCAGAAGAGTGATGGTGGAGAGCTGCTTAAACCAAACGTGGGGCTGTTGGCAAAAGAGGATCTGGCCAAAGTTAGCCTGGTTATAACTCAAAAGGAAAAGTCCGCAGGGATAATGCTAAAATAAGAAGTTTTTAAAAGAATGATTTAAACATCAGAACTCGATGTCCTCAGATATTTTTGCCAACATCGATTCTTGTTATAAGATGACTCTTATGGACTAGTGATATCTTACAATTTTTTTAAAATTACACATCTTATGGTCCTAAAAACATTATATCCCAAAAAAATCAACCTTTGACCCTTACTTTGCATATTCTAAGAGTTAGTGCACAGTTTGCAATTGTAAACTAATTTGCATATTTAAGAGTGCACAGTTGCAATTGTAAACTAAATTTGGTTAAATGTATGGTACATTTTTCCCAATTAAATGGGCATGATGGGGGAATCTCATTGAGATCTTGATCTGAATTTCCCTGACCCCTAACCATACAAGCAAGAGTTCATAAATGTATTAGCTTCTTGTGCTCCCTCTTCTGAAAAATATCCGTTCACATCTTTTGCCCACATTTCTATTTTTTTTTCTTGTTGATTTGCAGGTATTCTTTTTATATTCTTGATACTAATCTTTGGTCATGTATATGGCAAAATATACTTGAAAGGTTGTTTCCCAGTACCAATTATCTTCAGATATGAGGAACTTCTGCAGTTCAAAATCAAACTGTTTCCTTCGAGTCAGTGCAAGATGCTGATAAATTTTCACTTTTTTTTTCTTTCAACATTCCTAATCAGGGTCAGGAAATAACCCAATATCTGTCCTTGGGATGGGCCAGATTAGATATACTTAGCAGGGCTGGTATTTCCCTTACATGATATGGTTTGTCTTAAAATTGATAACTTCTGGCAAAGATCTTCAAGTTACTTTAAGTTCTTTGTTGGGAAATAGCAAACACTCTAGTTACAGCAGTATCACCCTTAAAAAGCATCCATTATGTTAGCCATTTTCTAAGAAGGTATCTATGAGAAACCAGTCTTGCCATATCAGTTTCCAGTGTAGAAAATAACATACCATCTTTATGAAAATTCTATAAGCACATTGGATTTCACTCACTACTATGCACTAAAAAAAAATGTATTTTTCCATCTAGAAGAAAAATGAAAAACCCTAACTTCATACCATATAAAGAAATGAATTGCTGATGGAGTAAGGTTCTAAATAAAAAATAAAACATACGAAGAATATTTTCATAAAATCTATAGAAGACCTTCCTAGTAAACATACATGAAAGTTAGAAACCCCAAAGAAAGAGTAGGCAGATCCAACAACATAACATTTCTAATTACTTAGCATGCAAGTTTTTAAATCAACCCAATTAAAAGTGAATAAGCAAAAAAGACATTTAAACACACACACACACACGGACACACACACACAAAGTAGGACAGATCCTGGATTGGTTAATTTGGTTGTCATTATGTCACTGAGAACCCATGCTCTATTTTCACGCTGCAATCCTCACCTTTGGCTTTTGGCCTTGGCTTGTCCCAAGATGCTACAGCTGCTGCAAGCACCATCCTCCTTCAACAAGGTCCAAAGGCAAAAGAAGGGAAGACAGCACTCCTTGGGCCCCTTTTGAAGAGTGTGAAACCATCCCCTAGACCTAGCTTCTCAGAAACCTCCAGTAGACTTCCATCGTGGGGGAAATTAGCACTTCCCCACATCTCATTGGCCACAATCTCATCACAAGCCTGTGTCTAAACCACAGAACTAGCAGGAGGAGGGAATAACCACAGTTAGCTTGAACTAAGCGAAGTTCACCCTCTGGGGGCTGGGGAGAAGTCCATCTGCCACCCCCAAAGTCCATGGCTGCCCCTGTTAGCAAAGAAGAGGGAATGGCTGTTGGGTAAACAACCCACTGTACCTGCCTTGGAAAATATAAAATCTCCTCCTCAAAATAAACAAATAATTACTGAATTTAGAATATGTGCCAAGATGCTCCCTAGCAGCTCACAGTCTAGTGCAAGAATTGGCAAATTTTTTCTGTAAAAGGACAGGTGATAAATATTTGGTGCTTTGAAGGTCATCTGTCCTCTTGTGCAACTGCTCAACTCTGCCACTGTAGCTCAAGAGCAAACATAGATGGTACATAAGCAAATGGGCGTGGCTGCGCTCTAATAAAACTTTATTTACAAAAACAAGTGGCAGGCCAGATTTGACCCAAGGGCTGTAGTTTGTGAACTCCTGGTCTATAGGAAAGATAAACACGTAAACCAAGGCCTTCAGACATGTCTTGTTTAGCAAACCCCAGGCTGAAGCCAGACATTTACCTTCTTATTGACCGTGGGCCCCACTATTCCCTAATACCCTAATACCATGCCACTTTCATATTTACTGTCATGATTCCTGAGTAAAGGTAAAGGCTGTTTCACCCACAGTTCAGGAAATAACCACTTTCTCATTCATGGCATCTTTAGAGACAAAAATTTTTGTACATAAATTTCATTAACAAATACCACGTAATGAAACCATTTGTTCCACTGTGATCCTTGGTATCCTTTGGGACCACAGACACACACACAATTTAACTAAATTATTTGGGCACTGATTTTTCTAGGCATACAGTCCAAAAGAGCCCCATGATAATCCTTTCTCCAGAGTGATCAACAGCCCTGAGTGGTCCCTGTTGACAAGCTCCGTGGTAACCCAATCTCTGCATTCTGCTGACGAGCCACACTCCCGTGGTTTATGAGCTCAGTGGAATCCCTCAATAGAATTATACCCTTTTATTGAGTCCTGAACCATATATTATCATGAATACTAAACCAGTTCAAATGGTCCATCCCCTCTGCCTTCACATTAGACAAAGCCTTCAACAATTACCCTTCTCTTCAAAGAATGTGTTTTCTTTGGCAATGAACCCTGCTGAAACGTGATGCGCCCCCAGGCCTCCTGCACTTCACCTCTAGGCTCAGAGCTAGGCTCTCCCCATCTCACACTGCCATCTGGGGTCATTTGGACAAGGACCACAGGAAGCTGTCTCCCTTTCCATAAAGAAAGGATTAGCAAGGAAAAGTACAAGTAGGCTCAAGTTCAGAGGGAATGGTTCTACCCCTTGCAGCCCCTAGCAGCAGTCCTTTGTCACCTGACATCTGCAGGTGACATCAAGCACTTGAGAAGCATACTTTCCACCCTCGATGGGCCTGAGGTTCTCCAAGAAGGTGGTGCTTTCGTCAACAATTCTAAACAAGGTGTGCTACTTATTTTCATCCATTCAATAAATGTCTCTCCAGCATCTGCCATGTGTCACATACTGTGCTGGACACTGCAGATACAGTGGGGAACAGAAAGGACCTGGATCTGACAATGTTGTGCAGTGTTGAGGGCAAGTTGGAAGTAGAGAATAAACAGATCACCAAGTCCGTGATGTGCAATTAAGTCATCATAAACAATATGAAGGAAAGGAAGAGGATGCTGTATGTATGAGTCTCCCACGGCTGCCGTGACAAAGTACCTCGACCTGGGTGGCTTAAAACTACAGAAATTGATTGTCTCACAGTTCTGGCAGAGACCAGAAATCCGAGATGGGATTTCACTTTGGGTGCAAATGGAAACCCAAGAGTAGCATGATTAGACTTACATTTCATCTTGAGGATATTTTCCAATAGCATTGCTGGCCTCAGTCTAAACTGGGAGTTATTATTTTTATTGTATTGCTCCAGTGACTGATAGCACATTTTACAAAGTGTGCTCTAGAGACCAAAAATAATTCAAAGTCATTCCAATCTTTCCAGAAAAATCATTCCAATCTTCTAGAAGCTCAAAAGGGATCTAATTCACAGTCCATACCAACACTCAATCAAACCTCTTTCCCCACTGCTCCCCTCCTCAGCTCGAGTCTCTCCTACCCCACACCTTCCTCAGCAGCCTCCCTCCTCAGCCCAGCCTTGGCTGATTCCCCATCAGAAACTCTCCCAAAACCCCAGCCTAAGGTTCTTGATGGCTTCACCCCCTACACCTTCTTCCAGAGCCCAGCTGGCAGACCCACAGCCTCCCTCAGCAGAGGGAGAAGGCAGAGCCTGAGCAGCCAGGGACAGAATCCACAATCTCCTCTCTCTGTCTCTCTCCCTCTCTCTCTCTCTCTCTCTGCCCCCCACTCTCCTGTAGAGAGGCAATGGCAGCAGGAGTGTAAATACAATGTTATGTTTTATCTTATTTCTTTTTAAAATTTTTAAATTTGTAATCATAACCTCCATGAGGGCAGAAACTCCATCTTACACATTTTGCATTCCCCACGTTGCAGAGCATAGTTCTTTGCACAAAGGTGAGACAAAGATAACAGAATCCTGCCTGAGACCCTGAATCTTTGCTCTATGGTCCAGCATTCTTCCAACACCATCTCCACAGTCGCTGAGCTGAAACTGTCTGGTCTTAATTAAGCTTTGGAGACATCTGTCATGAGTGATTGGTGTCATTTTTCCATCCACTCATCACTCCTAAAAATGGACTCATTCCTGCTAAGGAAGAATCAAGAGACTAAGGCGCCCCAGAGTATAGGTGAGGGAGGGTACGGGAGTCATCCAGGGGGGTGTGCAGACGACAAGGGGAGGAGCAGCTGCTACGTTGGAGACCCCGCTCCCAACTTCCCAACCTCCCAACGGCTGCTAGTGTGCAGCAGAATTCCCTTCCACAAGAGGCCTGTTCTAGCAGCGAAACATGATCCTGAATGGACTAAAGGAAAGCAGAAAGAGATGGTCCCCAGGAAAAGCTTGGGAAGGCAAGAGGCCATGCATCTCACCATGGACTGCAGGCTCCTCCGGGGCAAAAACTGCACTTAATTCAACTGTGTACTTCCTGCCTCCCTTCTGACCTCTGCCTCCAGGCCCCTGGGCTCCTAGCTGAGGAGTAGCACTCTGCAAAGTTGGTGAGCTGGTCAGTTGGCTTGTCAGTTGGTTAAATGAACAACTAAAATCTCTAATGAGAGCCCTAAATCCCCTTCCCACGTGCTATTCCTCCGAGACTTGGCAAACACCATAAGGTCATGGTTGCCCCTGCTACATTAGGCCAATCGCCAACTGCCCAAACTAAGAAAGTTCATGATTTCTTAGAATCCCACGGAGTTATAATACATATATATATATACTATATATATAGTCTATGGTTGCCAAGTCTTTGTCCTGGGTTGCTGGCATGGAGCTCCTAAAAAATGTGGAATCCTGTGAGTGAGGGGGTCTTTTGTGATTCCTCTGACCATACCTGAATTTACACTGAGGTAACCTTTGGCAGGCCCCCTCAAAGGCTGCAGGATAGGAGTTGGATGCCCAAGGAACCCACCCCACTCTGCACAGCTCCACCCCTGGGGAAGAGAGTGCAACCAGGGATTGAGCTCAATGAACAATGGCCAGTGATTTAATCAGCCGTGCCTATGTAATAAAACTGACAAAATTTCTGAAACATAGGATTCAGGGAGCTTTCAGGTTGGTGGACACATGGTTGTGCTGGGAAGGTAGTACCCCAAAAAGGGAATGGAAGCTTTGTCTAGGGAGCTTTGCCCTATGCATCTCTTCCATCTGGCTGTTTCTGACGTATATCCTTTAAAATAAAACTATAATCCTAAGTACAGCACTTTCCTGAGTTCCATGAGTCATTCTAGCAAATTATCAAAGTGGAGGGGCATGAAGGTCATGAAACCCCACAAATGTGTAGTTGGTCAGGCAGAAGTGCAGGTAGCCTGGGGACCCCATTTGCACCTGGAGTGGGGGCGGTGTTGGAGGACTAAGGTCAACCCGCAGGGTCTGTGCCCCTCTTTGTAGTTGGGTGTCAGAACTGAAGTGAATTGTGGGACCCCCAACTGGTATGAGAGAACTGAAGAACTGGTTTGGGGGACAATGAAACACACAGAGACCCCAAGATGCTCCTGAGCTGCTAAGAGGTGCACACCTAAGCCATCCACCCGAGAATCTTACTCGTTAAAACTTTCTCATTGAAAGCTTGTATGACCACTTTACTCTTATCCTTTCTCATGTTTTACAAACTTCACTGAAATCGCTCCTCAAATACAAACATTTGAAGCACCTACTATGTGGAAGGTGCCAAAAGCAGATGGTCTTCAAATATTCAAGCTCGTATCCCTCCTAAAGGAATTTTCATATACTGTGTAGGCCCCCGCACATTTTTGGTTAACATTGAAAATTTTTCATCATAAATTTAAATAATGCAAAGGCTACAATTCCTACTGCATTATAAATATTGACATTTTGTAAATATAAAACTATTACATCACTCTCTTAAATGTTTCCAATGGAATTTAAATGCCATAGCAATTTGATACCCACCATCAGTTATTTTCAAAAAATACATAAACAAACTCTTCTCTATGAGTCAGAAAAGTTTACAGTTTTTCCTTTTTCCTCCTTGAAAGCACATTTACTTTTTCTCATGGAATTTTATTGTAATATAATTTTTATGGTTGCAAGTCATTTATTATTCACCTTATCATAATTCTATGGAAGAAAAAAACATATATAAGCTGAAGTTCTCATTTACTCTTTTTTTTCTACAATAATGGGGCTCTGAGTGTTAAAAATTCTTCCTCTGGATTGAGCTATCATTGCAATCATTATTTGTACATGTTTGATCAAGGCGATATAGATATATTACAAAGGTTGCTGCATACGTGTTAAATGCACACATACAATTTATTGAAAATACATGTCTTAATTAGGATAAAGACTTCTCAGACACCAGTATTTTGAATGTCACTATTTGGCACTATATATTTCAGGCTGAGGGAAGGCTGAGTCTTTCTTTGTGAAAGTGAGAGAAAAGAATCTGGAAAGAGTTGGAGAAAAGGAAAACTGGCCTCCATAGCAGGTACATTCATAAATGGGTCCCTTTAAAACTACCTTTACCCACATCCCCTTGGAAAGTTCTCCCACACCTACAGGGGTACCAGTAGCCCAGGTCTGTAGATCAGGTCGTAGAGAATTCAGATAAGAACAAGATACAATTCCAGTCTTCCAGGAGTTCACATCTGGGGAGGGAGATGTACTCTGAGCACATCACCCCAGATGAATCACCACAGAAGACACAAAGGCTTGTTCAAGACAACAGATGTGGTAGAAAAATGGTCCCTGAAGATGTCCACATCGTAATCCCCAGAACCTGTGGATATGTCACCCCATGCAGCAAAGGGCAATTAAGGATGCAGATGGAATTAAAGTTGCTGATCAGCTGACCTTAAAATAAAGAGAATATCCTGGATTGTCCAGGTGGGCCCGATGTAACGAGGTCCTTAAGAGGGGAAGAAGGAACCAGAAGAGCTCAGAGGAGTGCTATCTGAGGCAAGACTCAACTCACCATTGCTGGCTTTACAGATATTTTGTATGTGCATATTAACTTAATCCACACAACTGCATTATGTGAGATAGCTACAGTGATGATCCCCATTTTACGGATGAGAAATCTGAGGCACAGGGAAACAGGAGGCCATTTGCCCAAAGTCACAAAGCTAACAAGCAACAGTAGTGGGACTTGAATGGAGACAGTCTGGTCCCAGGGTCTGTGTGCCTAACCTCTGCCTGCCTCCCTGGAAGGTCAGCCCCTGACCCCTCTGTTCCTTGTCCAGGACCCAAGGGGTTCACATTCCCCTGCAACTGCCCTGGTGTCCATAAATGACAGTGACAGCAGCCGTCCATCCATTCCCTCACACCCGGGCTGAAAGTCATCTCCGGCTGCAGAAGAAAAATCGGGATAGAGAGACGTTATTCCCACTCATGACCTACCTGCATCCTCCCTGCCTCTCCCTCAGGCGTGCGCTGCTGGGGTGTCCCTGCGGCCACGCACCCACCAATCCAGCCCTCTGCCACCACACAGCCACATCCTCTCCACGAAGAGTGGACACGGGTACCACATTCTTCCCGGAGAAGCCACGCTTCCTCTGATTGGAAATATCATGTTCTTTTAAAAAGTCATTTCAGGGGCGCCTGGGTGGCTCAGTCGTTAAGCGTCTGTCTTCGGCTCAGGTCATGATCCCAGGGTCCTGGGATCGAGCCCCGCATCGGGCTCCTTGCTCCGTGGGGGGTCTGCTTCTCCCTCTTCCCACTCCCCCTGCTTATGTTCCCTCTCTCTCTGTGTCTCTCTCTGTCAAATAAATAAATAAAATCTTTAAAAAAAAAAAAAGTCATTTCAAAACATTATGGGCAGATGGACATTGTGAAATGTGGGGGGAGTTATTCACAAAAAGGATATGTACAACAATTCCCATTTTAACAGATGCCTGCGTATATATACTTTTAAGACTGGAAAAATATACACGAAGATGCTGACAGAAGGGTGACTTTTATTTTTTCTGATCAGCTAGGTATCCTAAATATTTTACAATTAATTTTGAAATAAGGAAGGGGAAATCAAAGTAATTATTTTTTTAAAGCAACAGTCTATTATAAATCAAGATCCTTGAAATTCTAACCAAAAGTATTTTTGTACCTAATCCTATATTAGTGAGTGTTGCTAGGGAACCATGGGAAGCAAATTAGGAATAATCCCAACTATAGCTCCAAAGGGTACAAACAGAGGCAATCAGGTAGACAGAAGCCTATGGATTGGAGAAAGAAATCACGGGGTCTACGTCTAACCTTGCTGGCTCCTTCTTCTCCAGCTCCCGTGGAAAAGAAAGACACAAACACTTGCATAGTTGAGTGCAAGAGGCTGAAAGCCCAAGACAGCCAAGAGTATCTCCAGAAAATAATCAGGGCCAGGGGAAAGCTAATAATCATTAGTGTTCACCATATACTTACTTTGTACCGGGCACTGGGCTCAGCATTTATTAATTCTCACAATGCCCCCAAAAAGACAGGGCTATTATTATCCCCCTTTTATAGATAAGAACACTGAGGCCCAAAAAGTTAGGTGACTTTCCCCAGGTCACACAGCCAATAAGTGTCAGAATTGGCCTATGAGTCCAGACAGCCATTCTAGATGCCATAAAGCAACACTGTGCTCCGAAAAGTCAGAGTGAGTGAGTACTTTCTTTCTGGTCAGAGAGCTGAGAATCACACTCAAGGGCAGCTTTCAAAGCCAAGGTTAAGAGGAGGAAGTGGCCTGTCTTCTCAAAGCAGAATGAGAACTAAAGAAGGGAAAAGATAAAGTGTTAGTAATAGAGATGGAGTAGAGAGAAAAAGACAAAATTTTGCGTTGGCATTTATTAATTTCTGCCAGCTTTATTGTTTCTATAAATAGGGTGTTTGATGCTTATGTTCGCCGGTTTAATAAAGGAGCTGCATGGTGAGTGTGTATCCACGCGTGTGTGAGCACGTGCCCGTGCGTGCATGCATGTGCTTATGTGGGAGGCACGTGTGCCCGTGATGCTCATATGTGCGTGAGGGTGTGGTGCACGCATGTGTCCGCACATGGTAGCGCGCACGTGCACCGGCGAGCCCGACAAGCGGCCACACCCATAGGCAGCCTGACTGCCCACCCCATCACCACCGTCACCAACACGCTTGTGTTTTCCCAGCGGCAACCTGGCCTAATCGCCAGCAAAATTCCTCATCCGAAATAAACGGCCTCCTGGGAGCCAGCCCTCCGCCCTGCCTGGAGGCAGCACATGTCTCCTGTTGTCTCCCCGTGCATCCACTGGGCCCCGTGCAGAGCGGCTCAGGCCTGCTGACACACTGACAGCAAGCAGGGTTGTGGCCAGCGCCAGAGGCACAGTTAATGGCGCTCCTTTCTGGTCTGACACTTGCCTTCCACACATTCCTCAGATTTGAAAGAAGGAAAAAGCTTGCTCATTCCAGCCTCCCTGCAGATGCCTAGGGTCTAAATGACCATCGCCAGGAAGCAGAGGCCCAGGCAGCCCTGGGTGGCCCAACTGCCTGTGCACCAAAGGGCGGCGGCATGCCCAGCCTCTCCTTCTGTTGGGGTGTACCACGTAACCCACGCGCTCTCGAGCTGGGCTCCTCCAGCTGTGACAGCAGTCACACACTCAAGTCTGCCCTAGAGATGGTACCATTCTTGACTCCATGGGACGGGGTCTCGCTTTGGGGGCCTTTCTGGAAACCAGGCAAACAGCAGAAAAGCGAAACCTGGTAGAAACTTCTTAGCAAGCAGGTATCTTCCTTGTCTAATCCTAACATCATCAACAACCTGACAGCATCTTTCAAGGACTAAAAAAAAGTAGTTTTGCAGCCTTTTCTGACTCAAGACAACAAGCAAAGCCTTCCCCAGGGGCAGCTTAATGTGGGAGTAAAATGAGAGGGGGAGAGAGTGAGACACAGGTCAGAAGGAGAGGCACCCTGAAGAGCAGCCTGTCCCCGGATTTGGGGGAATCTGAAGTCACGCCCCTCCAGGGAGATCCCTGTCCCATCTGTAAAGCCAGAGAACTCTGGGGTCATTTCCAAAATAATGGGAGCACCTGTAAGAAGTGGAAAGCAAAAAGCAGGAAGGTAGCCTACTGAGCATTCAGGTTCTTTTTTAAGCATCCAGAAGGAAGGCGTCAATTCAGCAAGGTAAACTGCAGAATGAGAACAGGCCAGTGGATAGCTAATGCAGGGCATAAAAGCTAATGCAGAGGGAGATGGGGTTGGGGAGTCAATTATCAGAGCCAAAGAAAAGAGTGCTGTTCACCAGTGAGTGACTGTCAAAAGTGTCACTGAGGTACAAGATCATCCCTTTACTCCACAAATACCTAATTGGTACCTGCGCTGGACCAGGCCCTGGGCTGCACATTTTCTGAATGTGAGCAGGTACCAACTCACCAAACAAAGCGGTAAATAAGGTCTGTCCTTCTCTCTCTGACCCTGTCTCTCCACCCTTCTGAGGAAGCACCCCTCACCCTCCCAGGCCTCATCCACTCCACATAGACCAACAAGGCCCAACCTCCTCATGTAAGCGATGAGAGATGGAGAGTTGGGTCCCACCAAAAGTGAGGGGCAGAGGCAGGACTAGAACCCACATCTCCTTGGGCCCAACTTACTGGTAGCACCATTGGGCATGCAAGGGCCAACCCCAAGCAGGAGTTTGGAAGCAGAGAATGTTGGCTGGATCCTGGTGCCCCTCAAATTGTGCACAATAAGACAGACTCCAAAAAGCACCCAGTCATAAATGGGGTACCATCCCAGGCTGAAGTTGACACCACTTCTCATCTGTAAAATGGGCATGATTCCTAGATCCTCATCCCTAGGGCAATACATATTCAGAGGTCCCCAAACACTTCTTGGAGCCTGTATACCAAGTACGGGGGTTATCAGAAATGAAGTTTTAAATGCTGAAAAAGCCTGCTAGTGAGGCCAACCTTTATCTTGTAGGAATGATACACGGGGTGGGAGGGTGTGGAAAGATCCTCAAAGGCTAACAGATCAGATCTGCATTTTAGAAGGACTGCTCTAGAGCCATATATGGACTAGAGAAGAGCAGGAAGCCCACCACCAGGCCATTACAATAGTTCAGGAGAGAGAGAGGATAAGGGCCAAACTGAGGTGTGGACAGTCAGCCATGGATTCTAGAGATTATTTTTATAATTTAAAAAAATTATCTTCTGTAGATGTGATGATGATTGCACAACAATGTGAATATACTTGATGGCCCTGAACTATACACTTAAAAAATAGTGAAAATTATAAAATTTGTTTTGTATATTTTACCACAATAAAAAAAAAAAACCTCTCCCCCTCCAAGTAAGATTATTTATTTGTCAAAAGGACAAAAGGCATAAATTCAAAGACCTCCCCTAGGTCTCAACACTTCTCAAATACTAGGAAGAACAAAAATGAGTAACGTTTATTGAGGACAATTACTGTGTTCAGGTATCATACTTGTATTAACTCATTTAACCCTCACAAAGACCCTATAAGGTAAATACTGTTATCATGCCCATTTTACAGATGAGAAAACTAAGCACAGAGAACTTAAGGAACTACCCCATAGCTGGTACCCCAAAGACAGGATTTAAACCCAGGGAGTCTGACTTCAAAGCTTGCATGCTTACCCACTACACTAAACTGTCTCTGTCCAGTTAGATGCTAACTATCTAAACAGGAACAAAATAATGACCAACTAGCCCCACTATTCGATTATTTGACTTCACAGAGAACAGGAATCGAGACAGCTAACCAATTTTTTTTTCCATTTGCATCCAGATGTTTGGCATCACATAAACAAGATGATATGCCCATGGGTGGGAGCTATTCAGCAACTGTCACCAGTAGAAACACGGTCTTAATGCAAGGTTCTCATTTCATAAATTACCTACTCAAAAATGTTTGCCTAACCTCCTAGGGTATTATGCTTTTTTTTTAAGATTTTATTTATTTATTTGACAGAGAGACACAGCGAGAGAGGGAACACAAGCAGGGGGAGTGGGAGAGGGAGAAGCAGGCTTCCCACGGAACAGGGAGCCTGATGCGGGGCTCGATCCCAGGACCCTGGGATCATGGCCTGAGCCGAAGGCAGACGCTTAACGACTGAGCCACCCAGGCACCCGGTATTATGCTTTTTGAGGATCCATTCCTGATGGCCTTCTGCTTAACTCCACACAGGTTCGAGCCGTAGCTCATAGACATCCTGTCCATTTCTCATTCTCTCTCCAGTATGTGCTGAAGTCACCTCAGACATTTTTTATTTTTTGCATCACAAATAACAAAAACCATGCATATTTTAGCTTCATCTCGGGGATTAAAGTAAATACATAATTTTGGCAAATTACTCGGAATTACGGGCTAGCAGCATCTGGTTCAGATATTCTCGAGTAAATTATTGGCACTGTTTCTGCCACATTTTTAATTTTAACCAAAATGTTCTCAGAAACATGTGTTTTCTGTCCTGTTTGCATGTAATCAGCTTCAGAGGGCCTCGGAGTTTTACACTGGGGTTTCAGCAACGAGCTGCACTACCTGGTCACTGCCCGCAGGCCCCGAAGAGCCGCCCCCTCTCCCCGCGCTGACGGAGGCCGCCGCGCTCCGTTGCCGCCTCCAGCTCTTCTGAACGAGACGGGCCCGCAGGTACTGTGTGTACACGTTCCTCACCCTTCATTCTGCTCCCAAATTACATACCTCGCTTTTATGTCAAGTCCAATATAGCTTCCTTAGCAGTTTTTTTTTTTTTTCCCTCCTTATTCCACATCAAGAGTACCCAATTACTTTTATAAATACTTGTTTTAAAAATATCACAGTGGTTTCCTGCTGCTTCAAATTCTGAAGGGCTATGCAGGATTTTAGACTCTTATAAATCTTTCAAACAGTTCATATTTTATCAACAACGTGTGCTTTTTTGTAAACCCTAAGTATAACTCCTCATCGAGAACATTTTTTTTTCAACTATTTGACCTTTCCATAAAAACGACAAAATAAAAGGAATTTTTGCCATTTCAAAACTCGTTTGCAATGCCCTGCTTGTGCTCATTAACTCCGCCTCGCTCACCAAGAAGAGTGGTGTTTTTGGTTAAAAGAGAAAGCGCTGTCAATTCCAAAAAGTCCCAGTAGAGGTAAAGCAGGGTTATGTACTGGGGCTTTAAAAGAAAATTCCAGGAAGGCCTTGGCTTTTGTTAAAACTGAAAAGCTTCCTAGCTCAAGGCAGGAACTTCTTGAGTGAATGTTCACCGACCGAGGTTGCCAGGTCATGTGGTGAAGCATCGCTAGAGACATGGAAAGGGCCAGCCTACACGGTGGAGGCTGGCCTCCAGGTCCCGAGGATGCCACTACTCTGAAGTCTACTCAGCTATCTGCATTCATACGGACACTTGTGTGGTTTTCCACTTGGAATTACTTGAAGATACCCAAGGAATAGCCACTTAGGAGACAAATCCCAGAATATTCCACCATGAGCAAGACATAGCTCTACCAAGCACAAAAACCATTGAGCTGTGTTTACCAACCAAATAGCCATCTAAAAGCTCAGGAATTTCATGTTCTAGTCTCCTCTGCCATGTCTGAACTTGTATTTTATGTTCTGGAAACCATGCTGGGCAGGGAGAGGGAGAACAAGGGGAAAGAAATGTAGTTAAGGTATATTTTAGAGCCTTAGGCCTCAGACACAAAAGGAAGAAGCCAACTCTTTGAAGTATGACCTTGGGCTAGACACTCTTGATTCTCCCCCTGCAAGTCCAGGAAAGTGTTTATAATCCCCAACTTACCACTGAGTCCCACCACATGCATTCAGACAGCAAAAATGTGGTAACTACCTACTATGTGCCCAGGTCCCCCTGGGAGCTGAGGAAGCTCCAGAGACGTACGAAAAGGAAATGGGAGCAAGAGCTTAAAGCTATGTAACCCCACCAGCCACCATGGGAGCCAAGTCAAGGAGGCATCCCAACAATCATTGCACTAGAGACAGGCAGGAGGGCACAGCTCCTGGAGGCTGGATACTCAGAAGATTCCAGAAAGTGAGGCATGAGCCATGCCAGAGGAGGTCTGTCAGTGAGGGATCTCCAGAGAAACAGAGCCAGTAATACATACACATATATGAATATACAGTGGTCCCCCCTCATCCACAGGGGTTAAATTCCAAGACCCCCAGCGGATGCTAAAACTGCTGGCGGTATCAAACCCTTATAGATACTATGTGTTTCCTGTACGTACATGCCTATGATAATGTTTGATTTATAAATTGGAGACAGTAAGAGATGAACAACGATAACTACTTAAAACAGAATGATTATAACAATTTACTGTGATAAAGTTATGTGAATGTGGTCTCTCTCTCTCAAAATATTGTACTATACTTCACTTCTTGTGAAGACAGGAGATGACAAAACACCTGCAAGAGGAGATGACAGGGATGAATGACGCAGGCACTGAGACGTAGTGTGAGGCCGCTCCTGACCTTCTGATGTGTCGTCAGAAGGAGGGTCGTCTGCTTCCGGACCACAGTTGACCGCAGGTAATGGAAGCCGTGGAAAATGAAACCGCGGAGAACTGGGGACTGCTCATGCATGAATACGCACATATGGGTATATATAAATACACACACACACATCGATTTCTTGGGAGGAACTGGCTTGTGTGGTCATGGGAACTGGCACGGCTGAACTCCAGGACGGGCCAGCAGGCTGGGAAACACACAGGAGTTGATCCACAGTCTCGAAGCAGAATTCCTTCCCTACAAGACCTCAGGTGACTTCATGGGGCCCCCCCACAACATCAAGGGTGATATTCCTTACTGAACGGCCACTAAATGCAGATGTTAACCACAACTACAAAATACCATCGCAGCAGCACTAAGATCAGCGCTTGAGTCAACAACTGGCTACCATGACCTAGCCAAGATAATCCATTAAGCTAACCTGACAAGAGGCACTGGGATCAGGAGCAAGGAAGGGCGGGATGCAGAGGCAGGCTGGCCTAGGACACAAGGCATGACAGAGCACTGAGGACAGTGAGCCGAACGCAGGGGCCACAAGGCAGGAGTTCTGTCTGGGCGTCAGCAGGGGCAGGACTTTGGACTCTCTGCTGGGAGGTCCTGTGTCCTGGCCTCTGGGGTTTGTTAAAGGTTGCCCAGGATACAGGCAACAGCACAAGCTGGCTGGAGCCTGGGGATGGCTGGGGACACGGAGAAGCACGGCTTCTCTCAGGGCTCTACAGATGCACATACGTCAAGTCTCTTAATCACCACAACCCGAAGACAGAGGTATGATTATTAGCACCATTTTACAGACAGAGAACTAGAGGAACAGAGAGGTTAACAACTTGCCGAAAGTCACACAGCTAGCAAGGGGCAAAGCTGGGATTCAAACTAGTCAACTTAGGTGTGGGGGGTGAAATGACTTGTCTGAAACCATAAAGCAAGGAGATAAAGTTAGGACTCAAATGTAGGCCACAAGCATATATGTGGTGGCCGGTTTGCCCTTCTGGAAGCAAACCAGCCTGGGTCAACCCTATGAGCAGCCTGATATAGAGCTGGAAGAAACTTGCAATGTCTCCTCCAGGTCCTCCACCAGGCACACTGGTTCCCAACAGCCTTGCAAAGACTTGTCCCAAACCAGGATGATGTCTGCACGGGAGCCCGAAGCCCAGAGTTCAGAGGGCAGGGCTGCCACTTTATGCATTAGCAGCCTATACAATGCTAGAGGTGCCCTGTGAAGCTAGGGGGTCACCTGCTAGGAAGGCCCCCACCAGACTTACTTTCAGATTCTGGGGATGTCAGACATGTTGGGAGCAGCTCAGTCAAGGGGCTCTGGGGAGATGCTTCCCACCAAGGTCCCTGTCACCTCTGAGTCTTCGCATCTCCGCTGAGTCAGGACACAACAGACTTAGCATCTGCAGGCTTATGGATGCTCTGCTGTGTCATTTGATCCAAACTGGCAATTAAGCCAAGTCCAAACATCTAACAGAGAGAGAATGAAAGTCATTACCTGAATAATTATCATACTACTTTTACACTTGTACCTTGCCTTTTCCTCTTAAAATCTTTCATCCTACAGAGGGTTACACATTGCAGTGTAAGAATCAAAGTGTTGCTTTTGTGCTTGTCCACCCAGCCAGCGCCTCTAGGCTCAATAGACAAATACACAGTTCACAGTCTCCTGGTTCTCTGCCAAAACCACTTTCCTGCTGCAAGGCACACCTCTCAGGCCCTCCCCTCCACTTTCTGGCCCCTCCTGGTGCTCTCTCCTTTGCTCCACAGCCAGTTCTCCCTTCCCGTTGCACCCACCCCTACCCTCCTCCCCCTCCCCTTCCGGTCCCCCCAGCCCCCTCCTCCCCCCTCCTCCACAGCTGTTCTCAGGACTAGCAGCTAATGGAGGAAGAAGACTGCGTCCTAGTCCCAGGAGGAGCCTGAAGCAGGGCGGAAGGTCAAGGAGCAGGGGGTCTCCAAAGACAGAACGGAGGCACCAGAGTACTGCTCACTGGTCACCCACTGCCTCCCTGTGCAACCCGTGGCAAGTGGCAGCCCCTGGCTGTCATGCCCACAGTGCGTGGCACAGGGAGGTGCCCAAGATCCAGAAGTATGCCCAGGGATGGCTCTCGTTTTCCTAAATGCATCCTCACCTGTCATATAAATCACAGTTCCCCAAAGTGTGATGTGCAGATTACTAGACCCCTTGAGATGATTCACGGGGCAAGAAACGTGTGCTTTCTATTTCAGAGATTTGGATTTCTTTTTACAATCACCTTTTATTTATGAGAAGCAATGGTGGCTTTCACACACAGTCATGTTATCAAGTTTTCTGCTGAAATTAATTTTGTCAGGGAAAAACATGAGCCAATTTAAAGAAAAGTAGAAAGCAAGGGATTGCACGGTGGAATGCATGTATGGCGAAAAACCACAAAGGGGATAAGCTAATGACTGATGGCCGGTGATCCTGACATAAACTGCCTAAATACAGACCCACCCTTAGACCCACCTTGGTCCTTGGTTAATTGAGGACAGGTCAGAACCACCAACTGATTCAACGGACAAATGTTTACCAAGAGCCACTGCTGCGTCCAGGACCGTGCGCATCACACAGAAACAACCCAACTTCAGGAAGCTCATCGTTCACTTGTTGGAAAGAACAGGTCTTCATTTGCAGAAACTGCTACAGAATGAAGCGAAACAGTATGTACGGAAGGAAGCAGATGGAGAATGGTGGGGCAGCAGGGACAATAAAGGGGACCCCAGGATTGGCTGGGGTGACTCCAGAGGGGGTGCTCCGGAGGTACAGAGATCGACTTCAGAGCAAAAGAGCCCTGACACATTCCTTCCACAGCGACCTCACCACCTGGCTCCCAGGAAGTCCCTTCAGGCCCCTGGTGCCGTCCTGGCAGCAGAGAGAGCCACCAGAGGACAGTGCTTCTAAAAGCATGAGAAAAGGAGGGACACCAGGGAGTCATTTCCCAGGCTGCCCTGAGCCCGCATGGAAGGCTCTTCTCGGGTGGCACAGGGAACCTCGGCTCTGTCTGCTCAGGCCTGACTGAGGGCCATTCCCTAGACAGCTTCCATCAATTCTCCACTTTCCTGAGGTGGTGCTCCTCGCTCTCGGTCTGTGAGAGACTCGTCTTCCTTCCCAATCTGAAGCTGACTCAGGAATCCGGGGACTGGAGCTTTACTGAGTGGGAACAGAGGCAGGCATTCACAGCTGCTGCGTTTTCCTCTAAATCTTGAGAGTTGACACCTTTGGTGCCTGTGATGGCACCTGCAGGTGGGGCCTTTGGGAGGTACCTGAGGTTAGGTGAGATCGTGGGGATGGGGCCCTCATGATGGGATTGGTGCCCTTAGAAGAAGAGACACCAGAGAGCTTGTTCGTTCTCTCTCCACCACATGAGGACACAGCAAGAAGACAGCCATGAGCAAGCCAGGAAACGTGCTCTCAACCCAACCATGCTGGCACCCTGAACTCAGACTTCCAGTCTCCAGAACTGGGAGAAAATCCATGTCTGGCATTTAAACTGCCCAGCATACGGTATTTTGTTATAGCAGCCCAAGCTAAATAAGACATCCATACTCCTTACCCTGGCCATCGGCCCTAAAGTACTCATCTCCTGCCACTCTCCAGACATCACTCACTAGGCTCCAGCCACGCCAGCCTCTTTTCAGTTCGGTGAACTAGCCAAACTGAATGCCAACCTCAAGGCCTTTGTACTTACCTTCTTCTGCCTGGAAGCAGCCTCTCCTGATCTTCATAGGGTGGTCTTTTTGTATCATTCAAGTTTTTTGTGTCATTCAAGAAATAATCCCTATTCAGGGAGGTCATCCCAGATCACCCTCACTGACACAGGCCCTTCGACGCTGTATCTTCTCATTACTTCCTTTGCTGCATGAGACCAGCGACTCTGCCCATCTTATTCACCACTATACACCACAAAGCTCAGCACAGCACCTGGCACATCAAAATGCTCATCATATATCTATTGAATCAATGACTGAGACACAAAAGTCTGCCCTCCACTGGTTCAGCTGGAGAGCCGGGCTGTTGGCGGGAAAGGGGTGACACCGGCAGAGGGCACCACCATCAGCTTACCCTGTGCTCAGAAGTTTCCCGGTCAGCGAGCCAGCTCAAGCAACCCCTCCTAAGGAAACATGGCCAGTGAAGAGCTCGGCAAATGGAGCCCGAGGCTGGCCAAAAGACGGTCACACTCTAAAATATGCATGACCAGATTTTGCGCACCGTGCAAGTTTTATCTTTGACCGTACTTATGGAAACATTATTCAAGAACATCGTGAACACACAAAAATAAATCTTTAAAAATACCATTTGAATGACATACACATACGAATGAAAGATTTTTCTCCCTCTACTATAGCAGTCCATTAAGGCATTTTTAAAAAGCAAATGTGAGAAGTTACTGCACACAGTAACCTGCAAATAAAAACGTACCCAATCACTACCCACACAGCTGTCCCCAGATGAAACCCACCCCAATCTCACCACCTAGATGGAGCCACCTGAACCAAGATAGGCGGAGGGGGCAGCTCCCCAACTCTGTTTCCTGCCTTCTGAGGATCTGAGGATGCCCAAGGCAACAGAAGGTCACAGTTTCTACGGAGACTCGAATGTGAGTCAGAGAATGGCCATCACCTCCTGCTTTGATCATTGGGGAAAACACTGGCTATTCAGTGCCTGCCAGGTGCCAAGCACTGAGCAAGGCATTCTGACACACTAACTCATTTAATCCTACAACAACCCTCCCAAGTACATGGTATTATCCCTGGGCTTATGCTGAACAGACTGAAGTTCAGAGAGGCTAAGTAACCTGGCCTCAGTCACACAGCTAATCAGTGTCAAGGCTGAGACGTGACCCTCATGGCATCCTGATCCAAAGCCCCTGCCCTCCCCCCCCCGCCACCCAGAAGGCATTCCCCACCTTCACACTCCATAGATTAACTCCCGTTGCTCTTCATCTCCGCCATCAGCTAACTGACACCAAGGGCCCAACACCTTCCTCTTCTCTCTCTCTCCTAAACACGCCCCACCTGCCAGGCCTACAATGAACATCATGTAGTCGATGCTAGCATGCCCATGCTTCTCAGAGTCGCCCCGTCTGGCCAGTCTCTCCTTTCCTCTGCCTTCCCCTGGAGGGCGCTTTTCTCCCTTTTTTCTCACCAATTATCAGCCTTCTTGCTTTAGTTCTGTGTGCCTAATTTATCTTGTTACCCATTTCCTTAGTTTGTAACCTTGCCAAAAAAACAAGAAGTTTCGGAAAATATTCTTTGGCTTCCTTTTAGATTATAATCTTACCTTTGGTTCCTTTCCATTTCTTTGCTTTGAGGTCTTTCTTTTAATTTTCTCTCTTTCACTTATTTCTCTTCCTAGTTCTTCTGCCTTTTTCAAGGTTTTAAGATCTTAGGGAGAAAAGACATATAAGTATTATATATACATACATAGGTACTGAATTCCTTTGACCATCAAGCTAACTAAAATCACTTTGATCAGCATCAAAATGAAAGTGTTTTGCAATATGATCCATAACCCTTATTGTTCACTGGTAGGGACGGAGAAGTGGGTTATGACTTCCAGGACAATAATAGAAAACAAAGAATTGGGAATTTGAATATTCATGTCCAAATCTGGACTAGGACCTTTCCAGCTATGTGTGTCTTGGGCAAGAATCTCTGAGCTCGAGGTTTTCATTAGTAAAATGGGAATAATAATTCTATCCCTCCCAAGATTATAGAGAGGTTTAAGGAAGCGACATGTACGAAAGCACTTTCAACCTATAAATAATTCCAGCACAAAGCAGTATGGGATCAGGGCCTTGGCTGAACTATGAAATGCTACAGGAGTTGGAAGGACACCCCCTAACCCTTCAATCACCCCTCCCCACCAGCCTGGGCTTCCCCTCCCTAAGTCCCAGTTCTGCTAATGGAACCAGGAGGCATTTTGTCCTCCAGTAACCACACATACACACACACCAGACACACACTTAATCTGCTGTGAGTCAGGGACTCTCGTAGGTGCTAAGGATTGAACATTGACCCTGGCAGACAACATCTCCTTCGGGGCACTTATAATTCATTTTGAGTGGGAGAAAGAATAAGACACAACAAACCATTTAAATAAATAAACAAGGTAAGAACTGGGCAAAGCCCTTGATCTGTGGGAACAACCTGTACGAAGGCCCTAAAGCAGGGAAGGGGTTGGCCTATTTGCAGTATAGAAAGAAGGTGCTGGAAGGGAATGAAGAAGGGTAAGAGTGGCTCCCATGAGGCCTTCAAAACCAGCAGGGCCAGATTTTGCAGTGCCGTCCAGCCCATGGTGAGGAGTGTGAAACTGATTCGAAGGAGGCCTCTAGAGTTAAGCAACTGAGTGGTATGATTTGGTTTGGGGTTTATTTTTGTTGGTTGGTTTGGTTTGGTTTTTCTTCAATCTGGCTACAGTGCAGAGAATTTGGACTGGAGAGAGTGCTGGTGAGCAAAAGGAGAAGCAGAAGACCAGCTGGTTAATCCCACAGCAATATATAAGACAAAGATGACCCAGATGGTAGCAATGGAGGGAGGTGAATGGAATCACATATATTTCACAGTCAGGAATAAGAATCTGGCAAATTCCACACAGAAGCATGAAGGGAGGAAGAAAAGACTTATCTTCATATCCAAGACGACTCCTGGTGGGAGAGGGGAGGAGTTGCTGGAGCACCCAGAAATGTGGTGATGGCACTGATTGAGATGTCTGTGGAGAAGGGGAGGGACACAGTGCAGGTGCAGGAGGGAATGCTAAGAGAGGCCTAAACTTCCATCATTTTCCCCACTTACTCATCACATACACAAGCTGGTCATCTTGCCAGTTTGTCCCCACAAGCTTCTCAAAATCACTTCTTCCTTTCCGTCTCTAATTTGCCATTTGATTTCTCAATGTGTTCCTTCCTCAGAGGTCTCCCCCTCCAATCCATCTGCTGCACCCACACTAGCTCCACACCCCAGGACTTCCTGGAATGGGGGGTAACGCACTGGCCTCTATTGCTTAAGACTTTTGCATTGGGTTTTCAGTTACTTGCTGAAGGCAGACATCTCAGGCCCTCAGGGTCTAGCCCTGGTCAATGCACTACTGTGAGTCCTCTCCTCCACAAACACCATCCTGCCCAGCCACACCAAACCATCCAGCTTAAAACCTGCCTGCCAAACCTGCCTGCTCATTCTCTCGCTCCCTCTCTCTCTCTCTCTCTGGATGCAAACTCCAAGAAAACCATATGCACATATAACCAGGAAGCGGGCTCTCACCAGGAACCCAACCAGGCTGGCACCCAGATCTCAGACTTCCAGCCTCCAGAACCATGAGAAAGAAATGTCTGCTTGTAAGTCACACAGTCAATAGTATTCTGCTACAGTGGCCCCAACGGACTAAGACTATCAGGTTCTAAAGTTTTCAAAGTGAAAGCCTTCAAGGGTCAAAATTAATCTTAGAAGTCCTGTCTACCATATACTAAAATACAGCATCCATGTTATGTGTCCTGTACAGTAATTCTTCTCCCCATTGAACTTTGAGAAGCACTGACTTCCACTAAAGGGGAGAATCACCTTAGAGGCTATATGACAATGTCTCTCATTCAAATCACCCTCTTTAAAACAATCATCAATCCTTAATGGTGAGCATGTATGGAAAGGTGTAATAGAGCAACAGCTGGGAGTGGATGGATACTACTGCAGTGGGGTTTACTTCATTTTTGTTATTAATATTTTGCCTCAGTGACCTTAACCCCCAGTACACCAGGAAAAAATTGTCAGCTTCACTTACCATCAGGGTCCAATACAGCCTTTTTATTTTTATGGGTAATTTATGGAGGTAATAATAAAGGGACAGTGTTTAAAACTTTATTACAAAATTTAGGGTGTCTGGGTGGTTCGTTGGTTAAGTGTCCAACTCTTGATTTGGATTCAGGTCATGATCTCAGGGTTGTGAGATCGAAGCCCTTATCAGGCTCTGTGCTGGGCGTGGAGCCTGCTTGGGATTCTCCCTCTGCCCCCTCCCCGCCCCGTGCACATGCGCACGGCACCCCCTCTCTCTCTCTCAAAAAAAAATTTTTTAATAAAACTTTATTACAAAATTTAATGGTTTTAATAGAGCAAATTTTCATTCCCTTTTTCCTGACTTTGAAGATATATAAACTCAAAATGTGCAATGTCCTCTGTATGCAACTAACTGTTCATCACCTGTCATGCAGGAACCTGGGACGGATCCATCTCAATACTGATTCCAAATCTCAAGTAAATCTCCAGTAAGTTCTAGCTTATCATTATTTCTGGTTCTTCTTGCACTTGCATGACAAAACCAGTTACTTTTCAAACCTCTGATGATTCATAAGTTTTTTAAAGAGATGGATCTTCTTTTCTCCAAACTTGCAAAGGATTTTTATGTGTATAAATACCAGCAAGAACTAGTCCAATAATTTTTTTCCATTTCTATATCATTTATCTCCTTTTGATTGCCTTGTAAACACATCTGACTTCATCATTTGTTCCCTGCAAACCATATCAGGGACATTCTGGTAACCAAACACAAGAGGTAAAAGAATATTGGCTCCCATTCTTTCAGCAAAACAGGATGGTCCAGGTTCTTGTTGCAAAATATTGGGTGATGAAATCATTCCTGATGAATGACTAACTGGATAAGAATATCATAGTTTCTCTTTGTCAGAAAGATACTGTTTATTCATCAATTCAGGAGTCTGAGAAAAATTCATCCAGATTATTATCTTGTAAGACTCACAGTCTGAGATTTTGCTTATATAAGCAATTTTACTAGCATTATTAGAGTCAACAGCACTGCTGTCCTTTCTGATGTGTCTAACTGTGATAAAACATTTTCCTTTGTCAATTTTCTTCTCTTTACCATTTTGTTTAGGAAATGAAAAATTCTGGATTCTCAACTGGATGCAATGAAAGAAACAAAGATGGTGTCTTCCATCTTCTATACCTTCTTGAAAGATGATGTAATACGCTAAGGAATGTAACAAGAAAGCGGAAAGGTGATGCAGTAGCGATGGTTTATTTCACTGTTGTATCATCCTTCTAGGTGGTGGTTCTATCACTCTTCTGTTTTCTTATTATTTTAGTGTTTTTAGCATAAAATAATTAGCAGTAATTGATGGGTAATGATGAAATAATTCCTAGGATAATAAAATGGAAAATGTTGGGGGCGCCTGGGTGGCTCAGTCAGTTAAGTGGCTGCTTTTGGCTCAGGTCATGATCCCAGGGTCCTGGGATTGAGTCTCGCATTGGGCTCCTTGCTCAGCGGGGAGCCTGCTTCTCCCTCGGTCTGCCACTCCCCCTGCTTGTGCTCTCTCTGTCTCTCTCTGACAAATAAATAAATAAAATCTTTTAAAAAATAAAATAAAAATAAAATGGAAAATGTTTCAAGATATAAGAAAAATAAGATCACTAAGATCCCATGAAGTACCTTAGGTTTATAAATGGTTCCAATGGTCCCATATGGTAAATTCAAGAAAGAATGAGTCTTATTCTGTTTTTGTTAAAAAGTAAATGTTTTCTTTGATCTTTGGAAGATTTCTTTAAAAAGAACAAAAGTCACAAAACATCAACCTTTACAAACAGAACTGCTAAGGAAAAAAAAAAAAACTCAGAAACCAAAACTAGGTCCAATGGACCCTGATTGTACACTGATAGTTAAATCATATTTATAGATTTGGTTGTTTCACAAAGACTTTCAAAATGTGGCCCACTGGAAAGGTACCCCACAAAAAGACTCTTTCCTCACCTACTTGAAATCCATCAGTCTCAGACCAGCGTTGAACCCCAGCCACGAGAGTTACACAGTTACCAGCGCCCCCCACGGACACTAAGCAGCCCCTCGCCTGGGACATTTTCTCTTGGAGTTCATCTTGGCACACAATGAGGAAGCAAAAATGATGACCCAAGGAAAACAGAGAGGACTTCCAGAATACTATTCAGGCTTCAAAGCAAGGCACCAACAAAACTCAGGCCACAATCAGACACCCAATGTGTACTGCTTTATATTCTTTCCAGTAAATGAATTTATGGTGAGGGAGACAATGTTCCTATTCTCTTGGGGTTTTTTAAAAACTCTTTTTTATCTTTTGTGTTTCCAGTCAATCCATGAATACACTGCGACTATTAATCTATGACACAGAGGAAATGTCCAATTCACAAAAGTGATGTGTTCTAAATCTTTGGGAGTTGTTTTGGGCACTCAGAATTTATTTTCCTTCAATAAATAACATTATAAATGATGGTGAGGTTTCCAAACCAGACCCACAAAAGCCTTAATTCATAACAGTGTTGAAGCCCTGTACTTCTCCGGTAAAAATTAGTAGAAAGCAATTTTGTTGTAGTACTAACAAACAAACCCAAATATTGAAGACATATTCTCCTTTATCCTGAAGTTTATTTAATGTAACAACCACTTCAATGAAAGAAGACAAGGGGAAAGATGGAGACTTTCTAGGGGCAGACTTCTGCTTTCAAGAACTTTGGAGGCTGATAGAAGCAGTTTGCTATTTTGTCTGCCCACATTTTCCTTCATATAGGCATGACGGGGGGAAAGCCAGGATGAGGGTAGATTTGGGGGCTCACACAGCAGGATAGCAAAGGATGCGGGAAGAAAAGCAAAAAGTTTAAAAGAGATTTCCTTGAGGAGGCAACTAAAGCAGTTGTTATGAGGAGATTGCATGAATTGATTTGCCAAAGAAATTGAAAAGAGGGCAGGAGACCCAATATTAGTGCCCCAGGCCCTTGAGTCAGGAAGAGTCCACTATGTGGTCAGACAGTTCCCTCTCTGACCATAAGGTGGTGCCAACAGCCCAGACAGGCAGCCCCAAGGGGGCGGGGTTGCAGTAGGAGGAGCTCTCCACGTGGAAGCCACGTTTTCCACTCAGGCTCTGGAACTCACAGTAAGCCTGAACTAGACAGCCTGTACCAACCTACAGATCACTGCCTCCTCACCTAAGGGCTGTTCCCATCCTCCACCGCCCCACCTGCTCGTACCTGAGCAAGAACACCTCTGTCCTACAGGGCGTCGCAACCCACAGCAGGATTCAAACTACTTCCCATACCTCTCTTCCACCTCCTCCTTCACATCAGCACTGGGCCTCCCACGTTTCCTAATTCCAAAGGTGAATCTAGTCTAAGAGCGTGCTGGAGTCTCATCCTTAAATACCATCACAATGAGAGAACAAGATCTTCTATGGTGAGCACAGATTTGTCCCGAAGGCCTTGACAACAGGGCCCCAGATACCCTCGCCAGTTATCTCTCACTTTAACACCAAACTGAGAAACCCCTATTCCTGATACAAATCCCACAGTATCTCATCCATTCATTTACTCCTGCTGGTCCTCCCCCAGAGGAGTGAGTGCCCTCTCTTTTTTCCTTACCTCTACTTGTCAGTATCCTCTCCTACCTCTCAAAGTCTAACCCAAATATCCGCCCCCCCAAAAAAAACTACTCACTAAGTGTTTAGCTGAATTTAATTGGTGAATCAAAGAGGAAAACGTGGGTCCTGAGCATCAACCACAGAAGCCCAGGCAGTCCTGCCTCATCGTTCCTGCCACTGGTTGGGTCTTAAATTGAGAAGGAGGGTCCATCTAGCCAGACTCCCTGCTGAACATTGGGACAACACCAACTGGTCTGTCCTTGCTCCTCTCAAGTCCCAGTTCCCAGCTAGGGTGGACTCAGGTCTAGAGAGACACCAAAGCCACAAACTGGGTGTGTGGAGCTGTGTGTGTTCTCAATTCATGTTAGCTTTATAATAATAAAATCATTACTGTCCCTTCCCCACCCCCACTCTCATCAGCCACAATCCGCCAAACAAGGCTAGAGTTCTAGAGCCAGAAGAATGAAGAGGACAGTTAGAACAAAGTCACCTGTCGCTCTCCCCTCCCAGCTCCCACCCCGGGCCCAGGGCCTGGGGTAGCTGTCCCAGGAAACTAACTGCCTACTAGTTCCGCAGAATTTTCTCAGCCATGATGGGACTGAATGGGGTGGGCATTCTTCTCTGGATGTTTGGCCCCAGCCAAGTGGCCTGGAGATGAAACCTTGAAGAATGAATACCTGTGCTTACAATGCCTCAAAATCTAGCTACTACTTTTCTCTTCCTTCTAAAGAGGCAGTTGGTTTGGGTGGGAGACAGGAATGTCCCTTGTGAGCCTGGAGCAAATAGCCTCAAGATGAAGATTTGAATAATGCAGGTCCCCTGAGGGCAGCCCCAGGGCCTCATGGCACCAGGTACTGCCTAACCAAAGGCAGTGGGGAAGTGGGAGCCTGGGAGCCTACACCTGCCTACCTGCTGTTCCAGATGCCCTCGGAGCCTTCTGCCAAGTAGACTCAGTGTCTGCATCCAGCAAAGGTGGGCTTGCTTCTGCCCCCTGGACCTCTTCTATTTCTGTTGCTCAAAGAGCCAAGTGACCAGACACCCTTTTTAATGCCAATATTGCTCATGTTCTCACCTACAAAAGAGGCTTTATGGAAAGAAAGCGGACTCTGGAAATTCAGGGGCTTATGGAGCTCGTGAGAGGCCAGAATGCTGCTGTTTGTTTGTTAGTGTTTTGTCTTTTAAGGATCTACGGAAGAGTGTTTTTCATAAAGTAATAAAGGAAGCCTAAGTTAACTATGCAAACAAAAGCAGGGTGGGAAATGCGAACCACCCATTTTAATGTACTTGTACCCTACCTCCCTCCACAAAAGATCTGAGGCTGCAAAAAGTAATTGCTATTGGAATCCTGGGCATGAGCGCTCGGTTTCTTGTCACGGCTGCAGACTCAAACCTTCAAAGTGACCATTTATTGGGGCTCTGAAAGTCGGGCGGGGATGGTGGACTGCCACTCCGAAGGCGCCCTCCCCACCCCCTCCTCTCAGACTCTCGACTCAGGGCCGCTCGACGCGCAGGACAGCTGTGGCCAGCGGCGGCCACCCCGGCCTCCCGCCTCCGCCTCCCCTACGCCCGAGTGCAACCAGTACCCTGGGAGGGACGCTCCGGAGGCCCAACGGCGGCGGCCCGAGGACGACCTGGCCCCAGCGTCTCCGCACCCCCTCCCCCAACCGTGTCACATGGCGGCCCCAACGAGGCGCAGCAGTGCGTCCCGCCGCGGAGACCCAGGGCCGCGTCGCCGCGGGCAGCGGGTGATGAAACCTCCCCGGCGCATTACCGCAGAGGGCGCGGGCGCGCAGCCGGGCGGGGGTGGGGGGTGGGAGCTGGTACCCGAGCTCACCTGTTCTCCCGGAGGAGGGTGGGGACGGCGGGGGAGGGGCGAGGGCGGGCCGAGCCGGGTGCGTGCGTGCGGCGGGGCGCTCGGCCGCGGCGCTCGCGTCCCCGCCCTCCCCCAGCCGCGCGAGCCCCCAGAGCTGCGCCGTCGGACTGACGGTGCCCAGAGCAGTTCCTGTCCCCGGCCCCGGCGCCGGGGAGACGTGAGCGTGCACACGTACACACACAGCGGGGGAAGAGGCGCTCAGAGCGGCGCCCAACTTTCTCCCTGCTTTCGCGGGCCGGGGGAGAAAGCAGCCGGGGCGATCCAGCCCGGGCCGTGCTTGGGGAGGAAGCTCCAACAAGACGGAAGAGATGGAGAGAATTTCCCCGGGTTTGGTTTGAGGGTTTTATTTTTTTGCTTTTTACCCATTTCCATCGATGACTGGAGACTAAAGGGAACCCGAAGCGGAGCGGCGAGTAGCGCTTTGGGGAAATGGAAGAGTGTGTTTGGAGACGCGTAAAGTTGCCTTTCAAGCTCCGACCTCCGGGGCAAGCGATGCTCCGCGGCGGGCTGACTCAGGGCGGCCTGGGCCTCCCTGCCACCCGCCTGGAAATGATCCAAGTCCAGTCGGTCACCTGGATCCCTGCAACCCAGCCCGGAATCCGTCTGGATTGGGGGAGGGGCGAGGAACTGGCACACTAAATGTTGCACGGCCCACCGAATTGGGGCAAAAAGAAAGAGGGAAGATGGGGCAGTTGCTCAGGCCAAGTCCTATCTAGTGCTTCTCCTATCTTAGTTTGAGAGGGTTTTTTCTTAATGCAAAGCGTCACAAAGCCAGGAATTCCCATATGTGCTCAGTTTGCCCCCAGCGTCACTGTGGCCAGGAAACTCCAATCTGTCAAGGCTCGGGGCTGGAGAGCTCACTGAATTCCAAACGGCAGAAAGAAGAAACTTTCCCAGCACGATGCGGGTGTGATGCGAGCCAGGGGCCCGGGGGGGGGGGCGGGGGGGGCGACACTGTCCGAGCGCAAACCGTCTCCTCCCGCCTTTCTTTAGCTACAATCGGAGCTGGAATTCGCTTTTATTTTTTTTAAGTGCGTTCAGCCATTGCCCTCGATCACCCGCACACGCGCACGCATCTCCGGCCACGCTCACACTCACACACGCACGCAAACGCGTGGCCGCCGCCAGGTCGGCAACTTTGTCGGGCGCTCGCAGCAGAGCTCCGCTTCCTCCTGTAGTAGTTGGGCGCAGGCCCCGCCTCCCAACCGTGTTGTCAAACGGGCCGGGGTCTCGGATTGGTCCAGCCGCTGGGACAACACCTGCTCGACTCCTTCATTCAAGTGACACCAGAGCTTCCAGGGATATTTGAGGCACCATCCCTGCCATTGCCGGGCACTCGCGGCGCTGCTAACGGCCTGGTCACATGTTCTCCAGAGAGCTACGGGAGGGCGCTGGGTAACCTCTATCCGAGCTGCGGCCGCGAGGAGGAGGGAAAAGGCGAGCAAGGAGGAAGAGTGGGAGGAGGAGGGGAAGCGGCCAAGGAGGAGGAAGAGGAGGAGGGGAGCACAAAGAATCCAGGTCTCCGGGCGGGAGGTTTACACCAAGAACCATGTGTGCCGAGCGGCTGGGCCAGTTCGTGACCCTGGCTTTGGTATTGGCCACCTTCGACCCGGCGCGGGGAACCGACGCCACCAACCCGCCGGAGGGTCCCCAAGACAGGGGCTCCCAACAGAAAGGCCGCCTGTCCCTGCAGAACACAGGTAAGTGCGAGCGCCCCCGCGGCGGGGAGCTGCCGGGAGACAACACCGTGCACCCACGCAGCGCGCCGCGGGCGCTTTGCCCGGAACTGAGAGCCCACCTAGGGGCCGCGCAAACTCTTGGGGTGGCGCGGGACGTGCGAAGGAAAGCGCGAGGCGAGAGCGGTCCGCGCCAGGCTCCGCGCGCCGGGATTCCGCACGTGCTGGCAGGGTGATGAAATGGCTGGAGCAGGACTTGTTGCTGTCCTCCCCGGGGTCGAGGGTAAAAGAGGCAGCGCCTGACACGGCCAGTGCCGGCCCCGGAGTCCCCGGTCCGGTGCAAAGCTCCCCGCTCCATCCCGGCCGGCCCGCGGGAGGCAAGGAGGGTCCCCGGAGCCGGCCTGCGCCCTGTGCCCGGAGAACTTCTCTTCCCAGCCGGCCGGCCGCGACAGGACCGCTTTCCCCCTCCTCAAAAGATGCCCGACATCCAAGAACTTTGTAGGCGAGACCGATTGCATTGTGAACTTCCCCCTCCGGGGCATTGCTTTCCGGGGAGGGGCCGGGGGAGGTGGCGCAAAGCGTACCTCTGAGGTGCTGCCGCCTTCTCCCTCTCCAGGGAGGGTCAGCAGGCGCAGAAATGGTGACACGACCCGAACCGCGCGCGGCTGCTGCTCCACCGGCTCTCCGCTCACCGGCAGGCTGCCGAGCAGAGCCAGGCGTGCAGGGCACGGGGCTGGCCGTTTTCCCAGCTCCTGGGAGAGAAAGACAATCTGCCTGGAGCTCCTTCGCTCGGCGCCCCCCCCTCCCCGCCGCCGCCGCCGCCGCCTTTATTTGGGGGCCTGAAACCCAGCGGCGGCGTGCGTGCGCTCACCGCACGAGCAGGAATGCACGAGTGCCCATTAGGGACGCCCGGAGCGAGTGAATCGCCGCCCTGCGCGCTCCTGCCCGGCGCACCGGGGCCGCGCGTGGGATCATCCGGGAGTCTCCCACCTCCACGCGCGAGCGCCCGCACCCCCAGCCCGCGCGGGGCTCAGCCTAGGACCTGCGCCCACCCTCCCCCCTCTCCAGTGCTTTCCCTGAGAATTGAACGTGATTCTCGGGAGTTGGTGACCTCAACAAATACACTCCCCTCATTCTCTCGGTAGATTTAATCTGAATGCGGATTATCTACTCGGACCCCGCCCTTCTTCCAAAATATACTTTTCTGATGTAATTTTGTGGTTGGCTTAAATCAGTGAATTGGGTGGGTGGGGGGAGGGACGGAAGAGAGTCTCCTGCACGGGGCAGCCTGACAGTTAACTCCCCCAGTCTATCCTTTTGGAGAGATGAATTAGGGCCACATTCTGCGAAGGAGGGCAGCAAACTCCGGGGTCGCGGGAATTTCTAGGGGATTAAGTGATATCTCACACCGGATTTCTGTTTAAAAGGACCCTCTAACTGCAACGATTGCGTTTCTGCAGGCTAGCCCCCATCTGACTCGATTCCCGAGCCTGCTCGCAACCGCAGCTCTCCTAGTCTGGTATTTTTAATGCTGATGGTTTGGAGGCGCTGCCTTAATAGGAATTTTGTTTTGATTTTTAGGTGTTCAATCATAAAGCTGAATTGAAACTGCTTTTTGGACGCTCGCATTTGGGGGTCAGGAAGGAAATGGCTGTGATTTAGTAGCAGCGGCTTTGAGTTCCAAGTAGAGAAGGGTATTTCATTGATGAAGTACAGAAGGGAGAGAGCAAGCTAATCATTTAAAATCTTACTTGTGTCTGTGGGTTTAGAAAGCTGAAATTGTTTCTGCTTTCAAACTAAGTATTTCCACAAAGACTTGAAAAAGATGGGAAGGATGAAAAGTGGAGTGCTCAGACCTAACTTCTGATTGTGATTTTTGTAACATAGGTTTGGCTATTTTTTTACAGATACAGCATTTACAAATACTGACATTTTCATTAGTAGATTAAATGATGACATTTTCTTGCCCTAGCTTTTTAGATCCTCAAATAGTCATTTCTAACTTTATCTTCTTCAGTTTTCTCTTAGTCATTACTAACTTTTATTTCAGCCGGCCCCTCTGCATTCCCCAGCGTGGCTGAGAATTTTGTATATATTTGTATGTAATTCTCATTTTAGCGGAAATCCAACACTGTTTGGTCAACGCAGGCGATGTGGGGTGTGGTGTGTTTGAATGTTTCGAGAACAACTCTTGTGAGATTCGAGGCTTACATGGGATTTGCATGACTTTTCTGCACAACGCTGGAAAATTTGATGCCCAGGTAAAAACCACATAGAGCACAAAATATTCTAGGTTGGCGTTGCATGACTGAAATGTTCATTGGAAGGACTTGTGAACAGGTTTCCTTAGCTGATCTTTATGGTGTATTTTAGCATGTGCAAGAGATTCTTGGTGCACAGCAGGATGCCAGTCTCTCCCCACTCCACTCATGGGGTTCTGCTTTCCAGCACTGTCATGTGGTGAAATCCTTCTCCACTCTTAAGCTGTGTCTACACAGGCAGAGTGGGATGGAGTGCAAGTTGAACAATCATCTAAAGATTCTTAGCAGAGAACACAAAAAGCATAACAAATAATAAACATCTTGTAAAGGGACACACTATGTCTGGCCACCCAGAACTCAGTCTGCAAGGCCCATCACGTTAGAGACAGTAGGTTTATGGGAGGAGGACAGGGACTCCAATTATACATTCCAAGACCTGTTTTCACCTATTAGGGAAGAATAAATGAGACACAAACTTCATAGAAACTCATCATCTCCAATGGGTATGTGAGCAGGCAACACGGATAATTCAGGGCCTCCAGAATAACCGACTTATTCCTCCTAAGTAGCAGACCGTCCTCTCCCAACCCAAAAACGCTGAATGAGTCCTGCTCTACAGAGTCCTCTAACGACGCCTGACCCACTCCAGCTATCCCAGAGTCGGCAGGGTGAAAAAAGCCTAGCTGTTGCTTGGGGCAGGGCACAAACCCAACAAGCCACCCTATGGTTCCAGTGCTGACAATCCAAATACATTTCAGGTGGCAAGTGGCATCAGGCTCACCTTCTTCATGTTCTCCCCAGCTCATATATGCACTACAAAGCCCCTTGTTGTTGTATCTCATCAACTTCCTCTCCCATGTCATTGGAGAGTGGGGGCAACGTTTGGAGAAGGCCAACAGTTACGGTGTGACTTATGAATGCCACCCGTCACCATCTACTGCCATCCTGTAGAGAGCCTGACAAAGCAATGCTTGGGAACCAGAAAGGGATGCGACAGGGCTGGCAACCTGCGCTGCAGAGGATGTGGGGTGGCAGGGGAGGGGCAACAGAAACCAGGGAAGGAAAGAGTAGAACGTTTAAACTCCTCAGGCTCCCCTAATAAAGCATCCCTTCTGGATTAACTGGAATTAGGAAACATAATAGGAAATCCGGAGGAAAGATGTGTATTTAGGGGCGATCCCACAGGATGTCAGGGAAGAATACCAAAACAGATTGCTGCAGCCCTCGAATAAATTAATCTTCCTTTTTCTCTCAACCAACAGGAGTATGTTCTCAAGTGAGAAGCATCCCTTTCAAGCTGGTTCCCAGCATGTGACTACTTCATAAATGGCACACCCTACCCTCCATCCTCTTTGGCTCCCACTGGAAAGTCAGAGCAAAAAGGGCCATGGGGAGGGGTTTTTTCAGCAACCAGACACTATCTGTAGACATTTCAGTTGCTTCTAAAGGAAGAACTGAATTAAATGTGCTGGCTGGCTTCCCACTTCCAACCTAAACCCGTTTTCTGTCTCCACTCAGTTACTTCCAGGCCTGTCTAAAAACAGAGGGGTGACCTCTCCAATGACAGCTTGTTTCTATAGTAATGGGGGAATGGGGATCCCTAGGTAGGTATCCCACAATGCCTCTCTGCCCTGAGAGGTTGATAAGGGAACTCACGCCCCAGCCTGCCTCCACACCCCCAACAGCTGTCTCCTTTCTAGGATAAGAACAATCTAACGGGCTTGCCAGAAAAGAGAACTGTGGGCCAGATGTATGCCTGGCTGCCTTAGCCACTCAGAGGCAGGGGGTGTGGGGGAGGGGCTGTCAGTTGGGCAGTTCAGACTCCAGATGCTGCCAGGCAGTGTGCCAGGCGGGCCTTTTAGAGGCAATAATCCTAACAGTTTAAAGGAGTCGAATCGTTTTCAAAAAGGAAAAGAATGCTCCTCCTTGAAGGATAGGAGGAGACATGAGTATATGGGTTGGGGGCGGTGGGAGGCCCTGAGGCACAGGTAGGACCCAATCTTGATGTCACTCGTGGGGTCGGAGGAAAAAGCAGTGGTGTGAGACTTGGATCAGCAGGCACCTTCTACTTGGGAAACACTCTTGCTGGGAGTTCAGGATTTACGTATGGCCACATTCCCCTTGTGTTCCAGAAAAGTTGCCACCAAACAGCCAACCCTGGGCTGCCTGGAGGTCAGAGGGCCACGGAAGCCCCAGAACAAGGGAAACTAGTAGAGCAGCTGGGGAGGAAGGAGGCAGATTTGTTAGTCTCCCGAAGAAACATCCTTTTTGGCCAAATGCCGGAGTTATCATGTCACCCTAGACATACCTCCTGACGGAGCATCAACCTGCCGCCTGCATGGACGGCAGTCTGAGGCAGGACCTTGGGGTTCAGTTTTCAAACAAAAATCCTGTGTAAGGCCATTAAGTGTGAATGTCTGAGCTTCTGACCAGGACTTGTCTGTTTTGCCCCCCTCTCTCTTTTCTCTGTCCCCTCTGTTCTCAGGGCAAATCATTCATCAAAGATGCCTTGAAGTGTAAGGCCCACGCTCTGCGGCACAGATTCGGCTGCATAAGCCGGAAGTGCCCCGCCATTAAGGAAATGGTGTTCCAGTTACAACGGGAATGCTACCTCAAACACGATCTGTGTTCTGCCGCCCAGGAGAACACCCGGGTAATGGCGGAGATGATTCACTTCAAGGACTTGCTGCTGCACGAGTGAGTGCCACCCCACAGGGGCCCTGGGAAGGAGGGGCCCACTCCTCAGGCTGGTGTTGGAGGAGTTTGAGGGGCTTGTTTTCAGAGGCCGAACTCCCGTCAAATGGGAAAGGTTGCTCTCTACCTCAGAAAGCTGCACTGACTCCCCTGGGAGGCCCTTTCCTGCTGGCCTTCAGGAAAACTGAAAGAAATGTCCACCATTGGTTTCAAAAGCATAAGCAATAGAAACAAAATATTGTACTAAGCGTGAAATGTGTAGGATTCAGAAATACGCTTTACCTTCCCCTCAGCCCAGATCCCAACAGTTCTGAGTATTCCAAGTGGCCATGCAGGTGCCCCAATAGACAGCTGAGAGCTAAGCACAGTGGCTGAGCGTTTACCGAGTGCGAGGCCTTGTGCTCAGTGCTTTACGGGAATCTGTCACCTGGTCCTCACAGTGGCCCTGCAAGCAAGGTACCATTCTCATCTCCATTTTACAGATCAGAAAACTGAGATTCACTGAAGTAAAGGTCATACAGACAATGAGAGACAAAGCCAGGCCCGGGAGCCCACTTTTTGTCAAAGTGGGTAAATATGAACTTGCTTATTCAAAGGCTTACAATTCAGTAATAAACCCCAGACATCTTATTCCTTAAAAAAAAAAAAAAAAAAAAGTCCCATCTGTAGGATCCTAAACTTTGCAAAGTGATAAAGCGTGTTTTACACAGTTGCCCCAAACATGAAGCCTGGGCAGCAGGTCACAGTGGTTCCTTCCTCAGAGACTGAGGGCAGAGAGCCGGCCACTAGCTAAGCGGACCAATACAAGTCACTGCCAGCTTGATGGCACCATTGGTCTTTACACAGCGACTCACTGGGCCCAGTCAGTCCAATTTTATGAAATCTTGCTCCTTAGTTGGTGCCATGGCCTTCCCCCAGCTATGCCACTAAGCAGGCTACTCCCCACCCCACACTGCTCAGATCACAGAGGACAACAACCAGCACCCGTCACTTTCCACCAGGTTATGAGGGTCTAGGTATCTTGCAACAGCCCCAGTGCAGTGTTAGAATTTGAAGATTCACCGTGAATCTCTGCAGGTGGCTCTTGCCAAGAGCAAAGTAATGTCTTCTCCTTAGTCACACTGATGCCCAAAAAAATAGTTATCACTCTTTCAAATACCTGTAAAGAAACAGAGCAACAGGAGTTTCAACAACAATAACAATAATGATAATAGCTATTATTTTGTGAGTGGGCCAGGGACTTTACCTGGACGATCTGATTTATCCCAACAGGGCTGCAAGGTAGAGATCACTAACCCCACCTAACAGAGCAGAAAAGGGCAGCTAAGAGGTTCAAGATCTGGCTCTGAAGTTTGACCCCTACTATGCAGCTTGGGAACTGGCAATAGATATGACTGAAGCTGCTTATCGGGAATAGACATGAAACCTCCCTGCTCCTGATCTGCTCTCGCCCTACTAGACCTGCTAAAGGTTCACTGGCCCCCAGATGTAGCAGGGGTTCTTCCCTTTTCTCAATTACACCCCCATTACACAAGGAGAGTGCTGTAAAGGTCCCTTCCTTCAAGCTGCCCCTAGAAGACACAAATGCCCCATGGCTGGGACATTCTCGAAGCTCCTTTGTCCTCGGTCCACTGTCATCCACTATAGATAGTTTGTTGGCCTTAAGAATGGGTGATGGGCATGAGTTTATAAGTCAGTAAGACATTCCTGGAGTGAAAAGACTTTGTCTTTTTCAAGACTGGAGAAAAGTCTTCTTTGGGAAAACCGAAGGTTTTAAAGGGTTTTTTGCTCCCCCTGGAATTTAAGAAGGGGTAAAGCACTGTGGCTTTTCTGGTACCTCCTCCATGGAAACATGGCCCATGGGGCCATGAGATTTTTACTTCCCGAGGGCTCCTCGCATCATTTAGAATGAACACCTAGCCCTCTGCCCCAGCCCACTCTGGGAATGCACGTGACTCACCCCTGGGCCTCTTTTAAGAACATTCACTGTGCCTGCACACAAGTCCTCTTTCCTCTCACTAAGCCAGCAACTCCAGGCAGCAGGTCTCACCGAACCCCAACTTCCCCCAGAGCCCCACCCCCTTCCTTCTGAAGCCATGACTATGTAGTGCATCAACTGGAACTTCGAGCTGAGTTGATGGTGTTGTTAACTATCTTCACTGATTCTGGCACAAAGGATCCTATCAGTCCCCAAATATCAAGAAGACTATTTAAGAATGTGTGGCATTGGTCACAGATAAGAAAATGAGAACTGAATTTGCTTTTCCCTTTATAGAAGAGGAGATCACAGTCAATCCAGAATCCACATCACCCCCATTCCTTACCCCAATCCCTAGGCACCGCAAAACACTCATGTCTGGTTAGAGTGGCTCCATCCAAGCTCTCCACTTCCCTCTGTTCCTCTCACCCCTTCCCGCCCCACTTTCTCCATATCAACTGCCTTGGCTACACACACCCTGTCACTGGGTGCTGGCAGCCTCCAGGCACGTCCCCCTCCAAGTATTTTTAAAAATCCTTTAGCCTTGCTGACACCCAGTTGAGAAAGCTGGGCTTTGTCATTAGACACGGGCTGAGCTTGCAGCCTGAGAAGGCACCATGCCAGCTCAAAACACGGCTTAGATTAACACACACCCCTCCCCATGGCTCACAGCTTTCTCCTCGGGAGAGAGCGCCAAAGGCAGGAGAGAGTGTGGGCTAGTCCAGCCTTCTCGGATCCGCCTTGGGGTTCCGAGAGCTCATCTGGCAGGCAGACTGCCCTGGCAAAGGAGGCCAGGAAGCAGTCCGTGCTTTCCCAAGAGAGCCCTCCCCTTACTCTGGGGAAAGAAACTCAAAGAAGAGCATCAGGCTAGTCCCAAAAAGACAGATTCTCAGCCCCCGCAATTTGTTCATGTCGTCCCAGAGGGGGGCAGGTACAAATCAGGCGCTAAAATCCTCATGCTGCCGTAGCAGATAAACTCCGTGACCTTGAGCTCCCTGAGGCAGTCAGTTGCTAGTTGTCAAAAGATAGAAGGAAACAAATATGCGTGCAGCATTTCTTCTGTGTTGCCCCACGGCCCCCTCTCACAGCCCGAGAAGAGGAGTGTTATCACTGTCCTTGTCACTGGTAGGGGCCTGCCTTAGAGAGTTTAAGCACCCTGTCCATCAGCCATGCACAGACTCTCTGACTCCAAAGGCATCAAGTAGGCCTTAAAAGGCAGCTTGATCTCTATCAGCCAGAACATTCCTCTTCTCTGCTCTCAGCCCAGCTCTAGGCCTTCCCAGCCCAGAAGCTTCCAAAGACTACTTTCCCCTCTCCCCCGCCCTCCCCCCACCACCAGCCATCTCCATTTTTACATCTATGACATGAGGACAGTTCAACTACAACTTGAGGACTAATTCATAAAAATGGCAGTGAACTACTTCTCAAGTCCTAAAACACAATCTGCTCTTCTGCCTAGCAACAACTGCCAACTCGCAAAGAAAAGATTAAGTGGGCTAACGGGCAGCCACGCAGGTGGTCCAGGCTCACAGAGGAAAAAAAGTCTTGTTCCTTATAAATGATCTCACGTTCCAGAGTGATTTCCCTGCCCAAGGCAATGTCCCAGAGCTGCAATGCTCATGGTCAGATATCTTCAGAAAATTTGCTAGCCAAGGACTGCTAAAGAATGCTGGTTAGCCCCATGAAACATTCTATACCCTCCTTGGGGATTTTAGAAGGCCAGTGAGATGTAAGAAGGGCTCAGCGAGTGGGCCATGAGAGCCCATTACAGGGGACGCCTCTTACCAGATGGGCCCATAAAGAGCAGGCACGCTGTTCCCGCCCGAGGCACACACCTCCCACCCCCATGTCGGCATGATGTGGTCATCCTTCCTCCAGCACTTTTCCCAAAGAACAACCCAGGGCAGCTAGGGGACCTGAGCAAGAACCAAGTGTGTTTATTTCACAGATTGCTGGCACTCATCCCAACACCTAGGCCCCTTGCGGCCAGCCCTCACCTCCAGTTCTAGGCAAGCCCAGACTGGAAGAATAGAGTTGCTTAGATAGCCACTCCCCCTCTTCAACCTTTAGTACCAGGAAAGGGGAGAGCTCCATGGGAAGTGACCTCACAGGGTGGTGGTCTGCCTCCCACCTTTATCCACCTGCTCCAGACTCCCCAAGTGCAGAGGGAAGTGCATCCAGTACCCTCCCAAAACACCCTTCTTCACCATGAGCCTAAACCAGGGGCAAACACAGACATGGGGAAATGGTTTCTTGGGAGCCTCCCTTAGAGAAGACTTACCTGAGAGAGTGGCACCAAGTGCAAAGCCAGCCAGCCCCACTGATGCCGCATGGCAAGAGGGCGATGTGAGAACCATCGCCCCAAATCTTTGACACCCCTCCTCTCCTGCCAAAGAGATTCCTCAGTTTGGTATTTCTGACCCTTCACCATTTGTCTTTTATTCCACTGGCCCCCAAGACACTTGACTACTCCTCCCACCGAAACCCTCCTAGCTGGCATACCCGAAACATGCCCAGAGCTCTCCTACACTCCTTTCCAACACTCACACGGCCGCCGTACCTGGCATTCTCATCCACCTTCCCCAGAGGCTCTTCCTTTCATCGTACGCACCTGCAAATTGTCACTGGCCCCTTTCCTGGTGGTAGGCTCGATCACCAGCCTCTCTCCAATGCCCGGCATGGAGCCTCGGAGGTAATGGCCATCTAGTAAATAGTGGCTGAGGCCAGCGCTCCTTAGGATATGGATAAAGGCTTGAAGTAATTCTTGAAAGCTCTTTCCCAAAACTAAACCGAAGCCAGGCCTCGGCCGTATGTCTCTTGCCGGGTATCCTCACTGCCCTCTGTCTCTGGCCCATTCGGGACTGGTTCCATTCTCTCTCTCTCTCTGCTCTCCATTTCTAGACCATACGTGGACCTGGTGAACCTGCTGCTGACCTGCGGGGAGGAGGTGAAGGAGGCCATCACCCATAGCGTCCAGGCGCAGTGTGAGCAGAACTGGGGAAGTCTGTGCTCCATCTTGAGCTTCTGCACCTCAACCATCCAGAGGCCCCCCACGGTGCCCCCTGAGCGCCAGCTCCAGGCGGACAGAGCCAAGCTCTCCAGGACCCACCACGGGGAGGCAGGTCACCACCTCTCAGAGCCCAGTAGTCGGGAGACGGGCCGAGGTGCCAAGGGCGAGCGAGGTAGCAAAAGCCACCCAAACGCCCATGCCCGGGGCCGAGCAGCCGGCCACGGGGGCCAGGGAACTTCTGGAAGCAGCGAGTGGGAGGAGGAACAGTCTGAGTATTCCGATATCCGCAGGTGAAAGAAAGGCCTGGCCGGGAAATCTTTCCTCCATGCCGTCCATTTTCTTCTCTATGGACATTCCAAAACATTTGCCATTAAAGAGGGGGGATGTCACACGCAGGATTTGGTGGGGATTGTGGACTTGATGAAGGTGTGTGCTAGCGGGCCGAACAGGTGAGGCGGAGGCGGCCTAGGCCGCAGCGAGGTCTCGGCTGTGCCCAGGGGGGTTCCACACTTGCACATCCCGAAGTGAGAGCCACGCGGCCTCCTTGCAACTTTGTTTTCTTTCCATCCGTGGAGCCACTGGGCGGCTGCCTGCGGTTTGCTCTGCTGTGGGGGAGGTGGGCCGGGGAAGGGCGGGGGTCGGCAGGCCCGCCGGACTGGACCGGGCACTCGGTGCTGTCTTGGCGGAGGGCGGGCTGGATCCGGGTGCAGGAGGGAATGTGAAAACCGTGCTGGGAGTCAGAAGGGTGGAGAGGAGACGGGGGCTGTGTGGGCGCTTGGTGCCAAACAGAAGTTCAGTTTCTTGCATGGGACCTTGAGGTTTGGAGCTGCTGGGGACGGGGAGGGCAAGGGTTCTAAGTGTAATTTCTGAGCCATCGTTCTGTCTGGGGAACCATGTCCAAGGGAGTGGTCCCTGTGTGTTTGTATATTAACCACTGCTTCGAATCTCTATTTCACTTTTTTATTTATCCAGTTACATCTACATACCTGTCGTCTAAATAAATGGCTTTCAAACAAAGCAACTGGGTCATTAAAACCAGCTCAAAGGAAAAAGAAATACAGCCCATCTTTTGGGGCTGATTTTTTTTCTCTTTTGAGTGCTCTTTTAAAAGGAATCAAAGAGCAATGAAGCCATGCGTCTGCCTGCCCGGCGTGGGCTCACAGCCACTCAGGGCAAACCACACCCCTGGAGGAAAATGCACGCATGAGGAGTACATTTGACAGATTTTTCCTTAGCATTTTGTTACCGCCACCTTGAGCCTCAGCCAAGATCGATAAAGCTGCATACCTGATGCCATGAGGTCAAGTCGGAAACGGGGCTTCTTGGTGTGTGGGATGGAAAGGGGGAGAAGAGAGCGAAGATGGCTGTGATTTCCAGCAGGGAAGGCTGACCTTTTACATAAATGGAGGAGACCGCCAGGAAGCACTGAGGGACAGGATTTTCCAGATCCGGATTGGGAATGTAGCAACGAGGAAAGGAGTCCGAGTGGACAAAAGAAAGGCAGAGAGGAGGGACAGAACTAAAAATCCAAGGCAAGGAGGGAGAGGACTGTAACAAAGGGTCAGCGGTGGGGTTCTTGTGGTTGGTCAGAATGTTCCACAGATAGGCCTTTTCTTTCTCGCCTGCTGGGTTGTCACATTAAAGATTCTCCCTTGCAGCCCGTACTCAAACAGGAGGCCAGTATTACAAGGAGTACGCAGGTGTCCTGGGCCAGTTCCTTCCAGAGCAGTGGTCAGCAAACTTTTTCTGTAAAGGTCCAGGTAGTCAATTACACTATTTTCCGTTGGGTGGGTCATGTGGGTTCTGTCACAAGTACTCAGCTGTGCCGCTGCAGGAGGAAAGCAGGAATATATAGACAGGGCCACCAACAGGCCTGGCTCCACGCCAGTAAAACTGCATTTAATAGGTGCCCCCCTGGATCTGGCTCTTGGGCCTGAGTTTTCTGACCCCCATTCTAGTGAGCTGGAAAAAAGTAAGCATCCTCCATTTGTATCAGCTTATAGCTCTCCCTCAAAACAACCTGAGGCCAGAGATAAAGAAGCTAAATTTATCTACTCTAAAATAATTTGTCCCAGGGAATGCTCTTACCCAAAACCCAGCTAGTATTTATATACCCCAAACCCAATCTCATCAGTGCCAGGACATGGTGCTGGAAGGTCAGCTCCCCAATCTTTTGTAATCCACATTAGAAAGAAACCATTGGGGGGGGGGCAGAAGGGGACAAAATGCTGGGAGAAACACCTAGAAAGAGCTAGAGCTGCAGAAAGCAGAAGAGATGGTGCACTTAATCCAGCTCTGCCCTCAGGGGGAGAAGGACCGGTGTGTCAGGCCCTGCCATGGGAACCAAACGTAAACCATGGCTGTCTCATGCCATGGGCCACTGCAGCATGTTACTGTTTTACTTACATCACTCAAAAGCTGAAGCAATAACATTCTCCCGCGTTGCTGGGTCAGCTGTTCATTTGTTCACCGGCTCCTGGGCTGGATGTGTGAAAGGCATCACTTTTATATTTTCCTCAGTGTAAATGTTTTATGTGTTCGCCTACTGATGTCCCATTTGTTGCTTCTATTGTAAATATTTGTCATTTGTATTTATTATCTCAGTGTTTTCCCCCAAGGCATAAAATTGCTTACCTTGTTCATTTGAACCCCTTCACTGATCTCTGTTGTATATTTTTCATACCACTAGTGTGTTGCTTCTCAAAAGTCAGGTAGATCGCATTTCATTCTGGTTCTTAATGTTTTGAAGCATACAATAGTATTTATTGCGAAGGTTCTTTGGCTCAAAACAGAGTAAAGTCCAAATTCCTGTAAGAGTTGACAGAGGCAATCTAAAATGTAAGCAAAGTAGTCATTAAAAATAGACACTCAACTTGGGCTTCATACTTCATACAAATTTACTCATGAGCCTTCCTTTAAGGAAGGATGTGGATTTCCAAATAAAGATACGATGTTTATTTTGAGCTTTGCATTTTAACAAGATGATCTGAACACCTCTCCTTTGTATCAATAAATAGCCATGTTATTCTGAAAGGACAGGACCAACCTAGTACAGCAAAATGCTGACACCTGAAACCAAATAAATAGCAAACACCAGCTCAGAGCTGTAGTCATACTTAGACAAACACACACACACACACACACACACACACACAAAGAGAGAGAAATTTAAACTTGAACCAAGTAAAAGGCTTTGCTAGAACAACATGGAAAAACAATGCTACCAGAGCCCATTTCCTAAGGAAGAACAACCTCATCTGATCTCAGAATTGGCACCACGTGAGCTTGTTAAGTCATAATGTCTGTTTCTGTTATGGATTTAGGCAGCAGGTCCTGAACATTGTCACATGGCATTATTTTTCTCCATTCATTAATAAAGATTTTAAATACATGGCTTTCCCTTGAGTAGCGTTATTGTCTGAGAGCGCTTTGGACAGCCAGGGCACGGGGGGAATGGCTGTGTGCAAGTGAGTTTTGAGTCCGTTTAAAATGCTGGATGCTGGGCGCCTGGGTGGCTCAGATGGTTAAGCGGCTCAGGTCATGATCCCAGGGTCCTGGGATCGAATCCTGCATCGGGCTTCCTGCTCCTTGGGAGCCTGCTTCTCCCTCTGTTTCTCTCTGTCTCTCATGAATAAATACATAAAATCTTTTTAAAAAAAAATTCTGGATGCTCAGTTTACAGGAAGGGAAACCAGGTGAAGATGACCATCCTGGGTTTCTCCTCCATTAGAGGCACTCTGTCCAAAACACTGCCTGAGTCACCAAGACAAAGAAGAAAGTGAACTCCATGCAGCCTGCCTGGAGGCACCAGCCCCCCCCCCCCACCATTAGGGCCGTCCTCCCAGCTCCCTCTGGTCTCACCTGTGAGTCTCCCCCTGTGGCCTGGCCCCCCCTTTCTTTCAGACTGAGCTTGTGGCAGATGCCACCAGCATGACAGCTCAGTGGCCTGGCACCAGCAGGGAAGCTCGCTGCCTCCTCCCCAGTTCATCCTCACCACAGCAAAACAGAGCTGGAGTCCCTGGTTTCCCATGGTGTACCCACCGAGTGCCAGGCACCCTGCTACGCATTTCACATACATCCTCTCACCCTGACTACATCCTACAATTAGTGGGTATAGTCCCCATTTTACAGGCAAAGAAACTGAAATAGGGAAAGGTAAAGCAGCTGGCCCCAAACCAAACCATGCGGCCAGTGAACAGTGCACCCAAACCCAGATCTGTGACTCTAAGCCCACCTGCTTTCCCCCACTTCATCCTTAGAATCTCCACGTTTGATTTATTCTTAATTTAAACCAATCAGTATTATTCCTATTTTACACGAGGCTTAGAGAAAGAATAATTATACTCTTATATTTATAGCACCTCCAAGGAGCTCTGCTTTAGAACAGAAAGGAAAATTGTTGCCCTCACCTTTCCTCTCTGCAAAGGCTCAAATTTTGGTTCCGATAAAGGAGAGCAGGAGAATCACGGCGTCTCATCACGTTCCTGTGCACGCAGGTAATTTTTTTAAAGATTCTCAGGTGTGGTTGAGGGAAGCTTTGGGGAGAAGCCGGCTTTTGTGAATAGGCAGCCGGAGCTCTCTCTGTGAAGCCCACCCAGTCGCCAGCTCTGAGAAGCCAGGCTCCCCTGAAGCCATCACCACCATCATCCCCCTCCTCATGACACCTGCAGTTCCTTGTGAATATCATGTGCCCCCGCCGTGTGCTTTACAGGCATTATTTCTGAACCCCATTTTGCACATGGAGAAATTGAGGCTCCAAGGCATCTTAATATGCCTTAATATGCACCTCAATATGCCTGGAGCTCGTCCAAGGCCAGCGAGCTCTAGAGGTGCCACACCAACCCACCCCAGGGCTCACTCTGCTCAGTCTTACTTGCAATGTCTTCCCCCCACCCCCCGGGTGTGAAAAGGTAGGTGAAATACACCACATTCAAACATGGCAGTTGGCTCCCCCCAACCCTCGGGCCAGCTCCAATCCATCAGTGCAGGAATTATTAGACTGTGGGAGGAAGAAGGCAGAGGGGCTTCCAAGTATGCTGGTATTTAAGCAAAATTTCCAAAGGAAGAGGGAGCTGCGTGCCCCAAAATCGGGAGACAGAAATCTGAATTTGTTCTAAAGTCAACAAAAGAGAAAGCCCCCTGCTGAGGAGGGGACAAGCCTTGGCCAGAGAACAGGTTTCATGTGAAATTATTTTTTGTGGGCGGAGAAGAGAAGAAAAGAGCAACAGAAGCCTTGGGCTAGGAGTCATGCGTTGCTGCTTGCATAAGCAGATCAGCTTTTCTCACTCCCCAAAAAGAACACACACACAAAAAGTCACTCCCCGAAGAGAACGAAAAAAAAAAAACCACAAAGCCAACCTAAGCTTATGCATGCAATGGGCCCCACCAGGATGAACCCTGACGCTTGCTCAACAGAATCCAAGCCCCATGGCTCCTGAGGGCGTGCATCCCCCTGGCCACCATGGACCATCAGGTCGGCCGGGCAAACTAAAACTGGGAGGGACAAAAAAAGCGCCCCCGAGGAATGCTCAGAGGCAGGGCAACCATTCACAAGGTGCAGAGGAAAAGCAGCTGGTTCTATTTTTCCTTAGACAGTTCCCAGGATTTTTTATGGTTCTTCAAGTTAAGGAGAGTGCCCACGTACATGAGAAGTGGCCTGCTAATGAGGATGGGGACCATCCGCTTGCTGGCCCTCCTGAGTCAGTGAAGGACTAAGGGTGCTAAAGACGGCTTTGCACAGGATAGGTGATCAGGCCCTAGAATTCTGCCCCAGTGGTTTACTGCTATGTTGACAAGCTACCTCTGAAACTGAGTAAATTAAAACCATCACTTTCTTTTGCTCACCGTTTTGTGGGTCAGAAATTTAGAAAGCATTCAGTTAGGTGGTTGGTTTCTTATCCGCACGGCATCTGCTGGGGCAACCAGGGCTGGAGGGTCCCCTCCCCTGGTGGCCCCTTCAGAATGGTGACTCAGTGGCTCCTGGCCTCCCTCTCTTGTCTTTCCATGTGGCACCTCATCCCCCAAGACTTCTCAAAGCATGGCTCCCTCAGGGTGACGAACACTGATGGGCTTCCCTAAGAGAACTTAGAGAATGTTGCAGCCCATTCTTCAACCCCAAACTAGGATTTTGATTTCATCCTTGGTATCGTAACAACCCCGAGATCTGAATGCCATGAGAGAAGAGACCGTGTCACTTGTACAAAGTTTCATGGTTGCCCAGCAGCCAGCCATTACACAGAGTGCACGAATGAATGAATGAATATCTAAAAGGGTGCCAAGTTGTCACATCAGATAAATTTCAACTCACTTCTAAAGTAAATATGACCCTCTGCCCTTATAAGGGGCATTCACATGTCATAGAATCGGTGAGTGGGTATCAAAATTGAAAATCCCTGAGAAGCCTGCAATTTGGGAATCAGGAGATGTAGACAGGAATACTGATCTTCCTTGTCTTGCACTAGGTAAATCTCTCTTACTCTCTCTTTTTTAATAACAACTAAAAAAAATAAATCAGGACTGACCCTGAGATTTTGGTAAATCAGTTAAACTTTCTTCAGCCACAAAATAAGGAAACGACCAGCTCCCTGCTTCCCTCACAGGGGTCAGTGAGGTACAGTATCTGGAGCTGTGCAAGAGTCACGATACATAGGAAATGCTTTGAAGACCATGAACTGTCCTGTAAACGATGGATATTATTTCTCCTGCATTTTGGAAGGCTCCCTGCTACAGCCAAGAGTACACATGAGATGAACTACCCAACCTTCCCACTGTCCTGGTGGTTCTACGAGGCAGCTATGAAGCCTTTCATGGCCAGGATTGGGGACGGGAGTGGAGAGGGCAGCTGTGCAGGGTGGGAACCTGCCTGAGCCAGGCATGAGGGTCCGAGGCCAACCAGCAACCAGGTGGGGACCCTGAGCAAGGCCCAGTCCCTCTCTAGATGCGAGAGTGGCGGCTGAGCAGCTCCCCAAAGCCCCACCTCCTGCTAGACGTGAGTTCCGAGGGGAGCTCCAAGGGGCAGGCTCAGCCAGACAGCAGCAGGACCACGCTAGGGAGCAGAGGGCCTTCCTGCCAGGCTCTGTCTGCAAACCTCAAGGCAAGGTACCCACAGAAAAGCCAGTTCATAAACCTCCTTAATGAGAAAGGAAAGCAGAGGCTGACAGAGATGAGGGAGAGAAGAGATTCAGGGCCAGAGCCCACTCCGCTCTGCTCCGTGCCAAGGCTCCTGAGAGTTTGACATTTGGAAAAGATCTGGCCTGGTGGAGCCAAGGATTTGGGACAGGGCTCCTTCCGGCTCCCGGGAGTGTCAAGAAGAAGAGAAGGAGGAGGAGGAAAATGACTCAGCTGAAATGAAGAGAAATGTATTTTTAAAAAGCGAAACGATGAAAGGCACAAAGGAACAAAATGGAGCCCCAGGATGGGGTCCAAATGCCTTCTCAGAGTAAGTGGGACGAATCTGCAAAAAGCTCGAGAGCTCACTAGGGTTTCTAAACCAAGAATAACACCACGAAAATGAAGAGAGTCTTCGGGGCCTGCCAGGTCTGTGGTCCCCAGGGGCTGGTGCCCACCTCTGCAAAAGAGATGCTGAAGGCCACCCAGCAGGGCGGAAGCTTCTCCACACTTTTGATTCGGACAATGTAGTGAGTTCTGTGACAGAGGAGTCGGGTAGAAAGGTGACCTCGGGCTCGGGCACCTCTCAGGGGTCTGGAGTGCCCTGGGACTCCTCCCTTGCTCTCTTACATCCACAAAACCATCAGGGGCACCTCGAGGAGGGAGGTGGAAGGAGGCACCCTCCTCAGAGGCTGACACAACTCCATCCCCTCCGACAGCCAAGGTCAGATGACCCCGATTGCAAAAGCTTCATCTTGAAATATTCAGTGAAGAACAAGCGTGATAATGAGAAGAGATGGGAGAACAAAGAGAAGCCACAGCTCTGTGTCTCCCTTCCCCTGGGTCATCCAGTAAGTGCTGGGTCCACAATGGGGTTCCGCCTCCTCCGGGGCAGGGAACTCCGCGGAAACTCACATTTCCAGAAAAGGGGAGGTTGGGAGGAAGAGTTCATTTCAGTGTGGGCTAAGAACTGCAACCCCTCACAGGGTCTGTCAACCCTGCCACCTGTCTTAAGGCTCTCCCAGCCTCCTCTTAGCCAGGGCTTCCTGTCACTGGGGAAACCATCCACAGGTGTCTTCCTGGGAGGATGCAGAGCAGGGAGGCCAGCCTGGCAGGGAGCAGGATGCAGAGGAAGACCCCAGGCAGGGGGCGGCGATCAAACTCCACTGCCCCAACTGTCCTGAAGCCAGGCCTCCCCTGCCCCTTAAGAGAAAACACCCTGATTATATCCCCTACATTCTGACAGAAAATAGGAAAGCAGCAGAGAATTCCTGTCCCCCCCACCCCCCGCCCCGGACCCTACATCATGCCAGAATCTTCTGGAAGAGAAGCCATTCCTCTGACACATTCAAACAAGTATCAGCACAGGAAGGGGGCCTGGGGCCTGGGGATGGGGGGGCCCTCTGGCCTCCTAGCGGCTGTAGCTCTGCAGAGCAATGGGGCCCGCTACCCTCTCGAGGCCCTTCCCTGCTGGGCATGAGTGTCCTGGGAGTCCTTTACCAACCTCTGGGTTTCTACACAGACGCCCACAGGCAGAGATGGAAGTAACCTCCATACATATGTTTCCGGGGCCTGCGGCCTCAGAAGAACTGTCATTTAGGGGAAGCAGAGACGGAATTAAACGTGCAAGAGATTTGTTGGGGAAAGGCTGGGAAGGATCAGGCAGAGCAGGCGGGAGCTGGAGCAGGCAGGCCAAGCCTCAGACCACAGCACAGGCCTGACACCTACAAATGGGGAGGAGGAGGAAGGGGGGCTGCGCGGGACTGCAGTAAAGCTCTGAGAAAGTGTCAGCCGCAGAGCAAGGTGTGCAGCGAGAGGAGGGCTGCCGTAAGCAGGAATGGCCGGCTCGGTCCCCTACCCGCTGCGGTCAGTCGTTGCTGAGAACAGCCTGGACGCTGCGATGGGCCCCGAAGGAGAGGCAGGTGGAGGCCGAGCTACCTACACTGCACAGCAGGGAGACCTGAGCCACACACTCCCGCTGCGGCTTCCTGGCCAACACTTTTTTTTTTTTTTTTTTAATTTTTTTTATTGTTATGTTAATCCCCATACATTACATCATTAGTTTTAGATATAGTGTTCCATGATTCATTGTTTGTGCACAACACCCAGTGCTCCATGCAGAACGTGCCCTCCTCAATACCCATCACCAGGCTAACCCATCCTCCCAACCCCCTCCCCTCTAGAACCCTCAGTTTGTTTCTCAGAGTCCATTGTCTCTCATGGTTCTTCTCCCCCTCCGATTTCCCCCCCTTCATTCTTCCCCTCCTGCTACATTCTTCTTCTTCTTTTTTTCTTTCTTAACATATATTGCATTATTTGTTTCAGAGGTACAGATCTGAGATTCAACAGTCTTGCACAATTCACAGCGCTTACCAGAACACATACCCTCCCCAGTGTCCATCACCCAGTCACCCCATCCCTCCCACCCCACCCCCCACTCCAGCAACCCTCAGTTTGTTTCCTGAGATTAAGAATTCCTCATATCAGTGAGGTCATATGATACATGTCTTTCTCTGTTTGACTTATTTCGCTCAGCATAATACCCTCCAGTTCCATCCACGTCGTTGCAAATGGCAAGATCTTATTCCTTTTGATGGATGCATAATATTCCATTGTATATATATACCACATCTTCTTTATCCATTCATCTGTTGATGGACATCTTGCTGGCCAACACTTTTTTAAAACACCTTTAAGCAGGGCACTATGCTCTGTTCTTGCCCTTGGGCAAGAGGCTTCACAGGGTTGTTGTGAGAAATGAATAAGAGAATGAATATAAGAGTAATTTTCCAAACTAGAAGGCCCACAGTAGAGGTTCACAAAATCGTGGCTCACAGGTCAAATATTGCCTGTACATGTATTTGGTTTGACTCACGCGCTGATTTTTTTTTTTTAAAGCCAAATTAGTTGCCAGCACGTACAAGGCATAAAAATCCAGATTTCCAGCTTCTCTTCAAGAATAAAAACATCCACCAATCCCAAGTCCTCTTTCCAGTTCCCCACAGTCCCTACCACTCCCTATTGTCTTACACCCTACATGTTGCACTAACATACTTGATGAGCCGGGCCCCCGTAGACCGCTTGCCTCCACTCATGGATGCATCCAAGCCATTCATGGTCATTCCATTTCTTACGCGGATATAAAGGGGCACATTCAGAAAACCTAAACAGAGTGCCAGGAAATTAAAATATAAGCAAGAAAAACAATAAAACAACTGGGAGCTCAGTTTGGGAAAGTCCCTCAGAAAGAGTTGAATTATGGAAGAAAAAATATAAGAAAGATCAGTCTTGGAGACTTACCATTGAAACAGCAGGAATTCCAGAATAAGGGAACAGAGGAAATGGTAGGGAGAAAATTATCTAAGAAACAGCATAGAACTGAAGGACATGACTTGTCAGACTGAAAAGGCCTAAGGAGGACCCAAGACAGTGAATGAAAAACTGTCCTGCAACACGCATTTTTGTGAAACTTCTAAACTCCTAGGAATAAAGGAGAAAAATCCCAAAAGCTTCTAACGGGCAGAGGGAGGAGTTACATAAAAAGAATCAAGAATCAGCATGGTCTCGGACTTCCCAAAACCTCTTGCAGTTTTGGAAGCCAGAAGACAAAGGAGCAAGGCTTCAGCATGCCGAGGGAAGTAATTCTACACCCAGTCCAATCATCAATTAAGTGGGAGTACAATCCAGATATTTTTTAAAACATGCAAAGTCTCAAAAAATTTCCTTCTCAAATATCCTTCCACAGGAAGCTCCCAGAGGCTGTGCTCCACCAAAATGAGGGAGTTAAGTGAGAACAAAGACATAATCAGATCCAGGAAGCAGAGATCTAGCACAGGAGAAAGGGAAGGGACTTCCCAGGATGATGGTAAGAAGGGTCCAGGGGGAGCAGAGCAGAGGACAGAGGTTGACTGCAAGTGATTACTTCATGGTACTGTCAGAGGGCTTAGGGGTAAGTTAGTAGTGGTTAAATTAGTTACAAGAAACTAAGCAAACCAAAAATGAGCAGAAGACTTGAACAGGCATTTGACAAAAGAAGGTGTCCAAATAGCTATAAAGCACATGAAAAAGACCCCAACAACATTAGTCATTAGGAAAATGCAAATTAAGGCCACAAGGATAATCACTCTCCACGCAGAAGAACTGATCAAATTAAGAACAACAGACAATCCCAAGTGCTGAGAAGGCGGTGAAGCAACTGGCCCTTTCATATGTTGCACACGGGGGCACAAATAGTGCCTACGACCACTCTGGAAAACTCTCTGGCAAGTTCTTATACAGGTAAACGTCTATCCATCCTATGGCAGCAACCCTACTCCTAGGAATGTGTCCACAGAAATGAGTACATAGAGCCAGAAAAATACTAGTACAAGAATATTCAGAGTAGCTTTATGCACAACTGCCAAAATCTGGAACCAGCCCAAATGTCCATGGATAAACAAAGTGTGATATTTCGATCCAAGGAATACAACTCAGCATTAAGAAGGAATGAATGACTGAGACACACAATCACACGGATGAATCTTTCAAACATGAGGAGGCTAAGAAGCCAGTCAAAAAAGAAGACATGGGGTATGAGTCTAGTGATATAAGGTTAAAAAGAGGAAAAACTAGTCTATGGAGTTGGAATTCGAAACAGTGGTTACCTCTTGCAGGGAGGAGGCAGGGACAGGGAGGTGCTAACTGACAGGGACACAAGGGAACTTTCTAGGATGTCACAGGTCTGGTGTCACAGGTGTATCATATGCAAAAGTCATTAAGCCAGACACTTGGGATATTTATGTTTTACTACATGTGATTTATTCCTCTATAAAGTCTTGAAAGGAAACCAATCAAAAAAGGTACATCATTAATTCCATGAAAAGTAAAAAGTTATATTTAAAAAGAAAATGTAATCGTGGCACACTCCCTGTAAGTATAGACTGAGCTCAGCTATAAATAGTAATTACTCGGTGGTAATAATGGATAAATACACTATCTATGGATTCAACCAGAATCCATACTGGCTGGATGGGCAGGAAGACAGTATGTATGTGAGGGTAGCAGAGGGTTAGGGGATGGGCAAAGAGAGCTAAATTCAAATATTTTGTAGTAGGAAGTCATAGATAATATCTAAAATCAAATAAACAAAAACATAGCAGCGAGACATATTATTCAGACATCTGGAGGAAAATACTGGAAGAAAGAGCTAAAGGACAGCAAGTGGTTGTTGGTGGGGAGGGGTGGGGCAGGTAATTTGGATCTGCTAGAATTGGGTTTGGCAGAAAGAAACAGAAACGCAAAACAAAATCCCTTCATTAAGCCAGAAATGCATTTTTGTGCCAGGTAAAAGTCTGAAGATAAGTAACTCAGGGCTGCTCCACAAAGTTCCCAGACTCTGGTTCCTTTTTCTTGTTGCTATACCACACACATGGCCTCCGGTTTCCAGATCACCTTATAGTTCAACATGACTGCTCCAGCTCCAGCCATCAAACCCATATTCCTGCCAGCAGGATGGAAAAAGGGTGCATCCACATTGTCTTTTGGGAATGTTTCCCTAACGTGACCACGCAACACTTCTGTGTAAATCTCACTGGCCAGAACTGAGTCCCATGGTCACTCCTCATCGCAAGGGAGGCTGGAAAAAAACCATCTCTATTCTGGAAAGCCATGTGCCAGCGATGGAAAAAGGAGACTCTGCCAATAGAACTTGTGTTTAAAAATTTTAACTATATATAGGTATTACTTAGCTAAAAGTTAAAATTTAAAGGAAAAGAAATAGCACGAGCAGCCACCAGCCCAGTGAAGAGCGGTTTTGCTTGGTGGACCAGCACGGTGGGCTCACTGGTCCTGAGGACACACCTGGGCAGGTGGTTGAAAACACCTAGTGAGAGCAGGACCATCATCTCAGGCCTCCTGCCGGGGCCCGGGAACCAGAAGCAGGCCTGTGGAAGGATCACCGAGAAGCTGGCCTTATGGGGTGACAGTATTGGGGGGCGCGCACAGGGCAATGACCTACCAACAGACCAAGGAACCCCTTGACAACAACCCTGCGAGTAGCCCCAGGCTCTGAAATCTTTCCTCAACTTCCACATTTAGACCAGTGTTTCAAAAAGATAGAGTTGCATGATGCCCCCGAAAGATGGAAATTGTTATTCCTCCTTTACAGATAAAGAAAGAGACGCCCAGAAGTTAAGCAACTTCTCCAGGTCACAACAGCAGTTGCCGAGACTTGACCTCAGGAATCCCCGAGACCGAGTCCCCAGTTTCTCTGCTCCAGGAGACAGGCGCTCCTCCAAGGGGCCTGGCGGCCACCCGCAGCTTTTGGATTCTCTACAGGGCCACATCAGGCCTGTCAATAAGTCACAAGAAGCAGTGACTCATCTGAAGACAAGATAAACAACAGGGAGGCCCGGTGGGATGAGAGGCCCTGTTTCCTAGGAAGTTGCCTTCTGCAGGGCCGAGAGAGTACACAGTTAGCCGGCAGGAACCCCTTCTGCAAACACCAGCACGGCAGTTTGCAGACAAAGAGAAAGTGCTGCTGGTACCAGAAACAGGCGGCCGAGCTGGGAGCTGCAGAGTTATTTCAATCCTGAAAGGGCTTTTGTCAAGCCTGGGCTATGAGCCTGAGCATATAGAATTCCAAGCCTTTCCCTTCCCTTCCAATTTCTCCAAAACCAGAAGGGAAAGTCATTCTCTACTGCTTTAAGGAGAGTTATCTGCTGCCTCCCATCTGAGGATCTCAAAATGTTTCACCAACATTTCTAGGTAAAACTGCATACCCCACGAGTGACTTTGGGACGGTCATTTCCTCTCCCTGAACCCCAGGTCTCAGGGGAGAAGCAGATGGTTCTCAGGGAGACGGAGGCAATTTGGCAGAGGACAGAAGGAGCTTACTGCCCACCCCCACCCACCCAGAACCCATCTTGGCCAGATCTGTCTGGATGCAATGGGCTCCTGGGAACCACCCAAAGCCCAGAGCCCAGACGGCCCAACAGGAAAGTGGCAGGTGGGTCAGGGAGAACCTGGTGAACAGAAATAAGCAGAGGGCAAGACAGAGCATGAAGAGGTCAGCAGGAGGGACCCAGCCCAGGGCTCAGCACCTGCAGAGACCCAGGTCAAAGCAGGATCCCACACTCAGAAAGAATCTTCTATCGGGCAAGAGATCCAGGTAGAAATCAGTCAAGTCTTGGTCATCAGGAAACAGGCCTGCTGAGCTTGGGGTCAGAGCAAGGTGATATAATGCTGACTCAGCCAGAGAGACCTTAGAGAAGTTTCACACTCCCTGACAGGTCATGGGACTGAGGCCTACATCCGCAGTTGAGGCAGCTTCAAAAGTTCACAGACCACAGGACAGGGAGCCTGGGAGGCGATTCAGGCTGCTTGGCACCCTCCCTCCTGTCCCTCTGCTTACAGGTCCTTCTCCTCGAAATCATCAGAGGCTAGGCAAGGGACCTCCAAACCAGTCCTGAGACGGTGACAGTAGCCAGGACAAAGCCCCTGCTCATCCATCACCCCTTCCTGGATTCCTCCGGCTTGAATGGGCCTTCCTAATGTGTGACTTTTATCTCGGACCCAATTCAAATGTTCTATTGTTATTTTCAAGTGACTTACCAACTCACTCCACCCCACCACCCAGCACAATGCCATTTACTCAGAAGAGCCCGGTAAGTATCTTTGTTTTTGACTTGACTTGAAAATAACCCAGTCAAGGAAATTTAAAAAGAACTGTATGAGAAAATAACAATATATAAATAAGCATGAAATGATGCCAGGCAAAGAAAAGTTGTAAATTCTGAGGAAGCATTGAAAATATAAGTGAATCAGAAAGAGGAGCCATTAATCTTGGAGAAGGTGAGTTTTGAACCAGGCTGCAGGAGAAAAAAGAGTTTGGACTTATACATTAGAGTTATTTTGGTTCAAGCAACAGCAATCTAGTTCAAAGTAGCTAAGCCCAACAAAAAAAGAAAAAGGAAGGAAGGAGAGAAGGGATGAAAGAGAAAAGAATAGGGCCACTCTATTGCTCAGGCAATGGGATGTAGGCATGGCTAGATCCGGGTGCTCGAATGATAGATTATCAGGAAACTGCCTCTCTCCATTCTGCTCTCCTCTGTGTTGGCTTCATTCCAAGGCAGGCTCCCTCAAAGGTGGCTTCCTAGACTTAGATCTTACAGTTTTGTCACCCCCGGAGGGAAGAGAGCAGGTAGTCGAGAGGGAATTAAAAAAAAAAAAAAATACTGTGGTTGCAAAGCAATTCCGGGGGTTGGTTTGTGACTGCTGCAGCTTCACCTGGCATACCCTCACTAATACATGCGTCCTTAGTTTACCTCCCCTGCAGCTAGCAAGGTGTGGTGCTCTGATTGGCTGGGCTGAGTCACGGGCTCAACCCTGGAATCGGAGAGCTAAGGCCAGCCCCACCCTAAGCATGTGGTAGATTTCCCCAAAGGCAGTCAAGATGCTGCTCCCCGAGAGGAAGGGGAATGGATACTAGGCAGCAAAGCTCAGCAGAACTCTACAGGCACAAGGTAGAGGAGTGGGGGGTGGGGGGTGCTGGGCAGACTTGACACTGCTGGTACATGCACCTGGAGCCCACCATTCTGTCTAATGACTCCCCTTGTCACAAGGCAGTCATATGAAGGTACCAAGCTCCCTGCCTCCCCGCAGGAGATTCCCAAGTGGAAGCCGCGGTTCCCGAGGAGAGCTTGGGGCCCCCAGCGCCGGGATAGATCTGCCGCCCTGCCCTCCCGCCCCTTGGGGCCCACCCCCTGCTCCGGCCAAGGCTGCCAGCTGTGGAGTCTCCCAGCCTCGCAGGGAGGCCGGCAGGTGTCCAGCGGTGGCCCGGAGGCCCAAAGCCCACACCTGCAGCCTCTGCGGGCCCCCAGACCCCACCAGGGCCCACCCAGCCGCTGGAGCATGGATGCTCACATGTCGTCCCCGCAGAGCCCAGGCCTCCGGGAGCCGGGAGAAGTGCATCAGCGCTTGAGCTCTGCTATTCCCTTACACACTCTTCACCTCCTGGACGAAAGAGTTCAGGCCGGCTCATCTGCCTGTCCCCACAGGCCTCAGAATCCAGCCGGAGCCAGGATGTCACACTTCCTGCAGCAGCCCCAGGGCTCAGGAGTTCACCCGCCGAACCCCTGCCTGGGGAGCAGGGGTCTTACTAAGCATTACATCCTCCCCCCAAAGCTTCAACAGCTGTGTCCCACCCCCCTCACCGAAGGGAAGTAGACCAAATAAAGCAGCAGGGGGATTACGTGTGCAGGAAAGCTCAGCACGGGATTCCGAGTCCAAAGGTCAGACTCTCCGTCAGGACTTCGAGCAGGTCATTTTTGGTTTCTACCTCAGTTCTCCCATTGGCAAGATGGGGCTGAAAAAGATCGTTTCAAGGAAGTGAGCTGGGCTTTGATACAGTTCTCCATCCAGGTTCTGCTGGGTCCCACAGGAACCCAAAACCAAGCCAACCATTTAGAGAACTTTCGGGACTCCCAACCCCACCTCAGGAGAGAGAACCGCAGTCTGGCACTGCTTGCATCTTCAGCTCTCGGTCTACCCAGGGCATGGATAAAGCAGAAATCTGGAGGACGCAGCCACCAGCTGGAGGCTTATGGCTCCCGAAGCATTTCTCAGAGGAGACCAGAGGCTGGCAGAGGGGCCGAAGCAGGACAGGCCAAAGGGTCCCAAAACTCTAGGGCCTAGGCTCCTACATTGTGTCTGGGAACACCGAAGTACAGGGGGCCTCTGAGGATTCACGACCTGCCCCTCAGAGCACTGCATGTATTTATAAAGACAGCAAGAACAGGGAGATGGAGGGGCAACAAAGTTCAAGGAGAGGGATGAAAAGAACTAAATATATGGCTAGGTCAGAACAGGCAAGAGGGAGGTGGTTCCTGGCTGGTAGTCTAGGACTCAAAAGTTATTTATTAAAAAATAATAATAACAAGAGAGAGAGAAAATTAAAAGAAAAAAGGTCTGGATAAAGCACCTTTTATGCACCAGACTTCTTATAAAGGCCAGACCCCACTTGGGAGCAAGACTAACTATAAGGCCTTTGTGTACAAGGTGCTTCAAAAGGACAGACCTAACAAAATCACTTAAATGGGAATTAGGGCAAGTTCTGGCGATTGTACTAGACGATTTTGGTTGCCAGTGGCAGCAGCCCAATTCAAACTGGTTTAAGCCAACAAAGGGAATTTATTGGCTAAAAAGGTAAGGGTTCCAGCTTCAGGCATAGTTGGATCCAGGCTCAGACGGTGCCATGAGGACTCATCCACCTCCTCTCCATCTCTCAGGCCTGATTCTCTCCATGCCAGCTTCATTCTAGGATGCCATGTGGCATCCCTTGGATGCTCCAGGCTTACAGCCTCCTTCCCACTGGCATTCACAGAGGAAAAAAGAGTTTTTCCTTCCCAAGGGTTCTCATTGGCCCATTTTTTTTTTTCCACAGTCACTGTAGGCAGGGAGAAGAAATACACTGATTGCTCAGAGCAGAACCACATAGGGAGTGTCTGATATAAGAGTCCGGAACTCTGAGAGAAAGGCCTGGACCGGAGATTTAAGAGGGATTCATTGGGATAAAGATAGAGCCATTGCCCAGCTGTGGGGCCTTGAGGGAGTCAGTGTCCCACTGTGAACCTCTGTTTCCTCATCTGTGAATGGGGTTAACAGTGCCCACTGCAGATGGCTGCCATGGAGCGAGAGCGAGATAACCTTTGTAAAGGACCTAGCACAGAGCCCTCAACAATAGTGCTACTATTCTTATTTCTATTTTCCATTTGTTTCTCACTTTCTTTTCCCTTTTCCCTGTTCCTACCTTAAGACCGCCAGAGGCTCGCTACCCTTCAGCACTACTCAGTGTCCTCGGAAGTGCTGGGCTAGAGAGGTGGCACAGGGCCGGGGCTATAGTGCCTCGTGACACCCATCCCTGCGTTCACTCCAACGTGCTCCATCTTGCAGCTGCAGGCTGGGAGGCAGGGGTGGGGCTCCTAGGGGCCGGGGCTGGAGCAGGAGTTTCCACCTGAGGCATTGTGAGCTATCAAGAACTACAGGGCCCGGAAAAGGACCACCAGGGAAGTCAAGCGCAGAGCCTCCAAGCATGCATACCTGGTGTGGGAGCATCAGGAAAGGAACGGGTGGAGACGGCCAGGGGAAGACGGTGGGAACAGGAAAGGGAAGCAGAGGGAAGGGATAGAGAAGTGACCTTCAGAATCTGACCCTTACTAAAGGCCAGGGAAACACAGCCCGGGGAGCTCAGAGGCCAAGTCAAGGCCATCCCTGAGTTCTGGGAGATTGGAGAAATTCTTTGAATTCAGAAAAACATCAGGATAACTCCACCCACTGTTCCTGGAAAGGGCCACACGAAGACAGTAATCATGGCCCAGATGTGGGTGGGAATTCAGTGAGGAGCAGTCATAAGGAAGAAAGAGCAGGCCACCAATTTCAGGAGGCCATCCCAAAACCCTCACAGGTCCTTCCTTCCCTTCTCTTGCCTCTTCAAAGAATCTCTTGAATTCACTGAGAACCTCCCTCCAGACCTTCCCAAGCACAAGCAGGACGGCAGAGCAGGGGAGGTGGGTTCCCCCAGAGGGTCTGCAGGAGCCCAGGCATGACAGATCACTCCGGCTTCCTGTCATTTCTGGCTTGCAGGACTTTGGGCGAGTCTCATCTCATAGTTCGGAAAGTTGGAATAACCACCTGTGCCCTCCAAGCGGTGGCGGGTCCCAGGTGGGGCTAGGATCTGGCAGAGAAGGAGGTGAGAGCCGTGAGCCTAGGGAAGCTCCGGGGCTCCCCCGCTGCTCTGCCCGCCAACCACAGGGCCCACCCAGAGCAAGAACAGCTCACCTGGGTTCTCTGGGGGCAACTCTTAAAAGACTTCTACCTCCTCCTCATCCGTCCACCCCTGGCAGCAGACCTCATGCCTCTCTGGCCTTTTGTGAGTTGGAATTCCTCAGGACAGCTCGCTGGGAGATGGCCATGCAGCTGAGGTCAGGACCTGCGTTTTTTTTTTTTTTTAATTTTTTTTATTGTTATGTTAATCCCCATACATTACATCATTAGTTTTAGATATAGTGTTCCATGATTCATTGTTTGTGCATAACACCCAGTGCTCCATGCAGAACGTGCCCTCCTCAATACCCATCACCAGGCTAACCCATCCTCCCACCACCCTCCCCTCTAGAACCCTCAGTTTGTTTTTCAGAGTCCATCATCTCTCATGGTTCTTCTCCCCCTCCGATTCCCCCCCTTCATTCTTCCCCTCCTGCTACATTCTTCTTCTTCTTTTTTTCTTTCTTAACATATATTGCATTATTTGTTTCAGAGGTACAGATCTGAGATTCAACAGTCTTGCACAATTCACAGCGTTTACCAGAACACATACCCTCCCCAGTAGGACCTGCGTTTTAGAGCCACCTTGCCTGGGTTCAAATACTGCCTCCAAGTCTTAATTAGCTGTGTGACTTTGGGCGAGTCATTTCCCCTTTCTGGGGCCTCAGTTTTGCCATCTGTAAAATGGTGATCACAATAGCTGCTATGTTCAATTACATGAGCTCAGCCACCAGCACATAAAAATCACTCAGTGATGGTCGCTGCTGTTACTGACATTGTTGTCATTGTTTATTATTATTATTATTATTATTATTATTATTATTATTATTATTATTATTATTATCAGGCTCATGGGTGAAAAGAGGTCTCCAGCAAAATATGTCAAAATCCAAATCCAAGAGAGGCGGCTTTAGCGTTCCTTTGACGTGCCTTTATCATTCGTTTATCACTCCTATGTTTCTACTTCCTTGTCTTCTGGGCACCTTCTTTGTGAGATTGCCCAAATATCCGCCCTCCATCGATCAGCAATACAAAAGTGGATGTTAAAAGTCAAAGAAATGGGAAAAGCTAATACCAGACAGCAGCTGGAACACCAGACTGACACGCAAACGCTGACATCCGAGCAAAGGGGCGTGCGCCCGGGGAGCTCCTGCCAGGCTCCCCTCCGGCCTCCCGTGCTGGCGGGCCCTGGTGGCAGGGCCACCGGGGGTGTTATCTGACACAGATCACGCACCACATTTTCCGAGGGGGCCTGTAGACAACAAAGGAGCCAAGGTGGCAGTTTCCAGGGGCCATGTGGCAACAGGGCGTCATTCCTCCTTTATAAAGATGATGTTACTGGTCCGCGGTCGTAAGTGCAGAAGCCTCATCAGGCCCTGGAGAGGAATTTGTGTGGATCCTTCTCCAAGCTCCTCCACCTGCGTCTCCCCATTTGCCCAAGAACAGTGGGGCCCGTTTGTGGGTCAGCTGGAGAAATTGAGATGAAGAGAGCAATCTAGCAGGCAAGAGGAAGGAACTCAGCCCACCTCGGCAGCATGGGGCCCGAGCACTTGTGAGCCCCTACTCCCTCACTGATGTTCGAACAGAGCCGGGCCCCCCAGCACAGAGGCTGAGAGGAACAGGAGGTGAGACAGAGGCTGCTCGGAGGCATTAGCGCACAGACAGATGGAGAAAATTCAGGGAGGACTGGAAATGGTCCCTATCTTCGCACCAGTAGGCCTGGACTCCGGGTTCCAGCAGCAGAGCCTTCTCTTGTGGGCGAAGGTGACCAGAAAAGGGAGTGGTGGCTCCAGGGAGTGGAAGAGAACAGCAGGAAAACAGAGGTGCCAGGAAAGGTGACTGAGAGGCAGGGAGGGACAAGAGGATGGATGGAACAAAGGGGAGAATTGGAGAATACAACCCACCAAGTGTCCCCAACTCTCCCAAACCCATGCTCTGTGTCTACACGCTGCAGATGGCATGGACGGCTTTATCAGGTCTTATAGATTGTGTCCACACAGCTCCAGGCAGTCCTTAAATGCTATGACCTATGCAAGTAGCATCCCCTTAGGTTGTGCAGTGAACAGCCTGGACAGCCTTACGCCACCCCCCTGGGATGCATCCATCCCCTGCTGGATGCTCTCCTCCAACTCTATCTCTTTCACCTTGGCAGCCTCCACCCAAGCTTTGCCGCTGACATTGAGACAAAGATATAGAGTGATCACAAGAGCAAGTGGCAAAGCCCAAAGAAAGATGAACAGAGTCTGAAACACCAAGTTCCAGGCTTGCCTTCTCCCCCATTAAAGGGGCTGTGGCCCCAGGTTTGTTGAATCCACTGCAAGGCAAAGGCTACTACACAGGCCCTCCCACCTGTGCTATCCTGCTGGCGGCTGAGTTAGGAGCTACCCAGGCCCTCACTCATCGGTGGGCCCACCATATCACAGGTGCACACCTGCCGTGACAGCCCCCTCCCCTGCCCAAACCAGGAACCCCACAAAGCCAGGCTAGACCCAGTCCCACCCAATTGAGGGAGACACCCTGGTCTCCTACCCAGCAAACATTCCTCCGATGTCTCCCCCCACCTGCCTGCCCCTTCCTCCTGGATAACAAAAACGGATATTGTTCAGACATCTTGCTAAGTAAAGCCACTCTCTCTCCCGGGCCTGGCAGATAAATTCTGCTTGGTCTAAGCCAATCTTGGCCATCCTGTTCCGCTTTGCCAGTGAGAGTCCAGGAACGGTCATGTGACCCAGCTCTGCTCAATGAGACGTAAGAAGTGTGCCAAGATTTTCTGAGGTTGCTGACCAAAACACGAGCACTGTGGGAAATGCCCTCTCTGGCATCCTGCTCTGTGAGGATGTGTGGCCTGGAGCAGCTGCAGCCATCTTGTGATCTAGAGGACACATGGAAGTCCCCATGCCACATGCTAGAGATGGTGGAGGGCCTTGATCTTCAAGGCCATGGTGGGGCTACTGAGCCAAACTTGGAGCTGCCTCTTCCAGAATCTTTGTCCATGAGATAATTAAATTCTCTGTAGGTCAAGCCATTGTGGGTGGAGTTTCCTGTTACTCGTTGCCAAAGGTAACCTTAATGATACAACAGTAGGCAAGTTGCTTTCCCTTCAGCCCAGGCCAGAATCCTGCCCTCGATGCCTTCCAGGGCCCAGGCTTGGGGGGCTCTTGCCCACCAGCCAGAGCATGCACACATACCCTTCTTGGGAACTCCAGACCACGCCAGGCCTCCAGCAGACGCAGGAACTGAGCCTGGCCCTGCCTGTCATCTCAGGACAGCTGCCAACCGACCCGGGGTCTGTGGACTCGGGCTGCTTCTGTTCCCTCCTCTCTCTAGTCAGCTGCCTCCTAGACCAGCCACAACTTCCCTGTGCCTCCATTTCCTTATCTGTAACAGGAGAGTGACGATTTTTTTTTAAACTGCCTTACTTGTTCACAGGGTATAATAGGATCAAAAAACAGGCTAGAGAGAGAATGAGCAAAAGCATTCTGTGCATTTTAAAGTGCTAGGTAAGTGTCAGAGCCGTTACTAAAATAATATCTAGATGGGGAAGCTCTTTTGGAAAAACAATACTATGCAAATATAAACCGTCATGGAAAAACTGTAGACTTGACATGGGTGAATTATATGGTGTGCAAATTATATCTCAAAGAACTGTTATTAGAAGATCACTGTGTGTGTGTGTGTGTGTGTGTGTGTGTGTGTGTGATCATTGTTACCAAAATCATTATTGTAATGATAGAAGGGGGCTTTGGAACAGGCAGGCCGGGGTCACTGCCACTTACTAGCTGTGTGACTTTAGGCAAGTCACTTTACCCTCTCTGAGCCCCATTTCAGCTATAAAATGGGGTGAATAATACCTAACTCACAAGGCTTGAAAAGGGTTAAACAAGATAATGTATGTATTCCTGACACAAAACAGGTGCACACTAACCTCGATTCCCCTTCTAAGGAGATCCTACCAAGTTGATCCCACATTTTCTTCCCAGAACATTCCAGTGGCCACTTGTATCAGAAGCACTGAGGTCCTTACAACAAACCCCTGAATTAGCATGTCTACAGCCAGGCTCCGGGAGCTGCCTGTTCCCAAGCACACAACTATCCTCCAGCTCATTCCTGGTCCCAGAGCTCTGCAGTGTGCACAGGCCTATTTAGCCCTCACCGGGTCAGGGGCCCCTGGGCCTGATGTCCCGGCTTCTTGTGCCACACACCACAAGGAGGAGGGCTGTTGTAGTCATTCCCATTTCCTGGAAGCTATCCAATGGAAGAGAGTATGTCAGTCTGTCACGGTCCCTCCAAACCTCTCAGAACAGCCCCCTAACCTCTCCTCCCCCTCCTTGCAGATGAGGGAGAGCCGGAGGCCTTGGACCTCAGCTGGATACCCATGCCCCCTGCCAGCACTGAAACCCTTCAGACCTGGCACGTGCCTGCACAGACAGTAGCCGCTCTAGGCCCTAAGCCTCTGGGCAAGGCAGGAGTGTCTGCAACCAAGACAGGCTTGATTTGGTGACTAGCCCAGGGCCAGGTGTCCTGGACCTGACTGCCCAGGGGCCTGCCTGCACCTGCTAAGCCAAATCCAAGCACTTCACAGCTAGTCTCCTAGGGCTTCCACCGTCCTAGCTGCTCCAGCTCCTCACTCTTCTTCCAGCACCAGCAAGACAGCCCCATCCTAAACTGCATCCATTCCCTCACTCCCACCTCAGGGCCTTTGCTCATGCTGCCCCCTAGTCCAGAATGTTGGGATTCTCATCTCCCAATCAATCCTCCCCTGTTTCGAAGCCTCACATGTTCCAAGAAGCCTTCCTAGACCCCTTTATCTGATGGCCAGGATCCGCTGTCCATCTCACAACTTGAAACCCATGGTCATGTTCTGTGTGTACATTCACACAACTGATTCAATGTAATACACAATGTGCTGGGCACTTTCTCTGTACGGGGCAGCAGGACAGGCATTATGCAAAAATGACACCATCCTGGTTCCAGTGAGCACAAAGAGGACCGAAACACCATGGAGAACCTTGAGCTAATCACACCTTCGCTATAGGCAATGGGAGCCATCCAGACAAGAGCCCCCTTCCACCTTTTCACATCTGCCCTGTAGCCCAGAGGTAGGCTCGTGTACCTTTTACAGATGAAGAAACTCAAGCTCAGAAACAGAGTGACTTGCTATGATCACGCCAGTAAGTGCCTGAATGTGGATCCACACCCAGTCTGTGCGACCCCACAATCCACAGGAATTCCCTCTACATCAGCTGCCTCTCATTTCAGTGACGACATGTTCATTGATTCATTACCGCTGTATCTTTCTTCCCCAGTGTGTTCCCACTTTTGTCTGGGCTCACACCTTCCCTCCTCACCCTGCATGGCGCACCCTCAGGAGCGGGACATCGTCAGCTTGCTTCCTCTTCTCGGAAGAGCTCATCTCGCTCTGCCTGTATTTCTCCTCCCGGAGCGTGAGCTGCGAATTCGTTTCCTATTCCATAGCGCCACCTGGCGGCAACGGAGAGCACAGCGCGTTTTCGACCAAGTGGGCTAAAGGCTCCGCGCCTCCTCCGTCGGGAGGCAATCGGAATGTCACCCGGAGAGCAAAACCAGCGCTTCCCGCGCAGCCCGCTCCACCTCGGCCTGGGACGCACATTTGCCCCGACTCCACCACAACGCACCCTGCCCGCGTACGAAACAGACACTCAAGCCTTCCCCCCCTCGCCCCGTGCTCTCCCGCGGTGCTGGCGGCTGCTGGGCAGAGTCCAGTACAGACCGGGGGACGCCGGCCCTTCGGTGGAGTCCCCGCGGGTCCGCCAGACCCCAGGCGGGGAAGGGGCCGCCCGGGGCCCACAGAGGTGCCACACATGGCTCGACGCCGGCCCGTGGAGGGTCAGCCCCTGGTCTACCCCAAAAGCCTCAGCAAGCTGCCTCTCCCTCTGACCCAGGAGGCCACACGGAAAGCTGTCTCCATTCTTATGACATCACTTTAAATGATAAAGGCAGAATATGAAATTGTACATACCGGCTGATCTCTAATTTTTTCTATATAAACTTTCATATGTTACAAAATTATACTTTAAAACCTGGACATATTATACACATTCACAAGGGTTATCTGTGAGTGGTAGAATTTTTCTCTATATACTCCAACTTTTCCACAATTTATCATGGGGGTGGGAGCGGAAAATATGCGTAAACTCTTTGGAAAATGACAAATGTTTCCCGTGATGCACTGGGGCACTGTGGTGTAGGAACTAGCTTCAAACATGAGGTTAAAAGCCCAGGTCACCCACTCACAGTCTGAGTATCTCTGGGTAAGTCACCTCCCTAACCCTCCCATCCTGTCCTCTGTAAATGAGAAATAATTGTAGCTACCTACCTCACAGAGTTTTCACATGCTTGATCTCATGTATGTGAAAACTCTGATATGGAATGAGTGCTCAATAAATGTTCTTTGAGTGGACAGTGTTTCATACACAGGATTGAGCAGTTCAATGCAAGTGCCAGAAGCCCAGCTCAATCTGATTTAAGAAAAAAAGAGAATGTGTTGTGATGAGCACCGGGTGTTATATGCAACTAATGAATCAAACGCTACACCAAAAACTAATGATGTACTATATGTTGACTAACTGAACATAATAATGAAAAAAAGAGAGGCAAAATATATTAAGTTACCACACTGAAAACTGAAAAGATTGGGGTTTCAGGCACAGCTGTATCAGGGTGCCCAAATGTTACTGAAGATCTGTTTTCTCCATCTCTCAGTTCTTCTTTCCCCTATAGTGGCTCAAGTCTCAGGCAGTCTTTTTCTACACGATAGTGAGACAGCCCTCAGCAGACCTCCACTCACATCTCACCATCTCAGGACCCTTACCTGGGAAGGAGCTTCTTTTTTCCAATAATCGAACAAAAGTTCCTCAGCCCTGATTCAAACACTATGGCAAGAGTCTGACTGTCAGGCTTGGGAAGTTACAAGCACTCCCCTATGACGGGGGTGCTCAGGGCCTGCCCCACCGAGACCATGTGATTATTTGGGGTGTTTCCCCAAAGAAAGCTTGGAGCACAGTTACCAGAAGAAGGTAGAAATGGCAGTCATCCCCAATGCACATATTAATCAAATAATACGGTATAAAGGCTGTCACAAACATAGGGTCACACCTCCCTTAAGACAGAGATTCTGACAATTAGCTTCCACCCCTGTGAAAGAGCCACATGGTAGTGGGAGGAGTGTGATGCTGGGAGTTGGAAGGCCTGCATTCTACATGCAGCTCATCTCACATGTCCTTGAATAAGCAGCCTGGCCTGGCTGGGCCTTGGTTTCTCCACCTGTCCGTGCAGGGCGTTACACAGGCTCACATGCCTCTAGGACCAGGCTGTAAGCAAACGAGTGAAGTGGCTGGTTCCACACAAGAGGGAGTGAGCACAAGTCTCATCTAGAGGACCGGGCTGCAGTATTGTGCTGTGACTGGGGGCTCAGTGTGACCACATCTCTTGGTTTTCCAAGGCGCTCTGTGAAATCTCCTGATTTTTCCATGTTAAAAGCTAATTTAATTGTGGTGATGGTTGCACACCTCTGTGAATTGTGCACGCCATTGTGAAATGCATGGAGCTGAATGCTTCAGTAGGTGAACTGGATGGTATGTGGACTATATCTCAATAAGGCTGCTATGAACTAATTCAGATCTTTCTGAAATTACTCAGCCTTGAAAGGAATAAAGTACTGATACACACCACAGCATGGATTGACCTCGAAAACATTATGCCAAGTGCAAGAAGCCAGTCACAAAAGGCCACCTGTTATATCGTTTCATTTATGTGAAATATCCAGACTAGCAGGTAACAGGCAGGCGGTGGCTTCCAGGATCTGGTGGGAAGGGGGGTGGGGAGTGACTGGGGTTTGCTTCTGCGGTGAGGAACATCGTTTGGAACCAGATGGAGATAGTATAACATTATGAATGTACTAAATGCCACTGAATCGTACACTTCAAAATGGTTAATTTTATGTAACGTGAATGTTACCTCAATTTTTTTTAGTTGGTTTTTTGTTGTTGTTGTTGTTTAGTTTTTTAAACACTCGGCTAGCCAAATAAAACATATCCGTGGGCTGAACTGGTCCCAGTAGTTGCTGGTTTTTAATCTCGCTCCTTCTCTCAGATGCCTCATTTCCGGGGACCAAAATGTCGCCTCCTGTCAGGGGAGCAATGACCGGCTGACCGCAGTTTATGGCCAAGAGGAAGAGGCACTCTGTCTCCTCGAAGCAGAACCTCCCAGAGATCATTTGAGGCCAGAAAATAAAAGTCTGCTCGCGCTGGAAGCAGGCCAGGGGCTGGGGGTTTTTTCCAACTGCCCTTTGCCCCAGTGAAGGGCAACGGATTGCATCTGGGTGACAGCGAATGGACTTTGTTGACACGGCCCAACTTTAATTTTTGTGAAGTGAATAATTAGGCTGTCATCCCTTCGCTCCAGAGCAATTAGTGGCCTGCAGGGGGATGAATGTGCCCTATTATCAAGGGGAATTATAAATAGAAGAAAGCGCAGGGGCGGGAGACCTGCACAGCATCACCTCCTGCCCTTCCGCAGGCCCGCCTGGTCTCTGCAGCCCGACTGTGTCGACTCGCCTCCGGCTGACAGCTTGAATCCCAGCTGCCATCCAGAAGGGCTCTAAATTCTGCCTCTGTCATCTGAGCCTGTCCAGAGCAGGGCCAGGCAGCCCAGCTGAGCAGCAGGAGAGCCGGGCCAGATAAACGCCTTTGGTGCCGTTGACTCCCGACTCCAGGGTCCGAAGGTGTCTGGTGCTGAGCAGAAGGGGCTGGGCTCCACCTGACAGGCCAGGGTGTTGGGGACGCTGAGTGACAGCGGGCTCAGTGGTTCCCCAGGTCCCAGCAGGCTCCTGGCTGGGAGCGGCAGCCCCCAAAGGCACAGCCAGGGTGGGAGGCTCATACTGGCATCCTTTCTCCGTTTGCCTGACTTCGGCCAACATCTCGGACGAGTTCGTAACCCTCTCTGCAAACTCTTCTATCTATCGGACTGGATCGAGATGGTTGCATGGTTCAAGAAGGAAAAAATGTGTGTCACTGTAAGGGGAAAGCAGCAGTCCAAAAAAAATGCAAATAGTTACAGCCAGAAAGCAATGATAATAATAAGTTTAACGTTTATAAAATGTGGTCAGTGCACCAAGCACTTTTAATATATTAACTCATTTAAGCCTCTCAAAAGAGCTTCATGAGATAGCTGCTTTTATTGTCCCCATTGCACAGGTTTGTAAACCAAGGCAGCTAACAGTTAGCTAACTTGTCTAAGTTACACAGCCAGGAGGTAGAATTCAAACTCGGACTCTCTGGCTCAAGTCCATGCTATTAACTACTATTTCTATGGTTTATACTTCAGTCAATGAGTGAAGAAGACCAGGGATAGGAGACAAGAAGGAGTGGTGGGGACTATGGTGTACTAAAACAGCACACCCAGACTGGAGGGGGCAGCCACCAGCCAATGTGCCGCCTTACAGGGACAAGGACTCCGTTTTTTTCAAAAGAAGCCGAAATATGAATTTAACATGAAATCCGATTTTCAAATGTTGGCAACTAACCCAAAGCTTTTAAAAACCCTGTGCAAAATAAATAAATTTTAAAAATGTAAAATAAATAAGTAGAAACACTGTGCAGACCAAACAAAGCACCTCTCTGAGCCACCACTTTGGAGTCTGGATGCAGAATGATGTCCCAGCTCTAGCTTCACTGGGATTCAATATGAGTTGAAGTCCAGCCTCTTCCCTCTCTAAGGCAGCTTTCCACGAGAAGAAATTGAGGCATGCTGAGGGCTGTCTTGCCACCATATGGAAAGAGCCCACCTGAGGTTTGAGCCAGGACAGGGAAAAGAGGAACTGAGAGATGGAGAAGGCGGATCTTTAGTAACACCATTTGAGCACCCTGACACAGCTGTACCTGAAACCCTAATCTTTGTAGTTTTCAGTGTTGTAACTTACTATATTCTGTCACTCTTTCTTTCTTAAACTGGATTGAGCTGAGTTTCTGGCACTTGCATCGCACTGCTCAATCCTAAGTGTATAAAACACTATTGACTCAAAGAAAATTTACTGAGACAGAGAGAGAAATTGGAGAGACAATCCCATAGTCCAAGCACCTGGGCTCCAGCCTGGGCTCTACCAGCAGCCATGTGACTTTGAACAAGTCACTTACCCTCCCTGGGCCTTTGCTTTCTCGTGTATTAAATAGAGATGATAATAATTTCTGTGTCGCAGAGTTGTTGGGGGCCTGGATGAAAAGGAGGCAGGAACCAAGCCTGGTGGACCACAACAAGGTACCTCACAGATGTGGGAGCCACCTTGCACAGGTGGTCTCGGCCTGCAGTCTGCCAGGATAGGTAAAAGAGAAGCAGCCCCAACCCCGTGCAGCCAACAGCCCATCTCACAGCTGCTCCCCGCACCTTCCACCTTTCCGCTCACACAGCCAGGGATGTCAAGACAAGCACACACGCCCTGGAACCTATATACCCCGAGGCCCCGCTGACCACGTCTCCATACCCTCCAGGGTGGAGACCACTTGCCAGACACTGCGGGCCGGCCTCTCACCTGACACAGAATTTTAAAATTAGAGAAATATTAAAAATAGAGAAAATGAACAATGCCCCACAGGCCCATAAGTAATTTGGTGCATATTCAACTAAGTAATTATTTCTATACACAAAACCAGAAATTACACGCAGTATATTGTTTATGACCCTGGAGTCAGATGCACATGACAGCTACCTTCTGTACTTATCTTAGAGGTCCTTCCGTGTTCGCATATGCTACTGTATTCTTACTAACGTTGCTAGAGTTTTGTTATATTTTCAAGCAGTCCCTTGTAGATGGATGTCGCTTCCGGTTTTTTTTGCTGACACAAGCAGAGCCACCGGGAGTATCCCTGTACTTGTAACTCTGGTCACTCCGGGCACCGGGGAGGGGGGTGGGGGCGGGGGAGGTTTCTATATGGCTGATTCTTAGAGTCAAAAGGGCCGGTAAAATGATGAGTCCTTTCATTTTCTTTGATTTTGTTTTTCAAGTTATTTTGATTTTTAAAAATGTATTGACTAAGAAAAGTGAAGAAACCTAAGGTAAACCTCACGAACTAATGAAAAACATCCCTGTGACCCACAAAGATACCATGACTTACCACAATAGTGGGTGTGTAGTTATTTAAAAGACTCCAGGACTGAAATTCAGAGCTTGCGCTTAGGGTTACCTTTTCAAGACAGGGAAGCCCCTGGGGTTTTCCTGAGTCCCCTCCAATCACTCTGGATGGGGTGAGGCCACTTAGGTCCTCCCTGGTGGGGAGGGAGACTAGGGCCAACAACATGGAAGACCCAATTACAGGGAATTAATTTGTACCTAGAGCTGAATTCCAGGAGAGAGTACGGGAGAGGACAGGAAATAGAGAGGGAAACCAATGAGTCCGGAGGCTTGGGTTAGAATCTTGACTCTACATTTATTAGCTTTGTGGTCCTGGGCAAGCCATTTATCCTCTCTGACCCTCAGACTCTTCCTCTGAAAATGAGTGTAATCGTTCGGCCTTACAGCTCTGTGAAGGATCCAGCACAATGCCTGGCACGTAGCAAGTGCTCTATAATCTTTAGCTGACTCAGAATCCTTGAACTCTCCTCTGCATTAATCGAACGAAGTCTGTCTGGATTCCCAGGGGGTAGTGCAGCAACGCTGCTGCAAGCATTTAGTGACCAGTTAATTGACTGATTCAGGTGGTGAGAAATGGCTGCAAATGACTCTGAGCTTGGCATTGGCTGGCTGCCTCACTGCCCCAAGAAACAGGTGGTCTTGACAGGGCCCGCCATCGTTTTGGGGGCCGATGCAGTGGCTAACGGGTTGGAGATGCAAGTACAACCATGGTGTGGCACTTCTGTGTAAGAAATGACTTTTGTTTGTGCGGTGCCTTCTTCCTGGCACACCGTCTTTTCTCTCCAGCAATCCCGATCCTTCAAAGCCTGACTAAAGGGTTGTCTCTCCAGCAAGCCCACCCCAGTCTACCCCTGATTTTGCATCGCTTCAGCCCACAGGCCTACGGTTTGGACACACGTGTGCACACACACATGCACACGCAGTGGTCTTATAGGATTTTGTGCTTGCTCGAAGTCCCTGACGGCTTTAGGTGCCTACATCAGGTCCCCCGGACTAAAGTCTAAGCTTCTGGAAGGTGAGGCATCTTCTAATTCTCAGATCCACTAAATGTCAGCTACTGAGTCTATGCTATGCACCAGGTGTTTCACCTACATTATTTCATTTACTCTTCCCAACATGATTTAAATGTCAGTGTGCTCCAATAGCCAAACTGTGGAAAGAGCCAAGATGTCCATCAACAGATGAAGGGATAAAGAAGATGTGGTGTATATATACAATGGAATATTATGCAGCCATCAAAAGGAATGAGATCTTGCCATTTGCAACGACGTGGATGGAACTGGAGGGTATTATGCTGAGCGAAATAAGTCAAACAGAGAAAGACATGTATCATATGACCTCACTGATATGAGGAATTCTTAATCTCAGGAAACAAACTGAGGGTTGCTGGAGTGGGGGGTGGGGTGGGAGGGATGGGGTGACTGGGTGATGGACACTGGGGAGGGTATGTGTTCTGGTAAGCGCTGTGAATTGTGCAAGACTGTTGAATCTCAGATCTGTACCTCTGAAACAAATAATGCAATATATGTTAAGAAAGAAAAAAAGAGGAAGAAGAATGTAGCAGGAGGGGAAGAATGAAGGGGGGGAAATCGGAGGGGGAGAAGAACCATGAGAGACGATGGACTCTGAAAAACAAACTGAGGGTTCTAGAGGGGAGGGGGGTGGGAGGATGGGTTAGCCTGGTGATGGGTATTGAGGAGGGCACGTTCTGCATGGAGCACTGGGTGTTATGCACAAACAATGAATCATGGAACACTATATCTAAAACTAATGATGTAATGTATGGGGATTAACATAACAATAAAAAATTTAAAAAAATAAATAAATGTCAGTGTGCTCAGGGGCGCCTGGCTGCCTCAGTTGGAAGAGCATGAGTCTCCTGATCTCGGGGTTGTGAGTTCAAGCCCTACGTTGGGGTGGGGGTAGAGATTACTTAAAAATAAAACCTTTAAAAAACTAAAAATAAAAAATAAATGTCAGTATGTTCAATGTACAGATGCGGAAACTAAAGTTCAAAGAGAAAGAGGTGAAGTAACTCATCTAAGGTCACAGAGCTTAGCACTCGAGACAGTGGCACTCAATAAATAATTTCAAATGATTGAATGGATGGATGGATAGACGGATGAAGAGACAGCAGGTCAGTGGTAGACCCAGGTCTACCTGACTCCAACAAAATCTTTCCATCTGAGAGTAAGGGAGATCCTGGTTTTTAGCATCCAAAGTAGGCACACTGCACGCCCCCAATCACTGCCAAACCTTCCCTCCCATGCGCAGTAGCAGCTGAGCATCCTTGTTCCAAGACCGGTGCTGGATGCAGCCACAGGTATGGGTGAGCCATGAGACGTAAGGACCAAAGATTCTCCTCCTCCCTCCTTCACACCAAGAACGAGCTGATGAGATGAGGTTCCACGGAGAGGATTTAGGTGGGATTCGGTTTTCCTGGGACACACCCGGTTAGCAAGAGGCTCCCCCTCGCCGGGCCACAAGGGGGCAGCAGTTCAGCCTCTGCTGGTATCCACCCACCCCCGGCGGGCAGGGCTGGGTCAGTAGGCTGCTGTCGGCGGAGCGGATTCCACCAGGGGGCCCCGCCTGGCCCCTCGCAGCAGGTTCATTCCTGCACCTGCTGATGGGGTGGGGTCACCATACTGGACTTGCTTCAGAAAACACTGGAATAACCAAAATATCAGTGCCTGCCATTAGGGGGCAGCTTAAAACAATCACGGCAGGTAGAGCTTAGCCCTGCACAGCCTTTATGAAGATATGGGGCCCCTGCTGATGCAGAAAAGTCCCCAACATACATCGAATGAGAAAAAGCCGAGTGTTCCAACATGTGCATAGTGTGACCTCATTTGTGTAAATTTTAAATACATGTAAATAAGTATATGTATTATTTGTCTGCTAGTCCATACAAAAGAAAATTCTTAAAGGAAATCCAAGTAGCTGTTTTAAAGCTACCTCTGGAAGAAGAAGCTTTACTTTTTCTTTTCTGCCTTTCTGTGCTGTTTGAATTACTTTTTGCCATTGGAATGTATTGTGGGGTTTTTTTTGTTTTTTTTTTAACTAACAAGGGTGGTCTGGAAATCAGGATTTGTGAAGACTTTTTTATTTGCTTGCTTTTCCTTTTTCACCTGTTTTAGAGTTTAACCTAATTGGTACTGTTTACAAAGGAGGAGGAGAGCAGCCGTGTAGGGCTTTCTGCTGGCCCCACCTCCGGAGCCCCCGGGGCGGGGGATGGGCAGCTGGTAGCGGTGGGCTCCACGATGCCCCCCTCTCTCTCCAGGGCAGGGTGGCAAGCTCCGCCCTGGAGCACAGGGTCCAAGACACCCTGAGCTACCAGGAAGCTGGCACCGTTTGATTTTTGGTGGCCGCCTTTGAGGAGCCAGGGCAGGGCCACTGGGTACTAAGGGCTTGGTGCTTGGTACTACTGTCCCAACCAGGAAAGCCCTCCGGCCTGCTGCCATAGAAAATGGAGCTTCCCAGCAGGGCCTGTGAGACAGAGCTCTGGGAGAATAGCAGAACCATGGAGTTGCAAAGGCAACAGTATGACCTTGAGATCTGCCAATCCAACCTGGGCTTGGGTCAGTGCTGCCCTAACAGGTTCATCAGCAGATGGGCCTGGTCTAATAAAATGGGCAGTGCTTTAGAACCCAACAGATTTGACTTTGAACCTGGCCCCCGCATCTGACAGCTGGGTGACTCTAGGTGAAAGATTTGACCTCTCTGAGCCTCAGTTCTCTCATGTGCAAAATAGCAGTTATAAGAGCTTTGTTTAAAAACTTAGCATTGATGTACACAAACCACCTAACAAAAAGATTGGCATGTAACAGGCATTTAATTAATAGTGACCATAATCATTACCATCATTATTATCTTCTTCTTCTAGAAAGGAATTAAACCATAAAACCAAATGGAATGAGAACTGGAGAAAGTCTCCAGCCTGGCAATTGTCATCTAATTGTCCCAGGTCCATCTCTGAACCAGATCAGTGTCTCCTCAAAATTGGAGAGGACGCCTATTCCTCTCTGAACCCTACATCTGAAACCAAAGCGCCCCATTCAAGGCACCGACCCTCCCTCCAAAACCTGCAGTTCCGCGTATTCTCACTTGGAGGCAACATTGAGCTTCGGATTTCAACCTGCCGGGGCGCGCTCCCCGTCTCCTCAATTCTCCAGCCTCATCAGCCAAATCACAGACACAAAACTGGGCCACTCTTTACTCTCTGAGCGCAATTCTAGAGGCAAAGTAGAAACATGCTACTTGCCACCCATGCTACTTGCCACCCAAAGGTATGAAACGTGCTAACCCTAAAAGTGCTACCAGCAGATGTCAGAAGATAAGGAGACCAAAAATAAGGCAAGGTCATGGGGAGCTATGTGCACCTTGGCAGACCTAGCTATGGATAATAAAAAATTGCAAGCAATGTCAATGACTGTGATCACTAAATCAATCACGGCACATCCACTTGAATGGACATGTTGAATTCGAAGGATGAATATTATCTAGCAACTTGGGACAATTACATAAACAGAGAGAAGATGCGAATTTTGTTCTAGGTGTGGCAGCCATCTGGAAATTACATATGCTTGTAGGAAAGAAGCAAAGGAAATGGAAATAGAAATGGAATTGCTGAGGTAACAGGACTATAAGTTACTTTTTCAGATATTCTCTTCGGCATTCACATTGTTCAGTCCCTTTTGAATCCTCGGGACTGTTAGGGGTGTTGATGCTGCACAGTGAGGCAGAAAACACGCAGATTCAGTAATGCCAAGGTCCTGGGGCTTCTGGCCCGTGAAGTCACTTCTAAGCCCCTGTGGGTTAAGATACAAATGGGCTCTAGAGAGTAGCTAAGAAAATGTTCAGCCAGTAGGAGGGGACAAGCACTGTTCCACAGTTCGTTCAAGCACATTGGGAAATAAGAACGTGTGTGTTTCATAGGTTAGTTCTCTTCCCTGTAGAAAAGCAGAATTTCAACATGAGGGGAAGAGAATGGAAGACAATGGAAGGCGATAGTACTCCGGAATAGTGCTCCCGTATTTGAGCAGACCTGGCTTCTCTCCTGCTTGTGTCATCATCAGAAGAATTTGCCATTTATGGCGCATTCCCATTTATTAGGTGCCAAGCAGTACACCGGGTAATTCAAGTATGTTCCTCCACTCAGTACACTAAACAACCTCATGAGATAGTAGGTGTTACTTTCCTCCTCTTAGAGATGAAGAATAGAGGCTGTGAGAAGCCATTTGCCCAAAGTCACATAGCTTATTGGTGTCCAGGATTTGAACCCGGATGTGTCCCTTCCCAAAGCCCGTGCTCCTTCTGCGACACACGTAGCCAGAGGACACCTAACAGGGCCCTACAGGGGGCAGGACCTGGGTTTGGCTTTACACCAAGCAAGGGGCAAAAAGCTCCACCAGAGACCCTAGTCTTCATCCCAATGGCAACAAGAATGATACCTATGTGCCAGGAGCTTCTGGGCACTTTTGCTGCTGGAATTAAAGCAAAGCATTTGGTTGGCAGGGGGCCGTGCAGGGTCCTCAGAAGATACTTGTGGGTCCTGGTTTTCACTCTTCGCTTTTTCAGCTGCTCCTTCTCTCTGGGTCCCCTGCCTTCTAGCATCGACAAGTGAGAGTACACAGCCCCACTGGCACCTAAAGCCAGAGTCCTGCCTACGTGTGAAATCTCCAAGGTCAAACAGTTGCGTTCAAACCACGTTTCCCTAGAACTCATGGGAGCAGAGCCTGTGAACACGGTGTCGGCCAGTCTGCAAACGTGCCAAAGAAAGGGCTTCTCACGAGACATGATCTGGGTTGGGTGGGATGGGTTTTGGCTACTGTCTGTGTGTCAGATGGAGTCCTGGCAGCCGAGACTCTGTTGTCGTGCCTATCTCACAGGTGAGAAAACCGAAGCTCAGAGACAGGAAGGAACTTTCCCAAGGCCACTGTGCTGGGGAAGTGTGACAGAGTCCAGACTCCAAGCCCATGGAGCCCAAGTTCTCAACCACTACAGTACAGTGTCTGTCACAAGGCCAGGCCGCTTACATGGTAAAAAGAACACAGACAAAAACACAGCAACCTCTCTGAGCCTCAGGGTCTTCATCTGTAAAATGGGTTAAAAATAATAAGACCCACATCAGAGGGTTGTTGTGAGAGCTAAGCAAGTTAATATATGTAAAGCGACACCTGGTCTGCACTCCGTAGACACTAGTTACTGCCGTTGAGACCATAGAGCCCAGCCTTGGAAAAACCAAGGTGACCTGGTCCAACATCTGGTAACAACTTCCAGTCTCTGCTTAAACTTCGAAGGGGCCGTCCTTGCTCCATGAGGCAGTTTGTTCTTTCATGAAGACATTCATGATTAGAAATGTCTTCCTAACATATTTGGCTAAATCTGGCTCACACAACATATATCCTCCCCCAAGTCTATTTCTGCCCTGGAAGAGAGACAGAATGAAGCCGGTCCCTCCTCACTTCGCAGTGCCTCCAAGCTGAGTGCCTGCACCCTCAGAGCCCTCCGCCTGCCCTTGCCAGGCCCCCTCATGCTCAGCATCCCGGGGCCCAGAAACCCAGAATGGGGTGCAGGGGTCCAGCTGGGCCCCGCCACCTCCCTGACCTGGGCAGTATCAGTGCAAAATGATCCCTTTCTGTCTAACATTGACCAAGTGGCGGGTAAGAAGGAAGGACAGGGAAGGTACAATATTGAAAAGAAAAAGGACGGCTGTGTTTGGAGCCCTTTGTGAAGTGACAAATGTCAGTGTGAGACACTGGTTGATTTCTCAGCCTCTAGCTCCCACTCATTCTCCCTGACAGTGAGGCCTCTGTCCCGGTGTCTGTTCCAGGGAATCTGCACTGTCACCGTCCTGTTCTAGCACACTCGGGCAATGAGAATAAATGGGGCAAACAGGGCTCGGTTCAAAACATGTTTCTGTCCGCACGGCTGGTAGCACGTGAGCTAGGCCCACCTGGAAGCGCGAACACCCGTCGGCCCGCAGTCATCCCTGAGTCCTCACCGCATCCAGGGGTGGACCTGGCTCTGCGCCAACTTCCCACAGAAGCAGAGTGGTGTTTTAAGTATCTTTATCTCCCCGAGGCTGCAGGGAGCTGGGACTGCTCAGGGAGCTCTCTCCACACCACAGGAAGATGCTATTGGATGGCAGGAGGGACACAATACACGGTTGCTTTCTCATCTCTGAACTTAACCGGGATTCTTTTGACTATGTGAAGGTGTTCTGGAAAGTTAGAGCTTTATTCCAAGCCTGGGCTAAGTGCTAGCGGGGGGCTCGCGTCTCCGACCTTACCATCTGAGTACGTACCACAGTACTGCAATTGTCTATGTCCTTATCTAGATCTCTCCCTAACATGTGCTCTCCTGGAGGGTAGGGACACATGTCTCTTACTGTCCCCAATTCCCCAGGACCTAGCTAACTGCCCAGATGTAATAGGTGATCAATAAATATCTGTTGAATGAATGGATTAAATGAATGACTCTTTGGGACATTTCCCATCTGATCCACATACTATACTTTGAATAAGCTGCACAGCCTAATGAAAGGCGCATCAAAAATCTCCCTCTCAGAAATTTCATGAGGATAAGAAGAAACATGCACGAACTGCATCTTCGTGAAACCAGGAGACACTTGTAACCCTTAACCTCAGTATATAAAATGCCAGCCACTTGAAGAAACGTAAATGACCCAAGAGCGAAGACACATGTCAGACTCAAGGGCTTGCTGGGTCTGGTGGAGGGACCCATAATTTCTTCTACAAAATTGCCAAAAAGGCTCAGGAATAGGAGGCACCAAGTTCTCACATAAGAGTGAAAATAGGAATTGTTTGAAAAATCTCTTTAAAGAGTACATAAAGCCCATCAACTGATGAATAGATAAACAAAATGTGATCTATCCATCTAGTGGAATATTACTCAGCCATCAAAAGGAATGAAGTCCAGATTCAGGCTACGATACGCATGAAACTTGAAAACAATGCTAAGTGAAATAAGCCAGACACAAGAGACCACATACTAAATGATTCTACTTATAGCAAATGCCCAGAATAGGCAAATCTATAGAGACAGAATATATTGGTGGTTACCAAAGACTGGAGGAGGGGAAAGTGGGAGTGACTGCTAATGGGTACAAGGTTTCTCTTTGGGGTGATGAAAATGGTCTGGAATGAGTGGTGATGGTTGTGCAGCCTTATAAATGTACTAAAAGCAACTGAATTGGACACTAAAGGGATAAATTTTGTGTATGTGAATTATATCAATTTTCTTCAAAAAGAGTACACAGAGCTTACAATCAGCTTCTTTTTTTCTTTTTTTTTAAGACTTATTTATTATTTATTTGAGAGAGCGAGAATGAGAGAGAGAGAGAGTACATGAAGGGGGAGGGTCAGAGGGAGAAGCAGGCTCCCTGCTGAGCAGGGAGCCCGATGCAGGGCTCGATCCCTGGACTCCAGGATCATGGCCTGAGCCAAAGGCAGTCACTTAACCAACTGAGCCACCCAGGTGCCCCATACAATCAGCTTCTGATTTAAATATGAACTGAGCAGCAAGGATTACCAGAATCTTGAAGAACACCTTGACCATAAAAGACAGAGACCAAAACATACGAAGGCAGTGAAGAAACTCAGAGCAAACGGAGATGATTCAGAGCCCAAGAAAACTTCAAAGACTGATAATTACTCTCCTCTGCTCCCCTGAAAGCTGCTGCTCCTGAGCAGCATACCACACAAAAGGAAAAGCCAAAGAAGAAGAAATTTCTCAGAAAAAAATTTTTTGTTTAATTATTGCTGAAATAAACAAACTCTTCAGTGAAAGGATTGGAGGATCAAGTTAAGTGTATCCCTCTGAAATACCCTCCCCCAGTAGAAAATCAAAGAAGTGACCAAAGGTGAGAAAAGATTAAAAAGAAATCAGAGAATCGATTCAGGAAGCCTACAATGAAAATCCAAGCAATAAGAGTTCTAGAAGATAAGAGCAAATAAAATGGTAAGGTGGAAATTATCACCAAAAAAATATAAGAAAATTTCACAAAATAATAAGACATGAGTCTCTAGCTTTTAAAAGCCCACGAAGTTCCCTGCACAATAAGTGATAAAATAACTGTACCAAGAACATCATTCCGGAATTTCAGAGCAGCAAGCATAAAGAAAAGATACTACAAGCATCCACAGAGAAAAAAACCAAGTCACATATGAAGAGATCAAGAAATAAAATGGTAGCCAACTTCTCAACAGCTAGAGAAAAATGGAGAAATGACTTCAAAATGTTAAGAAAAGTTCATTTCAGCCTCTAAATCCAACCAGACTATACATCCAATGAAAAAATTAAAAGTCAGGGGCACCTGGGTGGCTCAGTCGTTAGGCGTCTGCCTTCAGCTCAGGTCATGATCCCGGAGTCCTGGGATCGAGCCCCGCACTGGGCTCCCTGCTCCACGGGAAGCCTGCTTCTCCCTCTCCCACTCCCCCTGCTTGTGTTCTCTCTCTCTGTCTCTCTGTCAAAATAAATAAAATCTTTAAAAAAAAAAAAAAAGGAAAGAAAAGATTAAAAGTCAGACATTTTAGGCCTGCGAGATCTCAAGAATTCACCTCTTGTACATCTTTTCTAAGAAAATTGCTGAAGGATATTCTCCAAGAAAACAAGGAAGGCAAAGGATCAAGGGAAAAAGGAACCAACATGAGAGAAAAGCAAACGGATATCCCAGGTAGCAGTGAAAGGAAATGCCAGGACAGCCAACAGCTGTGCGGAAGGAGGGAGGGCTTTGAGAAAACTATTGACCTGATGAGTTACCTGAAAGATGTGACCACATAGAAAATTATATGGAGAGGTTTACAGAGCTATTGAAGAGCAGGGCATGGCTGGTCAGACACTGGAAGAAACCTAAGCAGACAAAAGAATTATACGAGAAAGGAAATTTAATCATAGTAGACTATCAGATTCAACAGTGAATGTTTACAATGTCATAATAATGTAAGTACTGAATAAATTTTTATAAAATACTGAGATAAATTATATTGGGGGGAAGGGAACAAGAGGATATAAGTGGGCTAAAATCTTCATCTGCCATAACTGGAAGTCAAGCAATAATGGTCAAATTGATGAATCAAGAGATACATATTATTTGGAAACAAATGCAATAATAAATAGTTAAACAGGTTGAAAAATGTTGTTTCTGGGAGAAGGGGGTCAGCATTAGTTGGGTGGGCTGGGGGAGATAAGGCAAGATAATTTTGATAAAAATTTTAAAAATTGTTTTAAGTGCACTGGTTTTGAAGTCAAGACACTCGTTTGACCTTGTTCTCCCATTTCCAAGCTTGAAGGGTGACCTTGAGTGAATTCTTTCTCTTCTTTGGCCTCAGTTTCTTCTGTGTTAGTAATCCCTACCTAGGGCGCATGGGTGGCTCAGTGGGTTAAGTGTCTGCCTTCGGCTCATGTCATGATCCCAGGGCCTGGATCCTAGAATCCAGGCTCAGCAGGGAGCCTGTTTCCACTTCTCCCTCTGCTGTTCCCCCAGCTTGTGCTCTCTCATTCTCTTTCTGTCTCTCAAATAAATAAAATCTTTGAAAACAAAAAATAATCCCTACCTAATACATAACAAGGACACAGTGTCTTCGTAGACAGTAAATAAATGGGAGGTCCCTTCTCATTCCCCCTGTTTGGCATGAATGTCATCTTGGAAGGGGGGAGGGGCAGAGGCTGCGTTCTTTGCTCCTTTCGTAACCTACCCAGCATCCAGCAAAGTATGTAAAAAGGGTATCATTTGACAAAGCTGCCAAACTGAATGACTGGTTGTTACAACTTCCATTACGGCTGCTCTTGTGAGAAAAGGAATCTCACTGAGGGATAATTACAGAAAAGTAGCGATAACACCATTGTAATAATACCATTACTACTACATCCTTTTCATTGCCCCCACAGTAACAGAGTTTTATGGGTTTGGTTCAAGTAAAAGACTGCAAAATAATCTTGTACAGCCAATAATTTTAGCCATTCTTTTTAAATAAAAGCCCCCGGGCTGAAACCACTACTTACCTACCAGTCTCATTCCCCTCCCCCTTTTTTTTATTATGTTCAGTTAGCCACCGTTTAGTACATCATTAGTTTTTGATGTCGTGTTCAATGATTCAGTAGTTACATATAACACCCAGTGCTCATCACATCCCTTCTTTCCTTCATCACAGAACCCCTGCCCTCATCTTGGCTGCCCAAGCAGAGGCCACATTTCCCAGCCTCCTACCCCCCTACCAGCTGGGGGTGGCCCCTGACCAAGGGCTCACCAACGACGGTGAGAAGATGTGGTGTGTGCAACTTCCACATCACCCCCCAAAAGAAAACTGCCTGCCTTCCACTTTATTTCTCTCCCCCCTCCCTGCCCCCATCTCACAAGCTGGGGCACAGACATGGTGACCAACATGACAGAAGGAACCCGGGGCCCCAGATGACTTAGTGGAGCTGAGCTGCCTCCCTGTCCCATGGCCCATCTACAGAGAGCCCCCAGCCTATGCAATCCAACTGTTGACCATGAGCGCACAGCACTGATGTGGTAGGAAAACACGGGAGCAAGTTATAGAGGGACTCCTGCTTCAGATCCACAATCAAGTAGTTATTAGGGTTTGTCCCTATTGAATTTTTATAGGTAATATGTACACATGCCATTTTGTTTCTTAAATTCCACATATGAGTGAGAGCATATGGTATTTGTCTTTCTCTGACTGACTTATTTCACTTAGCATAAGATGGAGCACCCTAGCTCCATCCACGTTATTGCAAATGGCAAGATTTCATTTTTTTTTTGATGGCTGAGTAGTATTCCATTGTATATATATACCACTTCTTCTTTATCCATTCATCAGTCGATGGACATTTGCGCTCTTTCAATAGTTTGGCTATTGTTGATAATGCTGCTATAAACATCGGGGTACATGTACTCCTTCAAATGTGTATTTTTGTATCCTTTGGGTAAATACCTCGTAGTGCAATTGCCAGATCATAGGGTAGTTCTGTTTTTAGCTTTTTGAGGAACTGCCATACTGTTCTCCAGAGTGGCTGCACCAGTCTGCATTCCCACCAGCCAGTGCAAGAGGGTTTCGCTTTCTCCTCATCCTCACCAACACCTGTTGTCTCCTGTGTTGTTAACTTTCGCCATTCTGACCAGTGTGAGGTGATATCTCATCATGGTTTTGATTTCTATTTCCCTGATGATGAGTGATGTTGGGACCTCATCAAGAAAAAAAAGCTTCTGCACAGTGATAGAAACAATCAACAAAACTAAAAGGCAACCTACGGAATAGGAGAAGATATTTTCAAATGACATATCAGGTAAAGGGCTAGTATCTAAAATCTATAAAGAACTTATTAAACTCAACACCCAAAAAACAAACAATGCAGTTACGAAATGGGCAGAAGACATGAATAGACATTTTTCCAAAGAAGACATCCAGGTGGCCAACAGACACATGAAAATGTGCTCACTTCTTTTATATAATAGGGGAGAGGGAGAGGAGGGGGAGGGATAGCAACATATCTCCCCCCCACCTCCTTCCAGAGATACTTCCCAGGCCTCTAAGCACCTTTATGTGTAAGGGTGACTGAAGTGGGATAGAGTAAGGACTAAACTGCAGTTTCCTTTCCTCCGCTTTGGAAATAGGAACTCCTCAGCCCAGGCCTTAAGGCTGGTATTTCTTTGCTTCTGTTCAGCTTGCTCACCTGATGATCTTCAGTCCAGTGTAGCTGGCGCTGGGAAATCACCATTCCAGGTTAAGATAGCCCCTTTGTATTAGTGGGTTGGAGCTTTCATTTTATCTCTCCTTCCACCCTAAGGAATGGATATTCCTCAAACAAGATGCTGCTCTAACTTCTCCTGTCCATCAAGAAGTGTCTCTTTTGCCACGCCCACCTCTCCTTCCCCCCACAGCCCACAGCCACCAATTAGCCCCCATCCAGATATGTCCCCCCTCCCCTCCCACTTCGTGCCAGCCCACCAGGGCTCCCTGAATTCTCCCCACTTTTCCGTTTTTCTTTTAGTTAGGCCTGAATTTTCCAATGCATGGTAGTACCTGGATTTTTAAAAATGACTAAATACTGACTTATTCCGAAGTATATTAAGGTAAAATACAAAATTGACATTTTGATAAGTGTATTAAGATAAAATACAACTGGGATCTCAAACCCCTGATTTATTGGATATTATTAATTGGATCAAGGCTAAAATAAGTTTTCAAGTAAAAACAAAGTACATTTATTTGAAAAAATTTTATTTCAATAAATATATTATGTACTTAATATGTTCATTTATCATTATTTGTATGTGTTTGCACATTATTTATCTTACCTGGCCATGGCAAACAACGGAGGTTTAGGAAACTCTAAATCAGGGTATTAATTTTTTTAATGTTTTAATACATATCTGGGAGAGATATTCATTGCCACCTTTGAGATTCCTACCCTGACAGGTGGGCCTGGGCAGAATTCCACCTGCCTCTATCCGGGGCATCTTTCTGACCCTGTCTGAAAGCTCCCAAGTTTGGGGCCAAGGCCTGGTGTTGTCCACTCTTACCCAGGAGAGGGAATGAGTCTGCAAGCCACCTTCCTCGGCAAAAGAAGCCTCACTTACTACACAGCAGGGCTGGGAGTAAATCCCACTCACTAAATAATAGACTGCATTTTTAAGTCACTTGCTGGGGTCATCTGGTCCAATCCTAGTGAGACATAACATATCTTCGAGAATCCTCTCCATTTCCTGAAAGAAGAACTGACAAGCTAGGATCTCCCCACCTTCTCCAAGGGGGCAGGGAGAGGGAAAAGGGATGGAAACAAAGATGGACCCAGTTAAACAGAGCAGGGCCTTTTAATCCCCCTGCACTTAAGTTTGGGAGGCTCGGCACTTGGTGCTTTTCTGGGCAGCCTAAAATGAGGGCCCTTCAGCACTCCTCACGTGCAAGTTGGAAAGCCACACATGGGGTGGGAGTGGAGCAGGGGTGGGGGCAGGCAAGAGGGTTCCTAGACTCCAAGACTTCAGGGGATTAGGGAAGTGACAGGCGTCTTGTGCAGGGAAGGCTGCCAGCCCCCGCCCCCCTCCCCCACGCCTGGATCCAGCCTTCCCTGCACCGTCCTGCCTGCGCAGCCTCGAGCCTCTCCCTTGGTCTCAGTGCACCACTGGGGACGTTTGGGGAGGGGGCGGAGGGCTTGGCAGGTCTGGTCCCCACCAACTGCCACCTTGCCGGGTGTGAGCACAACAGCAGGTGGGTCCAGAAGGAAGGCACAGTCGGCCTGTGTTGGCATCTGGCAGCATCACGCTGCAGCTTCCATGATATAAATACAGGGAGCGAAAATAGCTAATCCCAGATAACAGCGCTGTAATCACCCAGCGCCCGGCCTGGAATCCCGGAGAATTTGGAGGCAGCAGCTGCCGGGGCTGCCGCCATCAGCAGCCCACTGCCCCTGGGTGGCCTGGACCGAGCGTGTAAGCCAGAACAAAGCTGGGGAGTTTGGAGCAACTGGAAGAAAGAGACCTGATGAAAAACACCTCGGATCGCTGCTCTGCCTGGGAAGAGATGCGTTTTCTAGAAGTACCATGGAAATTCTGAGCTCCCAGCAATGTGAACCTGGTCTCCTTGGTTTCAGTTGCGATCTGATGATATACACGGAATCATCTAGCTTGGGGGGTTGTTTCGTTTGACTTCCAGGCATTAGGATCATCACTGGTCTTATTACTGTCCTACAGCCTGGGAGGGTGGGGGCATCTCCCATGCTTCTCCCACATTCTGGCTCCGAGCACCAAGGTGGTGGATCTGTGGCCACCAACTCCAGGCTCCTGACCTCAGTTCTGACAGGCTGACACACCCAGTGGTTACCGCTGGGCTGCCATAGGACCGCTTGCAGCCACTGTTCCCGTGGGGGCCGCCACTCGTCCGGGAGAAGCTGCCGGGCTTGCTGTCTCCAGCCATTTTGCTCCAATAAGACATTTAATTAGGGCTTGTTGAGATGGTGCAAAGAGCTCAGGCCTCCTCTGTCCTACTTAGTGCGTTCCTTGATTCTCGAGCTGCCAGCTGATGGACAAGCAATCCCCAGCCGTCAGTCATGTCTTTCCTCACACTCTGTGCTTTGTCCCGGCTCCTCAGTTGCGCCTCTGAAGGGCCCTGGACACTCCAGTCCCTTCTGACGGGTCATGAGGCATGCTCTGTCTCAGACAACACGGACAGAGGCTAGCAGCCATGAGGTCAGCGCGAGCTGGGCCACTGTGGAAGGACAGTAAGGGGGCCAGGCCACAGAGGTACTCAGAAGCAAGGGTGAGGGCTGGGCCTCAGAAATATGTCTTTGGGGAGCACCCAAGACAGCTGATTCCCTATGGAACCGTAATCACCAACCTTTGTAAGCAGAGGAAAAGGGGAGAGGAACATTCCAGAGCAACGGGAGGTAGAATCACTCGTCATCTCCACACATTCTAGGGGTGGCAGTGAACAAGACTCCTCCTGACTGGTTTCTGAGAGGCTGTTCTCTGATCCTCTAGATTGGAGAACCCAACTCATTAGGAATAATGTTATTTTTGTTTGGCGTTTCATGTCACTTGATCACACAAGAAAGAGCTCCATATAGTCAACCACAGATGAGAGTCCCTGAGTTCTCTACCCCTAACAAGGTCATAGAGCTTGGCCACAAACATTTCAGTGAAAAGCAAACCATGAGCTGCACAAATCTCTGAGCCTCAAGCTGACGGTGGCAAATGGAGTTGATGGAGGGTTTGCCCACCTCAGAGTCCCCTCAACCCACCTGTCAAAAGAGGGCGTGTGAGGTTGAAATGCCACCCTGGGCCACCACAGGAGGCTCAGCCACCAAGATCAAGTCTGAAGAGAATATTTGATGACAGGGGGAAATGCTTATAATTGTGTATTAAGTACAAAAACCAGGACAGAAGTTGCATATGATGTGATCTCACTTACGTAAAGTATACATATAAAAAGATAATGGAAAGCCACATACCTGAACATAGTCAATGCCTTTCATCACTTAGTAAGATTATATATTTTTTTCTTCTTTCTTGTGAAAGAAAACTGGGTTTCTCCCCCAATTTCTTACCCTTCTAAAGAAGGGATGGGGGGCGCCTGGGTGGCTCAGACGGTTAAGCGTCTGCCTTCGACTCGGGTCATGATCCTAGGGTCCTGGGATCGAGCCCCTCATGGGGCTCCCTGCTCTGTGGGGAGCCTGCTTCTCCCTCTGTCTCTTTCTCTCTCTCTCTCATGAATAAATAAATAAAATCTTTTAAAAAATAAATAAATAAAAAAGGGACAGGGGACCTGACAGTCACCTGTGCATTAGAGAAATCCATGATTTCTTAGATAGGATTGCTTAGGTCAAGGCTGAAAATGAGTTTTCAAGTTCCAAAACAAAGTGAGTCCATTTAAATTAAAATAGTAAACAAAAACATAAGATAGATATTACCTAATTATGACCAATAACTAAAGCTTAGGAAACTCTAAATTAGTGTATTAATTAAAAAAAAACTTGAAAAATATGTACAAATGTCTGACTTGTTGGGGAAGAACCCATTTCCACACTTCAGATTCCTGACACAAAGAGGGACCCACACACAGGATCAGAGAGAGGGACAGTGCTCCATAGTAAGTGTGTGGCCGGCCGGCAGGCCCCTAACGGAGGGCAATGCTGAGGGCACTAGTCATCCCTGGGTGAATCCATGAGGCTCCATCTGGAGTCTCCTCCTGATCCAGTGAGCTTCAACCCTGGTCCAGACCCTGCCTGTGCACTACAGATCCTTGGAAACAGTCATCCAAACTGAGATCAAGGATGACAGTTGGGATAAGAATTACAATGCATTCTAACTATAGCTGAATCTCTTACTCCCCATCAAAAAGTTTTTCCTTATATATGTTTAACAGAAAATGAACCCAAAAATGAGAGAATAAAAAGAGAAGGGAAATGCCATTCATTGAAGACACACTATGTGCCAAAAATTATATTAGAAACAGGATGTATTTCATGTAATGCTGCCCCCACAACATCTGAAACACCACACCCTCCATTTCACAGATGAGAAAACTGAGCCCCAGAGAGATTAACTAACTCATGAAAGGTCACCCAGCTAGAAGCAAACTAGCTAGAAACACCCAGCTAGTTCGGATCTAGAAGCAGCCAAGCAAAGATCCAAACCTGGTGGCTCTGAAACCAAAGCCCAAGGTCTTTGCACCAAAGCAGCCTGCTCCCTGCCTCTGCAAGGGCGTATGGATGTGCACAGAAAGCGAGGAGGGGGTAAGAAGGTGAGCTGAGACTGATGAGACCCCAGGTGGTCGACAATCTTTTTCACCAGACGTTGTAGCACTGGGGAGACACATTGGCTCAGACAAAGAAAGCCGGATAAGGAAACAAAGTCCAGGATAAAAAGCAAATGCACAGGGCAGCACTGTGGAATCAGCTTGGCTCTGCGCTTGTTGGGCTGGCGCCTCCTGCTCCGAAAATGAACCCCTCTGGCCAGCGTGTAAACATGGCTTCCACAGCATCCGAGAGGAACAGGACCAGGTCTCCCATGTCTGCCAGACAGGCAACTCCAGCTGTAATCTAATCGCACCCCTTGAAGCCCCAGCCAGCAATCTCTTTCCCTCACCCTGTCACAAATGCCATCACGTTGCATCACAGACTCCCCTGACACGCACAGCCCCGGCAGGACACTGGGACCTGTCTCGGCCACACATCCACAGATCGGCAGGGTCAGCCCTGGTTCTGCACAGTTCACAAAGGCCAAAATAAAAGTGAGACCCAGAGGGGCCCTTGGGGGTGGCTGGCCGAGGGAGGTCAAGGCTTGGGGGCTTTCCGTTAGCTGAGGCCCGGTTCCTGGCTGCCACACGCTGTGGGTCTGCTCCGGGAAAGCTATTAGGGACAAAAACTAAAGAAAGAAGCCAGGGATGCAAGGAATTAGAAAAAGGAGTGAGAAAAGGTATAACAAAAACTCACTTGATGATCCAGATTTCAGGCGTGCCTGCTGTGATGAACGGTGTCCCATTAACCAGCTGGAGGTTTCAAAAGTCACAGAGGGACTGCCTGAGGCAAACTGCCTTGGGCACCACCAGCCAGGGCTGGGAGTCAGCAGGGCCCTTCTTTCCAAGGAGTTCAGATGCCTCTGGAAATCCTGGGATGAGGATCAAGAAGAAACGGACTTTAGCACTTTGCGTTTGGACTGGGTTGCATGTCTCCATGCAGCTTACCTTATTTGCTCCCACAGTAATCTGCAAGGCAAGTAAGTCCAGTGTTATTGTCCTTTTCTAACTAATGAGGAAACCAAAGTACATGGGACCCACAGACCTACAAATAATTCGTGACCAACCTGAGAGGAGAACCAAAATCTGGAAGAGTGAACACCTGTCACCAGTAATAGCAGGCTAGGTAATTCGGACCAACCCCCATTCTGCTGAGGGCAAATATAAACGTTGCAGAAACAGCAAATCCTTAACTGCACAAATGGAAGAATTTCATAAATTTTCTTGGAGCATATAAAGAAGAGGAATATTGTTAAGTTCTGTTACTTTCCCCAGCACATTTTAAACTGGGAGATTATCAGGAGACTCAAAGGCAGGAACACATTACCCAGCCACTCTTCTCAGTAAATGTAATAATAAGTATTTATTATTATTATTATTAATCCTAAATAGTGATCACTTTGCCTTAGATAAGTGGACTTATCACTAAGGCATGCAAAGGTAAAATAAGCAGAAAGAAAATCTATATGTGCTTTTTTGGGAAGGGGTTTCTTTATGAGAATTTTGTCTGCCAAAATACCTTTTGAGAAAGAAAAGGGATAAATCCAGTGAAATATATTGTCAGCTTGCTTCATTGTTTAGGAACATTTGTTTTATGCTTTTAATAGAACTGATGATAATTCAGAGTAACAAACAAACAAACAACCTCCTTACAGACACCAGAGAGCTAACAAAATAATGGAGAATTAGCAGCCAGTATCCAAGGGAAGAAAGAAAGTAAGTCCATTCTTTGAGCTGCTTGAAGACATGGGGGCATTTGCTAATTCTACCAAGGGTGGCTGAGAGGCTGAGTGGCACTTTGGACAGCTTCACAGGGATAAAGGGGCAGAGATTGTATCTAAGGCCCACCAAGAGTTTGGAACTTGAAAGGATTGGAACTCTGAAAGGATGCTCTCTACAAGGAAGTGTGAACCAGAAGAAGACAGGCGCTTGCAGGGACCACAGCTCAGCTTCAAGTATTCTAAAGCCCTAAAATTAGATTTAAGTAATCTTAGATCTTTGGTGCCCCCAGAGCCTGGTAGAAACAAACACAAATCTTGGGAAGATATCATCAGAGGCTTCAAATTAATTCTGCATTCAAAATTTCAAATACAATGCCCAAAACACAATAAAAAATAATAAGGCACAAAGGACACAAAGCAGTATTTTTAAAAAGGAAAAATAGAAAAATCAACAAAAAATAGAAACAGACCCACAGAGGCTCTGGATTTTGAAGTTATCAAACACTTTTAAGCAATTATGCATACCATATTCTAGGAAATAAAAGATAAGACTGAAAATTTCCCCACGCCAGGATATGGTACTAGTTACCTAAACCAGGTACTTAGTACTAAGGTGTTAACCTCAAGTCTTCTCCTTCCTTTATCCCCCGCAAACCAATCCATCAGCATATCAGTGAGCTCTACTTCCAAAAAATGATCTTATTTCTCTATTTGAATCTGCTTGTTCATTTTCTCCCACCAGAATGTTATCTTTTTAAATGCAGGAATGTTATTATTCTTTGGGGGTTTGATTTATTTTTACTGGTGCATCCCCAGCTTGTGGACCGGTGACTGTCATTTAACAAGCCTGTAAGAAATATGTGTCACTAGCTATGAATGTCAGGGAATATGTCACAGGGGAGGTGATATTTGAGCTGGGTCTTGAAATATAAGTAAGTGTTCACCTGCTAGAGAAGGAGGAAGGGAACACCCGGAAGAGGGAACCAACTACATGAGCAAAGACAGAGAAGCAAAGACAAAAAGCATAGAGTGTCAAGAAGCTCAGAGTCTAAAGGCAGGCATGCTCAGTTCAAATTCTAACTTAGCCCCAACTCTATAAACTTTTGAAAAGTAGTTTCCTGATTTGAATAAAATGGAATTAATACTAGTACATTCTTCATAGGGCTGTCCTGAGAGTTAAATGAGAACAAGCATAGCACACTGTGAGTATGCAATAAATGGTAGTTCTGTTGATATTAATACATGTATAACTGGGGCACCTGGGTGGCTCGGTCAGTTAAGTGTCCGACTCTTGATCTCAGTTCAGGTCTTGATCTCAGGGTCATGAGTTCAAGCCCCACATTGGGCTCCATGCTGGGCATGGAACCTACTTAAAATAAATAAATAAATATATATTTATATATATATTTTTTTATATATAAATATATTTTATATATTATATATCTGTATATATAAATATGCTTTTATATATAATATATTTATAATATATTATATATTATATTTTTATATAATTATATAATTATGTAAGTATTTAATATTTATATAAATATAATATATATTTATATAGTTACATATTATAAATATATAAATATATATTTATATTGGATTTATATTTATATTTATATATATACTGGATTTATATTTATATATTATATAAAATATAATAATATAATTATTATATTATAATTATTACATATAAAATATAATATATTTTAATATATTTTTTATATATTATAAATATGTATTTATAATATATTATTATATTTATATATAAATATACTTTTATATAAAATATATTTATATAAAATAAATATGTTATATAAAATAAATGTATATATAAATATATATTTATAGAAAATAAATATATATATATGAACAGTTTTAATAATTTGGCTTGGTTAAAATATGGGTTGCATGAGAAGTTTCTGGAAGATGTAACTAGATGGTCAGGTTGGAGTCAGATCATTTGAGGTCGGGGGATCCTCAAAATCATAGCAGCAGTGGCCTAGTGATCACAGTTTTGCTAATTATCCTGTTACTCAAAGCGTTAGGTGATCAGCAAACTCTCACCTGAAAGCCAGCTTCTATTCTTATGCAAGCTAAACAGAAATCAGCTAATATAGAGCAACTCTCAGTTATTACAGTTGGTGTATTAGTTATCTATTGCTGCATAGCAAACTATCCCAAATATTGACAGCTTAAAAACCAGTGAATATTTGTTATCTCATACAGTAACTGGGTCAGGAATACAGGAACAGTTTAGCTGGGTTTTTCGGGCTTAGGGTGTCTCCTGAGATTGAAGGCAGTTGCAGTCATCTGAAGGCTTAACCGAGGCTGGAAGACTCACTTTCAAGATGGCACACATGGTCGCCAAGTTCAAGCTAGCTGTTGGCAAGAGGCCTCAGTTCCTTGCCACACAGACCATGGGGCTGAGTGTCCTCACAACATGATAGCTGTTTTCCCCCAAAGCAAGTGCTCCAAAGCGGGCAAGGAGGAAGTCACAATGTCTTTTAAGACCGAGCATTGGAGGTCATAGACAGTCATTTCTGCAATACCTTATTGGCCACCAGGTCAGCCCTAGTCATTGTGGGAGGGGATGCAGGGCTCAAGTCTTCTCCGCACAGCCTCGTATCCTTCCAGGATACCAGGAAGCAAGGACTCCTGGGGGCTACCTTGGGAGTTGGCTACCACAGATGGGCAGAACTGAACTGAATTTCTCCTCACATCCCAATAGTTGGAACAAATTAACAATGCTGAAAGAGAAAGCACAAAACTGGAAAGCAGAGGAACAAGACTGCTGAAGGAATGAAGTAATAATAAAGCATAAAGAATAAAGAATAAAAAGGAAGTAAATAAAGTATAATAGTAACAATGATAGTCATCATTTATTGAATGCTTCCCTTATACCGGACAAAGGCCAAGATCTTTCCATGCTCTCTCTCAGTGGTCAACAAGCTGTTCCATGGGCCCAATCTGGCCTACACCTGACTGTGTGAATGCAGTCTTCATAGAATACGGCCACACCCATTCGAATATGTACTGTCTGCAGCTACTTTCACCTACAGGAGCAGCTGAGGAGTTGTAACAGAAACCATATGGTCTGCAAAGCTGAAAATATTTACCATCTGGTACTTTCCAGAAAAGATTTACCAACCTGCTATGTTCTATCTCATTAAAACCTCATAAAAACCACATGAGGGGGGGAAAATGAAATGAAAGATTTAATTTAAAAAATTTTAAAACCTGTGAGGTAAGTGATATTACTTGCCTCATTTTATAGGTGAAGAAACTGAGGATCAGGTAAGTTGAGTGACTTGCCCAAGATTGTGTTTGTCTCAAGTAACAGAGTAAGGTTTGTATCAGCCTGACTTCAGGGGTTGGCTTATACTGGACTAGGAATCAGAAAGGCTGGCTTTTCCAAAGAGCTACGTGACCTTCAGTACTTACTTAAGGTCTTGTTTTTCATTTCATGCCTCTACTAGGGACAGATTTTTCAATGTCTGACATACTACTTCACAACAAAGTCAAATGATGTATGATGCTGAGGCTTACGGAGAGGAAGAGCTCTGGGAAAAATGACCAGAAAAGAAGGATCTCAGTTATCCCTGAAAAACAGACTACCCAAAAGTTACTGGTTTAAAGTAACAACAATTTATTATTTGTCATGATTTTGTGGGTTGGCTGGATGGTTCCTTTGCTGGTTCTCCCCAAACTCACTTATGCGGCTGCATTCAGTTAGAGCAGGGGTTCTCAACCAGGGGTGAACTTTCCCCCCAGGGAACATTTGGGAATGTCTGGAGACATCACTGGTGGTGCTCTTCTCAAATAATGGGTAGAGAACAGGGATGCTGCAAAACATCTTATGGGGGTGCCTGGGTGGCTCAGTTGTTAAGCATCTGCCTTCGGCTCAGGTCATGATCCCGGGGTCCTGGGATCGAGCCCTGCGTCGGGCTCCCTGTTCCGCGGCAGGCCTGCTTCTCCCTCTCCCACTCCCCCTGCTTGTGTCCCCTCTCTCGCTGTGTCTCTCTCTGTCAAATAAATAAAATCTTAAAAAAAAATAATACTCTCCCTCTCTCTCTCTGTCAAATAAATAAATAAAATCTTTAAAAAAAAAAAAAATCTTATGGTATATAGGACAGTCCCCCGCAACAAAGAATTATCTGGAACCAAATGTCAATAGTGCCAAGGTTGAGAAACCCAAGCTACAGGGTCAACAGAGCTGGAAAATTCAAGATGCCCTTACTCACACATCTGCATTGGTGCTGGCCATTGGCTAGGGGCCTCAGTTCTCCTCCATGTGGCCTCTAGTCCTCCATCCAGTAGGCCAGACCAGCTTCCTTACATCATGGTCTCAGGGCAGTGTACCAAGGGAGTGACCGTGGAAGCTGCAAGACCTTTTGAGATCTGGGCTCTGGAACTCACCCAGGGTGGCCTCCATCACATTCTATTGGCCAGAGCGAGTCAGAAAGTCAGCCCCGATTGTAGGCAACGTAGGAATAGACTCCACGTCTGCTAGGGAGAAGTAGCAAATTCACATTCAAAGCAGTGTGTATACTGGGCTGGGAGGAATCTGTGACTAGGAAATAATCTACTACAAGAAGTAAGATTAAGTATGTTTCCACTGGAGCTCCATAGCTCAGAGGACAGCTCTAAGCTAGTGGTTCTCAAAGTGTGGCCTGAAGCATGTGCATCACTGAGAACGTGCTAGAAATGCAAATTCTCAGGCCCCGCCCAATCCAACTGAGTCAGAAACAGAGGAATGGCAACCAGCAATCTTTATGTTAACAAGTCTTCTAGGTGATTCTGGTGCTCATTCAGGTTTAAGAACCACTGGCCTACAAGTAAGCAGTCAGGGCAAATACCTATACATGCCGGGGACACCGGCGTGAATGTTGGTGGAGGCCAAAACATTTCTCCCTCTGTCCATCTCTCCCTGGGTCTCTGGCCATGCACCTGAGGACAAAGCTCTGCCTTTAATGATGGAGTTTCGTAGGAACAATCCTTACACTCCCAACGGAAACAGGTCAGTGGTCCACAGGTGGGCAGGAGCCTGAGTGACATCTACTGCCCAATGGAGCAGGCAGGTGGGGCCGGAGGGGGCCGCAGGGGAAACCAGCACTGGTCAGGAAGGCAGGCAGCCCTCCTCGGGAGCTGGAAGGGAGGGGCCAGAGGACTTTTTTGTTTTTGTTTTTGCCACTGAAAATATTAGCAGGGGGAAAAATGTTAATATTACAAAAAAATAATGCTTTTTTAAAGGCTAAAAAAAATACTAGCAGAGCCCATTTAGAATTTTTAATCCTCAGACCAGAACTTAAATTTCTATCATTGCTCAAGAAGTAAAATCAGACCAAACCACTACTGGTGAGTGCCAGCCGTAAGTACACAGAGGGCACTAAAATCCCTGTCTGCCAACACCGCCGTGCTCTGCAGCCCCAAGGCAAAACCAGGGGTAGGACACGTCAAGTTCCCCAGCTACCCACGAGCCCTCCCTGGTGACTGTGCGTCTGGTTTGTTGTTTTGGTTTTTGTTTATTCTGGAAATTACCAAGACAGTTTGTGACCTGAGTACCTCCAGCTGAGAGTGCTACCCAGGGAACCACTGAAGCCCAAGACTGTCCCTATGAACCGGGGAAGCCTTGGGCTGGAGGAGTTACTGTAAGAACAGGGTGTGGGACTCAGAGCCTCTCCCACCCTCCCACCAAGAACCCTCTACCCAGAGCCAGCCAGGTCCTCAAGCTCTTAAAGGACGGAGATGTATGACCTCCACTGGCTCTTTACAGTGTCCATTCAATCCAAGACAAGATGAACATTACTAGATCCCTGACAAACCACATAGTACAACAAAAGGATTCAGTCATAGTTTAAGCACAGAAATGGCAAGGCAGCCTGAGATATTCACTCCAGGGTGGACACCAAATGAGCTACTGGACCTCCTGGAGGCAGATTTGGGAGACAAGGAGGTAAGAGGACTTTGTTGGCATTAAAGTAAGTCTTTCTGCCCATTGGACTGATCTTGGCATAGGAGGGGCAGCTTCCCCAGGCACTAAGCTCCTCTCACTGGAGTTATGCCACCCAGAACCAGGACATTAAAAACCAATGGTTGGGAGTGCTCCAGTGGGGACTTAGGGACTGGGTAGAGAGTTTAAACACTATGGCATCCAAACAGGAGCACCATGAGGACAGGAAGACTCCCCTACACTCAATCCTTCTATTTTATGAACTGGAATTCTGCGTAAAAAATCATTTGTGATAAGGGTTCCATTGCTTTAAAACAAAACTTTGAAAACAACTAGCAGGATGACTGCCAATGTTCCTTCCAACGTTCAGATTCCAAGTTTTTTGTGAACTAAGTATCTGGGTGCCCAGAGTATCCAATAATACCTAAACCATAATCACCCTCATTGTCATCATCTCTAATGCGTGAATATAAACTATCGCTATAGCATAAACAATCCAACATAACACTAACTTCCCATTCCACTGAAAAAATTCAAGTTCATCTTCCTTGGTTTGAACAGTGGTGGCAGAGCTGTTTCATTGCTGACCTTTCCTCTTCATCGCTATGAGAAAATGGTGATGACATCTTTTTGGCCAGATGGAACTGATGGGAGATTTATGGAGCAGCTGAGAACTGTCAAAGCTGGGCCAGGCAGATCCCACAAGACAATGACCATGGCCTTTTCATCAAGGAGCACGTTGCTTTCTGGAATCCACTAACACAAGAGGTTCCTATCTACCCAGTCATCAGCAAGATTATCCCAACACCCCACCAGCTGCTGCCACCCAATCCGGAGGCCTCTGCTTCTGCTCTTGAGGGATGGCATGTGATGTGCACAGGGGTCTTACCCCTCACCCACCATCACCGCCCCCCGGCCCAGTCTGGCACCCACAGCCCTCCCAGAGTGGGAAACCTCATCCAATGCCTTCTCGGTTACAGAGATTTCAGAAATTAGTCACAGAAAGGAGGGCGGGAAGACAGTGGAGGTTTCCTGAAGGAACCAGTAACAAGATCTGGTGTGTTTCACCTCGAGGTCACAGCAGCTCAGATTGTCCCTGAGTTAGCAATGAGCGGTCAAGAGTGAAATCAACCTCTTCAAACCCTCTGCTAACTTGTCCATCATCTACTGTACAAAGAGTTTACATGAGGCAGAGCCTTCCGCCAATGGGTCTCCCCATTCACTGAGCTTTCTCTAGAGATTTGGATCCATTTCCCACTCCCAGCCCCAGAAGATGATCCCAGTGCCCACAGATGATCAGTAGAAAGAGGGAGTGGAACTGGACACTAGAGTCCAGCATTTGTTTGAGACAAGGGTTCAGACTGGCTTCAGATCCTCTTGTCAAGTAGTCCATGATTAAGACATACACTGGGACTCCTCCTATGGCACTGGTGACCATATGTCCAGCTCTGCACAGGACAGCCCCAGTTTGCACCTCCTGTTATCCCAGAATCATTACTGATATCACTGCCTTTCCCTCTCAGAAGTCCCCTTTTGGACAATAGGCTATACAGTCAGTCTATCTTTGGCCCAGTCACCACCTATGCTTTTTGGTAAGAATCTGGAAAACCTCAGGTAGCCCTGTAAGCCAAGACATGCAAGGATTAAAAAGGCAGAGATCAAACATATTTCAATTAAAAAAAAAAAGCCAATGGGCAAAGATGTTCATTGGTCTGGTTTGTAACAAGGAAAATATGGAAACAAGCCAAATGTCCATCCATAGGAAATGGTTTAATAAATCAAGGTTTATCAATATGGAATACTATGCGCCGATTCAAAAGAAAAAGTGGATCTATATGGACTGATATGGGAGGATCTCCAAGGCAGATTGGTAAGAGAAGAAGCAAGCTGTTATCAATGCAATATGAATTATCTTTTCTTTGTCCCAGTTATCTTTTCTTTGTAATTGTACATGTAGACATATAGATCCATGTATAAAAATGCATAGAGAAAGGTCTAGTACTACACTGTGTAATAAAAATATGAGTCACATATGTAATTTATAATTTTCCTATATCCATATTTTTACAAAGTGAAATTTATTTTATATAAACTAATATATCTAAAATATTATATAAATCATTATAAAAGATTATTAATGATATATTTCACATTTTAGTACTAACTAAAAATGTAACTAACTTTAGTTACATTTTTTGGTGTAACTCAAAATTATGCTTACAACCATCTCAGTTCTTACTAGCCACGTCTCAAGGGCTCAGTAGCCACATGAGGCTTATAGCTACAGTGTTATGGAACAGGTCAAGGCTAGAAGGATGCTCACCAGATAACTAGAGGGGAGGAAACTGGGGTTAGATAAATGAAGTGACTTGTGTAGGATTAGAAACTGTTGCAGTGAGAATATATTCATTTATATATATAATTTTATAAAACAATAAAAATCTGAAATTTTAAAAATAAGGAACCAGAACATGAGATATGAAACGAACAGTCTATAAATGAGCTATGAGGGAAGATAGTATTCAAATCAATTCACCAGTGAAGAGTGTTTGCATTTTTAAAAATGTGATCCCCATCAGCCCCGGGGGCTGGCTAGCTGACCCCAGGACTGCACTAGCCTAGCCAGCAGCCCAAAGCAAGCTTCCTGAGGGTTACCTTGTTGCTCACCTATCTAGAAACAGGAAGCCATGGTGCCTCCATGAGAAGTCTGTTACCTCCGGGAACAAGGCAGTGCTCTAGAATATTCAGATTGAAGCTCTGACAAAGTACAGATGGGAAAAACAGTGTATCAAAATAGCCCAGGGGTGCTAGTTTTAAAACGCAGACGCCTGAGCGCTACAAAATAAGGATTGGTGAGATAGGGTCCAAGAATCTGCGTTTCACAAGAACTCCAAGAGAATTCTAAACCCAACTAAGATACAAAGGGATGGGGACGCCTGGGTGGCTCAGTCATTAAGCGTCTGCCTTCGGCTCAGGTCATGATGCCAGGATCCTTGGATCAAGCCCCACATCGGGCTCCCTACTCGGTGGGAAGCCTGCTTCTCCCTCTCCCACTCCCCCTGCTTGTGTTCCCTCTGTCGCTGTGTCTCTGCCAAATAAATAAATAAAATCTTTAAAAATAAAAAAAAGATACAAAGGGATGTCACTCTCTTCTAGTCAACTTCCCACTGCCAGATTCCTGGCTAGGATCTGACTCCACCCAGAATCGTGCGGACAAAAAGTGGAAGACAGGAAATCCAAACACTTAGGCCTTCCCCTATCTCACCCCAGAGGAAGGCTGCTCTTCTTTCTCAGTACTTACTAAATGATGCTTCCAGAGCCCACAACTAAAAAGCAGGCCAAGGATGGTAATGACTGCCTTGTCCAAAGTTAGCTTTGCGTCTACCCTCCAAATCAAAGAGAGCCCCGCCTGGGGGGGACCAGAACCCTCCCTCGGCCTCTATCCCTATTTGGGAACGCAGTGGTATTTCCACCATCCAAGAGATGACATTGGGACATCTGGGTGGAAGTTTCTCCCTCAAGGTGAGGTCTTGTGTCTATTTGGTTTTGGTTTTGGTTATTATATGCTTTTTCTTACTTCTTTTTAAATAATTCGATGTGCAATTCAATGTTTGGGGGGGCAATTTCTTCAAAAATATATTGTCAAAAGTGAAAAATTATTGCTTACACGCCTATAACACCTTTGTAGGCAATGAGCCCTCCTACCATCTCAACCCCCAGTGAAGTTGACAGGTGTGATTATCCCCATTTTACAAAAAAGGCCAGGAGGCTGGGAAGGTTAAGAGATGGGTAGTTGGAGGAAGACGCTAAGGTGGACTGAGCTCTTCCTCTGTGTTGGGTCTTGAGCCAGGGGGTGCGGCAGGGATCAGAGTGAATTTTCCTGACAAGCAGAGAAGGTGGCGTTGCTGCTCTTCCCAGGTCACACCTGAAGGAAGGGGCCAGGGGCTCACAAAGCTGGTGACAGACAGGTTAGCCCCTGGAAGATTCCTCTGCGGTGCTCTTCCCCTGCTTCACACACAAGAGTTCCCTCTGACACAAAATGACTGACTGCTCACTTCACCCCCCACTCAGCCACATCTTGCTGATTAAAAGAAAGGCCTCCTCACAATGGTTAAACAAGCAGATGAACGTTTTCATCAAAGCCAAATGTCCTTTAAGACTCTGATGCCCACTCTCCTCTCCTGACACCTGGCCACTGTCAGTCTCCCTGTGGCTGAGAGAGCAGTTTTCCTTCTCCCCACACCCACCACAGCCCTCCCAGGCTGGCCCTGCGCATTCCGCAGCATTCCCCGGACTTGGAAACTTCCCTTTCCCTGGATGGCGCTGGCTTGCTCTCTCTATCTCCTCTCTCTCAATCTCTCTTTTCTCTTCCAATTCTTTCAACCGCCCTCCCTCTCTCTTGGGTTCTCTAGGAAAAGCAACCAGGAGAGAAAACAGCAAAGCAGAATGAAGAAGGGCGGGCTGGAAGGTCTGGGGCAGCCTTCCCACCGCAGAAGGTCAGAGTGAGGGGCAAGAGAGGTGAGTGTGCGCGCCGCACCGAGATGGCAGGAGCCATCTTTCCAGATGTTCTCAAAGTTGAGGAAAATCTCTCAATGCCGCTCTGCCTGCCGTTCTTCAGAGGGAGGAAAAGCCTCTGGGATGCCAGGAGTGCTGGGCAGCGCTCACCATGGAAACCCCGTAAGATCTGGCACAGGGTCCGAGGCCCAGTTCTCCACGAACCCCCTCTCCCCCCAGGATGCTGCTGGGGCTGGGACACCATCTCCAGAGAAGAGTAAAAGGCCACTTTGCTGCCACTTAAAATTCTACAGTGTTTGCTACATTCAGGGCTTTCTCTTCAGCAGGTCTGAGCCCCAAGATGCAATGTCACTTAGATGTGACCCCGAGTCCCTGGGGAGGGAGAGACAAGCAGGTGAACTTGAACTGGCTCCACCGAAAATCTGAATCACAGCCACGAAAGGATCCCCTTCCTATGCAGGAGGCATGGATTTGCTATAAAGTCACTGTTCCATGTGTTTCCTATTTATCGATCCACAAGAATTTGTTGTACGGCCAGCCCAGAAGTGAGCTAAGAATGTATCATCTGCTCTCAAATGCCTGAAGACAAGGCGATGCACAGGGGAAGACAGACACTTGAACTGAAAAGCAGCACACAGACACAAGGGGTTGCTATTATTCTGCATGATTAGTATTATGATTACCATATTACTATGGTTTTATAGTTTAAGCAACAAAATGGCTTCTCACACCTGCTCTGCTCCGCCCCCCCCCCCACATTCCCCAAGCTCCACTCCAGCCTACAGCCCTTGCAACACCACACCAGGCATTTTTTTAAAGGGGAGGGGGGTGCAAAAAGAAAATGCTAAGGCCCTCTGACTTCCTTCTTTTGTGGCCGTTTGTAGTTTCAAACTCTGAAGGTGGGAGGAAGGAGAGCTGAGATTAGAGCCGAAATAAAGACAGAGTCCAGGTGGAAGACCTAAGATCATCTCAGATCAACGTTCCTGTAGCAGGCCTCTCTGCTTACTCTCCCTTAAGCCATTTGTTCTCCACTCTGGGACAACTCTGTTGCCAATAACACTGCCAAGAGCCACTGTTTATTAAGCACTTGGTACCAAGCAAACAGTATGCGGGCCATTTTGCTCCAACAGTGTTCTGGTTATCTACTGCTGCATAACAAACCGTCCCAAAACATAGTGGTATGAAAAAAAAACATTTTATTATGTTCACTGATTCTGTGGGTCAGGAATTTGGATGGGACACAGCAGTAGTGGTTTGTCTTTGCTCTATGAAGTCTGGGGTCTTAGCTGTGAAAACTGGGCCAGCTTGGTGCTGGATTCATCTGGAGGCTTCATCACTCACAGGTCTGGCATCCAAGCTGGAATGACTAGAAGGCTGGCTGAGCTGGAACTGTCAACCACTGTGCCCATACGTGGCTTCTTCATGTGGCTTGAGCTTCCTCACAGCGTAGAGGCCTCAGGGTAGGCAGATTTCTTATGTGGTAGCTCATGGTTCCAAGAGCAAGTGCTCCAGCAAATAGGAAAGAAGTTACATGGCTTTTTCTGACCTAGCTACAGAAGTCACATGGTGTCACTGTATGTATTTTATTATTGTATTGGTCAAAGCCTGGGCAAAGCTGCCCATATTCAAAGGGCAAGGACATAGACCCCACCTCTCAATGGGAGGAGTGGCTAAGAATCTGGGGCTATCATTTACAACACTATCTTGTTTCATTCCCACATGATAATCTTTTGAGGAAGTATGATTTACATCCCCATTTTACAGATGAGGACATCGAGGTTCAAGCAGCTTACTCCAGAGCCTGAGCTTCAAATCATTGCCCACATGACTCACTGCCTATCATTTCTGATGCCCTCCTTTGTTCTGGATGCTCCCCAACCCCCCAGCCCAAATTCCATGACCCTTCTTTCCTCACCTCTTTCTGTTGGTTTGCCTGCTCTGAATTTCCTTCTGTCCCCACCTCTATCCCATCTTCACCAGCCTCAGGGCCTGGGATGGAAATTTCAAGAAAGGCAGCACTCTGAGTTCTGCCAGTCTCTAATGTCAGCTACTTATGGGCTCTTCACGCTCTACTAGGCCAGAGTAGGAATGACCTTTGTCCTTTGGAATCCCCACTGCCTCAGGGCAGCTACTATGCTGCCCGGTCTTCACTCTGCCATTGACCCTTGGCCGTCCCAGTTGGGAATCAAAACCTCACCAATGTTTGAGTATCCCCTTTATACACAATCATCAGGTGCCTAAAAATACAAATGAAGGTTTTAGGAAGACAAATGGGAAAATGGTAAAAGTATCTGTAGCATAAAATAAAATGACAAAGGGTTACTTACTAATATAAAGAGCTCATAGAAATCAACAAGACAAAACTAAGATCTCAGTAGATAAACAGTCAGAAGATGCAAGCAGGTGATAGATTTAAAAAGATACAGATGGATTACAGACATTTGGAAATAATAAAAATAATTTAAAATAATTATAATATGCTGTTTTCACTGTATATAGCAAAGATTCTTAAGATGAGAATTCCCCAATTGCTTTCTAGAAGGAATGTTCAAAATTATGTTCATTCGTGTTTCACTCCTGTTCCAAGAGGACAGCGGCTCTTCCTGAGTTGTAGCAATCAGGGAAGACACCCCTGGGGGAGGCAGGGCTGGGCTGGGACTGTAAGAGGGGATAGGAGGTCTCAGCTGGGCTGCTACATTTACACTGTCTATGTTTGAAATACTCCTAGAGTTTAAATTCTTCTGCTGAAACTGCTCTATAGATATTTGACCTAGCCCTACAAGAAGGGATATATGATCATGAATTCAGCTCCAAAGCGTCCTTCCTACTGGGTTTCCTCTATTTAATGGATGAAATATTCACAGAAAAGACAATGCTCTAGCATCTGTGAGGAAAGCAAGCAGAATCAGACCCAGCTTCTGTCTCCAAGGCATTTACCATGGACAGAAGGGCTGGTTGTCCAGAGTCCAAGAAGATACCTCAGCTACAAATACCCCAGATATAAAAACTGGCTATGCGCTACCTCAAGGTCAGAAACACATGACTAGGTCAGAGGCAACAATAGGTGCTCTGGCATTAGGAGAGTAGAAATGCAAACCACAGACTGGGAGATGATACTCAAAATAAGCATATATCCAACAAGGGATTCATATCCAAATATATAATGAATTCCCACAGATCAGTAAGAAAAGGCAAAAGATTTAAACAGGCACTTCACAAAAGAAGATATTCAAAAAGCCAATGAATATTGGAAAGGGTGCTTATTTTCATTAGTCAGTAGGGAAAGGCAAAATAAAAGCACACTGAGACAGCCCTACACTCCCACCAGAATGGCTTAAAATTAAAAACTGACAATACTAAGTGTTGATGAAGATGTAGAACAGTTGTAATCCTCACATACTGCCAGTATAAATTGGTACAACAATTGTAAATCAGCAGACTATTGAGTAGAATCTACTAAGTTGCATTTATGAATATCCTGTGGCCCAGCAATTCTACTCCTAAATATATACCCAATAAAAATGTGTGCATATGTTCCCCAAAAGACACACACTGAAGTGTTCATAGTAGCACTCACTATTCACAACAGTCAAAACCTAGAAACCATTCAAATGTGCATCAAGAGAGAATGGGTCAATAGTAGTATATTCATACAATGAAATGTTACACAAAAGTTAAAAGGAGCTAACCACAACTATAAACAACGGAGAAGAATCTCACAAGCATATATTGAGTAAAAATTGCCAGACATGAAGAGTCTACATTCTGTATGATTGGATACGTATGAAGTTCAAAAACAGGCAAAACTAATCTATGTTGTTAGAAGTCAGAATAGCAATTCTACAGGGGAAAAAGGAGGCGGCTTCTAGGTACCAGTAATGTTCCACTTCTTGAACTGGATGCTAGTTACACAGCTGTGTTCAGATTGTGAAAATTCACCAGGGTGCTCATTTTTTATTTTGTGCCACTTCTGTGTTATGCTGGAATAAAACATTTCCCAAAACTAGGAAGGCTACAAAGCCACACACTCATGTTCAGTAAGTGCACTGCTGGACTGGGTCAGGGGCTTACGTGAGCCCAGGGGCTGTCACAGGAACAAGCAGAGCTCATTTTCTTACTCCAAGTAAGGTCTCCCAGAGTCACTGCCAAGCTCAGGATCCTGTAACTGACTGAGGACTGTTCCCAATGCCACCTGGTGCCCCTTCTCACGAGCAGGAAGTACAGCTTTCCATTAGGGAAAGGGCTGAGAGCTTGTTGCTGTTGACTGCCATATCTAGGGAGAGGGTAATATCCTGGGGGTCCATACCTGATTCCTCCCGTGGCTGTTCTAGCCACTCTCAGTTCTAAATGTCCCAACTTTCCCATCTCTCACCACACACATTTGTCGGAAGAAAAGAAATAAATCAATCACCAAAGTGTTCATTCAGAAGAAGCCCTCTATGAGGTTCCCCTGTCCTGGAAGAATGGGGGAGGAAGCCCTCCCCATGTTGGAGGGCTGTCTCCTAGTCTACCCAGGACTGAATAACTAGGTCAGCAGAGGAACTCCAGTGACCAAGAGATGAAGGACACCCAGCCATTGGTTCAAAGATAGCACGGCAGTGTGCTCTTCACATTCTGCTAGTTTCAACATAGCGCATGATACACAGAACACCCTGCAAGAAAACACAGCTAGAGTCTCCCCCCCCCAGCCACCAACCTGTTCTATTGATAATAATGAAATTCAGTATTTTTTTCATTTTTTTCGATTAAGGCTGAGATAATATGGAAAGGCCCACAGGGAATAGGAAGGCCTAGACCAGGGCCTTAAAGGATGTGAAGATTCAAAAATGCCTATTCCCTATGAGGGAGAAAGGTGATGTTTTCCCCTACTTAATTTCCCCACAGGACTTCCTATTTGGATAAATAAACCCTGATAAATGAGAACCCAAATTTTCCCAAGGCGTGCATTTTCCCCTAGATGTGTTTTGGTGGGTGGTCCTCTCTCAGCAGTTGGAATAATCCAGATGATCCTGGGCAACTTGGAAGGGAGCGAGTCTGTATTGAAGCCAAGACATAATTCCCCCCCTGCCCCCGCCCCCAACAGCTTCCCAAGAGAAAGAAACCCCATGGGTCATGGTGAGGCTGGAAATAAAGGGAGGCTGGATCCCACCTTACCGAGATGGTTGGTGGTTGTGTGCATACTTCTGGGTGAGAAGGAGGAGGGGGTTGAAGCCTTTTTGGTATTGTTGTTTAGATTATTTTTCTTAAAAAAAAAAAAATTTTTTTTAAGCTGGACGCAACCAACTACAATATAGAAAGAGAAAAATGAGGAGATGCGGGTTAACAGTGTTTAGATATGAGGGGAGGCCCAGGGTCTACCCACACCTAGAAACACTTCTGTGCACCGCCGGGCTTGCAGAAGATCTCCATGGAAGGATCCACCAGGGGAAGGTCCACTGAGGTCGGCAACTCAGGTTGCACCCTGGCCCTGGCCGGCTGGAGTCAGCTCCCACCCCAACTTGCTCCAGGCTGAAGAGGTGAAGCCTCTGGAGGCTCGGATGGTGGCCAGATTCGGTGGTCTCGCTGACCCTTAGGGCTCCGGAGTTCGCTCCTGGACCCGACACCAGTCGCCTGGAGGCCACTGTACCTGATTTTCCTCCGGACGCGGTCAAGCAAGGTCGCCCATAGTCGCCAAAGCGCTCCTGTCACTAGCCAATAGCCCAGATCAACTATTTTCGCAGTTAGGGGGGAAAAAAAAGAGGAAGTCCCCTCTCCTGGCGAAGCGAGTCTTGCATCCCAAGGCTTCCCCTAGACCCGGCGATTTCAGCTTGTAGTTTCCTCTAGGGCCGGGCTGGGAGTTTTGGGCCCCCACACCTTCACGCTGGCCCCCTCCTCTCCCTCCCAGACCCCCAAGGGGCGGCGGGGCCCGGCCAAGGGCGCTGCGTGTGACCCCAAGCGGAAGGGCCCCAGTCTGGGTCCTAATGCGGGTGGCGTCTCCCTTGACAGGCGGCGTTTGGGGACAACAGCGGGGACGGGAGATAAGGTGACATACCAGAGCAGATTTGGTGCGCGCACTGATACTCCTCTCCCGACAGGAAACGCGGAGCTATTTAAAAGACCCTATCGATTACTTTATCTTTCCCAGAGGAAAGCTTCTTGCTGAGAGACAAAAGATGTTCCCTACCTAAAGATACAAGGCCACAGCCCTCCACTCACAATGGAGGGTCTGCACAAGCGACGTCCAGTGGGGGTGCAGGGAGAGCCGAGACACGCTCACACGCAGGGTGCACGAATGCGGGCGTGCCAACAACAGCTCTGGAGGGCCGCAGGGCCGAGAGGGGAGGAAGGGGCATTTCACAGGATCATCCTCTGTACCCTTTGAAACTTTTTGAGCGTGTGCACTTAAAACACACACAAAGGAAGTGACTGTGCCCTTGAAGTATGAGAATGTGTACCCATGTCGTTTCAGCATATTTAAAGCGCACCAGTAAGCACATTCAAGCGGGTTACTGGTGGCTGGGAATGTATTCCACACACATGTCTACAACGCAAATGCTCCATTGTGCTCCTTTTAAGGGCTTGAATGTCTACAATTGTCCTGTGTTCACTTAAAATATGGAGTTGTGTCAACACAACCCTTCAGCGTGCGCTCATGTTGTGTCTGAATTCCCGCCTTTCGCCAATTGGCTGGGGCCGTAGAATGTCCTCGGCGATATCCCTAATGACACTGAATTTGCTCCGGAATCCCGCAGCTTTTGGCCTCTGGGTTCCCTGAGGCATGCCCTGGGGATGCTCTCAATAAATACTGATTGAGGCGAATGCACGGAATCGAATGGTTTTTCCTATGTAGCAATTTGCCATCTACGCATTCGCAGTGTGCTCCGCCGGACCGTGAAAACTTCGCAGCGGTTTCGCAGGATAGGTTAGAAGACAAGACGAGAAAGGAAGATGCCAAGGAAGGGAGGGTGGCGGCCGTAGGAAGGTTCGATCGCTCCCTTAATTTCCAGCTGAAATTCAACACAGACCAGGCCACAGCAACCCAGGGTGGAAGCTCCGGGCGCGGCGGCCCGAGTGTCGGCCAGAGCCAGGGACTCCGCACAGAGCAGGGCGCGACTCTTCTCCCTCCGGAAGCCGCGCTGCCGTAGGCCTCGCTAGCCCCCCGCGTTTTGCACAAAAACGGGTGGCCGGCCCAGCTCGGCTTCTCCCAACCTTGCGCGCCCACGCCCAGGGTTTCTTCTAAGGCCGCTCCCCAAGCTGCACCCACGCCAAGCAGGTGTGGACCTTCCCTAGAAAATCCATCTTCCTCTTCGTAGTGTTCCGAATCATCGTCCATCTGACTCAAATGTCATCTGATTTTTCCAGCTGCGACCTTCAGTGACTGGACCCTGAGGGACGGATTCGAGCCTCCGGGCTCTCAGCCTCTGCGCGCTGTTTTCGCTAAAGCAGTTTGCAGCGGTGGGGCGTGGGAGGAGGCGGGGGGAGCAACAGCAACACCGAGAAGAAGGCACCAAATTAACAGAAAACGACAACGGAAGCTTGAAAACGACTCCCTCCGATCCGGCAAATCCTAACACGAGTTTTAAAGCGGGTCATATCTACGGATGCAAGATAAATTCGGTTTTAGAAACATACTGCCCCCGCCAAAGCATGAGAAAGTGACTCACACAACGGTACTAACAAGAAAACTGTCCACGAGAAAAATACAAAGGAGTTGCTCTTAGAAAAACGTAGATGCTCTTAGAAAAGAAAAAACGCCAATGTATAATAATACTGAAATCTGCAGGAAATGTCTCTAGAAGGATATACTTTTTAAAAGCCGGTGACCTCCTGAGTGGGGATGGAAATTAACTGAGAAGAGGCGGAAGGAAACCTTCTGGGGTGATGCCAATGTTTTCCTATCTTGATTGGGCGGTTCTTACAGGGGCTTGTCAATGTGTCAAGACTCATCGAACTGTACGTACACTTAAACTGTGTTCATTTTGTTCTAAGTACTTACTGTCTGACTTAATAAAGTTGATTTTAAAAATAAATAAACCCACTAACAACTTTGCCTTTAGGGAAGGAAACTGGGTGGCTGGGGGTGAGGCATGGGACACTACATTGTACCCTTTTTTACCTGTTTGTTTTGGGTTTTGTCATGGTTTTTACGGTGTAATACTTTTTGAAAACATATAATTAGGATATTCGGTGATGTGAATATAAAGCAATTGTTAAAGAAACCAACAAAAGCAAAAACAGAGGTGCTTGTACACCCCATTGTAGGGATAAGAAAGAGCATGCCCTGTCCAAGCCCAGAAAATATTTTGGAAAGGGCGATTATCTTTAATGTTCAGATTTGCTTTCTTTGGTTTTTGGTCATATGTTTACCACACCAAGGAAAAACGAACACCCAGAACTTTTCTGGTGCTTATGTGTGGTGTGAGTGGCTGTCATCTCCTTGAGGACTCTCAGGGAAGGAGGGCCACAGAAGCGCCACAGAAGCACGCTATAGAAAGCCACAGGACCAGGAGGGAGGTTGTCCTGGACGATGTGCCCCGGCTTCCGCGGGCAGCTCGCTATCCCGCTTAGAGCAAAGAGGTGGAGGCCCTGAGCTGCCGCGGGAAGGCTCGACACCTGCCCAGGGTGGAAGCGGAGGCCTCCGCAGGCTAAGCAGGCATAGGGTCCCTAAGGCCTGAGAGGTCCGAAGCCTGGCCACTTATGCACCACCAAATCCATAGCTCCAGGGCTCCATCCAGCCCAACTCCCCACAGGGCAGGCAGTCTGGGACCAGAAACTGCAAGGGTCCCACCTCTGGGGGAACTAGGTATGCAATATCTCCATTTCACCCCCTGGAAGATAGGGAAGGGTCACTTGGCTTTGTTAGGACAGATTCCAGATCTGGTGCAGATTCAAAGCTATTTCAGAAAGGTGTTTGGAGGCTGGCCCTCAAGAGACAGATGGACAGTGGGCTAGAGACCAGGGGCCAGGAAAACTAGCAACTGCCAGACTTTTCTGCTGGCCTGGGGACAGGGCCTGGGTGGGGTTACCAAGTCCACCAGCCAACCTCATCTGCTGCCCCACTCAGCCACAGACCCATAGGACCTTCAACCAGCAAGCCAGTGTGCAGGGTAATGGGAGGGGGCTGCATTCCCAGTGACCCCAAGACGTGGGTCTGTTGCTGGGACAGGTTAGCGGAAAAATCAATAGGGCAAATTTGCTGAGTGGCTATCAGGACCATTGAGGTTCTGTCCCTGGGTAGTGTGGGACAAAATCCATCCCACTCCCCTCTCTCTGGGGCTCTGCTGACCACCCCACTCAGATTTCTTACCACTGATGGCTTAGCTCCAGTCCCTTCGTGTGTGCTGAGATTTCACTGGACTGTCACTTAGGCTGCCATCTCAAACTATACACACCTTTGATTAGTAAACTCCAAGTTGAGGAGTGAGGCTCAGAAATGTGCATTTTCAACATGTGCCACAGGAGATACTGGCCTAGATATGTCCACAACCCAAGTCTCTTCCCTTCTATAAAGGCACCACTTTATTCATTACATTTGGGGCTTGTCTTGATTGTGGTTTTTAAAATCTCTTTAAGGCAATACAAGTTTATGGTAAATAAAAAACAAAAGAAGGAAATTGTCTTAAAAGATGTACTGTGGAAAATGTCATTTATTCCTGACCCCATTCCCCCAGTTCTCTTCCCCAGAAGCTTTCATTACCATTTTGTTTATCCTTCCAAAAAAATCCATATAACTATATATATGTGCATATGCCCATATATAAAATACAAATTCCGCAACCCAGTTTGATATTTAATGTACTCAAAACATATCCATAAGAATACATATAAATGTAACTAGTGGCACCTGGGTGTCTCAGTTGGTTAGGCCTTGGACTTTTGATTTCAGCTCAGGTCATGATCTCAGGGTGGTGAGATTGAGCCCCACAGGGGTGGGGGGAGCTCCATGTTCAGGGCAGAGTCTGCTTGAGATTCTTTCCCCCTCCCTCTCCCCTCCGCACTCTCTCTTTTTTTCCCTCTCTAAAATAAACAAATAAAATATTTTTTTAAAAAAAGAATACATATAAATGTAACTAATTCTTTCTTGTGGCTGCTAGTATTCTGTTCTACTGGTGAATATAACTTGTCTTTAACTATTCCCCCGAGATAGATATATAGGGGTTTTTTAAAATTCTTTTTAAAGAATTTTATAAAATTCTTTAAAAATTAAAACTGCAACAAAAATACTTTTCTTGGGGCCCCCTCAGTTGGTTAAACACCTGACCCTTGTTTTCGGCTCAGGTCATAATCTCAGGGTCCTGGGATTGAGCCCCACATGGGTCTCCCTGCTCCATCGGGGAGTCTGCTTGAGGATTCTCTCTCTTCCTCTCTCTCTGCCCCCCTCTCCATTACACTCTCTTTCTCTCTCTCTCAAATAAATGGATAAATAAACCTTTAAAAAATATACTGTTCTTGTATGCATTACCTATAGAATAAAGTCCTAGAAGTGGAAATACTAGTTCAAAGGACTTAATGTATTTTTCATTTTGATAGTACAAAACTGTTCCAAAGAGATTTATCAATTTGCATTTCCAATCAACAATGTAAAAGTGACTAAGCAGCGTAATTATCAAACTTTATCTTTGCCAATCTGATAAGTGAAAACATTTGCCTCTTTGTGTTTTAATTTGCCTTCCTTCTTTCCTTTCATCCTTTCTTTCTTACTTTCATTTTATCACCAAGGTTCTGCTACTCCTGGCCAATTTTTCAATTGTTTTCTTGAGTTATTTTCATATTGATTTACGGGAACTCTTTCCATATTGTGGAAATAAATTTTTTGTTGTCATTATTTCTAGCAGTTAACCTGTACATTTTTTCTCTTTGATTCTATTTATGTTTTGTTTTTGTTTGTTTGTTTGTTTTTGCTGCACACAAGTTTCTTTTTATGCCATCAGGTTCACATAATTTGTCTTTTGTGGTTCCTAGGTCTTTAGTTCTCCTTATCCACCCTCCCAAATATTACAAACACTCCAAAATTATTATCTTAACCATCTATAGTACTTTTGTGTTTCAATTCTTAGGTTTAAATTTTTCACCTATCTGGAATTGAATGTGTTTGGTGCAAGAATAATCCATTTCCCTCTCTCTAACACCACTTTCATTTTATTTTAAATGTACACTACACTCCCTCAAATAGTGTAATATCACAATTGGCAGGGACCTTATTTCCTATCTTAACCAGTTTCACTTTGTAGGTTAGACAACCACCAACATGCCTCTTCACTGGATCCACTGCCCAGGTGAGACCACTTAACAACCTGGGATGCTTCCCAGAACAGCACAGCTGGGAGGGACCTTTGGTACACCTAATACTTCCAAAAAGAAAAACATGAAACTGGGAACCAGAGAGGGAAACAGGATGTGCTCAGGGTCAGCCAATCAGTGAGAGAGGCAAGACCAGAACCCAGTACTGGCGCATAGTCCAGTACTCTTTCTGGTACAAGTCGGCTTCCTTCAGGGTCGGTGTGACTTGGGCTGTGCAATCCCAGCTTCTGGTGCATGGTGGGCACCCAGGCAGTATGGGTGAAGAAATACAGGAAATCATCCCGGCATCCAATAGTGACTAGGCTGTGGAGTCATTGGAGGCTGGGGGGACATTCTGGCCCACTCTTTTAGCTTTTCCCCTCACTACCCTCCCCCCTTCCACAAAGACAAACACTCATACATATACATGCACAATATCCCCCAGCCAGGTAAATCTGTTCCCTGCTCCCCCTTCTGTGGGCCTCAGGACCTTCCTATGGCCAAGCAACTTTCAATAGACAGCCCTCAAAGCACTTCAGGGGACTTCCTGCCTGTCCTAGCTAGCTAGCAGAGGCTGATCCTAGGGCAAAAGCCAGACAGATAACAGGGGAACATGAAGATAGTATTTCCAGGGCTCTGTTCAGACTGCCCCAAAGCAGGACCAGCTACATAATTTGTGGGGCCCTGTGCAAAATGAAAATGTGGTGCTTCTTGTTCAAAACTTATCAAGAGGGCGCCTGGGTGGCTCAGTTGGTTAGGCGGCTGCCTTCGGCTCAGGTCATGATCCTGGAGTCCCTGGATCGAGTCCCGCATCAGGCTCCCTGCTCAGCGAGGAGCCTGCTTCTCCCTCTGACCCTCCCCCCTCTCACGTGCTCTCTCTCTCATTCTCTCTGTCTCAAATAAATAAATAAAATCTTTAAAAAAAAAAAAAAAAAAAAAAAACTTATCAAGAATTTCAAGACAGCAACAGCAGAGCACAGGGCCCTTCTAAGCCAGCCTTCAGGGAAGGATGGGGTTAATTATCAAGGGAGGAGAAAGAAAATTCCTCAGTCCTCTAAAGCTTTGGATTTTAGGTAAAGTGGGCTGGGCTGGGGGTTTTGCTATTCATATATTCATAATAGCAAAAAAAAAAAAAAAAAAAAGGTGGAAACAACCCAAATGTCCATCAACTGCTGAATGCAGAAACAAAACATGGTATATCCATAGAATAGAATATTATTCCACCATAAAAAGGAATAAAGTACTTGTACATGCTACAACACGGGTGAACCTTGAAAACGTAATGCTAAGTGAAATGGAAATATGATTCCATTTGAATGCACTGTCCAGAATAGGCAAGTCTATAGAGACAGAAAGTAGACTGATTTGTGGTTGTCTAGAGCTGGGGAGGTAGGAAATGGGGGAGAGGGTTGGGGGTGATGGCTAAAGCCTACAGGTCTCTTTTAGGAGTGATGAAAATGTCCTAAAATTAATGGAGTGATGGTTGCACAACTCCGTGGTTTTACTAAAAATCCTTGAATTGTATACTTTAAAGGGATGAATTGTATAGTATGTGATTTACACCTATTAAATCTCAATGAAGCCGTTACCAAAAGAAGAGGAGGGGGAGGAGGAAGAAGAATCTTAAATAGTCCTTCTCTTTCTCTCAACCGGTCTTACTGCAGGAGGCCCCTCCTCGTTGATGAAGGTTTTTGGGGAACCTGCATCAGCCTGGTCCTCTGCTCCAGCTGCGGGAGTGCGGGTGGGGTGGGCATGGGGGGAGGAGGAGTGTCTTGCTTCCTCTCCAGTTGGCGTGGCTCTAGGAGGCAGCGACGTGCACTAAAAGAAAACATTCAGGACTCTGTAGTGAGTCCTGTGTTCAAATCCTAACACTGTCACTTTCCATCTGTGTGACCTTGAGCAAGTCCCCTCACCTCTCTGAGCCTCTTTCTCCTCTGCCCAGTACTCGAGATAAGTAGATCAGCGATGACATAGGTGAGAGCGTGTGGCTCACCCAGCGAGAGCTCTAGAAACAGCGGCAAAAGGAGAATTTGATACTCGCTGAGCCACCTGAATGAGGCGCGTCCCGCGGCGGGAAAAACCCAGAGCCCGGAAGCCGCCTGGAGTCTTCAGGAGCCAAGGACGAGAGCGGTAGCCCTCAGAGTCGTCCCCCGCCCCCAACCCCGGGCCCGGAAGGAAGCCAGGGCGGCGGAGGGGCCCCGCGGCCAGACCCGGGAGCCGGGTTGAGGGCCGGGAGCCGGACCGCAGCCGCCGCTGCTCATCCATCAGCCGGACGAAGAGCAGAGGCGCGCTCTCCGCCCTCTGTTTGCTTTCTCGCCAATTATTGCCGCGCCGCAGCCCCTTTGTTGATACAGTAGTCCGAAAAAGTGCTAATGTTCATTTATCAGGGGGCCCGCCGGGGACTCCCACGAGTTGCGATTCTTCCCAAAATATAAACATGGGGCGAGCGTCCCAGACAGAAACCCCCATCTGTTTCCCCGGCGCGGGCGGAGAGCGAGGCGTTGTTGAAGATAAAGCCGCGGATAACGCCGCCTGTCTCCAATGGACGTCTCCCCGGCGCATTAATGACATTCCCGGTGATAGTTCCAGCTTATCTTTCAATTAATCATATATACCTTTTGCGGCGGGCCCTGCTGATTGCAGGAAAGGGGGGCCGGCTCGGGCTGTGCCGATTGCTTTTTCAATTAATAATATTTTATGCGCGGAGAATGCGCTCAAGTCATCTGGAATTTGGCTCATCTTAAAGCCCCAATTCTTTAAAAGGCAAGGGAATAGATGGGTAGATGTTCGATCTCTCCTCTCTGCCTCCTTTTCTCTCTCTCTCTCTTTCTCTCTCCTTTTCTCTAGGCTGAAGGCTGTTTGTTTGTCCTGCTGTTTTGGCCAAAGTGCGGCTTAGAGAGGCGGCCAGGTTGGGTCAGCCGCCCTTGGGAAGGAAGATGTGTCCCTAGTGAAGCTGGAGAATCAAGTTTCGTACCTCCCCACCCCCAACCACTGCAACTTCTATTTAAAGAAAACAAAAAGTTTTACTCAGAAAGTGAGGACTACAAATAAAAGTTAGCAATTGCTCTTGGATATTTCTCTGTGGAGGCCAGCGTGGGTCGCCCCAATTTCGATTTTGCCTGGATTTACTCTCTCTGGCAACGTTAAGGCCTGTTTTAGAGCCAAGGGAAATTATTACCAGATTCACCGAGGGTATAGGGAGTGGAGAAGTCACTTCGTCCGAATAGGGAGGTTTTCTTTCTTCCCCTTTTCATGACACCTGACCCACAGGTCTATTTGTCAGCCCTGGGAACCATAGCCCAAAATAGGTGATAAATCTTAACCGCTTCGTTTTGCAGAGGAAATGCCAGGTTTTGTTTTTTGGTTGTTGTTGTTTTTTGTTTTTTTTTTCCTTCCTCCAGAACGCTCTCTTAAACCCACACACAGTAATAATAATAATAATTTTTAAAAAACACTAAAAACAGGGACCCCGGATGCAGCCTCGATGTCCCCCATTAAACGGTAATATTTCAGGCGTCGGCTCACACTAATCTTTCAAACTGTCATCGCGAGCCGCCCGACCAGCCCATTCACTTCACAGCGCTCCCAGGACCCTCGCTCGGAGCTCTTTTGAATGAGACATTTAATTGAATCGGATGTGGCTCGTTTGCCAGACGTCACCGCCTAGGCGATAGGCATCCTTTCCCACTTCCCCCCCCCCAAAAAATCTTCAAAGGCGAACTAGGCCCCCAAGCTAGGTTAGTTGAGGGCAATAACTAACATTGTCCAAAAGCGTGGCGAGGACGGGCGGAAGAGAGGCTACTGATTTGCAGGTCCGTCGCGGAAGAACCCGAGTTGGGGTGTTACGCGGTCGGTGGATGAGGAGGGTTCCGGGGGCTTGAGAGCTCCACCCCCACCCCCACCCCCGCCACACATACACATACATTTGAAAAAGGCATCTCTCCGCAGACCCAGCTAACAATTCCAGAACCGCGCGTGGACCCTGGCTGGAAAATCCTAAGCGAGATTCCGCTGCGAAGGCCCGGGCCTGGTACTGGCGCCTGGCTCCCGGCAGTCGGGGTCCGAGTGCTCCGAGCCTCCGGGAGAGCCGCACGGTGGTCCACTCTCCATCGCCCTAGCCCGGAGGCCACAGGTCCTGGAGGTGTGGGTTTGATGAGGGGCTGTAAAGGTCCTAGTGTTAGGCCTGTGCTTACTCCGATGGCACCCTTCCCGACGGCGCTGCCTGACCGCTCCCCGCCTGCTTGAGCACCCAAAGATCCATGCTCAGGACAGACACCACCTTGTCCCTCTGCTTTGTGCGTTTCCTCGGCGCTTTGAGCGCGAATTACAGTCTCGGGCTCTGAGCTATGGCCTTGGCTTGCCTTTGTCCCTACGCGCCTTTCTTCTATTCCAAGCACTTCTTCCCTAGTCCCCAACTCGTCCTCCACTAAGAGCCGAGCCTTCCAAGTCTCCATTCTTAGCAAGTCCCCGCGCCCCGCCCGCGCTTTCCCTGCACAAACCTGGGTCGTGGCTTGTGAAAATCGACGCTTGTCCCCTGACAAGCCTTGCCAACCCCAGAGATAAAGTAAGGCGGCGACCTTAACCGGGGGGCCATTCTGCCTGCCTGGATTCTGAAACTACACAAAATAAAGTGCCTCTCTGCAGTGTTCTGGGGGAGAGGGGATGGCCCAAGCTTTTATCAGATCTCCCAAGGGATCCAGAGGGGTGAGGTGGACCGGCACAGGATCTGGCCCATAGCTTGCGCTCCTGAAACATTGGCAGATTTGTCTGATAGGAGAGTCCCTACTTTACCGACCCTGGGGCTAAAAATTGACACCCAATGTGCCCTGCCCTGCCCTGCCCTTCCCTGGAGCACCTGGACCGACCGCCACTGCTGGGTTCCCTGCTGGGAGCCTGCCCTGAGACCTCTGAGAAATCCTGGCTGGCTGGGCTCTGGGGAGCCCCGCCTGCCTGAGAGCTAAACCTGGGCCCGGCCAGGGGTCCTGGGGCCCGCAGAGGCCTGAAGGCCTCGCTACTAGGCAGAAGGGCAGGGGCAAGTGAGAGGCACGAATGGTGGGTTTCAGAAAAGGAGAAACTGGGTGGCTGGAAGCTAGGATGCCTTAGAAGATCTCTTCTAGGAAGCTGAGCTTACCGGGTGGGATTTTGGATTTGTTTTATTACTAAGGGGAGGGTCATTTCTTTGAGAGGAGGTTGATAGTGACTGATGCCCCCTGGAGTTGTGTGTGTGTGTGTGTGTGTGTATGTATAACTTGCACTACTCTTATAGAAGGTGGCCATCCACCACCCCATAACATCCACCTTGCCCCCAGGGCCTGGGCTGCTGAGGAAAGGGGGACTACTGGGGCATGACTGGCCCTGTAAGTCAAGCCAAACAGAACCCCAAAATTGTCCAGAATCTCACCCTCCTGTCATCACCCCAAATCAAACCTTCTCCCCCATGCTGCTCTTCTTATACAAACTCTTCCTTGCATAAAAAAGCCTTTAATAAGACTCCTGGAAATGTCTCCCCTCCCCCAACACTCCCATCAATCCTTCACTCTCCCATTCTGCTTTAGGTGCTGAACAACATTTCTTCAAATCCCAGATCTACCCAGCTTAGCCCAGAGGCCAGATCTGGAGAAGAATCAGGTCCTTTCCCGGGTATGCGCTTCGATGGGGTTTTCAGGCTAGTACTATGGAGAAATGCCAGGCTGCAGGAGCAATAGGAGAGCCTTCCAAATGCCTCGCGGTTCCTTTAAAAAGCTGAACAGGATTTTTTTTTTTTTTTTTTTTTTTTGAGCCCTATGACTATATTAGGTGACACGAAACTGCTCATCGCTCCTGTCATCGGGGCCCCTGGCCCAATGGCAGGCTGAGTCCCCCTCCTCTGGCCTGGTCCCGCCTCTGCTGCCCCTTGTGCTCCTCACTACCTGCCGCCTGGCCACAACCCGAGCTGGAAGGCGGGTGCGCGGGCGGGCGGCGGGCACCATGCAGGGAGGCTGCCGAAGGCCGTGGGCAGCGCTGCTCTCTGCCGCCCACCTGGCGCTGTGAGGCGCGCGCTGCCACCATGTTCCCCAGCCCTGCGCTCACGCCCACGCCGTTCTCGGTCAAAGACATCCTGAACCTGGAGCAGCAGCAGCGCAGCCTGGCTGCCGGGGAGCTCTCGGCGCGCCTGGAGGCCACGCTGGCGCCCGCCTCCTGCATGCTGGCCGCCTTCAAGCCCGAGGCCTACGCGGGGCCCGAGGCCGCTGCGCCCGCCCTCCCGGAGCTCCGCGCCGAGCTGGGCCCCGCGCCCTCGCCGGCCAAGTGTGCTCCTGCCTTCCCAGGCGCCCCCGCCTTCTATCCGCGTGCCTATGGCGACCCCGACCCCGCCAAGGACCCTCGAGCTGATAAGAAAGGTGAGGAGGAAACACAAGCCCCTTCTCCCTCCTGGGGTCGCTTTTGTGTCCCAAGCCGCCGCCAAGAAATCCTGGCCTGGGTGGAGGAGAGGCCAGTGCCTGGGCGGAGGGCCGAACGCAGGGGGCTCCGAGTGTGAGAAGCGAGGTCGTCGCCAGGGCCCCTGAGCCCCACGTCCAATCGGAGATTTAGAGGAAATGCTGGATTGAGATCAGAAAACAAGAGATAAAAGAAATATAATTTTTTTTTTTTTTTTTTTTTTTTTTTTTTGGCCCAACAAAGACCCAGGAGGCAGCAGACTTGCTCAACGAAGTTAGCGATCGGTTTGTGTAGAACAGAGAACGAGATATTCTCTGTATCAGGGTTTTGGGGTTTTTAAAAATCTCTTTTGGATTTAAGGGTCTTTTCCAGGCTCTGCCGAAAACAGCTAAACAGAAGTTAAAATGCTGCACACCAGATAGGCTTTTGCTCACGACTGGAGAAGGGCCCAGGACCTTCTATATCCTACCCGTAACCCGGGTTTCTGGGGCTTTTTCTTCTTTGTGCCATGACAGTGGAATCTTTGGGCACAAAGGCCTTGATTTAAAAATGAGATACTGCGAACTCTCGGGAATCTGATTAGCAGCTTTATTGTTCCGGCACAGCTTCCCGACGCTACCGGGGTCGCGGGGTTCTCTTCTGGAAAAAGTTAGAGAATGCTGCGCGACTCAAGGCGCGAGGCAATGGAGGAGAGGACCTCGGAAGGTGGCGGGATCGCCGCACAAGCCAGCCGCGGGTCGGGGAGAGGGGAGAGGCGGGCGGGGCCGCAGAAAGGGGCACGTTGGGAAGACCTTGTCCCAAAGCTGGGTCCGCGCGAATCCGAGGTGGCAGGGTGCGCTGGGCGAAGGGCTGCGCTGAACCGAGAAGGGATCTTTCTAGCCTAGAAAGGTTTGTGTAGGAGCAGAGGGAAGGCCCGGGGACAGCTGCCGGCGGGTCAATTCAATTGACCGCTGCCAATTCGAATCCAACTCGAGGAAGGCGGGCAGGGCAAGATCCGAGGCTGCCTGCCCACCCGCGGCTTCTTGGGCGCTGGACAAACCCCGTGGCGGCTGCGCGGGAGTCTTCGATCAGCAAACCAACACCTCTTCCCCTTCTGTTTCTTCGGGGTTCCATAATTTTCAGACAGTGTGACTGATCCTGGAGTGAGGCCTTGGTCTCCCTTCATCTAAATTCTCTAACCACTGTAGCTCTAATCGAATTCACCCCAGGGCATCACCCGGTTTTATTTTCTTTGCAGCCTGAAATCTTAAGTCACTGACCATCACCCTCACCAGAATGTGAACTCCCCGAGGGCACGGACCTCGCTTGTGTTATGTTCTCCAGTGCCTAGAGCCATGCTTGGCATATAGTAAGCATTCAACAAACGCTAACTGGCTGTAGGTCGGAAACCGAGCTGTCCGTGGCGCCCAGTGCACTGGGCAGAGCGAGCCGCAGCCCAGCTGGGCGCTCCGGACAGCACGGGGTGGCACCCACTAGGGCTAATTCCCCGGCAGGCGCTCCGCGGATCGGGCCGCTCTGACCTGACCGAGCATCCCTCTGCCCCTCTGTTTCCCCGCAGAGCTGTGCTCACTGCAGAAGGCCGTGGAGCTGGAGAAGCCGGAGGCAGACGGCGCGGAGCGACCCCGGGCGCGACGGCGGAGGAAGCCGCGCGTGCTCTTCTCGCAGGCGCAGGTCTACGAGCTAGAGCGGCGCTTCAAGCAGCAGCGGTACCTGTCGGCGCCCGAGCGCGACCAGCTGGCCAGCGTGCTGAAGCTCACGTCCACGCAGGTCAAGATCTGGTTCCAGAACCGGCGCTACAAGTGCAAGCGGCAGCGGCAGGACCAGACTCTGGAGCTGGTGGGGCTGCCCCCGCCGCCGCCGCCGCCGGCCCGCAGGATCGCGGTGCCAGTGCTTGTGCGCGACGGCAAGCCCTGCCTCGGGGACTCGGCGCCCTACGCGCCAGCGTACGGTGTGGGCCTCAACGCCTATGGCTACAACGCCTACCCCGCCTACCCGGGTTACGGCAGCGCGGCCTGCAACCCTGGCTACAGCTGCGCCGCTGCTTACCCAGCCGGGCCGCCCCCGGCGCAGTCGGCCACGGCCGCCACCAACAACAACTTCGTGAACTTTGGCGTCGGGGACTTGAACGCGGTGCAGAGCCCCGGGATCCCGCAGGGCAACTCAGGAGTGTCCACGCTGCACGGTATCCGAGCCTGGTAGGGAAGGGCCCTACCTGGGGCGCCCCGACCGATCCCAGCTCTAGAGAGGGACACTGAGTCTCGGGGGAGGGAGGACCCCTGACGTGTCTCCACGTCCCTTGGATTTCACATTCACTCCCGCAGGGGCCTCGGAGCTTTTTCCGTCCCCGGCGCCTTTGTCCCCAAGCGCGGGAGAGTTTGTGGCCGCGTTTACAGAGCTTGCGGCGATTGATCCCGCAGCCTGGTGCCTTAGCCCTCGCCCCCAGAGTGCCCTCCAAACGCCCGCGGGCACCCCCAACCGGCTGAACATGGGCCGTTGGGACTGGGAGCCCGGGTGTACCTTTCTTCGAGCCTGGGCCCGGCGCCCGGGCCCTTGCCGCCTTGCCGCCGCCCACCCACCCGTATTTATGTTTTTACCTGTTGCTGTAAGAATGGGAATCCCCTTCTCATTAAAGAGAGTGCGCTGATCCCGCATGTGTCTTCTTTCAGCTTGCCGCGCTTCAGAAACTGCATTTTAGAAAGCAGAGCCGGGCTGCCCAGCTGATCTTGAGTTGCAGGTACAGGCATTCACTGAGCAAATTGATAATATAATAAACTCGTCCTGGGTTCTTTGTTAGATACTGCCTGGCATTGTCTCTCATAATCTTCAATAACGCCCTAAAAAGAGGTCCTGTTTTAAAGTTTAGCAGACTGAGGCCTGGAGAGGTTTGATGGCCTGTCCCTGAGCAAACAGCCAGGAGTGGTAGAACAGAGGTCTCACTTCACAGACAGAGGGCACTTGCCTGGAGCTCCCCAATCTTGCTTCCTTGAACCCTAGCACATGTCAGGCACAGTTGAGGTGCTGGGCATTACATGGAGAGCAAAGGGACCTGGGTCCTCTGCAATTGGAGCACACAAGACTTCATCCTGCTTAAAAGAACATTTTACTCCATTTTACAGGTGGGAAAACCTAGAACCAAAGCTCTTATCAAGCTTCCCGGAATTCCCCGGCCCAGCCAGGAAGAGGGCCTGGGGTCCTGTGGCCCCAGCCTCACCAGCTGTGGGCTCCGCGGAGAGGTGGCTTGCCGGCTGCCCCGCGAGCTGTGGCTGGGCTGTAAGAATTCACATGGTCAGGGAACCACCCACCCAAACCTGATGGCTGTCCTCTCCTCTCCGCATTTAACGAATTTTGCCATAGTCTTGATCAACAAATGCAACTGTTCAGGCTCTACAGATGAGAAAACAGGCTCGAGGAAATTAAGCTAAAAACCTCCTTGCTGTGAGACTTGCTCGCTGCACACCCCGGTCTGTAAAATGAGGATAACGAGAATATCTTCCACTGAGCCCAGGTCCCACCAGTCCACAGGGGCTCCAACCTGACCTCTGACTCCTCTATCCCCAGCGTCCAGGGCCGGGAGGAACTAACTGCGCTTCTTTAAAAGGGATGAAAGCAGGAGGGAGTGGGAGCTTTGAGTTCCTGTGGAATACAGGTTTTTTTGAGATTTTCCCCAGCAAGCGCTGGGCTGGCCTTGTGGGGTTTAAGCCATTTGGCCTAGGGCTCCTGGTCGTAGCCAAAACATTGATTGTGGCGTTCAGAGACCAAATGAGACTTAAAGTGCCCTAATAGCCAGGAAGAGTCGTCAAGCCAGGCCTGGTGCAACCAGGAGCCCTCCTGCCGCCGCGCCGGGGCCCATGCGGCTTTGCCAGTGCCTGTCTGGTCGTCTCTTTGGGTAAGTGCTGCCCGCAGGCTCACCACACTGCCGGTGGAAGAGGGGAAGATGCCAGGAGGTTCCACCACTTGCCGGAGCCTAGCAAGGTGCTCAGCTAGACGTCACCGGGAGCATGCAATCAACCATCGCAGGGTTATGCACTCGGGCTCCATGAAGGAGAGGAAAGGGCTGAGCTCAGGGCTTGACTCTGGGCCCCAAGATTTATTCCCTCTGCTGTAAGGTCCAAGCCCAGCTGGTGAGCGCCCCGGGGAGGATGTGTTCAGTTCAGTCTCAGCATTTCATGTTCTGGGCTTATGACCCTGCTTCCAGCCTTTACCTCCAGCGCACTCAGCGCTCCCTATCCCTCTTGGTGATTTGCGCCTTGGTCCCCTCTCACAGAGGGGTACATTGCGGCTCCACCAGGCCATCAGACCAGCTCTGAAAACAGAAGGCGCTCTCCTACCATGCATCCCTGGCCTGCAGGCGGCCTAACTCATACACCCGCGGAACTCCTTCTATCTGGAGCTCACCCACCTTCCGCGCTGTTAATCAGAACAGTGTATTAGCCCACAGCCCCCTGGGGTCCTGCATATCCGTTGGCCTTTTTCATCTTATACACATCCACAGTAACATTAGAGAAAGTATTTCTTTCTTTTTTTTTTTTTAAGATTTTATTTATTTGTTTGACAGAGAGAGACACAGCGAGAGAGGGAACACAAGCAGGGGGAGTGGGAGAGGGAGAAGCAGGCTTCCCGCAGAGCAGGGAGCCTGACGTGGGGCTCAATCCCAGGACCCTGGGTTCGTGACCTGAGTCAAAGGCAGACGCTTAACGACTGAGCCACCCAGGCGCCCCTAGAGAAAGTATTTCTTTCACTTAACATACCACAAGGATTTTTTCTTTTTTAAAATTAATTATTTATTTTAAGTAAACTCTATCCCCAGTGTGGGGCTTGAACTCACAGAGGGAGATCAAGAGCCGCATGCTCTACTGACTGAGCCAGCCTGCTGACCGCCTCCCCCCCCGCCCCACCAGGACTTTTCTATGATGACTCTCTCTCTATCATGTCCCTTCAGGGACCAGCTGAGTGACCCCAATGTCTCTCACAAACGGATAACAATGGCTGGCTGGCATCGGGCTCACCAACTGCGGGGACTCCAGGCTAAATGCTTTATAGGAGTTCTCTAATCCATCTTAATTTGCAAACCATGAAACTGAGAACCGGAGGTAATGGTCAAGGTCATACATTCCCCTAGCGTGGAGCTGGGAAACCTATCAGCCTTTACCGAAGGGCAGAGCGGGTGGCGTGTTGAAGAAGCGAGAGCCTTCCACGTTGCCTTGCTCTCCGAAAGATGCAGCGGGACCCTACTTCTGGCCATGGCACAGAGCCTACCCCTCTCTCTCACCAGTAGGGTGAGGGTGTCAGGCTTCATATTCAGGCTCATTATGGGGCAAACTGGTGCGTGGAGCTTTGGGAAGCCTCACTGCACGGACTGCTCTCCCTGGTGGGGGGTGTCGGATCCAAGAGCCAGGGGGCAGGGGACGGCAGGGTCAGAAGTACCCCAAACTAACAATGCCCGCGTTTACACAGCGATCCTTTCCCAAGTTAAATCGGTAGTGTTTGTTTTTCAATTATTACATAAAGGATGGGCGCAGTGAGAAAATTCAAACAGGACAGAAAAGTAAGAAATAGATGACAAGTGCGGGCCGCCTCCGAGGTGTCAAAGAGCGCAGAAATTGGGGTGATGCAGGCTGGCCCCGCGTTCCCGGAATGCCAGGGGGAGCACATAGGGTACTAGTTATATTTAATTAAAAAAAAAAAAAATCAAACAAGGACGCCACGGTTAAAAAACAATGAGAGATAGACCATGATATTAAATAGAAAAAAAGCTGGCTTCCCGGGCTGGGGTGGAGTGGTTCCCGCAGCGCGGCGCCACCCTGCGCAGGCTGGCGGAGGGGAGACCTGGCTGGGCGTCCCCCCAGTCCCCCATCCCGCGAAAGAGAGGCCAGGACACCTCGTCCCTCCCAGTCAGCCCCTGCTCTGGCCCGGATGTCCTCTCGCCTCCTTGCGTTATTCCCAGCCAGCAGATAAAGCTTTTGCCAAATCAGAATAGCTCTCATCTTCTTATTTTGTATAGATACCCCTTAAATCAAGGCTATGTTGTGTATCTCAATACCTGTGTGTGTGTGTGTGTGTGTGTGTGTGTGTGTGTGTGTGTGTTTTAAGATTTTTATTTATTTGTTTGCTAGAGAGAGAGCGCTCCAGAGTACAGGCAGGGGGAGCGGCAGGCAGAGGGAGAAGCAGGCTCTCCACTGAGCAGCGAGCCCGATGCGGACTTAATCCCAGAACCGGACTTAATCCCAGAACCGGGAGATCATGACCTGAGCCTAAGGCAGTCACTTAACCAAATGAGCCACCCAGGCGTCCCTCAATACCTGTGTTTATCTTATTTTATTTTTAAAGATTTTATTTATTTGACAGAGCGAGAGAGGGAACACAAGCAGGGGGAGTGGGAGAAGGAGAAGCAGGCTTCCCGCTGAGCAGGGAGCCCGATGCGGGGCTTGATCCCAGAGCCCTCGGATCATGACCCCAGCGGAAAGCAGACGCTTAATGACTGAGCCACCCAGGCGCCCCAATACCTGTGTTTAAAAGAACGCACAGAACCCTTAGGGCTCACAGCAGACCCGCGAACTTTACAGCAGCCAGGAACTCTGCTCTGCTCCTTGGAAAGCATGCCCTTCCTGAGCCGAGCCCCTCACGTCCTCTGGTTCTCCGGTTCTCCGGCCCATGCCCCTGTGTGGGAGGCGCAGTCCCCAGGTCTTGCCTACTTGCTCCTTACACTGGGCTCCTGGAAAAGGAGCCTATGGCTTGGATTTCATTTAGTTATCACCACGGGAGCTTATCGCATGTCAGGCACTGTCCTGAGCTCTTTACAAAGTGAACCCATCTAATCCTCTTTCACACCTCTGAGTTCTACTGAGGAAATAGATGAAGACTCAATCTTACGTTCAAAAAAGAGGAGTAGGGGCGCCTGGGTGGCTCAGTCAGTTAAGCGTCTGCCTTCAGCTCAGGTCATGATCTCAGGGTCCTGGGATGGAGCCCCACATCAGGCTCCTTGCTCAGTGGCGACTCTGCTTCTCCCTCTCCCTCTGTGAGCTCTCTCGATCTCACTCTCTCTCTCAAATAAATAAAAATCTTAAAATTAAAAAAACAAAACAAAACAAAAAAGAGGAGTAACTCCCCCAAGGTCTCACAGCTGATCAGTGCCAGAGCTTGGTTAAAAACCTAGGCAGGCTGGCTCTGAAGCCTGAGCGCCCAGTGCCATCCCATCCCCGGTTCAAAGAGTAGGCACCAAAAAGTGTTTGTCAATTGATTAAAGAGTACAGTAATAATACTAGCTAACAATTCTTTGAAGGCTTTTATGTGCCAAGCATGACAAACCTATGAGATAGGCACAATTATTCTTCACTTTGGGCAGAAAAGGAAACGGGCACAGAGAGATGTGACCCACCCAAGATCTCACAGTGGGGGAGGCATAGCGGCTGGGATTTCAGGGGGCCAATTGCCCCCCCCACTCTGCTGCATCTCAGGAGACCTTACTGCAGAACAGGGTGGAAAATGAACACCCCTCACAGGCTGGTCACCCAGAGCCACTACAGGTTCCCTACCCTGTCCCAACTCACAGCTGCACAGGATAGCAACACAGATTATTGCCTAACATCTGTTCGTGCTTGCTTTGTGCCAGGCCTAGGGCTAAGTGCTAAACCTGCAAATCTCATTCTGTTGTTTCCCAAGGAGGAAATTGAAACCCAAAGAGGTTAAGGACGTTGCCTAACTAAGGCCGCTCTGGCAGTGTGGACCGGGGAGGCTGTACTTGAATCAGATGATGCTTGTAGAGCCCTGGCTTTGAACCATTCTCAGCAGTTCTCCAACTTGCCTAAAGGCACACGCTGCTGGAGGCTGGGGCAAACCCAAATCCTTGCCTGCCCCGTCTCCCCTGAATTGGACTCCCAGGGACGGGGGCCTAGAAAACCGCATGTATAACCAGGTGATTCTCATCATCTGGCAAGTTGCAGAACCGAAACTCACAGAGGCCCCAGACCCTTCAGGGTCCAGCTCTTGAGGGCCTGGGAGAAAGTGGAGTCAGATTTCCTCTGTCTAGGCCCTGCTCGTCCATCTCAGGGTCTCTGTGTGTTTGCTCTGATACAGTGGCTACAGCACAAGCCAAGCAGTCTTGGGGCTCCTGGGAGCAGGAAAGAGGGCAGAAAGGTAAAACCGAGGGGGTAGAGGTTGGGAGAGGTACTCTGGGACACACCTGTCTGGGCGAAGACCACAAAGCCACGCCTGTGGGTTACACACCGCAGTGATTGCCAGTACGGCAAGAGGAGAGAAGAGAAATTTGGGGGGACTATTCAGAAACAGTCCATCTGTTCTGTCCGGATTCTAAGCTCCACCTTGAGGTCCCACAGGAAGGGGAATCAGGGGAAACCAGCCTCAATAGGGGTTTAAAGTGTGCCAGGCTTTCCGCCAGCCCTCTGTCTGTGTGAGGCCACCAAAGCCCCACAACTAATTGATCCTCATGGGCTCCATTTTACAGGTGAAGAAAGTGAGACTTTAAAAGGTTTTGTGAGTTGTCCTGTCCCAATAGTTAGGGAGTAACCAAGCTGAGTTCTAACACCAAACCCTCTTCTTTCCAGTACCCTCTCAACCCATCCCCACCCCCCCCAAACTCCAGCTTACAGAAATCTCAATTGCAGCATTGACTCACATTAACTCCACCCCATCCCAAACTGGTTTCCTCTGTCCTCAACTTTTTAGAGGAGGTCTTTTATAAAAGCTGCTATATAGAAAGAAGTTCTCATTTTCAATGAATGCAACAGTTATCATTCATTACTATTCTTCTGTGGCCCTTCATAAATTCTTGTGCAGTTGCAACAATAGGAAACATATCTTGCTGATGACCTTAGTTTGGCTCTCTCCTTACAAATTAAAAATAGTTCCCCCTTTTCTCGAACTCCAGTCAAATATGATGCTCAGTTATCACCATATTTGTGGTCACTGGTGGTTATTTGACTTATTTCCATGATCCAGATTTCCTAGCCACCTAGCTAAGCATCTTAAGAACCACCTGGAAAGACTTGAAGTTTAAAACATATAAATAAAGAAATGACAGTTTAGGGATGCCTGGGTGGATCAGTCAGTTAAGTGTCTGCCTTCGGCTCAGGTCATGATCCCAGGGTCCTGGGATCAAGTTCCACATTGGGTTCCTTGCTCAGCCGGGAGACTGCTTCTCCCTTGCCTGCCTGCTCTGCCCGTTGCTCCCCCTGCTTGTGCTCATTCTCTCGCTCTCTCTCTCTGACAAATAAATCAATGAAATCTGGAAAAAAAAAAAAAAAAAAGAAATGACAGTTTTAAAGGTCCCTAAGTATATATAGATTCAGTGTAATCCCAATCAAAATGCTAGCAGTGCATATGTGTATAGTGTAGCTTGACAAGCTGATTAGAAAACTCACATGGAATTGTAAAGAAAATCCAAGATATTCTTCAATAAGGAAAACAAGGTAGGGAGGATCTTTCCCTATAACAGGGTTTTTAAAGCTATGGTAGTTAACCCAGTGTGGTATTGGCACAAGGGCAGACAAATAAACTAATGGAACAGAAGAGGGTCCCTAGAATCAGATCTGTACATACATGATTCATAGCACAGTTATTTTTGAAGATTATTAAGTAAAGGGTGGACTTTTCTATAAAATGCTGCTTCATGAAACAAAAAAACAAATGAAATTAGACCCCTACCTCACACCATTCACAAAAATTAAATCAGGGTTAATATGAAAAGCAAACCTATATAACATTTAGAAGACAATATAGGAAAATATTTTATGACCTTATGATAGGAAAAGATTACTTAAATATAACACCAAAAAGCATAAACTTAAAGGAAAAGATTGTCTACATTAGATATTTGCAAGCATGTAGCCAACAAAAGATGAGTATGCAGAATATATAATGAAATCCTAAAATTCTTCCTCAACATTGTACTCCAGGCCTCTCTGGCTTCCTTGCTGTTTGTCACACAAACCTGGCACATACTTCTGCCTCAGGGCCCTTACATTGGCTGTTCTCTTTGCTTGGAATGACATTCTCCCAGATATTTTCCTGGCTAATGCCTCATCTGTTTTGGGTTTTTTTGTTTTGTTTTTAAAGATTTTATTTATTTATTTGACAGAGAGAGAGAGACAAGCTGGGGGAGTGGCAGGCAGAGGGAGAAGCAGGCTCCCTGATGAGCAAGGAGCCCACCTCGGGACTCCATCCTAGGACCCTGGGATCATGACCTGAGCCAAAGGCAGATGCTTAACTGACTGAGCCACCCAGGTGTCCCGCCTCTTCTGTTTTAAGTCTTTACTCAAATGTCCTTATCATGAGGCTGACCCTGACTGCTCTATTTAAAATTGCACCCCCAGGGACAAACAAAAGCTCATGATGAGGTACTATAATTCACCCACGAGACTGGCAAAAATTAGCCATGAGTACCAGAAATTGGGAGAGTAAGCATCAATGGGAATCATTCCTCTGGAAGAGGTGTGACCAAGCAGAAAGCCTTTAGAAGACAGTTTGGCACAACTTAGTAAAGTTGAATATGAGCCCACCCTAGAACCAGTAATTCTATTTCTAGGCACATATCCCCGGGATATTCTTATATATGTGCACCTGGAGACATATGTAATTATATAATTAAGTTCAAAATAGACTTGTGTGTAATAGCATGGACTAGAAACAACCTAAATGCTTATCAATAGTTGGATGGATAAATAAAATGTAGGAGATTGACACAGTGGAATATTATACAACAGTGAAAAATGAAGGTACCACACTTGTCAACATGAATCAGTCTCAAAGATGAATCAATGCTCAAAGGTGAACAAAAGAAGCAAGTCATTGAAGAATATAGACAATGAGATTCCATTTACATAAAGGTGAAAATGGGCAAAACAAATGATGTATTAGTTAGGATGTGTACCTAGATGTCAAAACTTATAAAGAAAATCAAGTGTGGGGCACCTGCGAAGCTCAGTCGGTTGAGCCTCCAACCCCCAGTTCCAGTTCAGGTTGTGATCTCATGCGTTGGGAGATAGAGCCTGACCCAGCAGGGTCCACCCTCAGCAGGGAGTCTGCTTGAAGATTCTTGCCCTCTGCCTCTCCCCGCCACTTGCATGCATATGTGCATGCTGTCTCTCTCTTTCAAATAAATAAAGAAATCGTAAAAAAAAAAGAAAAGAAAAGAAAAGAAAAGCAAGTGAATGATTAACCCAAAATTCAGATAGTGGTTGCCTCTGGGGGAGAGAAAGAGGAATACAAATAGGGGGAGCTTTCAGTGGGGGCTGTGAAGTATTCTTGGTCTGGGTGATGGGTACTCATTATTTCATTTTATTATTCCTTAAACTATACATATATATGCTCTTTATTTTCATTTTATTATTATTTAACTTTTCAATTGAGATATGACTTACAGTGAAGCACATAAATCTTAAATGGTCAATTAAATTTTGCAAATTATAATAATCCTTTGTGTATGTATGTATATAAAATACTATATTTGACAATTTTAAAGTGCACCCCCAAAATCAATCATGGTGTCCTGAATTTCAGCACTTACCCTTAGAATTAGGGGGCTCTGCCCAAGATATATTTCCAAGTGAAAGAAAGCAAGATGAGCGAAGCCTGGGTGGCTCAGTTGGTTAAGCGCCTGCCTTTAGCTCAGGTCATGATCTCAGGGTCCTGGGATTGAGCCCCGCATCTGGCTCCCTGCTCAGCAGAAGCCTGCTTCTCCCTCTGCCTGCCACTCCCCTGCTTGTGCACTCTCTCTATCTCTCTGACAAATAAATAAAATCTTTAAAAAAGAAAGAGAAAGAAAGAAAGAAAGAAAGAAAGAAAGAAGAAAGAAAGAAAGAAAGAAAGATGAAAACTGTGCTTCCAGGAGGATCTCAAGTATGTAAAAAATAGTATATACTTATTATTTTATATTACATACTATCATATATATTATTTCATATTATTTAATGATCACTGTTTTCCAGCTGTCAAATGTTATTTAGTCTGCTGTGCACTGAGCACTTTAGAGTCATATGCCCATTCAGGCCTCCAGACAATTCTGTGAAATGAATCCAGGTACTATTTCAACAGAAGAGACAGAGCTGAAGTGAACTAAGCAAGTCACTCAGCTCATAGGCTACCACCCTCCCCCCTCCATCACAACAAACCAGGGCAGGCAGTGGCGGGGGGAGTGGGAAGGGAAGGGAATACACCAATATGTGCCTGGCCAGGGGTAATCTCAAATTTTATACCCGGAAGGCTTTCTTAGGACCTCAAATAATTCAAGCCTGGTTTGCAATAGGATTAAATGGAAAGTACAATTCATGTATCCAGTTTTGCACTTAAAGGGAAATGATTATTTTTGGTATTGTTCTACCTCAAAAGCATAGGATTCAAATTTATATACAATGTAAGACACAAACTCTGATTTCTCTATATTCTAAGTCTACTACAATAAGCATCAGAAACAAAATCAAAGTTTAAAAATGTAAGTAGGGAGAGAGACAGCAGTATGTGGAGGCCCTTTCACCAAGAGGCCTGGAAACTATGAGCTAGAGATCAAAGCCAGACAGAGAAACCGCGGCATTATCCCTCCCGGAAATGACGTGCTTTGACTCATGGTCTCCATCGTTACAGCAGAAGTTCCATGAGGGTAGGGGGTTTGGAATTCTCAGTGTCTGGAACAGTTCCTCACATAACGTGGACTACAAATTGAGCACTAAGTGCTTTTACATTCATTCTTTTTTTTTTTTTTTTACATTCATTCTCAGTTTCCTAAACTTGATCTTCATGCTGAGACGCCCAGCCCCCCTCCCCCCTAGGAATTCGGATTCAGCCCCACTTCTAGGATAAGGCCCCGGAAACCAGGCTGATCCCAGTGTTCCAGCAAACTGTTCATGGTCTGTGATGAAACCTGAAGAATATCTGGGGGTGTGAGTCTTACTTCCAAGGACTTCAGCCTTAATTCTCCTGGAGTCAGGAGATGCCCAGCCTTGGGAGTGTCTAAAAGAAAGTCTTAGGGGCACCTGCACCCTAATATTTATAGCAGCAATGTCCACAATAGCCAAACTATGGAAAGAGCCCAGATGTCCATCAACAGACGAATGGATAAAAAAGATGTGGTATATATATACAATGGAATACTACTCAGCCATCAAAAAAATGAAATCTTGCCATTTGCAATGACATGGATGGAATTAGAGGGTATTATGCTAAGTGAAATAAGTCAGTCAGAGAAACAACTATCATATGATCTCACTCATATGTGGAATTTAAGAAACAAAACAGGGGATCATAGGGGAAGGGAGGGAAAAATAAAACAAGATGAAATCAGAGAGGGAGACAAACCATAAGAGACCCTTAATCATAGGAAAAGAACTAAGGGTTGCTGGAGGGGAGAGGGGTGGGGGGATGGGGTAATTGGGTGATGGACATTAAGGAGGGCACATGATGTGATGAGCACTGGGTGTTAGATAAGACTGATGACTCACTGACCTCTACCTCTGAAACCAATAATACATTATATGTTAATTAATTGAATTTAAATTTTAAAAAATGGAAAAAAATTAAATTAAATTTTTAAAAAAGAGGAAAAGGGGGCGCCTGGGTGGCTCAGTCATTAAGCGTCTGCCTTCAGCTCAGGTCATGATCCCAGGGTCCTGGGATCGAGCCCTGCCTCGGGCTCCCTGCTCCGTGGGAAGCCTGCTTCTCCCTCTCCCACACCCCCTATGTGTGTTCCCTCTCCCACTGTGTCTCTCTCTGTCAAATAAATAAATAAAATCTTAAAAAATAAATAAATAAAAAATAAAAAAAGAGAAGAAAAAGAACTTGCTAGGGGTTCATAAAGATTAAAGAGGTGATTCTGTGTAAGGAAAGTTCTTGGTATAAAAGAAGGGGCTCAATAAATCTCATAAAAAAGAAGTCTGAAGAGAAAGGGAAAATTATCTGTGTTTCAGAAAACTAGTTCAAACAAACAAAAATACCCTACAACACTGTATCAGGGTCCTCTTCATTAAGTATTCCTTATTCAAATCACTTTCATAAGAAACCGTAAGTCCTCAGAAAATAAAAATAATGACTAATAAACTAACCACTTTAAAAAGAAGGCTTCATTTGGGGCACCTGGCTGGCTCTGTTGGTGGAACATGTGATCTTGATCTCAGGGTTGTGAGTTCGAACCCCACATTGGGTGTAGAAATTACTTAAAAATAAAATCTTAAAAAAAAAAAAAAAAGTAGTCCTCATTTAAACAGCGTTTAGAGAAATACTTACAAATGTGTACCAGGAGAACCACAGCCACCCGGTCAAGGTCTTTGTCCCAAGCAGCATCCAGTGGCAGTCAGTCAGCACTGTGCAACTCTATAAGGCTATTCAATTATAAAATGAAATAATAAATTCCACAAAAGCTGTAGAATTTCAATTCAAAAATGCTCAAAGACTCGAATAGACATTCCTCCAAAGAAGACATACAAATGGCCAATAAGCACATGAAAAGATGCTCAATATCATTAATCATTAGGGAAATGCAAATCAAAATCACAATGATTTCACACCCATGAAAGTGGCTACTATGAAAAGAACAGAAAATAACAAGTGTTGGTAAGGATGTGGAGAAATATGGCAACGTAAGATGGCACAGCACCTGTGGAAAACAGTATGTCAATTCTTCAAAAACTGAAACATGGAATATCCATTTGATGCATAATTCTACATCAGGATCTACACCCAAAAGAAGTAAAAGGAGCGACTCCAACAGCTATTTGTACACCAGTGTTCATAGCAGCATTATTCACAATAGCTAAGAGAAGCAACCCCAGTGTTCATTAACGAATGAACAAAATGTGATCTGTACACACAATGAAATATTATTGAGCCTTAAAAAGGAAGGGAATATTGACGCATGCTACAACATGAATGAAACTTGAAGACATTATGCTAAGTCAAATAAGCCAGACACAAAAGGACAGATATTGTATAGTTCCACTCACATGAGTACCTAGAGTAGTCAGATTTATAGAGGCAGAAAGTAGAATGGTGGTGGCCAAGGGGCTGGAGGAGGGGAGGAACCGGGAGTTAGTGTTTAATGGATACAGAGTTTTAGTTTGGGAAGGTGAAAAAGTTCTGGAGATGGATAATAGTGATGGTTGCACAGCAATATGAATGTACTTGATGCCACTACACTATACACTTAAAAATAGTTAAAATGTTAAATTATATGTCATGCATATTTTATCACAATTAAAAAATTAAGTTCTGGGGCGCCTGGGTGGCTCAGTCTGTTAAATGTCTGCCTTCAGCTCAGGTCAGGATCCTCAGCGGGGAGTCTGCTTCTCCCTCTCCCTCTGCCCCTCCCCTCGCTCTCGTGCTCTCTCTCTCTCTCTCAAATAAATAAATAAAATCTTAAAAAAAAATAGTAAGTCCCAAAAGTAAAGAAGAAGAAGTTGTCAGCTTTCTGAAAGCTGAAGAAAGTGTTGAAGTGTTATTCCATTTACACCCAAGGCAACAGGTAGATGAAGACCTGGCAAGGTGAGCCCAATTCATTGTAGAGAGAAAATCAAGGAATGACCGGTGAAATAGTAAAAATCCACTAGACCAGCGGTTCTCAAACATTTTGGTCCCAGGAACACTTTACACTTTTTTTTTTTTAAAGATTTTATTTATTTATTTGACAGAGAGACACAGCGAGAGAGGGAACACAAGCAGGGAGAGTAGGAGAGGGAGAGGCAGGTTTCCCGTCGAGCAGGGAGCCCGATGTGGGGCTCAATCCCAGGACCCTGGGATCATGACCTGAGCCGAAGGCAGACACTTAATGACTGAGCCACCCAGGCACCCCTCACTTTACATTTCTTAAAAATTATTCAAAGCCCCAAAGAGCTTTAGTTTGGGTTGGTTATATATTTATTGATATTTAGCATATTAGAAACTGAGAGTGATGATTTTTAAAGATACTTATTAATTCATTTAAAAATTGCAATAAGCTCATATGGGGTTTGAGATAGAAGACAAGTGAAAAGCAAAGAAAGATGTAAATAGGTGGGCAAATATAAGCAAACACTGAATGTAAGACGTGGGGCCAAGAAAAAGGAGGGGCGAGAATTACAATACCAGATAACAGTAACTTATCCATCAGGAGCAATGAAATGGAGTTAAAGTGTGTTAAGCGCCAGAAAAAGGGTAGAAGTTTTGATCAATTGTAGATGTTTCCAACAATATTATATTTCTTGACCTGGGTGGCAATTACATGGGTGTTGTTTTCTACTATAAGTAAAACTGCACATATGTGTTTTATGCCTTTTCTGTCTGAATGTTATATCTAATCATTTTTTAAATATTTAGAAAAATTTCACAAAGCACAAAAGGTTATATGGTGACAAACTGTATCCTTGCAGAGATACCTGATGCATAAACAAGCAAATACATGGGATTCTTTTTTTTTTTTGGCCCCTTTTACATACGTGGCAGATTTTAGACTCACTGCTCTGTGCCTTGCTTCTTTACTGAATAATTTTTGGAGATTGTTCCATATCAGTTAATAAAGACCTTATTCTGTGTATTATAACTACATACTGTCTCACTGCATAGATGTACCATTTATTTAGTTACTTATTGATGGATATTTAGGTTGTTTCCAGCTTTTTTGTCTTGCAAATGATGCTACAGTGAATAACTTTATTAATATGCCATTTTGTATGATTATATCTATAAGATAGAGATTTTTTTTAAAGATTTTATTTATTCATTTGAGGCACGGGATACAGAGAGAGCATGAGCAGGGAGAGAGGCAGAGGGGGAAGAAGAAGCAGGTTCCACACTGAGCCAGGAGCCCGATGTGGGGCTCGATTCCAGGACCCTGGGATCATGACCTGAGCCAAAGGCAGATGCTTAACCATCTGAGCCACACAGGCGCCCCTACAAGATAGAGATTTTTAATGATGACATTTTGCCACAGCGTCTCAAGATCTTTTCTTTTTTAAAAGATTTATTTATTTATTTGAGAAAGAGAGAGAGAATGCATGCGAGTGGGGGGTGGGGAAGGGGCAGAGGGAGAGGGAGAGAATCCCAGGCAGACTCTCGCCAAGCACAGAGCCCGACACAGGGCTCCCTCTCACGAACCTGAGATCATGACCTGAGCCAAAATCAAGAGTCGGATGCTTAACTGACTGAGCCACCCAGGCGCCGCAAGATCTTTTCTTTTTTCTTCTGGCAACTGCTCTATTAACACAAAATGTTTCTTGATCATGTGTTTTAATAGGGTTTTTCAAGTTACAACTACAGAAGGCATATGTTTTATAATTACAGCTGCATTTTAAGGGTTTTTAATTTCTGTACTATCTTTTGTCATTTAGCTGCAGTTACAAGAAATGAAACGGTATTGGCTTACGGTTCTATGGGAGCAGATGACAGAAGCCGGCTCTGGCTAAACAAGCCCAAAAGAGGACCTCATTGAACAGATCTTAGAGCAGCTTGTCTAACCCAAGAAGGGGCATCTAAACAACAGGTCCAGGAGGTGCAGAACCAGTGCAGCCCAAAGGCCCACATGGAGGAATAGTTCACAACACAGCCCTGCTCTTTAGAGGGTGTTGTTAAAAAGCCACTTAGCCCCGGTGACTGCAGCCTGTGAAAGCTCCATCCATGCTCAGGTACCTGGGACAGCAGCTGACAGGCCTAGGTAGGTCCGATTTCTCTCCCCGGATCCATCAGCTGGGCCAGAGGGAACGCAGGGCCCACCTGGGCATTGCAACTGTTCCCAGAGAGGGGGGCATCATGGGCCAGTCGGCCCTGGCAACCAGCACCTACCACCAAGTGGAGCATGGAATCCTCAAAGGGACCCTGGGGTGGCCAAGGAGCGCCTGGCAAGGACATTATTCTTTCTTAAAAAATGAAAGCGCCAACATCCGAAACACTGATAGTACCAAATGCTGGCGAGGATGTGGAACAACATGAAGTCTCATTCATTGCTGGAAATGCAAAATGGTACCGCCACTTTGGAACAGTGTGGCAGTTTCTTACAAAACTAAGCATACTCATTATACTAGCAATTGTGCCCTTGGTATTTGCCCAAATAAGTGGAAAATTTACATCCATGTAAGAAAGTGCACAAGATATTTATAGCAGCTTTATTCCTAATTGCTAAAACTTGAAAGCAACCAAGATGTCCTTCAGTAGGTGAATGGATAAGTAAACTGTGGTATATCCAGACAATGGAATATTACTCATCCCTAAAAAGAAATAAGCTACCAAGGCATAAAAAGACACGGAGAACCTTAAATGCATATTACTAAGCAAAAGAAGCCAGTCAGAAAAGGCTACACACTATATGATTCCAACTCTAGAACATTCTGGAAAAAGCAAAACTATGGAGACATTAAAAAGATCAGTGTTTGTCAGGGATTGGGAAGGGAGGGACAATTAGGTGGAGCACAAAGGATTTTTAGGGCAGTGAAACTATTCTGTATACTATAATGCTGGAGACATGTCATCATACATTTGTCCAAACCCACAGAATGTACAACACCAAGACTGAACCCTAATATAAACTATGGACTTTGGGTGGGTGATCATGATGTGTCGGGGTCGGTTCCTCAGTTGTAACAACTGTCCCACTCTGGTGCCATATCTTGATAGTGCGGGAGGCCGTATATGGTGGAAGGGCAGGCAATATTTGGGAACTCTCTGTACCTTCTCCTCAATTTTGCTGTGAAACTAAAACTGCTCTAAAAACCAAAATCTTTGTTTTTAAAAGTATTCCTTACTATAAAATTAATACATTTTATTGCAGCAAATTTAGAAATGCTAGAGAGATTAAAATTACCCATGATGCCACCCAGAGAGAACCAGGCAACGTCATTTTTCCCTTCCAATGATTTTTTTCTAGGCATGTCTTTTGTCTTTAATTTTTTAAGAAAAAAACAAAAACAAAAACAAAAAACAGGCATGTCCCTTCACCTAACAGTACATCATGAAGGTTTTTGAGAGTCTGGACCCAGCATTCCTGATTTCAAATCCCAGTTCTGCCACTTAGAGCTGTATCACCTTGGGCAGCTTACTTAGCCTCTCTGTGCCTTATTTTCCTCAAGAGTACAACGGGGATAATGCTAGTACCTATGTCTTCAGCTGTGGGGAGGATCAAACCGGTTGTTTACATAAAGCACATAGAACAGTGCCTGGCACGTAGTAAGCGCTCATATCATCATCCTTCCATGATACTCAGTATTTTTGCACAACATGAAGACACTGCTTTTATTGGCTGCATAAATAATTGTGTTGTTCAGATATAGCATAATTTGTTTAACTAGCCTCTTAGCTTAAAATATGTAGGGCCCTTTTGTTTCTCTCCTAACCAACACTGTGATGAACATCTTCACAGATACATTGAAGTAGAACCTCTAGACACAGTTTTAAAGCTTGAGCCTGTGTGATGCCAAGTCACCCTGGAGAATGTGGCCCCAGTTGACGCTTCCTCCGGGAGTGGCGAGTCCTGCCCCACACCAGGTGTTACTGTATATGGATCCGGTTTCATCTTTGCCCACCTCCCAAGCAGCAAATGGCATCTCAGTGTTTTAAACTCATCTTCTCAGCAGGTAGAGGGGTCCCCTGACCTGAGGTTGGGGAACGCCTTCCCTCTGCTCCAAGCAAGCTGTCAAAGCCTAACCCAACCCTGACCTTTAGATCCAGACCTGAGCCCCATTAAGAACTTTTCCCAAAAGACAGATAGCAAAGATTACCTCTTCCATCCTCTAACCAACCAGCACACTCTTGCCACAATTCCCGTTTTGATTACTCCACTGTCTGCTTTGATAACTAATGCGATCTTTACCATGGGTTCTGCCTCAGTTGTTTCTTTTCTGCTCTGACAAAAGCTCCCAGTAGGGCCGCCTCACCTGCACTGGGTACCCGTGGTCTCTGCATGCTGGACAGGGAGGCCGCTCCTGATTCATTCCACCTGCACGGGGCGCACCGGGTGATGGCTTGGGGCCTCTCTGACCCTTCACAAACGCCCTCCAGGCAGGTGCTGCTCTTTCCTTCTCTTTAGATTTTTTTTTCTTTTTTTTTTTTTAGTAATCTCTCCACCCAACACGGGGCTCGAACTCAAGACCCTGAGATCAAGAGTTGTGTGCTCTTCTGACCGAGCCAGCCAGGTGCCCCCTGTTTTGTTTTGTTTTTTAGATTTATTTATTTATTTATTTGACACAGAGAGACACAGTGAGAGAGGGAACACAAGCAGGGGGAGTGGAAGAGGGAGAAGCAGGCTTCCCGCAGAGCAGGGAGCCCGATGCGGGGCTCGATCCCAGGACCCTGGGACCATGACCTGAGCTGAAGGCAGATGCTTAATGACTGAGGCAGCCAGGCGCCCCATGTTTTGTTTTGTTTTGTTTTGTTATTGTGGTAAAATATACATAAGAAAATTTTACCGTTTTCACCATTTTTAGGTGTACGATTCAATCGCGCTAAGCACACCTAAAAGGTCATACAACCATCAGCACAATGCATTTGTAGAACTGTTCATCATCAGAAACAGGAACTCGGAATCCCTTGAGCAATAATTCCTCGTTCCCACTTACCCCGGGCCCTGGTAGACCTCTATTCTACTTTCTGTTTCTATGAATTTGCCTCTGCTACATACCTTAAATAAGGAGAATCATACAGTATTTGTCTTTGTATCTGGTTTACTTCACTTAGCATAAGGTTTGCAAGGTCCATCCATGTCGTAGCATGTGTCAGAATGCCATGCCTTTCTATGACTGAATAGGATCCCATTGTGTGTATACACGACATTTTGTTTACTCACTCATGTCAATGGACACTTAGGTTGTTTCCACCTTTTGGCTACTGTGAATAATATAGCCATGAACATGAGTATGCAGGTATCTGAGCCCCTGCTTTCAACTCCTTTGGGTATATACCTAGGAGTGGAATTGCTGGATCATATGGTAATTCTTCTTGAGGATGTCGTTGGCATTTTATAGATAAGAAAACGAAGTCTCAGGGGCGCCTGGGTGGCTCAGTCGGTTGAGCGTTTGCCTTCGGCTCAGGTCATGATCCCAGGGCGCTGGGATCGAACCCCACATCGGGCTTCCTGCTCAGCAGGGAGCCTGCTCCTCTCTCTCCTCCCCACATATGCTGTCTCTCACTATCTCTGTTGCTATCTCTCAAATAAATAAATGAATAAAATCTTAAAAAAAAAAAGTTTCAGAAAGGTGGAAGGATTGGCTATACTCTGGAGTAAGTGTAACCCAGGCCTGTCTCACTCTGAAACCCATGCTGTGTTCAGCACAATCAGTTGCCTCAGAGGTGAGAGGTAGAGCTGAGATGTGGACAGATTTGGGGGCAGACGTCAGAAGGTTCAGCTGGGTGACCCTCTAAATACATCTCACATCTGTTCGCTTTTTTCCATTTCCACTGCCACCACCCCGGGCTAAGCAACTATCTGGTCCCACTGGGAGTCTAGCCACAGCCTCCAGGCTCCCTGCTCGCCCCTGCCCACCTCTAGCCAGTGGAATCCTGCAAAGACGCAAGTCAGATGGAATCACGTCACTTCCCTAATTAAAGGCCTTCAATGACTTCCTAAACTTAGGACCAAATTCTCGGGCCTGCTGCTTCAGTTCCTGTCTGTTTCTCCAGCTTTACCCTAGCCTATCCCCTTCTTGCATGAGGTGTACCAATCTGCAGTCTGTCTCTTGAACCAGCAAAGCCCCTTCCTGCCTCGGGACCTTTGCCCACGCTATTCTCTCTGCCGTGAGCTCCTTCCACATATCCATTGCTTGACTGGCCCCTTCTCAACCTTCTGGTTTCCTGTTTAAGGAGTACTCCTCAGAGAGGCTTCTCTGGCCACCCTATCCAAAATAATCCACCCCCTTTCCAACTTCTCTGTATCTCCTACTTTGATAATCCCTGATTCTAGAAGAGCCCCTTCTCAGCCAAGGGTGGGCATCTGTCCTTCAGGTCTAGCTCATACAAAAGAATGACCGGAGGCTGCACAAGGGAGGTCTCCTGGGCCACCAGCCACCATGGAGGAGGGCAGCTCTGGGGAGTTCCAGTCCGGCTGGGACTCCATGTCCATCCCTGCCCCCTCCAAGCCAATTGGTTGTCTCAGAGGAGGAGGTTCCTGAAGCCCAATCTGAACTGTTCTCACCCTATTTATACTCTTCAGGGCTCCTGTTGCCCTCAGGGAAAAGCAGGCTTATGAAGCTGCCAGAGCTTGCCTCTGTCCATTCCCAGCCTCAGCCCGTGCCCTAAACCCCAGACAGCAACTACAGAGGGTCTGCAATGTGCAAGTCCCTACACTGAGGCACAGGAAGCAGACCAGGTATCAAATCCACCCCAACACAAGTGCCCTACCTGCCTCGATCCATCCCCTGGTCCCCAACAAGGCCACCGGTCATCGTGCTAATCTTTGTGAGTTGGTTGACAAGCATTCTGATGAGGGGTGCAAATCAAGATCCAAATAAGAAGACAAGTCTTGCAAAGGACGCAGGAGGTCATGACATTGAGGACAGTGGCATCAGGGAACCTCACAAATGCCAGCTCAGTCCTGGATAATTGGGGTCTGAGAAGGAAGGAGAGTGGACAACCATCCACAAAGAGAAACATGATAAGGAAAATGCTGAGACAGGCAGCTTCAAACAGGAATGCTTCAACACATCAGAGGGGGAAAGAGAGGCCCTGGGGAAACGCACCTGCCCAGTGGCCTGTGCTCTGAAATCAAATGCAAAGTGAAGAATGTGGTGAACTTGGCCAGAAAAATTGCATCTTTCCCCAAATCAACACTGGATTCCATTTTGGTTTCCTTTAAGAATTAAAACAACTGTTGGGGCGCCTGGGTGGCTCAGTCGGTTAAGCATCTACCTTCAGCTCAGGTCATGATCTCAGGGTCCTGGGATCGAGTCCACATCAGGCTCTCTGCTCATCGGGGAGTCTGCTTCTCCCTCTCACTCTCCCTCTGTGCTCACTCTCTCTCTCAAATAAATAAATAAAATCTTAATTAAAAAAAAGAATTAAAATAACTGTCAATCTAACAACTTTTGTTCACTATTAGATGAACTTATTTTCCTAATTTTTCATTTCTTTTCTTCAAGACAAAGTCCCAAACTAATCTCTTTTTTTTGCTTTAAGAATTTGTTTTCACATTTTGGACTCCATTTATTTTAAATAGCCCTTTTTTCTAGCATGAGTTTTCCTTAAAAACCGATGACCCCCTGTTCTCATGGTCTCAAAACCAGTACTTTCTCTTATATACACTTGCTCTCTTGTGTCTGACGTTCCTCCTTTCTACCTGGTGAATTCTGACTCACCCATCAAGGTCCGTGTCATGTGGCCCACCCTTTCTGAGAGGCATTCCCCACTGTTTGAAAGTTGACTTTGTAATGTGGTGGTTACCATGGGAAATCTGATGCATCTCTATGCCCACGGTGCTTAATACAGAACACACTACGGTGGTAGTAGGCGCTCACAATGTTGAATGCGTGAATAAGTGAATGAATGAAGCCTATACGTAGGAAGCAGCAAGGCCTGCAGACTCATAATCTCCTGTACTTGTTTTCTGTAACATTCATGGCATTTGTAAATCTTGTTGCCATTCTGTCTTGTTGCTAAATCGCGGGCTCCCTGGGGGAAAGATGCTCACTCTGTACAGAGCCTGCATCATTGTAAGCATGTCCTAAATACGTACTGTCTGAATGAAAGAGTCCATTCATTAATTCTGACTTTCAAGATACAGAAATGCACTTCTGGGGACAGAATAAAAAAAAAATATGACTTTCTGCAATTTACTCATCACCCTTTCAAACTTCCCCCCCCGCCCGCCCCGCTCCTCCCTGGCATTGCTGAAATTCCTTCAATAAACATTTATTAAACATGTGTAGGGCACTAGGGAACCCAACAGTGAGCAAGATCTCTGCCATCAAGAATCTTCGGTCCTGGGGAGGGGGCTGACAATAAACAAATAAACCAAACATATATGAGATCATTTGAGGTTGTAGTACTAAGAAAAAGAATTCAGCTGGGTGACATGATAGAGGGTGCTTGGGAGTGGGTGGGATGAGGGAAGGGAGGGAGAGAGGTGTTTTAAGCATTGCAGTCTGGTAAGGCCACATATTAGAAGTAACATTTTAGTTTAGTTCTGAGATTTTAGATGTAGCAGCCATGGAAGGGTCTGGGAAAGAGAGTTCAAGGCAGAGGGAGCAGCTCGTGCAAAGGCCGAGGTGGGAATGACTTTGGCATGTTGAAGAAACGAGTGTGGTCGGCACTTAGTGAGCACTTGGATGGTGGGGTCAGTGGATGGGTGGAGGACTAGATGTGGGTTTGGAGAAGTCCGCCTTGTAGACATGGGGCAGATTGATCATAAGACTTCACTCCCCTGTATGGTATTTACACCTGTCCCTGAACTTCCCTGACTCTTGACTTTGGGCTTGCCCAGGGGAGTTGTTTTGACGAATCAGATGTTAACAGATAGGACATAGCAGAGGCTTGACGTATGCTTTCATGGAGGGGCTTGCTGTCTTGGGCTTCTGCCAGCCCACTCATTCAAGGAGGATGAGAGACACCTGGAGCAGCCCTGGACCTAACCTAACCTAGAGCCTGGGCCAAGCCCGCCGAACCTCAGCCAAACTCCAGCTAACCCAAAGATGTATGACAGGAAAAAAAAAAAAAAAAAAAAAAACCTGATGGTTTTAAGCCACTGGATTGGTGGGAAGGGATTGTTTCACGGCATTATTTTGGCTATCGTTAACTAATATGAAGCCACTGTAGGAAGCTGGGATTTTATTTCAAGGGGCAGAGAAGCCAGCTGGATGAATGCTGCTTTAGATGGCCCTTAGCTCCAGGGTCTCTACACCAGATGTAGCAGTCACACATACTCTGTTTGTGTTCCTGTGGGGCACATAACATGATTGCATTTCCCCACCACCGTAAAGTTAGCATGGCCATGTCACTTGTGAGCAGAAGTGATATTAACATGTCAATTCCGGATGAAAGCTTTAAGAGCCAGAACACTACTCGATCTCCCATTTTCCGTCTGCCAGGCACAATAAATCTCTCTAATTCCATTTGCTTCTCTCCACTTCCACTGCTCCCAACCTGGTCCAGGCTACTGTTCTCTCTCGCCTGTATGATCACAGCGGCCTCCCAGCCAGTCTCCTCTTTTCCATTCCTGCTCCCTGTGTTAGACAGAATAACAGTCTCCCGCAATGATGTCTGTAATGTTTATGTCCTAATCCCCAGAACCTGTGAAAATGTTGCTTCATATGGCAAAAACAAAAACAAAACCAGACATGCACACACCAAAACCTTTGCATGTGTGATTAGGTTAAATGGGCAGATTATCCTGGATTATCTAGGTGGGCCCACTGTCAGAGACAGGAGGTTTGGAGTCAGAGAAAGAAATGTGACAATGGGAGCAGAGGTGGCAGGGAACGCACCTGGGAGCTGATGAAGGCAGGCAGCCTCTAGAAACTAGAAAAGGCAAGGAACAGGTTCTCCCTAGAGCCTCCAGGAGGAATGTGGCCCTGCTGACACACTGATGTCAGAACTTCCACCTTCCAGAACTGTAAGAGAATACATTTGTATCGTTTGAAGCCACTGAGTTTGTGGTAATAGAAAATGAACACAATTCCCTACAGTCTAGTGTCCACGCGGCCTGCAGGGATCCAGAAGTCGGATGTTGTCACTTCCCTGCACAAGGCCCCCCAGTGTTCCACAGTGCTTGTAGGCGATCCAGAACTCCTTGCCTGGGCAGGATGGCCTGTCCACGTCTCTGGCTGCATCACCCACTCCTGCATGCAGCTTTCTAAGAAAGGGCCTTCCTGAGCCCTCGTCTAAGTTGGGTGCTTCCACATCCTCTATTTTAGTGGCCCTTCTTAGAGTCTGTTCCACACATTTGCAAGTGCATTGGTTTGTTGTTGTCCCTTCTAGACTAAGCGCCATGGAGGGCGGGGACTATGCCATCATAGTCCATACTCATGGAGCAATTATGAAGCGTCAGGCTGCATTTGCAACATCACATTTAATCCTCACCTTAACCCTGTAGACAAACACCATCATTATCTTCCAGCTACCGATCAGGACCGAAGTCCCTAGCGCAGAGGACATGGAGAGTAAATTAGGGCAGGGCCAGGACTGAATTCAGGACCCAGGCAGGCTTGGTCCAGAGCCCATGCTTCTGTCCTCTGGACTCCACTGCTCTGGCCGGTTCACACCGCCTGGCACACAGTAGCTGCCCAATGAATGCCAGGCAAACGGATGGGTGTTCTCTGGGGGTGCGGTGCCGGGGCTGAGAACGGCGTGCCCTGATTGAAAGCAGAGAGCGCAGCTGCCTTGGTTGAAATAAACCACACACGTGACAGTCCAAAGACGATGAGACCAAATTGTCTGGGGGCCATAGATGGCCCCACTGTTCATCTGCCCCCTGTGCCACCCTGCTCCCATTAAGTGTAAAGCTCAAGGAGCTGTTAGAACAGAAACCAAGCCCCTCCTTAACAGTGTTTAGCCACCCGGCCTCCCTGGAGAATGATGGCTTTTAAACCTGACAGTGTTTCCCCTCAAGGAAATGAACTATTTGGTCCTGCAGGAATCATCTTCAAAGCCAGAGAACTTGGTTTAAGCATGGCATTTAGAAGCAGCTAATCGCAGCCCTGACTCCCACCAACCAGATGGCTGGATTGCCTTCCCCTGGTGGAGTCAGGGGCCTGCTTCACACAGCTGTCCAAGCTGTGGGCTGAAATCAAGATGCTGGAATTCATCCTCTCTGCTCTTTCATCCGCAGCCTCTGGGACCTGCGGTCCGGAGTCAAGTGCGGGGTGAGCCGCAGGGCCTGCAGCGGGCAGGGCCTCGAAAGCTATTAGCTCCCATGCCCAGATACTTGCTCCTTTTTATGTTCCTGATCTCTTTACCAGAAACACTCCGTATTTTGTTCTGAGCTGGGCTAGAAGCATCACCCTGTTCAGAGGGCACTGGAAAGTCAGGTGTTTTCAATGCCAAAGCTGTCAGCCCAAGCTCTGTGGCCTTGCAGCGTGGACCAATGGGGTAAGGATAGCCAGAAGGGAGGAGAGACAACAGAGCATGACAGTGGGGGGGAACACCAGAAATCGACGAGTAGAAACTGGAACGTCCTTGGACCTGTCAAATTTTGTTGATGTTTGGGAGGCAACCTGATGTGGTACAGAAAAGCAGGGCATATGGGGAGACATTTCTCTTACTGAGAGAAGATGCTTTCTGCTAGATTCCAAGATTATGAACCTGAACCAAAATGTCTGGCTATCATCAACAGTGAGTGTCTGGTGGGATTATGTGTGTCGGTTTTCTTCCTTCTTTCTGAATTTTTAGAATGATCATATATTTCCTTGAAAAACTGACAAAAGCACATTTTATGTTGAAAAGCAAAACAAAGTCCGGCTGTCCCCCCAGGGGTCCTCAGAACAACCCTCTTAAGTGCCCAACACCGCATTTGGTGAGTGATCTTCCCTGGAGGGCCCAGGTCAGCCCCTGAGCCAGGGTAGCCCCACTCCAGGCCAGCCTCTTAGAGCTGCTCGCAGAAGAATGGCCCCTGTCATGCTGTCCCAAACAGCTAGACACCGACCGGGCTTAGAGTCCGTGTCCGGGCCAGTACTTGACATTTAGGCTTTCTTATCCTCAGACGAGGACAAAAAAGACTGAGCAGGCTGACTTGTGAGCAAAAGTGACCTGATCTGTGCACAAACACCGAGCTGGTATCCAGCCTACGCGAAACAACCAGAGGCAAGGAAAGATGGTGGGCTGGACTGGAACCCGGAAGGCTGGCCAGCCCTATCCCTCAAGCCTCACTTTCACCGTCTCTCCCAAGTCCACTTAGCCCCCCGCTCAGGGGGTTATTTGTTGACATTTTCCCTAAGTTCACCTTAAGTGACTCACTGCTTTTACTTGCCTAATCCTGAACAATAGTACCGATGAAACTGCAGCTCTGATATGCCAATCACATTTCCCAAAGGTACAGGAAAATAAGGACAGAACTACTGAAAAGAAAATGTTTCCTGTGCACCATTTACAATTGTCTTTCATGCCCCCAGGGACCTGTGCCTCGCCCCGTGGGAACCATGGCGTGGGAACTGCGGCCTTACCCACGCCGAGCTCCTGGGTTGCTTCCAGATGAGGCTGCTGATCCTCTAGGTGTGCTGCGGTGCATCGGGATGAGGCTCCTGAGGGAGCATCCCCCCGAACCTTCCCACGCCTGCACTGCGGGGCCAGCCGGAGTGCCTTCTGAAGCACAGCCCGCTGCACGCCAGGGAAGAGGCCAGTGCACTCCCCCGCTGGCAGGCTCTGGCCTGTCCTCCCTGTGCCCACGGTCACCACCTTACTCAGGCTCCATGGCCTCCTACCAGCCTGGGACACTGACCCTGTCTCACTCTCCAGTCCATTCTCCACACAATTCTCTCCGCACAAGGTCCTTATTCAAAATTCCATCACGCTTTCCGGTCACTAGAGTTGAGGTTGTAAACTGGAATGTTTAGCCCATGAAGGGTTCTCTCTCTCTCTCTCTCTTTTTAAATGAACACAATGTATGTGATTTTCCTGAATATTTATGTAACACCTGTGAAGATTATGCCAGGAGCTTGGAAAATAAATGCCTTGTGGTTCCTCCTTATTGTAACGGTGAAGCTCAAGACAGTGCTGGGCTAGACTATCTGTAATTTGTCCCACGTCATTTTGCTCCCAGGTCGCCTCCTGCGCACTGGCCTCATGCTACTATTTGGAGGAGCCGCGGAGCCTCAGGACTGTCCATGGGACCCGCGTTCTTACCGTGTGAAGAAGCCTCTGCGTTTGGCTGCTCTCTCAGGGGGCTCTGTGTTCCTCCACGACACAGACGGTGCTAGATTTAAACATCCAGACTATTGAACTTGAAAAATGGAGTTATCTGGCCATGGGGGCTCATGTTCCCCTGTGTAGACTGAGTAGCATCTGCTCTCCAATTCGCCACAGTCCCCACCACTCCCTATTGTCCCTGACAATGAGGTGGCACCAGTGGTTCCTCTCATAGCAGAGTTGAGAACAGAGAAAGATTTCTTATGTCCTTGTCTTGCAAAATGGGAAAAATTAAAGCTAGGTGAAGAGGATCCTGTATTTCCAACAGGAAAGCAGATATTTCTTGGTGAAAAGAAGTACCTAGTCTTCCTTACTCATCTGCATGGCTGGCCTGGCGCCTATAAGCCTTTGAGTTTGTATTCCCCGATCTGGGGATAGAACTAAACTCCTCTGTAGGGTATGATGAAGTTGCATGATACACTAGTTAGGATCAAGGGTGGCTATAACAAAGCACCCGCAAACTAGAATGGCTTAAGCAAATGAGAAGTTTATTTCTCTTTCATGCCAAGTTTGTCCCAATTTATGTTTTGATGGTATTGGGAATCTGGGCTCTTTCTATCTTGTTCTGCAATTTGTTCTCAACATGCAGCAACCACCTCATGCTCTGAGATGGCTGCACCATCCCAGCTGCATTCTAGTCAGGGGGATGAGGGAAGAGTAGAGAGGGGCCCTCGTCTTCCTTTAAGGACACAATCTAGAAGTTTCACTTAGAACTTTCACTCTTGCCCCGTTATCTGAAAGTAGTTGCTTCACCACACCTACCTACGCACCCAGCTGCAAGGAAGGCTGACAAATGTAGGTGAGTTGGTATCTATGCCTGTGCCCACCTAAAAATGTTTACAGAACAAAACAGAGAGAATGAGCCATTTCTGTCATCTAAGTACCCTGCTCGTCTCTCCAGCCTCATCTCCCACCTGTATGTGTCAGAAATTTGCTCTCCCACAAACTGTCACTCCCCTGTGCCTTTGCATATACCCTTCCCTGTGTATGGGAATGCGCTCCCCAGACTGACTCCATTCGTCAAATCCAGGGCAAAGTACGCCTCCTCTACCATAACACTGCCCCCCTGCTGCAGCTCAGCTCAGCACTCTCTCCCTGGGCTCGCTTTATAGTTTGCAGGAGCTCAGACTCTGATGCCAGGCTGCTTAGGCTGTGTTCTGATTCTCACTTACACAGCCATGTGACCTGGGGCCATTCACTTAGCTTCCCTTGACCTCAGGGCTCTCCTTTGTAAAATGGGACTATTAGGACCTACATCACAGTAAGGCATTTAAATGAGAGCAAAGAAGTAAAGCTGTTAGCACAGTGCCTGACATAGAATAGGTCCTCTTATCTCACTTTTAAGGGCTCCTAAATATTAGCTCTCATTATTATCATCTGCTGAGAACCTAGTCTGTGTCCAGCCCTATGCCAGGGATTAGAAATCCAGCTATCAATAAGCATCCCACTGGAACTCATAGTGTAGAGGGGACGTGTGCTGGATCTGCTTATTATTCCCATATATTTGCCTCATCCCCCTACTTCCATGGGCAGAGCGGACATCCCTAGCTCCTGACTCTGTACTTGGTCATGTGACTTGCTTGGCTAATAGGATGTTAGCAAATGACATGGCAGCAGAGGCTGGAGGGACGCTAGCATGGTTGGTCTTGTTTCTGGCTTCTCCATGAGAACAGCAAGCCCAGGCTGGCCTGCTGGCTGCTGAAGGAGGGGAGAGACACATGGAGTGGGGCCAGCCAGCCTACAACAGTCCACCATCCCCCCACCCCCGCCAGACCCAGCTGGTCCATAAGAGCCATAGAGTTAATTTAATGCTTATTGTTGAGTGCCACTAAGGTTCAGTGGTTTTGTTGTTGTTGTTATGCACATTATTGTGGCCATAGTCAACTGATTCAGAAAGAAGGAATTGCAAATAGCCAGCATTAGAGGACACGGCAGATGTGGTGATGGCAGCGTCACAATGAGAGCTAGAATGTGAGCCCAGGCAGTCTGACTGAAGAACCTAAGTGTTCAGCCTCTGTACCTGTCCTCTCCTCAATCTTCCCTTCCTCCCCTCCCCGCTCCCCTCTGCCCAGGGCTGGGTAAACATCTGGTGACAAGGTAGGCCACTGGGGCTCAGGGGCCATCTCTAAGGCGGTCTCACCCGAGGGCCTTGTCAACCTTCACTGGACGTCTGCAGAGTATCCTCACTCTGAATCTACAAGAAAGGCTCCTGAGGGCTATGGTCACCTGGGGTCTCTCTCCAGCTGGGCCTTGGCCAGCATAAGGGCCGTTCCCATCCTTAAATGCCACCTAGCCCAACCCGGCCCAACAGTCCCTATCCTCTTATCTCCACTCCAGTCCTGGGTGGGAGGACTGGCCACATCCTACAGCCACAGGCAAGCAGGGCCTGTGGGATGGACAAGGATCTGTTGTCTGGGGGAGCACACAGGGAGGTGCGGGGAGGTCTTCTTCTGGAAAGGACCATGGGGTAGTGGCAAAACCACTGGTTTTAGTACCCACTGGCCCATGTTATTATCCTAGCTCTAGCATCATGAAACAACCTGAGACTTGATTTCCCTGATTGTTAAATGGGGCTATTAAAGCCCCCCACACCATGTTGTTGAACAGATGTCAGTTCAACAAACGTGACTTCCCTTCCCCACTTTCCATAGGTCGCTCTCTCAAGCAGGAGACTGGGCCTAAGGTAGTTTCAGTGTGAGGCCCCAAAGTGGAGATTCCTCACAGACGATCTCAAGTGGGTGGAACTGGAGGTCGCGTTGCGGTGTGGGTGGAGGACAGGCTTTGGACACGCACAGCCTAGGGGCTGCTTGCCAGCTGTGTGCCCTCGTGCGTCACTGGGGTCATGACGTGCTGCCTCACAGAGCTGCTGGGTGCGCACACGGGGACATGGAAGCGCTTGCTGAACAGGCCTAGTTAAAGGGTTTGGAAACCACTGAGTGGAGTTTGTATTCTGTAGTTTGAACAGGAAGATACTATAATGTTTTCTGTCTGTTCATGGGCTAGCAGTTGGCTGGTATGACTGTTTCTTGCAGGAGGGTTTGCTGAGTGAATGTGCCTGCTCTGCTATCCCTGTCCTTGGTCACCTTGGCTGCAAACCAGAAAGGAAGGGTATAATGGGCCAGAAAGGTCTGGAAAGGGGTGAGTTAACAAGCCTCACTGGGTCATCTTTGATCATCACACAGTTGGAAAGGAGGGAGTCAGGGGCAGGCCACTGCCTGCTTTCATGCTGTTCTGTATTTCCCACCCACTGGTCTGTTGGTGGCACTAGGTGTGTGCTGACCCCTGCCCAGCCCCGCCCTGGCTCCCAGGGGTGCCATTATCACTGCATAAGCATGCCTCATCTCCTGGGACGTACGCGCAGCAATTCTGCTTTCAGGTTGAAACCTCCACAAATCAATTTTCAGATGCCTTCCATGCACCAGCCTATGGCTGCACCCACCTCCTTGCTCCCCTCAATTTCAGTCTCTGCCCCTCCACAGTGGTTCCAAGGGAGCTTTCTGAAATATTTTTTCCCTCCAACAAGTCACTATTCATTTATTCATTCATGTGTGCACTCAATCAGTATTTATTGTGACACTGTGGTGGGAACTGGGGATATAAGTGTTAATATGATACATAAGGACCCTGCCCCTCTCAAGCTTATAGTGAACAAAATAATGACATGTTGTAGTGAGTGCTGCCCTATGAAGAGATGTGCCAAAAGGCAATAAAAGGGGGCCCCTTTACATGGTGTGATAAGCTCATGCATTGGCGTGCCTGAGCACCCTGGGTGGGTGAACCCCCCAGACTGGGTTCTCATTCTCATCCTGCTGGCTCAGAAGGCTTTTGATCAGCATCCTGGGAGCAGATCCTTATCTCAGGGCTGGACTTATGTTATCTAAGCTGTTATAGGTTAAAATTTGCCCCCCCCGAAATATATGTGAAGTCCTGACACACAGCACCTCAGAATGTAACCTTATTTGAAAATAGGGCCATTGCTCATGTAATTAATGAAGATGGAGTTATTAGGGTAGGCCCTAATCCAGTATGACTGGTCTCCTTATTAAAAGGGTAAATTGGACACAGAGATAGATGGGCACAGGGGGAAGACTATGTGAAGACACAGAGGGAGAATATGGCCATGTGGTGGTGTAGGCCAAGATTGGAGTGATGCATCTACAAGACAAGGAATGTCAGAGATTGCTGGCACTACTAGAAGCTACAGGAAGCAAGGAAGGATTCTCCCCTCAAGCTATCAGAGGGAGCACGGCCCTGTCAACACCTTGCTTTTGGACTTCTAGCCTATAGAATTGTACAACAGTAATTTTCTGTTGTTTTAAGGCATCTAGTCATGTACCAAGTACTTAGTGAGCAACTACTATGTGTAGACACTGTGCTAGACCCTGGTGACACATGTGGAGGCCTGCAGGCCCAGAGGTGGGGGTAGTAGGTAGGCTGGTGAAGAACCTGGTCCAGAGGTGAGAGGACAAGGGCACTACCATCATGAAGAGGCATTTGTGGGTGAGACTGGAACCAGAGGCAAGGGAGGTAAGGACCCACTCCTCCCTGATGGACAGAGTTGAGGGGTACTGTGAGGTGAGGCTTTGGGGTGGGGGCTGCTTTTTCCTATCCTTGTGGCTGAAACGATCACCAGCTTGTTTCTCTAGATGGGTACAACACAACTGATGAGGCTTCTGCGTCACAAACTACAGTCCAATCCAATAGTTGGGCCTCCCTGAGATCGCCCCAGATGACGTTGGTTGGAGTTTGGGGTGTGCCCCAACTCTTCATTCACATTTACCAAGGTGATACTGGTTTAATCCAGATGCCACAAAGGCTTCACCCCAGGGCCATCAGGTGGGTGCTCCCTGCCAGGTAGTGTTTTTGCTGGCCCCACCACTTCCTCACTAGGCCCCATTCTCACATTCTTACTTCATGCCTTGCCCAAGTGAAAGTATCTGAGGTTAAGATGTCTGTCTTACTCAGATTATTGGTAATGTTCCAGTTGTCTATTGCTGTGTAATAAACCACCCCAAACTTAGTGCCATAAGACAACAACAACCATTTATCTCTTCTGTGGGCCAAGAATTCAGATGAGGCACAGTGTGGATGACTTATCTCTACTCCATGATGTCTGGGCCCCCAGCTGGGAAGACTGCAATGGCCAGGGGCTGGGACCACCTGCAGCCTTCTTCACTCATTTGTCTGGTGCCTGGGCTGGGAAGACCCAAAGATTGGCCCTAGTGGGAACTGACAGCTCAAGCATCTACACTGGCTTCTCCACGTGGATTAGGATCCTCACAGCATGGTGGCCTCAGGACAGTTGAACTTCTTACATGGCAGCTCAGTTTTCCAAGGGCAAGGGCTCAGGAGAACCAGGTGGAAACTGTACAGCCTTTCATCACTTATCCTGAGAAGTCATATAGAATCACCTCCACTGTACTCCATTCATCAAAACAGTCCCAAGCCCTCAGAGTTTCAAGAGGAAGGACATGGAGCCTATAGACGTAGACAGAGACTCCTCCTCCAACAGAGAAGTGTCAGTGGACCCATGGCTGTGTTTCAAAACCACCACAATCAATTACGTCCACTAGGTAGAAAACCAGATTTCCCTCAGGTCTAGGTTTTGGGGTACGCCTCACTTGACTGACAAAACCTGGCCCTCTGCTCAAGCATGGAATGAGGTCCAAACCCCTTGGCATGAAAATCAAAGTTCTTCACAGCCTGTCCCAGCCTGTATTCCAGCCTTCTCCTCTGGCCATCTGCCTTTCCCTGAACTGGCTGAATATTCTCACACAAGGTGCCACTCGCTGGCCAGCTGTGGGCCAAGGACCCATGACCCCCCCAAAGGGGCACACTTTTCTAACTCCCCAAAGGTGCCACTGAGGTTGGCAGCATCCCTGGATTATTCCTCCAGAGGCTCAGAGTTTCCCCAGGGGATGCTGAAACCCATCCGGAGCTCTGGATTCTTGGCCTGAGGATGTTGTCTTCTGTCCTCCGCTAATGACTAAGCCATCTGTTTTCCTTCCCTGAACTCTGCTCTGCTGGAAGCTGCACAGACACCCCAGCTGGGGCTTCAAAGCCAGGTGGTTTGAGTGGCCCTAAGCATGGGAATCGGAGCTGCTTGTGATTCTCTAGAGTTCCCGCCCCAATTCATAACCATTCACAGGGCACAGACAGCTGAGCTTTGTCTGCTTCCTTGAAAAGGCCGCCTTTGAAGCCAGTGATGGGGGCACTGGATGGCCTCCTGAGTGAGCATCACACCCAGCGAGGAGAAGACAGGGGTCACAGGGGGCCACACCTGGAAGGGCCAGTCTGTTACAAGGAGCCATGGCCCCGCCAGGAGGGTGAGAAGTGAGACAGGAGGGATGCACTTCCGCCATCAGTGACCTCTGGTCCCCAACCAAATGGATGACTGTGGGGCTGGAGGGGACTGAGAGTCCAGGAATTAAAGCCACGTCTCATTTCAGTTGACGAGCTGCAGCCTGATCCTTTCTAGGGGGAACAGACAACTCAAATTCACAAGCACATAAGGCACATGACACTTTGCGCTCGGACTTGTGCCCCTGAACAGTACTTAGTGAGTCAAGTACAAGTAACCTGAACCCCAGAGTCTAGCGAGAAGTCTTCTTTTCTGATTTATATTCATCCGCAGTAATCCCTAATGTTTAGGGTTTTTAAAAACTTTGTATTTGGAAATCATTATAGACTCCCAGGAAATTGCAAAAATAGTACACAGGATTCCATGGACCCTTCACCCAGCCTCCCCCAATGGTAACATCTTCTAGAGCAGTAGTCCAACATCAAAGGAGACTGATGTGGATACAGTATGGTTGACTAGACCACCAACCCTATTCTGCACCAGTTTTTACGTGTTCATTTGTGTGTGTGTGTGTTTCTGTGTTACATTATCCCATGGATAGACTGGTGTAACCACTACTGTAATCAAGACATGGACCCATTCCATCCCCACATAGGAATTCCCTCATGCTACCTCTTCACAGCCAGAGCCCCCTACACCCGTCCCCTGGCTGTCTCTAATCTGTTCTCCTTCTCCTTAGTTTTGTCATTTTGAGAATGTTCTATCAATGGACTCACAGGGCATGCAGACCTTTGAGACTGGCTTTCTTCACGAAGCATCATTCCCATGACACCCATCCAAGTTGTTGCACAGATGGACAGTTTGAACCCTAATGTTGTTGAGTAGTGTTCTACTGTAAGGATGTACTAGAATTTGATTAGCCATTCACCCGTTGGAGGACATTTGAGTTGTTTCTGGTTTGGGGCTATTAAAGGCACTCTGAATACTCATCGACGGATTTCTGTGAGGATATAAACTTCCATTTCTCTGGGATAAATGCCCAAGTGAACATGTAGTAGTTTTACGCGTCCCTGTTATCTGGCACACATCTGCCAAGCAGTTACAATCTGCAAAAACTTCAGATTTTGTGTTTTGACATGCCATAGTCACTTTTCTAAAGGGAAATCATCTTGTTCTCACATGGGTTTTGGAAATGGGGCTTCTTCCATATAGAATTTGCATATGAGAGAATATCTATATGTCAGTATGATTCAAGAGATAATCAGGCTATTCTCCTTTCCAATTTGAAAAGAGTCATTGCACCTCCATTCCACATGCAATGACATTAAACTCCGTGGTTGACATGGTTTTGTTTTTCACTCTCCTAGTGGACTAGCTGCGGGCTTTCAGTAGGATCCTGAGATGGGTACAGGGGAGAAAACGCAAAGACTGTGCTGGGTCTGGATTAGAAAGATAATGGCAGTAAGGATGATCCGAGCTCTGGATTCCTAATTGTCAGACTTTTTAAAGAGATACATCAGACACACCAAAGGGTAGAAAGTAGTTTTACCAAGATGGTAATGTTGTTATGGCAGGTGCAGCAGACAAGAGGGGTTTTAGACCTGGTCTCTCTGGGGCTTCGTGAAAAAACTCATCACACTTTCATATGACATAACTCTGATTTTAAAATAAATTACAAAGAGGAGGAAACTTAATAGGAAACTGGAATGAAATATTGTCAAAAATCTGACTGAGAATTTCCTTCCATGAATGTAACTTTTGTGTCAGGCTTCAGGCTCATGGCCACCTGCAATCCCTGTTTTAATGACGAGTGCTTCAAATTCTTCAGAGTCAGAACTGCCAAGAGGTTTTGTTTTCACAACACAAGTAGTTAAAAAAAAAAAAAAGAAGAAAAGGTTTAGAAAATTTTGTCTTGTCATCTCAAAAAATTTATAATGGTCAAAACTACATTTAAAGAACCTCTCTTTTCTTTCACTTGGCAATTATAATATAGGAACTTCTTGGGATTTTGAATCTGGTCACATTTCTTCATATAAGTATTTCTGTGGAAGTGGAGGGGGGCTTGTGACGAGTCAGAAGAGTTATAAAAGACAAAGGAGATGGGAAGGAGGTTGAGTTTCTGGCTTGGGCACTGGGGGCCAGTGACAGGGTGGGGAAGCTGCATGATGGTAATGAGGTTGCAACCCAAATAGGGAACACACTGGGGCTGGTAAAGCTTTTGACACCCAGTTTCTTTATTCCTGGTCAGTGGTCAGATTTAAGCAGGCATCCCATACTCATCTCTGTGGTCAAGTAGGGCCTGGTCTTGGGGCAGAAACCTGTGGTAAGCCAAGGGTCAGGCTTAATGTCAACAAGGGCCAAATCCCAGACTTTGGGTTAATTAACATCCCAGCTCTAGGTTAAGACCAGTTCACAGTCAACTGAACAACTGGTGGTCAAAGTAAACCAGAAAGCCAACAGGGCCTGAAGTCTTTGTAGGGAAAGTCTGGACAGAAACTGTTATGCTTTAGGCCATACTAATGTGGAGGGCCCTTGTCTGGAAGCCTTTTGAAGGGGGTTTGCCTGCCAGTTCTCTCTCTTTAATTTCTCCCTCCTCCAATACACAGGGGCTGTATGATTAAGGACGCTTTGAGTTGCAAGTGACAGAAGCCAAAGTAAAATAAGTTAATTTTTGGATGATCTAAATAGGAAGACCAGAAATACAGCTGGTTTCAGGCATAGCTGGATCCCAGGGCTTAAATTATGTCAGGAGGACGCTGTCTCTCTGTCCCTCTGTCTCTCGGCTCTCTTCTAGACAGGCTCCCCCAAAGACAGTAGTTCCAGGGTCCCTTCCTATGAGCTTAGCAATCCCAGAAAAAGAGAATGCTTCTTTCTGGAGAATTCCAGCAAACATCCCAGGACTGATGCTTGGGGGCCTGGCTTTGGTTATATGAGCCAATCACTGAGCTAATCTGACCCTGATTGTCCAGGTCACATCTCCAATCCTGGTATCAAGGGTTGGGTGAACTCCACTCTAACCATGTGGACTGAGAGTGGGAAAGGGTGGCTCCCCAAAGAAAAACTGGCAGAGGTGGGGTATTCTCAGATAAAGGGGAATAGATGTAGGACAAACAGACACAGCAGACGCCCACCACGGGGCATTTGACTCTCAACCCTGAGGCTGGGGGAGAGGGACATCCTTTCCCTGCCCAAGGGAAAGGAGTATGGGTCTTTCTCCCAGACGATTTCCTAAAATAACCTCATCTGTGCTTAGCTATACCTACTTCCCGTCCCTAAAGAGAGGAGGAAAGTACGCCTGGTTATCCGGGGAGGCCTCCCCCTTAAACTCTGCTCTGCTTCTACCAGTTACATCACTTCAAGACACTAGGGAAGAAAGCCATGTTGAGCGTGTTAAAATATATAAGGAAAAACATTAACCTTGTGAGTGGACTCTTTCAAGTCAGAAGGAACGGGATGTATTTTGGTCAGAGGATTGAGAAAATTTTGGGTCACTAATATTATCTGCTCAAAAGTACCTCTGCTATTTGCTTTCCAGTTTTTGGTTCAGAAAATGGTTAATTTGGTTTCAGTTGCTGCCACATTCTTTGTAGGCCCTGGGATTACATGACCACATTTGTTCCTGAGAATAGCTGATGGCAATGCCTGTACTTACTGGGGAGAAGTGTTTGAAGTCAGTGTGACACTGAGTAACATGAGCAGCACGACTGAAAGATGGATATAAATATTATCCTGAAAGCTCACCTTCCTATGTAAATCCATTTTCCAGAAGGAAGATGTTTGCGATCTCTTTTCTGAGCTGGGGTGAGTCAATGCCCCAGATGGGGGGAAGGTTCCTGAAGGCTCCAGGAAATGCTTTTCTACCTGGGAAAGACAAATGTTAAGGTTGCAAACCTTAAAATGGCTTGCCCAACTGATTCACCATGTCCTGCTTCCATCTTGCTCAGCACAGTGAACTCCAGAGATCAAAAACCTACCATTCCAAAAACCTGCAAACAACCTAAATGCCCAAAAATGGATGCGGGGGCAGGGGGGCAAGTCATCAGGTCATTCACTTCCTCAGTAAATATTTATTGAGTGCCTGTTGTGTGCTAGGGATTATCTTGGGTAGTAGGTTTTCAGGTAATTTTTTCTTCTTTGAATTTGTCAGTGTTTTCCAAATTTTCTCACATGACCCTGTATCGCTTTTACCATCAAATGAATCACTTTACCATCAAAAAATGAATGTTCATTCTATAAGGACAATGTCAACCACAGGAACTGATGTTCTGAGGGCAGTCTGGCAGCATGTTCCAGCTATCTACTGCTGTGTAACAAATCACAATACACGGGGGCGCAAAACGACAACACGTGGCCATTGTTATTTTGTCTCATGGTTCTGGGGATCGTGGGGTTCAGCCCGACGTTTCTTCCTTGGGGCCTCTCATGCTCATGCAGTTGCAGTCAGATGGTAGCTGGTGCCGGAGTCATTTTGAAGTCCCCATCATTCCCACGCCTGGTGTTTGACGCTGGTTGTCAGCAGAGACCTCAGCTGGGCTCCAACACTAGCAAGTGGCCTCCCTGTTTGGCCTGGGCATCTTCACAGCATGGTGGCTGGGTTCTAAGGGTGAGTGTCCCGAGAGAGAGCCAGATGGATGCTATATTGTTTTATGATCTAGTCTCAGATGTCACACAGCGTCACTTCCACTACAGTCTGTTATTAGAAGCACATCATGAAAGTCAGCCCATAGTCAAGGGGAGAGGACTTAGATTACACCTTTTGATGGAAAGAATGTCAAGAAATTTGCAAACATCTTTTAAAGTGATTGCACAGCGGTTTCCTGACCCAAAGTTCCCAGAACCTCCGCAAAGCTCCAACACTACCAGCGATCCTACCTACCACCCCATGAGTCTCTGTCTTGTCCATCTTCTCAGCACCGTTAACCCCACCTTGAACCCTCAGGAAAGAGAAACCAAAGACAGCAGAGGTCTCCACACATACACACACTTTCTCCAAATGTTCTTACGGTGGAACACGAAACCCCTTCCCAAGGTGAACCCTCTCCCCTCACCTCCCCCATGACCTTGCCTACCTTCCTCTCCATTCACCCTCACATTCTTGAAATGTGCTAAGTTTCTTCACCTTAAATAAGCCCATCCCTCAGAGCCTAGGGTAGGGAGACCATTCAGAAAGTTATTGCGTGGGGTGCCTGGGTGGCTCAGTCAATTAAGCATCTGACTCTTGATTGCAGCTCAGGTCATGATCTCAGGATCGTGAGATGGAGATCGAACCCCGGGTCAGGCTCTGCACTGGCCTGGAGCCTACTTAAGATTCTCTCTCTCTCTCTGCCCCTGACCCCCCTCAAAAAAAAAAAAAAAAAAAAAGTTATTGCAATAAGCCAGCCCAAGTCCAATTGGGGCAGTAGGAAAAGGGAGAACCATAGGAAAGTTCACTATGGAAAAGAATGGCCACACCCTTGGAGGTGATAATATGGGGATGAAAAAGGGAGTTTTGAACATGACTTTGAGGTTTCCGGTGTCTGCGTTCCATGAATCCTTCCCTAGTATCCTTCTTACTAAATGTGGGAAAGTTCTGTCTTCTTAAATCCCAGAGCAGCAAGTGGTCACATGTCCCACCGAGAAGAGGCTGAGAGGATGAAGCCTTGCAAAGAGCAGAGATGGGAGGCAGCATGGGCACAGTGCTAGGACCACGAGTGCTTGGAGTCAGGACTTGTTCAGGACTCAGTCCCAGAGCTGCCCAGGCTCCGACAGCTCTCCTTCAGATCTGGAGCCACTCCAGTGAGTTGCCGGGAAATCCACCCTCTCCTTTAAAACAATTTTTTTTTTGTGGTAAAATATACATAACACAAAATTTATCATTTTAACCCCTGTTGAGTATACAATTCAGTGGCATTAAGCACATTCACACTATTGTATGATCATCACCACCATCCATCTCCAGAACTTTTCCTAAACTGAATCACCCTAAATGGAAACTCTGTCCCCATTAAACACTAAACTGTAACTCCCCATTGTCCCTTCTCATTCTCCCCTCCCCCAACAGCAGCACCCTTCTACTTTGTCACTATGAATTTGACTATAAAAGGTACCTTGTATAAGTGAGATCATACAATATTTGTCCTCTCGTGTGTGGCTTATTTCACCTAGTATAATGTCGTCAAAGTATGTCATCCATGTAGTATGTGGCAGAATTTCATTCCTTTTAAAGGCTTAGTAATATTCCATTGTATGTATAACCATATTTGGTTTACCCATTCATCCATTGATGGGACACTTGGGTTACTTCCACATTTAGGCTTCTGTGAATAATGCTGCTATGAACATGGGTGTGCAAGTCCACTATCCAGTTCGGATAAACAAACTGTGATATGTCCATATAATAAAGTAGTACTCAACAACAAAAAGGAACTATCGACACATTTAGCAACACAAATGAACCTCAAAATAACTATACTGAGGTAAAAGGTCCATAATCATACCGAGTGAAAAAAGCCACACCCCCCAAATAGTATATATGATATGACCCATTTATAAAATGTGATGAAAAGTACAATCTAGTCTATAGTGATAGAAAGCAGATCAGTGGTCATCTGGAGAAAGTACGGGAGCGGTGGCGGCAAACAGACTACAAGGGAGCATGTGCTCACTTCTGCAGCACATATACTAAAGATTACGAAGGGTCACCAGAACATTTTGGGGGGTGATGAATATGCTCATTACCCTGATTGCGTGGTACACATGACAAACATCATCAAATTATACAGTTTAATTATGTACAGTTTATTATAAATTATATCTTGATCAACTATTTTTTAAAGTAAAAACAAACAAACCAGGATATACAACATGATCCCATATATGTTGGAGGTAGAAAAGAAGAAAGAAAAAAAGATACAGCATCCACTCCCAAATGTTTCCAGCAATTCTCTCTAGATGAGACTATAAATTAGTATCTTTGGAAGGAGGAGTTTGTGTGGCTTAAATATGTTTTCTAATTTTCCTACAATGAACAGATCTTTCCTAATAAGAGAATCCACTGTTAAAAGTATGCTTCTTCCTACAAAGGAAATAAGCCGCGCCATGACCACCACTACACTGGCAAAAACACAGCCCAGCTGCTCTTATTTCCTTCAAGGAACCACCTCCTCCCACTTTCCACTCTGCAGTTGGTCCAAGCGGGGCTGATTCCACGCCCATGCTGGCCGTGTGACCAGGGCCTCACCAGTCAGGACATCCTGGCCCCCTGGCCACAGGGACTCAGCGAGGGATTTTCAGGAACTCTTAAGAAAAGGCTCTTTCTTCAGAAACTCCAAGCTAGGTGGATGTAAGTCTGAAGCTGCCCATGGGGAAGGGGGAAACCTGCTACCTGGTCAGAGTCCACCTCAGAAGAAAGCCAAGTGGAGGGAAACAGGGGAGAGACCAAAGGAGACCAGTTTCTAACATCTTTGTTAGAGCACCTGGATCCAGCTGTGTCTAAAGCCACTTACCATTACACAAGCCAGTGAATTCTTTCTTTTGCTTATGTGACTTCCCGTTCCTGAACCTCCAGTGCTGACCAAGCTCAGCAGGCACCCTCACAAAGGGATCTGCTAACCCTGCACCCTCAACTCCTCCATCTCTACCCTCCCCTTTGGATCATTATGGGTTGCTGGGTGGGGTCTGCATGGAGGATGCCTCTGCCCCCAGAACTTTGTTGGCCTCTCTTATTCCTATTGTTGGGAGCAGTCCAGAGACTCTTGAGCCTAACTGTCTGGGTTTGAACCCTAGTTCTACCAGTTACTAGCTAACTGTGTGACCATGGGTATGTTTCTGGACCTTTCTGGGTCTCAGCTGCCTCAGCTGGAGTAACAGTAACTATTGGTAGAATTCCTGGATTAAGTGAATTAATGCACAGTGCCTGGCACATAGTAAGCACTCAATAAATTTATTAACATCATCACCTCCTGAACACCTCACCAAGCACTGCTTTTGGACCTCATTATAATTGCTTATCATTAATTTTATTTTGACTACCATTTGCTGCTTCTAAGCAGTCTAAAGGAGTTGTCACTCTGTGCTCCCCAGGGCCCCTGTGGCTCCCTTTAGGACACTTACCACCCTCTGGGGTAACTATCTAGCTCCGGCTCTGTCTCCAATAGGCTGTGGGCTCCGCAAGGCAGGGAGAATCCTCCTCTTCTGTCCTTAGTGCCCAGCAGAGTGTAGCCAAAGAACACATGCAGTACGATTCTGGAATGGACTGGGGGTGGAGTGGGTTGAGGTCATTTCAGCAAGGCAGCCAGGAGATTGCAGAGCCTAAGAACGCACCTCCCCTCGGTCCCTGAATCCACTGGTCTGCAAACCTGGTCAGGTAGTGGCAGAGAATGCAATGGCAGAGCCATCTCTTGCAAACTAAGAACTCCTTTCTCAGAAACTGTGACATTTCTGTTAGGAGCCCTCCTGTCGTTCATACCAGTCAAGCTGTCAGATTAAAACTGAGTGACCATTTTTTCATTTTCCAGTCCATATTCATTTGTTACTTTATGGATTCATTTTACCCAGGAGCATTCTTTGCCAGTGAACAAGATTGCAGGGGCAGAGAGAGAAGAGCAAAGATTTAATAATAATAAACAGAACATTTTACATTGAGCTAATTCTTCCCATTGACTTTTTTTTTTTTGGATGTTTTGAGAAAGATGGCCAATTTTCCACCACCTGCTTTGTCCCATTCAGCTCTCTACCATCCGAGAAACTCTGCTCCATCCTTGGGCCTGATTCCTTGCCAATGCCAGCATCCTCTTCACCTAACCACCATTCCCCCAAAATAAAGCTCCAAAGAGAAAAGGGAATGAGGTCATTCCACGTTTTTCTGGGAATGAATGCAATGGCCATCAGGGTGACTGTGAGCTCCACTGTGTGAGTTCTTGGGTGACTTTTGTCCTTTAATCTCCCAGCACCCCTAAGAGGTCAATGCAGTTGGGTATCCCTGTGTTCCAGATGAGGAAACAACAGAGGGGCAATCCCAGCCCAGGGGCATGTGGCCAGGAAGACTACAGTTAGAACCCAGGCCCCTCTGTCACCAAAGGGCAGATTTGGGGCCCTGTGCACTGTAGGGCCATTGAAAATGCAAGTTGACCAATACCACGGGCCCTGGGGCTCTGCTGTTGGGGACTGGGGTGGGGGGGTGGTTGGTGGGGTAGATAACACCCATCCCCTCCCCTCATCCCAGCCTGCAGCCCTTCATTCCTGACAACTGCTGAGACTCCTGGCTGGTATCTCTTAGATTAGCCCCCAGCTATTTTTATTCTGCCCTTGTTTAGGGAAGAAACACAGGTTGGGCAAACCCTCAGGCAGGGCCCCAGGGGAGACCACCATTAGTCAAGGAAGAAAAGGAAGCTTATTTTACATTTTAACTATCTTTTTTTTTTTTAACTATCTTTTTTTCCTTAGAAAAACATCCAAATTGGGTCACCCTGCCAAATTGCCTCCAGCAGAGCCTTCTGACCTCCTAAATTCACTAACACAATGTATCTGCCTTCCTTCAGAACAATATTGACCGTTGAATGAAGTCTCATCTCTTGGGCTGGTGGCAAGAGGTGTGAAGCAGATGGGCCTGGTGAAGGGAAAAGGAAGCCCAGGAGGGGAAATGAGGTGTGTCAGGGAAGACAGGGAAGCTGGAGAAGAGCCAGGCCGCGCCTGGGAGGGAGAGGTCCCTCCTGAAGTGGAGGAGTCTCAGAGTCTCAGAGACAGAGACATGTGAATGGAAATGCTAGAAGGTTGGAGATGATAGAGATCTGGAGCTCACCTGAGCGTCTGTCATGGAGATAGAACTTTGAAATTATTGAGAAGTTATTCTCTAGATGATTGTTAAACTGGGGGGGGGGGGTGGATAGGATGACCTTGCCTGTGACGGAATACATAGAAGGAGCAGAGGGAAGAAGCTCTGGTAAGCCAGCACTTAAGGCTGAAGAGAAGATGAAGAAAGAAGAGTGAGCAGGAGTTGCCAGAGAACAAGAGGAAAACCTAGAGTGTGGTATCACAGAAACAGGTTTCTGGGAGGAACAATGCCCACCATGGTCAACAACTGCTAAGGAAGAGGTAGGTGGGGGCAGACATCCTTCAGATGAACAGCCCGGAGGTAACTGATGACCCCAGGGAGGCTTGTTTATGAGAGAGTGGGACCGTCGCAGCAATGAGACTTAAGTGGGCCGGGAAGTGGGTGATGAGGACACAGACCGTGTCCCAGAAGCTGAGCAGTAACGGGGAGAAGACAGAGCAGGGCTCAAGGGGGAAGGCACAACCTTCCCCGTCCTGTCACAGAGGAATGCTCCCTCCCTCCACAGGTCCCCTACGGCAGCCAGTGCACGGGCACCACTGTCATTCTGTGCTGTCCTAAAAGGCAAGGGGGAACTGCATTTATGTGCAGTCCTCAGGGATCTCGCACACAGCCGGAACTCAACAAACAGTAGATGCTTTTGATGATGAGAGTGACGATGACAACGATGAAGACAAGGATGAAAAACACAGACTCTTGTAGATCAGAAAGTCTCCTATTTGGGGGATTAAAAGAACAGACTCCCTCAAAAGTCTCACTGGTAACTGTGGCTCTGTCTCTGAGCATTCCTCCTTAGTCTCATGTGCTGGCTCCTCTTTTTTGTCGTGAGTTCTTCTTTATCTATACTCAAATCTCTGGGCGAGCTCATCCAACCTCATGGCTTTAAATCCCATCTATGTGCCCTCTTCCAAATTTATACCATGAGCCCTGACTGCTCTCCCAAACCCCAGACTCACACATAACCACCTGTGTACCTGGCATCTTGACTAGGGGGTCTAATTAGACATCTCAAGTCCAACATGTCCAAAACCCAACTCCTGATCTTTTCCTCCTTTAGTTACGTAGGCCAAGAATTTCATAGTTTTGGATTGCCTGGCTGGCTCACTTGGTAGAGCATGCGGCTCTTGATCGCAGGGTTGTGAGTTCAAGCCCCATGTTGGGTGTACAGATTACTTAAAAATAAAAGGACATTTTAAAAAAAGGAATTTCCTAGTTTTGGCTCTCATTCCTTCAAGAATGATACCCATTCCTTCAAGAAACCTTATCTTATTGGTTCTATCTTCAAAATATATCCAGAATATGACTACTTCTCACCACCTCTACTGCTCAGCCAGGTATAAGCCACCGTCAATCTGCTACCTGGACATCTGCAGTGGTCCTCCCAACTGGCCACCCTGCTCTGTACTTGTCTTGTTCACTTTGTTATCAACACGTAGGTCATATCAAGTCACTCCTCTGCTCCAGTGGCTCCCCATATTCCTCAAAGTACAAGCTCAATCATTCCAATGACCTACAAGGCTTCTCATGATTTTGTTCCCACTCTGATGTCCTGTGCTACTTCTCTACCACTCCTCACACTCTGCTCTAACCACACTAGCTTCCTTGCTATTCCCCCATCAGTCATGCTCCAGTGCATGCATGGATGCATTTCTGATGTATGGGATTTTTCCCCACACCAACGATCAGTTCTAGCTGGGTGTCCTATAATTCAACTCAATTCGGACACTACCCACATGGTCATCAGATCCCACAGGTTAAAGGCTCAATCCCACAAAACTGCGACCCCACCCCCACCCCCATTTCAGCTGCCCATCACAAGTCTAGATTGTCACAGGGGCTTCTGACTAGCAGGCCACAGATGGGAGGTTCCCATGAGCACCTCCTCCTCAGGTTTGATTAATTCGCTAGAGAGGTTCACAGAAATGAAGGAAACATTTTACTTACTAGATTGCCAATTTATTACAAGAGGATATAATTCAGGAACAGACAGATGAAAGAGATGCCAGGGAAAGGCATGAGGAAAGAACGCAGAGCTTCCATGCCCTCTCCAAGTGCACCACCCTCCCTCAATCTCCACATGCTCACCAACCCAGATCTCTGAACCCAGTCCTTCTGGTTTTTTGTTTTAAAGATTTTATTTATTTATTTGATAGAAAGAGACACAGCGAGAGAGGGAACACAAGCAGGGGGAGTGGGAGAGGGAGAAGCAGGCTTCCCGCCGAGCAGGGAGCCCGATGTGGGGCTCAATCCCAGGACCCTGGGATCATGACCTGAGCCGAAGGCAGACGCTTAACGACTGAGCCACCCAGGCGCCCCTCCTTTTGGGTTTTGTGGAGGCTTCATTACACAGGCATGACTGATTAAATCACTGGCCACTGGTGACAGAACTCAATCTCCAGCCCCCTCCCCTCCTCTGAGGCCCACTGGCAACCAGCCCCATCCTTAGTGCTTTCCAAAAGTTGCCTCATGAAGATAACAAAAGAAACCTTTATCACTCTCATTGTAGGAAAGTCCAAGGGCTTTAGCAGCTCTGTGCCAGGACCGGGGACACCAAATATATATTTCTGACGATAAATCACAGTATCGCAGATGCTCCCACTGTAGGCCTTTGCACTAGCTCTAGCTGGCCCCTGTGTGGAACCCTCCTCCCTCAGCAGTCCACATGGCTATGGTGTCTCCATCCTCAACAGGCCTTTGCTCAGATCTTATCTCCTCAATGAGGCCAGCTCTGACCACCCTACTTAATACCGCAAACCTATCCCCTCACCTATATTCCAGATCTCCCTTAGCCAGCTTCACTTTTCCCTAAGACGCTTATTTCCTAACAGAATGAATGACTTATTTAGTATCTTAATTGTTTATCATCTGCCCACCCTCCCCCACATATTATAAGTTCCATGACGACAGGGAATCTTTGTTTTGTTCACTGAGTGTACCTAACACAGTGCCTGGTACAAAGTAGGTCCTCAGTAAATACTTGAATGAACGACCTCTTGACAGATGCTCTGTCCTTTTAGCTCCTTGACCTTCATCTAAGCAAAATGTAGAATACAAGTTTACGTTACTGTTAACAGTGAGAATTAAAATCATTTATGAAACATCTCCCAAAAACTATATAGGTGGACTTTGTACATTTGTATGGCTTTTTTTTTTAAAGTCTCTGGTATCCGAAAAAAAAAAAAATCCATAAGAACATTCCACGTGGACTGATGGAGAGTCCCAAACACAGCAAGATCATAGAACAAATGTGAACACTGCCCCCTCACGGATGAACATGGCGCTGGCTGCTTCTGCCCAGCCAGCCCACCGGGATCATTTTGAATCCCGGTGGCTGGCTGACTGGGGCTGCAAGATATAATGCTATTGATGACACTTCAAATTCAACCTATTTGCAGAAGGAAACAAGTTAAAGAAGAATAAAGTCAAAGGGAGATTTTTTTAAGGAGTACAGAGCCCACACATTCCCATATTGTAAGGAGGATGTTGACAATTAGTGGGAAGTAGTAAAGAAAAATGTTAAGACAAGAAAATCCTAAATTGATAACATCCATCTGCTGCACTTACAGCTGGAATCTGAGTGGGAATTTCCCATCTGTGCTTTATTCTCAGCTTTAACTTGACTATAAATAAGACACATGCATACACATTTTGCACTGAGTGTCTTGAGTCCAGAAATTGTTTAAGAATGATATATATATGGAAGTGTGTGTGTACAAGTACACACACACACACTTTAACTTAGAACCTGCTCATTAAACTACTCAGTCTGAGATGTGCAGCCAATCTCTTACACACTTGGTCCCGTGACAATCCGGACTTTGTAACTGAAGCCGTAACTGTTCACACCCTCCCTCTGCTCAAGCTGATCTAACAGAACTTCCGATGCCCAGGCCAGCTTTCACTAAAGCCTGTTCGCTGCAGGAAACCTCAGGGCCCAGAGTCCTGGAGGGGGCCCCATTTGGGAAGCCCACTGTCCAGTCAGACAGAAGCTGCACTTGTTACTGTACATTCTTGTTTGATTCTCATATTGACTCTACAAATGACTATATGGACTATCACCCCCACTTTACAGGTGGGGAAACTGAGGCTCAGTGACAAAAGGTAACTTGCCCATGGTCACATGGTCCCTTAGTAGTAGAGCCAAGACTCAAAACCAAGGTTCAAAGTCCATGTTCTTTCCACTTTCCCCTCTGCCTCCACATTACACCTCCCAGGGCCTCTGGGGCTATAAATAGTGGGGAGGCTGGGATTTCATGAGGCCAGCCAGGCCTACAGCACAAGGAGACACTAACATCTCCCAGCCTGAGCCCCAGTATCCCCCAGGCCTCAACAGAACTCAGGCCCAGACAGGCCTCAGCTTATCACTAGGCTCGCTCTCATGGTTATATTTAGCTCTGGACCTCAAAGAGAAAGACGTGGGCCAGCCCCCAAGACACAGCACACCCCCAGGCCAGGCCCACCACTGTACATAAAAAGAGAAGGATGTCTGCCTGAGCCTTTTCAGATGTGGTGTCAGCCACCTCCCGTGGGGGCTTTTTGTAACTTGCTTTTTTAGAGCCTATGAGATCTTGTTCTTCTTGCTCCCGGAGGGAGGAACCACAGCTGCTTTACCAAGTATTTGTAACGGGCAGCAACGTCTCTAAGACATTGCATGTGGCTGTTGCTTAATAATCCTTTGTTGAATGAACAAATAAATGATCTAAGTTGATGTTCTAGAAATCTGGACATCAAAAACAGGTCACAAATTCCCAGAAGGATACCTTATAAATCCACATGCATTTCATTCTATTAAATAGAGTCAAGTTTATTCAAGGAATGGGCCTGAGTTTTCCTTATCCTTCTTCTCCCCACTTCTCTCTTCCTTCCACCAGATCTGGCATTAAGGCTACAGCAGGAGAAGGGGAGAGAGGAGGATCCAATCCTGAAGGCTGGCCTCTGCATGCCCCATGTGACAGCCACACGCACTGTGTGATGGCTCCTGGAGTCCCTGTGTCCTGCAGGTGTCCTGATGACAGGCCTCCCCTTGCTCTACTCGCCCTTTATAGGCCAACCAGCTGCCTACAGAAAGCTGGGGGGCTGGGTCTGCAATCCACCTGCTGAGCAAGTGGAACAGGCTGCAGAGGTGTGCATTGGTTTGGCAGCCGGGGCCAGACCTCAGGAGCATGGACAGATCCTGACACGAGCTTAAAGGGCAAAAGCTGGTAATTCCAGATCTTACAAAAATGGAAAGAGCCGCTTTTTTACAATATAGAGGACCGTAGCAAGGAAAAGGGCCAGGGCAAGGAAAATGAGAAGCTTGTCCGTCAGCTCTCGGCGATTATATTTTGTGATAAGCTTCCGTCCCAACTGGATGGTCCCTGACATGGACTTAAACTCTTCATTTGCATCCAGGATAGTCCGGGAAGAATTGGCTGAAACAGAAGAGGGAGGGAGCCTGACTCAGAGACTGTAGAGCACCAAATCCAAAGACTTTGCTCTGCTGGCTGGGTTACCAGCAAATAACACTGCACTTTGCAGCAAGTTCCCCTCGGCCATAAGCAAAGATGTGAGCAGAGACAACCAGAGGAGCAACGAACAAGGATATTATAAGGAAAGTACCTCCCTAGGTCCTATTCAGCTCAGAGTGATGTGGTTTGTTTATATACAATGTCACAGGGCCACAACTAGGCGTTCTCCAATGTGAATATCACCAGGGAAAAAAGAATAGAGTTCCTTTCCTGACCATCGATCTCAGTTTTCCAAAGCAGGCAAGTGCTGGTGAGAAGAACCACCAGCCCCAAAACGAACCCGGGTGATTGTGACCAGGCACTATGAGGTCTTTTGGGGGGCAGAAGCTAGGAGTTACCAAGACTTTCCACCTGAGGTGCACCCTGCCCAGACCCCTGAGAGTCAGATCTGCTCTTGGTGGGATCCTAACAAGTTGGGCTGGCCCTGCCACCAGCCCCCACACATGTCAGTTCTTCAGTCCTGGGACACTGCTGTAGCTTTAAAGATGTCACACCTTGCTCTGACCACTGTATGAACTCTAAGGGGAGGTACCTGTGCCTAGGAGTCAAATGTACTTCTGAGTATGGGTATTTGAGCCTGACACTTGGGTAAGAAGGTCTGCCTGGCAAGATTCTCCCCCAAAGCCTAACATCATCAGAACATCCAAAGAATAAAACGTGCTGTTAAGTGGAAAAGTGAGGTGTGAAAGAGCGTATGTGAAAATTTCCATTTATGTAAGAGAGAGGGGGATAAACAATATTTAATTTGCTTGTGCTATATGTGCTTGGAGGAGCTCAGGAGGACATAAAAGAAACTGGTAACAGTGGTTGCCCTTGGGGAGTAGACCTGATGGCCAGAGGTCAGAGGGAGGTCAGAAGAGAGAGCTATCTTTTTACGTCTCTCCTGTACTGTCCAATATGGCAGCCCCCAGACACAGGTGGCACTTGAGCATGCATATGCGGCTAAACCAAACTGAGATGTCCCTAGGTGTAAAATACACACATGATTTCCAAGACTTAGTATGAGAAAAAGGAAGGTAAAATATCTCAATAGTTTTTGATATTACATATTGAAATGGAAATATTTTATATGTATTGGGTTAAACAGATTCATAGGTTTCTTTTTACCTTTTTTAATGTGCCTACTGGAAAATTTAAAGTTAAATATGTGGCTCACATTCTATTTCTATTGGACAATGCAGGCCTAGAGGTTTTTTTAACCATGTAATGCATATTACTTTTTCATAAAATTAAAAGTCAATAAGTAAGTAAAAGAAATTACCAGAGGAAACAGAGCAGCATTTATATAAAGACAGATGAAGGGGAAAAATAAACACTCAGACAACAAAAATCCCTCTCTTGGCCCTTTCTCCATGCCTACCTCCATCCCAAAAACCTAAGTAAGAGTCAGTTCAAAAAAATCTAACAGGCCTTTCTTTTTAAACTTCATGTGATAGAGAATTTTAAAGCATCACCAAAGTAGACAGAATAGTATCATGAAATGCCCTATGCCCATCACCCATACCCAAGTACCACCAACTCCCTGGCGCTCCTGTTCCCATACTACCCCACCCAATTCCAGCAAATTCCAGACATTATATCCCTTATATGCTTTTTTTAAAAAAAATTGTAGCCCTATTAGGCTCTTAAATCAAGCTGAATTTGTGAGCTGTAAGGAAAGGATTAAGAATTGCATTCTTCTTTCTTCAACAGTTTTCTCTAACGGGCCCTAAGAACTGCCCTCAACACCCCAGAAACCAGCAGCATCTGTGCACCCTCCTCACCACTTAACGATCTCATCTGTTTCTGATGTGTGTATAAACTGTGTGTGGGGGGAGGCGTCCTGTCACGTGCATCAAAGCAGAAAAGCCCTCCACTCAAAGGCCAGGTGGCTTCCTATTTTGCACACTCTCCCAGGTCTCTCCCAAGGCTTGAGCCCCGCCCCCAGCATGCATGTAGCGGATGTGACTGGCTGGTTCTGAGCCTAAACGCCCAGATAAGTTTCAAACACAGGGACTGACCTGGGGGACAAGTTGCTTGCTTTGCTTTTCCTTCCTCCTGTTTGAATAGTGCACTGAAAAAAGAGTGGCTCAAAATTATACATACTTTTTAAGAGTGATAATAGTATTGTGGTTTGGTTTTGTTTGTTTTTTGTTTCAAGAGTCTCTTATCTTTTAGAGAGACATATTGAGATATTTTTAGATGATGTCTGTGATTTGCTTTGAAATAATCCAGATGGAGGCCCAGGAAGGGTGGAGCTGAAACGAGACTGGCCATGAGCTGACAAGTGCATACCACACTCTCTGCTTTAGTCTCTGTGAAATCTTCTAAAACTGTCTCAAACAGTAAACTCTCTCCTTGTTTTCCTATACAAAGGACCCTGAAGAGGGCCAATTCTCTTCTACATTATAAGGGAGACACCATGGGAAAGCTGCTAGAGAAACCAGATGCTCAAGTGGCTTCTTTTGTGGCCTCTGATGGTATCTTTTAAAAGGAGCTCATGGTAAAAATAACACTGGAGAGTATAATCGTAAGCTGAGGCCCTAGCAGACCAACCAGCTGCCAATATACTAAACATCTCCTCAAGCAATGATTCCCCAACCTGCCTGGCCACATGGGTCCACAGAACTCCAGAGAAAAAAACAGACTGCCAGGCCCCTCCCCCAGCCCTTCTGGCACCCACTCTCCAGGAGAAGGCCTGGGGATCTCTACTTTTCACAGGAGACCCTGGGAGTGCTTCTGCTGGGGAAACATTTTGACAGGGGTGTGCAGATCTTCTTAGTACAACAATAAAAACCAAAAAGAGAAGTAAGAGCGACACATCCCACTCTAGGCAACACCACACTGTCGAAGAATTGAGAAGCCACACAAGTCAGTAAGCTTGGAGATGAGGGTAGGGAGAGGGGGCAAAGGTGGAAGAGCCTGGTGGCAGGTGCCAGGGCAAGGGCTCTGGGGCTGGTGTCTCTGGGAGAAGCTTCTAACTCCAGGTCCGGCTTTACCTAGAGTCTGCATGGCTTCCTCGCTCTGCTGGACCTGCTGGGACATCATCCTGCTGATCCCCATGAGGCTCTCTGTGATGGCACTGGACGTCTGGGCCAGGCTCTCTTTGGTGGTTTTCCTAAAAGTCCAGAGTGGGAGGAGGCATGTCAACAAAAGCCTGGCTGCAAGAAAATCCCATCTTCAAATGAGATCCCATTTTTTTAATCTATCAAAATAAAATCTATTTAAATATCAATGATCATAGTCAACACCGGCAAGGGTATGCTGACACCACACTCCTGAAGACTCCTAGTAGGAACGCAAACTGCTGCTACCTTCTGTAAAGCAATTTGGCAAATACGTATTAGGAGCCTTAGAAACATTTAGGCTTTTGGCCCAATAATCTCATCCCTGGGAAACTCTCCAAAGGAAATATCCAAAATGTGGACAAAGCCTTATGTCCTAAGATGTGGCCTTGTGTATTATTTACAGTACGGACAAACTAGAAATGTAAACACCCACAAACAGGGGATTAGCTAATACAGGGGAATACTATGTACTCTTAAACCTTTGTTTAAAGAGTTTCTAAAGCAACAAGCAAGTATTTGTGCTATAATGCTATGTGAAGAACAGCAGGGCACTAAGTTTTATATACAGTATGACTCAGACTTCGTGAAAAAAAATGGTAGGAGGAGGCAATGTATCCAAATGTGTACAACACAATGACAGTATGGTTTCATTTTGTCATTAATATTTTTCTTTATTTTACCAATTTATTACAAATAACCATGTATTTTCTTTCATACTTTAAAAAATACTACCTATATAATAAAATTAAGTACCAGTTTTACATTGAAAACAAGAAGGGGTTCCTTACGTGGGTTTTGCACCTTGCCAATTGCTATCTGTTCTAACATCAGGGCCCAGAAAGACAAAAAGACAGATACCTTTGCCTTAAGAGGTCTCCTCCCTGGAGAAGTTCTGCTTTCTCTAGATTGTCGATAGCAATTTTGCAAGTGAGATTAGCCTTCCTCCATGAGGTCTGATTGCTGGAATCAAAAGCGTCTTGCATGAGTTTCTGTCAAATCAAGTCACAGCAGTTCTTCCTTCTGGCACGGGAGTGATGGGGAAGGCCACCCAGGAGTGGCCCACAGAGTCCACCTCCACCACCCGCCATTTCCACCTCTTGGTTGCCCCAGCAACTGTTCCAGCTCAGGCCACAACACCTCTGGTCTGGACCCTGGAGGCTGCCTCTGGGACGTTCTCCTACTGCCCTACTGCCTGTAGCTGTCCCTCTCCCTCTAGGGCAGCCAGAGGGAGCAGTCTGGCCACAGCACTTCTGTGTTGACAGCCCACAACAGCTTCAGACTTCAAACTCGCTGTGGGCGCACGAGGCCTTGTTCTGTCAAGTTATCTCTAACATTTTCCTGCTCTTTGCCTTGTGTACTGGTTGGTTCCATTTCTTGAGAACCATGTCTTACTCATTCCTGGATCACCAGTACCTAGAACAACAGTTTCTGGCCCATTAGCCAATCAATAGGTATTATGAGAAGTAGAAAAATCATAGAAAGGCAGTTTTCCTCAATATTTCTTTTCTTTTTAAAGTTTCATTTAAGTTTTTTGTTTGTTTTTTTGAGAGCACGCCTGAGAGTGAGAGAGCAGGGGGAGAGGCAGAGGGAGAGAGAGAAAAAAATCTCAAGCAGGCTCCATGCTCAGTGCAGAGCCTGACACAGGGCTTGATCCCAGGACCCTGAGATCATGACCTGAGCCAAAATCAAGATTTGGACGCTCAACCGACTGAGCCAACCAGGCGCCCCTAAGTTTTTATTTAAATTCCAGTCGGATAACATACAGTGTAATATTAGTTTCAGGTGTACAATATAGTGATTCAGTACTTTGGTTTTGCTCAATATTTCTTTAAGATTTGCTGTTCTTTACACACCCAGAACAATCATGAACAAGATAAACACAATGTATTAGCAGGGCCCAGTTTGATGTGATTTATTTACATTCTTTACCCGATCTCCCTTATGAGAGACACCTCAAATTTGGTGAACAGCTCCCTGGGGTTGGCAGTGCAGCTTTTGTCGATGGACTATACAAATGTTAGGGTGCCTGGGTGGCTCAGATGGTTAAGCGTCTGCCTTCAGCTCAGGTCATGATCCCAGGGTCCTGGGATCGAGTCCCGCATCGGGCTCCCTGCTCAGTGCAGAGCCTGCTTCTCCTTCTCCCTCTGCCATTCCTTCTGCTTGTGCTCTTCTATCTCTCTGTCAAATAAATAAATAAAATCTTTAAAAAAAAAACAAAAACAAATGTTAATTGGGCCCCTCAGAGAAGCAAGCTCAAGCACTAGAACTCTTAGGCAGCTGGGTCACATCAACTGTGCTAACCCCTGAGGTATTTACGAAGTCAAACACAGGGCACATGAACTGATGGGGTGTTTTTCTAAGAGCACCTCTGTGCTGCCACCGGAACAGCATTTACTATGCCACTTCGCACCTGATATTTAAAAAGAATCAATTACATTTTCGAACTATTTGCAAGGGGGTTCTGCTGGGCCTTGTGACACAGAGATAAGTGAGGCACAGTGGCTGCCCTCAAGGGGCTCACATTTATTGGGGAGAAAGACAAGCAAACAAATATTTGCTGAACGGTGTGATAAGCACGATAACCCAGGCAAGCACAACCAGCTTTCACACACAACTGCCGAAGTATTCATTTATTGCTTTCTCTCTCTCCCCTGTAACTCCACATCATGAATGGCCATTCTCAACTTTAAACCCATGCTAAGCCCACCTTATCTGGTGTAACTTACTATACTTTATACAAGGGGTCCTCCTGACTCAGTGTTCATAATCTGAGTATCCTTGGTGGCCGAGGGAAGCAAACGCCATCACGACACAAAATATTATGACTGAGCCACGCACTTTAACACTGGTCGCCACTCACACATCCCTCCCTACTTACACTAACTAGCCTCCACCATGCCCACATCTTTGTCAGTCTCCTCCTGTTGCTGGGTGTTATAAACACAGCTGCTGTCAGCAAGGATGACGCTGGAGAATTATTCAAATCAGAAGCAAAACCACAGACAAATACAGGTGTGGCAGAATTAGAGCAATTAACAAGGATGAAGGGAACACCCAGGAGGATGATGACTAGCAGGGGCTTCGAAAGAGAATGACCTGGCTACCAGAGGATTGGCAGAGTTGATGGAGCCCTCAAATATTTTTGCCACGACAAACCTCTTTATGATTATGATACAAAAGTCAAATGTGAAGGGACAGTTACTGTTTCATGCCATCAGACAATTTTGTTGGCAAGTCCCCCAACTCAATACCCAGAAATAGCACATACTTCAATTATATAATCAAAGGTTAGCACACAGCTACAACGATAACCACCATTTTATTTAACATAACATAACCTTATTTACATTTTGGGGGGTTTTGTTTTTTAAGATAAAATCCCATTCAAAGCTTTCTAAATTTTGGTCCATCTTAAGTAGGACTTTCTCTGGTAACAATTACCCTTAAAGAAAAAGGACCCTGTATTATAAAAGCAACCATGGTTTTGTCTTAAAAATATAAAATACAGTATAATGGTAAATATGCTTTTGTAAACTATACACAATTTGACCTACCAACAACCCCTGCTGGCCCCTGCTTTGAGAACTACTGATCTAGAGAGGACATTCAGTCTGTGTATAAATGACACAATTAAATCATTAAGCCAGGTTTGTTAAGCAAACCCTTGTACAAGCCTCCCAGGGAGCAAGTGACCCAGCACAGGCCCCACCTACCTGAGCATCTGCTTTTTGTGATTCTCCACTTCCTGGAGCAGAGCTTGCTTCTCCGACTCTTTGTCTTGCTCTTTAGCTGACTGCTCAAGCTCCTTTGGGGGAAAAGAGCGCTATATTAAAATGATTTTAAAAGCCAATATAAAAACCAAAGAGCACTTCTCTTTCTAGGCAGGTTATACAATAGCACTTGAAAACCCTCCTAAAAGAGAACACTTAGGAATGCCAGGTAACAGAGAACAAACATCCTTATAAATATATAACTGACTTGCAAGAAAGTAGAGATAATCCCCAGGGCCCCAAGGAGAGAAGGGAACTAAGAGCCAGAGCGGTCAACCTGTGAGTGATGCATGGCTGCCCTGGAATGGGAGATTCACTCCTATAATCTAGGGCACGCCTGGAATGAAAGGGAATAAAAAATTACTAAAGAGGAGCCCCCTGGTCCCACTTGGAGATATCATGGAAATATCAAACTGCTACACGTCTAAATGCTCACTCTCAATCCCTGTACCTATTTCATTATTGACTGGTAGCAAACAATTTGAAGGTTTCACTGTGTGCCCATATTTTTTTTTTTAAAGATTTTATTTATTTAACAGAGAGAGATAGTGAGAGCAGGAACACAAGCAGGGGGAGTGGGAGAGGGAGAAGCAGGCTTCCCGCTGAGCAGGGAGCCCAATGAGGGGCTCGATCCCAGGACCCTGGGATCATGACCTGAGCCAAAGGCAGGTGCTTAACGACTGAGCCACCCAGGCGCCCCACTATGTGCCCATATTTACAAACATACATTCATATATATATATATATATATATATGAAAGTAATAGCCTTTCAAAAATAAAAAATTAAATGATTAAATCAGTGCTAGAGATGGAGGCAAAAAGATCAGCTAGGTTCAGTGACATTGTTAAAATTCTAAAGTGAATTTTTATGACAAAAACTGCTTATTTTCACAACTGCCTTGAAAATCCCTTAGGAAGGCAACACACAGGACCCAGACATACTATTTCCGAATAGCCAGTTTTTCTTCCAGCTTTGGAAACAGACTGTCTTCTGTTAAACAACAAGGTTGTTGGCTGGCATCTGGGGCCACATCACAGGAAAAGCACAGGTCTTTAAATCCCAGGACCACAAGCAGTGAGACCGGGTGCCCCCAGACCCACTCGGGGATGGGCAGATCCACGCACCCATCTTATTCTCACTAGGGCACAGCAGCAGAAACAGGCTATGCAAATGGATACTTCTCACTCCGGTGGTTTTTGAGAGAGCACATACACCTTAGTTGGATTCAGGAGTGCTATATGTGCATATGAAGTGATTGGAGACCTCAGAAACAGGGAGGAAGACGCTAGGCAAAGCAGAGCATGAAAAAAACCCCAGGAGACACTGACAATGCATTCAAAAGTTCCTTACTTTTACCTTGAGAGCATGGTAGTACAGTTACCCTCACTGTCCAAACGTTTACTAAAAAAAACAAAACAAAAAAACCTGGACAGCTCTCAAGCGGAGGTTACTCCCAAGACGGAGCCTCCTCATTGTTACCCAATCTCCCCACACCTCAGCTCTGCAGCTACTCACCTGTATCCTGTGCCGCAACTGCTGAAACTTCTCTTTCACTTTAGTATTCAGTTCAGTAAGTGCACTTAATGGTCCCGAACAATCTCGAATATCCTAGGAGACATCGAAGAGGTGAGAGGGCCTTTCTCGAGGCAATGAAATGAAATGATACCATCTGTACAATGACAGAATTGGCTTAGACCACAACTAAGGCTGGCCTACTGACTATAATCCATCCTGATCTTTGCGGCTTACCTCTGCAACACAAGCAAAAACATTATCATTTACATTTCTCTCATACCTCTTTAATTTTGAGCATGTAATATAAAAGCATAAAAAGAAACACAACTGTCTTGACTTACTAGTTCCTAAAGTTTAACAAAACGCCACCTGGTCGGTATAAAAAGGCTTAAAGCAGCTTGTATGACCAACAAGAATGGACATCCAAAAGTGATACTTTAACTTTAGATCTTTCCAACTTGCAAACTCAATTCCTGGCATCATAGGAAAAGGACAAGGTTAACTTCAATCTGATTTTACAAACCATCTGTTATAAATCACACTGTTTATAGACATGTCCAAGAGTCAATTTAGAATTTGTTTCTGGACATTCAAAATTACTGGGGTCAGGTTTTAGAGCAGGCCCTAGAGCCAGAGTATGTGGATTCAAATTCTGGCTGTAGCAATTTATTGACTGTGTAACAAAAAGTCACTTGAGTTCTCTGTGCCTCAGTTTCCTCATCACACTGCCTACCACATAGACCATATATGTATGTAAAGCATATTGCAGAGGGGTTGGAACACAGTAAGAGTGCAGTAAATCTAGATATAATCAATCTTTCTCATTAGCAGCCATGAGAACCCAAATATTAGAGAGTACAAAAGGGGACTTAAGCAATTTAGATTATATAAATAGGCAATTTTATTTGTATGAATTCTAAATTTGTTTTTCTAGACTCATCCCAGAAGTTTTGCAATGTGTATGGAGAAGAAGTGAAGTTGAAGAAGTTTAAATGCTTGCATCAAGTTTCCTCACTTGTTCTCTGGCTTACTCGCTAAATCACACCCCCTTGCACCACGATAAGGCACTACTTTGGTTTATTCTGCATCTGGTTTCTATGGGAAGTCCTACTTTCCTTCACTTTTTGCCACAGCTAGTTGCAAACTCTCAGTCTACATCTAATGTCTACTAACATTTGTTGGAAAGGGAAATGACTTGCCTAAAACCAAGGTTTAAAACTCCTAGTTTCTTTTTGCTAAATTCAAGGAACCATTTCTACATTCCTAACTCTTGCCTATGTCAATTGGTTATTGCTCTGCTGCCTTCTGCCCTTAAATGGCTTAAGGCAAAGCATCTCAATTACCCCATCTGTTAAACGAAGTTGTAGATACTCCTTAAGTCCCTCTCTAGGCTGACCTTCCCCGTCAGGTCGCAGTTTTGCCACCGTCTGCCCTCTGATTCAGGCCTTGGCACTTTACCCGATTTCCTCACTTACAAAGTCACAACTACAGTCTAAGTTAAGTTCATTTCACCGGGTGCCTCCCGTGTCAGGCGGCCTTTGGTACCACGGGACACCGCACCCAGCCCAGCTGGCCAGGAGGGGGCGGGGCTAATGCCCCCCAGGGCGCCACCAAATGGTGGGGAGGGCGGTGTCAGAAGGCGGGGCCAACCGGGGTGACAGGTATGTTGTGTGGCGGTCCCAGTCGAGAAGTGTGCCCGGGAGGGGCCAATGGGGGCCACAAAGGGGCAGCCTGGTCAGGGACCGGGGAACATGGGAGTGTCCAGAAGAGGGCAAGACGACAGCAAGTGGATGGAGGATCAGGGCCAACGGTCAAGGAAACGGGACCAAAGGGGGACCACAACGGGGTAGCCGGCCATGGGGCGGGACCAACGACCTCAGGGACTTGACCAAGTGGGGAAAGCTCGGGAGTGAGACCGCCAAGCTCACAGGAAGCCAGCGGAACCTGGGTTTAAGGCTGCTGGAGCCCGGCAGGGGTCCCGGGAATTAGTACCTGGATAAGCGCCTTCACCTCCAGGTCGAATTTGATAATCTCTTGGTTACAGATACGGACGTGGACATCCTGGGAAGCCGCCATGTTGAGGACGCAGGCTACGGGAAGGGGGGGTGCCCAAATTTAAGCGCGTTTCCGCGTCGCGTTCCTTCCGCGCTGGGCTTTCGGCAGCGCCCTCTAGAGACCGGCCTGAGGCGAGCGAGGGTAGAGGCGGCAAGTCCTAGGGACTTCTCCTGAAAATTCCGCTGGACTCAGCCTCGCTTCTTGGTGTGGTCCTAAGAAAACGAAGAAGAAAGAGAGAGGGAGTATCAAGGGCGTTTTTGCAGTGGCTTCTCCCCATCTTCTATCTAAGAGCCATTCTAATGACTACATATTTTTTTGCATAGAGAAAAAAAAAAGACTGGAAGGAAAGTATCAATTAGGATGTCTCTGGAAGGTGGAGTTAACAATTTTTTATATTTCTTTAAATTTTCTTATATTTTTCATATGTTGTACAGTGAATATAAACTGTGGAGCAAATGAAAAAATGAAAAATGTTATTACTACTTTTAATGTATGGAATTCAAGGCAGGTCTCTTAGAGCACCCCCTGTCAGTTCAACACATGGTCCAAGGGTTCTAAAATCGCAACTGATCAAGTCACCTCCCTGCCTACACCTCTTCTGTGGCTCCTGGAAGTTTCCTTTTGTGTACAGTTGGATTTATTAAATCTACCTCGCTGGAGTAGTTTTGATGGAAATAATTAAGAGCAGACCCTCAACAAATGGTGGCTCTTTTATTTTTATTATTAAATAGTCAAAGTTTCTTAGCTGGTCTTCAAGGCCATCAGCCACCTCACCCTGTCCCTCTCCTGGATTCCTCAAGTTCTTTTTGGATCTGTAGCTTTGGAATGTGCTGTTCCCTTTTCTTAGAATGCTTCCCCCCTCTTGCTCCCGCCCCATGTACTTTTGTTCACATCAGCAAGCATAAATTATGAAGACCTGAATGCTTAGCTGTGTATCTCTTAACCCTTCAACCACACTTGAAATAGGCAATACCCCAGTTTTACAGATCAGTAGATGGACTAAGAGTAGATCAAAGCGAAACAAACCCAAACTGAACAACCCTGCCCCAAGGTTACCCAACTTGAAAGTGGCAGAGCCTTCACTGAAAGCCATGTCTTCCCTCAAAAACCAAATATGGCCCCTTGGGTAGTGTTGTACACTTGGGGCTATGTAGCTTGCCCATCTGCGTTTCTCCAGTGCTCCACACACCGCCCGTTAAGGTGTTTATCATCCCACTGCACCTAATAGGGAGTGTACTGCAGGCTTGGGAGCCAACCCTGCTTGAATCCTGCAGGACAACCCACTTCACACCTCTGTGCCTCAGAATCCTGAGGCTAACTGGTGGTAATCACAGGGTTGGCTGGAGGATTAAATGAGGTAGTACATGAAAAGCACCAAGCGCAGTGCAGTAATGTGGCATGTGTTTAAGATCTCGATGGGCATTAGCTGCTAGGACATGACTGACATTTTTGGAGCACTTCCTATGTGCCCGGCACTTTGTACTAAGTTCTTAATGTGTGTCATCTAACTTGACTCTCACGACAACCCTATGAGGTAGAATTATCCACACTTTACACGTAAAGAAATAGGCACAGAGAGAATGACTTGCCCAGTGCAAACGGAAGGGCTAGTCAAAGGATATGTGCATTTTTAAAATTTAGGTACATACTACCAGATTGCTCTTCAGAGAGGTTATATGAATCTATACTCCTAGAAATGCGGTACAAATGCTTGCTTTCCCATGGCCTCGCCAACGTGCTGTGTTAACAAATACTAGGACTTTTGCCAATTTGATTAAGTGAAAAATGCCATCTTTTAATTTGCATTTCTCTTATCATGAATGAGATTGAGTGCTATTTGTATTTACTTTGCTCATTTCTCTATTAGGTGGTGGTTCTTTATCATACCAGTTTCCAGGAGCTCTTTATATATTAGGAGGATTAGCCCTTAGAGATGAGCTTTTTGCATAGGCTATAGAATTTTGACTTCCCTTATGATGGTTTTGGCCTTAAAGTTTTTTTTTAATTTTTATTTTACATAGAATTTATCAATCTTCATTTATGACTCCTGGATTTGGGATCCAAGTTAGAAAACCCTCCCTACCCTCACCCCACAGGTTTTAAAGGAATTGCCCATATTTCTTCTGTTATTTGTTCATTTATACATTTTGAGATATATATTGGCTTATTGTATGAGATACAGAGCCAACTTTTCTTTCTCCAGAGTTTCCCAGTTGTTCCAATCCTGTTTTCTGAAGAATCCATCTTTTTTTCACTGGTTCTGGATGCTACATTTACCTTAATAAATTCTTATGTTTGAATCTATTTCTAGACCTTCCATTCTGTTCTATTGGCCTATTTATGCACCAAAATGACAGTTTTATTTATAGTTTTATGTGTTTTCATGTGTTTGGATTAAATGCCCGGTCTTTTTTTTCCCCCAGGATCTTCCAGCTATTATTTTTTTCCCCTATGAACTTTGTTTTTTTGTTTTTTAACAATGAGGGTATGTTTTGAGAGAGCATTAATTTTTAATTTAATTTTGAGGACTGACAGCTTCATGTTGTTGGCTGCTCTGGTTTAAGAATTTGGGTCTTTCTTTCCATTTGTTCAAGTCTTCTTCTGTGTCCTTCATGTTATTTTAAAGTTTTCTTTATCTAGACCCTGTACATTTTAAGTTCATTCCTGGTGATGTTTTAAGACTAATATCTTTTAAAGAAACTGACGTTTTTCAGGTCACTCAAAAGTTTTGGATCCTCAGATAGAAGCTCCCTATTTAGGACACATGACCTTGGGCCCCTTTCACATCTGGCTTCTTGCTGGAAATTCCTATGTAACTGAGTCTCCACGCAGTCTTTCTGCAACAGTTGAAGAAGAAAACATCCCTCCAGCATGCTCCCTTCTAACAAAGAAACCCAATTCTAAGCCCTTAAGCTAGAGGCCATCTTTGAGGGATAGATGTACAATGCAGTGACCCACGCTCTCAATCACTGACTACTGCCAATGTTCTTTTGCTTCTATCACCTTTACCCACAGATCCTGAGATTAGCTTTTGGTTATTACATCTGCTAGTTTTTGACTTTATTATTTATTTATTTATTTTATTTATTTATTATTCATTTATTTATATTTGACAGAGAGAGACACAGCGAGAGAGGGAACACAAGCAGGGGGAGTGGGAGAGGAAGAAGCAGGCTTCCTGCTGAGCAGGGAGCCCGATGCTGGGTGCAATGCTGGGCTCGATCCCAGGACCCTGGGATCATGACCTGAGCCGAAGGCAGACGCTTAACAACTGAGCCACCCAGGCGCCTCATAGTTTTTGGCTTTAGTTCTGGTTTTCAGATTCTAAGCCCATTATCTCCCTCCTACACAGATATCCATTCAAATATTGCCTGTGACCTGGCCTGGTCCTTTAGGAGTATGAATTGTCTCTGAGTGCAGGAGCAGACTGGAGTTTCAATTGGGGGTATCATATACGCTGGGTCTCAAGTGAGTCCCCTTATCTGAGTCTATTCTCTTTTGTAAAATGGACATGACCACCCACCTCACTGCACCACTGAGAGCTGAGTTACTTGAAAGGAAAGCACCTAGCAGGGGTTTAATGAATGCCAGCCACCCCTGCCTTCTAGACTTCCTAACACCCTTTTCTTATTCTAAACCCTTCAGCTGGGATATTAAAGCATTTCCCAACTTTATGTCTTTCTGGCTGAAGAGCTCTCCTGGTTCTGAACCACTGTGGGTGAGGAGTGGCAACTGAATGACCCATTTAACTAGGTGCTACCCACAAAATGTTTCCTGTTTTTCAAAGATTTTATTTATTTGACAGAAAGAGAGAGCACAAGCAGGGGGAGCAGTGGAGGGAGAGGGAGAATCAGGTTCCCCGCCAACCAGGGAGCCCGATGCGGGGCTCGATCCCAGGACCCCAAGACCATGACCCAAGCCGAAGGCAGACGCTCAACCATCTGAGCCACCCAGGCTCACCCAGCTCCTTAAAAGTTCCCAGACCATGATGGAGGCTCCTGTGAGGGGTGGTTTGGATGGAGGTCAAGTCCATGAGAGGCTATCTCCACTTCAGCCCCAATGTCACTCAAATGAAGCAAAAAGAACTTCAAGAATCCTGGGATGTCATGAACACAAGCCTGTTGATTCTTCTCTAGCATACCCTACTGGATGTGGTACCTGTGTCCTTGCAAGTATCTCAGCAATAATGTACCCGGAACCCTTTGCATGTGTAACAGCTCTTGTCTTATTCACATGCTGCCTCCCCTCAGCAAATTGTGAGGTCCTGGATATCTCTACCTAGCACAAATCTTGGCAAAATAATATGCTAAACAAATGTTCAGCATTTGAAGGAACACACTGCTTCAGCGGTGTTCACTCAGGTCCCCTGAAGTAAGACTCTCTGTATATGGGGGCACCTGGGTAGCTCCGTTGGTTAAGCATCTGCCTTCAGCTCAGATCATGATCCCAGGTTCCTGGGCTCCCTGCTCAGCAGAGGAGAGTGCTTCGCCCTCTGCCCCTCCCCCTGCTAGTGCTCTCTCTCGCTCTCAAATAAATAAAATCTTTAAAAAAAAAAAAAAGAAGAAGATTGTGTATATGTCCAGCCTATCTCAGAGACTTGCTTTGAATTATTAAACACATACAAATGTTTAAGTCAGGAGAGACTCAAAACAGTTTATTTCCCTTGCTTAACCGAAGAATCAAAGAGGAAAAAATACGTGTAAACTAAACTGTGCTCCAAACTATGAAGAATGCAAATGTTTTCATCAATAAATAATTCTCCATAATACATTTCACTAGAGTACTGAAAAATCAGCCCAAAGTGTCCAAAATGTTAGCTCTTTATGTCCTGCACCAAGAGGGAGGCAGCACAATTCACGGTTCACGGCTGTCTTTAGTCTGGAATTTCTTTGCAGTGGGTTATCTTGCAGAGGCACAGATGGTTACCTTGGTAAGCAAAAGAAAAGCAACAGAGAAGGGGCGAAAACATGAGGCAAACAATTCAAAACCTTTTCATCTTTTTTTATTTTAAATTACAAAGGATGTTGCATACACTGATGAATCTGTATCTGACTAGAAGTGCTGAGGGGTTGGAAGGTGACAGAAAACAAAGGCAACATTTGAATTGCCTTTTCTTCTGAAAAGAAAAACTGCACAACTATTAACCAACATTTAATAGAATAATTTTTAAACAGCTCATGCGTCAACAAGATAAAATTCTTTCTAGACAAAAGACAAGACTGAATCCAATAAAAAGTTTCATAGCTCCAGTTGGGGTAATGGGGAAACAAAACTACAGAATATTTATGATAGCATTACAAACAGGATCCTACGCCACTATGCAAAAGAGGTTGCCACATCGTATGAACAAATGCTCTGAATTCTTGCCCTTCCGCTCTTCTCTTGTGACTTCTTATGTGCGGTCAGCCCTAGTATCACTGTTAATCACAAATGCTAAGTTATAGGACAAATCCTAGGGAAAGAAGGTAAAAAAAAGCAGGCAGTGGAATACAGTGTCATAAAAATGTGGTGGAAAGGCAGATACAGTACACACATACACATTTCTGTTATTTGGTTCCGAAAAAAACAAAGGGCGAAGGGCAAGACACAGTAATCAGTCCCGCTCCCATCCACCCAGAATTTAATTAACTACACCATTGTGTTTACATTGTTATGAAAGAGGCAAACCTAGTTCACCCAAACTTGGCACACTGAAATACCCAACTCTGATGTTCTTCTCTAGTCACCAAGTCTTCAATTCCAAAATACTATTTGGAAGTAGTTTTAAGGTTCTACTCCCTCACTACTACACCCTAACCTCTCTTTTCTGAAGAAAAATGGCAATTTGGCATAATTCAGTTCCTAGGTGTAATTTCTACAATTTTCGGTCAGTTTACTAAGCATGAGGATTATGCTTCAACACATAATCCCACTTGCCTATGGAAGTGTAAAACTGTCAGTAGTACATTTTCATCATCTTTCCCCAACATGCTTATTCCTTAAAACGAAACAACCATTCCTACAGTTGACATTCATTGTTACATCCCAATGTGTTTGAAATATTAAAAAAACATGGAGTCATCTTCTCATAATGCCCTTATTAAGATTACAAAGATTACAAAAGAATCCACAAGTATTACGGCACTGTGTGAGACTTATTTGTCATGATCCAAGGGAAGAACAAGACTGCAATTCTGTGCAAAGTTGTGGAAATGGCCTCAGTTCCATGGGAAATGGTATTCCACAATAGACTTCACTAGAAGGATAATTGAAACCTTTTACTTTAACACTGAAAGCATAATTCAATGCATTCTCAAAATTCAAGTTTCAAGATTTGGAGAGATGCTAACATTCTCTTACATAATTAATTAGAAAATACTTGAACAGAATTGTAGGAAGACTATATAAAGAAAGGGAACATAAGCTTTTGTTAATTCCTGCTGAAGGCAACTTGAATTTGTTTCTTAGAAAGTTAACTAAATCTTAGCAGCTAAAATATTTTTAAATGTATGGAATAAAGAAAAGCACATCCATTCTTGACATTTTGGTGAATAAACTAACAGCTTTATTAATGAAGGCAAACATCAGATAATTGTATGAATATTATATATAAAAAAAAAGAAATCCAAACTAACAGCATTGTATTTCAAAAGTACTGTACTTCTGTTTCTTTTAAAGAGACTTGTCATCTGTTTTATAAAACAAACAAAACGAGTATTCTTCTCCTAAAAAATTCTGGAAAGATGAAATAGTCAATTTCAAGCTGATGAACTGAACACACCTTTCTTTAAATGCAGACTATTGCTAAGGAGCAAATCAAGTCAAGCATCAGAAAGAAGATGTAGGACAAATTCATGAAAGTCAGAAACAAGGGATGTAGTGAAATTACTGCTAGTCTTTCCCTCTCGTATTTAAAGACCATTCAAAACTGGTCTTTCATACAAATATAAAATAACTATAAAGAGAGGGAATTGGAAACCATACCCATCTGAAATCCTTCATGATGTTTTTATAATTGCTCTGATTCTCTTACCAAAAAGGTCAAAGTGAAAGATTTAGGAAGTGGAAGGGAATGAAGACGTTAAGTTTAAATGTACAAGTAAGGCACAATATAAAGCCACATCATAATCTGTCATGAAGGATATAGGAAAGGACAAGAATCATACATGGTACAGTAGAACAAGCAATCATATTGACTGAAAAAGTGTGGCACCCAATTCAAAACTCAGACAAGATCTTAACAAGAACAACTGGACAGCATGCTTTCACATGGAGACAAACTCTATAAAGAATCCAGTGTATCTGAAACGAGGAAGAACGTTTTTTGTATTTTTTTTAAATCATAGTAGTACTAGAGTCAAAGTTTATAATTGCTTTTGGAACAATGGGTTTATTTGAGGTGAATTCACAATGCCTTCACTTAAAGTAAGATTCTGGACTTCATTATGAGCTATCTGTATACCATGTATGAACACAGAAAACCTTTAGAGAGCTCTGCTCTAATGATCTTCACCCAAAAACACATGCCACAATCTTCAAAAACAGAACATGTACAATTGTTGGGGTTTTTACGTTACCCTTTTAAGATTTGTTTGTGTGATACACTAAACGCATATATTTTAATGACAATAGAGGAAGCAGATTATTACTGGCATTAAAGTACAACCATTTCTAGACGGTTTTAAATGCCACAGAGTCCCCTGGTTAAAATGTAAAGCTGCACAGCTTGCCTATGTCATCTTTATGATAAAGTTAAAACAGCAAGAGGATTTAACTTTCACTCTACATTTTACTGCCAGGTTTTTATTTAGATCAAGTATCGCTGCAGCATTCTGACCAGCCCAGATTTAGCAGCAAATGGCAGGAATCATATAAAATGCAATTTTTTTTTTAACAAAGTGCTTTTCTAAGATATACATACATATATAAATAGGTACAAAATAAAGTGTCAACATTAAAAAGCTCAACTATTTAAAAGCTTTTAACTATTTAACTTAAGTAGTACATATAAAACACTGAAATGCAAGGATATGGAATCTACTAAACAGATTCAAAGTCTTTTTTTTTTTTTTTTTTTTTGAAATGCAAGACCAAAAAATCAAATTCTGGTTTGCAGACAGGAAAAAAGTATCAAAAACCAGAATTCCGAACAGAGCAGCTAGAAAGGGGCAATTTTATAAACCTCATCAGCTGAATCTCTATCATGAAGTGATTTTCACCTGATTGCAAAACTGCCACATTTTGGAACATGTTTCAATTTACTAAACACACTCTGTCAAAACTTCATATACTTCTAAGTTATAAGCCTGTGCTTTGCCTTCTCCATCTAAAAAGGAAAAACTTTAAACAACGAGCTTACATTCTTTTAAACCATTAGCTCTGAGCTTATCATCTGTGTAGCATGAATGCACTAACCAGGTATGTTTCCACCAAGCACACAGGAAAATCTTGTGCATCACAGTTCAGCTAAGGTGTTAAGACAATCCTTCTAGGAGTTTCCTTTTCATGATGTCAAAGAAGCATATAAGCAACATTGTTCAGTTGTTACTGTGTGTTTTAGAATCAAACTTTATAAGCTATAGCTTCAGATGCTATGGCTTACAAGTGGGGGGGGGTGGGAGGGAGAGGGGATAAAGTAGAAGAAAAAGAAACACTATTAGGACAAAATATAATTAAGGAATAAATTCTCCAGGGGGTAATGGAGAAACGGTTGGAGAAATAGATAATTTCCCAGCAGCTAGGTCTGAAATTTTTGGTATTTTTTTCTGGCTAGATAGGATCTTTTTAAAAGTATAGTTTTTATGCCACCAGTCTTCAGAGTTCAAAATACAAGATTTGAGAATCAAACAGTAAGAGAGACAGAATGGAAAGAACTGTGGGGAAGGTTTATAATGCTGCCTTGACACAAGAAATTTCTCATCAAGACGTAAAGCTTTAACACAGTTAAAACACTGACTAATGAAGCTGTTTTATGTGAGCAAAAAAGAGCACCTAAAAACTAAATGTGTTAATATTTCTCAGTTCTAGAAACTATAGAAGAAGTCACATGTAAGTCTGAAGAAGCTAGTTTGAAAATACCTGTACAAAAATATAAAAATCTATAAATTGTTTTTTTGTTTTAAGCTTGTGTTGATCTTTGAAAATATTACATGCACAATAATACATCAATTGGAAAAGTGGCAACTAAAGAATTAGATATTTTTAGCTTTTTTCTTTCTTTACATATATATATATACATAATACAATAAAAATAATCTGTATTTTGGTTGTTTGGTGGAAGTATACTACAATAAGCTAAATAAACTTTAATTTTCAAGGTCAAAAACTATTTTACCAATAGCTTACTAAAATGAAATATATTAAAATTTCCTACAATAAGTGCAGAAATAAAAAGACTTACAGACATCTAAATGGCCACCAACTTATCTACTATGGAAGCGAACTAGAGGAACAGCAAAATAATATTTGTGTGTGTGGATGCTCCTTCTGTAGATAATTGGACCCAAACAGAAATAAAATTCACAGTTCAGTAAGATCCCTAACCCTGACCTTTTCATTTTTCTTTTTTTTTCTCCTTTTTTTTTCATACATTCATACAGTATCATGTAAGCTGTGCAAAACTTTACTTAGACTGGCAGTTTGCCATATCAGTTGCATTTGTCTTTGGTACAAAAAATAAAACAATCGCAATAATGTGCAAGTATTTGTCTTCTTCCGGTCAAGTACCGAAATATGAGTTTTCTAGAGCCATCTTTTTTTTGTTTGTTTTTTGTTTTGTTTTTTATACAATACACAGACTCTGTGGCATATATCTACATTTCAACATAGTCCTATATACATTCAAAAAATCTGAAAAAGAGTTGGAACAAAAAAACATTTAAACCCCATAATTTTTCCATCTATGTATCTTGTGTTTCCTCATTAGGGTTTTCATCATACAAAATATTACCAGTTTTATAGTTTCCCCAAAATACAAGGCACAAAGAATATGCTTTTTTTTCTTACTTGCACAGACATTATATATATATTTATATATATATTTATATATACCATATTGAGCTCGGAAAATGAACTTCTAATATGGCACATGGGCATGAGTGCTGGGTTGTGCCATGTACAAGTGAGATTAATGGTTGTGGAAAATCAGAACAAAAGGAATAATTCTAAAAACAATCTAAACTGACTGTTTAAAAAAATGCTTCCTCAATTTTTTTTGTGTGGTTCAGAGCATAAACCTGCCACAATATTTGGCATTTACTAATTTCGCTCCTCCCGAATGTTTTACTTCAACAGATTTTTGCAATCTGTATCTGAACATTTACTTAAATGTGTGAGTTTCGATTCTGATGCCAGTAGCAGTTTTAACCATGGTTTATGCTCTGAAAATGCAATAATCAAGTATTTTGGATCATGCTTCACTTATGCTACTTAGTTCTTAAAACAATGTAACCTAATCGTAAATGTTTACATAATGCTAAACTGACATGCAAAACAGAATGAAAATTTACAATGAATAACGTGACAAACACAGACATTTCTGACCAGTGGTCCAATGAGGCTGATTACACTTTTGATGTTGGTATCCTTAGTCCTACAAGGCCTCCAGTGGGATTGCCTTCTGCAGTCTTCTCTAACACTTGGTTAACAAATTCTGAGGTTTGCCCAGCAACTGGGAGACCTGAGGAAAAAGAAATAAGGCACACTTAGGCACAGAAATGGAGAAGGCATAAAACGAAGGTGAGGAGTAAGCAGATCTGAGGATCAGGGGTGGCCTCCTGCTTGATACTGGTCCCAGCCAAGTACTCAGCTGCTTACTACTGCAATCCAGAAATTAATTCTACTCCTCAGATTAGAGCTTACAATTTTTAGATTAGAAAGGTCAAACCAAGAATAAAGAATGGTTAATCAACATTTTAAAGTGTGGTAGATGACAAGTAGCAACAGTCCAAATAATAGTCCAAATCCAAACCCCACACCTGTCAACAAGCTCTCCCTGTTTTCCCAGCCAGTCTCTTCCAACTGCTCCAGCCACAGTGCGTCCCATGGGTGGGCTTTACCCACACAACTGAAAACACTGACCTGAAGGATGTTTTCAGTCATTTTTATAACTACTGTATTAAGTTTATGTTTCCTTTTCTTCATTTTAAAGAGAAGTGAATGAATAAACAAAGTTGGAAGAGAAGAGGGAAAAAAGGTGGGAGATAGTGTAATTTGAATTTTTCATCTTCCTCATCTTCTACAGCTGAGGTCAAAAGATACTTCAAATCAGTAAGTCAAATAACAGAAGTATAAGCATGTTTTAAAATGAGAAAATAAATGATTAAAATGAGATGGAAATAGAAAAATATCTAGTCATTGCCCATAGGAAGAAGTCAAAAGATACTATAACAAACACAGAACTGATGCTACCTCAGCCATGTGATTAAATGTAGCATGACCAATAATGGGACAAACTGATAATATGTACCTCTTGAGTGATGGAATGAGAAGGATAATCACCTATGATGATTCTTGCCAAGAAAATTTAACTGCATCTAGTCAGGAGGAAACAGACGTCTAACTCCAGATGTTGGGACATTTTACAAGATCAACTACCTGAATTTTTCATGGGGAAAAAGAAAAGGCTGGCAGACTGATCTAGATTAAAGGGGGCAAAAAGATTGATCCTTAACAAACAAACAAAAAGGCTATAAAAGGACATTATTGAGACAACTGGGGAAGTTTAAATATGGACTCCATATAGATATTTTAACAGTGTTGAAGTACTTGGGTGTGATACTGGTATTGTGCCTAAGTAAGAAAATGTCCTTGTTCTTGAGAAACACATGCTGAAGTAGTTAGGGATGAAGGATTTGTTTAGAAGTTACCTTCAAATACTCAGGAATAAAAATATGTAGATACAGACAAAAATAAAGCAAATGCAGCAAAATATTAACAACTGGTGAATCTAGTTGAATGATAAGCAGATGTTCAGGTACCATTTCTATTCTTCCTATAGGACTGAAATCTTAAATGAGAAGTTAAGGGAAAAAAATTAAACATGTTACGCTCTAGTTAAAAATTCAACGCACAAGTAAAAAATGAAGAGCTTACAAATAATCAGAGAACACATACAAAACTGCAACTATAATAATGGATCATACAATGAATGATATAAAAAAGGAAAAAGCCACATGAACAAAGCCTAACATCTTCTGATGACAAAATTAAAATCAAACATGTATCAGTAAATAAAAAATGACCTAAACTTACCTATTAAAGAAAAACCCCAGTCTGTCTAATAAATAAAATCCAACTTTATGCTATGTATAAAAATCTAAAAGTTAATTTTATGCTCTACTTATCAAAATTAAATTTTGACTTAAATGTTTTTAAAAGAGATGTATCTAGTATAAAGTGATTCAGAAAGACTGAAAATTAAAGGGTAGGCAAAGGTATACTAAGCAAATATAAATAAGAAAGCTGCATTCATGATTGCAATATCAGACAGGACTGAATTCAGAGAAAACGTTACAAAGAAGACCAAAGAAGTATGCTTCATAATAATAAAGATTTTGATCCATAATGAAGATCTAGCAGTAAGGAATCCTATTCAAGCACTCCAGCATTCAAGCAAAACCACAGAAAATATGAGAAAAAAACTGAAACACATTAGCAGGGACTTTCTCAGTTTTACATAGAGTAAATGGACACCTTCTACAAAAATGAAAAGGAAGAAAGGACCTAATTAAGATTACCTAATCAACATATAATGGAGTTTTAACATAAAACAGAAAATATATCTACTTCTCAATGTCCACAGAACATTTAATTAGGCTGTAATAAACATAACAAATGTAAATAAATGTAACCATGTTGGGTCGCTAAAAAAAAAATCTTTTTTTTTTTTTTTTTAAGATTTTATTTATTTGACAGAGAGAGACACAGCAAGAGAGGGAACACAAGCAGGGGGAGTGGGAAAGGGAGAAGCAGGCTTCCCGCTGAGCAGGGAGCCTGATGCGGGGCTCGATCCCAGGACCTTGGGATCATGACCCGAGCCGAAGGCAGACGCCCAACAACTGAGCCACCCAGCACCCCGGGTTGCTAAAAAAATCTTAATAAATAACAAAAAAAAGAGAAGTTAATAACAAAACTAGAAAATAATAATGTCTACCTTCTGGAAAATTTTAAATCTCTCTCAAACAATTCTTGGGCCAGAGAGTAAATCAAACCTAAAATTTCAAAGTATTCAGAAAACAAATAAGACATATCAGAATTTATGACATATAGCTAAAGCAGTTCTCAGGAGAAATTTCAAAGGTTTTTAATTATATTAATGAACAAGAAAAAATAAAAAAAGAAGTGAATTAAGCATCTAACTGAAGAAATCAGAAGAACTGATCAATTCAAGAGCTGGTTCTTTGGGGGAGAAAGAACCACCTATAATTAACCAATGCAAGAAGTGAAGGCAAACACAGCAGACAAAGTAAGAAATGAAAATGAAGTACTAGCCACTGATACAGAGGCTATTAAAAAAACAAAGAATTTTAATAAATTTGAGGGCATGGAGGAAGTGGATAATTTTCTAGGAATATACAAATCAAACTGACTCCAGAAGAGCTTGTAATCTGACATACAAATTATCATAGAGATACAGAGAAAGTTTTCAAAGAGTTAATCACAAAAACACATTGGACCAGATAGTTTCAAAGAGTGTTCTATCAAATCTTTAAGAAAAAGAAACTCCAATTTATTTAAAGTCCTCCAGAAAGGAATTCTGGAAAGATTATTGTATGGCAGCATAGATTTTTAATCTCCTGAATGCCCCATATAAAAACAGAGATTAAATAGAAAAACCATAAACCCACAGAAAACATTAACAAATGACAACGTATCTCCACAAACTCCAAAATTCAAAAGGGTGGAAACAAACTACCAAAAGCTACAAGACCCGTATGGCATTAACATTACCAGTATTTGTGCAGGATGAGTCAAGGGAATTAATGTACCTGAGAACAAAAGAAGTCAAGAACAGCCAACAGGTTACTCACCGGAAGCCACAAGAGACCAACATGAGAACAGGTGAATGTGAGAAGCCCACAGTAAGATGTTGAGGGGCTAGAGCAGTCTAGCTCTGTGAACTAAAAACTGACCAACCATGACTCCCTTGAAGGACAGGAGGCAGGACTGGTAAGAATCAAAACTGGGCAAGACAGGAACAACAGATATGAAAGAAAGATGGTCCAGATAAAATGGGAGAGGAGCACAGACCAAGAAATTTCAGAAAGCAAGTTGCCACGTGCACCTGCCTGCCGCAAGTTCCTCTTCTTGTCCTCGCTTGACTGTGGGCTAGTGACATACAAATGTACCAAAGAAATCCCCTCACACCTTCTGCTTTGGAACATCACCACTAACTCCAATAAAGGCACTTGTCCACAGGTTCCTTTGTTTTTCTCCCACTCACTCTCTCTGTCCCCTCCCTAACTTGCTTTGTTGAACCCTCTCCCTTATTGCTCCCTCCATGTGGCTCCCTTGTGGCATGTGGTGACTTTGTTTCTCTAGGGTAAACTTTCTTCCTGCTCCTCTCCTGTGTCCCCTTCTTAGGCTGGATTGAATGACCATCTCATAAATGAATACAAAACATAGTTTTAGGGTCCTCTGTTTTCAATTAATACAAAACATATTCTGACTCTAAAATTTGAAGTTAGGAAAGCAATCCTGAACTAAACTTTCTTTTCAAGGTTTAGAAAAAACAGTTTTACGTGTATTAAAGTCAAAAATCCCATGAAGTTATTGTAAATGGGATGCCTGGGTGGCTCAGTCTATTAAACGTCTACCTTCAGCTCTGGTCATGATCTCAGGGTCCTGGGAGCCCATGTTGGGTTCCCTGCTCAGCAGGGAGTCTGCTTCTCCTTCTCCCTCTGCCCCACACCCTGCTCGTGTTCTCTCTCTTTCGAATGGATGAAAAAAATCTTTTAAAAAAAAGTTACTGTAAGATAAAAGAGAAGATTCCTACAATGAAAGTGTGCCTGAAAGATATGACCACAAATGACCATATCCCACTATTATTATCCCAAATGGTCACAACCCACTATTATTTCAGAATGAACTCAATGATTTCCAAAATGAACAAAAAGACATTAAAGAAAATGTTACATGAAAGAACAAAAATCAGAAAGAGAAAAACTCAGAAAAGAATTGTAAGAAAAAATTAATTCCTGAAAGTAAGACAAAACTAAAAGAAAATGGCAACCTATGGAATGGGAGAAGATATTTGTAAATATCTTATCAGATAAAGGGCTAGTATCCAAAATCTGTAAAGAATTTATCACACTCAACACCCAAAAAACAACCCAGTCAAGAAATGCGCAGAAGACATACAAATGGCCAACAAACACATGAAAAAATGCTCAACATCACTTGGCATCAGGGAACTACAAATCAAAACCACAATAAGATATCACTTCACACCGGTCAAAATGGCTAAAATGAACAACTCAGGAAACAACAGATGTTGGTGAGGATGTAGAGAAAGGGGAACCCTCTTACACTGTTGGTGGGAATGCAAAATGGTGCAGCCACTCTGGAAAACAGCATGGAGGTTCTTCAGAAAGTTAAAAATAGAGCTATGCCACCACTCAGCAATTGCACTACTAGGTATTTATCCAAAGGATACACACATAGTGATTCCAAGTGGCACATACACCCCAATGTTTATAGCAGCCATGTCCATAACAGCCAAAATATGGAAAGAGCCCAGATGTCCATCGACAGATGAATAGATAAAGAAGATGTATGTGTGTGTGTGTGTGTGTGTACCCACACACATATACACAATGGAATATTACTCAGCCATCAAAAAGAATGAAATCTTGCCATTTGCAATGATATAGCTGGAACTAGAGGGTATTATGCTAAGCGAAATGTCAGTCAGAGAAAGACAAATACCATATGATTTCAACTCATATGTGGAATTTAAGAAACAAAACAGATGAACATAGGGGAAGGGAAGAAAAAAAAGTAAGATGAAAATAGAGAGGGAGGCAAACCGTAAGAGACGTGAACTCTAGGAAACAAAGTGAGGGTTGCTGGAGGGGAGGTAGGTGGGGGGATGGGGTAATTGGGTGATGGGCATTAAGAAGGACACTTGATGCATCAGTTGTATCACTAAATTCTATGCCTGAAACTGATAATACAGTATATGTTAACTAAATTGAATTTAAATAAAGAATTTTAAAAAAAGACAAAACCAAAAGAACTATAAGAACAGCAAATAAACACAACAATAATGCTTTTAAGAGAAACAGAGGTGTGGGGTGCCTGGGTGGCTCAGTCGTTAAGCACCTGCCTTTGGCTCAGGTCATGATCCCAAGGGTCCTGGATCGAGCCCCGCATCAGGCTCCCTGCTCAGCGGGAAGCCTGCTTCTCCCTCTCCCACTCCCCCTGCTTGTGTTCCCTCTCTCGCTGTGTCTCTCTCTGTCAAATAAATAAATAAAGTCTTAAAAAAAAAAAAAAAGACACAGAGGTGCAAAGGAGAAAGAACTTTAAAATAAAAAAGAGAGGTGCTGGGTGGCTCAGTCCTTAAGCATCTGCCTTCGGCTCAGGTCATGATCCCAGGGTCCTGGGATCGAGCCTGCTCTGCGGGAAGCCTGCTTCTCCCTCTCCCACTCCCCCTGCTTGTGTTCCCTCTCTCGCTGTGTCTCTCTCTGTCAAATAAATAAATAAAATCTTTAAAAAAATAAAATGAAAGAAAAAGGAAGTTAAGAGATAAAAAAATTGATCAAAAGTGAATTTACCTCAGAAAATAGTAAAGATAGGCAAAGAAGATCCAACCCACAAATAGTAAGTCCCTGAACAACAACAACAAAAAACAAAGCAAGGGGGTGCCCCGGTGGGTCAGTCAGTTAAGCGTCCAACTCTTGATCTCAGCTCAGGTCTTGATCTCAGGGTCGTGAGTTCAAGCCCTGCATTGGGGTCCATGCCCAGCTTAAAAAAACAAAACCAAAGCAAGGAAACAGGTCAAATACTAAAAAGATCTGAACTACATATTGAAAGAGCGAAGTGCACACATGAGACTATCAACCTAAAATGACCAACCCCAAGATAAAGTTTAGTGAAATTACTGGGAATTAAAGAAAAAGAAAAAATCCTGTTGACACTGACAAAAACAGCAAATGAGTTATAAAGCAAAAAAGTTAGGCAACAATTAGCTTTTTTTGGTGGGGGGCAATTATTAGCTTTTTAATAGCAACATTTCATGCCAAAAGAAAAACGGAGAAACATATTTAAAATAAGGAAAGAAAATGTGAGTCAAGGATTTTGGATCTGGTAAAACTGACTTTTTGGATGTAAAGAGAATATACAAACTTATCAAATTACAAGGTCTTTACATTTAAAACTGAAAAGGTAAAAAGAATCTTTACTTGTAGTGTTAAGTTCTTCCCTCTACCTAATAAAGGAACTGAAATGTTTAAAGAACATGAAAGACAGAAATGCACTGAAAAAATACAATATTAAAATAGCATCAATCCATTTGAAGAAAAAGTCAAGCAAATTCACCAGGACTTCCCATATCTGGGTACTGAATTAATCTATGTAGAGGTAAAAAGTAACTGGTTGTTTAGGAAAAGTACTGATATTTAGGAACTACTCTTTGCCTAAGATTATTCTCCATATAAATACAGTTTTGTTCAAAATAGACTTGACCTTTCATAGTGTTAATTTTTTGTATAAATATACTGTCCTTAGTTTTGTTTCACTTTGTATGTACTCTACTTTGATATGTATTTACAACTCTACTTTTGAAAAAGTTATTCTGTATATATAATAATTGCATATTCAATTCATTTTAGTATTCTATGAACTTACCTGGTCACTATTTATAAGTCATTTCCCAACGCTTAGCAAAAAGAATTAACTACTGATAAGACATAATCACTGAAATACCATACCATTTGGAATACTGAAATAGAAAAATTGTATCTATTTTGTTAGTCAATTATATCACAAATAATCGTCAAGTTAATACTATGTTGTGAACATACAGCTTAAACATTTGGCTAATTTTAATTGGCTTTGTCATGAACAAAATCTTCAATTTTCTAAAATATGAATGATGGATTACAGGAACAAGGTGGAAATAAAACTCTTTAAAAAAAATCTAAATGGTGGGGTGCCTGGGTGGCTCAGTCGTTAAGCGTCTGCCTTCGGCTCAGGTCATGGTCCCAGGGTCCTGGGATCGAGCCCCGCATCGGGCTCCCTGCTCCGCGGGAAGCCTGCTTCTCCCTCTCCCACTCCCCGCTTGTGTTTCCTCTCTCACTGTGTCTCTGTCAAATGAATAAAATCTTAAAAAAAAAAAAAATCTAAATGGTGAAGATGTAATATGGTAACATCAACAACTAATATTTATTGAGTATTGAGAATTTATGTGCTCAGCAGGGTGCTAAGTGCTTTATATGCACTCTTCCCATTTAATACACCCATTGTCCATATTTTACAGATGAGTAAAATTAGGTTGAGGGAAGTGAAGTCATTTCCCTAGGGTCCTCATAAGTGGCAGGGCCAGGAGTTCAATCTAAAACGGATTTCAAATACTCTGATTTTAACCACTATAATAAACAAGCTTTTGTTTTTTGAAAACATGATTTTAATTTTTAGACCAGTGGCTATTGCTAGAGCCACAGAGAAACCTAGCCTTTTTTGGTAAAAAGATAGGAAACAAGGCATGCAGATCTAAGGTACCTTAAAATAAAGAAAATGTTTCAAGAATGAAGATAAATGCTCAAAAGTGTCAAATGTTACAAATAATGTCAAGAAAAGGAAATTCTCAAGTAAGCCTACTGGATGAAGCGATTAGCGGGCCACATGTGAACTACTCAGGTCAAATACCACAGAGATGGGTGTTAGATGACAGGGCTAAGTGATGTTATGTGGGGGTACTGTGAGCACGGGAACTCAAAGAACTTACTTCTATGCCTGGTTCAGCCATTTATTGATTGTATGACTTATGACAAGTTACTTTAATACCTTGCTGTGTTTCTAATTCCTCATTTGTAAAATCACAATAATACCTCCTTCACAGAACTGTGAAAGTAGATTACTAACCAACCTTAACAGACAGGTACTGGATCATAGTAAGTACCCATAAATGTTAGCTGTTTATCCCTTCCTAACACCTAAGGAATCCTTTCCAGGCTTTTGATCTCTCCTTTAAATCTTCTCCTTTGGCCTTCAAACATGAATGTTGTCAATTCATGAAACTTTTGTCAAAATCTATGTGCATTGCTAATTTTATTAATGATTCCAAATTGCCCTTCAAAAACACTAGAATATTTCACATCCGGTATGAACACAATGCTGACAAGAGAAACTAGTAATTGCAAAGACATGAGAAACTTACTAAGTGCATGGAAGCATTCAATGTGTATTTATTTTTAATTAAAGAAAATGCAATCATTTTGGTAGCTGTGAGAAGTATTTCTATGTAAACAGAAATAAACTGTTGCTCACTCTACTCCATCTAAACATCTTGATTTCCTCACAGCAATTGCCACAATTTGTTATTCTTTCCCGTTTATTCTATGTCTTCCATTTTTAGACTACAAGCTTCCTAAGAGTAGTGACCAAATCTCTATTATTCATCCCTGTATCCCCCAACACCTGGCATATATAGTAGGCATTCAAGAAACTTTGATGAATGAATATATAGTAACTGGAAGTAAGAAAAATGGTTTTAACAGAAATGCAAAAAAATTCCAAAATATTTACAATTTTAAAAAATTAGAACAATTTATAGTGTTTGTTACCCTAAAATTCAGGTAAGTAACTAAATAATTATTTAAAAAGTAAGTTCTAATTCCTTTAAGTGACCTGATTCAATACACAGTCAGCATCCTGGGGAAAAATGAACTGGAGGAAAATTCTCAGGTAACCGAAGTTTGCCACTCTACACAATGACTACATAAGAACCAGTTTTTAAAGACAGTCCTAGAATAAATATTGCAAAACAAAGAATATATAAAACAGCTGAGCCAATTTTATGAGCTTCAGGGTCTTCATGGATTGCACTATGCTGCAATGTCCTTGGGATGCTACTCAGGGTGATCTGCTCCTATGGCAGCTAAGCTCTTACACCTCTAGAGTTCTCATGTCTACATGAGCTACCTCTCCCGTCCCTGTCACGTAGTGCTCTGCCTCTGTTCCTCCCCATGATATACATTCTGTTCAGGGAAAAAACAGATAATTAAGTTTATTAGAATCCTGTGAACTGTATTACAGAGTAAAACATATAGGTAAGAACCTCTACCAAAGTATAAATTGCAGGCTTGACAGCTCAATCTTTATTTTTCCCATTAAAGGTTAAAGTTGCTAGAAGTTCATCTTTCCTAAGTATTAAAACAGTTCAGTGATGAAGTCTAAATAGTAAATTGTGGTAACCAGCAATACATGTTTATGAATGCAAAATCTCAAAAGACAAAACAATTTGTAAACAAGAGTAACTACAATAAGAACATTTGAGTTTTTCCTTAAAAGAATGTTTAATATCTCCTTAAATCATATATCTTACACTACATGTTACTGTTATGAATTTATCCAATATTCTTCTTACCAAGAGTATCTTTAATGAGCATTTCAAGCTTCTGCCCCATGTTGGGTCCTCTCTCCTCTCTTGGATTCTGTACTCGGTTTACAATCTCTTGCTTGATGGAGTTGATTACAAACAATAAATTATCTGGAAGACAGAACAAGATACTTGGAACATGTCACTAACATGGAAGAATTTGCTTTTTATTGTGTAATAACAGTTATTCAGTTAAAAAATGGAGAATTTGTAAGAAAATATTAAGTAGTGATGGGTTATAAGCCTTTTTTAAAATTTAAATTCAATTAGCCAACATATAGTACGTCATTAGTTTCAGATGCAGAGTTCAGTTATAAGCTTTTTTTATCCAAAGAAACTAATTTCAAATGATGTGCCAGTTTTGATGACACACTGCAGACACATATCAATGTCTACTATCCTGTAAGCAACTTGACCTAATTGTCTTCATGGATTGAATCATAGGATCTTAGTAAATGTTTATTAAATAAATCAAATGAAGTCCTTCAAGTCCTCCAAAGACAAAACTTTAAAAACTATCCGCAGTTTACGAAGAGAGTTAACCAAAAGTAAATAGAAGGAGGTAAATAATAAAGAGCAGAAATCAATAAAACAGCAGAAACATACAACAGAGAAAAAGCCAAAAGTGGTTCCCTAAAAAAAGATCAACAAAATTGATATCCACTCCCACCCTCCATTCCCAGCTAAACAGATTGATCACCTATATGAAAAAGCGGTTATCACTTAAGAATCTGGAGCTATTGAAAGGATAAGAAGAAAATGCTGTGCTGGGGCACCTGGGCGCTCAGTCGTTAAGCTTCTGCCTTCAGCTCAGGTCATGATCCCAGGGTCCTGGGATCGAGCCCCATATCGGGCTCCCTGCTCGGCGGGAAGCCTGCTTCTCCCTCTCCCACTCCCCCTGCTTATGTTCCTGCTCTGTCAAATAAATAAATAAAATCTTTACAAAAAAAAAAGAAAACGCTATGCCAACAAATTTAACAACTTGGTAAAAATGGTCACATTTCTTGAAAATGCAACTTAAAAAAATTGACACAAGAAGAAATGAAAAATCTGAACAGCTTATTTCAAGCAAAGGAATTAATTTATCCAAAAATATAAGGGGTTTTAATGGAAAATTATATCAAATATACAATGAAGAAATAAAATTGATCTTATTAAACTTTTCAAAAAAGAGGAAGATAGATCATGGCCCAATTCACTCTATAAGGCCAAAATAGCCCAAATACCAAAACCTGACAAAGACATTACAAAAAAAGAAAATCACAGACCAATATCCCTCTTGAATATAGACACACAAATCCTTAACAGAATATTAACAACAGAATCCAACTTAGTTTTAGAACAGAATCTTACAGAATATCTGTAATAGACTCTTAATATAAATATTGTCCTTTTTGGACAATATATTACAACCAAGTAGAGTTTATTCCAAGAATGCAAGGTTGGTTTAATATTCAAAAATCAGTTAATGTAATTTACCATATTAAGAGGTAAATATGTGATATATTACCAGAATAAGGGAGAACACAACATGATTGCTCCAACAGATGCAAAAAAGACCATATGACAATATTCAACACCCATCTGTGATAAATGAAACTACAAAAAAAAAGAGAAATTAAAGTGATAGAGGGCATCTCATCTTACAAAAAAGCCTACTGCCAACATCATACTTTAAGGTGAAAGGCTCCTCACCCCCGAGATTGATTTATTTTTCTTGCCTTATTGCAATACCTAGGACATTGGATAGACATGGTGATTGCCTTGTTTGCAAAGGCATAAATATCAGAAAAGAAGAAATAAAGCCATCCCTATTTGCAGATGATGATTGCTTTCATAGAAAATCATAGGGCATCTATATACCTACCACTGGAACTAATAAACAAATTCAGCGAGATAACAAGATACAAGAATATGCAAAAATCCATTTTATATATTAACAGCAAAGTTTAAAAATAAAATTTGAAAAATGATTCCGTTTACAGAGCGCCAAAAAATATAAAATACCCAGTAACAGATCTAACAAAAGATGTTAAGCATTCTACACTGAAAACTATAAAAAAAGGCACAGAGAAATTAAAGGAGACTTAACAAATGGAAAGAGATACCAAGTTCATGGATTAGAAGACTCCATTTTGTTAAAATGATAATTCTCTCCAAATTGATCTACAGATTGAAACAGTCCCAATCAAAATTTCAGTTAGTTTTGTAAAAAGTGATTCCAAAATTTATATGGTCATGTAAATGACCTAGAATAGCCAATGCAACTTTGAAAAAACAAAATTGTAGAGTTAACAAGAACTTACACTTACCCGACTTAAGATTTACTATAAAACTACAGTAATCAAAATAGTTTGTATCCGCATAAAGGTAGACAAATGATCAATGGAACAGAATACAGAGTCCAAAAGTAGACTCATACGTATAGGGTCAACTGATTTGACAAAGGTGAGAAAACAAGTGAACAGGAAAAGGAAGGTTTTTTTATTTTTATTTATTTATTTTTATTATTATGTTATGTTAATCACCATACATCATTAGTTTTTGATGTAGTGTTCCATGATTCATTGTTTGCGTGTAACACCCAGTGCTCCATACAGTACGTGCCCTCTTTAATACCCATCACCAGGCTAACCCATCCCTCCATCCCCCTCCCCTCTAGAATGCTCAGTTTGTTTCTCAGAGTCCATAGTCTCTCATGGTTCATCCCCCCCTCCGATTCCCCCCCTTCATTCTAAGGAAGGTCTTTTTAATGAATGGTGATTGATCAACTGGATATTCATATGGAAAAAAACAAACATCAACTCTCACCCCACACCGTAAATAAAAATTAACCTAAAATGGATCATAAACCTAAATGCAAAACCTAAAACTGTATGAATTCTAGGAGAAAACATACAAGAAAATATTTGTACTTTGGAGTTGGCAAAGTTTTTACAAACACTAAAAATATAAACTATAAAAGGAAAAACAGGCAAATTGGAGTCCATCAGAATTAAAAATTTTTGCTCTTTTGTAGCTCTTGGGGTTACCCCACTTCTCCATGACTTGGTTCATTTTCCAACTGGAGATGTCGTAGGGATGTCCCTTCTCAGTGTCGTCTTTTATATTTACTTGGGCACTTGATCTTTAGCAGAAACAATGATGAATTCATTAAGTCCTGTGTTTACACATTGTTAATCCTTCTCCCTCTAACTTCCAAGTAAATTCCGTTTTAATATCTTAAGTGGTATAAATTGTTTAATTCTAAAATAAAGGAGTTAGAAAGGCAGGGTATTGTGCTGTGCTTAATTCTATGTAGTACAAAACATATAATGCAGAATAACTAAGACCTTCAGAATATAAAAGAATAAGGATAATGGAGTAAATTTTTCATAAGGTTTATTTCACTTTGAGATTCTTTCTTTCTCAATTTTTTAATGCTAAATATCCTTCCTTGTATGAAATTACAGTTGTAGATGATGTTCTTTTTAACGTCTTCACATGGCAAAATATAAAGTTCACAACCCTACAGTTCCCAAATCCCAAATTCTTTTTCAAATGTCACTGACTTGTGAATTACAAATTCCAGAAACTATTGGATTAATAGGTGGGTAGTGGATAATAAGTGTTCCACAAAACAGTAACAGATCGACTGACAGATATTTTGAGGAATCGAGGGCACGATTCTCTTGAGAAATGTACCAGAAACTCTAGGAAGAATTTTCAAACTACATGTGGCAAACTGCACGAGAGCCTCTCATGGGTTCTGAAATGACTTCTAAACCAATAGTTAAGTCTGGTCGTTCTTTCCCAGAAACTGGAGAAGAGAAGGTAGTAAGAAGTGGAAGAGAAATAAATGAATGAGAAGATCCTCTTCCTTCATGCTAATTGAGAAGAAAATGATACCTTTTTAAAGACAGGCCTTTTCCTACATGAAAATATAAGACGCTTTAAGTCAGCTTTAGAAACAAGAAAAATTTAAGAGAGCTATCATAACTCAATTTGAGATAGAACAACACATCCAAAAACACATATACTCCTGGCCCTTACCACCTCCCCAGGTGTTCCCTACCCCAGAATATATTTACATCACAGACCAAAGCATGTGTAGGGGGCTGTGCATTAGCACATATACAAATGCAAAAATATCTGGCTATACATAATTATGGATATACATATATACATAATTATGGATAAATACATTAACTGAACAACACACAGATAGATGCCTACAACTGTCCAAGGAAACAGAGACCCAGAAGGCTCCCAATGGTCCACCACATCTCCTTGCAGCCCAAGTCATCTGGTTCTAAAATGGAGTATGAATGCCTATGATATTGTAATCATTATGTGTATATATACTCACAGAGCTCAAGGTCAGAATGCTTCAACAGCAAGAAAGAATAATAGGAAAATGGGTAGATTTCCTTTCCAACAAATCAACTATTGTTTTACCTAATTCATTTACCTGCTGACAGTTCCTGAGTGGCCATTAATATATAAAACCATCAGCTCATTTTACAAGTTGTGAACTTCACAATAGGAAATCCTCTTTCTGCCCTCACAAATGGAAACAAGATAATCAAGATAAAGAATTAAGAAAACTGCACAAAGTTTACTGAGCACCTATGTGCCAGATGTCATGTTGGATTTCAAAAAATTTTTGGAAACAAATAATAACTGATCATTATGCCACTCATCGACTTTCAGATACAACTTAGTCCAAGAGCTGTACAGTGAAGAAGACAATTTTAGAGGCAAAAGAACATATGAACTCTTATGATACCAGGCTTAAAGGATAGTAAGAGAGCAAGGAGGAAAGGAAAGGTAGTTCTTGCTACAGAAGATCAAAACCAGAGCTTTCCAAACTCTAGTGTGCTGTAAAAGGGTTCCAGGTGTTTGAGATACTAATCCTCTCAGCCCATAGGGGCCTCCCCTCCCATGAGCAGCCTACTCTGATAAATTCCAGGATGCCTCAGAGATGATAATTTTTACATGTGCCATGTTGTGAAAGACTGGGAGGTACCGATCTAAACCAACAGTTCCCAAACAAGTGCTAAGATAGTTGCCTAAGAGTAATATAGGGCAGTGTTAAAAATATGGACTCTTGAGTTCTCTGTTCTACTTGAACAGATTCCAATTCATCGGGTCTGGGAACCTGTGAGAAGCCTAGAAATCTGTACTTTGCCATGTACACAGATGATTCTAATGAGCAGTCAAATTTGTAAAACACAGATCTAAATTATCCACTCAGAGATTAAAATAAACACTAGTCACTAAAACTGGCTAACGCAGCAACACAATTGTAAAATGAAGTAGGAGATTATTGTGGTCACAAGTAGACAAGCTCTTTAGGGTAGAGAGATCTGGCATGGGGAGCCACAGATACACTCATTAAAAGGAGAACATGAATGAATAAGAGTGAGTATGTAGCTTACTGAATGAATGAACAAAAAGGAGGCTGGCCTAAAACTTGGCAGGATACAGGGAAAGCAAATAACAAAACCAAAGAAAAAGAGAGTGGTTGGCAAAGTATAGGAGATTAATCAAATTCTTAAAAGTTTAGGTTTACCATATTCTGTGTTGAGGCCCCATAATTTCACTTTATTAGCTTCATACTGGGCTTTTTTCTTTAATCGACAAGCCCTGTGAAAGGAAGGAGCGATTAGTCTACTTCTTTTTTTAAGTGAACATTCAGAATATACTTCTTTTTGCTGCTGTCAAACATTTTCTAATTGCAACCAAAAATCACTGCCTATTGATGTTTATATCAAGGTACTCAGTATCCAAAAAACACACAATATAATCATTAATCCAAAGTGATTTTTGAAAATTTTAGCACACGTCCAAAAATAAAGTTATGACGAATACACTAAAATAGACAAAAACTGACAATACCAAGAAAATGTAAAGTTAAGTGGAACCATCATATGTTGCTAACTGGGATATGAAATACTACATACTGCTACTTTGAAAAAACAGTAATTTTTTTAAAAATTTACTTTATTACTTCAGAAATAGCTACTTTGGTAATTTCTTATAAAGTTAAACATATGCTCCTGGGTATTTACCCAAGAGAAATGCAAACTTATGTTCACACAAACACCTGTAAGTGAATATTTATGGTGGCTTTATTCATAATTGGCAAAAAGTGGAAGCAGCCCCAATGTCCTCATTTGGTGAATGGATAAACTGTAGTATATCCCTACAAAGGAATACCATTCAGCAATAAAAAGGAACATACTACTACTCCACTCAACATGGATCAACATGAATCTCAAATGCATCATGTTAAATCAAAGAAGCCAGACTCAAAAGGCTACATATCATATGATTCCATCTATATGACATTCTAGAAAAGGCAAAACTGTGGGGACAGAAAACAGATCAGTGGTTGGAGGGATTAGGAGTGACAGAAGGGGTTCCCTTTACAAGGAGGCATGAGGAAATTTTTTTAATGGATGATGGAAAATATTATCTTGATTGTGGTGGTGTTTATATGATTGGATATGTCTGTCAAAACCCATAAAAGTGTACCACAGAGGAGCCTGGGTGGCTCAGTTGGTTAAGCAACAGACTCTTGGTTTCAGCTTAGGTCGTGATTTCAGGGTTGTGAGATCGGGCCCCACATCGGGCTCCAATGCTCAACTCAGAGTCGGCTTGGGATTCTCTCTCTCCCTCTGCCCCTCCTGCTTGCACGCACTCTCTCTTCCTCTCTCTCTCTCAAATAAACAAATCTTTTTTAAAAACCCCATAAAAGTGTACATTAAAAGGCATACATTTTACCTCAAGTAAATCATACCGCAATAAAAAAACTGACTTGGGCGCCTGGGTGGCTCCATTGGTTAAGCAACTGCCTTCAGCTCAGGTCATGATCCTGGAGTCCCAGGATCAAGTCCCACATCAGGCTCCCCGCTCAGTGGGGAGTCTGCTTCTCCCTCTGACCCTCTCCCCTCTCATGCTCTCTCTCACTCTCTCTCTCTCTCAAATAAATAAATAAAATCTTTAAAAAAATAAAAAAATAAAAAATAAAAAAACTGACTTACCACAAAACAAAGAAAAAATTAAAGTATGATAAATTTTTTCATTTTTATAATATAATGCACTTGAGTCCATTCATCTCTCCCCTTTAAAAGCATAACACCATCTTTTGGTATTATCAAGCGTAAACAAAGCATAAATACTGTCTTTTATTTTCAAAAGAAAAATTACAATACTCTCATTATAATATTTATAAAAGCATATTTCTGAATAAATGGTTGACGGTTATCTTTAAAAGCTCACTGAAAGTCTAACCTCATCACCTAGACTTTATTTACACAGGTGAACACGAGTAGCATTTACCTGGAAGCCAGCTTATTTTTTTCCTTCCTTGACCTTGGCCGGGCTGTTAAGGGAAGCTCACTGACCGGAGTCAGATCACTAATCACCTTATTCAGTTTCCGTAGTTCATTGCCTATCTGGAGTAGTTTTTTAGGATTTGGAGTCAGGTCTTCTACATCAGTTCTCCGTGACTTCTTTACTGCGTATTTTCCTACAGATGGTTTAAAAGAAATTTAAGTTAGATCGTTTTATTTCACCAAAGATACATTCTACAGGCATATTTTAAAACCACATTTCTCCCTTCCCTCTTTTTTCTTTTTTAGAAGTCTTGGCATGTTTCAGAAGTCTCAGCACAATATGCTAAAAGGGCTAGCCTCCTCTCCTTCTCACCTTGTGCCTGGCAAGAAATTGGGGAAATATGTCACAGCTCCAGTTTTTGCCAAGTCCTTCTCCACCTTAAAGTTTCTAGCCCTGGTATAACAGAATCTTAATTATATGCATGGTGGTAATAAGCATCGCAAACTTCAGGACTGGAGTGCACGTTCACTGCACCCAAAAATCAGGGGTAGGGTAGAATACACACTCAGAAAAGAAATACGAGATTTTACTCAAACCATGATGTTTTGATGCTATGATTGAAAATTTCTCAGACATATACTCTGGTGCTGGACTCAAAAGGCCAACAAATAAGGACTGTCTTTTTTGAAAGCTCTTCTTTGGTTAGTTTGATAAATAACATTACAGAAGACTCGGGGATCTTGCCCTATCACTGCAGGCAAGAGGGATAGCCTGGTCCTCTTAACTACAATATACCAAACAATTTTCCTAGTACTCGCCATGTGCTACCTAAAGCTATTTATTGGACCTGTCTTTTCATTTCTTGTAGAAAACTGATCTGAAGGCAAAAACTGTCTATTCACTAAGAAACAGTAGAGTACAGACTGAGTGCCAGTGGAAAGGCAAATTGAGGTACAAATATACTTCTGATATAATTCCTGTGTCAAAACAAAATTGCTTAGCAACTTACATCTGTAGCACGAGAGATTACTAAAACTGTTCACTGAGTGCCAAAATTACTAGCGCCCTCCCCCTTTTCAGTACAGATTTTGGATCATACAAAATAAAAGAAATTCTACTTAATTACATCTTCCTAGGTTCACAACTGTAAACTTCGCCTGCCTAAGATTATAAGCTTCTCCCAACTCCTATCATTCAACTCCTCTCTCCATTTCTTTTTTCTACAATTATTCCCTTTCCTCTCCCTCCTCTTTTCTTCCCACCTCCATTTGATTCCAATCTCCCTATTTACATTTCAGCCTGGAGACTAGACAAGAATGGAAGAGAAAGATGCTGGAGCCCATTCCCTTTCTCCCCAACCCTTCTGGTTTACTGCAACTGTGGCAGGTCAAGAATCAATCAGCAGTCTCCTGGTCACTCGTTTCTGCACAGAGCTTCCTCTCTGTTTAGGTGATGGCTCTCACCACCGGTAAATGCTATTTGTGAGTATCTCTGCAGTGATAACAAATATAGCAGCTCTACTGTTCCTCTCTCCACTTCGCTAGTAAGGGCTGAATATGTAGGTACACTGAGTAAACATTATGGTTTACGATCTCTATTTAAAATGACACGAAATGTTTGACCACAATTCCCTCTTACCATGATGTAAGCCATTTTTCTGATACATATTACTTGGCAAGGTGTCTCGGTTCCATTCAGATGGCCTTAGCATCCTCTCTTGCTGTGACGGGGTGAGCTGTTCACTATACTCCCAGAAGTACCTTCTTTTACCTCTCTTCCGAGAGGATATTGAAGTCATCTCCTTCAAGTCTTCCACAGAATCATTTTCATAGCCTTAAAAAATAAAAAAAAAAAAGGAAAGAAATTGGGGATGGGGGGGCTTAAGTTCCATAAATTTCAATAAAGCAATCAGGGCAAATAAAAAGATCTCTTCTATTTGTCACTTGATATATTTCCTTTCATCTGAAAACATCACTGGCATGTCAAAGATAAAATGACATTTAATATGGAACTCTCTAACTCATAAAATATTCAGAGACTAATAAACATAGGTAACTATACTGTTTATTCTCCTTATAGTTCTCTTTGGTTCATATAAGTTAGTGTGTGACATCCTTTTTTTGTATCTTTACATAGGCTCTCATTGAGAGAATAATGAAATATAGCTCCAGGAATGTCAAATGTACCATTAGATCATGATACTAAGACCCCACACTGTGATTTTAAATGCCTTCCTCCTAAAATGTATGCATCCAGAACATTCCCAGACAGACAGGTGTGTGCATTTCTATGATGGTATCTTACCGGCCAGAATTTTGTGAGGCAGTAGTGCTTTTCTGCCTACCTCCCACCCTACCCCTTTGGTAAAAGTACAAAAACGAGAGTTCTCGCACAGTCTCTCAAATAAAAACATATATGCTTAGTCTAATATTTTACTGGAAGCAATCTGCATTTACTTCACTTAAGAAGTTATTTTCCTTACTAATGGGGAGTTTCAGAAAATACTTAATTATGAGTTGCTAAAACTGTTGGTCAGACCTCACGGAGGATGACCTACAAATCTAAAATACCCTCAGAGAATGCCCATCTTAGTATACTCCACATCATTACTGCTATGCACATGGGGGAATGGAGACGGGCCCCATGTAGGACGTATGTAACACTAAGGTGGCCAGGAAAATTTGGGTAGCACTGGCCAAGCAAAATGACCACTGTGTCTCCTAAAAACATGACTTCTCTGGAACTGACACTAAGAAAGTGAGGACATCTGCAAGTTTTGGAAAAAAGAATTTCAGAATTTTAGCAGGTTTTCTTCAGATTAAGAATCAATCAAAAATATGGCTCCATTTATATGACATTCTGGAAAGGGCAAAACTGTAGGCAAAACTAGAAAGTGGTTGCCAGGAGTTGGGGGTGGAGGGAGGGGCTGACTCTAAAGGAACATAAGGTGGGGGCACCTGGGGGGCTCAGTCTGTTAAGCGTCTGCCTTTGGCTCAGGTCATGATCCCAGGGTCCTGGGATCAAGCCCTGCATCAGGCTCCCTGCTCTGCGAGGAGTCTGCTTCTCCCTCTCCCTCTGCTGTTCCTCTCCCTGCTTGTGTGCTGTTTCTCTCTCTGTCAAATAAATAAATAAAATCTTTTAAAAATAATAAAGGAACACAAGGGAAATTTAGGGGGTGATCAAACTCTTCTGTATCTTGATGGTGGTAGTGGTTACCAGCACTACATGCACTTGTCAAAATTCACAGAAGTTTACACTTAAAGAAGGGCGAATTTCATACTTATTTATTATACTTCAATAAACATGACCTTTTAAAAAAGAATCAATTTGGAGACCAGAATGATTTCAGGGCAACAATCAAGAGAAGCTTCTGTAGCACTGCTGGTATTAACAGCATTAAAGTGCACATGTGGTAGTTTAAAACAATATGGCAAGGAGTGTGACAGTGAACTTTAGAGTTCCTTATTAAGAAATGATGCACGAGGGGCGCCTGGGTGGCTCAGTCGTTAAGCGTCTGCCTTTGGCTCAGGTCATGATCCCAGGGTCCTGGGATCGAGCCCCGCATCGGGCTCCCTGCTCAGCGGGAAGCCTGCTTCTCCCTCTCCCACTCCCCCTGCTTGTGTTCCCTCTCTCGCTGTCTCTCTATCAAATAATTAAATAAAATCTTAAAAAAGAAAAAAAAAAAAAAAAAGAAATGATGCACGAGTCACACAATCATTTCTAGAAGTTTGATTTTTAAAAATTGTTAGATACATAAAGCAATGACTTTGGCCTATTTATTTGTGCCAATGTGACACTTCAAATTAAGGATTTCATCTTGTTCCAGTGATCAACCTAGCTTTGGGAAAGATGCAAGGGCCACATAGTGCCACCAGAAATGGCGTTTTCGAATCACCTGGCTCCACCAGGCCAAGAAATACTGGCTTGAAGAAACTACTGGCTCACAGAGATTAACCTAGTATGGCTGGGAACACCTCAACACAGGCAGATGGACCAACAAAACACTCCCAACTTCCCAACAATGTTAAGAACTGGTGTTCCACACACACACACACACACACACACACACAAACAAAAACCCCAAAAAACAAACCAACCAACCAAAACAGAAACAGACTGACAAATACAAAAAACAAACCATATACAGGATTCAGAGGGGGAAAATAGGTAAAGGGGACTAAGAGGTATAAATTTCCAGTTACAAAGTAAGTCAGTCATGGGATATAAAGTACAACTTAGGGAATAATCAATAATATTGTAATAATTTTGTATGGTGACAGATGGTAACTAGATTTAATGTGCGGGTCATTTTGTAATGTATATAAATATTGAATCACTATATTATACATTGAAAGTAATATTATATACCAACTATATTTTAATTTAAAATAAATAAAAATTTAAAAAATAAGTAAAAAAACAAAAACAAAACCCCAACTCTTTGTATGGTGGCAGACAGTAACTAGACTTATCATGGGGATCATGTTGTAATGTATAAAAGTATCAAATCATTATGATGCACACCTGAAACTAAGAGGATATTGTAGGTCAATTATAGTTCAATAAAAGAATAAGAAATCTACCCTAACCCAAAGCATAAAGGAAACTTTTTCATATATAGCTTCCTCAGACATCCCATCCATCTGACAATTTATTTGATATTCTCCCCTATTTAGCAACTCTCCTCAGGTGGCGTGGATTTCTGGCAAAACACTGTCCTTCTCATTTAATGTACTTACATATTTCACTTACAGATATTTCATTCGAGACTTCTAAGAGCCCAATAAAAAAGGTGTTATTAACCCCATTTACAAAAAGAAACATGCTCACGGAGGCTTTAAGTGATTTGGCAGAGTTGGAACTGACTCAAGTCCCATGACTCAAGGAGTCTAGCTCCTATTGGGCTTCTTCACTTTTCCTGTACCCACCTAAATGGTCTAAATGGATTTTTCTTTACATATATCCCATGTTAAATTCAAAGAATAATAAAGATTTTTATTTCTTCCATCCCACTCTAATTAGTTACCAGTTTTATTTATTTATATATGTTCAGCCTTTTCCAAAAAAGCATTTAAGGGCCATCAGTTCTCTTTGACCTAATATTTTAACATTTTCTAATAACATACACCATAAATTCACCATAACACACATAAACACAGTCATACGCACACAATGGGTTTCTTTAAGATGGCCACTTTTCAATACAGAGACCACTATGAGCAAGTAGAATGCAGAAAAATTATTATTCCCAGATCACTGGTCTAGCATTTAAGGTAATTAAATATCTCTCAAAGTATGTTCTAAGGAACACGATTATCTTAAGATATGCCTTCATCCCCAAGTGAGTTCTGTGGTCAAATAAGGTTTAAGAAACTCTCATCCTGCATCTCTCTCTTGCCAAGTCACACTACACACAAGTAGATTAAAAGACGAAGAAATCAGGGGTGCCTGGGTGGCTCAGTCGTTAAGCGTCTGCCTTCGGTTCAGGTCATGATCTCAGGGTCCTGGGATCGAGCCCCGCATCGGGCTCCCTGCTCGGCGGGAAGCCTGCTTCTCCCTCTCCCACTTCCCCTGCTTGTGTTCCTGCTCTTGCTATCTCTCTCTGTCAAATAAATAAAATCTTTAAAAAAAAAGAAAGACTAAATCATAACAATAAATAAACCCACTCAACTCTAAGTTCCATCAAGACAAGGGTCATGTCTGTTTTGTTCATCTCTGGATAGGCAATATCTAATACACACAGTGCCTAAAACAAATGTAGGCACTCAAATTTTTTTCTTTTAAGAAATCAATTATTTGTTTAATGCAACATTTCCCATGAAGCCTTTTCCCTTTTCTTTTCATTTGCTGGACCACCATACTGATCTAACTCATTCCTTCCTGACATGATTATCAAATGGAAGTCAAAAAGGCTACATTTATTGTGTAAAATTCTAACCACACATCTCTGGTTAGTGCAGACTACTGGTAAAGTCAATCGTGAAAATGTTTAGTATGGATTACAAAATAAACTTTCATTCTGGGGGCCCAATTCTTAGTATTACAACCATGTAATCCCAATGACCCCAAACAGTCATAGCCTGTCCACAGAATAGGCTCTATTAAAACTTGGGAGCAAGGCCAGAGTAGGGACTGAAACTCCATTTTACACCTTTCCTGGAGCTTTGTAGGCTCAGGCACTGTTGTAGCCAACTGCCAAGAAACAGCATCAAGGGAGCTAGTCATCACAAAAGGGCCTTTGTAAACTGCTGCAAATTAAACCAATCAACCCACTCTAAAACTAGCACTCTGAAGAAACTATAACTATCCACTTTTCTGCTTCAAAGAATTTCTTCTGCTTCTCACCAATAATTCACTTTTGCATTCCTGAAGTCACTTGTTTAGCTCTTTCTTCCAAGAAAAAGGGAAATTTTCATTAGCAAATGTGAATAAAGCCCAAATAATACCACAAAATAGTGTTGATTTTGTGGTTAAATCATGTCATTCATTAACATTTGTGAGAACTGTCCAAGTAATACTAACCAAAAAGGCTTTACTTCAAGTCAACTGGAAGTGAGTGAATTAAATGCCATCCAAACATTTAGCATTGTTAAACAGACCCAAGAGGAGCGTTTTACCCAGCCAATGCATCTCTGTTTCAAAGTAGTGTTGGTTAACACCAACAAGCTCACAAATCAGGATTCTTCCATAGGAGACAAGGCAAGAGAATGGGGCATGACAGGACAACACCAACTATAACACTGGTCCCCCCTCCCTATGAGTGTCAAAAGGTTGACAAAATGGAATTGAGGGTCAACTTACTAACTGATCTCTCTTCACAGACCTATTCATCTCTCAACACATTTATCCAGGTAAAAACACATTAAAAGATAAAGGATGAATTTAAAGTGCAGTTGAAAGCTAAAGAAAAGCAAAACTACAACCACAAGTAGGGTAGACAGTACAGTCTTTGGTGATAGCAGGATTTACTGACTCCCTCTGATTTACATGTTCCTTTAAGCACCTACTGGGAAAAGTATCTCTTTCTCTACACTTTCCATTTCCCTTAGTTACTACCCATCTCCCCTGTCTCACCCTTCCCCTACCCTCCTACCTTGGTCCTAAACATGGAACTCAAAGCAAAAAGGCTGATCGGTCAGACATGGAAGACTACTCATAGATAGCACTCTGGTCTTCCCATGGGAGGGAGCTATATAACTTAACACTGGCTACAAAGACAACTTTCCCTGAAACTTTTAAAACCGATTTTTTAAAGATTTTTAAGTAATCTCTACACCTAACGTGGGGCTTGAACTCACAACCCTGAGATCAAGAGTCACATGCTCTACCAACTGAGCCAGCCAAGTGCCCCTCAAAGCAAATTTTATTTATTTGTTGACAGAAAAATGTTACTGCTCAGTAGAAAAAATAATTGTTCTATCTAGACTATGCAGAGTTCTAAAGTAAACCAAAAAAAGGCATAAGCCCTTTTCCTCCATATTAAAGTACTTTTCCTTACTTGAAACTTAACCCGAGTCAAACAACTTGGTTGTATCAAATACACAAATCTAAGCATTTGTGTAACAGAAAGATTTCACTAAAGGAAAATCTTTCAGCAATAATAGTGCTTCACCAGCTACTATTGTACCATCTACCATGGCTTAAAAACTCTTCTGAAAATTAAATACCAATCTTTATACTGCCAGAAATTCCAGCAATTGTGTAACAAAAGGGCTTTCTTTGACAATTTCTAAGGTTTTAAAAATAACTTAGTTTTTTTATGTACAAGTTACAGCATCAACATTATTTTTGAAGAAAATAACTTTTGCTTAAATTTGAAGATCTTCACTTCTTTGTGCATTTTAAACTGTGTGCTACTTGGCAATACCATTTTCATAAATACTGCACAAGCCAACAGTGGCAACAGCCCAAGCATGTAAATGCTGAATGAAGTGAACCAGTTCCCACAGGTTTCATTTTCTTTCTCCCTTTTATTTATATGTGCTGTATATAAATAAAGCAGAGTATCCTTTATGCTCATTAAATTATAGCACAGATTTTTCTTAAATGGAAAAATACCGTGTGAATGAAAGATGGGACAGACACAAAGAAAACGCTCTTTTTTACATTATTCATTAAGTAGGCCTTCTTGGTTTTAAGCATGAGTAATATAAACCATCATTACTTGGTTTACCATTGTGGGCACTCCTAACTTGCCTCAACTATAATAGAGGGGGACATGTACATAAATAGGAATATGTTTAAATCAATCAATTCTTGGCATCTTTGCATAGCTGCTCAAGGGAGTAACAAATTAGGTCCCTTAACATAAGATAAATTAAGAAGAAGCCCTCGAAGAATCAGCCTATGAATCACTATATGAGCAAAAGTGATTATTTTAGAACTGCCTGAATAGAAAAAAAGCAATTACAAACTAAGACAAAGAAAACATCCATATCTCAAAATAGGAAAAAGGTCAGTTTGGTAAGCCTCCAAGCATTACCATACCTGGCTCAGAGAAAGTGTCACTAATATCATCATCTTTGTCATCTTCATAATCCTCTTCCTCCTCTTCCTCCTCTTCGTTTTCAGAAAGTTCGTGCTCACTACCAAATCCTTCATCATGGTCCTCATCATCAACATCCTCCTCGTCTTCCTCATCATCTTCAGGACTGCATTTGGTTGGCTGTTCACCCAAGTTGTCAGAGACAAAAAGGGAGTAATTGTGCTCTTCTTTTTTCTGGGATGAATCTGAGACCAATGTGCTGGCAGAAAGGCTGCTACTCTCTCCTGCTGCAATGGACCCAGGACCCTCCTGGGACAGGGGACTGAGCAATAGTTCCTGGGTTTCTTTAAAAGGCAAAGCTGGAGTGGCATGACCCTGAAGAGGCTCCATCCCTTTTTTCTCGGGTCTCTTTGCTACTGCACCACAGTAGCAGGTATTCTCCTTTGCTGCATCTGCGTGAATCTGGCTCAACAAGGGCCGGCTCTGCTGCACTGGGTTGATCTTTACCTTTGCCTTTTTTACATAGTCTTTACATTCAACATGAAAGTTCACCTTGTCATTATGATACATGTTGGTCTTCACCATGATCTGTGTGCTTGAAGTGGGTTTACTTGCTTTTTGGACACAGTCTGACAAAGGGACCTCAGCCTGAAGAGTTTTAGAAGAACACACAGGGGCAGCTGCTCTGCTTGAGATCTTTTTACTAGGGAATGAAGAAGGCAAGGGATTTTGTTTGACACTGAAAAGTGAATCAGGGTAATAAAGGGAATCGGAAACAGACTGAGAGTCCTCACTATTAAGCTGGGCCAAAGTTGGAGTTTTACTTATGACCTCTTCATCTTGGTAAGGGCTAGAAAAGTCATCAAGACCCAAGTAATCCACTTCTTTTGTTCCCCAGATGTCACAGCTGGTTAGTTTGGTGTACTTTGTTAAGTCTTCACAGTATGTATCCCACTGTTCCCAGTTTGAGGTTAAAGCACCCTCATTATCCAGGACATCTGTGAAAGACTCCAGATTTTCAATGTCTTTGCAGTCCTCCAAAGAAAGGAAGTTGTCTCTAGGATTCTGCTGATAGTTCATCTCTCTATCCTGAGAAAAGTTTAAAAAAAATCACACACCATATTTTAGGAAAGAAATATTCACCTCCATCCTCACATCCATGTACCAAATTGATAAATCAGTACTTGACCTCTGGTCTGTTTTATTTTAAGATAAAGGCTATTTACATGTCACTTTACCAGTCCATGTAATATCATTTCCCTGGGCAAGGAAAAAAAAGGGAAAATATGCCCCTTTAGAGGCTTAGGTATGGTATAAATATCAAGGGCTCTTGAACTTTACTATAAACACTCTTCCTGAAAAAGGTTTACATTTCCTGATATTTGACTTAGAAGGATTTGGGGATCTCCTCTGAAACAAGCTTCAATTACAAAGCAAATAATGAAGACCTTACCTTCATCACAGAAGAATTTGTCTTCTTAAGCGAGAACTGAAATATAGAGGCAAAGTGCAAACCAAAGAAGAGCTGAAATTCCACCACAGAAGGATAAGATCTTTGGTAAGACCTTGTTAACAACGCTTGGGCATGGGGACTACAATACTCCTCACGAGTGTGATACTCCTCATGAATAGAGATAGGATTTTAAAAATATGTTAGTGAGACTATGCAGCCACTAAAAAGAATGCAGTTAAAGTCTAATGTACTAGCATGAGAGGCTGCTCACCAGATGTCTGTACATTAAAAGGATTAAGTTACAGAATACTGTATCTATGAATGTGTCATCCAATTTAAAATACTCATGTATTTATATATGAACAGAAAAACTGCTAGTAATACTTATCTTTGGGGAAAAGGGTTAGAAGGTGGAGGTTCAGGAAGGACACGAGGACATTTTCGGTTTGTTTTGACTTTTCCATTTGTTTGGGGCCTTTCTTGTTTTGCTTTTGCTTATGGGTGTGTGTCTCTGTGTTCTAAGAGCTTTAAGGAAGTACAGTTTGCAGACCGCAAAATTCACCTGTATTAAGTGTACAATTCAATGATTTTTTAGTAAATTAACAGATTTGTATATTTAGTTTTGCATTCATGTTGCTTAAGCTGTATGTAATTAAATTCTTCTTAGGAATCTTATTTACCTCAAGAATAAGTGATAAGTATACCACTTGGAATTGCTATTTTTACCTCGTATTCTCTGTGTCATATGCTTTGCTTAATGTTATCATTCTTAAATATCCCAGTTGAAGAGTCCTTTAGCAGTTAGGCATAACAAAAAAGACAGCTTCCCATCCTCATCATCAAAAACTGGACTTGAATATATTTAGATAAACTCTCCTCTTATTATTTTCTTTTATGTGTGTGTGCATGTATTTATATAAAAATAACAATTATTTTTATAGTCATAGGCATATTTTAAAATTCCAGTATAATTAACATATAGTGTTATATTAGTTTTAAGTGTGCAATATAGTGATCCAACAATTCTACACATTACTCAGTACTCTTAATCCCCTTCACCTGTTTCACCCATCCCCTCATCCACCTCCGCTGCTCTTACTATTTTCAATGGGTTCATACAGCCTTCTAAAATTACTAGACTGACAGTCACAAGAATCAAAATTGACATCCTTTTTTCTGTTCAGGCATTCATAAATAAAAAAAACTATACCACAACATTTTTACCCCAAATCAATTAAAGCAGAATCCAAGAAAATGTTACTTACCAGTTCATACATGAAATCTGGATCTGAACTGTTTGCTAAGAGATCTGTGCTCATGAGAGTCTGTTCTGAAAAGGTGTGGCTTCGAAAGGCATCCCCAAAAGGCGGATCCATTCCGCTTACACTAGGCTACAACAGAGTGATTTTAACTTTAGAAAGTTAAAGACTACTGCAAGACCACTCCAAGACCAATTTATTACACGCAACTCCCACACCTACTAACTTATTAGTTTCACAACAATTCTGTATATTTTCTACCCTTTAGCACATTTGAGAGATTAAACTAGCATTAAACTGTGAACTTAAATTAGGAAAATAATGAAGATGCATTAAAAATAGAAAAAGAAATAGTGGCAACTGTTAATAATACCTAACTTCCAAAAATTAAAGCTTATTTAGCCACTAGAATCAGCATTCACTACCCTAATGAGTACTTTTATTCGGCTATAGAACATTTCTTCAAATGCACCTCTAACAACATTCCCTCTTCTATCTCTCATTCTGTAGTCCTAAGTGAGTCCAGTGTCTTATTTCCCCAAACAATCTGGAAGACAATCTGGGCACCTTTAGTGCAACCAATGCCTCCAGGAATGTGGTGATGAAGACAGGATCAGTCAAATATCCAAAAATCTTACTGGTGAGACCAGAAACTTGGGCATGAGCTCAGTAGTCTTAATCCTGATCCCAGAAAAGGGTACAATTCATTCTGTAATAAATAAGGGAAAAGAGACTTGGCACCCAGAGTTGATGCTCCTTCTTTTCTCTCCATCCCACTTTTCCATTTCAACATCTATATAAATCACTCCAGAGGGAAGTCAGGGCCTACACTCCTAAAGCAGCCCAAATAAGTGAAAGGCCTTCCTCTGAAATCTAAACTGGATGAAGGAAGAGGATGTGAAAGAATAAAAATTCCCTCTTTGCCTTTTTGTTCTTAGTCTGCAAGTTTTTGCTGAAACTTTAAAAAAATTCTATTAGTCTATTTGCTTACATTTCTCTATTCATCTACCTTCCACCTACCACAAAGTGGCCTTCTTACATGCTCTCCTCTCATGTTTTTCTTTACTGGTACTTCCCAATCCAGTCTTTTCTTTCTCTAATTTTCCCCAACCCTTCCAAGCTGCAAGCTCAAAATAACTGTTATAGCTCTAACTTCAAGTATTCCACAAGTAACAAATTAAACTCTGAATGGGAAAGAACTCCAAATCAGTACATGCAGTCCACTTGGCCCAGAGATTGGGGTGGAGCTCGGCCACTGGTCTTCTTAATATCAGCTCGCTTTCTTTGCCTCTGAGCCACTGGAGAATCCCACAAGTTGCTTATTTTCTGTGCTCAAGGCATAATTCTGCTTGGCCCTACCTGAAGCCACTTAAGAGTCCCTACCCTCTCCTTATTTCTAGGTTTCTCCTCAGCACTGAACCCAAAGAGAGAAAGGGGTAAGAGCTAACCACTGGAGGAGGACAGGAAGAAGTCTGGATGTGCAGTGGGGACACACAGAGCTTCTTTTATTATTTCAGAGATTGCCTCAAACCAGGACTGATCAATTCAAAGTAGTTACCATAATATAAATAGATCTGATCATTCTCAATAATTTTTTATGAGTATATGTGTATGTATGAAAGAGAGAAATGTTGAAATCTCTCACCATTTCCTCTTAACTACTTTTAAATTCAAAAGGCATAAATGGAAAGGAATAACTGGGAAACAAGAAGTAGACAAGGAGATGGACGTGGGCTTTCTGTGGCAGATTAATTTTCAGGGGAGTTGGGTGAGCCCACCTACAGCCAGCAGATCTGTCCCCCTTCTAACCAACTTTTCATTCACCATGTTTCCCGTGTCAAGCTCATTAAATTTCAAAGCTGTAGCAAAGGAGGAAATAGAAAATGTCTTAAAATGGGAGTTTGTCAAGTTGTGTTAAGATTCAGAGAACTTACAGAACCAAGAATACTGGCTTTCTGCAGTGGGAAAATATAAAACTTTGCACCTACTCTGTATGATTTACCTGAGGCATTTCCAAGCCCAGATCCTGTGAGTCCGATCCCAAACTTTTTTTTTTCCTCGTTTGTAAATTCTTTTCCAGCTTTACTTTTAATTTCACGATCAAAGACGATTTTCACAATAAATGGCAGGTTTTCCCAGAATGTCTTCAATTCAAATGCTTGGATCACTGCTTTTTATTTATTTTTTAATAGTTCTGTGTGAATCTGTCAAACAACAACACAAAGTAACTTCACTGAGCACCATTAAAAACAAGTTGACCTTTCAAAAATGACATTAACAAAGAACACTTTAAAGGAGTCTTATAGTTGCAATCTCAAGAATTTGGTCATTTCTTAGTACTGACTATCCTGAAATTCACCATTCCTCTCTTTGTTTCTAAAAAAGGATAGGTCAATAACTAATTGGCAACATTAAAAAAAAGACAACAACAACGCCCTGACAAAATTAACTGAGGCCTATCTTTTCCTGAAACACATCTGAAAGATCTACTGTATCTAATGTTTAAAGTAAAGCTCCCATTCACTTTATGTTCTGTATGAGAAAATATGTCACAACATTTAATTCCATCTATTGTATAATCATTACTGTAAAATTAATCTACATTTTATATCTCTTATAAATCTGCAAGAAGAGTAATGAATACATAAAAGTCAACAATGGAGGTTGCCTGGGTGGCTCAGTCAGTTAAGCGTCTGCCTTTGGCTCAGGTCATGATCCCAGAGTCCTGGGATCGAGTCCCCATAGGGCTCCTTGCTCAGTGGGGAGCCTGCTTCTCCCTCTGCCTGCTGCTGCCCCAGCTTGTGCTCTCTCTCTCCGACAAATAAATAAGATCTTAAAAAAAAAAAAAAGCTGTTAAAAAAAAAATTATTCCAGTAAGTTTTTAACATGTTTATGCTGGGGGGAAATAGGAAAATACCCTGCAGAGGGGTTGCAAGGGTTAAATAATGATTGCAAATCACCTGGCAGAGAGTCTTAACTGTGGTAGACCCTTAAATTTAAATGTTAATTCCCTTTTCCCTCCTCTGTGAAGGCCTCAATTAAGGGGGTCTAAACAGCTATACCCACTTCATCATCTTTTCCTACATCAGTGGTCCTCAAAGTGTGATCCCAAGACCAGAAGCATCAGCATCAACTTGGATTGTGTTACAACTGCAAAATTTGGGGCTCCAGCCCAGACCAACTAAAGCAGAAACTCTGGGAGTGTTTCTCCCAGTTATGTGTTTTAACAAGCGCTCTAGGCGATTCTGACTCTCCCTAAAATTTGAGAACCACTGTCCTGCACTCAACACCTTGCTGTCATTCAGTCTAGTTGCAATATCCTTTCTTAGATTGAACCAATTTAAGCTGAGCTGCTCCATACTTAACACATCTGGAGTAGAGGGTTAGAGTGGTACATTACATCAATTTCAAAGGCCTCTGCAGAACAAGTAAGAGACTGTCAACCAGAGATTCAATAGCTGTTCCACTTAATTTAGTAAAAATTGACAACCATTTGTATTTCCTGGATCTTTGCTGGGCTCTCCCCTCTGGCGGGCTATCATTCCTACCTTGCTGTTTCTAGCCTAGGAAACACCATTAAGTGCCCAGCCTGGGCGTACGAACAGAATTAACTATGCATTTCAATCCCATGCTACAGTCTAGGCTCCTGACAAAAGGCCAGTTCTGGTCCAGTTCCTCCTTATGTGGCCTCATGCCTTGATCCTACTGCTGATATATAATCTCAGTCCTAATTCTTCCCTTGATTCCTGTGAGAAACAAGGTCAGTTGCCCTTTCTTTTTTTTCTTTCTTTCTTTTCTTTCTCTTTCCCTTCCTTCCTTCCTTCTTGGGGTGGGGAGGGGCAGAGGGAGAAGGAGAGAGAGAATCTTAGCGATGCGGGGCTTGATCTCACAACCCTGAGATCATGACCTGAGCCGAAATCCAGAGTTGGTTGCTTAACTGACTGAGCCATCTGGGCACCCTGATCAGCTGCCTTTTCCAGACCTGTTACTTCCAACTCCAAAAAGGTGTATGATTCAAGTGATGCATTCAATGAAGTGGGTCAGTATAATCCTGGTCTACAACCTGGATCTGGGAGAAAAGTGTGATATTCTCTAAAATCTTAAGTTTACCCTTACTAAGCAACAGGGCTGAAGACTCGAGAAAAGATTAAGTTCTATTAAACAAATACTTATTGCCATCAACTAAAGACACCATCTACCAACAGCTTGGTTTATCAGGGAAAACCGTGGACAAAAAAGGGCTAAGTTCTAGTTGCAGCTCTCATTTGCAAACTATATAACACTGGGTAGGTCAATCTTTCTAAGCCTCTTTCTCATTTCTAGAAAGAAAACAATACTACTAATAATACTAGTTTCCTAGCCACCGAATCTTCTAAGCCATAAAACCATAAAATACAAATGCAAATAGAGGTAACCTCACTTTTTGAAGTTCATGTTACACCACTTCGGTTTTACAAAGACCTACACTGGTACCTGTTTTTGCTAACTGAAGGAAATCCAAAGAGGATTTGTGTTTTTGTGAAAATAGTGTTAAGCGTTTGTTGTCCACTGGGCCCTTACAGAGGCAGAACACAACCCAAGCACAGCAGCAGGTACCCCGCCCAGCTCCTTCCCCAGGAACCACTCAGCATCTCAGTACCAAGTTGCCACAGTTCTGAACTGTGTCTGTGAACATCTGTGCTTTATCTCGATTTATTTTGTGCATGCATTAGCAAGATGTATCCTAAGGTATCAGAAAATCCTATGAGAGGTTATTTTCTAGGCCTGGGAATGCTCAAAAATTTTCCACATAATTAATGGTAAGTGCTTCTCCACTTTACGCCATTTCAGCTTACGAAAGGTTTCATAGGAGCACTCTACTTTTGCATAGCAGGAGAAACTTTTTTTTTTAATTTTATTTAAACACTTGACATCAAAACTAGGTTGTCAATGCAGTTAGCAAAAAGAGCACTTGTTTGGAGAACTTGACAGGAGATCTGGAATCCAGTTTTGATCCCATAATTAAAACTAAGCAGTCTTGGGGCGCCTGAGTGGCTCAGTCGGTTAAGCGTCTGCCTTCGGCTCAGGTCATGATCCCAGGGTCCTGGGATCGAGCCCCGCATCGGGCTCCCTGCTCTGTGGGAAGCCTGCTTCTCCCTCTCCCGCTTCCCCGCTTGTGTTCCCTCTCTCTCTGTCTCTCTGTCAAATGAATAAATAAAATCTTTAAAAAAAAAAAATAAAAAATAAAAAATAAAACTAAGCAGTCTTATGAATCTGAGCAAGTTATTTAAATTTATGCCTTAGCACCCCACTGAGGAATGACAATTATTCTCCTTTAACTATAACAGGGATGTTATGAGAATTTAATGAGATATTAAATTAGGATATACTAATAAAATAAATCTGAAAGGTGATTATTATCAACAGGTATATTTTGCCAATGCTTTCCTTTGTTCCACAGCTAGTCCATCTCAGAAACTTAACATTTGTGACAGCTACTGGCAGCAAGGCTGAATGTTTTAAAGACACCATTTCCCAAAGAGAGGGTACCCATTAAGAGTTGAGCACATCCTCCTGGGATAGTTAAAGGTCCTTAGTTGCTTTTCCCAGTCTTTCAGTAGCAGCAAATAGGAAGGGTGAAGGGCCAATTTTACCCCAAGCAGTAGAAGGTCTTTTCATTCTCTGAAACTAATGACCCAAGGTCACAACCAATTATCTTTATCCCCATGGTTTTGCACCCATCTTCCAAAATTCTTGGTACCATTCCAAACATTTATTGTGAAACGACCATGAACAACAAAATTCACCACCCAAAAGTGGAAAGAAAAGAAAAAATAATAAAGGTTCTACAGTAATTACCATTACACAGAATCTTCCATAATGATACACTGCTCCCAAATCATCTCCTATACCAGGGAGCCATATACAAAGGGTATATTGATGTTTAGATGGCCAAATAACAAAAGGAAGGTGTAACAACTTGCTCTTCAGGATGCCTTCACACTTCTTTGGGCTTAAGAATACCCATATTTTACTCATAGCTTTGATATTAAAGTTATGTACATTAAAAGCAATGGTCTAATTTCCCAATGTGTAACCTAAGAAATATTTGTTCCAAGGAATGTTAAATGGTTATTCAATAAAAGGGTTATGAGGTTTGAAAAACACCACATTAAATAAAACTGATACATTGACTCTATGTAGGGCTTCTTGCAAACTTTAAGGTGCTAGGTACTAATGTGCATTGTAAATCACCAATAGGTGACTAGAGCAGATACCATTTCCCAAACTTACTTGATCCTAAAGTCCTCTACCCTGCCCTCAAGCAGACCAAGACTAGTGTTATTAAAAACGACGACAAAAAACCCACAACACCCTAAAGGAAAGGCTAAATCAACTTCCTAGTTAGGAATTCCTTTTTTTTCCCCCAAAGATTCTTATTTACTTGAGAGAGAAAGCACACAGAAGGAGAGGGAGAGGGAGAAGCAGACTCCCTGCTGAGCAGAGAGCCTGACACAGGACCCTATCCCAGGACAACTGAGCCACCCAGGCACCCCATGAATTCCTTTTTTTTGCAGCTCTGGCTCATCAGTTCTCAATACAGTTTTATGGGTTTTTCAAGGGAAAGAAGACTGTTGTCCATCAGAAATATTTGCCAACAGATTTTCTGTACCTGGGCTCATTCAAAACTATTCAACAACAGCTCCTAGGCACAGGAAAATACTCTATTAACAGAAAACTAGCTCTCTGAAGCAATGTGATGGGGGTTCAGGGCAGGCTGCCCCAATATGCCGCCCTCACATATTATTTTTAATTGAAGTTACTCAAGAAAGAGCTAGTGCAAGAAAGACACTCTTCCTCTGTCCCCCTGAAAGTAAGAAATAAATTTCCCCATGTGAGAGGTACCCTCCCTGCACCTGGAAGATAGAAAGCATCCTTACTGCCAGAGATAGGCAATTCAGGGCCAATAAGGCTATATAAATAAACCTTATTTCTTCATTAATTTGCTACCCTAAGCCCAAACATCTTTGTGAACTCTTAACAGATTTATTGTTTCTTTGTCTAAAAGGTATAAAAGTTGCCTGCTTTGGTCACTTCTTTGAATCTCGTATTTTGATGAGCTCCCATACATATAAAATTAAAATTTGTTTTTCTTCTGTTCATCTGTCTTGTGTCAATTTATTTATATCAGACCAGCCAAAGAACCTAGAACCTAGAAGGGAAGAGAGGAAAAGCTTTCCTCTCCTACAAATGATATGGAGCAAATGACTGATTTATGAGCAGTAATGGTATCACTTGAAGATGGCCACGGTTCAATATCTTTCATAGCTTTTTTTTTTTTTTTTTAACCAGGTCCTACCCTGGTTTTTTTGGTTCTCTACTTGAAAATATGTTGAGGCTTACTATGTACATTAGGCAAGGCAAAAGGTGAAGTAAGGTAAATCACCAATAGGTAAGGCCAAAGGACTTTTACCAAAAGCTCATCCCTGGGACTGCTTAAACCACTAATCCAAACTTTGAAAGCCAAACCCAAGAGCTGACTGGAGTGCCAGGCAGCCTACACACATCCAAGAGCCCCTAAATTTTGCCTCTTCTGAATCTGAGGGTTTCAGCTGATTCCTGAGAGTCCATATATTTTTCAAAGGTTGAAAAATATAAACCAATATAAATGAAAATGTCTTATGAAAAAGCAGATACTATATATATGATGGCCCAAATCCCTACACCTCCCCTTTTACATGCCACTGGCTTAGGGCACTGTTCCCTTTTAGTTGACTCAAGGGAACTGGCTCCTCACAATAGTAAGTAGCACTTTTGAGTCATCCAACATTCATCAGAGTAGATGTTAAAAAGTTTTTTGACACACCCATTAGGATGGTTATTATCCAAAAAATGAAAAATAACAAGTTGAGGATATTGAGGAGGATATGGAAAAACTGGAACCCTTGTGCAATGCTAGTAGGAATGCAAAGTGGTGCAACTGGGAATCTTTAGCAGTTCCACACAAAGTCAAACATGGAATTACCATATGATCCAGCAATTCCACATCTGGATATATACCCAAAAGAACTGAAAGCAGGGACTCAAACAGATACATACACACCCATATTCACAGCTACGTTATTCACAAGAGTCAAAAGGCGGAAACAACCCTAGTGGCCATCAACAGATGAATGGATAAACAAAATATAGTAATTCATACAATGGAACATTATTCAGCCATAAAAAGGAATGAAATTCTGATCATGGATGAACCTTAAAAACATTACACTGAGTGAAATAAACCAGATACAAAAGGACAAATATTACATAATCCCACTTATATGAGGTACAAGAATAGGCAAACTCATGGAACAGAAAGTAGAATAGAGGTTACCAGACGCCGGGAGAGTTATTCTTTAGTGGGCAGAGTTTCTGTCTAGGATGAGGAAAATGTTCTAGAAATAGTTACACAAGATTGTCAATGTACTTAATGCCACTGAACTGTACATTTAAAAATGGTTTAAATGGAAAAATTTGTTTTACAATGAAAAGTATTTTAAAAAATTTTTGAGGTAAGAAACTCCAACACATTTATACCGTTATATAATTCATATACTATGGTTTATTTTGTTCTTTCCTAATCTTTGCTGGTTCATGCTCATCCTTTCTTTCATGTGTGCAGAGTTCCTGGGTTCTCTCTCTATTGTCTTTAAACTGTACCAGATCCACAGTTCTAAGATGTGGTAACTGTCCTGACCCTCTAACTTAAATAAGTTATTTCCCCTGAGGCTTAATCCCCAAGTAAAGATGAAAAAAAGGGAAGAGAGGGGAGGGAAGGGATGAAGGACCACTGACTTGATAATTTAGGTTTATACATCATGTATATATAGCCCATGAGGTTCCCGTTTGGCAAGAAAGACAGTTTATGAGTTTGCCCAAGCTCCTTAGCAGACCAGGACCCGTCAGCCACATTCCATCCATCCTGCCATACTTCATATGTCCCACTCAACAATTCCTTTCCTTCTGAAAACTGTGCAGCAAAATAGTAAGCAAAATAGTTCTACTGTACAAAATAGTTCTTCAGATGTTTACTGAATCAAGCCACTACCTGTTTCATGGCACAGCAGAAATCAGAGATCCGCAAATTCCCAAACCACTGAGGAAGCATATGCTGCTCACACAAGGAACACACTGGGTGAATGGTGGAGGCCACGTTCTCCCTTAAGTATGTAATATAAATCCTGTGAACACAACTTCAGGTGAATCGCTATTCTCTACCCTTCAACAGCAGTTCTCTGGACTCCAAAATATAGAAGACAAGTAAGTACACTTCAAACTAGATGATTATAGTTTATGTCTGGAATTATTAGCAAAAGACCCCCATTATTTATTTTCCAAACCCTGTGGCTGCTGGTCTTGAAGAAAAGAGGAGGCTGAAGAGAAAGAAGACATATCTTTTCCCTCAGATTGGGTGGGAAAAGATCATTTTCCTAGCCAAACAGTACTCATCATGACCCTATAAGCAGATACGATCCTTTTACCATACCACTTTGTGGACTCTTTATCCCTGGGTCAATACAATAGTCCCTTTTTATCCTCACACTCAGAGAGTTTTAAAAATATGGGGGTTGAGTTAGGTTTGCCACATCTAATTAAACAAAATAATTTCATTTTACTAAGAATCCTGAGGAGCTAAGAAAAGATACTGAATCTCAAAAATCTCTCTCCTTAGAATGCAATCTTGGAGGAAGACACAAGACCTCTGAGAATTTTATTCCATTCCTTTCCAAAGATTTCTGCCGAACTTTAATCTTTCGCCTACAGAGAAACATATAAGAGACTTAGTTAAAACCCTTTGGGAACGGGGGCGCCTAGGTGGCTCAGTCGGTTAAGCAGCTGCCTTCGGCTTAGGTCATGATCCCAGCGTCCTGGGATCAAGTCCCGCATTGGGCCCCCTGCTCAGCGGACAGCCTGCTTCTCCCTCTCCCTCTGCCTGCCTCTCTGCCTACTTGTACTCTCTCTCTCTCTGTCAAATAAATAAATAAAATCTTTAAAAAAAAAAAACCCTTTGGGAATGAAAAAGAAAGACCATTAAAATAGGAGTCTGGATCAATGTGAGCTGAACAGGAAGAGCTACTTCTTATTTCTGAAAACTATCAATTACAAGATATTAAGGGCTTTCTGCAGCATTGATACATGTCAATTAAGTTGTTCAGAGCACAAGAGTAAGAGCATGGGACAGTTTTGGACAGAACCAAAGAATGTATTTCTAACCCCAGTCACATTTGGTTACCACTAGCAACAAAATATTCAGTTTATATTTGTATCACTGTTTATAGATTACAAGCACATTGCTATGCCCTGTCATTTGATAAAACAACTTGGTGAAGTAGTTAGGGTACATATTAGCATAACTGCCATCCCCTACCCTCTGTCCAACCATTTTGACATTAATAAAAAAGTTCAATAAAGATAAGAGATGTATCTGTGGTCATTCAGTAAATGCCTCTGTGCAAACCTATCATTATAGAGACCATCCCTGCTTGCAGTGCCTCTTCTCCAGAGGACTCCCAAATCTGTATCTTCAGTCTAAACGCATGAATGCATGAGCCTCACCATCTGAGAACCAGGTATTTCCATGTTCACTCACATCCCATGACCTCAGACACAACATGCCACCTCCCTCTTCAAACATTTCCATTCTGTCAGTAGTACCGTCATTCTCAGACATCCAGGCATGGAACACTGATCTCAATACTGACTCTTTTCTTTCTCCTCCCTGATTCTTTTTTAATCATGCCAGTTCTCTTTAACAAAGATATACTGACAACTTATCTTGTACCTAGCACACATGCATCTGTTCGTCTTTGCCCTTCCCACTTTCTCAATCCTTTAGTTGGGCCTCATCATTTTAGATTTACCATTCCAATAGCTGCCTTACATATCTTCCTGTCGCCAGCCGCCCCCCCCCAAGTTCTTACGTTCTATTATATTTTCTCCCTAAACCACCACTTGGTATTAGCACTATGACCATAAGTTTTCAGCAACTCCCAAAGATTTCTTGGATAATGCTCAAAATATTCAGACACAATGAAACTATCTTTCCAATCTCATCTTCCACTACTGTTCTATAACACTAATATTAGCTTGATCTTACAATTTCACCAAATCCTTGAGGTACTTATAATCACACTTCACTGCACTCAGAATTTCCAACAGTGAGGCTCTGGCCTTTCATGCCTTTGCTCATACTGGTTTTTCTTTTCCTCCTCCCTAATTCCTTGTCTCCACTACCAGATTGTAAAGTCTTTTGGGAACAACCATTATATCTCATCTCTGTTTCGCTACAGTGTCAAAAGCAATGCCTTGCCCAGCACAGGCATCCACACAAGAGTTGACTGACAATGAATGGGAAATCCCTAAGACCACAGGTCCCTCTGGATAAGGAGTGAGAGCTGCAACTTTCTTCATATACAAAGAGGACACTGCAAAGAAGTCAGTCATTTAGAATACCCTTGGATAACAGGTTTGAACAGTGTGGGTCCACTTGTATGTGCATTTTTTTCATAAGTACAGTATTAGTACTGTACATTTATGTTCTCTTCCTTATGATTTTCTTAATATTTTCTCCAGCTTACTTTATTGTAAGAATACAATATATAATATACATAACATACAAAATATGTGTTAATCAACTGTTTATGTTCTCAATAACACTTCTGGTGAACAGGAGGCCATTAGCAGTTAAGTTTGGGGAGAGTCAAAAGTTATACACAAGTTTCAACTGTATGTGGGGAGAGAGGGTCGGTGCCCCCTAACCCCCCATGTTGTTCAAAGGTCAACTGTATATTTATCGAGCATCTTTTATGTGCTCTGAAATTATTTAGTAGTTAGCTTGTTAATTTGAGTCTTGAACCACTACAGTATCATATAATAAAAATATTTAAAATTGTACTCCTGCGTTTTCTTTTACACTTCCAGGAAAAGTATTATTTGAATTTCAGTAAATTCTGAAGACCAGAGAGAATTCTTGTCTAGTGAGGAGAGGGCAGAAGAAGGAGTAGGATTAAAATTTATTGAAGCCAACTGAATCCAGGCACTGGACTGATACAGGTTACACTGTTCTTTCTCTCCCCACCCCCATTTTAATTAAAACAAAATATTTTATGCAGATTAAACACTGAAATTTAAAGAATCATTTAGTTTCTGAAAAATGTAAAAAGGGAACAGCAGGCTTAAAGGCAGCAGCATAGAAACAGACAGTGGTGCAGGCAAACACATTTGAGCCATACTGCAAGATTCCAGGGGAATAGCTGTCCCCAGACACTGTGTATCCTAACAACTGCAGCACTCCTATTATCAGAGATGTAGGTTCTTCCTCAAACTTTGTCTCCTCCCTCCTTTCCCAGATTTGACACTCTTCCAAAAGTAGCAAGAATAGATACAATTTTGAAATCCTCCTCAAATTCCTTCCTATTGTGTGAAATGGGCTATACCACTGGAACAGCTGGTACAGGGGTTTGGGGCATAAGGCTACAAAGAGGTTTTGAATACAGTTTTGCAATCATTTATTTCAACACTGAGAAAGGTTGGCTGCCTCTTTGGCTCTAATACTCCTAAAGGCTTGCTCTGTGAGAAGCAATCTCTAGATTCAAGATAAAAGGTTCTGGGGGAGCCTGGGTGGCTCAGTTGGTGTGGCGACTGCCTTCGGCTCAGGTTATGATCCTGGAGTCCTGGGACTGAGTCCCGCATCGGGCTCCCTGCTCAGCGAGGAGCCTGCTTCTCCCTCTGACCCTTCCCCCTCTCATGTACTCTCTCTCATTCTCGCTCTCTCAAATAAATAAATAAATCTTAAAAAAAAAAAAGATAAAAGGTTCTGCTTTATGAGTATTTGGAATTTTATTCCAGATTCTTACTTGCCTTCTTTTATTTGTAAATACAAGAATTCCCCGTTTTACTTTTCAGGGATTTTGTGACTCACAATAATATGTGCCCTGACACAAAACAAATAACTCAATAAATTGTGGCTACTTTTTATCCTAAGATTCCTTTCTTGTTACAAGATGTTCCTGGAGGGTTGCAGCTAGTGAAAGTATAAACCTGAACTCAACTCAGAATCCTAGATTGTCTAAATTTCACACTTTATTATCACAAAAACCCAACTGCTTGGAACTAGGGTAGATAAGAGATCTGCAGGCAACACAGGTCATTTAACATCCCTGCCCTGGCTTCATGAGGGTCAATGTCAATTACGCTGGTTTAATCAGCAAAACAATCTTTGGATTCACAAAGTAATTCATAAAGCTTCAAACTAGTCATCTCTGTACACAATAAAGAATTGGCAAGTAGGGGCGCCTGGCTGGTTCAGTCCATGGAGCAGGTGACTCTTGATCTTAGGGTTGTGAGTCCAAGCCCCACATTGGGTGTAGAAATTACTTAAAAATTAAAAAAAAAATCTTAAAAAAAAAAGACTTGGCAAGTAAATTACAAGGGGAAAGGGCTTATTCAGAGAGATGATTGCTCTAATTGTTCAAACAATTACATACAGCTTATCTCTTTTTTATAGTTAGTTATACTGGCTTCACCAGAGATTCTGGGTAACCCAAGGGAATGGACTTACACAAAATTTATCTTTATATCCACAACACCTTATACAGGTTCTAATAAATACAAATACACAGTTTATACTATACTTGTCTCAACAGGATTCAGAATAAACCAAACAAAGGAGATGGACTACCCCAATTGCTGGGAAAACATAACTATGAATAGAATCAGCAGCTATCAGAGGAGAAGTACAAAGAGTAACAAGAACTTGATCCCACCCTCCCATCAGACACTCAGAATTCTTATATCCCTCCTAGCAGAGGAAAGAATAAAATTCGTTTATAGTAATTCATTAGTTTAGTTTTTTAACTTGGGAGGTTGGACAACCAGCAAGTTATTATGCTAAGCTATTAGGTAGCAAAGTCCCAACAAGTTCACGCTACCAGGACTATAAACATTTTAAAAGGAAATACAAAGTTAACTGAAGATTTAAAGTAAAGGCCCCAAACTGGACTGCAGCCACAAATCAATGCCTACATATGGGTTTTGTTCGGCTCACTCACTGGTGTTTTTAAAAAATTAAACTTTAAATGCCAGCATTTAAATTGGAAATTTCATATAAAATTTCTGAGTCTTGTTAACAAATGCCACTGTCTTGGGGGAAAAAGAAAATCACTGGGTACATATTCCCAGCAACATCACCTGAATCACTCGAACTGAAATGAATTACCCCTTTAACCTGGCCTATGCTCCCCAGCTTGCTCCAGTCCCCACCAGTTCCATTTTACAGATGAGGTGCCTAAGCTGACAGATGAGATGCTGTTAAAAACCACAGCACTAGCAAAAAGCCTGTTTGAGAATACAGTTAACTTCAGGTCTTTCACTCTTAAGCATTCTGCAATTGGACCTCCAAATAAAAGATAGTTAATGATAAGAGAGGTATTTAAAACACCCATACATGAATGTTTATAGTAGCTTTACTCACAATGGCCTAAAATCTGGAAACAAACCCAAAATGGATGGATTGTGGTATATCCATACAATAACAAGTACTCAACTGATACTCGAAATGACATGAAATCTCAAAAGCATTATTAACATTAAAAGCGATCAGACTCAAAAGACAACACATTCTATGACTGCATTTAAATGAAATTCCAGGAAAGACAAAACTACAGTGATAGGAAGTAAATCAGTGATTGGGGCCAGGGGTGAAGCAGGGTCATGAGGGAACTTTTTGCGGTGATGGAAATGTTCCATATCATGACTGTAGAGGTAGTCAGATGACTGCATAGATTTGTCAAAACTAAAAGTTAGGTAAATTTTATTTTACGTAAATTATACCTCAGTAAAGCTGAGGTGTTTAGAAAACACTATAAAACTACAGAGAAGAGAACTACCATCTTTACTGGGGTAAGTTTGGGAAAGTTTCAGGAAAAGGTGAGATTTGAATTGAATCTTGTCATAGAACAGTTTTAAGTAGAAAACACAACATGTAAGTGGTTATATTCTGCACTGTAGCCTATGACAAATGGCATCTCTGAATACAAAGGAAAATGCTTCATAAAAAGAAATTCATAGAGATGGATAATTAGTACTTGGAAAGGTATCAAAGCCAAGTTGATCTCACAAGATTTCCCAAAAGGGAATCAACTCAGACATTTGTTGCTGTTCAAATGCAAAGAAGCAGATAGTGCGAAAGAATGTTTTTGTTTTGTTTTTAAATAAAGCAAAATGAAGAGGAAAAGTAGAGTCAAGGGACGCCTGGGTGGCTCAGCTGGCTAGGCGTCTGCCTTCAGCTCAGGTCGTGATCCCGGGGTCCTGGGATCGAGTCCCGCATGGGGCTCCCTGCTCAGCGGGGAGCCTGCTTCTCCCTCTGCCTCTGCCTGCCGCTTGCCCTGCTTATGCACGTGCTCTGACAAATAAATAAATAAAATCTTTAAAAAAATAAATAAAAGAGTCAAAAGAAGGGGGGAAAGAAACCCAAAGGGAATAAAGAAAGGGATGGAAGCAAGGAGGTGAGATAAAGGCAAGGGACACATTAGGTCAGAATAAAAGGTATCTTGGTACTGATGGATTACAAGAGAGAAGAGGTGTGTCAGACCTCGATGAAGGACTAAAAGAAAAACCAAAAACTATGGGAAAAGAGACCATCTAATCAAAGTCAAAGCCACAAAGTGAAGGAACCAGAGACCCGACAGCATAGAGCAGGCCCAAGAGAAGTAGAAGTAGAAGAAAAAAAGCCCTTTCCTCCTAAATCTCACTCCAAGTAGTCTCCTCCTCCTCCTCCATCTATCCCCTCTCTGTGGCCCTGTCTTAGGTGAAGCCTTCTCATATCCAAGCCCGCCCCACACATCACATATATCTTTTATTTTCTTTTTTAAGTAGGCTCTATGCCCAATGTGGGGCTCAAACTCATGACCCCGAGATCAAGAGTCACGTGCTCCACCAACTGAGCCAGCCAGGTGCCCCGCATATACCTTTTATACCTCCTTGACTGGACGCAGAATGCTTCCTTCACTGGTCTTCAAAACCCAGTTCAAATGGACCTTTTCTGTGAAGCTTCTCCCACTTTCCTCCAACTTTCTCAGGCAGAGTTAGTAGTCCCTCTTCCGTATTTTCAGAACATGTTGTTCTAAAAATTATCCTACTGTTAAACTGCAAGGTCTTGTTTCCTCTATTAGTCTATGGGCAACTCTAGTAGAGGATTCAATAGTAAGGATGAAAACCCTTACTAACCAGCATTTCACAAAACTGTAAAGTCCTTTACAAGTAAGAAATTTTATACACCTTATAAAACACAAGTAGGAAGCTAAAAGCCTTGCTGTTTAAAGGATTTCTATAGTGAATCTTTTGAACAAGAGTACAGGCACCCTACCCCTAGTTTCTCCCCATACCATCAAGGACCTTTCCTTAAAGTTTTATTTTTGTAATGCTTTAAATTTCTGTTGAATGGCAAAAATATAAAACAGAAGGCAAACTACATCAGGAATAGTGTGTAGCAGTCAAAGATGGAAATTCCTCTCTAAAATAAAAATAAAAGCACCTTAAACTCTCAAAGGCAGAACATTATAAACTAAAGAAAATATGTGTACAAGAACTGGAGGACACAAAATCAGCAAGCTCATAATGCTTTCATGGGAAACTGTCAATGTCAACAATACCCAAAGATAAATAAGTAAAACATGACTTTGTAACGAAAGATGTAAAAGTAGGTGTGGTGTTAAAAGGACAGAGTAGCAGGATGAACAGAGTTGCTGGGAATTAGTGGGAAGATGAGTGATTTAAGAAGTTGTTTGGGGAGGAGAGTTCCAATATAGATTTTGTTAGAAAGGTCATGAACTGGTAAAAAAGCATACAAGGCTTGGCTAGCAATACAGTGGGATGGTAGTGCAGTCACCAAGTACCACTGCAGCTCCCTGCAACAAACTCTCTCCATGTCTAGCCCTCCCCACTGCGGTGAATCAGACTTACTAACAAGAATGACTTTACAGTACTTCCCCAAGATGAGAAACACTGCTATAGAGATGAATAATTGTCCCAAACCTCTAAGAAATAAGAGGTTCCACTCACATTTGCCAAACACGCAGAGATCCAAGTGTGCCAAGTGCTACTGACAAATCCAAAGGAAAAAGCACAGGTTGTGTATGTGTGTGTGTGTGTGTGTGTGTCTGTCTGTCTGTCTGAGCATGCTTAGAAGGAATATTCAACAAGTCTAACTAATGGAATGTATCTGAAAAAAATTAACGAAAGAAAGGGATTTTTAGACATCATCAAAATAGCTTTTCCATAAACTTTCTCAAAAGGGTCAATTTTTAAATGAAGGCTTTTTGTTTCAGCAGATGGTGATTAATTCCTCCCTTCCAACTAAGCCCAACATCTCTACTAATAGTAGACTGACTTATTACCTTCCAGATAAGCAGTTTTTAGCAATGCACTCATTTATTTAGGAAGTTCAGAAGCACTAAAAGGTGACAGGCACAGAGTGAGGGACTGGGGATATAAAAATAAAGAGGCAGACTCTGACCTCAAGTTGCTCACCAGGTAGATGACATAAATGGGTAAATACTGTACTGTGGTACAAGTGCTAATAAAGATAAACTGAGAGATCATTAAACTATGAAAAAGAAAACTGAATAGAGATTTGAGAGGTGGTTCTAAACAGCTGGAAGTATTAGCATATTCAAAGTACAAGAGCTTGAGAATACAGTAACTGACACCTTCCCAATATCCCACTATGAGATAGAAAACATCATTAATCTCTCCCATTACAAATTAATAAACTGAATTACCCACAGTCACCCAGCCAAATAGTAGGCTCACTAGAACTAGAAACAAGATTACAGGCCACATGATGCTTTTCCGTTCTAAGAGGTCAATATATTCTCCTTTCTCAACTGTCATTCTTGCATTTAAAACCCAGTTCAAGTCAACCAAACTGGAGAAATAACTGCATAGAAACAAAGAAAAAGCTACCCATGAAAAAATTAAGTATTTGCCTATGTAATATTTTTAGGGTTTTAGCATCTCCACTTCAGTGGGCACTTAGCACCACTTCACATTTTCCAAGGAAGGGGAGGGGTAGCAACCTGTATCTTTTGGGATCTTGTTTGAAAAAGTATCCTACCCTATTTAGGTCATGCTACAAACATCTCCGGCAATGGCACCACCGGTATGGCTTCCCAATTAACTGCACGATATATGTAAGAACTCAGAGGATTAAGTATTTACTCATTTGACTAACATGTCTTCAAACAGCTGTAAACAGTTTTGTTAGGAATGATACACTAGATGCACTTTCAGACCTCAATAGGACCATACCCTTGACTATATTAAGGTTCTTAGGTATAATATCTTAAAAAGCCAAAACTTTTCCATCAGAATGCATCTCTAAAATAAATAGGACTTAATATTCCAACATTTGCTTTAAAACATCTTTTCAGGGGCGCCTGGGTGGCTCAGTGGGTTAAGCATCTGACTCTTGATCTCCGCTCAGGTCCTGATGTCAGGGTCATGTGTTCTAGCCCCATGTTGGGCTCCACACTGGATGTGGAGCCTACTTTAAAAAAGTAAAAAAATAAAGCTTTTTTTTTTTTTCCAGGAAAACATCTATTAGCAAATGAAATAAAAATATAGAATACAATGCTGCCCTGTGCTCTTATTCTAAAAATTCTTCAGGGCTAAATATAATAGACATTCTGCAAGTGCTCAAATTACTACCTGAAGTGCATGTTTACATATTCTGCAATATCTTTACATCTAAGTAATTAAAACCCAGTGACTGATGTCTTAGGACAGGGGTTGATAAACAAACTACAACCTTCAACCACAGCCAGTTCTTGTAAAAAAATTTTATTAGAATACAGCCCCAAACATGTTATCTATGGTTGTTTTCATGCTACAATTTGCAGGGCTGAGACAGAGACTACATGGCCCACAAAGCTAAATATTTACTATTTGACCGTGAACAGAAAAATTCCTGTCAACCTCTATCTTAAAATCATCAGACTAATGACCTGACAAATTATGTCTAGCCTAAGAGTTTATCTACCCTGGAAGATGAACTACTGAATACAATGAAAGAGAATTTTTCTCCCAAACATCCAAGCCAAAACCTACAGGGAAACAAACCTCTGCTGATTAATTCCAAGTCATATAATTGTCAATCCTGACTACAAACTGTACTTTAAAAGCAACTGGTGGATTTAGTTTAACTCTTTTTAAAAACTGTGCTACATTAATAAACATACAAACTCACTGTACTTTCACGGTCACTTGTATTGTTAACCACCACCATGGAACTCTACAAGTTATTCTTTCAGTCCTTAAACTGGCATCCAAGAATCCACACAGAGTGAACTAGTAAACCAACTACGATATAGTCTAAGACTCTGTTTTCATTTGTCATGACAGAGAATGGAATGGTAAGTGGAACATCCAAAATCTCTCCTTCTGGATGTATTTAGCCTCTTCTATGCTTACTAGTCTAAAAATTCCAAAGCTGGTATATAAGTCATATAAAAGAATCACACCCAATTAAGTCTTGGATCTACTTGCCATTCTCATTTTATTTTTTAAAGTAAGCCCTAGGTCCAGTGAGGTGCTTGAACTCACGACCAGAGATCAAGAGTTGTATACTCTACCAACTGAGCTAGCCAGGCGCCTCTCTCTTTGCCATTCTTAAGAAAAATCAATAAATAATAAACTAATACTTTTATTTGCTGTAAAAGTTATATTTAAGAACTGAAGTCTATAAAAAATCAGGAATTATATTTATACATATCATTCTTAACAGAACTGAGTCAAGCACGTCAAAACAATACAGAAATCGACAAATCATTTATTTACCGATTATTATTTTTCTCCAGTTAACAAAATAGGAGATAATGCAAATTCCTAAATAAATACAGTCAACTCCTGAATGGCCTCTGCATGATACCCTAAATGCTTAACCAAAGTGCATCAACAAACAGCCTGGTACCCTTGACAATACCAGTGCAGTCACAGTTTGCAAGGTGATGTTAACATAAAGCTAAATCAAGCATTTAATAAGGCTGACAGGATGCCAAAATAATCAGAAAACAAAGTAAAATAACTGATTTTCTAATTACTCATACCATTTCCCCCTTCATCTTTGGTGTTTTCCCAGCTATTTTGGATGAAAAGAAAATGGGAAAAAAATATTTAAAAGTACAATCAGTGACAACCAGTTTACCACAGATTACCAAATTTACATAAAAAATCTTATTTTCTGCTTTTTAAGAAGAAATGTCAGATTTTGATCCTATTCCTCACCTGCAGAATATTCACAAGACAAAGTCCTAAAGAACCTTCAAATCTATAATTTTCTCAAGGCTCACTTTTCTTATGAACTTGATTCACATGAGCTACAAATTTATGTAAACAGAAGGAGCAAATTACTACTAGGACTAGGGCTAGAAAGTGCGGGGGCGATCTTTAGAAGGTACCCTGATGAAAAAATGGAAACCCCACCCAGCTCTTAACTTTCTCGGCTTTTTCTAGTCCTGGTTTTCTGTGCAAAATCCAGAAAAGCAGAACTTCCTCCTCACTGCCTCCCTCTATGTGAGGCCTTGTGCCGAAATTCAGACCGCTAGCTATCCAAGTACCTTCTTAAGGTAGTCTTAAGGCTCAAGCCCGCTCAGAAACAGCAAAAAAGGTTTGTTTTCTTGGGTTAGAGGAGAGCAATTACAGGGTTTGGCGGCCGTGTTTGTCAGGAAGGGTAGGGCCGAGAAAGAGGGAGAATCCAGAGATTGAGCTCCATCTAGTCCCAGGAACCACCCCCAGGGGCGGCTAGACTGCCCTCGGTACTTCCCTGCCTCCTTTGCTCGGGAGGGGAGAGCGGTGGGTCGGGGTCTGGCTCCCCTGAGCTACTTCCTGGTCCGATCGGACTCGCCTTCGGACACCCGAAACGCCCCCGGCCCGGCTCCCTCGCCCTTTGCCCTGTCTCCTCCCCTCTCTGTGACCCACCACCACCGGTCCCCTCCCATCTAACATGGCCGCCCCACCCGGCCCACCCCCGGTACAGCCTAACCAATTGGGGGGGCCCCCACGGCACCGCCTCCCCCACGTCCATTGGCGCAGCAGCCTCCATCCGCCTATCCCATTGGGCGGCACGGCCTGCCACTCCGCGCTGAGGGCTCCGCCTACGAGCCGCTTCAAGCTGCTTTGAGAAGACATATAAACAAATCCCGGAGGGAGGCCCCTCTGGCCCGTCTCTGGGGCGGAGACGGGAAGGGGTAGCGGCTACCCGAGAGACACCCCTGCCTGGATCCCCCCCCACCCCCAGCCAGCGCTTCCTCGTCCCCAGCCTGCCCGGTTCCAACCTTCGTGGCCCCGGCCCTTCCTCACACGCCCCTCTCTCTCCTCCCCCGCCAGCCTCGCCTCCCCTCCCTTCCCCGGCCCCTCCCACCCGCTAGCTTCTCTGACAGGCCGGTTGCCGGCAGCCACTGCCCCGGGCTCCGAGGCAGCAGTGAAGGGCCGGGCGGCCTGGCAGGGCAAACGCCTGGCGTTGCCCACCCCTGGCCTAGCCTGCCGCCCACCCGTGGGTCCCCTCTACAGCCGCCCCGCGCTTTTATATAACCGTCCCGGGCCGGGGGTGGGGGAGGGGAGCCGGAGACCCCGTGACCGGCAGGCGGCAACCTGAGGCCCGCGCGCCCCCAGACTCGGCCCTGGTCCCGGCCGCCCCGCGCCGGCCCGGCTCAGAGCCCCGGCGCTGCTGCCTCGTAGGCCAGCGGCCCTCCTCCGCCCCCCGCCCGGCTAGTCCCCCAGCCCAGGCCCCTGCGGGCTCCAGGCGGAGAGCAGCGGAGCTCACCTGTAGGTGTGAGGGCGGCTCAGGGGCTGGGTCCGGTTCCGCTGCAGGGGCCGCGGCCCCTCTCCATGCTGCCTCGGTTTGTTTTGTTTATGTCCTTCCTGACGGGTTCCCGGAAATCGCGTGACTCGCCCCCCTCACGTGGGCCGCGGCGAGGAGGAGGAGGGAGGCGGGGGCCCGCCGGCCTCCGGCCAATCGGGAGGTGTTCTGCAACCCGGCCAATCAGGAGCTCGTCCCGGCTGGGCACCCCTGTCACATGACGCCGGAGGGGCGGATTGCCGGGAAAAACCAGGAAGAGGGGGCGGAGCGGGGGCTCGGCGCCTGCCACTGCAACGTGGGCGTGGGCCGTCTTTGATACAGAGCCACACTCACGTTTGTAGAGGCGGTTCGTTTACAAAAGCTCTCCCAGCCAGCGTTTTATCTGATCTGACAACTACACGGTGAGGGCCGAAGTGTCCCTATATCCATTTATATTTACGTTTATGCCTATTTGCATTTACATTCTAAGTTCAGTGAAACTCGAAGGGGATTACGGGAACCGAGGGCATTGACTTAAGAGAAGGATTGTATCAACTTTCTGTTTTTATGTCCTCCACATCTGAACCTCTTAATTCGCTGACACTGACCTTGCCTTCAGTCACTCGTTCATTCAACTAGTATTTATTGCGTACGTAAGCCCCAGACATGGGCATCAGTCAGATTGCGTGCACCTTTAAGAGAAATACCTGTACACAACTATACAAACAGAATGCTACTAGAAGCGCCTAGACAAACAAACCGTCATAACACATGTACCCGAGGTTTCCCTGTGTTCCCTAATCCTATGAATAACAACTGCGACCCTTTGCTACGGAACGTGTACTATGTGGTGGGCTCATCATCTTATTTAGTTAATCCTACAGGTACACGCAATGGTAGTGTAGTATACCGATTTTTGCAGACGGGGAAATTAAGGCTCATATGGGATTACTCGCTCAAGGTCAGGCAGCTAGTAAATGAACCAGCAGGGCCCGGAACCCAGGTCTGTTGCCACAGCCTGTGCTCCCAGACTGCTCTTTATACTTAAGGGCACAGAATTTACCTTCTGAGCACAGAACAGAAATACGACTTCAGTAAGCATGGAGACAGGAGGATTGGAGAACAGAAATTTCTCTTAGGAGTTATTGCCTTAGAAATCGTGGCTCTCCTTTGCACAGACCTAGGGAAGTAGTATAATGTTAATGTCAAAACCATGGACTTTGGAATCAGAAAGACTTCTAAAGATAATAAGCTTCAAGAAGGCAGGGATTAGCCCTGCTGTTGCTCCTCTACCTTTCATGCCTGCCACATAGGCAGTCATTAAATACTGGTTGAATAACAGCCTGGATTTGAATCTTTGCTCTACCACGTGTTAACCAGCACAAATTACTTAACTTCTGTGAGGCTCCTCTGTAAGTACCTCATGGGGTTGATGTGAGAATTGAGTGGAAAAATTCATATAAAGCACTTACCACAGCGTGTCACATATAGTGAGCATTTAATGAATGATAGTATTATTAGATTGTTTCAAAGACATCATTTAGAAGATGTACTGTAAGCTAAATAGCAAGTAAGGATAATTCTAGACTTTAGCAGTTTAACAGCCACTAAAATAATACTTTTGTAAACAGTATTAATAGGTGGGTATACGTAGATACCTAAGGGGAAAGTAAAGTAAATCTCACCTCTGCATCCTTCAAAATGCCTTAGGGTCTCAGTACCCAGTGAAGGAGTATTTTCCCTACTGCACAGGAAGCAGCAGGATTATCATTATTATTTTTTTAAGTCTAACATACCACTTTCTAATTTTCCATATCGACTGGAGTTTAAAATTGAAACACCAAATGAAAACCCAAAAACTGGCTTGGGAAGTTTGAGCCAGTTTCCTCTTACTAGTTCATATTCGATTCCTGCATTAAATCCCCGTGGAATACGTTACAGACTATCCTTTCTTGTAATACTATGTTTGGGAAAACTCCAGCAGATGGCTAGCTCTTCCACTGTTCCACTGCCCTTTTGACGGTCATTTTCATACTTCTGCTGGGCAACAATCTGATTGGGTCAAGGAGAAGCCTGATTCTTCTAGCACATGGCTTTGCCACTGAAGAAGCTCACTAGTGAGTTATGTTGGATTCCCGCCTTTGCATCTTCCCTTGTCTCAGAAAGGACAGTTTTAGCTAATGGAGACCTTTCCATCACGGTTTGTTAATGACCATACCCTGCACTGAAGTGAATGAAATCACTGCTAATTGATTTGTGTTTCTCTGGGTTTTATCCTGCCAGATTGTACCACAATCAAAATTGGCAGGATATTGGGACTCTGGAATAGCACTGGCTTGAGGTTCAGGAGACTCTTCTTGTTCTAGCCACAAAGTAGTAACCAGCTGCCATCACCTCTTCCAAAGTGCTTAACCTTGCTTCTGCAGAATCAAAAGCCTGAATCAAAAAATGTGTTACACAAACATGACACAATGGGGGAAACAAAGCAATAGTTAGGACTCCATTGAACTCATAAAAATAAATTATTTATTTTCTGATTAGGTAACATATACATAGCACAAAATTCAAAAGGTACAAAAGGATATTCAGTGAATATTAAATCTCCCTCCCACCCCTGTTCCCTGTCTACTCATTTTCCCCTCTTAGAAGCAACCACAAGTACCCATGCTCTGTGTATCCTCCCAGCGATATTTTCTGATATGCTGACATTTCATGCACTTTAAACCTTGATGTATTTGAAATGCTGTTCTTGGACCCAAGACTTCAATTTGAGCTCTACTTACTATGAGATCCAGGTTGAAGGGTGGGACCTCTCTGGGTTCCACTTTCTTCACCATGAGGAATCTGGAATAGAACTGGCTGTTCTTACCAACCTTCTAACTTTTAACATTGAGTTCTCCTGAAAATAATTAAAAGAGTTGCCACAGGTCCTAACTTTCCTTACGACCTAAAGTTTGCAGTTCTTCATTAGAGCACAGACTGAGCCCTGCCTGCTGATTATGTACACATCTAAATGAGTGTTATCCTTTTGAGTTTAAGTGTTTTCTTTCCGTGCCCCTGTGGACCTGTGTGATACCTTAACATTTCACAGCTTCAGAAGTGAGATTAATTAACTCAAAGCTGGAAGATCTCCAGGAAAAGCTGCGTCCTTCTCACACTTTTAAAAACTGATTTTCTTCCTGAGGAGACTAGAGCATTGCTGAGGGTGAATCTAAAAGATACTGATGGTTGGCAATTGGCAGCCATCCCTCATTCACCTCTCCTAAAAAATATTCTCTGGGGGAAGAAGAGTTCAGTTTTTCCCCTTGCTTTAACCTCTCAACAGGATGGAATATTCTTTATGTAACAGCTCTGAGCTTTGGTTTCTTACTTCTCCTGGAAAGCACCAAGTTCAGTCCCAAGGCTCTTCTCTAGTCTATCCGTTACTTATTTACCCTGATTCCTCACTCCCCATTTACAGAACTAGGCCTGCCATGAGACAGGAACTTAATAACCACCGTGGTCCAAATCCTACTCATCCTCCATGACTCAAGATCCCACATCTTTTATGAAGTCTATTTCTACCATGTCTATTACTGCCTTCATTAATATCCTTTCCTCTACCACCCAACTGAGCACTTAAAGTACTTATTGCTTTGTACTATTCATATCATGTGTGTTATTATATCCTCAATTAAATCAAGTGGTATAACACTCATATCCTTGAATTATGGAGAATGCAAGGCACGTCGTTAGGCCGCATAATCAAGCCCGTGTTTAGTGATGGGTAGGGGAAGAGAAGAGAGAGAAATAAGCTGACGTCTGTGGAGTGTCTAATGTGTACATGAAGACATAGTCCTCACCCTGGAGGAATTCAGAACCTGAAGGAGAGTGACATGGAAAGCTTACAATACAACAACAGAGTTTGTAAGAGGGGAGGCCCTGTTGCAGGGGTTAACAACATGATACCTACGTGTTTCTGGGCCACTTTCTTGCTAACTCATTTGGGCAAGATACTGACGGTTCTTGATTTCTGTCATGCATCAGGTTGATCTTGAACATCAAATGCAGAACCTGATGCATATTAGTGCTCAACAGTGTTGGTTTCCCCCCTCGCTGACCTTCCAGGGAAGAATGTGACTAAAAGCTTCTTGGAAGAAAAGCAGCAGCAAAGGGAAAGTAACGTGGCAAGAGAAGGTAGCCTGCAACTCAGACTGTTTTGTGATTCCCTTATCTTCCAAGGCAGCATTCGTATCAAAATTGTTTTGTCTGTTTTGCTAAGACCGAAAACTTCCAGGACAACTAGTAGCTCCTGTGGGGTTTTGTTTTTTAGTTTGGTTTTGTTTTTTTGTCAGCACTGAGCAGAACATACACTGTTAGTATCAGCAACTCTGATAGCAAGCCAGGAAGGCAGGGAGTGAGAACAATCTAGCATTTGTTGTAGGAAATACTCCCAAAGGACAGGTACAATAAGACATTCTTGTTGGCGAGGCCCGAAATAGGCTGATAAAAACAGAAAGTAGAGGAACAGATCGATAAGCAGCAGGAACCAAGACCTGTAGCTATGATAACAGTTCGTTGAACTACAGATGGAGGCGTGCTCTGAAAGAGCAAATCCAGTGTAAAACTATGAAGCTGGATTTCCACATCCAGGAAGTGAACAGTCAGGAGGGGTTGCTAAAAGAAAGAAGTAATAATGAAAGGTTCAGAGAACTAAGAGTGAAGTTAGGGGGTCCTGTGTATACAAGGTTTTTGCTTCCCCCACAAATTCACAAGGTCATAAATTTCCCTCGTGCGACAGCGAAACCAGGGATGGTGCCCACCAGTGTTGAGTCTTCCTCCTGTCTTCACAGGGCCCAGCCCAAGAGTGAGAGGTGTAAAAGAAATAGGTGCCATATTCTGCACCTGTTTTTCACACACAGTTGGCAGTGAGAAATAAAGCACGTTAACAAACCCGAATGCCAACTGCAGATACTATCCTGTTAGGAAGGGCAGTCCCAGGAGGAAGCCACACTCCTCGGCCCCCATACCTCAGTGCCCACCAAGGTTCCTGCGGGGCTGCCTGCCTTTCTATACAGAGCCTCAGGGCACCCTGTTGACCTGGGCAGCACACCTATCACTCAGGCTAGAGCCAGGAGGATTACGGCTGCAGGAGTCCTGGTGAGCTGGCCACAGCTCTTCACTGGTGCGCCTACAACCAGTCAGACAGGAGGGGGCTTCCTGCCCACTTATCGAAGTATCTCTTCCTCTGGTAAAAGAGGAAGTCGCCTTTGGGAAAATTGGGAGTACGGGTGGAAATTGAAGTGAGATTAGGACAAAGTAAGGGGCAGTTCTCCTCTCCTTCTAACAAAGGAAGTATTAACAGGTTTAGGCTCCTGTAAACACCACAGGAGAAAAGAGGACCAGGTTAGTGATCTTTTCTCCTCCCTGGGGGTAGGGGGACACAGAGAAGTTGGGACTATCAGAAAGGAGATGGATGTGCAATACTGCTCTTTGCCCTTTCCTGCCCCAATTATAGTCTGGTGAAGGGTAAAGTCCTTAGGGCCTGGCACACAGCATGCAGCAGGTAAGGGTCAGCTATTGTTGATATTATTTTAGGTAAACTCTATGCCCAATGTAGGGCTCAAACCCACGCCCCAAGATCAAGAGTTGCACGCCCCACCAACTGAGTCAGCCAGACGCCCCTACTGTTGATATTAACAATGGTTCTGAACTTTTCTAGGGGTCTGATGAAAGCCATATACTTGCTCCCCAGAAAAACACACACAAGTATACACAAACCTAATTTCCCAGATGATTTCAGGGGATATCCTCTGGGTGAAATTGACTAAGTCACATAACCTCAGAGTCTCCTACTGTAAAACAGGAATATGTCCCATATGATAATGTATGTTAGGAAGCTGGAGGTGAGGGTGGTGCTGACTGCTGTTCAAGACATGGCGTTTACCTTAGATCTCTAGATTCCTCCTTTGCCCACCAAAGAGTGGGTGTTCCTAAGGTCTCCAGCCTAGACAGTCTCTCGTCTCACTCTACACACTCTTCCTGGCCCCCTCATCCGCACCCACAGGTTTAGTAATCTCTATGCTGGTGCCCCAAACCCCCACGTCCAGCTCGGTCTTCCTGCCCGACTTCCAGACCCACATAACAATGGCCCCCTGGGTATCTGCTTGTGCATACCTCTGGCACCTGCAAATTCTCATTGTCCACAACTGTGAACTCATCACTGCCCCCATCTTAGTGAAAGGCTCCAATGTCCACCCAGTGAGGAACCTGCCTGCAGTCCTTGACTCCTTCCTGTCCCTTAACAGCCTCTGTCCCCCCAACATCCGATCATCTGTATGTGCTAATACATGCTAGCCTGCAATACACTACTTCTCTAACTCCATTTCATTCCTAGCACCATAATCCAGGATACTTCTCCCTCCAGGACTCTTGCAACAGCTTCATCAATTTTGACTTAGCTTTTATTTTTTTTTTTTTTAAAGATTTTATTTATTTATTAGAGAGCGAACGAGAGAGAAACAGCATGAGAAAGGAGAGGGTCAGAGGGAGAAGCAGGCTCCCCGCTGAGCCGGGAGCCCGATGTGGGACTCGATCCCAGGACCCTGGGATCATGACCTGAGCCGAAGGCAGTCGCTTAACCAACTGAGCCACCCAGGCGCCCTTGACTTAGCTTTTAATCATCCTCTGGGTTTACCCTTAAAGGTCATTTCCTTCAAGAAGCCTTCCCCCACCGTTAGTGTTTCTAGTGCTCTTACTCAGCAACCAGTACGTCCAAGGCATAGCACCTGGCGACCCTGGGCTCCACCCACCAGGAGCACCTGGGAGCCAGTTGTCTCTTCCTGCTAAACTCTCAACTCCAGGAGCTCAGGGCTGTCTCTCCTGCTTCCCACTGTCTCAAGCAGCTAACACCAGGACAAAGAACAGGAGCTGAAAATACCTGTTCAATGTTGTTGAGAAGCTTTTGTGGCTTGTAAAGTTTCACACTTAGCTTCTCAACTCATGCTTCCTCAAATACATCGCCTACTTCTACAAAACATCTGCTCTGCTTGTTCTGTTTTGGAGTGGCAACCCACAGTGTAGTACCACGCTTTGGACAGTGTAAAGAAACTATGGAAACCATGTCAAAATCCTGACAGCAACTTAAGTTGAATCCTGACTGGATTCATGCGGGTAGCAGTGTTATTGAGCATCCTTAGCCACTAGAACACTCCTGTTTTGGAGTTGGCCGGGGGTGGGGGGTAGGTGAGAGTTGGGGGAAACAGGGCCAGTACATTTCACAAGGAGGGGGTTTTAACTGAAGCAGTGACACAGCCTCAATGAAAGACTTGCTTGGAGCAGTTGGGAGGGAAAGAACAGTGGGGCTTATTCTAACCCATGTGGGACCCCAGAACATTAATACCCCAGGCTTCCACTTTTCTATGTGGGCAGAATCAAAATCAATGCTCCCTTTTCATTTCACCATGCCGTCGCTGTGAGCACCTATACAAAAAAAAGAGGCCAGAGTTTTATAAGCTGAATGCTCTGTACTCTGTCCTGCACAACCAAAACGGTTAATCAGAATTGTTGTGAACTCGCTGATTTTCATTGATTCAGAATAGCTTCAGTGTTTTAATAGACCTAGCTGACTTTTTTTTTAAAGATTTTATTTATTTATTTAACAGAGAGAGACACAGTGAGAGAGGGAACACAAGCAGGGGGAGTGGGAGAGGGAGAAGCAGGCTTCCCGCCGAGCAGAGAGCCCGATATGGGACTCGATCCCAGGACCCTGGGATCATGACCTGAGCCAAAGGCAGACGCCTAACGACTGAGCCACCCAGGCGCCCCCTCCCCTGACCCTGAATTACTCTTAAACAAAAACAAAAAACGTGTGTGTGTGTTCTATAATGTTTGAAGTATTAACACTATTCTGACAATGGTCCCCTCCAAAACACCTTTTATTCCCCCGATTATAAAAGTAATACATACTCTCTGTAGAAAATACACAAAGTTGCAAAAGAAATAATCATTATCAACATTTTGGTCTATTTCACACCAGGCTTTTTGCTATGTACATAAGTTTAAAATCCTGTCTTTTTTTCTTAAAATTCTTTTTTGTTATTAAAATAATTTTTATCATTTCTTTTTACTCTTTTACTTTTTACTTTTATCATTTCTTTACTTTTTAGAAAATGCTAAAAAGGAAAAAGAAAATTTGAACCATCTGCAGTTCCAGAAGCAATGTTAGTACTTTTGTTTATCTTTTTAATCTCATTTCTAGGCATACATTGCAGAAAAAAAGAAATTATTAAATGCACCATGATATTCCCTCAGTTGGATGCAGTATGACTTTAAATTAAAGCATCTCTTTATGTTGGGCATTAACTGTGCTATGATAAATTGTGCTATGATAAATATCCTTTCCATTAATTGTGCTACGATAAATATCCTTTATGGTGGTTATTTTATACTGTGCTTTTTTCTTCTTTGAAAATTAAGGGTTTTCTACAATTAATTCCATCCATTCAACTTTTGAGAGAAAATTGAAATAAAGGAACGGGGGAAAAGTTAATACATAACTTTTGCCTAAAGTCCCATCTTCATTTTAAATATATTTGTTCTTCAAACAGAAGAGAGCACTTGCATAGAAGGATGGGTTGTTGAAAGCATTCTAAAATGCCTAGATATGTATTTTAAGATAAAATTTAAATATAGTTAATAAAGGAGCAATTGACTCTTCAAAAAATTTTTTTTCAAGATTTTATTTATTTGTCAGAGAGAGAGAGTGAGAGAGAGCAAGCACAAGCGGGGGGAGCGATGCGGGACTCGATCCCAGGGCCCTGGGTTCATGACCTGAGCTGAAGGCAGACGCAATCAACTGAGCCACCCTGGTGTCCCGACTCTTCAAATTTTTGGAAGATGAAATCCAGGGCCAAATCTTCCATGAGTCCAAGCAACAATTTAAAATGGGGTGCTTGGGTGGCTCAACGGGTTGGACTCCTGCTTTCGGCTCAGGTCATGATCTCAGGGTCATAAGACTGAGCCCTCCTGGGGCTCTGCACATACTCAGCAGGGAGTCTGCTTGAGATTCTCTCTCTGCCCCTCCCCCCACTCACGCACACACTCTCTCTCTAAAATAAACAAATCTTTTAAAAAAAACATTTCTCAATTTTAACACTTACAATTGTCAAAAAACTGGCCAGCAGAAATGAGCAAAAAGACACTACTTCCAAAGCAATGCCCAAGTAAGATAGGATAAAATATTGTTGGGTCAATGGTAAGGGTACAGACATCATAATACGCTTGAAGGAAACAACAAAAACATTGTTCAAAGAAAACAATGACTACATCTTAAATCATGCCGGAAATACTCCCGTTCTGGTAGAAGAGCTTGTTGGACTCACATAGAACCTGGAAGGGCAGGAAGGATGTGGTCCAGACACTTATGCTAGGATTGTTTCTAAGAGATCCATCTCCCTGCTCAGAGTTCAGGCCTGGAGCCTGGTGTGTGTCTTTGATTTTTCTGTAACCGAAGTACCAATGACTAATCAAAAGGGAAACCATATGTAGAAAAAAAAAAAAATCAGTTGGCTGCCCCCCTAAGGCCTGTCTTTACAGAAATAAAAAGTCATCAGGGGATCCTAGCGGTTTTGTCATTTCTTTGGAAAATACTTTGTGTATTATTAAAAATTACAAATCATCTTCACCAACATCTCACTTGGTAACAAGCTTGTATAGCAGAAAAGGCAGGGATTATCCCCACTTTGTAGATGAAAAAACTGAGGCTCAGAAATTAAATGATTTGCTCAAAGTTAATACCGCTTGCAGGTGATGGAGTAAGACTGCAAACCTGGGGCCTCTCCTAGTCTAATGATCATGCCAGGAGTCCACACCACATTCATCTGGACAGGCTTTAGAGGAGTAGGACATTTCCAATATCCTTTTAAAGGCCTGGATGGGGCTCCTTCCAAGCTGGGGTCCTGACAATCACTGGAGCAAGAGAACAGTCAAACAAAATGTGATTCGCAGCCATCCATCCATCTCAGACGACGGGCCATGTTGTAACAAAACGGGTCAATTACTAGGAATGAGGTGGGGAGAAAACATGTGTCCGAGTTTACATATTAGTTGTATTTAATATTCCCGAAAATGTCATAAATGAGGAAACAAGCTCAAGGGTTAAGTGACTTCCTGGACAAAGGGAACTTAGCAAGTTTCCCTCATAAAAAATGAGTTGATTGTCTCATTCCATCATTTCAACAATAGCCATAAAGCTAGGTGGTGACAGTCACAGTACCTGGCCTTTAGGGGCTTGTGATCAGTCTTTCTGGGAAGTCTTTGCTCTCCAACGTGGCTGGGAAATGAGCTCCTTTCTTCTTCAGAAGCTTTACACTGAGGCCATTAGAGCCTCACCAGCAGTTTAAGTCCCACTAGGGTTGGGAGAGAAGCCTCCAGGTTCAGGCCTGAGCTGTAATTAGGGCCCTTTACTTCCCTAGGAGGCTTACTGAGCAGTATGTTCCCTTCTGGGGGACAATCAAAACCTCCCTGGCACAGAATCAGCCCCTTCAGTGCTCACATCCTTGTGTTTCTGTTATTAATGCAGCCAACACACTACTCTTGCTGACTTGTGTCCGTAGGAATTGGATCCCACCAAGTGGCAGGTCCAAACGCAAAAAGCAATGTAATCCAGTTGACGTCTCAAAATGTCTAATTGAGAGCAAATGGGAAGTACAAAAACGGATCAGTACAAAGTGACAGAATAAGGCAGGACTCAGGGACTTGGATCAGCTAGGGTCTGACCTCTGCTTTCAACTAGGCCATTAAATTGGAACTGTGCCAAACCATGATCATGAACGCTGTCCTCCATCACGGCCACAAGCATGCCACAGCTAAGGTCTGCTGTGCCGAAACAACGTAGGCTCCCTATCAGCTAATGCCATATGTTGAACTCAAGACAGGCGAAAGCAACACTCAAAGGAAGTGCCGCTACAACAGAGACATCACAAGGCTCAGCTTCAAAACCGTGGTGCTTTGCAAGAAAGCAGTGCAGAGTGGCGTCTGGAAGGTTTTAGGCTACCCCCAGCAATAATGGGATGAAGGGCCTGACTTGAAGAATCTGGGTAGACAGCTGCAATGGAGTCACACTTCCCCCATGGTTAGGGTTCAGAGACTGCAGCATCCTTTTATGTACCCACAGTAACCACCAGCATTGCTTTCTTCAATGACAAATATTAAGGTCAAGTGAATTGCTCTGATGGGAGACAGCCTGGAAGAATTCTTCCCTAATACCTGAAACTCAAAGCTGGCTCCAACTTTGGGAAAGGCAGGGTGGCAAGTGAGAAGGGCTCTAGAGGGGAAATTAAAAAATATGGATCCTACTCCCTGGTCTGCTTCGGACCAGCTGCATTAAGCCCTGTCTGGGCTCAGATTCTTTATCTATAAAACCATGGGTTAGCTAGTTTTTGCCACTATGGTCCCTCCAGTGTCAGATCTTCACTGTTTTATGGATTCCATGAAATTAGCTAAAAAGACCCTTTTGCTGGAAATGTAAAGTATGGAGTTGCCTCTCAAGAAAATTTGAAGTTCAAAATAAAAGTAAAGAATGAAAAGAAAGAAATGAAAGCAGGACAGTCATTTCAACTTGAAACTCTTATTATTAAGAACAGCAAAGCAACAAGTTCAGACAGTTTGGGAGGAATAGAAAAGCACAAACTGCAAAACAGGAAATCCATTCTTGGCTTGGCTAGCTGTCAAAAAGCCATGGGCTGGTGAAAATTTAGATCCATTTAAATTTTTAATTTCTTAAAGCTAATAAAGTCCCCAAATGAGTGAATTATTCAGAGGGCTGCTACCAAAACACAGAATTACCGTCCCAGCCCAGGCTTTTTAACCCGTCCTGATTTCTCCGGTACTATCTCTGAGGGTGTGATGGTACAAGGAACTGCCAGTTCCATCTTGTGCCTGTGCTGGGTACGGACCCTCTAGTTGCTCACCATCATAACCACTGTTTTATGGACAATGGTCTAACACAGCCTCGGATTACAGTTCTACGTAGACCGATCTTACCTCACCAGATTGTGTATCAGCTCTTGAACTTTCAGGGACCTCAATTCCCACGCCTTTGATTCCTCCAGGGCCTTGGCTACAGTAAGCACCCAAATGATTACTAATGATTAAGAAAAGTACTCACCGGTCTCTTCAGGTACATCAAACTACATGACCACGTTCATATTTCCAACCTCAGTTTGAACTACAAAATCATTTTTTTTAAAAGGCATCATCTAGCGGCAGAAAAGCTTACAAAAATGAACTTAATAACACTGAAACCAGATTTCCACAGAGAAAAATAATTTATTCCAGTAGATGGCAGAAATAAGAAAGTCATCCTGAAAATATACTTTGGTGCAATTCTGTTGGGACCGACAGCCCCTCTGAACATGCTCTCCTACTGACTGCCCCACTGGATTCTGTCTTGTGACAGTTAAACACTTTGCTGATTCCCATGTTGTGACCAGGCAGGAGTCATCTTCAAATTCACAGGTTCCAAGGAGAGAGCAACGTATTTCTCAGAAGAATAGCACCTTCTATCTCAGAAGAGTGCATAAACACTTTACAGAGTCAGCACAGTTTAGGTTAAGTAGGCACATAATTTGTCAAAACGTAAAAAAGGTGACAGGAAAAATACTGCATTGTAGAATAAGATATTCAAACGTGGTGTGAATATTTAAGGCAGCTGACGGCCAAAAGAGGCGAGTCAAAGAAGGTGGTCTGGGTTTGGAGTTGATTTTGCATCTAGAGGAATTCTCTTCATGACCTGCAAAACAAAGCCGTTCTAGTAACTGATCCTTACGCCATCCTTAAGTGGGCAAGAGGTTAATAACATCAAGAAAAGTCAATCAGGCCAATAATTTAAAAATATATAGGTGTACTCAATAAATACTTGAATGAAAAGTGGGCTCAAGTAAAGTCCCAGTTTGGGCAGGTTTTGCAGGGCTGTGACAATAGGTCCGATTATCTAAGACAATGCTGAACTGAGGATCATAAGTAACAGTTTGACTGTGTCATGGAAAGCAGGAAGTTGACTCAGACTAATCCTACTGGAATCTAATGAGTTCACTTCAAGAATCCCTATTTGCCCCTATCCTCTTACAGCTAGCAAACTTTTTTTTTTTTAAAGATTTTATTTATTTATTTGACAGGGAGAGACACAGCGAGAGAGGGAACACAAGCAGGGGGAGTGGGAAAGGGAGAAGCAGGCTTCCCGCCGAGCAGGGAGCCCGATGTGGGGCTCGATCCCAGGACCCTGAGATCATGACCTGAGCCGAAGGCAGTCGCTTAACCAACTGAGCCACCCAGGCGCCCCTCAGCTAGCAAACTTTTAAAATAGGAATCTTCACACATCAAACTCATAGCAGTGGTTGCATAAACTCCTTTATATAAAGCTTATTTTAAAGAACTGTATAGGGGTGCTGGGGTGGCTCAGTTGGTTAAGCGTCTGCCTTCAGCTCCAGTCATGGTCCCAAGGACCTGGGACCGAGCTCCGCATCGGGCTCCCTGCTCAGCAGAGTCTGCTTCTCCCTCTCCCTCTTCCTGCCGCTCCCCCTGCTTGTGCTCTCCGTCAAATAAATAAATAAATATATCTTTAAAAAAGATAAAATAAAGGACTATATAAACAAAGCCACATATGCTGCTTTCAAAATTAAAAGCCAATAAAGAGAATATAAAAATTAAGTAAATAGTGGCTTTCAAGGGAAATTTCCACACAAAACCTTAGTTGGCAGAAAAGAAAACAAGCTGGTTAAGGGGTGCCTGGGTGGCTCAGTCAGTTAAGCGTCTGCCTTCGGCTTGGGTCATGATCCCAGGGTCCTCGGATGGAGCCCCGCATCAGACTCCCTGCTCAGCGGGAGTCTGCTTCTTCCTCTGCCCCTTCCCTACCGCTCATGTGCACGCTCTCTCTCTCTCAAATAAATAAAATCTTAAAAAAAAAAGAAAAAGAAAAAAGAAGACAAGCTGGTTATGACACACAATTTGCCAGAACGTTGAGGGTTAGGTACATGTGGGCGAGGAGCTAGTTAAACTGGGAAGAGACATGGTTTATAGGCAGGCATATCTGACAAGACTGAAGGTCAAATAGGACGTAGGAGATCTGATTGGCCTTTGAGGTTTTCCCAATCAGTGGGCACAACCAGGAGAATCCACAGAGCAGTGTGGTAAAATAATAGGTTTCCCAAGGCCTGGGGTCCATAATGCCCAGAAACAAACACAAGGCTGCTGGTAAGTCTTCCTGGAGCCAGCTGGGGCAGTCCAATCACCCTCAGTATGGAAAGCACCAGACTGCTGGACCCACTAAGGAGGGACACTGCTAACAAAACACATTCAACTCAAGATATAATCAGAGGACTGTTTTTTACAATGTACTAGGAAAATAACCACATCGGGCCAGGGAGGGGCAATTACCAGAGCTACTGGTTTCTTGTGGCCTCACGGCCTCATAAAACCTTTAATCTAATGATCGTTTCCTCTTCTCCTTAGGCCAGCAGAACAATCCATCTGCACAGCCCTGAGTTCCAGGCAGATGATAAATTTAATTTGAGAATACTGAAGCAGTGAATACAGATGTTTTGTGTGTTAATTTTTTATGAAGCACACAGGTTAGACCTCCTCATTGTTTAGACCTTTTTGGACACATGAATAATAACAAAAGGGAAAAATAAGTCTTCACACCTTTGGAAAACCACAGAGAAACAGAGTAATTTTCACGTAAGCTCAATGATACTAGTTTCAGATAATGTGAGTGAGCGTTATGTTAAATGGCATGGACTTGTGGTTTGATTTGGGAGTGAATTAAAGAAGCACATATTCTAACTGTCTCTCTGACATGAAATAGCCATCTGGGGGTGGGTGGGGAGGAACTCAACCAAAGGGTCCACGTTCTCATTTTATAAAATAAGGAAATCACTAAAGCTATTTTCAGATACAACGGGAGAATGAAGACAACATAAATATATTAAGGGCAGAACCAGCAAATCTGTTCAAGGGAGGATGAGTGAATATATTTTTTTAATCAAAAAATAGGTTTCATTTTTATCTGTATTTTTTTGTTTTAGATAAAGTCACAAAACAGTTCCTTCTTTACAATTATGTGTAAGATACGTGTTTATTGTAGATTAACTACAAGAGATATCCAAGCAAATGAAAGGTATGTGTATTTAACAAGTCAAGGCAAGGCACAAAATGAATGGCAAAAACTGGAGAGCTAAATACATCTAGGGAGAAAGAAAATCACTTTGAGACCAAGTGGCCAGAAAAGAAAGTACAAGGATTTGCAAGCTGGACACTCAGAGAGAAAACATCAGAAAGAATTGAGAGAATGGGTGAATGAAGGCAAGAGAGCAGAGAGGATGTCTGCAGAATAGTGTGTTTACTAATCTGCCTCCTAAATTAATGACTGTCGTAGGCCAGTGAGAGACAGGAAAGGCTAAGCAAAGTTCATTAAGTCAAGAACATGGAAATGGCAGGGCTGGAACCAATAGGTCTTAGAGCAAAGCAGTGAAGAAAGGCTGCAAAAGTGGTCTGAAGGCAACTGGAAAGGCCTTGACCGCCAACCTGGGAAGCTGGACATAATCTGCAGGTTAGTTATTCTTACCTTCCGTGGCTCATGGGAACTTTGGTGACCCTGACAAAAGCTGTGCTTACCACATGTTACAGAGCATTCCAAGGGGCAGGTATCCACTAAACTCAGGGACTTCAAGTTTAAAAAAAACCAACAACCCTGCAGTAGCCTATGGAGAACTACTGAAAGCTTCTGGGGCAAGCAGTGATCTCTTTCAGGAAGTGCTGTATCAGGAAGACAAAAAGGGTGGTGTTTCATAGATATAGTGACTACAGAGCAGGGGGACCTGATGAAGAGCCCCTGTAATATCTTGGAGCCGCAATGATCAAGGTCAGAAACCAGGGCGCCCAAAGGAGGGACAGGGAGGAGAAGCAGACGTAAGAGCCATTCACAAGATCAACTGGATTCGAGGAAGAGGAGAAAGAAGTGATCGGATAGGTTCTGACTCTAAGCGACAGTGAAACCTGTAACCTCAGGAACTGAAACGAAGACATGACAGTCTGAAGTGGCAACAGCATATCCGGTCAGAGAGAGCAGAGTAAAAGATACACCTTTTAACCACAAAACACCTCGCACCGTTTAAGTTTTCACAAATATGGCTTCATTTCAACCTCTCAACAAATCACAAACCTCTTCAGAGCCCACAGCCTTCCCTGAAATCCCCACTCAGTACCATGCACCTCATGAGCACTCAAATATTTTTGGAATGCATAGAAAAACAGCTTCCCCTGGGCAGAGGCCTAATTACCAATATACTTTATTCCTCTCCTGTCCAGACTCTTTAATAAAATAGAATGTCTGCCCTTTAGGACTACAGTAAGCCATATCGACTCATCTAAAAGATTACAATGGTGTGGTAAACCAACTAACTTAAAGGATGCTGGGGCTGAAGCCAAATCCACTCCAAGGAGATTCCACACTAGCATCACATCCCCAAGGCTGTAGGAAAATGGGCCATGACAAAACAGCCGTCTTGATGTGACAGTTCTGGAAGCATCTTAGGAATCTAGGAGAGGCAGACGGGGCTGGCAGGGGGCAGAGATGGAATGAGCGCTGTTCTTAGATTAGTACCAGGAAGATTCCCAGCCAATAAATATAATGTGCTGAAACTCAGTCTATCATCAACACATGAAAGAAAATCATGGCAAGTAAAGTGATTACAGTAGCAAAAGATCAGCTAGGTGTTTAACTGTGCTGTTGAAATCAAGTCAATTCCATCTATATAAAATTACTCTAAAGCTTTCACGACTATTCCTCATTTTCCTCTGCTGAATACCATGTCTGGCTTACACCTCCTACTTTCCAAAATCTGGCCTCTAATCATGCACAAAATCAAACACTTTTCCTTAGCAGATGAAGACAGGCCTAAATCTGGTTTCTGGACTCCTTTATCATTCCATAAAGTTCAAAAGGGAATTTAGCTCAGTCTTTCGATTTACCACAAAGAAAAGTGAAGTCCTGTCACAGAAGTTGTTTGCTCCCATGTTAGGCAGAGATTAGATCTCTTCATGTGATAACTCCAAAGACCTACAGTTATGGTACTACCATAATAGAATATTTGTGACAGGGCATTCCTAGTTAGGGTTCTCCTGATTATGTCCTCCTGCTTCCTGGAATCTGCTTGTAAAGGAACCACCTTTAATATAAGGGTTTCAAGCAGCCCTGGTTTGTGCTGTGGACCAGAGTGCAAACAAGGAATTTGTCTGTCAGGTTAACTTGAGATTGAAAATGTGGACAAACAAAACCTTCAGATCCACACATTCACTGTTCTCCAGACCCACAGGGTCCAATTCTCTTTTATTACAAGGGAAGGAAATGAGGCTCAGAGAAGTTAAGTGAAAGGCAATGCTGGAAGGAGATCCAACTGAGGCCTGAAGGTCTCTGCCCCAATCAACATCCTTACCTAATATCCACTATAGTTAAAAGGAAGGATAACAAACAGGAGAATTTGATGAAAAAAAAAGACATGTAAAAAAAAAATCTTATAAATCAGACAATACATATGTATATACACTCCCCTTTGGGCAAAGACAGAACTCTAAGGAAAAAAACAAAAACAAAAAAACACCTGACTACTTACCTATCAGACTGGCAAAAATCTAGGCTGTGAGGAAATAGGCACTCTCGTATATTGTTGGTGGAAATGTAAAAATGGTATAATCCCTATAGAAGGGAATGGAGTAATAGCTAGAAAAAGCATATATACCTTTAAACCAGATTCAATTCTCATGGACTCTAATCCAAAGATCACCAGCAAAAATATAAAATGTCTTATGTTTAGGATGATATTGTGCCTTTATCAATAATAGCAAAAGACTAGAAACAATCCAAAAGTACATCAATCGCTATAAAAAGAATTGAGGAAGATCTCTATACACTGATAAGAGCAATCTCTAGGATATATTGTTCAGTGAAAAAAAGCAAGGTACAGAATAGTATACATAAGATGGAATCTCTTCTGTAATAGCTGTGTGTGGGGGATATACACACATATGTATATATACATACATATATAGATTAATATGTATGTATGTATTTGCTTATCTTGGCAACATGAAACACAGGAAGGCCTCTCTGAATGTATCTTGTTTATAATTTTTATTTTGGAAATATGTTTTACATATTCAAAAAACAGTAGCAAATAAAAAAATTACTTTGAATTGAACACAAAAAAACAATCTAATTACGTATCAATTGGTTATGATGAGAGAAAATATTTCAAGTGACCTCAGAAAACGACATTTTTTTCTTTATTTGTTCTAAGGACAAATAAAGCAGCAAAGAAATCCTAAACTGCACTCAATAAACTTAGAGTTAGTAGCTAACTGATGTTATTTTGAAACTGTATGTATTGCAGGATAATGAAAATAAGTAATTAAATTGTCTGTAGGAGCCAAGATTTTCAGCATATGTGAATGATATTCAAGAATAAAACCAAAGTAGTAAAAACCATGTAATGTTAAATTGGAATTAAAAGTACTAACATGAGGGGAGCCTGGGAGGCTCAGTCAGTTAAAGCATCTGCCTTTGGCTCAGGTCATGATCCCAGGGTCCTGGGATCAAGCCCTGCATCGGGCTCCCTGCTCAATGGGGAGCCTGCTTTTCCCTCTCCTTCTGTACCTCTCCCCCCTGCTTGTGCTCTCTCCCTCTCTGTCAAATAAATACGTAAAATCTTTAAAAAAAAAAAAGAAGGTACTAACACGAACTCATGATTTTTTTCTTCTTGGAACATACTTCCTGGCTCTGTCCACTGTAAAGACTTAGAAGCAACAACGCCCGCAGAAATGGATGCACCTAACAATCAGAGCCTGGTTTTTAAATCCATTTCCCACTGAAGGAACCACAGCCAGCTGGGCTTGAGAACTGACTAGTGAACCAGGGATCCTTTCAGTGGGAAATTTAGAAAGCAATCTGAGGAACAGCTGATTCCAAGTCTGGGACAGGAAACACACACAGAGGGGTCTGGAGCATCTTGATGTTGCCAGTAAGTAAGGAAACTACCAAGGACTAGTATCAAAAGGACATAGAAGCCAGTCTAGACAGGCTCCCGTAGGCCAAAGAAAGAACAACTGAACATTAAAAGGGTAATAAATGTAACTGATTAAAATTCAAAAGGGAAGAAAAAACCTCTCTGGATACCCTGGAAGTAACTTGGGCACTAACATCTTACCCTGAAAATTAAAAGAAAAGAATTAAATATGTATACTGCTTTTCCTGTATGATCTATATTTCAAGGTTACTATACAACCCTAGAATGAGGGTAAGTTCATCCTTATAGAAACATTTCATCTAATCAAATGCAGATGTAACAATGGAACTAGAAAATCATCATTTTGCACTTTCCACTGAAATGTTTACTCCAGGCTAAGATCATCAATGGATAAAATCCCCAGATAAAAGGCTGGCAGAGAACTTTGCAACTGGAGGGACCAGGGTGCTGTTACCTGAACCCACTGATCATTATAGCATCACAAAAGACAGGAGAGTCAGACATCGTGTGTCTCTTGATATGAGTTCACAGTACCACCTAAAAAACACTCTTGCCAAAAAAGCGGAACCAGAATCTAGGCAAGCATTGAGTGCTGACTTTCATTTATCAAAATAATGGAAAAAGAGGAACAAACTAAATGACAGGTTTTCTGACTCTCGGCCAGTGAATAAATCTTCCCACTATACCACTCCTTACCTCCCTGATCTTCTGAACCAAATAAAACCTACAATTTTAACTTCAGTTTTCAAAGGGCACCTGTCTCTCTCTATCCAAAGCATTCAGAAATGCCCTTAATTTAAAATCTGTCAGCAACTTTAAGAATCCTACAATATCAAGTATAAACAGTCATGCTCCTGTGTCTGAAAGACTGCATGCAAACTTTATTTAAATGGCTGGGTAAGGGGCGCCTGGGTGGCTCAGTCATTAAGCGTCTGCCTTTGGTTCAGGTCATGATCCCAGGGTCCTGGGATCAAGCCCCGCATCGGGCTCCCTGCTCAGTGGGAAGCCTGCTTCTCCCTCTCCCCCTGCTGTGTTCCTGCTCTCGCTAACTCTCTCTCTCTCTCTGTCAAATAAATAAATAAATAAAATCTTAAAAAATTTTTAAAAAATAAAAAAAAATAAATGGCTGGGTAACAGCAGAATTTAAAAGACTCTTATGAATAAATCCTTTGGTAAAGTGAATGGCCTAAGTTCCAAATTTATTTCTGCTCTTCAGATGTTTACTTTGAGCAGCCTGCCCTTGCCAAGTGTTAAAATGGCTGTAGTTTTCTGAGGAAAAGTCAAGGCAACCTCTAGCTGACAGTGTGACAGACAACACTGATGTGAAAGGTCGAGGGCATAGTCACCTCAATGATGGAGCACTGGAGAGCAGGTCTTCCTCCTTAAGGCCAATGATACTTGAGGTACCAGATGGTTTCATTTTTCAACTGTGGTCCAAAGAGAGGGTTGAGTTGGGCCAGAATTGCAATCAGCCAACTAAAAGAATGATGGGGGGAGGAAAAGCAACAAAAGAAAGTGGTGAACTCATGTTGGAACAGTACCATTTTCAACTAGGATGAAAACGAATGCTTTAGTAAAATTTAAATCTATTCTGCTCGGACCAAACCTTCCATACACTTAAGTTCATAAAACACATGGTGCTATGGGAGCGTATCTTATAAACCCTGTTTCAAAAAGCATACCCTGCCTTTGTTTCAATACATAGTGACAAAGCAGTGAGGCTTCACCATAGTTGTCTTTTCTCTCACTACCTTAATTCCAAGCATCCAAGATTTCCCCCATTCATATAAGATCTTTACCTCAGATTATCTTTACTTAATTTCAATTTAGCATCATCACAACTTCCAAGCTCAGGAAGAATGGGTGTTACTTTATCCATTCTCTAAATGCTAAGACCCACAAACGATAGCACACATCCATTTTTACTGAGAGAGCCAAGGTTAAATTTCAGCCCACCATCTTTCAATTAGGCTGTAACACTTGAGCTCCCCTTCTCTAATCACCATCTCCACTAAAATATGTAACACATCTTTTGGCCCCAGCGGAGCTGAACCAAATGGGTATTTAATTCCCCCAGCTTACTTGAGAATCTAAGCAACAACGCATTCCTCTGTACTATACAGACTATTTATGGAGGAAGTACAGTGGTGTTACATACTACCTCAAGGTTAAAAGTGAAAAATGTACACAGTCAAAATTGCCTTTAAAATTTTCTTCTACAGCTTGCAAAGTTCTGAGTAAGTGCTTTTATGTCTGACACAGTGATAACGTATATCCAGCGAAGTTTGAGAATCACTGAGCTAAAACCAAAGCAAAGAACAAAAAGGAAGATAATACACAAATATCTGGCCATTCAAACCATTCTATGTTTTACTTATTAAACAAATATTTAATGAGCACCTACTAGGTTCCAGGCCCCAGGAAAAGAAAGGAGAAAATGAAGCATCACTATCTTCACAAAGCTTACGTAACATAATGTCAGGAAGGAAATAAAGTAGGATGGAGGAATAGAGAATGATGGAGGTAGTCAGGGAGGGCTTCTCCAAGGAGGTAACATTTGAGCAGAGACCAGAATGAAGCAGAACACACACTGCCTTTCATTCCTCTGTAATACGTATGAAGTGATCAGAGACTCATTTTGCAGGGAGCTCCCAGCCTCCAGCGACTGATCTGGAGAGGAGATTTTAGTAATATAATCTGATGCAGCTATCTTCTCTGCACGTAATAGAGGGAACTGCTTTCCAAGGAAAAGGAGAGATATTACTACAGGAGTCTCCTTCTAAAATTTTAGCACTTTAAATTCCCCTATAAGAGGGGAACCAGCCAAACCCAACCAAGCTGTTACCCGGTTACATCTCTTTTCTTCGGTTGCTGTCATTTTTAGAACTCTTCCAGTCAAAGGATCAAAAAGCCAATTCGGATCACCAATGACCGGACTGCTGAAGAATCTGCCAGCACTGCACCCGAAGCCCCAAAGCTCACACCTACAGAAACAAACGAACCCGCCCTCCCGCCCCACCCCACAGAAGGTGGTTTTGTGACAGGAAACACGATACCTGAGGAAATCAGGCCAAAACAGATACCCTAGGCTGACTCACTTTATAAACAAAAAGCTAATTCGGATGAGATGCTCTGATCTGTCCTTAGAACAAGAATATTAAACACAAACAAAATACCAAGACTTGTAGTTGAGGTCACATCTATCTGTCACTGTGAAACAAAGAAAGAGGACAGCACAGGCAGACACACTGAAAAGCTCTGTGACTGCAGTGAGCGCTAATGGTGCGCAGCGAAGAGTCATGGAAAATTCCACACAGACCCAGGACTTCCCCAATCCCAGCAGGCAATAGAGGCTGACTGTAAAAACAGTCGTTCGTCCTTTCGTAAGAGACTGAAATAACTGGCCAATGCTTAGAAGTACTAGATAAAAAATATGCTAGAACCTAAACTGATCTTTTTTTTTTTCATCAAAAAATGTACAGAATGAAATAAAAGCACCATCTCCCAGCACTTTGTATGATGTACAGCAGTGCTTCTCAATCCTGGCTGCACATTATAATCACTCAGGGAGCTTTAAAAAATACAGATGCTATACTTCACATATAATTTTTAATTCTCCCACAATACAGTTAAGGAAACCGAGGCAGAGAGAGGTTAAATGGTTTGCCTGTGGTCATAATACTAAGTAGGTGGTAGTAGCTTCTGAACCAGAAATCAGATTAGACTAACGTTCCCCCTACAAAAGTTATCTTCTGAAATATTTTTTAATGGACAACATTTCAGAAGGCATCCATTTAATAAACCTGATCTGTCTGGGAGTTAAGGAAACAAAGAATCCATCTGCTGATTGTTGATGAAGTCCATCATAAGCCTTTGTTACCTGAGGTAAAGAAAAAAATATCCTAAATCAAGAACAAAGTCCACTTTGTTCAGATCAGGATCCATAAACCTTCTAAAACTTAATTTTACATACTACTCTTAATGTTTCCAATCAAGCAAAACATCTCACTTAAAAACAAACCAAACCAAACCAACAAACTACAGTTCAAGAAAATTCCTTGGGAAAAAGCCCAGGTCAGTTCACTTGAAATTTCATGGAGGAATTTTTCCCCTCTAACCAGCTGAGCTCTGTGCCTGCCCTTCTGACTACCGCCTGACTTAAAATTTCCCTTTAAAGCTGATAAACACGGTGGAAAACTGGAAGGAGAAAAAAATCTACTCTGAATTGATGGAAGTGGGTGGAGGAAGAGATCATATTCCAATGAATCTATTACTTCATGTGTCCAAGAAAAGAGAACTAAGTGTACCCTTCACACTTGCCCAAACTGTTCCACATGTCTCCATAACCTGAAGGCCAGCCTAATAACCAACCATCTGAAATTATTCGAACTACTGAGGCAGCTACGGTGTGGTAACGTATTTCAGAGAACTGCAGGGCTGGAATGGACCAGAGGTCAAGTCCATGTTCCTCATTTTAATGAGGAAGAAACTAAGTGCTAGAGAGCTTAATACCCCACAGTGAATCAGTGATAAACTTGTAAGAGGAACCCAGAAGAGGCGCCTGGGTGGCTCAGTCGTTGGGCGTCTGCCTTCGGCTCAGGTCATGATCCAGGGTCCTGGGATCGAGCCTCGCACTGGGCTCCCTGCTCCACGGGAATCCTGCTTCTCCCTCTGCCTGCTGCTCCCCTGCTTGTGTTCCCTCTCTCACTGTGTCTCTCTCTGTCAAATAAATAAATAAATAAATCTTTAAAAAAAAAAAAAAAAGACGAACCCAGAACTCCTGAGTCCCACTATATCAGGCTGCTTCCATAGCATATTAAGGGCAAAACAAATCAAGCAGCCCCAGAGCTCGTAATTAATTCCACAACCATTTAGCAACGCAAAGATTAACTGGTTAAGGAGCCAACCCTTGAGGGACTCATGAGCTTGTGAGACACAAGGCAAGGTTAACAGCAGAGTGTGCTTTAAAATAACATATGCATGGGAGCGTTCATTCTACAAACACTCCTTGCCCACTTAATCATGAGCTCAGCTCTTGGTTATTGGAATTCTCCAAGCACAAAGGCTATATCCAGATCTTTCAAATCTTGCTTTGTTTTTTTATTCCACACTCAGATATGAGAACAGGGAAAAAAGGAATGGTTACTTCTTGGTGATGCACAGATCCAGTGGGTAACCGCTTGGCTTCCCTGCTGGAATGGGTTAAGTCCGGCTAGGACTTCTCTTCTGATCCACTCTCCCTCCAGAGAGGGCCAGGATAGGAATGACCTCTATCAGTGGGCTCCTGAAGAAAGGGCAGAGATGCAGGAGAGCGACTTGCCTTATCTCCACTGAGATGACCGCTGTCATATCCCCTAATCCCAATCAAACGACACAAATTCTTTCAAGGGCAGCAATGTCATTAGACATAACTAAAAAATATGGCCTTTATCAAAATGGATGGATGAGTAAAGAGATTATAGTATATATAATGGAATATTACTCAGCCATAAAAAAGAATGAGATCTTGACAGTTGTGGCAACATGAATGGGCTTTGAGGGCATTATGCTAAGTGAAGTAAGTCAGAGAAAGATTAATACTATATGATCTCTCTCATATGTTTTACATATAAAAAAAAAACAAGCTCACAGATAACAGAGAACAGATTAGTGGTTGCCAGAGGAGGGGTGTAGGGGATGGGAAAATGAGTGAATTGTGTGTTTTTGTTTTAGTTTAAATAAACTGAATTTTTAAAATGAAAGCTTCTGTTATTACTATAGAGAGACAGAAAAAAATATGAGATTGAATATTAGACAAGATTGCATTTCAATTCCAGCTACACCAAATATCAGTGGAGTGACTCCAGGCAAGTGACCTTACAAACTGAGCCTCAGTTTCCCCTTTTGTAAAATGAAGATAATAACCTCTGTCTCAGGATGTTAAGAATTAAACAGATAATACATGAAACTGCTCTGTGTAGTAGCTGACAACTAGACGTTCAATAAATACTAGTTATTCCTTCTTCTCTGTGAGACAGCCACAGAATGAAATACAACCTATTTACTTTACAAAGGAGTTTCTCATGTAACAATGAGTCATCTCATCTCCACCTCCTCTCCGTCCCAGCCCTCTGTGGTAGGCAGAATTCTAAGATATTCCCCCAAGATTCCCATCCCCTGGTATACACACCTTATCCAACCCCAGGATGGTGAGTATGATGGGACAGTCGCTCCCAAGATTAGATTGTTATTAGACTGTACTGCTGGCTTTAAGGAAAATTATCGAGTGGACCTGACCTAATCAGGTGAGCTCTTAAAAGGGATGGCACTCTCCCTGATGAAAGACATTAGGAGTGTGTTATCACTTATGCATTTACTGCCAATCAGTTCTGAACACACCCTTTAATATGTGCTCTGTAATAAGCAACTGAATTCCTTTCTGTCCTTTACAGTGAACATGACGTTCAGCTTTCTCAGCAGAGGGAGCTGGAGGGACACGGCAGGCGTGGGCTGGAAGTTGGTGTGGCTGGTGTGTGAATATTCTAAGGAGCCTGCAGACTCAGGCCTGGAACACAGTCACGCTCTGATCCGGTAGCCTCAGCCTGGAAACAACCTTTCTGCAGTCCTCCTGACGGGGAAACTAGAGCCCTTGCATGGCCTACGTGCTCTGAAGGCCTCCCACCCGCACTGGCACAGGGAATCACACCCACGCCACGGACTGCCCGCTCTCCTGCCTGAACTCCCGAGGGTGGCCTACTGCTCGCCCACCAACTCCGAACCAACTCCAGCCTGGCCAAACCAATGCAATTATCTGCTATCGAGTGAGCTGAACCACACTTTCTCCAACCAGGTCTGATTCCCTTCCAAGGCTGTCCTTCCTTGGGTACTCTCCCTCAGCCCTAGAGTACTATCCAGAGTTTCCTTATATCTTACAGTTACTCTTTTGTTGTGGTGAACAGTAATTATGTTAAACTTCCCCTGTTTAACTACTGTGTGGTTTCTATCTCCTAACTGGAACCAGATTATTACAGGATGAGAAAGATTTGATACAAAAGAGATTCTCTATTGTTAGCTTTGAAGATGCAAGGGCCACATGGAAAAGAATGTGACTTCTAGGAGCTGAGAGCAGTCACCAATAGCCAGCAAGGAAAAGGGACCTCAGTCCAACAACCAGTTCAAAGGAACTGAATTCTGCCACAGCCACAGGAACTTAGAAAAGGGCCCCAAGCTCCAGATGAGAAGGTACAAACTATTTCCATTAACCTTATCCCAACCCTATCTCTATTAGAGCCCTTTCACTACCATAGGAATATGCCCTATTTTTGCCAGCTTTTCTCCATACTTTCCAGGACTTCCAGTTCAAAGTCTGTAATAATCCCCTTATCTCCCAAATTATAAAGGAAAAGAGCATAAAGTCAAAGTAAGAAAAGTATACTTTTTCATACAGCAGATAATATGCTGGGACAGGTACCTAGATTTCTCTCCCACTATAAACAGTCAAGATATCCAGCTATTTTTAACATATCCATGATAGAAGTAAGCGGTTCTCAGACAAAAAAACTGAGTGAAGGCAAGTATTCAGAGAGGAAAACGAAGTGATTATAGGTTGCTTTCCACACCTGGAGAGCACAGACTATACCAGATGAACTTGAGCTTTTACTTTCAGACCTCCCAGGACATGGGAAACAGTAGACAAAGCCCAGGGCCCACTTAAGGTAGAGAATCTAATACAAGTTTCACATCTCATCCCCACAAAGCTGAGGTGCCAAAGGCCTATATCTCAATGTATGGATAACTCAGACAGAACCCCTGAAGAAGAATAATAGGAAAATCAACTGTCTCAAATATAAGCATCAAGAAGGAAGTAGAAAAACACTGCCACTGAAAATTAGCCTTAATGAAAGTTTATAACCCAAATTCATACTACATGGTTTTAAAAAAACCACATAACAAAAAAATTTTACTAATTTGATCCCACACTGGTGATAGCCTTTGGCACTTGGCAGAAGTAATGTAAATCTTTTCTGGAGAAGCCCACTTTCAGAGTAGGCCTCAAAAAAAAGTCATACGCATGGAATTATAGGGCAAACGAAGAGATGGCAATGAAATATTATAAATGCATATGGCACCATGAGTGAGAGGGACCAAAGAGAGCAAAGAGCTGATACAGAACTGCAGGGACTTCAGATACTGGAATGATCAGATATGGACTACAGATAAGCTGTCTACTATGTTTCAAGAAATGTTTGAAATATGTACAGGGAAAAATGGGGAAAGGAGGGAGGGAGGGAGGGAAATCAAAACTGTAAAAGCAGCAAAAAGACCACCTACAGAAATTAAAAATATAATACCTGAAAATAAAAAAAGGCAAGTGCTGAACTTCTGCTCTAGTAAAGCAGAATAGCTTATATCATACTCATCCTATAGTGATTATAAACTCTGAACAAAATATGAAAAATAACTATTTGATAGTACTAGAGAATGTCCAAAAGCAGGTGGAAACTGGGGGGGGGGGGGGATTCAATTCTTAAAGAAAGAAGTCACATCAGGGCACCTGGGTGGCTCAATTGGTTAAGCATCTGACTCTTGATTTCAACTCAGGTCATGATCTCAAGGTCATGAGACTGAGCCCTGTGTCAGGCTCCGCACTGGGTGTGGAGCCTGCTGGAGCCTGCTTAAGATTCTTTCTCCCCCTCTCCCCTGCCCCACTGCTTGTGCATGCACTCGTGCACTCTCAGAAAGAAAGAGAGAGAGGGAAGGAAGGAAGGAAGGAAGGGAGGGAGGGAGGAAGGAAGGAAGGAAGGAAGGAAGGAAGGAAAGACAGAAGCCACACCAGTACCTTTATATAGCATTTCTCCTGAAAACACTGTCCAGTCCACGTGTGGGGCAAGATAATTGAAACTCAAGCAAAAAGCTGCAGTCTTATTGGCTTGGGTATCAAAAGATGATGCTCAGAGCTGCTAGAACAGCTAGAAATAAAAAAGGGAAATCTCAAAAAGGAGGGTGCCACAAAGGGGAGCCCCAAAGTCTGTGTATAAATTTCCCTTAACCCTTGGCTGTTCCCTGAACTGTGCATGCTCTAGGAAAATGCCAAGGACTGTGAAAAACACTTGGAAGTCTGAAAGGATGAAGGGGAAATTTTAGCTGCTGCCTATCACCAGAAGAAAGAGTATTGAGAGTCTGAAGTTAGAAGGACTTGGTAAACACCTCAGATTTTCCACTGAAATCCCAGAACCAGAAGGGGCACACTTTAATGGAAAATTCATTCTAATCTAAGGGTAAAACTGACATAGATCTGCCCCAACAAAGTATAAAACCGACTCTCCACAAGTTTAAGGTGATCAATTAATAATTTGACTGTTACAACAAAATTTAACCTTTCTCAGAGGAACAAAGTAGAATCCAGAGTCTCTGTCATCTAGAATATCCAGTATTTAGTAAATAATAGTCATGCCAAAAAAAAAAAGAAACGTAATCAATAATCAAGAACAAAGGAATCAACAGAATTCCACACCATTCCAAAAATAATACAGATGTTGTCATTAAAAGATAATGATTCTATAGCAGCTATTATAAGTACGTTTAAAGCCTAAAAGAAAAACTAGCTACAAAGAATGAACAGATTGGAAATGTCAGAACATAAATTAAAACTACAAAAAAGAACCAAATGAAGATTCTAGAACTAAAAAGTATAATATATGAAGTAAAACTCTTTGGATGGGCTTACCAACAGATTGGAGATAGCAGAAGAAACAGTGAACCTAGAGACAGATCAACAGAAACTAATCTGAAGAAATACAAGAAAAAAATATTGGAAAAAAAAAATCAGTCAAACATAGGTGCAACTGGAGTCTCAGGAGAAAAAGAATACAGCTGAAGAAAACAGAAGACACATAGGCTGAAATTTTCTCAAATTTGATGGAAAACATTAACTTACAGATTCATATAGCTTAGCAAACTCCAGTCAGAATAAACTCAAAGTAAACTACACCTACACACATCATAGTCAAATTGCTAAAACCAAAGATAAAGAGAAAATCTTGATTATATCCAAAGGAAAAAGAATGCATAAGAAGGAACAATTATTCAGATTACAGCTGAGTTCCAGCAGAAACAATGGAGGCCAGAAGACAATGAAAAAGCATCTTTAAAGTCATCTAAAAGGGAAAAAAATCCCGTCAACTCAGAATTCTATATCCAGAAAAACTATCCTTCAAAAATGAGCATGAAAAAAAAAAAGATATTTTCAGGCAAATGAAAGATGAGTGAATTTGTTATCAGCATACCTGTCCTACAACAAATACTACAGGAAGTTCTTCAGACTAAAGGGATATCAGATAAAAACTCAGACTAAGGGGATGTCAGATAGAAACTCAAATCTACAAAAATAAGGAACTCCAGAAAGGGTAAATATGTGGGCAAATATAGAAGACTTTTTCTCTTAATTTCTTTATAAGACATGATTCTTTAAAGTAAAACTTACAACACTGCAGTGTTTTGCAACATAAATAGATGTAAAATATATCATAACCATAGCATAAATGATGTAAAGTAAATGGAATTATATTATTGCAAAGCTGTTATTACATTTTATCTGAAGTGGTTCAGTATTAACTCTAAGTACTCTATGAAAAGTTAACAATGCATATTGTAATCTCTAGAGCAACATTAAAAGAAAAATACTAAGAAGTATAGCAAAAAAGCCCTTAGCAAAATTAAAACAGAATACTAAAAATATTTCATTAATGTAAAATGAAGCATAAAAGGAGGACAAAGGATGTTAATGAGCACTGGGTGTTATATAAGACTGATGAATCGCTGAACTCTACCTCTGAAACTAATAATACACTATATGTTAATTAATCGAATTTAAATTAAAAAAGGCATAAAAGAACAGAGGAACAAAAAACTAGATGAGACAAACAGAAAACAATTAACAAAACAGTGGACCCAAACCTAGTTATGTCAATAATTACATTAATTGGATATGAAATATCCAACTAAAAGGCAAAGGCAGTCAGAATGGACAAAAAAGACTGAGCTATATGCTGTCTGCAAAAAGGCACTTTCTAAATATAAAGACAGATATAATAAGCATAAGAAAGGTGGTATGATTATCAATATCAAAGTAAAATCAAGTCAAGGAGTTACTAAGGATAAGCAGGGATACTTTATAATGATAAAAATGTCAATTCATTGGGAAGACATAACAATCATGAATGTGCATGCTCCTTAACATAGCTTCAAAACATATAAAACACAAATGGAAAGAATTAAAGAGAACTACAGAAAAATCCACAATAGCAGATGATTTTAACACCTTCTTCCAGTAATTACTAAAAGTAACCAAAAAACTCAATAAAGATATAGAAGATTTAACTACCTTGACCTGACATTTATAAAACACACCACACTCAACAACTGCAAAATATACAATCTTTTGAAGTGCACATGAAACGATCATCATGATGAACCATTATGCTGGGCCACAAGACAAGCCCCAATTACGTAAGACTGAAATCTTACAAAGTATATCTTCTGATAAGAAATCTAGAAAAGGGGCGCCTGGGTGGCTCAGTTGGTTAAGCGACTGCCTTCGGCTCAGGTCATGATCCTGGAGTCCCGGGATCGAGTCCCACATCGGGCTCCCTGCTTAGCAGGGAGTCTGCTTCTTCCTCTGACCCTTCCCCCTCTTGTGCTCTCTCTCTCTCTCTCAAATAAATAAATAAAAAATCTTTAAAAAAAAAAAAAAAGAAATCTAGAAAAGCACCAAATATTTAAAAATTAATGAAAAATACAGTGTCATCAAAATTTGTAGGCTGTGGCTAAAGCAATGCTTAGAAGGAATTTTATTGCATTAACTGCTTACATTTAAAAAACAACAAAGGTTTAGGGCGCCTGAGTGGCTCAGTTGGTTGGGCGACTGCCTTCGGCTCAGGTCATGATCCTGGAGTCCCTGGATCGAGTCCCGCATCGGGCTCCCTGCTTGGCGGGGAGCCTGCTTCTCCCTCTGACCCTCCCCCCTCTCATGTACTCTCTCTCTCTCATTCTCTCTGTCTCAAATAAATAAATAAAAATCTTAAAAAAAAAAAAAAAAAAAAACAACAAAGGTTTAAAATCATTTAAGTCTCCACTGTAAGAGGTTAGTAAAGAGCAAATTAAACCCAAATTCAGGAGAAGGAAGGAAGGAAATAAAATCTAAATGAATGGAAATATATACCACGTTCAGGATCAGAAGACTCAGTATTGTTAAAATGTCAGTTCTCTCCAAATTGATCTATAGATTCAACACAATGCCAACTAAAATCAACAGGCTTTTTTGGGGGTAGAAACTGACAGGATGATTCTAAAATTTATATGGCTATTTTAGAATAGCAAAATAATCTTAAAGGACAAACATGGAGGACTTCAACTTCTTTAGTTTCAATATAAAACTAAATATTTGAGAGTGTGTTGTATTGTTATAGGGCTAGACAAAGAGATTAACAAACAGAAGAGGTCATCCTGAAATAGACTCATACATATATGGTCAAATCATTTTGAACAAAGATGCCAAAGCAGTTTAATGGAGAAAGGAAAATCTTTCCAACCAATAATGCAGCAACAACTGAATATCCATACCACGAAAACAAACCAACAATAAAAAAGCAAACTTGAACCCACCGTTCTGGTGCCTGTAACCTTTGGAAGCAGTCATGCCTCACTGCCAAAACCTCTCTAAGTGCCAACATATTGTGGAAAGCCTTCAGGTCCAAATCCTCACCCAGTAACAGGAACTTTAAGCACTCAGGTCAACAGGTCTCGTATCTTTGCTTACCTCAATTTTTCCCCCCAAACCTCCCAGGACCATCTATTATGACCCAATTCCATCCCCAGACTGCTCTGCTCATCTCACCACTTGACCCAACTTACACTCTTCCCTGTCTTCCAAACCAAACCCTTCCACTGTGTTCTATGTAACTTGCTTAATGATCCACCACTCACTTACACACTTCCTTCTATTCTCACATGTCCCATAGCCTCCAGAATCCCTGAGACTCTCTCAATAAGTTATTCTTATACCAGATAACCCAGGCTTTGGCAATAGGGTAACTTCTTTGCTCCCCTGTGCTACTTGCAGACAATTCTCTCTCACTCTTGTGAAAACCTGACTTCTCCTTTGGGGTGCATGCCTGCAGATTTTACTACCTTCTCATCCCTTCATACATCTTGTGAGAGTTCCTTTAAAAAAAAAAAAAAAAAAAAGATTCATTTATTCATTTGAGGAGGGGAGGGGCAGAGGGAGAGGGAGAGAATTCCAAGCAGACTCCCTGCTGAGCATGGAGCCTGATGCCGGCCTCGATCTCATGATCCTGAGATCATGACCTTAGCCAAAACACTGTGTCTCATTAACAAAATGAGACATTATATACCCCCTGATGAAAAATATCAATACCATTTATGAAACAAACAGAGTTAGACTCTGAACCAACTGAGCCACCCAGGCGCCCCCATCATGTGGGAGTTCTAAGCTGAAAGAATTAAAAGGCAGGAGGGCCTCATATTTCAGGAACAAATTTAATTTGAGTTACCCACTGTTTTTCATTATTGATGCCACTACTTCCTTTTATTAGCAGACATCACCAAATGAGATAGCAGACAGAAAAAAATCACCAATCTGTGGAGACACAGAGACAGACATCCCACCTATAAAAATACATTTCCTGAAGGAGCTTCAAAGCTAGAGGTGAAGACAGAGACTAACAGCCAGCTAACAGAAGGCCAAATAAAACACATGCTTCCTCTGACCAAAGATGGGACAATTTGAACATCAACAAGGACATTAATTATACGGACTGAAATACATCACATCTCTCTAAATATATCAAATCATAATGATACCAACACAAAACAAAAATCATTGTCCACCCTTAGAAGATGCTAGGGAACCCAATTCATTATTCTGAAAACAGGTAAGTAAAGAGAAAATCACACACAGAACCTAGCTTTCCTTTATGAACAGTTTTCAGTTATCTGGATAATTAAATTGTTGATGAAGTAAACATTTATGGATATATTCTACCTAATGAATAAACAAATTATAGATATATAATATCATCAATGATGCCAACAACACAAATGAGACATTATGTACCCCCTGATGAAAAGTATCAATACCATTTACGAAACAAACTTATTAAAAAATCGAACCTGAATGTGATCTAGCCCCTAGATGACTACCAACTTACAGGAAATACAGAACAAAGAAGAATATGTAAAATAATACCATGGGTGTGCAATTAACAAGGACCACTCTCTGAAGAACTATGGGACAAACAACCCAGTTTTTTCCTACTAAAATGTGGGAAAAAAAAAAAAAAGAAATGGAGAAGAAACCAATAAAGAGAGACTTGGGAGGCACATCCACCAGCTGTAATGTGTGGTCTTTATAAGCATCTTCATTCAAATATATTGTAAAATAAATAATGAGACAACTAGGGCAATTTAAATATATTTGATGATGTAAAGGAATTAACTTTTTCTGTGTGTGATAATGGTATTGTAATTATACATGGGGAAAGAATGATCATCTTTTAGACATGTATATTGAAATTCTTACAGATGAACTCAAAATAATCTGGGGTAGAGTGGGAAAGTGTGTGGAGATGAAACATGGATTGGCCATGAGTTGATAATTTTTGAAGGTAAGTGACAGGTAGGTGGACAAATTTTTGTAAAGAGCACATAGCAGGTTTTAAAAGTTCAAAAGCAGAAAGTTAAAAAAAAAAATGCTGTAATAAAGAGCATCCCAGAAACTGACCAGCTTGTGGCTACTTGGCTGGAAACCTAAGTGGAACACCTTGGGAGGTGATAATGTCCTGTGCCCAAACTGGCTCTAGAGTCAAGACCAAAACAAGGCTGGGCTCAGCTATGGATCTGCACATTCTTGGACAAGGGGGGCAAAGTTCCTACAGGCTTTGTAGGTGCTTGTGCGATGGGCAGTATTAGGGGGCTGGAGAGGTGAGTGAGGGGGACTCGTCTGGGGTCACAGAATAGGGATCTGTGGGAATAAGTAGATGAGGGAACCACTTTTGGAAGTGATTAAGGCTCTTCTGGCTCTTTGTTTACTGTCTGTCTCTCCTCACTAAAGAGGGCAGGGGAATATGTCTTATTTATTCACTGCCATATAACCAGTGCTTGGCACAAAGTAGGCTCTAAATAAATATGCTGAGTGAAGGAACTCTAGGTAAGGATCAATAAAATACATGCTACAATTGCCTTGTAAGCAAATTGTGCTTGTAGGTAACTCATACTTCTCTGAATTAAAATAACTTATTTTAACAAACCAATGATAGTATTACTTTATATTTTTCTTGTTTGTTACAAGTTTTCACACACAGCATCTCAATTTAAAACTCACAAGACCATTCTACCATGTAATCAGGCCACATACATTCAGCCTAGAAGAACCAGGGACTCCTGCCTTTTGGTCAATATTTCCTTTTCTGTATCCCTCTGCCGGTAAGATTTACCATTAGTCAAGTGCTAAAGATAAAGCATATTTTCCAAGAAGCAATTGTACCTTCACAATACTGCGCTAAATTTCTAATTTACCGTGAAGATGTAAGTTTTGTAACTCTGGGTAAGCTACATCATAATTCAACATTAAAAACTAACCTAAGACAAAAAAGAAAGTATGGAACAGTAACTAAGAGGATTGTATGCTTAAGGAACAGAAGTGACCTTGTGCCTCAAAGAGGGAACCAGATGTATAACATTCAGACATTCCTCTGCTGAACTATTAAAACACAAACTGGTTGTACTGGCAGAGATCCTAATTTTTCAGAGCTCATACAAGTTACGTCCCATGAATCTAACCTTAAACCAGAACAAACTGGAAAGAGAAAAAAATTGCCATAAACTTGGGGCGCCTGGGTGGCTCAGTAGTTAAGCGTCTGCCTTCGGCTCAGGTCATGATCCTGGGGTCCTGGGATGGAGCTCCCATCGGGCTCCCTGCTCAGGGGGAAGCCTGCTTCTCCCTCTCCCACTCCCCCTGCTTGTGTTCGCTCTCTTGCTGTGTCTCTGTCAAATAAATAAATAAAATCTTTAAAAAAAAAAATTGCCATAAACTGAAGGCAATCTAACAGTCCATGAATGTATTTCAAATATGACTTTGCTTAGGAAATCCAGTTTGGGTGTGATTTATTTCAAGAGGTATTTTCAAAAAAATATACTTACTAATGCCAAACAGTGAAGTTTTCTTTGAACTTCAAAGTTTTCTTTGAATTTCAAATTTATTATAGAATCCCGTCCCTTTGTGGAATAAAGTATTTGGGATTTCAATTCAATTCATCCATCCATGTTCCAGGCAGACATTTTGCTAAATAGGATATATGATCAGATTTCAAAGAAACAAAAGAAAAAACCAATTTCATAAAGTCTATACTACACAGCTCATTTCCCCATATGATAGCCGCAAGAAACATTTAATGTTGGAACACTGTGTGCTATCTTTATTAATACATGATGACAGTACTAACCCACCGTCAACAGAGAAGTCACCAGCATGTCTGGGACAAAGGAAAAAATCTAGACAGTAAGAGGTAAAGGCTCACAGATATTTTTCAACTGAGTCACTGAGACTCAAAGAGGTATAGTTTCCAACCATGTCCAGTTATTCATTTTATACTTGAAAATGAAAATAAGAAGCATGGGACTAGAGGCGCCTGGGTGGCTCAGATGGTTGAGCGTCTGCCTTCGGCTCGGGTCATGATCCCAGGGTCCTGGGATCGAGCCCCACATCGGGCTCCTGCCTCAGCAGGGAGCCTGCTTCTCCCTCTCCCTCTGCCTCTCTCCCTGCTCATGCTCTCTCTCTATCTCTGTGTCTCAGATGAATAAATAAAATCTTAAAAAAAAAAAAAAAGCATGGGACTCATTGGAAAGATTTGTTTTTAAAAAAAATATTATGAAAATTAAGCAAATTTCAAAGACAGTGGCGGACCAGAAAAATCACAAAACATTTCTGCCCCATCTTCTTAATCTCAAGTCATTCTTCTGCCCAGTAATTTTCTCATTTTTAAGACCCTACCACCAACCTTGCTGATCAGGCAGCAGAGATCTTCAAAGGAATAAAAACAAAGGCCTTTTTGATCACAGGACCACTCCTTGGCTCCTGGACTGAAAAAGAGCTCCCTTGTTGGGATTTCTATAGGAGACTCAGGAGAACAGACTGAAGCTCAATCACCCTTACTAAAACGAGAAATTCTTGATGATGTATGTACTTCTTTACTCTTTAGAGCTAAACACAGCTAGTATAAGAATTCTCCCCATATGCTATCTGTCAGACTTCCACTCTGGAAGCTGAGCTATATCACCTGAAAAAGTTACCCTTCTAACTAGAAAAAACAGAGTAAACAAGCCAACTGTAGAAAGCCTTACCATCTAAGCCCTAGTGTTGAGGCAGTCAAACACCATCATCATTTAGCAAAACTTCTATAGTGCATTACGATTCAACTTTAAACACTTCAAGTTCCACTCAAACAAGTGACTGAATGGCCACATACCTAAAATTCATGGTGATAACTTTTTGTCAGGGACAGATTGTGATCTATGCCAACAACTAGAATTGGCTCATCCCCACAAATCTCTTTGAAAAACTTTAGTGCAGGGGCGCCTGGGTGGCTCAGTCGTTAAGCGTCTGCCTTCGGCTCAGGTCATATTCCCAGGGTCCTGGGATCGAGCCCTGCATCGGGCTCCCTGCTCGGTGGGAAGCCTGCTTCTCCCTCTCCCACTCCCCCTGCTTGTGTTCCCTCTCTCGCTGTGTCTCTCTGTCAAATAAATAAATAAAATCTTTAAAAAAAGAAAAACTTTAGTGCAAAAGCCCCAGGATATAAGAAATTCACAGATTCCCAGTCACAAAGAGGCATGGCCTTTCATCACATGATTTTAAAACTGCCGTTTCCTACATCATGTGGGCACTAAACAAAAGCTTGGCCAACATCAACACTCTCCATATAAAGAAGCCTCAGGAAGCTACACAGTTCTCTTTAAGAAAAGAGAACCATAGGTCCTAAACTCTAAAAGGAAATCCATAAAAGGATGAAATTTTATGGTATGAAAAGAAGATCTCAATTTAAAAAAAAAAAAAGGGAAAGAAACCTTAAGGCCTTTGAATACTTTGAAGTGGCTATCCTCTCCATGAACCGATTAATACTCAGTTTTTTTCTGGGGCTTGACTTGTTCCATTCTTCAGGGAAGGGGAGAATGTAGACAAGAACTGGAAACCTTTATAATACTTCAACTGCACTTCTGCCATTCCTGACACTTATGAGGATTAAGAATGGTTTTCCTGGGGCGCCTGGGTGGCTCAGTCGTTAAGCGTCTGCCTTCGGCTCAGGTCATGATCCCAGCGTCCTGGGATCGAGCCCCGCATCGGGCTCTCTGCTCCACGAGAAGCCTGCTTCTCCCTCTCCCACTCCGCCTGCTTGTGTTCCTGCTCTTGCTCTCTCTCTCTCTAATAAATAAATAAAATCTTAAAAAAAAAAAAAAAAAGAATGGTTTTCCAAAAATATATGTTGATGAATTACTTTACATATCTTAAGATAGTTTTCAACCAGCAGTTTGCACAAACTATATAATCTATTTAAATGTGTTATCATACATCGATATAGCATATGATTGCTAAAAAAATTCTTGATTACAATTCTAGCTCAACTTCTGTTCATCCAATAAACAAAAGTCATAATAAAGAATGGCTTATTGGCTTCATGGTGATATTTAAATGAAATGAGTATGCCTAAATTCTTCACAATAGTAAAATGTAAAGTAGTACAAGGGCAATTTCCAGCTAATTATAAGATTTAAATTTGTGCCAAATAATTTACACTTTTATTGCCAGAAGAACAGAGCATCTGTACAGTTTTTATGTAAATGTACTGAACAGAGAAAAAGTGTGCTCTTTTCCATCTTAGGATGCTATTTCTAGATTTACATAAGGGACCAGCTCCAATGATAAAAACTTTAAAGTTTCACAACAATCATGTTCCACGGATTTATTTTTCAATCACACACATTATAAATGCCAAGAGTAATTTCCTATTATCTTGGGAAAAAAGCTACTTACAAGAGATAGCAGCAAACTGAACAGGTTACCAGCATGGTGATGATAACTCTAAAAAAAAAAACACCATCATTAGATAACCAGCAAACTAAGGAGACACTGTCAGATGGTTTAAGCCTCCTTCCCAAATTACAAACTGGCAAGGTCTGTGCACCAAGAAAAGGGAACTGAATCTGCTCAAACACCAAGGGACTGCAGTAATTAACATTTGTATTTGAAGGGATATGTATTGAGGCCACAGCTTAGATGGCTAATCCAAACCCCTCTACAACTGAACACAAAAAGCTGCAGTGACAATTAGTTTTGACATCCAAGAAACTACCTATCTGGTAGTTTTCTCTGCAATGAAATGACACTATACTTGTAAAATTTTAACTTTCTAGGAGCGCCTGGCTGGCTCAGTTGGGAGAGCATGCGACTCTTGATCTTGGGGTTGTGATTGTTCAAGCCCCACACTGGGTATAGAGATTATTAAAAATAAACTTTCTAAAAAATGTCAGAACTGCGTAGGCTTACAATGAAAATGAGATGATTCTTTAAAAAAAAATTAAATAAATATATATGTATCTTTCCAATGCTGACCTCTCCCCATCTCCATTCCTGTCTGAAAAATAGTTAAACCTAGATCTCTCATCAGCTGAATCTCAACATTTCAAAGACTGAATTCATGGTATCCTCTTCCCATTTCTCTTTCCAAAGGCTCCTCTTCCCAATTTCCTATGCCCCAGAAGAAGCTCTGTCATTTCCACCCATCTGACCCACTCCTCAAATCTGTCATCATTTTGTTCATGCCTCCTCTGCACCCTTAGTCACCAAATGCTAGCAGATTCAAAACTTTCTTCCTTCCCTTTCATCCTACTACAATCACCTCAGAGTCATCTTTCTAAAATAATTCTTTTGTCACATCACTCTGCAGCTGAACACCTTTCAATGCTCTCCATCCTCCACAGGAGTAATTTCCAAAGAGGAGGTCTCCACACCCCACAGAGTAAGCAAGACTATCTCCTAGAATGCAAGTAGCAAATATTAGAATTCCTGTTTACATTTATTTTCAATTCATCCTTTAGAAGTTACTTGTGTGTGCATGTACTTTCTGGGGTCAATACTAGCACATCATTCTCTCAGAGGATTTTCAATGAGTGTCCAGTATGTACCAGGCTCTGGGGAAAAAGGAGTAAACAAAACGGATGAAAACCACTGCTCTGGTGAAGTTTACATATTCGTGGGGGAAGACAGACAACAACAAGATGAACATTAAACAAGAACTATTTACTTAGGTACCATTAGTATGCCAGGTGGTCAGTAAGTGCTAATGGAGAAAAATAAAGCAGGAAACGAGGATAAGGGTATACAAGGGTTGGAGGCTGTGCTTGCAATTTTAAAGAGGGCCTTCAGGAAAGGGCTTACTGAGGACGTGGCAAGCTGGCAAGACCTGAAGGTAAGGGAGTGTTCCAGACAGGGGGAAGAGCAAATGCAAAGGCTCTAGAGTACCAGGAGTTGAAAGAGGACAGAGGCCTGTGTAGCTGAGCAGAGCGAGGGGAGCCTAGTAGAAGTGAGGTCAGGGAAGGGGAGAATATAGACAAGAATTGGAAACACCTTTCAAATAGTTCAACTGTAGTTCCGCCATTTCTGACACTCATGAGGATAAAGACCAATGTCTTGGTAGCCTCTAAAGGAAAAGGGAAGCTATTTGGAGGGATCTAAGGAGAGGACTGACAAAATCTGATTCAGATTCTAAGAGGACCTCTCTGCACAGTAGAAACAAACTGGGGGAAGAGAGGCAAAGGGAAAAGCTGAAAAACCAGTTTGGGGTGGGGGGAATTGCAGTAATCCGTGGACCAGGCTGGGAGCAGCAGAGGTACTGAGAACTGGTCAGACTCTGGATATATTGTGAAGGCAACATTCTTCAAAATATCTAACTTATACATTATGCTTATAATACATAGATAAATATGCATGGGAGTTTGTGCTACAAAATTTTGACAGCTGCATAACAAAAATGTTTGATTTTTGAAGAACTACACAAACCAGTCCAGCTCCTCGCCTATAATCAGTTCCCTCCGATCATCCTCACCACTGTCCACTTTCAAACAGCAACCTTCTACTCCCAAAAGCAGGTGGCCTCAATGTCGCCCCAAACACATCAAGTTTACTATTCTCCATTCCAAGCTTTTGCTCATTTTCCTCTGCCTCAACCCGGAATCCCTCTGTCTTCTGTCTCCCCCAAAGGCCACTTCAGAGACCTGAAACTGCAGGAGGCTCTTCTGTGTTACCTGCTTACTACTTTCATATCAAAAGCTCCTCATTAAAATATGACCTCCAGCATGGCTGGCTAAGTCGGAAGAGTGTGGGACTCTTGATCTCCGGGGTCGTGAGTTCAAGCCCCACATTGGAGATAGAGATGACTTAAAAAAATAAATAAACCTAAACAAAAATAAATGAAATATCCCCTCCAAATATGCCACTTAGTTGTTGCAGGCTGAAGTGTCTGAGGTGAAGTATCATGATGAATGCAATTTACTTTCAAACGGTTTAGCAAAAATATGTATGTGTGTATTTACACACATACACACACATTCACAGATATTACAGATATAAAGCAAATATGAATATGTTAACAATTACTATATCTAAGTGGTGGAATACAGCACTCTTACTATTCTTTCTGCCTTTCTGTATGTTTGAAAATGTTCTGTATGCTTGAAAAAATTGGAGCTGACTGAACTCCCTGTGAGCTAGCTCCATCCCCTCATCCCCTCCCCTACATCTACCCCTAAAGGAGCCACTGTGAAAAAAAAAAACAGAAGGTTTTAGAGCATCTGTGGATCCCTAAAGAGAGGGAAGTCATGAAAAACATGAATGGTCAGGAAAGCTGACTCCAAACACAAACTTGCTTTTGTTTAGCCCATTTTGTTGTAGAAAAGGATGAGAGCAAGGGGTTTGCTTTAGGTTATACAGAGACTTTTCTGCATTCTGATGTGCATGTGATGAGGGAGCAGAAGGCTAGCTGAGGACAAAGCAGAAGCTGGCACCCTGCAGCTTGCCCCCCCCCGCCCCCCTCCCCCACTCCTGTGTGATGTTCTTCCAGGAAGCTCCCAACTATCTTAAAGGTAATGCCTTGGCGCGTGCGGCGGGGGGGGGGGGGACGACACAACCTTAACTTGACAATGGCAAGGCCTCCGGTATCTCGTTGGTCCTCTTTAGAATATGAAAGTTCTTTTGAAACCTCCCTTTTCCTTACCTCCTAGAACTCCCAAGTATATAATCAGCCACCCCTCACAACCCCAAGGCAGCAGCTCTTTCTGCCCACGAGTCCTGTCCCCGTGCTTTAATAAAACCACCTTTTTACAGCAAAGACGTCTCAAGAATTCTTTCTTGGCCGTTGCCTCCAGACCCCACCCCACCGAACCTCACCTATATTCCAAAACCACATCACGTGGGTCTTGCAGGGAAAAGGATTTAACATCAAAGTGTCTCTTCTTCCCTTGCCACATAGCACCTTTACTTATCTACTTAATGAAGACGTTTTTAATCTTTCAAATCAGAAATGCTGTGATTAAAAATTCACCTAGTCCTTGAAGCAATTAAGCTCCTTCATGTATTAAAAAACAAACTCTTTCGCAGCCTTTCAGGAAATAAAGGGGAACTAGTACTAATTCAATACTAATACTTCCTTCCATCTTACAATGAGGAAATGGGAACACTGAAAAGTTAACTGAATTGTCCAAGGTCACAAGGATCATCCAGATAGGAGCAGCGTTTCTCAAAGTGTAATACAGTAACTCCTAGTAGACACTTCGTGTTTTAAGAACTGCTCAATCCCGCCAAGAGCAGGAATACAAGGACTGGGGTGGAGGCTGTGAATTAGACCCGGCTAACCTATCACTAGCAGGTTAAACCTGAATCAGGACACTAGAGCTGGAAACTGAGTAGTCCATGTACTATAGGAGCCATTTCATTACCCTGGATAACAGCAGTGGCATCAAGTCCCAAGGCTGGCCATGATGGGTCCCAAATGGGGGTCTTTAAGAAAGCAGTGGTCCATGTTACAAGCGCATTAATAAATGCTTTTCTGAGTATTTAGACTGGAAAGCAGACAGTAGGATAATGAAATAGTTGAAGACAGAAACACAACAAACTACTTTGTTGTTCTCTAACTCCAGTAGGAAAAAAACAAGTCTAAGAAATTAAATTTGGTTAATACAATTGTTTTAATAACCCTAGAACTCCAACACTGTGCATCCTCTATTATAGTCTGGAGAGTCTATAACTGAGGTTATTGTTGGGGGGGGGAACCCAATGCTACCAAATGATAGAAATTCATCTACCATTTTTCCTTTTTAAACAAACTGTGATTTACTTTCAGCTAGAAAGAAGTACCAAGTCTAATACAAGTCTATTCCAGACAGCAAAAGGGGTTTGGGTCACAAAATATTAAGGAAGTAATAGCATTTTCTTTCCCTTAATAAAGGCAATAGAATTATCCATTCAACGGGTATTTACTGAATGCCCACTAGGCATGCAAAGCACTGGAAAGCCACCAATGTGTTTCAAAGAATAAAGCAAGAGATGGTGTTCTGGCCAAGCTCTGACTTCAGCCTAAGTTTCATTCCACATGATCTTGGGCTGAGAAAAAATGACTAAAAAGCAAAAGAGGAACCAGAAAGAGGGTGTTCCAAAGCTCCTTTGAAGACAAGGCTCTCTATACAACAGAAAAGATCTACTTACAAAACTGATAAAGCTCTATTTAACAAAAAAGTCTAGGGGAAAAGTCTTAGTCAATCATTCTAAGAAGTTGGTGCACTCACAAGCGCAGGAGCGCCCTCCAAAAGGTATGACGCAGGGGTTTCTAAACAATACCTCCTGCTCTTTGGTAATTAATCTCGCTTTAGATCAGGCCCTACCTGGCGCCCACTAGATGCAAGGACTGGGCTCCATGCTGCTACACAAGCTTGTGTCGGGTGCAACTGCGACAACACGTGAGACACAGAAGACAATTTCTGTTTTATCTGATACTTTCAAGTTTAGGCCTCATCTGAGTGGAGGGCAGGGCTAAAGGGGCCAAAGTCGTCTAGGGGCAAACCACAACTTCTCCCTGAGTCGGTATAAACCCATTTCCTATGCACCCTCCCGAGACAGGCCCGTGATGAGAAAAAAATTCCCCTGTAACCCCGTCCCAAGGAGGGTCCGTTGGGAGTCACCCTCCTCACCCTCGGACTGGGGAACCCTGAAGCCGCCGCGGTAAGAAGTCGGGGGGGCTGTAGGAGGTTGGGGACTGACTCTGGAGTCCGGGGCCGCCCCGCAAGGTCTCTGACCGGTGCAGGTCGCCCCCTCCCCCGCCCGGCCCGGCCGGTCCTCACCGCGCTTTCCTCCCAAGGCGGGCCTGGCGCACTTACCCCCGGTTGGGACCCTTAGGAATGAACCAGGGCACGCAGAAGCCGACGAAGCCCCAGAACACGCTCATTACGATGAGAGGCACCGTGAGGCCGCTATACGCCATGGTTGCCGCCGGAGCTACCAGCCCCTGCCCAGCCGCCTCACTTTGGTCCCACCCGGAAGTGTCAACACCGGGCCGCGTGACCAGCGCGCGCAAAGACCCGCCTCTCGCGCCCCACGTGACCCGCGCGCCGGACTCAGCCCCTCCCTAAATCCCGTGTACTTTACATATGGACCACGGTTTCCGAGCCGTAGCCGTGTGTCGTTACCTGGAATTACTTCCTGATTTCTTCATTAAGCAGAATGGATTCCTGGATTAAATGGGAAGTTGGACCAATAACCTTTAACATATGTACCAACTTTTCAAACATAATTCCAAACTTTCACCTAGCCAGTAATATAGGAAACTAGATGGTCATCTTTGTGCTCATACTGCTCTCCCAAAATAGCCTAAGCAGAAATTCTAGCGTCCTTAAGTTCCAGTCCAAGCGCTGGCTTCTCCAAGACCTATTTCATTATGTTAGTGTGTCTCTTGTGGCCGTATATTTTAATCAACCCTATTGGAGGCAAACTCCTTGAGGACAGGCACTGTTTAACAGATCATTGCTCCTCAAGAGTATTATACATAGAATGTGCTCAATAAACACCTGTAACTGAACTGAGTAATTAAGAAAGAATGAGGTCAGCCAGAACTAAGAGAAAAAAGTCTACTCCTTTCTCCTATTTTTTTCTTAATTTGTTTTTAATTGTGGTAAAATATACATAAAATCCACCATCTTAGCCATCAAGTGTAAAGTCCAGTAGCATTAAGTATATTCACTTGTTGTGTGCCCAATCTCCAGAACTTTTTCATACCCATAAAACAACTCCCCATTCTCCCTTCCCCCAGCCCCTGGCAACACCCATCCTACCTTCTGTTAAGTTTGACTACTCTAGATACCTGATACAAGTGGAATCATACAATATTTTTCTTTTTGTGACTGCCTGGATTCACTTAGCATAATATCCTCAAGCTTGATCCATGTTGTAGCGTGTCAGAATTTCCTTCATGGCTGAGTAACATTCTACCGTATGTAGATGCCATATTTTGTTTCTCCATTCATCTGAAGATGGATATTTGAGTTGCTTCCATTTTTTTAGGTGTTATGGATTTTTTCCTGTCTCTTATTTTTTTTTTTTTAAGATATTTTTTATTTATTTATTTGACAGAGAGATAGCACAAGTAGGCAGAGCGGCAGGCAGAGGGAAAGGGAGAAGGAGGTTCTCTGCTGAGCAGGGAGCCCGATGCGGGGCTTGATCCCAGGACCCTGGGATCATGACCTGAGCCAAAGGCAGCTGCTTAACCGACTGAGCCACCCAGACGCCCCTTCCTGTCTCTTAAATGAAGGCAAATATTTTCTTTTAAGTTGATTCCATTAAGTCTAACCTTTGCCTCATCTTCTTGGCAACTTCTTTAAAAACCAGGTGTTGGGGAGCATAGGGAAGTGGCCATTCAGACATTAGTTTTGTGTAAATCTGTTTCATCCTCTGTGAAATGAGAAAATTCCCTTATCTTGGTATTACAGTTGTGGGCTAGTATTGGCCAATAGCTCCCTCTATCAGTCAATCTGTCAAAAACATTTTATCACACATTGTGAATAAAAACTGGTGTCCAAGGCCAGGAACTAAGATTCAGTGACCCACCAAATGAAATATTCTCTGCCTTCAAGGCACTTAAAGTCTACTTCAGGAAATGTCAGTATGGCTCAAGGACCCCAGGGGAGTCCCCAGGACTCTCCCAGCAAGTCTGTAAGGGCCTCTCTGTTCTAACTACCAATCTGTGTAAAGCTGAATTTTCTTCCTATGCTTTACTGGAAACATGATGCAACAGAGTGAATGCAGAAGCATTACTAAGAATCCATTTGTCTTCTATTAAGCCAGACATTAAGGAATTTTGCAAAAATGTAACAGAATGTCATTCTTCCCACTACATTTCTAAATTTTGGCTTGGAAAAGAGTTATTTTCCATTAAAAAATGTTCTTTCTGTTAACATATTATAGGTTTATTATTATTTTAAAATGAATCTAAAATAAATGTTAAATTTTTGTTCTAATTTATAATATGGTAAATTATATGATCAATATAACCCACATAAAAGTTAAGATTTTGGGTCCACAATAATTTTTAAATGTGTAAAGAGGTGTTGAGACCAAAAAGTCTGAGATCAACTTCCAGAGGAAAAACCTCCAAGCAACCCCAAAAGGATAAAGTAAAGAACTGACTGAAATGCTACCGTGCAACCCCACCAATCCCCTTTCCTAAGCCCAGCCCTGTAAATAAAAACAGGCATGCAAAGTCACAAAGCCATGGAGTCATAGAGCTCCTTTCAAGCAGATCTGGAAGCCTGGAAGTTACTGGAGAAGCTGAAAGCTCCAGCATGCTTTACAACTCATTTGCTCAGCACATATGTATGGAACATGCCCTGTGGGTGACCACCATTCATTTCTTGTGTGGCAGCCATATGCCATTGAACCATGTGTTTTGAATTACCTCTCATTCAATATTCACAACACCTATTATGATCTTATTAAATCCATTTTACATATTAGGAAAGAGAGGCTCAGGTTTGTAACTTGCCTGAAGTCTGTTTTAAGTAACAGAACTGGGATCTAAATATTGGTCTTTGGACACCATGGTGGCTCAATTGGTTAAGTGTCTGCCTTTGACTCAGGTCATGATCTCAGGGTCCTGGGATCAAGTTCCGCATCAGGCTCCCTGCTCAGGTCTGCTTCTCCCTCTCCCCCTACCTCCTGCTCTTGCGCTCTCAAATAAATAAAATCTTAAAAAAATAATAAATGTAGGTCTTCATGGCTCCTGTTCTTTCTACTAAGCCATACTGCCTATTTCAGACATCAAGTCAGCCAAAAAACCCTAAATTATACACAGCTTAACAAGACAGAGACATCTAATTCCTAAGATGAGACCTGTGAAAACCTATTCTGGAACTAGCTGCTCTCCTGCTTGGGGTAGGCTACGATGGTTGACTTAGTTAATTCTGAAGGCCAAAGAATATTTTACCTAATATATCTGCATATTTATATTGTAATTATGGTGTTCAAGCAGTAAATCAATTTTATATTATAGAGCTGTTTACATTTGGATGACCTGCCTTTCTCATGAAGACTTCTTCATGGATCAGACTTTTAGTAAGCACCCAGTCATATATGCATAGAATATTTCTGGAAGGATACAAAAGGAACTGGAAGCACTGACTGCTTCTGGGCAGAGCTGAGTAACCAAGAATCACAGGGACAAGGAAACTTACTTTTCACTATGTAACTTTTGTACCTTACTATATGTATTACTTCTTTTAAAAAAACTAATTTAACAGAACAATGAACAAAACAAGCCACCAGATGGGAAGTGCTCAAAGTCCATAGTATCAGCAGAGTATGGTAGACTCTTGGTTGGTAGAGTTCTGCCCAGTTCCCAGTATATTCAATTACTTGCCTGCCCAACTACACTGAGAGCTCTGTAGCTGAATATCTCATGCCTGAGCGCAATATGAAAGCAGACATTCAGAAGCAGTTATCTGAAGTTTAAAAGTTTGGAGGCTTCCCAAAATAGCATAGGGGACTCACTCAAGTGAGTGGACATCTGCAAATTCAATGAAAAGGTTAGTAGGAAACTGCTTAATTGAAAGTCATTCCAGGAAACATGCTAAAATCCTTGGGCCTGAATCCTGATAGGCCAACCCACCCATCTGGCCTTCTCCAGTGCCCATTTCCTACAGCAGCCCAAACACAATACTACTGCCCTTAAATCCTCCCCTTCATTCAAGAACTAGTATTTGAGGAGCCTGGCTGGTTTGGTCGGTAGAGCATGTGACTCTTGTTCTTGGGGTTGTGAGTTTGAGCCCCACGTTGGGTGTAGAGATTACTTAAAAATAAAATCTTGGGGCACCTGGGTGGCTCAGTCGTTAAGCGTCTGCCTTCAGCTCAGGTCGTGATCCCAGGGTCCTGGGATTGAGCCCCGCATCGGGCTCCCTGCTCAGCAGGAAGCCTGCTTCTCCCTCTCCCACTCCCCCTGCTTGTGTTCCCTCTCTCACTGTCTCTCTCTGTCAAATAAATAAAATCTTTAAAAAAATAAAATAAAATAAAATCTTAAACACACACACACACATCCCAAAAAACGCCAAGAACCAGTGTTTATCTGAACTCCTGAGAAAAATTTTCCCTCTGCTCTTGCAGACAAACTCCCTGCCAATCTCCTCTAAAAGACAATAGTTAAAATTTGCTGAGCTCTCTGTGCTTCACATGCAGTATCTCAAGTATTAAGTCTGACACCTCTTTGAAATAGGCACTCTTATTATTTCCATCTTCTAAATGACAAAACTGAGGGCCAGAGGTTAAGCAATCTGCCTGAGGTCACACAGCTAGGAACTGACAGAGCTGGCATTAGAACTCATGTGTGATGCTGAGCTCCTGATCTTGACCATGCACTATGACTCACCCTGCTCAGTTTAAGTAGTCGGGTAGGATCTGGTTGCCTGTGAAGGCTGGTGGAGGGGATTACAGCTCTCAAACCTCTTATCTATCATTTGTATTGAACAAATTGCTAAAAACAAGCCAAGTCCAACTCCTAGGAAGCATCATAATTTAAGTTTATTGATGAGAATAATGGCTGGAGCCTAGGGCCCAGACCAGGCTATCAGAATATATCATCCTTACTATAAATTTAACGTAGTATGAAATCCAACTTTTATGCAACTTTTGGGATACTAAATTATGTGTTGAGAATCAAGACAAAACTCAAAATTAGAAAAAACAAACTACAGACCTTACTGTTTACCTACTCACTAGACTACTAATGATAACACGCACCTACTTTATATGCTGCATGTATACATACTTTACTTTTTTTTTTTGATACAGAGAGAGAGGGAGAGAGCGAGGGGAAAGAGGGGCAGAGGGATAGGGAGAGAGAGAATTCCAAACAGGCTCTGCACCCAGAGCAAGCCCAATGCAGGGCTCCACCTCAAGACCCTGAGATCATGACTGGAGCCAAAATTAAGAGTAAGATGCTTAACCAACTGAACCACCCAGCCGCCCCTACTTTACATATATCATAATCCACAATTTCCCAAAGTTAACTGGTTGTAAGCATCACACAAGAGCTATGTCAGAAATATACATGCACTCAAGACTTGAAGAGGTCTCTCCTCAGAATTACTGCACGGAGGAATCACCACCAAGCAAGGGGGCGGAGACTAATATTAGCAAGCATCCGAGTGACTCCTAAAGTCAGGAGAGTCTGGTGGACCACTACTTTAGCTTTTACATTTGATAAGCATTTTCACAAAGAGCAACATTTTTAGCTTCTTACCTAGATAGGGAAACAAGCTCATTAAAAATGCCCGAAAACCAAAGCAGAATTTGAATCCAGATCCCTGTGGCTTTGGAGCCAAGACAATATCATTCTGCCTACTCTTTTTTTTTTTAAGATTTTATTTATTTATTTGACAGAGAGACACAGCGAGAGAGGGAACACAAGCAGGGGGAGTGGAGAGGGAGAAGCAGGCTTCCCGTGGAGCAGGGAGCCCGATGCGGGGCTCGATCCCAGGACCTGGGATCATGACCTGAGCCGAAGGCAGACGCTTAACGACTGAGCCACCCAGGCGCCCCTATCATTCTGCCTACTCTTAAAAATCAATGCCCCAAAGGGCACCTGGGTGGCTCAGTTGGTTGGGTGACTGCCTTCAGCTCAGGTCATGATCCTGGAGTCCCAGGGATCGAGTCCCGCATCGGGCTCCCTGCTCAGCAGGGAGTCTGCTTCTCCCTCTGACCCTACCCCCTCTCATGCTCTATCTCATTCTCTCTAATAAATAAATAAATAAAATCTTAAAAAAAAAAAAAAATCAATGCCCCAAAATCAGAGAACGCATACTGAATTTTGTGGTTTGTGATTCCATTGATTTTTTTTTGTGAAAAATCTTTACCTCTTTCAGTGCAAAATGCATGTCAGAATTGGAAATATAAGTAAACAATAGCAATATTAGTATTTGAACACTCACACTTTTCAGAGTCCTCAGAAAGAGCCTATTTGATCCTGCCATTTTCCATGAGACAGGAAGGCAGTGCAGGTATGAACTATACGCTTTACTACCAAGAGAATGGAAGCTCAGAGGTAAGTAACTTGCGCAAAGGCTTCCGACTGTCCTGTGGCAGAGATGGTGACAATGTTTTTCGTACTAAGCAGCACTACTGCTGCAAATATATAGGTTCTTCTCCCTGCACACAGATGTCCAGTCTCCTGTCAGACTCCGGTACAGGGCTGACGGGGTGAAAGAAGAACACCAGAGATGGATGGCTAAAGTGGGATGTGGGTCGTCTTCGATGCAGTCAGGCCGGGTTCAAATCTTAACTATCTCGTGTTCTCTGGGATCTGGACAATTCATCTAAGCTCATTTTTCTTCACCAGGCAAATTGGGAAGTAAGAGATTCAATCAACATTCACTAAGAAACTCCAATGTGTCAGGCCACGTATCACTAGAGTCATGAAAGGCATTTCATAATTTTATGCATTTTCATCATTTATGAATTTTAATCAATAATTTATCACCGCAGCAAGGGAGGATTTTATTTACTTTTAATTTTTTTTTAAGTAGGCTCCATGCCCAGTGCAGAGCCCAATGTGGGGCTGAACTCACAATCTTGAGACTGAGACCTGAGCTGAGATCAAGAGTCAGACGCTTAACTGATTGAGCCACCCAGGCGCCCCAAGGGATTTTGGATGTGGATATGGAGCTGAATCTTGAAGGGTAACTAGACGTTACACAAGCAGAGTTAGGGGTCCCCAGAAAAACAAAGAGAAGTCATTTTAGGCCCAGCTATTTTCCATGATCTATGCCTACCTGGCTCTTGCCCTAGCACACTTCTTGCAGTACTGCCTACGAGGTGTCAGAATTATAAAGAAAAACAAAAACGTCAATAGTTAAGGACTTTAAGGGAACAAAGAGAATGCAAAAACTAACAGATTCTAGTAGGCCAGGAAATGGCCTCACCATATCAGAGATAATAAATCAGTGGCAAAACTCCCAGGGCTGTTTCAAAAGTAAGCAAGGCGCTGCATTCCTTCCAAGATAAGGAGCCCAAGACTCAATCCTGTTTATATTGGCTCTCAGAGCTTGCCCCTATTCCTTTCCCCTTGTCCAACAGTTACCTCTGCTTCATTATAATGTTAAAATCCCCACCCAAGGAGGAGAACAAACCTCATTAATATAACATACAATGCTCGTATAGGCATGTTTCCTTAAGACATGTGCACAACTGTATGCCCACCTCTACCTACAATGAAGAAACTCCCCTTTCTGAATATTCATCATAACCCTAAATAAAAGAAACCTACTCACCCCTATTTGGGGAGTCATGGTTTTGGAAGCTACTCCCTGTGATCTGATTTGCTGCAAATAAACTTTCTTTTGTATAACAACACCTGGTGTAGTCTCTAACTCCCAAAGGAGTGAACTCACGTTAGGTTGGTTGCAGTTAGACCTGGAGTCTAAAACTCAAGATGCCAGTGGGGGCCTGGCAAGTTGGGTACACGAGTGGCGCAGACTGGATAGGGACAGTCAGCCTGTGAGCTCCACACGACTGATGCTGGGTCGGATTGGGGCCCCATGTAACCAGATGAAGCAAGATCTGGATTTCTCCATGAAATCCTTCAACTTTTAAATGTTGGAAATTGACCTATTAAAATTATGAAAACAGAAGGAGAAACATAATTTGTCTGTGAGCCAAATACTGCCTCCAGGCTGTCGTCAGTTTCCTGAGTTAGCTCCAGGTGAGAGGAAGGACATTTTAGTCATTTGGAAATGCATTTGCAAAGTCAAGACCTTGGGAAGGGCAACCTGGTCAGAGAGCTGCACGCCATTTGGTTTGGTTGGAGCACAAGGGAGAGGAAACGAGCCAGGGAGCAATCCGTCAGACTCGAGACCAGAGCAGCACCAGACACTCAGTGAGATCTTATATGTGCCAGTTCACATGATGACTACCACTAAGTGGGGCAAACTCCTGCATTAGGGACCAGAGCCCTGTCCTGTCCACCCCATCAGCCATGAGGGTTCAGGCAGGAACAAAGCCATGCTACCACTTCCATTCTGCTGCTCAGTACGTTAAAACATGGGAAAGTATGGCAAAGAGGAATTGATAGTAAGATGGATTTTATCTATAAAACAATGCAAACTCCCCGTGGAATTAGGAAACAATTTCAATTGTTATTCATAAAATTAGTAATCAAAACAGCAAAAGTGGATTTACAAAGCTACATTATCAATAGCAAAACAGGAAGGAGATGAAATGTTTGGCAGATGTCTTGAAGAGTTTCAAAGGAACACACACCAGCTAAAGGTCTACAGTTAAACTGTGCTTGCACAACAGGTTACATTCACTCCTGCATTTTCTCAATAAGTTCTTCCTTATATTTGCCTTTCTCTTTTCCAACCTGTCGAGATTTGGCTTTGCATTCGAGAATTTTTTTCCGATCTTTGTCCAGCTTTAGCCTGGTGATAACCACCTGTTAAGGGTAAGAAAACATCTTTATTATTTTTTTTTTTAAGGAAAGGATTTATAACTACAATTATTTTGTACAGAAGAGCTTTTCCCAACAATAGCAATACCCCCTAACTCCTGAGGATCTAAGAGACCAGTTAGATAGTTTAGTGATATCAAATATTGGGCTGGGAAAAATTATACTGCCAACATGTTTCTGGTTCGTCTATCACCCTTTGGCCGGCAAAATGCATTGTTTTTTAAACATGTGCATTCCCACCAGCTACCGGACCACAGGTCACAAGGATAAGTAAGACCCTCACCACTCTGCCCTTATCTGAAACTCTGGAGGAGAAAGACCCTACAATACAGTGTGTGAAATAGGAGTGCAAATGAAAAACAGCCTATTACACCAGGTGGGTGTGAGGGCCATAGGAAGAGATGTTCTCAATTCTCTCTCTGGACATCATCCAGTAGGAAAGTGACGCCTACAGTACCTGGAACCCTCTTGCAACCTGCTCGAAGACAGAGCCTTCACCAAGGATGACAAAACAGAGAAGAAAAGAATCTGGATCCTAGGTCTATGAATCGATCAAGCCTGCCTGACCTCCCTCTAGAAGTCTTTCCCTGGGTAGGGCCACCTGAGTAGACAGTCCCAACACACTGATAACTCTGACAACAGCACTAAGCTACACAGCTGCTACCACCGTTTGGTCCCAGGCGATACCTTGCTCGGGTGAATGCCCACATGGACAGTTGTCCCATTAGCCTTCTCACGCTGTACCCGCTCGATGTAGATGACATATTTCTTTCTGTACACCTGGACCACCTTGCCAATTTGCTGACCTTTGTAGTGTCCTCGAACCACCTAAGAGAAAACACAAAAGAAAAATTTCCCCCCATTCTAATATGTGAACATCACAGTGAGGAAACTAATTATCAGGAATACACAGACTAACATATAACTTTTTGCACAAAAGCATATTAACCCTTGCAGTCAAAAGTCAGCTATTTTTTGGCTATAAATCTGCTCTGTGTTGTTCTAAGTCAGGTGAAAATTCTTCACCTGAATTTTTTTCTTATCTGAAACAAAAAATTCCTTGAACTAGGATGGCCACCACAGACCTAGTCCTGAGAGTAAAAAAGTATAATCACTATACACCCAAAACTAACACAATCTTATATATCAATTATATCTCGGTTAAATAAAAGTAAAATTTAAGAAAGAAAAAATATAATCATTCTCAAGTGATTAAATGGAGAAGGATGATTAAAGATACTATAGTGAGACTCTCCTGCAACCATTTAAAATGTTTTCAAAGAACAATTTATGACCAAGGAAAATGCTCAAGATAGGACCTTTAGAGAAAAAAAAAAAAGAAAACAAAGCTTTATATGAAATATAGTCTGAATCTTGTGTAGGTATGTTTCAGATATATGGCATATAACATGGTGGGATGGAAATATATCCAAATGTCAATAATGGTTGCCACGAAGTAGGATTACAGATGACTTTTTACAAAACGTGTTATTCTTCCATATTTCAAGATTTTTTTTTAATTTTTATTTATTTTTTAAAGATTTTATTTATTTATTCATGAGAGACAGAGAGAGAGAGAGAGAGGCAGAGGGAGAAGCAGGCTCCCAAGGAGCAGGGAGCCCGATGCGGGACTCAATCCCAGGACTCTGGGATCATGACCTGAGCCGAAGGCAGATGCTTAACCATCTGAGCCACCTAGGCGCCCAAGACTTTTTTTTTTAAAGGAGGTTCCACACCCGGCGTGGAGCCCAATGTGGAGCTTGAACTCACAACCTTGCACTTAAGACCTGAGCTGAGATCAAGAGTCAGACACTCAACTGACTGAGCTACCCAGGTGCCCCCAAATTTCAAGATTTCTATAATTAACACAAATATTTTATAGTCAGAAAAAAATTAACATGTTAAATTAAAATCTCTTGGGTTGTTTTCATATACTAAAAATCTTACTCACACTCCAACACTATTCAAAACCAACTAGATTACGGTTTCCCTGAAGGCACAAGCCTATTAAACAGGAGCCACAATATAGCTGATGCTGATTATAAGAAACATAAAGGAAATAACCACATATAAAAAACTAGAGAATTTCAATACTCCTAAAATGTCCATTTAGATTGTTCAGCTTACTTACCAAGGTGATTTTCAGGTTGAAAAAAGAACAGCCACGCCTCACTAAAAATCCACCACACTCTATATGACCAGAGACTCTTACATGAAACGTGGAAAAGTCTGTGAAAAAGCCCCTCTTAACCATCATCAAGACTGAAGAAAGAGTTTAATAAAATGAGTCCAAAGGAACACCCTGGTTAAAGAGAACTGGACAAACACTAGACCCAGCGAGGAGAGGGACAGGACAAGACTAACCCAGCTGGCCTGGAAAGGGGAAGGAGAAGACGCAAAGATGATATCCAGAGTCTGGTTGAGCAACTGGATGGATGGACAGGCCTTTCCCAGAGGCATGGAACATGGGGGAAGAAACATTTTAGGAGAAAACAGTGTAGTTGGGAACGTGCTGAATTTGAGGCATCTCGTGACATTCTAGTGGAGAATTCCATACACAGCTGGAAGACCAACTGGGTCGGCAACAAAGACCTGGGAGTCCTCCAAAGATGGTAATTTGGAGCCTGATTTTGCTCAGGGAGCTTGTGGTATGAGGGCAGAATGTAGAAATCCGAGAAAAGCCAACATTTTGGAAAAGCTTATAAGGGAGACTGAAATGGCCACAGAGAATGGGAAACTGGGGGAATGTGGGATACTGCAGCCAAGGAAAGAATGTCAAATGCCAAGGAATGGTCATCTACAGGAAGGATAAAGGAACAAATGTGACAACAAGCTGGTCACTGGTGATCATGGCTAGTGTGCTTCAGTGGAACAGAGGGATGGAAGCCATTTACAGTAAGACAATGAATTCACCAGAGATGAGAAGGTCACTGAGGTCAGGCAACAAAAAAGAGAAATTCTCTGGCCTCATCTTAATGTAATGGGTAATAATCAGTTAACTAATAAACATGCAAATATATAATCATTAACTGGAATAGGGCACATGGGAACTTACTGGATCATAACTATGGTGATGGCTACGTGGCTTTTCATCTGCCAAAACTCACCCGTGCATTTTACTGTATGTAAATTATGCCTCAGTTTTATTTATTTTTCATTTGTGGAAACATTTAATAATTCACTAACGTTGCACAGAAATACAATAACAAGGGCGAAGGGGAATGTTGGAGTGACTGAAGTTAACAGGTACAAAATCATGATTACAGAAAGTTTCAGACTTCAGAAGGGGGCGGGGCAGAGATCGCAAGTGTTTTGAAAGAGAAAGGAATTCATCTGGTTCCGAAACGGGAAGGAGTGGCTCTGAGACGACATACATTGTGCATGGGTGACCATATGAAGATCTGAAAAACTGCCCTGTTGGCTAGAGATATCAGTTAGTTGTCTGGGAGAGGAACCAAAAGGTTTTCACCATTTGATAGCAATTGGAAGCTACTACAGATTTCTAAAGAGAGTAATGTGTAAAAAGTTGAGAAGCTAGAGGCAGGGGACTCTTGAAATAATCTGGATACAAAATCACTGAAGCTACAAATGAATGTAAAGATGATAGGCCACATTAAAAAGCAGTAAATCCTGGGCACAGGATGAGGATGAGATGGGTTAGAGAAAGTTTAAGCGTATCAGCCTTGGAGGAAGCACGAGGAGGCAGCTGCCAGGCACAAGGGGAAATTGGGCCAAGCTGAAGTGTTCTTGCAAAGGAGATAATGAGTTCTAAAAAACCAGTCCAAAACATAAGAGAACTGGCAAGAAGGAGCAGGAATGCAAACCGAACTGAATGCGCAGATTTGCAGGTGTACAGGTCAAAATGAGTGCCACAATTTCAGGGGGTGGAGGGAGCAGTGTGCTGCAGAGAAAGAAGAACTAGGCAAGGGTAAAGGGTCACAGGCAAAAGGCGAAGGAGCTTCACAGGCCAGAGAACTGGCAAACCCTTATCAAGGAGAACCTTGATGTGGCCTTAACATGGAAGCCAGAAAGGAAAGAATTCTGATGTGTACCTCCTTGGCTGTCAGTCATGGCTCCTCTGAGCTTATCCTGAACTCGCCTAGAATCCTCAAGAGTTACCAAACGCAGAAAAGATGTGTTCCTCTCAAGAGTCCAGCTTTCAATCAGTGTCTTCAGAGAATAGGTTTCAAAATTCTGACCTTGAGAGCTAGGGTAGAGATGCCCTCTCCAGCCCTGCTGGGATGTGGCGACCAGTTCATATCATCTCAAGAGGCAGCTGGGACTTCAATTCATTTTGCTTCAGTTCCACGAGCACAGTGGTGGAGTCAAAGCTCCGGTCTGACTGCAGGTTGAGAAGATTTCCAGCTGTGATGCCGTGACTTGGCACACCTGTTCTGGAACCACACCTGGATCCTGGACTCAGGGAGCAGGGTGAGCGCAGACAGGCACTGGCACAGGCAGATGTCGGGGTACACGGTCTGGAGGAAGATGAGCTCCAGCAGCCGCAGGTGGGCCCAGTATGCCTCAGTTTAAAAAGAAATAAAATCAAATTGTGTTCACTGCTAGGAAGCAAATATAAATACAGGGTGCTGATACCATGCTGATTAATGGATCTGGGAAGGCTTTTCTGGGGAACTGACATTTAAGATAACATTTGAAAAATGAGGAGTCATTCAGGTAAAGGGGAGAAGGAAGAGCACTCCAGGCAGAGGGAGCCTTCTGGGCAAAGACCCCGAGGGAGGAAAGATCAAGGCATACTTAAGGACCTGAAAAGGCCAGTGTGTTTGAAGTACAGAACATGTGGGGACATAATAGGATGAGATGAAGCTGGACAAGCAGACCAGGACTGGGGCACATGGGGCCTTGTTGTCAATGATTTTAGATTTATAGTAAGAGTCAACCACCAATGATAGGTTCTAAGCAGAATCTAATTTGCCAAAAATGTCCCTCTGTGAAGAATGTTTGACCAGGATAAGAGTGAAAGCTAGTGTCTTGAACTAAACTGGAAATGTAAAGAAAGACTTATCTTAGAGATAGAATCAATTAAGGTTAAGTAATCGATTAGATGTGGGTTAGGAAGAGAGAGACATTCGGGAGAATTTAAAGGTTTATGGCACAGGCAAGTGAAAAAGTGATGCTTATTGAAGTGTGAAAGATGGGAGGAAAAGCAGATTATAGACAGAAGCAGTGTTCTGGTCAAGAGTACTCCCGGATTGGAAGCTTGAGACGACTATGAGGTTTTTAAATAAAGACGTTCCACGCATAGTTAGATCTACAGGTCTGTGCTCTGGAAAATGGTTTGGGCTGGGATATAAAAGAGGGAGTTGTTAGCATAGGGCAGACGTTTGGATCTCGGAACAGATAATATCACCCAGGGAGGCAATGTAGGCAAGATGAGATGTTAGACCAGGTGCAGACCCTGACAAACTCCAACATTTAGAGATCAGAGGAGACCAGCAAAGGAATCTGAGAAGTCAAAAGTAAACTGAGCCTGAACGGTCACAGAAGCCAAAAAGCCAAACTATTTCAAGAAGTAAGGCAGTGCTACCAATGCCAAATGCTACTGAAAAAGTCAAGCATGATGAGACCAAGATGTGTCCACCGGATTTAGTCACTAACAGGTTATTTGTGATCTCAGCCAAAAGCAGTTTCTATAAAGTAGTGAGATACAAATCAGATTGGAGAGGGTCTAGGCATAAATGGGAAGGTGAGGAAGTGTAGACAACTCTTTTGAGGACACTGGCCATACATGCAGAACAGAGTAGTAGTAGCTAGAAGGAAATGGGGGACTGGGAAGAGAATTTAAACTTTCTAGTTTTCTTGCAAAATCAAGAAACTGACAAGGAGCCTGCATTTCCCTTCAGTAGCAATGGGCTGAAGGTACACCACAATCTCCTTTAAATGAGGCATGAGCTTTCCAGTTGCTATTTTCTTGCCATCAGCCAACCTCCCTTTTTTAATTTGCCTACCTAGCCCTTATACACATTTGCAATTCCCCCATTCTAGAACATGTCTGATGGGAAGGACCTAGAAGAGAAATTGCAACTGTTGATCATACCTCTAAACTATACTTCCCACTCTATTCCTCTCATTCCCTCCGGCCAAATTATCCCCTGGTTTCAAGCTTCTCAAAATGTTCCTCAAAGCTTCAAAGTGTCCCTGTGCCTTAGAAGATACACCAAATCCCTTAACCTTATCCCATTTCATTCTCTAAAACAATGTTCTCAATTAGGGGAAAGGGGAGGGGGTGGATTTTGCTCCCTAGGGACATTTGACAATATCTGGAAATATTTTCGCTTGTCACAAATGTGAGGAGGTACTACTGGCATCTAGTGGGGAGAAGCATCCAGTCCAAGATGTCAACAGTGCTGACGCTGGGAATCCCTGCTCTAAAATGTTGAGCTCCATGGTGACAGGTGCCTCGTCAGTCCTGCTTATTGCTAGTGTCTAGAACAGTGCCAGCTCCATAAATTCTCAAGGAGTTAATCTACCCCGGCTATTTCAGTCATCCCCCACTCTCCCTTTCTTACCACACATCCAAAGCTCTAGGAAGAACAGACAGCTTATACTTTCTCACAAGGATCATTCTCTTTCATAATTTCATGCTTCTGACTTGCTACTTCCCTCTTCTCTCTGCCAAATCCAGTACCACCAATGCCCAACCTCTGCTAAACCCAATACTACTGAGACATTACTCTTAACACAGCACTTTCTCCTGGAGAATTTGGTTCAAAGAGTCACCCTGAGCAACACCTGGAAAACTTGCAGCCAAGGGACTAAATCGAAAAGCAAAGTTTTGCTTGGCTGGTATACTATTTTTTTAAAACAATCATTATTATTAAAGAATCGCATGGGCATGCTCTCAATTAAGCTGGGTAGGCACATCTCAATTAAGATGGGGCAGGCACACTGGTGGTTGTGGGCCCCATCTCCGGTCCGACACATCTGCAGGGTGACATTACTTGCCAGGGTCGTGAGGGCATGTGAGTCTACGACTTCCCCACGTCCCAGCACACATGACACTCTTAGGCAGCGCCAGAGCGACATGCAGCTGGGTAACGAGAGCCTGAGGGACACCAACCTGGACCTCGTCGTCCTCGCGGATGGGCACGGAGCGGACGCTGTACTTCTGCCGCAGCTCCTTGGAGAGTGGGGAAGACATGATCTTCCTGCGCACGTGCGAGGGCGCACTGAAGTGGCGTTTGCGGTTTTTGCTGCGGTCCGAGGTAACGAAGGGGTTGAACTTCATGCTGACCGTCTGCGAAGAGAGGCGTGGGAAGGAGGAAAGGGTGCTCGGTTGGGTCCCAGGGCCTGCTCGCCATCCAGGACACGCCTCCCCACCGCCGCACGAGGGCTCTACGGGAGGAGGTGGCCTCGGGGGAAGGTGCCTGCGGGAGGAGAACGGGGGAAGCGAAGGGTCTGGGCGTTACAGAGTAAGGCGAGCGCGGGCAGCGCCTGCCTGACCAGAGGGGCCGTGGGAAGAGGGCGGCACTGGGACCTCCAGGCTCACTGGGAGGCAGATCGGAACAGGAGAACGCCCGGTCGGAGGTCACGCAAAGAGATCCTTGGGGAGGTGGACGGCCCCGCGGACGTGGGGGAAGGACCCAACGGGGCGGAAAGCTTCTCACTCGGACAAAACACCAGCCTCTACTTACCTTGGCGCCCGTTATGTTCAGACCCTGAGCGCGCAAGGCCGGAAGTGAGGGCTTCCTGACCGCGCAAGCGTAGAAAGGAAGCGGAGCCCCATTCCTGTCGGAGCCAGACTGCGTGGCGCCCCCTGCGACTTGGGCTGGGATCGCAGTGCCTCTTTCCAAGGGGCCATTTCAGGGCTGGGCGGCTTTGGGGGTCCCGCCAGGACCCACAAAGAGTTGGCACCGCCGGGGAGAACGGGCATACTTCTGTGGGGCCTGCAATAGAGGCCTACTGGTGTTTTAAAAATAGGCACGCCAGAGTCTCTTTCTTATCCCAAACTTTTTCTTTGCCTCTTGTTACCCTCTGCTGAGGTGATTTTGATGTTAAATAATAGTTGTTAGATGCTTTGGGCATTCATGATCCAAACGCAATCCGCTGACTTGCTCCTTCGAAATCACTGAGAAGCTTGCGCAAAATGCAAATTTTTGTGGTCCATCACAGTCCTACGAAACCAGGCAATGGTAGGCCCGGGTTTTAAAGCAAGCACTCCCCTCCTCCCGCCCAACCAAAGATTTTGAGGTGCAACGTTTGGAGATCGTGAGAACCAACCACCTGGTCTTGCAAAACTTCCCCCCAGTTTTTTAGCCCTGCTGGGTGATGTAGGAAAGACCTTAGGTTCCAAGCCCACGGCCAATAAAGAATTCTTGAGATGTCTTTGGCGCAAAAAGGTGATTTTATTAAAGCACGGGGACAGGACCCGTAGGCAGAAAGAGCTGCACTGGGGTCATGAGGAGTGGCCCATTATATACTTTCAAGTTGGGAGTGGGTTAGGGATAGCGTAAGTCTCTAAGGAATTTTTTTTAAAGATTTTATTTATTTATTTGACAGAGGGAGACACAGCGAGAGAGGGAACACAAGTAGGGGGAGTGGAAGAGGGAGAAGCAGGCTTCCCGCGGAGCAGGGAGCCCGATGCGGGGCTCGACCCCAGGACCCTGGGATCATGACCTCAGCCGAAGGCAGACGCTCAATGAGCCACCCAGGCGCCCCTCTAAGGAATTTTGGAAGCAAGGTTTCTAGGACCTTGAGGGGGCTAGTTATTGTTGGGAACAGGTCATTTATTACTGTCTAATAAAACCTTAGTCATGAGACCCTTCATATGTATACAGTGGGCCATATGGTTGGGGGTTGATTACCAACACATATCTTGGGGGGTTTAGAGATAAAGGAAGTTTCCAAAGGAATTTTTATATGTTCAAGTAGACTTACAGGATCCTGGAGGTCGGGTTAAGGTTGCCTTTTGCCGGTATTAACACCCGGGCAGTTGAATCCCTACAGAAATATCTCTCTGCCTGTTTCAAGGACTTGTCAATGGGCTTTGGGTAGTAAGGAAATTAGAAAATTTTTCTTCTGCCTTTGTTTCCAACATCACTGGGGAGAGCTGGGGTTGTAGAATCAGACCTGGACCCAGGTGCCTCTTCATGTGGCTGGACCTTGGGGAGATGCCTCCATGTTTCTGAGCCTCAGTTTTCTCATCTGTGAAACGGGGATGATCTTAGCAGGTGACTCATAGAGTTGTTATGAGGATTAAATGAGTTAATCCGTTGGGAGTGTTTAGAACTCAATTACAGTAAGCCGTTATTCCTTATGAAAGCAGAGGGGCTTGCTCCAGGACAGCCCTAAAGCCAGGCCTCATATCCACGAGTCCTCACTTTCAGACTTTCGCTATTAACTCCCGATGACGCAAACTGTAAGCTTTCTGTGTTTGATGTAAACACGTTCCACGCACCTTGCGGTAAAAACCCTCTGGGCCCCTGCCGGATCTGACCGGCAGGTTAGTGGCCACTGCCCCGCCCCGCTCGTCCCAGCCCCGCCCACCCAGGGGCCCTCCGCGTCCCCGCCCCGCCCCGCCCCACCCAGTCGTGTCCGAGCTCCGCCTCCCCTCCCGGAAAGACCGCCAGGAGGCGCGGGCGCCACCCCCCGGCTAGTCAGGCTACTGGGAATGAAAGGTCTCGCTGTGCGGCAGACTCGCAGTGATGGACCGACTCATTCATTGAAAGAATTGATTCATTCATTCAGTTCATATGTATTAAGCACCTACTTTGTGCCACATGTCAGATAGAACACTTTGTGTTGCTCAGTTAACAAATGGACACCCTGAAATTGAGAGAGGAGTTTGTCTTGCCAGACTTAGGCAGGTCCCCTGCTCTCCGTTTATTAGTGTCTTCAGGAATATGATGATACAATTGTTAAACACCAGCATTTACTCATACTCATGACCAACCAGGGCATCTACCGTGATCCCTGAACCTGCCGGGTCCTATTTTAGGTCTCATTCCGGAACCCCCGCAGTGTTGGAGACTTCTGGCTCTCAGACTCAGAGAGGATGACCAATACCTGTGCTGTTTGGAGAAGCCATGGCAGCAGGGTAAGCAGTGTGAAATTTGTTGAGGCAATAGCAATTGAAAGGCCATCAGGCTCCCAGAGTAAAGAGGCTGGGGGGGGCGGGGCGGGGCGAGAAGCATAAGAAAGGAGGATCTTAAATGACTTCACCACAAAAAAGAAATGGCAATTATGTGAGGTGATGGAAATGTAAACTAAGCTACTATGGTAATCATTTTGCAATACCTGAGTGTATCAACTCAACCTTTGTACACCTTAAACTCACAGTAGTATAGGTCACCATGAGGACAGATCATTACAACCCAGGATAATCAAGGTATGTTCATGATCAACCAGGGCAGGGAGGCATTTCTTTATACTCCTCACCCCACACTCAGTAAAATTAAGACAGGTGCAATGACATCACCAGATAAGATCTTGAGAGCCTAAGGCTCTGTCACTCTAATGAGGACTTACTGGAATTGGCTACTATCTTGCCTCATGTCCACTCTTGGAAATATGCACAGGAGCTGATACAGAACCCCGGGACCTAGGACAGTGCTAGCATAGAGGAAATGCCCAGGGAATATTTTTATGTCTCTGAGGCAGAGGGTGGTATAGTGGGGAAATATATGAGCCCTGATTCTGATTGCCTGGGTTTGGATCTCCATCACTTCCTGCCTGTGTAGCTTTGGGTAAGGTATTTAGCCTCTTGGTTACTCACTTTCCTCATCAGAGAAATGGGAATAATAATAGTATTTACCTCACTGGTTTGGTGCCAGGATGAAATGAACGCTTAGCACAATACCTGGCACAAAGCAAGCACTTAATAAAGGGTAGAAATTATTAAATGAATAGTAATGGCTAATCTTACCTGGCTGAGCATTTAATGTCAGGTATTGTGCTAAGTTTTACAGATGTCACCTTATTTAATCTGGTAAACAATCCTCTGAATTGTTCCTTTTACAGGTGAAAAAACAGGTTCTGTGGGACGCCTGGGTGGCTCAGTCAGTTCAATGTCCCACTTTTGATTTTGGCTCAGGTCATGATCTCAGGGTCACGAAATCAAGTCCTGTCCAGCTCCCTGCTCAGTGGGGAGTATGATCCAGGATTGTCTCTCTCCCCCTCTGTCCCTACCCAGCCTCACGCCCACACTCCCACGCACACGCGTGTGCTCTCAAATAAATCTTTTAAGAAAAAAAGAACAGGTTCTGAATTTTGTTTTTAACTTTTTTTTTTTAAGTAGACTCCACACCCAATGTGGGGCTTGAACTCATGACCCTGAGATCAAGAGTCCCATGCTCTACCGACTGAGCCAGCCAGGTGCCCCAAATAGGTTCTGAATGAGACAGGAGCAGAGGATGAACGTGATCCACCATTAGATACTCAATATGCTTATTGTTATCTTGAAGCCAATAAAGATAATGATGAGATCCACAGTCATTAACATAGGAAGATGTCTATTGTGGAAAAGAGTAGACTACAAAATAATATGAACAGCATGATCCCATTCTGTTTATGGAAGGATACCACTACAATGTTAACAATGATTGCCTCTGATTAGTGGAATCAAGGCTCACTTTAATTTTTCCTTTTTTTCCTTTCTGTTCTTTTTTGATTTTCCTCCAGTGGGGCCACGAGCATGTATTATTTGTGTAATTAAAATGTTTTAAGGGCCTTACATTTTTTTTTTAAAGATTTTATTTATTTATTTGATAGAGAGAGGGAGAGAGGGAACACAAGCAGGAGGAGTGGGAGAGGGAGAAGCAGGCTTCCTGCTGAGCAGGGAACCTGATGTGGTGCTTGATCCTAGGACCCTGGGATCATGACCTGAGCTGAAGGCAGACCTTAACGACTGAGCCACCCAGGCGTCCCGAAGGGCCTTATATTTTTAAGAGGATCCCCAAATGTTCAATTTAGCTTCCCTTGTAGGCTGTTTAAAAAGGAAGAAAACAAAAACAAACGTACCCTGACCACTTTCAATTTCCCCCTTTTTGGGGGGTGGGGTCAGTTCCTTCTTTGGAGGCGGATAAGATGCTCTTGGGAACTGAGGCAGAACCATACAATTCTTCATAACCCTGGAGTCAGGCAGACATGAGTTTGAATTCCAGCTTCACCACCTGCTGGCTGTGTGATGGAGAAAATTTACTAAATCTGTTTTGTCCTTTGTAAAAAGGAGGGAACACCCACTGGGTACGATGGCTGTGAACAATCATCACTCCTTGCCTGGAGCATGGAGAATGCCCAACCGTTGGTAGCTATTTCTACAAGAGAGAAGATAATAATAACTTATTTTGGTCAGAATAAAGTGCATGACCTCATCACTACATGACTGACCAAAGACAACTGCTGGGGAGAGAAAAAGGTCTTGGGGGAGTGTTCTCCTTCACACAGTCCCCCTCTCGCATTCCTGGACCAGGGCAGCTATCTGCTGGAGCAGCTAATGAGGCAATTTCTTAAGAAGGGATTAGGGCCACCGGTGGCCTGCCACATCGAGAAAATGTGTCTCTTTGTTTCTGGCAAGAATCAAAAACGAATCTGTGACATACAGTAATAAAAACGAACGACAGCTGCCACTTATAAGCACCACTGCTACATCCCACTTCTTCCCAAGCTTCACAACTGCTCTGTGGTACCAGCCCCCTCAGGCAGCATGGGCTGCGGGACTTGAGCAGCTCTCTTCTCTGATACACCTCTGTAACTTCACCTCCCGTGCAACTGCAACTCGTCCCCCCTGCCTGAGCCACCACAGCCCCTGACCTCTGACCCCCTCTATGAGTCTGTGCTCTAATTCCCGATTGAGAAATCCTCTTACACGAGAACGTTGTAATCTGCTCTTGGTTAGATAATGGAAAGAATTGGTTTAAGAGAGAAAGGACACATATCTTAAACGTTTTATGTCCACTTAAAAAACATTCACCAATCTTTTGACCCTGAAGCAGGGTTTTATCATTGAGAAACTGTTGGAGTTCTCCTTCACTTTCCTTGCATAAACCGTATCCTTACATAAATCAACCTGAGAGTTCCAGTTTTGGGTGACTTTAACGTGGAGTGAGAACTGAGACCCTTTCCACGTGAATGTGGAATCCTCAAGGATGTCCCCCTGCACCACCCTCCCCACCCCCCGCCCCTGCCCCAAGTCTTTTCAGTAAGGAGTCTTGCTCATATCTAATTCGGGAGCATTTTGAGGAAGGGGTGGCAACCCGCTGTTATCAGGTCTCTGCAAAGTATACAACTTAGTTGGACTAGATTTTTTCATTTTTCAATCCTATTTCACTGGTTAGCTAAGTCTCAGCATTACAGCATAAAGCACAGCTGACATAAACAGGTTTGGGAACACATGTCTGACTACCAGTAGGCATATTACTCTTGACCTCTGGCTCTGAGGGTCACGGTAACTCTAGTATCAGGATGTTAATGAGAGAATGGGGAGAATCAGTGAAGAGTTTCTTGCAGACTGGTTCACTCCCACATTCATTCCTGATTGAATGATCCACATTTGTGCTGTTCCAGGTGAGGGCCTCAAAGGACTGGACAACAGGATGGTAAATAGCTGTGTAAATCTCCTTCTCATAGCTGATGATGGTCTCCCTTTGCTGAGCTGAAGGCTGAACAAGGAATGCCAGATCCTTGGAAATCGAGAAGAGTTTATGATAAACACTTCATTTATGCAGCCTTGGCTCAAAGCTATGGGAAAACATGTCAGCCCTGTTCTCAAAGATATTATATCCTATTCAGAATACCTATATGAAACTTCCATTTTTGAAGATTTAACACGTACCCCTTTTCTGCATACATGAACTCGTTCTGATCCAGTATGACTTACTTGCACATATCATAGATTTAATTTCGACAACAGCCCCATGAGACTGTTTTATTACGCTCCCCATTTTCACCTGAGAAATAAAGAGGCACTGAGTGGTAAGGACCTGGCCTGGGTCTACCCAGCTAGAAACTGGCAGATTCAGGCATATTCTGTAGGGATTCAATAAAGGGCTGGCTCCAAGGGGTCTTGACTTTCGGATCATCCTCACAGATCCTTTCCACATTTCTCAATTTTTCTCCTCTAGAATTAAATTCCATTCTGACTGTGATCCCAGCCTCCAGGCTAGTCAGCCTCAAGTAGAAAGAAACACACATCAATACTTCTGAAAATCAGCCTTTTAATCTATTTGAGCCCAACGAGTGGGGAAAGAACTAAATCATTTTCCCCCCTTGAGATTGTTTATAAGAATAATGGGTCAGAGGTGTCTCTTCCATAGGAAACTGACATCCCCATGTCCTCAAGAGTTTGTTTGTTTTTGTTTTTTTTAAAAGCATAGAAGTGGAATTTCAACTCATGTGCATGCCACACATTTCCGCACCCCACCCTGCCCACCCTCTACAGGTGCAGGTATTCACACACCAAAGAGACTCCTTTCGGTAACTGGGGAACAGAATATGGAAAAAAAAAAATCCATCCAAGTGGCCACAGATACCAGAGATAACCAAATGCAGTTTACACTCACAACATCAGTCGACTCATATGCAGAAGGGGACACTTTTCTAATTGGAATCCAGAGCCAAAAATTACAAATGGCAGAGACTTGAGCTATCCATATAGATAATTTAAAAACATCCACTGGACACTCCCCTTAATTACAAAAGTATGCAAACAATCTTGATATAAATGGAAAACAGGCAGGCAGCTTTCTCCCTGGGACACAAGGGCATACCTAAAATTCCCTGGATGGAATCCAGGCCTGGACCATTGCTGCTCCCTTTCCGGACTAAAGGGGAAGGAAGAGGGTGAGCAGCAGGGGAGGGACCCAGCTTAGGAGCAAGTGGGGAGACCATGGAGCTGCCCTAGGGACCAGAAACATATTGTGTTGGTGTGTGGCCCCTGATGGGGGAACTCAGTGGCGAGTGGGCCACTAGTGAGCTGCAGAGAAGTCTGAATGCTGTGCACCCCTCGGGAGCCTGGAAGATAGCTGTCCAAAGACAGGAGAAGGACTGCTCTGCTTTGCTTCCCCCACCAAAGGCCTTGGGACTGATGGCAACTGTGTGGGAGGCGGTGAGACATGATTATTTTAGTGCTGCGGAGAAGGATGCTTTCTGTCTGGACCTAAGTGCACAAACCACGTCTGGTGTTCAAAGGATGACTCCCCAGTTAAAACCAGAGCCTCCACCAAGAGATGCTGTTGCCACACAGCACAGGGGCTGAGGCACGTTGGTGGGGGGTTCAGAGAAACAAGGGGGAAGAGAGGAAGGGGAACTCGCCACCTGCCCAGTTTCCAAGGGGCAGACCTGAGTCCACCACTGCTACCCAACAACCGGGCATCTGCTTCTCAGGAGAAAAAGAAATGGGTGGGGGTGAGGGACTTGAGCCCGGTCTCTGGGATGGGCGAGGAGGGATAGAGCAAAAGCGAGGGTTCCATCTACGGCGCCACATCTCAGGGGCTCGCCTGGGAAGTACCATCCTTTGTTGAAGGCGCCGAGTGGAGGCACCTTTGGGCAGTGTGACCCACAGCGGAGAGCCCTGGTCTGTGGGCTGGTTGCCCAGGGGAGAAACCAAGTGATTGGTGCCTCCAAATGGTGGGAGCTTCAAGATTGTCAAAGCCTGGCTGAGAGCTGGTCGACGTGGATCCTGGGCTGTTCCCCTAAGAAGGAAGGGACTGCAGCCCTTCCGGGAGTGGTCCCTGATATCCCCGAACCCACCCTGCCTGACTCTGGTCTTGGGGCTCCCCAGGAAAAGGGCACCACAACTTCAGGCAGTGTAATTCACCTAAAATTAAAGATGGAGAAAAGAGGTAGCTGCAAAACCGTGAGCCACCCCCTACCACCCCCAACCCCCACTTTGGGACGCAGCCAGATCCTGGACCAGATAAGAGGGCAGGAGGAGACAGGGTGCTGGAAGCAGGGCTGGCGGTCTCCCTGGGTCCTCGGCCACTGGGCCGGGTGGGTTGTCAATGCATCTTGCCCAGCTGGATCTTCTTCCAGGCCTCCGAGGCTGTGAAGATACAGGAGTCCAGAATGCCGGCCACAGTGAAGGTCCCACCGATGATGGCACAGATCTGAAAGGGATGGTGGTCAGAGGTCAGTGCTAGATGGAGCGCCAGGTCAGACCCCTCCCAGATCACGAGACGATGAGCTGTGCAAGTACAGACACTCTAGCAGGGTCTGGAACATATGCAGCTCAAAAAAACCCCTTATTGGATGATGAATTTAATAATAATAAAAGTAATCATTATCAGCTCCTTTAAATCCCTTAATCACCTTCTGAATGAGGAAGGGGATTATTAGACCCATTTCATAGGTGAGGAAGCCAAGGTTTAGTTAGGTAAGTAAGTTCACACAGTAAATAGCAGAGCTGTGACTTAAACTCAGCTATGTCTTCACCCTCGAGCCTGTGGTTTTAACTTCCACTCTAAACTTACCAGATTTTTACAATCCTGTTTACAGATGAACAAATGGAGGTTCAGAAAGTCAGTGGCACTGGCCCAAGGCCACACAGCCAGGAAGTGGCAATGCTGGGACTTGAACCCAGATCAGACAGGTCCAGGCCTCGTGCTGCCTGTGACGGGGATCTGGGAGGGGCTGAATAGGCAGCACTGGCCTGGATGGACTGGAGTGAGAAATCCCTCACTCTCAGAAGCTTGCACTGTAGCAGGGGGATGGGTAGTAATCACATAATCGTAACAACAAATGCAAAATTACAAGCAAGGCAAGTGCTACAGAGCACAGGGGGCCTATGCTGCTACCAGAAAGCTTATGTTAGGGCAGAGTTTCTTATGGCAGTATCTACTTTGGGGACCAGAAAATTCGTTGTCGTGGGAGGGCCGTCCTGTGTGCCGGGGCATGTTGATTAGCAGCCTCTTGGGCCTCCACCCAGGAGGTGCCAGGAGTACCCTTTCCCTCCTGCCGTGACAACCAAAATGTCTCCAAATGCTGTCACATGTCCCCTGGAGGTGAAAACTGCCCCCTAGTGAAGAACTGCTGGAGTAGGGGGGACGATAAGGAATGTCACCTGCTGCATGTCTGTAGCTCATGACTTCCTACATGACGAAACAGAGCTCACATAGCACTTTCTCTGTGCCAGGCAGGGCTTGAGAATCCTCCTCTCTCCCAAATCCCCAGGCCAACCTTAGGAAGTCCTACTCTTATACATATGTGACAGCCAAGGAAACTGAGGCACAGAGACACTGAACCACTTGAATAATGCCACAGTCCTTGGTGGTCAAACCGAGAGTTCAAAACTCTGGAGTCTGTACTCTTAACACGACACTCTGCTGCTTCTCAAGCATGAAGCTTCGCCACCGAACTGAACGACTAACTTCGCTTCGAAGTTGTCGGGACTCCACTTGTGACATACCGAAGTCATGCTATGTTTTACTCAAAATTTTCTGGCCTACCTATCGGTTGCTTTCTGGTTCCATAAAAGAATCAAAGTATAGATGATGGCAGATCAAAGAAGTTCACAGAAGGTTTGAAGGGCAACTTTAAATGTATTCTGCCTCTCGAGTGCATACGTTATGCCATCCACAAGAACCCCTACGACCTGTCACCCGTGTGCCATGCCTCAGTCATGCACCCACGTGAGGCCCAGACAAGGAAATCACTTTTCCAAGGTCACACAGCAAGTGCGTGGCAGAGCGACGTCTGTCTGCCTCCAGGGCTCTCACTTCTTCCCCCCCGCTACAGTGAAGGAGCACTTAGATGACCACAGAATGCAGAGGAAGCCCAGTTGAGCAGTCCCAGAGGGCTCCCAAGACCGCCCCGGAGGCACCACTGGGTGGCCGGCCAGCCGCTGACACTCGACCACTGGAGGACTCTGAGAGACGGCGGTGCCTTAATGGACCCTCGGTGCCCAGCGGAGGAGGCCAGGAGACATAGCGGAGGTGAGAGGGAAGTGCAAATCGAACCAGGGTTTATTTTTAAAATGATATTTCCACGAGATGAGCTAAGCAGAGGCCTGTGAGGCCCGCGACAGACAGAGCAGGGCTGTACGGACGGGCTGTAAGTGAGGCAGCTGACATTCCAGTAATAACAGCCCCCCAGGGAGTGAAGAGGATGGGGGGCACTGGGGGGATTATCATGAAGTGTTCTCAGCAGGCAAGGCCTCTCCCTGCCAGCCTCAGAGCATGACGCAGGGGCACTTCTCAAGGACGATGACGGCAGGGGAGCTGGTTTATTTCGGCAAAGTGGATCAGATGATGGGAGATTTTACACCACAAAATGCTTTTAGAGCTTGGATCAGAGAAGAGGAAATTGTGACTTAAGTGCAATGGAGCAAAAAAAAAAAAAAAAACAACCCACATAGAGACACGCACACCCCACCTCCTATATCTACACACACACACACACACACACACACACACACACACACACTTTGGAATCCGAGCGTGCCTATGATTCACAAACACCTGGCGCCTAGTCTGAAGCCTCCATTTCCTGGGCCGGCCAGGAGCCGGAGGAGACAACACATGCATTGAGGTACACAAGAAACACAGCTGCGGGGAAGCGGGGGCCCTGGGGCACGCAAGCCACTAAGCCACTGACCCCATCCGAGTGAGCTGCTGTCAGCCTGAGCCCAAGGAGGCCCTGTAGTGAGCTCCCATGTGCATCTCCAGATCCCACCCAGCTCAGCAGCACATCTCCCATTATCCGACATCTGTCGAAGGTGCTGGTCACCGGTCAAATGAGGGGAATTTCCGGCACATTCTGGGGTGGGGCGAGGCACCTCAAAAGCTGAAAGAAACCTAGCAGCCTGCTTGATGCTGCTACGGCCCCTGCTTTCATCACTTTGCCGTCAGCCTGCTCGGCCTTCCTGACACACTCATAATCATAGGTGGTGACTGGTGTGAGGTGAAGCAGGGGTCATGAGGAGAGGGGTCCTGGGGTGCTCTCAGGCGGTAGTGCTCCCTGGATTCTGACATGTGGGGAGCCACAGAAACCTCCAACACCAGGAGGCGACCACATCCGGACTCTCTAAGGCAGTGCCTGTCATGGCCGCCTTGGGTCCTGAGAAGGCCACAGTTCCTACATCTGAGACAGGGAAATACATGAAGCTACGAGACTGCACCAGGTGGGGTGTCTGTCTTTGGACGTAGGCTGTACACTGGTGATGGCAAGGTAACAGGCTTCACCACATCTGTAGAGCAGATCTCAAGAACAGACTAAGGAAAGGGCTGCTGAAAGGGAGGATGGTGGCCTGGCACCTCGCTGACCCATGGGGATGTGCCAACATGAATACAAATGAATAAAAGTGAAGATAAAGCCAATCATACACCTCCTCACTGGACGTGGCGCAGGGGGCCCTGAGCAGAGTGGTGAGTGAGTGGAGGTGAGTGCTGGGAGGTCTGCCTGGCAGAAAGGGCTCAGCCTTGGGAAGCCGAGTCGTGGTTGTCACTCACTCACTTACTCTAGCCAGGGAGAGACTTTCTGGGTCTCAGCTTTTTTCATCTATGACATGGGGAAACCACCCCTACCCCTGCCAATTGTCCTACTGCGGGAAATGCCTCTGGAGCTCCCAGCACTTAGTAGGTGTTCAGTAAATGATACCTAATCTAATCTTGCAGTTGACCAGAAGGCTCTGACCTTGTTGCTAAGATCTGAGATGTTTCTAAGATCTGAGACCCACTCTAAGAAGAACAATGGGTAAAATACCACTTATTTCCCAGAGCCAGCCTCTGGGTCTCAATTTTCCTTTTTCCACCTGGCTCTTTTAGCTGAGAACAAGCCAATTCATAGAAAGACAGGACAGCAAAGTTGTCCTAGGCACCACATGCAGATTCTTTGCAGCGGCCCAGGTCCCAAGCACTGCAAGGGCCCATTCGGGATAGCTGAGACCTCAACAGGGTATTTCCTCAGCTAAGTGCCAAGAAGTGTTTGTGATGAAGCATATCCCTCGGGGGCAGAGTACCTAGGCCAGAGGTTGTTTCCATTCTTTGGCCAGTCAGGGAGCTCTTCAGTCTCCCCAAGACTCTACCTCAACCCTGAACGCCAAGAAGATATCAGAAGTTCCTGATACAAAGGTACTTCTGGCTGGGACCCCTCCTGTCATGTGCCCTTGTGTCATCCTTACTTCCCATACCTCTGTTTCTTTACTTTAAAAAATGGGAAGGCTAATCCTCAGCCCTCAGGACTGCTGTCAGATTGAATGAGTGTGTCACACACACCGCCGTGAATGCCAGTTCCCTTGCTCCCTCACCCCTGCCATGGTCTTGTATCCTGACCAGGCCCTGAAGCAGGGGGACAAGCTCAGGGGAGGGTGGTGAAGGAGCAGGGCCACTGAGTCAGAAAGGGCCGCCACAGCCAGGACATGCAACCCTACTCTGGTCAGCAGCCCTGGCTCTGGAAATGGAAACAAGGACAATTCGATATCCGGGCCCCGGTGGGCCTGAGAGGAGCGCATTACTTTGCTTTCATCAGAAGTCATCAATAATGCCCCTTTGTTCTTTAGCAGAGACTTCCTGCGGTTCTACCAGCTTCCCAACCTCCTACTATGGCTAGAATGAAGTCAGCTTCTCTACCTACCTTGAAAAGAAGGTGTGTATGTGTGTGCATGTGTGTGTGTTTCCCTTACAGTTTAATTGCGACTCTTAATTCCTTATAATATGGAAAGGATGTGTTCCAGCCGCACTGGCTGGAGAGCTGAATCCCTCTGTTGTTCCACCAACACGAATGCTTTCCCAATCCATCGCCCCCCCCGCCCCGTTTACTTTTCCACAGTGGGCAGTGGAGAAGCACGACACACACACACCAACACGGGGGTGGGGGTGAAGCCTGTGGACTCTGGAGTAAACATTCCTGTGGTCAGATCCCAGCCCTGCCACTGTGGCCAGGAAAGCCAGGTCACCCCTCCGAGCCTCAGTTTCTCTCATCTGTAAAATGGGGCCCCCCCTGTGAGGTCCACGATGACCTGTGTCTGGCTGACCGCTGTACCACAAATGCCTGGGAACTGTTCATTCACTGTCCTCAGCCAGGCAGCACTGCTTGAAAAGCTTATGGAAAAGGCACAGTATGAGGAAATAAATAATGAATCGGAGTCCCATCAGATGCCGGTGGCGGCAGACGGACTGGAGCCGCGGATGAGAACACCGAAGCCACAGCTTCGCAGGGGTGGGGGCTGTTGTGGGAGGGAAGCTGATGATGCCCGGGCCCTGGAAAAGTGGGGGAGGACAGGGTGTGGTGGTCTCCATCCAGTGGCATCACGCCTGCCAGACCCCCCACTCCCACCCTCTGGACAGGAGCCTGGTGGGAGAACTGAGTCCTCTCCCCACCACTCTTACAATGGCTGCAGCTGCAAGACACCCGCTCCCCTCCCCCAAAACCCACCCCGGGTGAGCACCTACTATGTGTCAGGCCTGAGCTGGCACTTTCTTCGGCCTTCTCACTCCATCTGTGCGAGTACTAGGGAAATGGGGTGACCCCCATTTCACAGATGGGGAAGCAGAGGCTCAGAGAGGGACAGACTTATTCAAGGTCACACAGCTACCTAAGACGAGGGTGAGGAGAATCCGGGTCTGGAAGGCTACAAAGGGCCTGCTTTTTTTCTGTTAGAGCCCCTGCTTCACCCCCAACCTGAAGGCTCCCCTCAGTCCCTGTCTTCATACACAGATGGCTTCTTTATATTTACTTTCTCAATTCTGTTAGGTTTTACATATCAAATGTCCTGAAGTAAGAGGACCCCATCAACAAAGTTGTGTGGTTGTAAAAATAAGTGTAGTTTGTAAAGGGAGCTCTCTCCATTCATTCCAGTATTCCTTATATGTCTCAGAATCTGTCTTTGAAAAGCAAGCACCGGGAGTTTCCATTGCAACTGAGAGATCTGTGTGCAGACCCAATTGGAGCAATCTGTCCCTGGTACACAACCTTCTAGAAGATCTAGCTCTGCTCAAACGTCTGGAAAGATTGGAACCAAAGTTTTTTACACATGTCCAGCCCTGAATAACTGAGCTGCTAATGTGGGCTCTGTGTTACAACTCACGTAATAGAAACTGTTGTGGTATGGGGGTGGACGGAGGCGTATACCCCACCATCCATCTGCTCAGTGTTTGATGCCTACTTATCACCTACCTGTGCTGCTCCAGGTCTGGAGACCAGAGATGACTAAGGCCCTGCCCTGTTTTCCTGGAGCTCATGGTCCAGGAAAGAGAGACACACCAAGGGAAGTCTGAGTAGGGGAGATTCGGGTCCAGCTACAAAGAGGGTCTCTTCCCTACTCATACAGCCTTAATGGGGCAAAACCTCCCCAGTTTTGTCTCTTCTCAGTTGTTTTTACTATCTCCCCCACACCCCACCTCCCACCCGAGTACCTGATGCCTTTTGTCTATGGCAAATCCTTGCAGGTGCCCAAATAGATGAGTGAAAGGTAATCAGATCTGGGCAGGAAAATTTGCAAACGACCAGACAACCAGTCTTAGATGGACAGCTGACGTGGGCTGGTTTTTTGTCGTTGCTTTGGTTTTTTTATGGTTTGTGTGTGTGACGGTCATTTTATCACTCATGCTCACAATGTCACCTGGTTTCCTGCTATAACATTTCCTCCCGACTCCCAGCAGGGAGTCACTGTAGCAAATCATCCTGGCGTCCCACCAAGGGCTCCATGGTTTCTGGGGACTCTGTTGCTGGGACATCTTCGAGAGCCTTTATTTTGGAGGATGGAGGCTCCCAAGCTAAGTGGTGGGAATGGGAGTGGGGTGGGGGATGTGACAGAAGCAGGCTCTGGGGTCAAGTCCCAGACTCGCCATTTAGTGGCTGTGTGACCTTGGATGAGTTTCTTTGCCTCTCTGGACCTCAGTTAATTCATATATAAAACAGGACTGATATCATCTACCTTGGAGGGTTCCTGGAACAGTTAAAGGAGATAATTATAAGATTAATGCTTAATAAGTGTAGCTATACGATCACTTCTTCAAGCAGCTGTCTCTTGTATATTTCGGTGTACCTACATCCAGGCTAGGCCTTGTGCTGGATGCTGGGGACACACAGGGGCATCAGACCTGGAGCTCATCATAATCAGGCCTGGCAATTATCAAGTGCAATCTAAAGTTTGGGGGATTATTTCACGGCAAGGAGCACCTGGAGGGCAGGGATTATGTCTAGTTCAGCTATCCCTGCTGCCCAATGGAAGCATGCCATTACCAGCTGGTACTTTTTGGTGGGCAAAAAGTGTCACTGCCAAACTGGCCCAATGTGGTACTTTCTGACTTCTGGCTGTTCCTCCCTTATGGAATAAAACACACAAGGAGAGTGATGTGACACCGCTGAAGTCATCCAGTCTGTCACCACAACGCACTTGAAGGCAATCCCAAAAAAGGGGCTCTGGCAAGTGGCAGGGGCAGGGGACAAATGTGTGTGTGTGGGAGGGGGCACTTTGAAAGGGATCACTTGCATGTTGTTAAATACCATCTGTTTATTCCTTTAGTGGTGGAATTTTCTGGAATAGCACAGAGCGGAAGTCTGAGCAACATGCCCCGGGTACCTAGAGAGAGAAGCCCCGTGCAGCCTGGTGGAGACTTCCGGGAGGAGGGATCCTCCTCTGTTCAGACTCGGGATGTCCAAGTCCTTTGCAGACCATGAGACCCTAGAGGGGCAACCTCGAATAAGCCAGGTACTTGATAGGTACAAATGCGTCAGGGAGGCCCCACCCGCCTCTCCCCTCCACACCCACACCCCCTTGAACGGCACCCCACCTCATTCCAGCCCACCCACAGCTGCCTCCGAAGCCCTGCAGCCGCCACATGACGACATCCTGGCCTCTGGCCTAAGCCCTCTCTTAAACAGCCCCCGTGAGGAGCTATTTGCAGAGGTCCCCATTTGGGGTTTGGGGGCTTTGCACACAAGTGTTTGATTTTAAAAAGAGAGAAAGAGAAGTCACAGCAGGTGCCTCCACTTCCATCCTGGCCCCACCCCGCGCTGCCAGGGCTCCTGGGGCTCTTTGTGCTGTGTGTGTCTGCATGCGAGCGTCATCCCCACATCTGCTGTCTCGTCTCGTGACAAGGGCCTTTGAAGCTCCACAATGACGCCATCTGCCAGGGACAGCCGGTTGGCTCACTTGGGGCTGACCCCCACGGTTGCCATGGCAACCATGATGGTGGCCCGGGGCCTTCAGAAACACCACCAGGCTCATGCTGTCAGGAGGTTCCCTCAGCATGGCCCGTGCTCGGGCAGAGGTGGACGGGGCTGAGATGGGGGCGAGGCTGATGGCCAAAGGCAGGAGGAGAAGGAAATGGAGTCATGGAGGTATCTGGCCTCTGGGTTACGAAGGACAGGCTCTTCCCCTGTGACTTCTTGGGACCTCCGGCTCTCAGAAGTCCACCCCCATCAAAAGAGGCCACGTGGCCTTCACAAACATGCCATTGTCGGGCACCTCTGCACATACTATTCCCTGTGCTAAGACCCTCTCTGCTTCACTCACCAGTCTAGAAAATGTCTCTGCATCCTTCAAGACCCATCTCTGGGTTTCCTTCTCCAAATGTGCCAAACCAAAGGCAGCTGTTGCTCACAGTGCCCGGTGCACAGCTCCAGTGGAAGCCCTGCTGGACGGGACTCAGGTCTCTGCGTGCTCACACCTCTTCCCCACCAGCTGAGACCAAACTCAGCTACCTCTGCTGCCCAGCACGGGGCCTGGCACGTGGTAGATTCTCGCAAAAGTTTAGCGAATAAATGAAGTTGCTTCATTTCTCAGCCACTTGCCAAGGGGTTTTCACACTCAGAGCCTCAGCTATGTGGCATATGGGAGCAAATAAGAAGGGGACATGAAGAGCCTTCTCAACCCTACAATGAGACACGGACAAAGGGGGTTTCTCTCTCACTGCCAATGCCGCAGACCCCAGGGCCTCTGAGAAGCGAACACACGGCACAAACACACCGACTTATGTCTTAGTCTCTGTCTTACTCCGGGTATGTGGTAGGAGCGCTGGGGTAAAACAAACAAACAAACAAACAAAAACCAAAAAGCCCAAACCATTTGGGGTGCTACCCTGAACGGCCTTGGGTAAAATTACTTGCTCACAAGTCCCCTGGCTTTTGGGTCAAAGGGTTTGTGCGTCACCCCCCCCAGCGGCTGACCCAATCTACCTGTGTACCAGATAGTGGATAGAGGTCCCCTTGCTGTGCGTCCTCCCGATCTCTATGGTGGCAGGTCTGTAATTTCTGCCAGCCTGATAGGAACAAACTGGGTCTTGTATTTTGAATCAAATTCCTCCAATTTCTAGGGAACTCGGGCATCTTTTCACGGCCAGTATGGTCTCTCCGATGGTCAAGTCCTCACCCATTTTTCTTTTTGGTCGTTTAACTTTTTCTTACTGGTTTGTAGGAATTCTCTCAATATAAATTCTGAAGATTATTCCTTTCTTGTACATGTGACAAATACCTTTTCCCAATCTGTGTCCGGTGTCTTAGCTTTATGGTAGGTGCCCTCTGTTGACCAAAAGTTTCAAATTTGTATGGAGTCAGAGAGTAGCGTAAGTCTGTTGTGAGGCTCATATAAGCACTAGGGTTCTGACACCCTTTGCACCCACATGGCTTTCTATCAGGCAAAGAGCTTCCCTTTGATGATGTCCTTTGAGTCCCATGAGGCCTGTGAGGCAGGCGGAGTAGGGCCTGTTATTGCTATGTAGTGGATCATAAGATGGAGACATTGTTGCGGACATCTGAACTTTTTGCCTCTTAATATCCACCCCTCTGTGTTCTAGTAACTGACCCCTGATTTTTCTCTTGAGGAACCCCACCCCTCACCCCTCACAGTCTTTGTCCTTGTGATCCAGCTGGGGCTGGTCAACTGGGATGCTCCTTTCATTCTCTAGGCCGCGAGGTTGGAATGGGAGCTCAGTGAGGCCAGTGACAGTACTATCCTATCCAGGACTCAGGTCAAATTACTGAGAAGGAGGCACTTTCTCTTAGTAAATTCTTTTTGAAAATGAAGCCAGTATAGAGGAAAACAGGACTAAAAAAATGTCTATTCTGGACAACATTTGTGCCTGGATCTAGCCATGCCTGAGGCTTACCTATATCAAGCCAGCTGGATGTGGGGTTCTGTCTTTTCTGTAACAGAGTTGTGACTAATACAAATCTAGTGAGAGCCAGAAATGAGAGATCCGGGACTAGACCCCCAATCTTGAATCATTTTTAAAAGTATGAAGAGGTACAAAAGCATAAGGACCTTTAAGGCCTCAGTTTCCAAATCTTTGAGGTAGGGATAATCACCCCATCTCCTCCACCTCAGCTGACTCTGGCTTATGAAACATCTCTGGGCCTCCTGGCTGAAGCAGGGTGCTGTAAGCCTGCTGTTCTGCCCCCAAGGACACTTTGAATGGGAGGCCAGGAAATAGCATCCTTGACAGAAATACTCAGCATCAAAGAAAAATGACATCAGCTTGAAGCTGCCCCAAAGAAAATCAGACTTGATGGAGACAACAGCAAAAAAAAAAAAAAAAAAAATGAAAAATCAAAGAAAAAAAGAAAAGAGAACAAGCAGGCAGGAAAGAAAGAAGAAACCTGACAGTACCAGTAGCTATAGTTGGAAAATAGACATGGGGAAAAAATGAGTTAAATCTTCACTGTAAAATTTCCACAGAAAAGGATAAACCCTGCTAAACCCATAAAAATAAGACACTGGAGAGAATCACAAACATCTCATTAAGCCCTACAAATATCTGCTTAACAAATTAAATTCATTTAGTGACATTCCTCTTTGGAAAATATTTTCTTGATGACATGCCATCGATATTGACATGATTCTGGTAACATTTCTCAGCATCCTAGGGATCACGACCTCCGTGTACAGCCCGAGATCCTAGCCCTGCGGGCTGCCTCCCCCTCCTTCAAGAACCAGCAGGGGTGCCAGGAGAAGGGGCGCATGGCGGGTGCCCCCCGACTCACCGTGGTGATGAACCTGTACAGAGGCTGCCGTCTCTCTGTGTACTTGACCGTGATGGGGCTAAGGTCATAGCGGAACCAGATGGCAGGGATGATGCGGCCTGTGTGGCTGTAGGCTACGTACTCCTGGGGTGGAGGAGGGGAGAAGGGGGACGTGAGAACCAGACACACAAACCATGGCTCATGGTGGGTGGGGGGTGGATTGCAGAGGGTCCTCTGGCGACCCACAACAAGGGGCCTTCTTCTCTCTCTTGCCTGGAGCTGGACTCCCCCAGTTCCTCTCACCCCTTCCCCTGAAGGCTCTGCTGTCCGCGGCTGGATGGGCAGCATTGCCGGGGACATTTTCAACTCTTTTGGCTGCTTGAACATTGACCATATGACCTGGAAGCAGCACCAGAATTGGAGAGCAGAGATGTAAAAGGACTGGTGTGATCTGGGCTACACCGGAGTAAAGGTCTATTTCCCCCTCTAATTCCTGGCCATGCAAAATCCATTCATTTACTCATTGTTTGCTGAGCACCTCTTGTGGGTGCTGGCTGCTGGGGACCCTGAGGGGAGGGATCTCTGCCCCATCCCCAGAGGGGGGTCACAGTCTGCAGAAGGAAGCAGATGTAGAAGACTATCCACAATACCGCCACATTGTCCATGCCGTGCCACAGAAGCCTGGAGTGCTGTGGGGGCCGGTGACGAATGCCCAACTCTCCCCAGGCTGGCTGGAAGGCTTAGTGAGGAGGGGGCATTCTAGGCCACATGTGACATCCTGAGGGGTGTGTGTGGGGGGGTGTGTGTGTAAGAGAGATGAGTATAAAGGCCATGTGGGGAGCGGGCATCTTCAAAGAAGGAACACACAGAACTGGAAAGACCAAGGGACCCTACCACAAGGCTTCCTGAGACAGCACTTGGCTGGCTGGGATTAAAAGGATGCTAATGAGCTGAATTAACATGTGTCCTCTCTGGTCTGGGCATTTGCTGTCTGGGCTATTCTCACTCATCCACAATAACTGTAGACCAGACTAAACCACAGGGGGTGCCCCCAGTCCCGAATGCTAGGGCCCACGCTCCGATGCTTCTCCAGGGATGATCCAAGACCTACCCGCCCTGATGGACTGCAGCTGGCTCTGACAGGCACGGCCCACTTTTTCCCAGGGCAGGCTGGGGCCAAGGCCGCAGAGAGAGCTGAGCAAGCTGTTCTGGCTGCTGGGTCTTTGCCAAAGCCTCAGGGGAAGGAGCCTTGGGCAAAACAAGATTAGCTTTCTCCAGGGAGAGCTGATGGGGCAGGGTGACTGTCTGGGTCAAAGCCCAGAGCGGAGGGATAGAGGAAAATAATGAAAAATAGCAGCGGTAGGTATTTACCCAAAGCCTCCTTTGTGAACAAAGCAGTTTTTAAAACATTGCCTCATTTGATAGTAATCTTATGAGGTGGGAACCATCCTTTTTACCAATGAGTAAACAGAGGCACAAAGTGGTTATTGACTTGTCCCAGGCCACACAGCTAGCGAGTGCCTGAGCCGGGTCTGCACCAGCAGTCTGCTCCAGCCCCACCTCTTCTGCTTGGATTAAACCCATATCCCAGCCCTTAGATGCAATCAGCACCTGACAGTTACACTGAGATGCCCTTCAAGAGACGGTGAGTAAAAGACACAGCACTCCCTTTGGAAAGTTACACCAGAGCATCAATCAGCACAGGGAGATCTAGGCAGAGGGACCTCAAGTCACCTGAGAGAGAGCAGCTCCCAGCCTGACAGACTCAACGGCCCCAGCTCAGGCTGAGTGGGTGATGTGAGCAAGAGGCCAGGCTCTGGAACCAGAGAAGAACTCGGTTCTAACCCCCACTTGGCCACTTCGTAGCTCTATGACCACCCCTCAGTGCCAAGACAGTGTCACTGTCCCCAAATCTGTAAAATGGGGACAATGACATTCCCAGTCAGAGCTGTCATGACTGAAAAGATGGTAGAGGTAGAGAGCTTAGTATAATATCCAACCCATAGTAAGTGCTCAATAAATGGTATCTACTCTATTATTATTATCAACTGTGCTAAACAACATATCACCTATCAGGGGTTCGGGCAGCTCTAGAACAGGAGGAAAAGGACAGTCCTGGTGATAAAGGGATCCACTGGGGTGTGCCTCAACTAGCGTATTGCAAGCATTCGTGTCCATTGGCAGGGTCATCTCCTGGGAAGCCAGAGGCCGTCTCAGCTTGAAAGGACTGTTAGTCATCCCATTCCGCGGGCTCTGACCATGCTCTGCTTCCCATCGAGGCCTACCTGCTTCTCCAGGACTTTGAGTATTGGGGTCCTAGGACATTCCTATTAACCAATGGCCATCTGGTGATTTTGGATACAGTGCTTGTACCCCAGGAGCGAGAACATCTGTTGTGTGTTGACGAGTCAGGGTCCTGAGTCTGAAGGGCTGGGGCCAGATGCAAGGCTCTTTCTCAACAGGTCACAACCCATCTCCTGGTTAGACTTCCTCCCCTTGATGCTGAGACTAGCCTCTCATCTTTACCCAGGGACAGAGCCTGGCCAGAGCAGCACCCCAGGAAAGGCTCCCTAAAGAGAACCAGCAGGAATGGCGCTCAGATACTTGTCACTTCTCCTTAGAGCCAGCAGAGGGCGCAATTGCACACAACTGGGCCCACGGACCGCGTACCTTGTTGGCCACCGTGTACTGGTAAGAGTACCGCTGCTTGCCGCTCTTGTCCTCATAAACCGTGGGCACGATCTTCAAGATGTAGTCGTGGGAGGCGAGAGCTGCAGGAAGGACACAGCAGGATGAAGCAGGGGGACAGGCACTGCCCAGCTGGCAGCTCTATGTCATTTCAACCCTAAACCTGCTCGGCATTGTTGGGAGGCTGTTTTCAAATTTTCATCACCAAACAACCCCTCTTCATTTTCTCTCTTTGGACACCAGGAATTGAGTGACTCCGTCTATCAGGATCTTTATTCCTGCACTGTATAGGATAATAAAATTCTGGAAATGACCCAAATGTCCATCAATAGGGCAAACATTGAAGAGTGGGTACTGGGAGAAGCCACTGTCCAAGCGGTATTGTTAAGTGAAAAGAACCAAGTTACAGAACGGCGTTAACATGTTTCCATGTACTGGGGGCAGGGAAGACTCACTCTCTCTATATGCATGAATATATAGAATTTTCTGGAAAGATACCCAAGAAACTATTAGTTTTAGCCTCTGGGGAAGAAGGCAGGATTTGATAAAGATCACATTTCATGGTGCATTCCCGGTCCTGTATGAATACTGTTGCTTTTGAAACAAGCTGGGTTTTAAGTTTTAAAAAGAAAGAGCCCACGATGGGGTGCCTGACTGGCTCAGTCGTTAGAACATGCAACTCTTAATCTCCGGGTTGTAAGTTTGAGCCCCACATTGGGTGTAGAACTTACTTAAAAAAAAAAAAAATTTTTTTATTGAAAAAAAAAGAGCCAATGAACCAGAGAAACTGCATTTATGAAGAACTGTTTAATTTCTTTCCTCATTTTCAATTAATGGGAGATCAGTTTTCCCTCCACCTGGCCCTGTCATATTGCACTGTAACTCTTACCCACCATCGCTGGACGGGGGGAGGCTGCAGAGAGCAGGGACCGAGCCTTACTCATCTCTTGTCCCAGAACCTTGCATAGGGCCTGGCACAGAGTGGAAAGTAGCAAGTGCTTACTGAATGAATGAACGGATGGAAGGATGGCTGGTCAGAGGCATGAATGGAAGAATAGATGAATCAGCTTCTGATAAGCATGAGGTAACCAGAATCAGATACTAGGCTGACAGAATGCTGGCCCAAAGCTGCCAAATAGCACCCAGGAAAGGTATGAATTCCCTTGGATCATGCTTCTGGGATGCTAAGAGAAGCTCAGTTATACTTGCCTTCTAAAATGTTGGGTCAGGGATCATGGAGTGAAAACAACACAGAAATTTAGTCTTTTGTGTTCTAATCCTGGTCTACTGGCTGAATCAGTTCTGAGTCCTTGGACTTGCTTGCTGTAAGAGGTTAGGGGATGCAGATGGCATTCATGGCCTCTTCCTGCTAATACTACATCTTTGTAAGGAAAGGGCAGTGCTTCCTGAACTGTCTTGAGACCTGACTCCTCTGAAAACCTCAGAAAAGCCCTGCAGCCTCAGGGAGAAGCCCATGAAGACCCCAACACCCCTCTGCTCAAGCCCGCAGTGGTCTTCGGGTGTCAGGAGCAGGAGAGTCACCCAGGATTTAAAAGGCAGACACTTGGGCCTCACCCCCACTCAATGGTTCCAGAGTGGGGCTCAGAATCTGCATTTTAAACCAGGAGCCCGAAGACCATACTTGAGATACAGTGCTCCAAATGCCCATCGCCCTAGGTTAAACACTTGAGGGAATGAAAGAGTGAAAGCCTTATGAAAATCACACCTGTAGTAGTTCTGTTAAAATTTGTACAAAATACAGATGATCATAAAGAGAAAAAAATAAAAACCACCCACAAATCCACCATCCACAGAAAACCATGGATTCACATTCTTGTGTGTAAACTGCTAGACTTATATTTATACATATATTTATGTTTTCTTAAAATGGCATCATACTGAACCCTTTTCTAAGAACTAAACACCACAGATACCATTTTAGGTCCAAGACACAGAAAGTAATAAGTTCCACTCTGTCTGTTTTATTTGCTGCAGTATCCCCTAGCACAGCGCCTGGCACACAGTAGGTGCTCAATAGATGTCTGCTGCCCGAATGCCAGTGAAGTTCTGACCCATCTGCACGTATCCCACAGCGCAGCCACATAAATGCACTCGACCCACCCCCCGTGGCTAGACACACTGACACTGTTCCTCATTTTCACTGTTATAAACAATGACCTAATGGACATTATTTTCCTAAATCTTTGCACACTCTCTTAATTATTTCCTTAGCTTACTCTTCTATGAGTAGAAACGATGACTCAAAGGCAATGACCATTTTTAAGGCCTTTGATACAATTTGCCAAATGCCCACTGGAGACACCGCGCCTAATTCCACCCACGTGGACTCCTTGTCAGTGGATCCCTCCTCGGGGCTGCTGGCTCCGACCTGATCCAGGCAGGCCCACATACACTTTATGCTCGCAGCCTCCCTCCCTCCTAACATCTTGTTATGGAAAAATTCAAACACATGAAAAAATGGGGACTCCCATAACGAACCCCCCTCCCCACGCTGGTCTCCCATTCCCCAGTTTCAGCCATTAACAACACACGGTCGATTTTGCTTCCTCCCTACCCCATCATTCACCCTACTCTGTTTTATCTGGAAGCAAATCCCAGACATCACATCAATTCATCCAAAAATATTTTAGTTATGTCTCTATAAAAGATAAAGACTCTTAAAAAAAATCAAAACACAACAACCACAATGTCATCATCACCACGGCTAAAACATCCACAGTTACTCCTCAGTATCTGCAAAGAAAGTGGTCTGTGCTGGAAGAAAAATCGGTTACTAGAAGTGGGAGTTCCTTTAGATAAGGTGGTCAGGGAGGGCCTCTTGGAGGTGGTGGCATTTGCACTGAGACCTACATGACAAGCAGCAGCCCTCACTGGGAAGGTCTGGGAGCAGAGGGGGCAGCAAAGGCAAAAAGGCCCAGCAGGGAGGCCAAGCTGGAGGGCTGAGGGAATGAAAGCCAGCCCTACCCTTGGCTGCTTGTTGTCTGATCTAATGCATTTTCTTTCCACGGAAGCCAGCCTGAGATGGCTCTCCTCATGAGCCCTAGAGCAGGCAGGGTTTTCTGCCCAGACGCTCTACTGGTTGACACCGTCTGGGTCCTTCCGAGCTCAGTTCTGTGTCAGTATCCGAGCCAACTGCGAGCGGGTGTGGACCACCGCCTTGGGGCGACGTGGGCCCTTCCACAGAACTATACCAACATCAACAGGGGAAGGATCATCTCCCTCTGTCAGAATCACACATCTGCATGAAGACAAGGAGGCCCCGCCGCGTGTTCCTACGCCGCTGGAGGCGGCGCGAACGGCCCGCACCCAAGGGAAAGCAACGGGACAAGGGAAAGCAAATACCATAAAAATCGCAAGCATTGCCGTGATGGTAAAAGACTAGGAACAGACATTTTCCACGAGACGAGAAGGCCTTAATAAAGCATGTCAGAGTGCTAGATGGGCAGGCACGCCTCCGTCACCACTGGAAACACTGTCCACAAACCGTGGTCACGTAAAAATGCCACGGACAAAAACCAGAAGGTAAACTGTCGTCCACTGGCTTTGAGACGATGACTTCTGCTGATGGCTGAGGGTTCACAGGGACATGGAGAAATGAAAAGTGTGATTTGTTGAGGGTGGGGGATCGCTCATGGAGAGATGTTTTCTTTTGCTTGAATTTCTGACCATCAGAGAGCAGAATGTATTTTAAGAAACAGTGAGAAAACCCTTGTGGATAAAAAAGGTGAGCTCAGGTGAGGAAATAAGGAAAGTTAAGGTCACCTGTGCCGCAGGATCCAGGGGGTGGATCCATTTAAGCAGACAGGTCTCCTGGACCCATTCTGTGCACGCATCCAAGGCCCTGTGTGTGCACACGTGCGTGTGTAGGTGTGCAAAAATTCATTAGATCAGGCCACAGACAGGTGTGCATAGGTGTGTCAGTGTGTAAAGACACGGAGCCCTCCTTAGTTGGGACCAAGGTGCCAGAGAGCTGAGCGGGTGGAGGGCTCAGGGAGGGGGCATTCATGGGTGGGAAGGGCTCCAGCCCGAGGAGAGTGTGGGGTTGGGTGGGCGGCCCAGGTGGTCAGACCCGACTGGGCCACCCTCAGCGCTGTTCTCACGGTGCCTGCCGCTGGAACTAGGACGAATTCGGGCTCCGCCATGGCTCCCTGCAGGATCTTAGGTGATTATCTCAACTAAGAACACTTCGGCGGCAGTAGTGATAACAATAATGATGATAATAGCTGGTACTCACTGAGCTCTTCTGATGTGCCTGGGGCTGTCAGATCCTTTCCCCAGGGAGGGTGGGGACAAGCCACTCACCTCCCCTTGGCTGTCAGATAGGGCTAATTCCACCTTCCTCACAGGCCCGCTGTGGGAAAGGAGCATTCACAGCTGGGCTTACAGTGAGTGCTTGATACGCGTTCCCTTCTTCTCCCCCTCTCCCTGTTCCCAGTTGAGATATGGGATACGTACGGTTGGAGGTGAGTCTGTCTGCTCCCCCGAGAGCGTTGAAAGCTCCGTGGACATTCTGGACCTGTGGAGAAGCACAGCAAGGGGACTGACCCCAGGATGCCACTTCCTCTGGGCCTGGGCCTGGCCGCGCGAGGGGATGGCCAGGTGCAACCTGGTGTAGGGACCTTACCCAGCGTGGTCTATCTCATAGAGAAGCTGTAGGGAGCAAGAGACCGACATAGCCCAGGCCTGGCACGTGGTAGGCACTAGCCTGCTTCCCATCTTGGGCCCCTGTAATACACCACTCTACCCTGCCGTACTCCTAGTCATCTCATTTAGTGCCCCTAATGATGTACTGTTGAGCCCATTTTACAGAAGAGCAAACCAAGGCTTGGAGAAGTGCTGAAGCTTGTCCAGTGTCACACAGCTGATAAATGGCTGAGCCAAGCTCCAAATTCAGGTATCTGACCTCAAGCCTTAGCTCTTTCCATTAAGCCACTTTGGAAGTACAAGTAAAGGTGGATCTGGGTTCCGGCACGCGCCTCCTTAGATCCCCTACAGCCTTCTGAGGCTCCAGGGCTGCTGGCCTCCTACTGTATCTGCTGCAGAGAACATACAGCAGCTGGGAAGAGCCCTCTCCTCACGGCAACTGGCCCCGGAAAGGGCCTGATGTAGAGTGGGGCCGAGGGCCACATCCTCCCTCTTCTCTGAGGATGAGGGGAAACCATGTCAGCTACAGGAAAATCTAAAGCAGGGCAAGGCATGCCTGGTACATGGGGCATGCCACCATGGGTATGGTTAACAGGAGCTGCCAAGCTAGTCACCCTGGAGGGCTTCCTGGAAGAAGAGACACACTAAGATCTATAGGAAAGTGGAAAGTTAATCAGGCAAGCAGCATTTGTGAAGCATGACCCCGGAGACCAAGGAATAAACAGAAGCCCGTGTGTCCCCAGGGGAAGGGGGTGAGGTAGGTAGGGACAGGCTCCTGCAGAGAGGGCCACTTCAGGAACAGTGGGAAGGAGCTGGGTGACCTGGTCCTTGATCCCTGTCTCAGGTGGCTGATGTTTATTGAGCACTTAACAGAGCTGCACACTCTTAACAAGCCCAAAGAAAAGGGAAATTTGTCCAATGCTGCCTTAGGGAAGGACAATCTGAACCCAAGAGGATGGTGGTTATGGAGAGGAGAGCTAGAATGTTCCCTCCCATAGTCAATGTGTCATGGTTTTATCTCACATTCATTTGTATGATCATGTGATTAACTTTTCTTTTCCCCTCTAGATTGTACGTTCCACATGGGGAGGGACCATGCTCGTCCTCAGCAATGTGCACAAGGCACATAATGTTCATAGCAGGAGCTCAATAAATATTGGTTGCATGGATGATGGATAATGGATGGGTAGATGGAACCTCAGCTAAGTTTTTGTTTTCATTTAAAGAAATTCCTATTTTGCCCATAATCATGACCCGGCAGAAGGCTGTTTCTGTCTTGTTCAGCCAGCGGCCACATAGCAACACAAGACTGTCCCCTCTCCTCCCTGTCTGTCCCCTTCCTTTCCCCCTGCTGCCCTATCTCCCCTGGCCCTGGCCGCAGCCCTTCCCTCACCTCCAGTCTGGCCTCACGGCCCATCTTCCACGCGGCAGGTGGGTGCTCCAACACAGCAACCTGCCCCAGTCAGCCCCACCTGCCCCACCTGCCTGAATCCCTCGCCCCCTGTAGAACTCAGCTCCCTGCTCCCCTTCAGGGACTCTTCTGCACCCTCTCCAACTCTGAGGAGCACTCACTTCCCAGGCCTTGTTATAGAACATCATTCTGGTCATGTGGACGTCTGCTGACCCATTTTTTCTAAGAGGAACCTTGAGGGCCTTTTATATGAAAATGACCATCTGCATGTATCATAGAGTTGAAGATGTGTGAGATACCCCTTGCCCATGAGACTTCCCTGTGAGGTTGACCAAATCCTTCTCACCTTTCAGGGGCTGGCTTACATGTCACCTGCGAGGTCACCCTCCTCTGGGAAGCCCTCCCTGACTTCCCAGGCTAGGAGGAACCCTGCCCCTGCTCCCATATCACTGCCCAGAATCCCATGCCTCTCTTGTCCTTAACCCTCCTTGTCCTATATGATCATGCTTATTTATTTGATCTCTTCTCCTGAGAGCAAGAGTCCTGTATCACTTACCCATCATGTAACCCCAGGGCCTGGCACAGAGCAGAAATTTCAAGATCTGATGAATCCATGACTGTATGAGGCACAGTAATGGAAACCTGGGGCCAGACATACCTGGTTTCTTATAAGCTGTGTGACCTTGGGCAAGTTACTGAATCCCTCTGAGCCAGTTTCCTCATCAGGAACAACAAATGCCATCCAGCACCCTTAAGGGAGTCTTTGTGAGGATTAAACATGGGGTCACCTGTAACGTTGTTCTCTAGGTAAGAAAGAGCAAGCTTCCGGCGTCCAGAGTTCCCAAGTGGAAGGAGTGTGGCCTGGTACAAAGACTGGGCTTGAATTCTGGCTGTGCAGAGCCGAGTGACCCTGGACAGTCTTCCCCTGGGCACACTGGAGTTCACAGTGACTTTTTTCCCAGGGCTGCGGTGAGGATTTGCCGAGCTGGTGGGTCTAAAGGCAGCTCGGGCACTGCCCAGCGCTTAGTATACGGAGGGCCTGCCGCCCACCACCTGCCTGTGATTTGTCAGCTCCTGTCCCACTGGGGGGTGGGGACCACCCCACATTCTGTCTTCTCCATGGCTGTGTGAGCATGGCTGCTTTGTCTTGCAGGGCCTGGTGCAGAGTTAGGTTACAGAGAGCAACAACAGCGGTAAGAGCTCATTTCCTTGACTGCTTACCCTCTGCCCGGCACTGATCTAAGGGCTTTATGTGCAGGAATTCATTTTATCTTCCCTACAAGCCTCTGAGGCAGGTACTATTTACTGTCCCCATTTTACAGACGAGATAACTGAGGCTCAGCAGGACTAAATCATTTGTTCAAGGTCACACAACTAGTACGTGGTGGAGCCAGGACTTGGATCTGGAAAGGCAGGCTGGGGAGCCAACACACGACGACCCCGAGTGGAGAGTTGGGGGGGGGTGGTGAACCCTGTGTGAAGGGAGCCCACAGTCGCAGGGCAGGCTGTGCTTCACCGAGTGTGTAGGCAGGGAGTCTGGCTCACGGCACCCACGGCGGCCAGGCCTTCTCTGTTCCCAAGCCCTGTCTCCAAGAGGAAGAGCTCTGTGGCCTCCCAAGGGACTGGACAGGTGATGACTGGCCCCTCAGGCTGGGCCCAAGGTGCCCACAGGGAGAGCAGCAGAGGTGATGTGGAGTGGAGAGAGGAGGTGTGAGAGTGTGCATGCGCCTGAGGCGCAGTGTGCGCTCCGGAGGGCTCACGGGGGACGTGGTGCCCGAGGTGCGGCCCGAAGCCAGACTCTTGATGCAAACTCAGACTCTGCAATGGACTGTACCCTCCCCGTGCCTCAACTTCCTCACCTGTAAAATGGAGACAATAAAGTACCCACCTCTTGGGCTGCTAAGAGAGTGAAAGAAGGTCATGCTTATAAAGAATGGTGCTTGGCAGGCCCACATGAGTGGGGCAGTGCGGGCAGGAGTGTGTATGTGAGCTGTTCCAATGTGGGTGAGTCTGTGCGCGTGCCTGGGTGGTGTGTGTGCGCCGTGTCTGTGCAAGAGTCTGGGTGTGTGTACATTTGGTGTGTGTGTTTAGGGATGGATCTTACGGTATACGTACGAGCACGCGTGTCAGGGTGTACGTCTGAGTGTGTGTCCCATGAGTGTGTGCGTGAGTCTGAGCAGATGGCTGTGCACATAAACGGCGTAATGGTGTGTGTGCTGTGCTTGTGGGCCTGTGTGAGCCCCAGGTGCACACCACCATCCCTGGGGGGACCCCACCCTCCAATATCCTTAAGCAGGAACCAGGATTCTCATCGAGCAGGGCTTGGTGGCCGGACCCGGGGTTCTGATCCCAGCACTGTGGCAGGACCAATTACCTCCCTACTCCGGGCCTCAGTTCCAGAATCTACCTTCAGGACTACGGGGAGTAGTGGAGAAAAGAGAACATCCAAGCTCCCCTGCCTGCAGCTGGTAGAGAGTAGGTGGTTTGTGTTGGGTTCCCATACATGGCTGCCATGGGTAGGAAGCTGCTGGGCTGGGCCTGCTGGAGGTGGCCCTCTCCATCCTCACCGAGGACTGTCAGGAGGCTTCCTTCACCATGGCACCCCTACTTGGTGGGCGTGGGCACTGGGCTGGAAGGCAGAAGGAGCTGTAGAGGCACCCAGGCTGGACTCCAGCATCAGACAGATCTGCCGGGGGACCCCCAGTCAAGTGGCTTCTCTGGGCCCAGCTCCACAGCTCTAAGGCGTGGTGCCCCCTCATACGTCATAAGGCCTCACTGGCATGGAGAAAGTGCTAGCACTTAATACTGGCTCATGAAAAGTGCGTCCCTTTCCCCAGGCTCCAGGTCTCAACCCAAGGGTCCAAGGGCATGGTACTATCAAAACTGCAGGCCCGTGCTCCGAAGGAATAATAACAGAGGCGCTGTTGGACAGAGACTCAGAGGGGGTGAGCCCTCTAGATGTTATCTTTGTGCCCAGAGAGGACAGAAGGCTCCAGGTGACACAGTCCTGGTGCACCCACTCCCAGCCACGCTACCTGTGTGTACCCTGCTCACCTGTAGTGTGTCCCCAAAGGAGAGCTTGTGGATGACATGGGTCATGTCCGGGTTCTGTGGCTGGGCCGTGGCACTGTGTGTAGACACGTGGAAGTTGCCAGGGACCTGGGGGAGAGATGCAAGTTTCAGGAGTCTAGCTGGCTGCCCCAGAGGTGGGGGGGCAGGTCTTCACCCTGGAGTCAGACAGATCTGGATCGGGATCCCAGCGTGGTCCGAGCCATGGGACTTTGGAGGAGCTACTGCCCTTCTCTGAGCCTCAGGCCACTTGTCTGTAGAATGGGGGCAGGAACAGAAGCTACCCGAGGGGGCTGCCGGGATTATGGGGTGAGAACACAGCTGGGCACCTGGCACAGGCAAGGGCTCGAAATGGCAGCCGCCCACCAGCTACTTCCTGGCTGTTGGCCCCATGGTGGGTTGAACCTTTAGGCCCACGGACCAATGAACCTCCTCAAAATCCAAATCAACACTACTACTCACCCACATTTGCCCCACCACCCCAGACTAGGGGATCCTTGAAGGCAGGACTGTGGTGGCCTCCTCTCCTCCCTGGGTCTCCCTGGATTCTGCTGGAGCATGTCTGTGGCAACAAAAGGCCCCTCCTCTACCAAGCTACTCGGGCCAAACCCTTGGTATCATCTTGGCCCCGTCTTTCCCTCACACCTGACCTCCTGCCCGCCAGGAAAGGCCGTCCGCTCCACCCTCATGACGCCTAGCACCTGACCTTCTCAAGCCCCCACTGCTCCCCTGGACTGGACAGTGGGGGCAGCCTCCCCACTGGGCTCCCAGCTTCTGCCCTTGGCACCCCCAGGCCTTTCCCCAACAGCAGCCAGGGAGGTCCTTTAGAACCTAAATCTGATCGTGTCACTCCTCTGCTCACATCCTCCTCTGCGTACTCCCCCTGGCCATGCCAGCCTCCCTGTGACACCGGGAACGGTGCCAGTGTGGGCCTGTGTGCCTGCAACCCCTTCCTGGAACCCTCTTTGACGTGGCTCTCCCTGGTCTCCCTCAGGCCTCTGCTCAGGGAGCCTCCCAACCCCCCTTCCCCAAACCAGCACGGGCCACCTGATCTTTATCTTGTTCTATTCTGCTTCCTCACCGGAGAACGTTGGCTCCACGCTGGTGGGGAGTTGTGTCCGATTTGATCTGCATCCCCCAGACCCTGGCAGATGCCCACAAAATAGGTACTGGATGAATGAACAAAGGATGAATGGCACTAATTCTTAAAATAGCGATTTTGACTTTGACATCTGGTAATTCCCATTTTACAGAAAAGAAAACTGAGGCTCAGAGTAGTGAAGACATTTGCTAAGGAACATGTCAAGAGCTGTGATTTGAACTCATGGTTGCTGGGACTCTAGACTCGGCACACTGAAGCGGGACATGATACTCCCTCTCACCATGTACCTCAGCAGCCCTGGATTGATGGCCACATGCAGCCATCCCTTGGGACGTGCTGGGTTTGGGAAGATGGCCCAGACAAAAGCCTGGAACAGAAAATGAGACTGCATGACCCACACTGGACCAGAGGGATATATAGACTGTGGGGGCCATGGGGAGAGCCCCCAATTCAGTTGGGAGTGTTCAGAGGGGGCTTCTCAGCAGAAAGGACCCTCTTGTGCTAATGAGTCTGCATTACTTGGGAACAGGGGGGAAAGGCATGTAGGCAGATGGAACAGCATGAACAAGTATGGAGGTCAGAAACTGCCCAGTCCAGTTGGTGGGCATGTGTAAGGAATTAGAAGAATTTGGTACTACTGAACCCGGAATAAAAGAACGGCCTGCAGGGGGTGGTAGCATCCGGAAACAAAGAGGCATTAGAGAGAGATGGGGCTGTTCAGTAAAGGCCCCACATGCCATGCTGAAAAACAGAGTTTATTTTATTCCAGTTCAACGAAGGTTTGGTAAGCTACATCAAAGGAAGGAATATGGCTTATAGCTTCTGGCTTAGCAGCAGTTCATCAAAGTCTGCTTATTTTGTAAGCATGCCTATTTCAAACACAAAGTTGTGGGCTTCTAGAAATCTTCCCATCTTCACGAGGGCCTGAGCTTTGCGGACTGATGTATAAGGTACCAGGCTGACAGGCATGGCCCGGTCTCAGCTCACAGGTCAGGCTAGAATGGAGTCTGGGATGTGGGCTTCAGGAGCCACATGGTAGAGTAGCAGCTGAGTTCTACACTCCAGTCTGGCCCCGCCCTCCAGGTGGGGTGCCTTGGGCAAGGTCAGTAACCTCTCTGTGCCTCAATTTCCCCACGGGCAAAATGGAGATGATAACCACAAAGGGTTATTAGGAGGATTAAAGGAGGTGAGGAGGGCAAAGCCGATGGTAGCTGTTATTGGGTTGGGTTCCTAGGATGAACATGTTCATCATCAGAACAAGGACCCAAGAACAGAAGGACTCTCCCAGAATTCAGAACAGCATGTACACAGGCAGGGCATGGGGAAAAGCCCACTGTATCTCAAAACAATTTCTTAACTTCATTTTTACTTATATAAATAATTAACTATACACACTTGTATTATAAAAAATTCACAGGGACGCCGGGGTGGCTCAGCCAGTTAAGCATCTGCCTTCGGCTCACGTCACGATCCCAAGGTCCTGGGATTGAGTCCCACATCGGGCTGGCTCCTTGCTCAGTGGGAAGCCTGCTTCTCCCTCTCCCACTCCCCCTGCTTGTGAGTTCTCTCTCTCTCTCTCTGACAAATAAAATCTTAAAAAAAGAAATTCACACGATAAAGTGAGGACTACAGGCCCCATTGTCTATCACCTCCGGAAGTAAGAAACCAATAGCGTCAGGCATGGGTGCTTTGGAGTTTTTCCATGCAGTGACATGGGGCCGCCGGTGGGCAGAGTTCAGAATAGGGTTTGGAGCCTGGGCCTCACGCTCCCAGAGTTAAGTGAGTCAAGGAGGCTGGCTCCCGCGCATCTGCCACCCGCTGCCTCCCCGCGAGGCTGTGACTCAGTGACCCCCCACCCCGACACAAGGAATCCATCACAGGTGGCTGACTCATACCAGCACATGCTGGGCTGCAGAAAGAAAAGACGACGCTTTTAGAGCCTGTGACTTAGGCACCTACGTCAGTGTCTCTGATAGATTTTAGAAACATATAGATGGAGCCAGGCCCCAAACCTGGGCCCATCCTGCCCTCCTCCTGGGGGCTGGGTGATTCAGCGAGCAGTCTGGGCTGCTCGGGGCTGCCAGTGCAGCTTGGAACATGCGACCTTGGACGTCTGACTGCTGGCTGACTTCCTGATGGACAGATAAGGAGGCCATGGGGCACAAGCAGGGCCTTGGGAAGCACAGAGGGCCTGGGGTCCGGGCTGCCGTGGAGGGGGGGCCTTGGAGAGGAGAGGGTGGGGTCTGGGCTTGCAGGGAGCTGGGTGAATTGGCGGTGGGCCCAGGCTGATGCTGGGACAGAAGGGGGTGGGGGCCAGGGGCTAACCTCGCCCATCATCAGGGCACACTGTGGCTGCTGGCTTTCTTGTCGAGCGAGCACCCTCTGTCTGAGAGCTCCTAGGAGTCATGCACCCGGAACAAGGGAGAGTGGGGGTCTCCACTCCCTGCAAGGGGACAAGGGTGGAGGGTGGCCTGAGCTGTGACCTGGAGTGAACGGACACAAGTGGTCATAGCTCACGTGATCGAGATGCTGGCAAGGAGAAGGAACAAGGGGACAGGGGATGGGGAGGGGTGGTGCAAGGGCCTGGTGCCAGGCTGCCTGGGTTCAAATCCTACTTAATTTCTTATGCCTCTGTCTCCTCAGAGCTGTTACGAGGACTAAATAGGTTAATCTGGGAGAGGGCCAGGAGGAACCCAATAGGTGGCTGGCGTGACACTCTCCTAGAATCCCCCGCCCTCCCCGACCAGAGAAGACCCGTTTCTTGAACAACATCCATGCACATTTTATGAGCACACTTGTACCCAGGTGACAGTGGGTGCCAGCTGGTGAAATCATGGATGCTCCCACTGATGGGAGATGAGGCAGGCCAGGGAAGGGGCACCGACGCGTGTCCCCATTCCCACGGTGTTAAGTGCTTTGTATTTTAATTTGCTCATGTCTTACAACCTGAGAGGGCAGTACTAATATCCCCATTTTACAGATGAGGACACTGTGGCTCAGAGAGGCTCAAATGCCCAGAGTCTTTCGCTCAGTGAGCACTGTAGCCAGGGTTCTCGACCACAGCCTATCTGAGGGGAGCTGACTGCCGCCTTGGGCATGTTGGCCAAGGGGAGGAGGGTGTGGTGCTGGGCTATCTCCTGGGTGGTGGTCCTGCTTCTCTTGTGTCCACCCCACGCTGGGAGCCAACAGGGGCCCTTCTTTGCTCATTGTCTGGGGCATAAATATTTGTTTAAGCCGGGTGATCATAGCCCCGAGGGGAGGTCCCCACAATTGGGAGCTGTGTGTGTCTCCTCATCTTCAACCGTCACCCCTCGGACAGGCCTTCCCTTATGCCCCTATCTCAGTGGGGTTCCTCCCTTATTCCCCACCATAACACCCTCTTCATTCTCTTCACGGCTGCTTCATCGAGATTACACATTTGCTTGAGTGTTTAGCTGTGGGTTGGCTATCACCCCACAGTCGACCACAGTGCTGCCAAGGTCAGGGACCATGGCTGTTTCTTTCAGCACTGCGTCCCCGTGCCAAGTGTGGAGCCCCGCACACAGCGACACTCAATAGCGAGATGCGTGAATTCATCAGCAAGGGGCGGGGGACAATGGTCAAAAGAAGTCAAGCAGTGAAGTGGACGGTAGCACACGGGGCATAACGGAGGAGGCAGTCAGAGGAAGGGGAAGGAGGGACTCCGGAGGGACCCACGTCAAGGAGGTCTGTGGACGAGCAGCAGTTCTCCAGGCGTATAGGTGCGGGCAGAGCAAGAGCCTGGGCCCACCGCCAATTCACCCAGCTCCCTGAAAGCCCAGACCCCACCCTCTCCTCTCCAAGGCCCCCCCTCCACGGCAGCCTGGACCCCAGGCCCTCTGTGCTTCCCAAGGCCCTGCTTGTGCAGCAGCCCTGTTCTCTCCCATGTCATTCACTTTCCCTGCAGCTCCCGGGTCAGCAGTCCACCCCGCCCATGCAGCACCAGCCTTCCTCCTTGATTGATATTCTCTTCTAGATTCTAGGGCCCGCCTAGGCCGGGTTCCCTCCTACCTGCCTGGCTGCCCCTTCTCCCACCTTTCATCACCCCCTCATCTCCCTACTCCTCAAAGCTAGAGTGTACCAGAAATCAGTCCTCAAACCACATTTGCATCAAGACGCTGGGTTTCTGGGACACCTGGGTGGCTCGGTCATTAAGCGTCTGCCTTCACCTCAGGTTATGCATGATCTCAGGGTCCTGGGATCAAGCTCCATGTGGGAGCTCTCTGCTCAGCTCCCTCTCCCTCTGCAGCTCCCCCGCTCGTGCTCTCTTGCTCTGCCTCTCTCTCTCAAAATAAATAAATAAAATCTTAAAGGAAAAAAAAAAAAGACCTTGGGTTCTTACATTTTGGTGCCATGGACCCTTTGCCAACATCATCTATTCACTGAGGACTCCCGCATTCACATTCCAGCTCAGAACACTCTCCTGAACCCCAGAAACACACCTCCAATCCCAAATGAAACACATCCAGAATTGAAGGACTGCTTCCCAGCCCCATCGCCCATAGAATCCATGCTTACCCAAGCCTCTCTATCTAGAAAATGGGACCCCCTGGTTGTTCAGACAAAAACTAAGAGGTTGCTTTGATTCCACTCTTGCCCTCACCACCCGCATCCAACTGATCAGTAAGTCTTATTGACTCCACATCCCTAATCGGACCACTTCTATCCAACTCCGCTGCACAACCATGGACCATGACCTCTGCTCTTGGCCCCCTCCACTGTGCTCCCCCCACAGCTGTCACGGTGAGCTTTCTGAAGTTTTGCTGTCCAACAGAACTTTCTCTGATGATAAAAATGGTATAGAGCACTAATATGGTAGCCACTAGTCTCTCTTAATAAAGTCATTGAAATGTGAACAGTGAGACTGAAAGCCTGAATTTTTCATTTTACTTAATTTTAAGGAATTTAAATTTAAATAGCCCACACTGCTAATGGCTACCATATTGGATAGTATAGTTCTAAACCATAAATCTGATTGCATTGCTTCCCCGCTTACAACTCTCACATGGTTTCCCATCACCACCACCACAAAACCTGAATCATGGAGCACAGCACTGACCCTGTGACTTAGTTTAACCCCAAAAATGTGGCACAAGGAACATTCTCTACTTTCACACTTCAGGGAGCCTTGAGCTCTCATGGAAGAAGGCCACTCTACCAGAAAGAACACACACGGTGGCCATGTGAAGAGGAGAGGCCCTAAGACTACATGGGGAGGGACAGGTCCAGTCACACCAATGTCACACCTTGCAGCCACCCAGCAGGAACTGTGGGAAGGAGGGCACATGCCCTGTCTAAACAGGCAGACCTTGGATCCAGATGGCAGCTGCCAATGGGATGTGGGCCCAGGGTGGCTAGAGCCTCTGACTTTGAAAAGCCAGAAATCTGGATTCCCAATCTTTAGATATTGGCTCTGACATGTTTGAAAGCTGGATAGGACAAACGTAACTTGTCTTTGGGCTAGGTGAGGCCAATGAGTTCGCAATGTCTGATTCAGATGCCAGGGACCAGAGGCAGGCTGTTTTGACAGAGGCTACAAGAGGGCAAGCAGAAGCCAGGAGTGGCCAATGGCCCAGTCTGATGGGACTGGGAAGGCGACCTATGGAACACGGGAGATAGCTGTGTGATCTTGGGCAAGACACTCAACCTCTCTGGGTCTCAGTTTCCTCATCTGTAACATGGTGCCACCTCACGGGGTTCTTGAGAGACTCCCCTGTGAAAATTCGTAAGAAGAGCTGAAAAGGGTGCGGCGCGTGTGGGGCAACCTCTGCCGGTTCCCGCCGGGATTTCCCGGCGCTCCCAAATGCACTTGCTCACATCCTTGGCTCAGGATCTCAAGTTCCTGGTTCTAGCAACAAAACAGCAGTAATGCCTGAGTGGTCCTTTGGAGCCTACCAGGTACTTTCAAACCACCCCGCTCTCCCCACTCTCCCGCTTTCTTCCTCATCACAGCCCCTACGACCCACCTGCTGCAATGTTTCTCAGTTTTTATACCACCTGTCTCCCCCCGACCAGCACAGAAGCTCCACGAGCACGGGAACTCTGCCCCGTTATTCCACCGATTCCAGTCCATTCCACCTATTCTGGGCGGCCCCAGAGCCGAGAGCCCACCCCAGAACACAGAAAGTGTCTCATAAACGTTTTTTGGATGAATGTGTAATAGCTCATTTCATCCTCATACAGACTTTGTGAACCAGGTGGTATCATTCTATTCTTACCATCATCACACCCTCCCCCTAAAGATGGCTAAGATGGGTGCAGTGACTTGGAGAGTGCTGCTTGGCCAAGAGAAGTAGAGCTGGGACACACACTCAGGGCTGTATATTCCATGGTCTTCTCACCACCCACTGCCTTTCCTGTTGGGAAGAAGAGTAGCCCCTTCCTGAACCAGCCAGCAGGGGCTCCATGCCTCGGGGAACCTGGAACCCCCACCCAGATTCTCAGCAGGAAACACCAGGCATCCTGATGCTTATTAGGCTCTGGCTGCGGGGGGTGGGGGGTGGGTGGGGGGGTGGGGTTGGCGGCGGGGAGGCCAAGGGAGTGCACAGCTCTACCATCCGGTTTCTCGGAGGAAGGGGACCAAAGGGACAGGGAGCAGGTCAAAGGGCCCATGCAGGGTCTCCATACCTTGTTGATGCTGAACTGCCCCTCAAAGCGGCAGCCGGCCCCGTTGTTCAGTGGGATCTTCATTGAGTTGTCGATGTGCCCCACCTCATGCCTGCCCATCTCATCCTGTATGTCAAGCCCGACCACTGCAGGGGGCAAGGAGAGGAGAGAGTCACAAATGCCCAGAGCAGTGGGGGTGGGGCCAGCCCTCTCCTCCCTGGACCCCTGCCCCCTCATCCACTCCATGGGCAGGTGGGCCCCAGGCCATCTAGGAGCTCACTGTCTGGGGCCCAGAGCCAATAGAGGAGGAGGAGAAGGTGATGGCTGGACTAAAAGGGAGCAAGCCCACAAGGTCCCGTCCCTGCCACTGCCTGGGGCTGCAAAGGAAGAGGGGAAAGAGCTGGGGGAGGTAGCAGCTAGTGGGGCTGCAGAGGTGATGACGGCACCTGCTAAATGCAAGGCTACAGGGAGAAGCAGAGGGTTGGGGTTCAAAGGTTGTCTAAATCCTGGCCCTGCCTTTTACCAGCTCTTCAACCCTGGCCAAGGCACATAACCCCTTGATGCCTGTTTCTTTTTCTGGAAAATGGGGGTGATAATAATTAGACCTTCTTTGGAGAATTATGCAGATTAAATAATGAATGTGTGTAGAAAGTGCTTAGAACGGGGTCTGATGCATAGTACATGGCAAGTGCCTAAAGAATGGTGGCATTTAATGTGTCTCAGTCTCTGGATTTGTTGGGCGAACAGGTCCAGGCAGTCATTCATTCGCTTTACTCATCATTCATTCATTCATTCACACCTTCTTTTACCCAATGCCTATTCTGGCAGACCCTGCCCTCCTGGAGCTCGGGCACTTTTCTGGGTTCCTTAGTGCACCGAATGGGAAACCTGGGGCCCGGGAATCCTGGTCCTTGCCTCCAATGTGACTCTCCACCTGTGACTCAGCTTCCCAATCTGTAAAATGGGCAGGCCCACGCCAACTGCATTCCCTGAGAAGGTCTAAGGGGCATGGGTTTGTAAACTATGAAAACGCAAAAGATTCCCTGAAAGAAGCCCTGGAAAGGAGGTTGTAACACAGAGAAAGAATAGCTGGAAGCAATTTTATGTGAGCCAACCCCAAAAGGGAAAAATGGGAACAACTGTATTCCTCAGTGGAAATGGGGAAGCAAGTGAGGCCCCATCCATAGAAGGAAATGTGATGTAGTCATTAAAAATGACGCTCATGGGTCTGTAGTATGTGGGAAATGCTGATGCCGTAATGTTTGATTTAAAAGAAATGCAAACAGGTCTCTGTTTGACTCAGCAGCTCCACCCTTAGGAGCCTGTTCTCCAGACGCACACATGTCCAGACGTGTGTGCAAGGCTGCTCTGGGCAACTTTATTAGAAACTGTGACCACTGGAGGCAGCCCAGCTGCCTGTCAACAGGGACTGGTCAACGGAACGGCCCCCTCTGGAATGCTGTGCAACAGGTACACGGAGAGAGCAAAATCTACATGTGGGGCGAGGCGGCTCACAGCAGGCCAGGGACTAAGAGCTTGGGCTCTGGGCCTGCCACCTTCTGTGGTTCCTGGCTCTGCCCCTTCCCAGCTGTGGGACCTTGAGCAAGTTACTTAACCTTCCTGTGCCTCAGTTTCCTCCTCTATCTGAAGCTTTCGAGGATTACAAAAATTAAAACAGGACTTACTATGTGCTAGGCACCCTTCTAAGTGCTTTTAATGTAAGAATGCACCATCTGAGCATCCCTGTGGGGAAGATATTATCAGACCCATTCTATATGGGGGGACACAAAGGCACAGAGAGGTTAAGTAACTTGCCTGAGATCTCATAGCTAAGAAACAATGGAGCTTGGATTGGAACCCACAGAGTTTTAATCCAGAGGACATACCCTTTGGTCACTCTGCTAGAGCATCTCTCATCTTAACGCATTAACACAGCCAAAGAATTCAGGACAGAGCCTAGATTGGAGTAGGAGTAGAGTAAATGGCAGTTGTGGTTATCATCTTACTAATATTATGAGTAATATAAGAACAGCTCCAAGATATTAGCAGAAAAAAAACAAGAAACCCCAGAAAGGTCCCATGTAGTTGAGTCCCAATTATGTAAAAAGAAAAAAGCCAAAAAAAAAAAAAAAAAAATCCCCACCTAAACATGGTATGTGTTCACAGACAGAGACAGACAGACAGACAGACAGACACACACACACACACAGAGGGGTAGGGAAGGAGTCCCAACTATTAGTAGAAGCTTCCTCTGGGGTGGATGGCACCCCAGGGAACACGTATTTCCTTTACTTTTTTCTTTATACATTTTCTTTTGTATTTTGAATATGATTTTTTTTGAAGTAAAAAATATATTCCTGTATTAGTTCACAATAAAATGTTACTTTTTAAAGCATGCTATGAAATTGCACATACAGCGTGATCTCAGCCGTGTTTAGAAACACACAGAAAGGAAGGCCTACGGGATGGAATGGTGTCAAATGTCAAGGGACACTGGGTGGAATTATGGATTTCTTCTCTCTGTTGCTCCGGATTTTCCAAAGGTAAAATGATGAGCGTGCATTTTTTTCTCTAATAAAAATGTGAAGTTCCTTTAAAGAGAAGCCAGGGTGCGGGGCTCAAGCGGGAGCCGCCTGGGTTCAGATTATGGCCCTGCAGATATGGGGCGCGGTGGGCTGATGCAGCCTCAAGCTTGAGGTTGCCCCGCCACGGCCCATCACTGGGACTGAGCCTGGAACCACATCCCTTCCCTCCCCTGTCCCGATCATCCCAGTCCTCTGGCCTAAGAATTTCCTTGTTCCAGAGACACAACCAACTCCTGAATGAATAGCTGCCAGATGAATTATTTTTCTAAGAGAAAGAGAAAAAATAAAAATAAAACTGACCTATTTCAACAGGTTCCCTGGCTCAGGGCCCACTGTGGATTCAAAATTGTGATGTAATTCTCACCAGAAGCAATAACAGAACTGAATCGCTCCCTACCTCTGTCCGCAGACACACTCGATGTTCTGTCCTTCAGGAGGAAGGGAGTGGGTGGCAGGAGAAGGGCCCGCATTGGGTTACGTGCCAGGCTGGGGCAAAGGGACACTAAAACCGCAGTCCAGGAGGGGACACACAGTCCACTTGATAAGTTTAGGAACCAGTTCATCAGACCCTCCCAGAAACTTCAGGCAATAGACAGCACTAAACCCATTTTTACAGATGAGGAAACAGGCTCAGAGAGGTCATACCTTTGCCAGGGTCACACAGTCTTAGTGGGCAAAAGAGCCAGACTTCCAATGAGTTTTGTTTTATACTAGTAATTCGTTCTCTCAGTTAAAACAAATGAAACAAACAAGAGTATGGAATAAAAAACTAAGTTTCCCGATAGCTGCTAACAGCTCAGAGCTGCATCCTTCTCCAGGTGACTGCTCTTGGCTGGTGGGAGGTCTCTTTGCCTCGAGATGCTTGAGAGGTTATGTGACCCCCTTCCCTGCCCCTCCCCCGCACATCACCCTGCAGCCTTTAGCCAGGGATATGAGTAATAGCCTGGCCCCCCTGTTACTGGGTAGGACAAACTGTGGCATACGCCACAGTGCTCCATGAAATCAGGATGTGATTAGACCTCCCCTGAACATACATCTCTGCTTGTCCTTTCACATCCCCCACACCCTTCCAGTTCCTCCGAGAGCCCTCTCTCAATAACTCACTTGCAGAAAATCTTAGGCTCTGCTTCTTGGGAACCTGACCTGAGAGACAGCCCCCAACACACCAATGTGGCTACTCTCCAGAGGGAATCCCTGTTAGCAATTTCATGGGTTTTGTAATCCAGAAACTCTGCAAATGCATGCACAGTTGATTACATTCTCCCCCCTAAAAAAGAGTAAGGAGAATCTTATGCTACCTGCTATTTGCAGCTTGCCCTGTTTGCTGACTCGTCCTGGTCATCTCGTCATTTCTGCACACCCAGCTCTGCCTAACGGAGGGGTCTTGCTGGAGCACAGGGCTGTCGGGAATACTCACATTCGCAGTGCAAATTGGGTAAACTGATGTTCAGGCTGACGTCAATTTTGCCCCCACTGTCCTTGTCCGGGTCATCAACGTAGAGCTCATTCACGCTAAGGGAGACAAGTACAGAAGCCTTTGTTGAGATGGGGCACCATCCTAGCTGCAGGGGCCAGCCAGGGGCCATTTCCCTTGGGGACCACTGCTCAAATAACTGGAACTCCCACCTTGGGGAAGCGTGTGCCTGCTCAGGCACAGGAGATCAGGGCTCCCATCTGGAGGGCCCTCTCCAAATGCTGGCTTTACCACTTAGAAGGAGAGGGATACTTTCAGAGTCAGACACATTCAAGTTCCAATCCTGGCTCTGCCACTTTCTATGTGAACTCGGCAGGTAACTTCACCTCTGTGAACTGCCTGTTAAATGGGATACTACCACTCACTATTAATGGGGTGTCTGAACACTTGAGAAATGGGAGTCTTACTAGGCATCAGGGCCTGGCAGCACCAGGCACATGGTGCCTTATTCCCTACTCTCTCTCTTTTTTTTTTTCCTCCCTACTCTCTTGAGCCCCCTCCCACTCAACCGGGAAAGGGGGATTCCCTGGGTGGTCATCCTCAGTGTCCAGCGCTCATAAAGCCCTGGGGCGAGCACCAGGCTGGAGACATGACTAGACTGATATATTAGTGTTTTGTGGCTGCCCCAAATTGTCACAAAGCTGGTGGCTTAAAACAACACACATTTGTTATCTTGCACTCCTGCAACAGGGGTGTAACACGGGTCTGCAGGGCTGTGCTCCTTCTGGAGGTTCCAGGGCAGAATCCATTGTCTTGCCTTTCTCAGCTTCTAGAGGCTGCCTAGGCTCACAGCACCTCCTCCACCTTCAAACACAGTAGAGCCACATGGCATCTTCACTCCTTTCTGACCTCCTAACTCCCTCTTACAGCAACTTTGTCAGTTCACTTTGCCCATCGGAAAACCCAGGGTCATCTCCCTAGTTCAAGATGCTCAACGGAATCCCATTTATAAAATTCCTTTGGCCACGTAAGGTGACACACTCACAGGTCTCAGGGATAGGGATGTGGGCATCTTTGTGAAGAGAGGCCCAGTGTGGGGGCAGGGCACTCCAGGGACAGCCATGCCACCTTGCTCTCCAGGACAAGGGCACCACACTGGGATCTGTGAGCAACATGAATTTATTCAACAAATACTTCTGGAGTGCCTACTACCTGTCAGGCTTTAAAGACAGTGGGTAACCAGTCAGATGTGATCTCTGCCTTCCTCAACTTTACAGACACTGCTCACCCCCTAAATAGATACCTTCCACCAGCTATGATTGTCGCACTGTCCGAAAGCTGTGGGGTGCCACGGGAGGGACGAACAGGGCCACCGACCTCTGGGAGGGTGGGCCAGAGGGACTTCTCTGAGGAGATGGGAGTTGAGGCTTCAGGGATGAGGAGGCTGTCCCAGCAAAGAGGGAGGGGAATCCCCGGGACAGTGTGCGCAGAGGCCTGGAAGTGGCGGATTTGGGGAACTGAGCGAAGGTCACTGTGGTCGCAGTGTAGAGCAGAGGGAAGTGGGTTGCGTGTTGTAGCTGGAGAATGGATAGGGGCTGTGTCAGGCGGGCTCGGAGGCCCTGGGAAGGCCTTCACCTCCTGAGCGCAGCGGCACGGTCAGGCTTACACTTTAACAAACTGACTACAGGGGCCACTGTCTCTGGGGAGACCACACAGGAGGCTGAGGCAGTGGTGCAGGGGACAGATGGCGGCCTGGACGGGTGTGGGGGGGGGGGCTGGACAGGAGGGAGGGATGGAAGATATGGCATGCTAGAGCGGGCAGGACTCGCTGCTGGATGGGGCGTGGGGGTGGGGCGACGGAGGCATGCAGGCAGACTGCTGCGTTCCTTCTGGAACCCTCTGTTGGACTGGGAGCCCCTGGAAGAAGAGCAGTGGGAAGGGAAAGGTGCCGAGTGCCACGTGGCTGTGCTGAGCTCGAAGTGTCTTGGAGATATCCCCGAGGAGCTGCTGAGTAGACACTGGATGGCCGTGTCTGGAGCCCACTCTTGATTCCCAGAGCACTCCCCGTGGGGAGAAGGAACGGAATCTAGAGGCTTGGCCTAGGGAACAGCTATGGGGGCAGCTTGAAGTGGCTGGGCTGTGGCTACTGTAAACATTAACCAGGGTCCTATCCACAGGCTATAGAATAAAGGCTTGCAGCTCTAAGCAATTCAACTCCCAGGAAGCCCTGTAAATAGCCTCATCTTTGGGAAAGAGTGGCCACAGCAAGGGCATTTTTACTCAGACCCTGTCTTTATGCTCCTAGGCCCTAATGTGATGTAGCTGATGCTCAATTAAGAAACAGTGGGCTCAAAAAGTCACCTGGGGCTTGTCTGCTCTCTGCCTGAGACCCAGGCTTTCCAGGGCTCATGCTATCTCCCCTGCTCTCGCTCTCAACATCTAAGGTCAAGGGCGTAAAAGGGAGGGAGGGGCGGGCTGGCTCTCTTGAGGCCACACACAGGCTGTGGGGCGGGAAGATAGGAGCCTGTGCTTGGCAGGCTCATAGCATTGGCCCCTATCGGGGAACAAAAAGAACAAATGAGCCAGTGGGAGAGGAGCAAGCAGGACCACAGGAGGTATGCCGGAAGATGAGTATCTCCACAGCCAAATTCTCCTCCTCAGCCTTCAGAGCCCCATTTCTACGCCAGCCAGCCTTGATTTGCAACTCCAAAGGGTTGTTGAGTGATGAGATCGCTGGATGATTAACAGACCGTCATGGAGAGGAGACCCTGCCTTCCCTTCCCAAACAAGGGAGACTCTTCCTTGAAGCTACTCACCTTTCCCACCTGGGAGGCGGGGCCTCAGCACATCACCGAGGGATTGTGGGATGATGTCATCCCCTGGCAATCCTCTGGAGGTGACCTCAGTGTAGAAAGAGGTGAATCCCAGGTATGGCACCAAGGTGAGCTCACCCTCAAGGCCCCAGGGGGCCTCTCTCAGCTCACAGAGCCCAGGCTACCTAGTGCCACGTAGAACAAAGGGGCTGAGGTGCTCGGGAGAGACAGAAAGCCTGCAGAGCTCGGCCGGTCTGGTTACGTAAGGCTAGAACGCGCTGCTCCCAGGTGCCTTCCTAAAGGGCTCTGGGCGGCCAGATAAATGCAGTTCCACCACCTGTGCCGCCTACCCAACGAGGCCCTGCCTGCCACCTTCTGAATGCAAGGCAGATGTTCCAATCCTGTTGGCTTCCTGCTACCCCAGGCCGGCGCTGCAAGCCGGCCCATAGCCCACCTGCAGATGTCTGCCAAGGCTAGCTAACTTTAATGGCTGGGGCTGAAAGGATTTTTTGTTTTTTAAGATTTATTTATTTATTTAAGCGGGAGAGGGGCAGAGGGAGAGAGAGAATCTCAAGCAGACTCCACTGAGCGTGGAGCCTGATACGGGGCTCGATCCCAAGACCCTGAGATCATGACCTGAGCCGAAATCAACAGCTGGATGCTTAGCCAACTGAGCCACCCAGGCACCCCTGGGGCTGAACTGATTTTAAAAGGTGAACGGACAGCCAGAAATCAACCTACCTGGAGGGGCAATAAAAGCTTTTTGTCGATCTACTGCTGTCTCAGGACCCATGGGCCTGATTCCTCCTGTCACTAACAAGGGTGATGAGAAGACCCATGGGGCAGAGGCAGACAGATATGGGCTCACCTCCTGGCTCTGCCTCTAAGAAGCTGGGGAAACTGGGACAAGTTGCTTCACCCCTCTGAGCCTCGGTTTCCTTAACTGTAAAACTGGGAAAGCTTTCTATGAAGTCTGAAGACAGGCAAAATTAATCTATGGTAATAAAAGTCACAATAGTGTGGTGGTGGTGGGAGATGCTGACTGGGAGGGGGCACAAGGGAAGCTTCCAGGTGGTGGATAGGTGTTGTCTTGATGGGCTGATGGTGACATGGGTGTAAGCACAGGCAAGCAGTCATCAAGTCTCACCTTTAAGATCTGTGCGCTTTGCTGTCTCTAAGTTACATACACCTCTCAAAAAGAAGGGAAGAAAACCAGGAGGGAGGGAAGGGCGAAGAGGAAGAAAGAAGGAGAAAGAACAAGAAAGGGGTCAGGATTTGGGCTACTTCCCAGGGCTGTGAGCAATAAAGCTGCATGTTGCCCCAGGACAGGGGGGTGTATGTTACTCACTTCTCTGAGGGCCTTGCGCAGGCCTTTCTTGGTAAAGAGCATAAAGCATCATGATGAAGTCCAGACTCGCAGGGTTCAAGTCCTGGCTCTGCCACCTTCTAGCTGATTGACCTTACGCAAGGGGCTTTGCCTCTACCAGGCTCAGTTTTCCCAGATGTAAAACAGGGACAATCATGGACAGGCATAATCTTAGTCAACTGTAAGTGCTCGATAAGAAAGTGTCCCCTACTTTTATTGTTCTCACAAATATCAGTGTTTTCGGAGTTGGTAATAACAGGTATCCACCTCACAGCACTGTGGTAAGGACTGTGCTGAGGGGCCCACAGCTGGTGTATTAAATCGAGAACATGCCAATTATGACCTGCTGAACGAGGGGGCACAAGCCACCCCCACAGTCTTGCCAGGTAGCTCTCTCAGCATCCCCAAAGCTCCCACTTTGGGGAAGTGAAACCCACAGGGTCATTTTGACTGAAGGCACAGTTTCAATACACCCACACAAAGGAAGAAAGAGTCCCAAGATTTATTACTTACAGATCCCAGGAATGGGGGCGTGTATGCCATGGGCCAGGGGGAGGGCAGGAGCGAGCAGGAGATAGAGAGCAGGGTAGTGAGCACTTATTACTTATATGATGGTTGGGGCAGAGGTCAGCAACTCTCCTCCCGCCTTAACTCTAAGTAGTTATTTGAAAAGGTGCCCCGGGAAAATAAAAGCGGGCACTCATGGCGGGCATCCTCAACTTGAAAGTCCTTATCTCAGTGTCCAGACTCTGAGTGCGAGTAGGGTTATCATACTGTAAAATGCCTAGGCAGCAACCCAGAAAAACAAAGTTTGTTCTCCTCAAAAGTTGCTTTTCTCATCACAAGGATTAATGTGTTAATGGATGTAAGGTGCTTTACAGCCCCTGGTACATACTAAGGCCCGTATGAAAGGTGGCTTTGCTTATAATTAATCAAAGAAAATATTCCCGTTCTGAGCACCCAGCTGGTGCCAAGCACTATGCCGGGGGCTTTCACATGTGGTATCTCACTTAATACCTACAGCAAGACAATGTTTAGTAGGGTTACTGTTCTCTTCTCACAAGGATGAAACTGGGCTTAGAGGATGATAGATAAAAGTCATGGGAGCCCACAGCCATGCTCCTTCCACTGCATTAAACTGGATGGGGCAAGGAATCAATGAAAAACTGAGAGGCAAGTGTCCCCAAGCAGACCTGTGATGCAGGGGTCATCATCTTTCTGATAACCTTCAGAAGCCCACCCCATCCCCACCCACGGCCCAAGTACCCACAGGGCATGGAGGTGTAAAGGGGCCCTTCCATCTGTGCCCCACAAGCCTCCCTTGGTCACCTCCATCTGCCACACCCTGTCGGGCTGCCACATCTGACTCCCCAACTGAGTGGAACCAGGGCTCCCCGAGCCAGGAGAACAGAGCATGAGATCACAACCTCTACAGAATGAATGGGGGACGTAAGCAACGTGTGCCGGTGGAGGAGAGGGGGGCGCATTCCAGTTGGGGGACACCACACAGCGTCAGGGATTTGGCTGGCTTGCGTGGGGGTCAGTGGGCGGTGGCCATGTAGGGAGAGAACGAGAGGGACTGGGGAGGTGTATGGGTGGGGGGGAGCGAAGGTGGAATGTAACCAAGGGCCCTGAAATTCTAGGCTGAGGCATGAGTCCGATGACATCTATGGAAAACAATTTTATTTGCTTTTAGAAGAGCACTTGAATAGTTCAGATTCCTGCCCAAAGTCGCTGACCTCTGTGCTTAATAATTTGATTTAATGGAAACTTACACAGCAGTGAGGCCCACAGAGGCTGGAAGGGGAGGGATGTACGTTATGTAAGCAAGCCCTCCAGGACCTTCTTTTAAATCCTGACCATTCCAAGTATAAATAAGTATTCCCACCTATTCCCTACCAGGTGGGGGGCCCAAAAATCCACCGAGTCCTGCCCCCACCCCCTTCTCCACTGCCATCGCCCAGTCTCTTCCCCAGGGCCTTGCCCTCCAGGGTCACCCTGCCCCCAGTTCACCTTCACAAGAGGTGATTGTGCTGCAGCATGAACCTGGTCCAGTCACCCCAAGCTTGGAAGCCTTCAGGCCCACCAGTGCTCCTTCACACGACAATCCTGGGTCTCTCTACCTGGCTCCAGCTCCCAACGCAGGCCTCAGAGTGGGTAACTCGGGCTCTGAGGGAGACGGCCAGGTCCTCCTCCTGGTTAAGCTCCTGGCCTCCCCACTAGGGCCCTGCTATGGAGCATGTAAGTACACAGTTCAAGGTAACCTCCAAGTTCCCACTAGGTGGGCAATGGCTTCCTGGAGTTCTGACTGCCTGCTTGGCCACCTGACCCTGGAAGGGTGTATCCAAGTCTTCCAGTCAAACATTCTGACCAAAAGGCAGCAGCTCCCATGCACCTGGGGACCCAAAATGCTCTGGGCAGAAAAGGGTGGTATGACAGGGCAGGGGTGCTGAGGCTGGGCTCTGGCGTCAGATGGACCTGGGTTTGACTCTGGCTCCACCACTAACTAACCCCATTGTGGCCTGAGCCTCCTGGTGCCTCAGTTTCCCCAGCTGTACAGTGGGGCTAAGGCTAACAGGAGAACCTCCCTCAAGGGATTCTGTGCTGATTAAATGAGATGATCACTGTAAAGTGCTAACCTAGGTGGCTGGCGGGCACGCGGTTGCCCATTATAAATTGTAACTAGAAAATATAACACATGTATTATACTATAAATTATCAGTGGAGAGTTCCAGTTACTACGTTTTCTTATTATAAATCCTCATTGGGTTAATAATTAAGAGCAGCCAAGCCTGGGCAGTCAAAGGCTGGAATGTTTTGCAGCCACGTTGTCTGGGGGGGGTGCTGCTCCCCTGGAAACCTGAAGCTGCAGAGCACCCTATGGGGCCACTTTCCCAAGGGTAATTAATGGCCTGTCTAAAGCCCAGGTTAGAATCCAACCACACAAACAAACAGGCCTCCTTTCCCCACCGGGCTGGGCCAGAATAGTGTCTTATGTCACTGATAACCACAGGTCGGGGTTGGAGCAATGTTGATCCTACCAGCAGTGACCTCATTTCCTTGGGATACGATCTCATGGGGCGGGGGGGCTGACCCACTGTGGTCACAAAACTGCCAGGGAGGGCCAGCCATCCATTAAAGAATAATTGTGACCTTCATTTCTTCCCAAAGTGGCAGGCCTTCCCAGGGATCAGAGAAGTTTCTGATAGCAGGAAGACCAGAACAATCCTTTTTCCTCTGGATTTTTCTGTGGAGTCCTCAGTCCTCACCCCTACAGACTCCTTTTGGGCACTCCTACACCGTGGTCATGTGGCAGCGGGGGGAGAGGGGGCATTAGGGTCCCTGCATCATGACAGATGGGGCTTCTGGCCCCTGGGCTCCAGACACACAGGTCTCTCTTCTCATTCCTGCCTCCCTCCCTCCCTCCAGCCACTCACATTGCAAATGAAGAGCCTAGCAGAGGACAAAAGGTAAACACACCGCTCACAGCCCTACAGTCTGATTACTCCACTCATCCCTCATCTTTCTTCCTCTCCAGGGAGATGCTGGGACCAGAGTGTCCAGGATGCCCCAGGAGTCAGGAAGGGGAAATCCTGGAGCAGGGCAGAAGGCAGAGCAGCAGGAACACACTGTGCTCTTGGGCAAGGAGTGAGCCCTGTCCTGGCTAAACAGAACAAGCTGTCCAGGCTTGCCCGAGTGGCCCCTAACACAGCCGGTGGCGCCCCACCTGCTCCGGACGCAAGCTCTGACGTCACAACTTACCTGTCTGGGGCCCACTGGCTCAGCACCCTACCTCACCATGGGCTGAGCTGACAAACAGCTAAATAAGCTGCCCCTCACAATGTCAGCAGGAGGGGAAGGAGGCTGTTCTCAGCTCAGGGGAGGGGACGAGAAAATTAACATTCATGGAATGTTCATTAAATGGCACGTGCTGGGTGGCCTTACCTTTTTAGCATTAGATGGGAAATAAATATGAAATGAATAAATGCGTGAAGAGCTACAGATCCATGGATATTGAAGTATATCAGGTGCTCCATTAAGTACCTTCCTGGTAAATAATCTTATTTAAACCTCACCGAATATCACATACCTTCTCTGTCTCCTGCCCTGTGTTTTTTTTTCTTTTCTTCAGAGCCTTTTTCACTAATTGATATAGTCTAGTTCTGTTCACGTGTTCATGGTTTGTGTCCACTGTTGGCATTTTCAGCTCCTCTGAGCATGGAACCACACAGCAATGAATGAGGCAGACCTGGTTTCTGACTTCTGGGAGCTCAGAACCAAGAATGAGTCCCATTAATACACAACAGTGTGCAGGACCTGGTCCAACCTGGTCCTACCTACTCCATATTCTACCTTCCCCACTTGCTCACTTTGCTCCAAAGCCACACCAGCTCTTTATCTGCTCTGCACATACACCAGCTAATGCCTGCCTCAGGGCCTTCGCACTTCCTAGCGGCCCTGTTTGGAATATATCAAGCCTCCTCGGTGCCTGGGACACAGTTGGGGCTCCTTCCTTGCTGTCACACGTGTACCCCACTCACCTTGCTCAGAACATGAGGGGGCTGTACAGCAGCCGCCTCCCCCATCAGAGAATGGGGTGCAGCCTGGGAAGACCAGCAGGTGTATGGCACACAGTAGGTCTTAATATCTTGCTGCTGTCCCTGTTTCCAACTCCGACTCATGATGGGGTGACCCCTGAGACATCCAGTGGCCCAAATATGCACAGAGCCACCCCCCATTAGGACTGAGTGGGACATAGAACCTTCTCTGACCCCTGCATGGTCAGGGGGGCACATGTCTTGGGAAGCACACAAACCTCCCCAGACCTGGAAGCTTTGACTCTGGTGTACCCTCCTTTGTTTGGCCAGCAATACTGAGAGCCAGAGAGGTTTGGCAACCTGCCCAGGGTCACATAGCAAAGTGGTAATCAAGCAGAAGCCTGGCCCTGGGTCTCCCGATGCCTTGTCCAGAGCTCTTTCCACCACTCCATGAGACCCCCTGGGCTTTGGTGCCATCAGGGTTAAGAATAGGATCAGAGGGACAGGGAAGGCAAACTGTCCCAAACCAGCGGAGGGCAGGAATGACATGATTTGGCTGGCGGGTGGTGGTGGGGAACAGATAAGACTGACACACCTGTGGGTTCAGGAGACTGGCGGACCTCGGGAGCCCCCTCCTCAGTGTATGAGCATGGGCAAGTCCCTCCACCTCTCTGAGCCTCAGTTCTCCTCCTCTGTAAGGAGGTAAGTACATCCCAGGGCTGTCTGAGGATTAAAGGTGGTAATACTTCCGCAGCTACGAGGCCTGTCTTGGGCTAAGCAACTATGTTTTTCGTTTCCTATTGTCTTGTGGCTGAGAGGGAGGCAAAGGAAACCAAGAAATTCCATGAGCGAGAAAGAAAATTCCCGTGTTGGAGAGGGGAGTGGGTGGCCAGGGCCCAGCCCCATGATGACTTTCTGGGTTGTAAACACAGGAATGAAGAGGCTTGGAAGCCTTGAGCCAGTGGCCAAGGCAGGAAGCTCTGGGGTCTAATTCCACCTCAGGGCAGCCGATGAGGCCGTGACTGAATAATCCCAATGGCATTTGTGTTACACATACCCCAGAGCATTTACTAGGTTATCTGGGCAAAGGATGATTCTAGAAATCGGGTATCGATTCACAATGCGTCAAGCACTGCCAGGAAACCCACGCTGATTCCTCACGGAGTGTGGGCCTCCAAGCAGGGAAGGGGGCTTAGTTGTGGGGGATGGGTTCTGATGTCAGCAGCCCCGCCCCCCTTGGCTAGGAAGCTGCACCCGTTTCTCTGAACTCCTCCAGCTTTCACATCAAATGGCCCTGCGATGATTCAGAGGGAAAAAAGCCCACTGGCCAAACAAAAGGGACAGCAGAGACGGGTCCATGATTTCTGTTCATCTGAGTACCCAGGAGGCCCCCCCCCCACAGAACAGAACCCGAATGTTCTCTTTGGCTTCAACAAAACAGTGTTTGCTTTTGCTCTAACTTCAAAACCCTTTTAAGAAATAGAGGAGTGATGGATGCCACGGGCTTGGAAATGAGAGAGTTGGAAGGTTCAGAGGTCTCTCTCCTTTTTAAAGCCCCTCCTTCCTCTCATCTGGGGTCACAGAAAGCTCTAGAATGCCCCCTGAGGGGGCATGGAACTTACACTTCCGTCGTTATGAATCCGGTGAGCTCCGAGAGGAAGAGGAAGAGGATGAAGAGGCAGCAGCAGATAGAGACTGGAAGGAACAACACAGAGACACACCATTAAGGGTAGAGGGCGCTGGCTGAGGGGGGCTGGTCCTTCCCCACCCCTCCCCTCCCTTCCCCCTGCCCTCTGAGGAAAGCTGCTTAGGGGGAGGGGGAGAGACGCCCCACTGACACTCCAAAGCCCCTTGTTAGTCAAAGCAGCCCTGTTCCCAGAAAGCTAGACTGTCTCTGGTACTGAGCTGACCCTCCTGTGGGGACTGACCCCCGTAGGTAGGCAGGTCCTCAGGGCGGCCAGCCTGGCTTCCTTCCACACGAGCATATTAATGCAGAGGTCAGTCAACAACAGAGGTTGTAAATTGGTGGCCCACAAATGTATTCTGTTCAGCAAAAGTGGTATGGATTTTAAAATCCGGAGATGACACTGAACAATATGATTTCACATAAAAGTCCAGATTTCTGGCTGCTCCACCACACTCAAGCCCTTGTTCCCACATGGGGTCTGAGCTGGCCAGTTTGCCGCAGGCCCCACCACTCCCTCTTGTCTCCCTGATTCGCAAGCTGAGGCCACCTGTCTGTCACTGTTTATTGTCACCCCCAGCTGTACCATCAACACTGTGCCCATGTCCTCATCAGAGCTCAGAAAATGAGGATCACTGAGCACTTGTGCTTCAAGAGAAGAGACAATTCTTTATGGAAGGAATTCTTTATACAAGTCTGAAATGCAGGGAGAGTGGAACAAAGCTCCAGAGTTGGCCCACATCACTCATACTTATCTCGTCTGCTGAGCTCCTGACAAGGATGAAATCTGTGACCCCTGGAGCCACAACTGGGGGCAAGACATAACCAGTGTCCCAGGATCTGGCCCTCAGCTGCAGCCCCATCTCCTTATACTCTCCCAACATCTAACACCCAGCCACACTGAGCCACACGCCATTCTGTAGATATGTGTCTTATTGCTGTTCCTTTGTTCCTACAGTTCCTGCCCCTCCTCATCCTCCCTCCTCTTTCCCCTCTCCCTCCCCTTCATCCTCCTTTCTGCCAGGTGAACTCCTTCCTGTCCTCCCAGGCCAAGGCCCAGCTCAAATATCTCTTCTGGTGGGAAGCTCCCCTCACCCCAAGAGGTGGAGCTGGTCCCTCTTTCCTCTGTGTTCCCAGCATCTATTCTCATACTTTCCACATTTTATTGGCTATTTGTGGCTGCTTTCTCTCACTAAGCTGATATCCCTGTAGGCAGAGACCCCACAGCTCCAGTGCCTGGCCCGGAGCTGGGCACACAGGAGGGAGTAACAGACAAGGAGGCACCCCCAAGAGTACAGAATGAGGGCTGAGCACGCCTAGTCTGGCTTATCACAGAGGCGTGCCGTGGGCAAGGGCTTACAAAGTATGGCCCACGGCTCACCTGCTGTGGGTCTCTGAGTAAGTTACTTACCTCTCCCTGTCTCCATTTCCTCATCTATTAAATGGCAACATGCCCTGTGGGTCTGCTCTGAGAATTTCCACCACATAGAGACTGGGCTTGAAACAGTGCCTGGCAGGTAATAAAGGCTCGAGCATTCACTCATTATTAGGACTTTTCATCAGGGAGACCCTGGAGGGTTTGGGAAAGGTGACTGACAAATGGGGTGACCCGCAGTTTCCTGCAAAGAAAAAAAAGTTCCTGGTCCCACTTGCTGATTCTGCTACCTTCTTGATGGCCTGCTCCTGGACTGGCTAAGCACTGTGATAAATGCTAAAACCAGTCATCGTCCATCCATCCATCCATCCACCCACCTACCTACCTTAAAATGAACAAAGATGAATTCCGAGTGAAGAAGGAAGAGAGTAAGAGTTTGCTGGGCGCCTACTACGTGCCCTGCCGTGGGAGCATGAACAGCCACCCTGACATCTCACACTCTCGCCTGACGGGGGCACACGCCCCTGTGAAGTGTGTAGAAATGGCGGCTCAGAGAGGAAGAGACCAGGTCCGGGAACACACTGGAAGGCAGGTGGGGGGACAGGCCTGGAACCTGTGAATTCTAGAGGCAATGCCCTAAGAAAAGAAACTCCAAAATCTAGGACTCCCAAGTGAAGAGCAAGACAGGGACATCCCCAGAGTTCCAACCACACATCTAAAACCAGACCAACCTACAGGATCCTAGAATGACTCTCCAATTCTCCAAACACTGAAAAAGCTATATGGGGCAGTATTAAAGGGTTTTACTTTGTTTTTTTTTCCTTTTCATAAGAGGTAACACATACACATGATAAGAAAAATAATCAAGCTGCTTAAAAAGGCAGAGGGTGTTGAGTCTCTTTCTCACTCCTGATCTGCAGCCCCCTGCCCAGAGGTATCAGCATTATGGTCTTGCATCCTTCCACAGGCATTAAGCATAGACGTATACATCCTTTTTTCCTCCAAGAAAACAACAGCATAACATATACAACCTTTTCAACCATGCTTTGCTCACTTGGCAACCTATGTCTAAATACATGCCGCATGAGTTTATACGGAGGGGCCGTGTTTGCTTGCTTGCTTTTGTGGCATAGAAACGAATTTCAGCTGTCTTCTCCAGCGGCTGGACCAACGCGCTGCACTCCTGCAGCCACCCGTCCTAACTTCCCGGCTCATGTCTTTCTCTTTCTCACCCGCAAACTGCAGCTAGGATACATAGGAAAGAATCCCCCCACCAGGCAAAACATCCTTCACCTGGAATCTTCCAGGATCACGTAGCACTGGCATTTCAGAACCATTTTCACCCCTCCCAAACCACGCTCAAGCCCCAGCAACCCACTGGATGCTGTAATGAAAGGCCCAAAATAGGGAGGTATTTCTGAAGGTCAATGTTGACCTAGACCAAGCCAGGTCTTCTAACTGCCTTCCTTCCCTCAAGCCTGCAAAAGGGCCCCAAACCTCTAACTCAGTCCAGATCGGAGGATAGAGGGACAGGGATTGGAAGGCTCCTTTCTGAAATCTGTGTGCTCTGTCCAAGGCCTGGATGAAGCCTGGTCAACCCAGCAGGTGGACACAGTAAGCACTGAGTCTGCTCAGCTGAAACCCACTGTCCAATAGCCCTGATCACAGACACTCTGTGACTGCTCACCCTACAAGTACCCCATACTAAGAGGACAGAGACAATGTCTCAGTACCACAGTGGCCCCAGGGTCTAGCACAGTGTCTGGCTCAGAGAAGGTACAAAATGAATATTTGTTGAATGAATGAATGAATGAATGAAAAACATAAAAGGCAGGTAGGAGGTATTTCAACCAGAAAGGCCTTTCTGATACTGAAGGCTTGATGAGGGTTTTCCATCCATGTTTGGGCAAGAAGCTAAGGCTCTCCGATACCAGACTTCTTCTGAAACAGACTCAGGCAGTGGACCATAGGACTGTGACCCCTAGAGAACATGTGTGAGTGGGAAACCCGGTGCAGTCCACCAAAGGGACACTGGACCCAGGACCCAACATCCAAGACTCTGGGAAGTCAAGGAATTTGTCCAAGGCCAAAGGGCCTCTTAAGTGAAGGAGGCAGAATTCAAACCATGATCTGTGATTGTCCAGTGCCCTTGTTGTTTCCTTCAGTTATTAATAGCACAATCGCAACGTAATGAGACAGGATGGTTTTGTGTCTGCTGCCCTGCTAAGCCGTGCGTTCCTCAAGGACAAAGACCGAAGCCCATTCATCAACACGATCCTGGGACTTGGCACGGGACCTGGCCCCAGGACCTAGTTAATAAATATTTGTTCACTAAATGGTAGCTAAGGGCTGGCTTCCCATGCCTCACGCCTTTTTCCTCTTGTGTAAAGGAGTTTGCTGTCTTGCATGCGGTGGCTGGGACTGCAAATCAGACCACATCCCTGGAGGGCCATCTGGCAGTACCTTCTAAATTTTACAATACACATGCCCTTTGACCCAGTAATTCCTCTTCTAGGAAAGCTACCTTACAGAAATAACCATACAAGGATATAAAAATATATGGACAAGGATGTTTGCAATAGCAATAAATCGGAATCAAGAATGTCCACCCCAGGAGACTGGTTACATAAACCGTGGGTTGCCCAGATGATGGCAACTGTGGGTTGCCAGACACAGCGGGAGGGTGGAATGTAGTGGGCCGTTTATGTGCCAGTATGAAAGGTATCCAGGATATATCAGTTGGAAAAAAGGCAGGGAAGAGTGGTGTGCACGGTATGCTCCCTTCTCTGCTTACGACAACAATATCGGTATATTCAAGCGTGCATCTATTTTTTAAAACTTCCAGGAGGATACAGACCTGTCACATATACTTGATAAGGGTGAGACCACAGAGACCATGAAGCAGAGGTCTGAACTGATGGCTGGTGGCAGGGAGGGGACAGGACACCTCACTTAAATTTTTGTGACCAGGCTCATAAACTAGTAGAACAGATAGATGAACACGCCCCTTGCCTCTGATGTGCCTTGAATATCCTCTTCGTGGGGGGACGCAGGCACCAAGCGTCACAGCATCTACTGTCACGGACCTTCACAGGCTGGGGGCTCCAGGAGGTCAGTGACAAGAGGAGGGTAGTCCAAGCACTGATGACTTTGCACATATCCCACACTTGATAGGTGGGAACTCATTTATTCCCCGGATCAGAAAACTGGGAATCAGAGAGAGGTGAAGTGACTTGCCCAAGGTCACCAACCACTAGATGGGAGAATGAACCCAGCTCTGCAAGACCTGAAGCCTGTAGGACACGCATCCTGTTACCTGGCTGCTCTGTTCCCTTCCCCAGCAATGTGGAGATCCAGGGCTGCAGAAGGCACCCACAATATCAATGAGGGAGGGCCGGGCAGGCCCAGTTGGGGTCATCCCCAAGGTCATCCCCCTACCTGACAATGGCCCACCCTGGGAGGCAGCAGTGGGTTCCAACCTGACTGCCCAGACCCAGAGCCCTGCTCAGGGGACAGTCCACGGGGAGGATCCCTCCCCCACACCAAGCACTGGAGAGGCCAGCAGGGGGTCAGGCGGGGGGTGCAGGAGGCATACGAAACCGCAGACAAGTCACTTCACCTCTCTGGACCCATTTTCTCATCTAGAATATGAGGTTATGAAGTATTCCTGCTTGCATGGCACTTTTAGTTTGTTTTTAATAAACTTCTCATTGTTGAGTAATACTAGATGCACAGACAGAGTTCTCATATGCCCTTCATCCAGCTTCTCCTTATGTTAACATCTTATATAACCATGGTACGGTTGTCAAAATGAAGAAATTAACACTGTACAATACCATTAACTAAGCTACAGACTTCACTCAGATTTCACGTTTCCCCATTAATGCTCATTTGCTGTTCCTCGACATGACCTGGGATCCCACTTTGCATTTAGTCATCCTGTGTCCTTAGTCTTGAATCCACTGACAGTTCCTCATTCTTCCTTTGGTTTTCAAGACCTTGTCACTTTTGAAGAGTATTGGCAGATGTCTCTAGAATGTCCCCCAACCTGGGACTGGCTGACGTTTTCCCATGATTGGACAGGTCTGTCCTTTTTTGGGACGATCCCTTGGAGGGGAGGTGCCCTTCCCATTCCATCCCATCAGGGGTGCGTGACGTCCACAAGACTTCTTGCTGGTTGACGTCAACCTTTATCACTTGGTTGAGGTGCTGTCTCTGGGTAGCTCCACAGGAAAGTTACTCTCTCCTTTCCATTCTCTGCTCTTTGCAAGTGTTTCGCTGAGTCCAGCCCATTCTCCAGGAGAGGAGAATGAAGCTTGACCTCCTGGAGGGGGACTTATTCAGATACATTATTTGGAATTCTTCTGTAAGGAAGTGTCACCCCTTCTCTCCCATTTATTTACATCCGTACAGACTCATGTTCCTTTTTGGTAATTCTTCAGCACATGAGGCAATTGTGCCGTGATCTGTTACTCAGATCGTCCCAGTGTTGGTCTTTGGCCCCCTTCATGGTGCTCCTGTTTCCTGCTGATGCACCTCCAGCCTTCTCTTTCCTCTGGAGCTTCTTTGCTTTTTGGCCCAAGCTTGATCCACACTTATTCTGTGCTCTTCCTGCCCCAGCCCTGGAAACAGCTATTTCTTCAAGGAGCCTTAGGTCCTTTTACTGAAGACTGGCATTTAGAAACCAAAATCTGGGGTGCCTGGGTGGCTCAGTTGGTTAAGCGACTGCCTTCGGCTCAGGTCATGATCCTGGAGTCCCTGGATCGAGTCCCGCATCGGGCTCCCTACTTGGCAGGGAATCTGCTTCTCCCTCTGACCCTCCCCCACTCTCATGTGCTCTCTCTCATTCTCTCTCTCTCAAATAAATAAATAAAATCTTTAAAAAGAAAAAAAAAGAAACCAAAATCTGGTGCAATTATTATTATTATTTAATGATTAAAAACATGCTTATGTCAAAAATTCCAGTAGTCTAAAAGGTATGAGGGCAAAAGTAAGTCTCCCCCAACCCCTGAGCCCCCGTCTCCCCTCCCAGGGGCAATTACTATTGATGATTCCAGGTGTATCCTTCCAGAAACAGACGATGCCTATACCTTGCAGGGTCATGGTTGGACAGATGAGGAACTATATGAAGGGCTGGCAAGATGCCCATCCTTTCTCCTCTCCTTCTTTCCTCTCTGGTTCAGCAGCTCTGCTCGGGGAGAGCAGGCCCAGGTATGGCATGGGGGGAGGGGCGGGGGGCAACGGCAAGAAGGACACTACTCACTAATGGCCCCGGTGTATGTCGGCTGCGTGAGGTCCTTGGGCACCTTCCTGTAGATGTCAAACCTGCAGAGAGCAAAGGGGACAGGGGTGAGGTGGGTACAGGGGTGCGGGTCTCAGGCAGCAGGGAAGATGGTGTCAGCCAGCATGCCACCTGGTGCGCGAGCCACAGTTCTTCCCAGAACCAGCTTCTCCCACTCTTTCAGGCCACCTCCTCCAGGAGGCCCGCCGGACCCCCCTCTGAGGGGACCCTGCCCTCAGGGTAGTACTGCTAGTACTTTCTCACAACACTTAGAACTACCTGAGACGACCGTTTGGTTACGTTTCTGGGTTGGTCTCCGCCCCCCCCCCCATCACAATGGAACCACCACAAGGGCAGGGACCTTGTCAGGTTTTGTCCTCTGCCATGTCCCCAGACCCTAGCATGGGCCTGGGGCGTAGCAGACACTCAGTAAGCACTTGTGGAACAAACGGAACCCACGTCTTGGGCTTCGCTAACAATGAGGAAATAGGGAAACGCAGTCTTTCCTGAGTTCCATGACGGCACTGCATTCTTGCCCGGAGTCACCTCTCCTCCCCCTCTTCCCTTTCCTGCCTCCCCTTCCCCCTCCTGTTTCCACTACCCCCTGCCCCAGCTCCTGCAGCCTGCCTGTGGGGATTCTCAACTCCAAGGCATGAAGTTAACGTAAAATCCTGCCTGAGGCCCACAGGCTCGGCGTTCGCTTGCCAAGGCTCTGGCTCCGTCAGACAGGGGTTTCCTCCCTACACACGGAGCAGATGCCTTTCTCTCCTATGGGCCCCACCAGAGCAAACGAGGGTCATGGGGGTGGCAGAAGATTTGGGGGCTTGGGAGGCAGACAGACATGGTGTCATTCTGGCCAGCTATTTAATTAAGAGTTCAGGCCTTGGAAGCAGACCACCCTGGGTTCAAATCTTGGGCTGGTCTTCCTTGCTGTGTGACTTTAGGCAAACAGCTTCACCACTCTGAGCCTCAGTTTCCTTGTTCGTGGCTACTAATACCAGGCCCTGCCAGGTCACTGAGAGGAGTATGGAAATGAATGCCTGTGGCGGATTTACACAGCATTCACAGAGGAGGCTCCTCGCACACTTGGCTTCCTTCCTGTCACTTGAACCTGAGCAGACACTTCTCACCAAGCGGAGCTCTATCACCAGAGCGCTAAGTCCACACCGTGCTCCCCGGCTCTCCAGCAGGACTTGGCATGGTGAAGCCGCCGGCCGCTCCAGCTCTCAGGGGTGACCAGTTGGCACGTGGTTCCCCTTCGGTGATTGGGAAAAGCTGTCAGCACCCCGCTAACCTCACTGCGATGACTTGGAATCTTGCGAAAGATCTGATATTTGCCTACCGTGCACTCACTCTAATTGCACGTGAAATGTGCTGGGTTTCCTAACACCTCAGGGGAGAAGATATTCCTGGGGCTGCCAAGTTAAAAGGCAACACTTTCCCTCCTGCCTGCTCAGCTACCAGTCATCTGTTCTTGGGCCCCTGAGGGGCACTAGAAACGGGCTGGGAGTGTGGTCGAGAGGGAGGGGTCCACATGACTCAATTATCCAGACCTACTCATCTCCCCTATTCTGAAACGCTGACCCCTTTCGCTGTGAGAGGCATATGAGAGGTAAGAACATGTACGAACTGTGGAATTAGCCCACCTGGGCTCAAACATGACTCCACACTGTGCGACCCTGGGCACGTCACTGACATAACCGTTCTGTGCCTCAGTTCCTCTGGCTGTAAAATGGGGGCAACAATACTATCTCACAGCATAGCCCTTAGGACCAAGTGGCTTCATGCATATAAAGCACTTAGGACCATGCCTGGCTCCCAGGAAGTACTATAAGAATATTTGCAGTTACTATTATTAATATTCATCTGACTAACATTTATGAACACCTACTATGTGCTAGGTCCTCTTTTAGGCACTAGGAACACAGGTATAAAAATCGGCCCTTGGCCCCACGTGCCTATAGTTTAGCAACAGAGACAGACAAGGCAATGGGAAGAGGATGCCGTGGTGCTCCCTCATGGGGTTTGCTGAAGGTGCCGGAGGAACCCAGGAAGTGCACCTGGGGTAATCCACGAAGCTTCTGGCAGCAGGTGATGTCTGAACAGAGCAGGAGGCTTGGAGGAAGGGTGGGTGGAGCCATAAAGTAGCTCAGGTAGAGAGAACAGCAAGAGCAGAGGCCAAGAAAGAGGACTGAGCTTGGCGTGCTGGAGCACGGAGCTGACAGGCACTCAGTGCTAGGACAGGTGGGAGGGCCGGGCACCAGAGAGGCGGGAGGGGCTTACAATCCAGCTTCCCCGTCCAGTTAATATCAGGTCACCAGCCAGGGACCACAGGCCGAAACTGGGCCTCATAGTTTAAAAGCTATAAACCATTATTCCAAGACTGGGAGTTTCACGGGAAGTCAGAGGCTGCTCAGGGTGGGGAGGTGGGGGTAGCTGGGGGCAGAGGTTAGAACCTAGTGAGGGTGAAGAGGGGAGAGATGGGAGAGTGATACACGGGTGAGGGTGGGAGGGGACACACTAAATGAATATGTAAATACAGTGAGGATAATGGGGGCCAGGTGCCTCACTGTTGGGGAAGGGAGGTATACGTGGAGAGAAACATAGAATAAACTGTGGTGCTAGAGTGGACATGGAGGTTTCACTGTGAATTCATGATTTTCAACAGATACAAATATAGAAATACACGTCATATTCACATAGATTTCCTAGCTCATTCCATGAGAGGGTCCAGGAACAGTGACAGCCAGATAGCAAAGAGGGCATCTGATACTCAAATGTTGGCTTTTTTTTTTTTTTTAATTTTATTATGTTATGTTAGTCACCACACAATACAAATGTTGGCTTCTAAATATCATTCTTTACTCGGAGAAAAGGCTGGTTCCAGGACTAGGCAGGGAAAAAACAAGATGAACTTGGAGCACCTTCTTATGTCAGAAAGCAAGAAAGTGTTCAAAGAATGATGGGGACACTGGCCAAAGAAAGGACAATGTGAGCATTAAAATCAATAATCATAGGAATAGATTATAACCCATTGAATAAAATAGGAAACCACAAATCTATATAAAGAAATGAATAAATCAAAAGTATGATGAGGAACAGGATATTTCTTCAAAGTACCTCCCCACAAAATCCTTTTTAATTACAAAGGGAAAAAGAGTAACTTTACAGTTGAGAAACTTGACATCATCTTAACCAAGTGACCAAAATGAGTGTCACCAATAAGGAGACATATCATGTGCCTCCTGATCTGACATACTGGGGAAGGCACACCATAAAGTCCTGTGGGGGATCTTGCTCAGAATGTAAAACCTTAAATGAATCATGAGAAAGCAACACACAAATCCAAACTGAGGGCTCATGAGTGGCCGGTACTTGTCAAAAGTATCAATGTCATGGGGGCAAGTAAAGGCTAAAGAACTTTCAGAGATTGGAGGAGACTAAAGAGACATGACAACTAAATCATGCAGGATATCCTGGATGAGAAAAAGGACATCAGTGGGACAATGGCTGGGATCCGAATAGGATCCATGTATCAATTAATACCTCTGTATAGTGTTGTTTTCCTGGTTTTGATAGTGGTATTTTGGTTATGTAAGATGGTAGGTAACTTTTGGGGAAGCGTGGGTAAAGGGCATATGGGAAGTCTTTGCATTAGTTTTGCAAATTCTTTTGTAAGCCGGATATTATGGCAAAATAAAAAGTTAAAAAAATGTGTTTAATTTAATGGAATTTAAGAAAAACAATTTAAGGGGGAGATTTCACATAAAAATCCCACACAGCTGCTTTCTTCACACATACTGGATCCCTGCAGGCATCTGATTTTGAGGGGCTGGCTTAACAAATGTTTGCTGGGTGTCAAGAGTATGTCTTTGTTGGGGGTGGGAAGAGTGGGGGGAAGGCTGAGTGAACAAAGGTCTAAGAGAGGAGGGTAGACTTGGGCCAAACTATTGGAGGCAACGGTGATCAAAGGAAAGAGGTGCTTTGGAGAGAATCACTGATGTGAAACCAAGATCACTGCCCAGCTTGTGCTGGGTACTTTTACACACACATACTCACATTTAATTCTTATGATAACCCTGGCAGACACGGATATCCCACTTTTCCAAGGAGAAGACTAAGGCTAAGCTATAAGCCACTTGTTCAAGGTCACCAAGCCCGTGACCAGTACAGCTGGGAATCAAACCCAAATCTGAGTCATAGGCCATGGTCCTTCCACTGCCCTGTATACTTGTGGGAATCAGTATAGAGCTCACCCATTGGTAAGTTAAAGTCTCAAGGTTTTGCTTACTTTTCCACAGATGCTGCCCTAGAGCAGGTGGGAATCTCCTGGAAGACATGGACCAGCTCAAAATACATTAATTTATTCAACAGATACTTACTAAGCACTTGCTGGCCATATTCTAGGTGTAGGAAAATGGAAGTAGTCAAGGTAGACATGGGTCCTACCTTCATGAAGTTGCCAGTCTAGTAATGCTTTTGACTCCTTGAGAAGGGCCACCTAAACAGAATGTTCTCTAATAACTACCCCATTCCCACACCACAAATCTAAACTGGGGAGTGGTGGTGGGGTAAAGGGAGAGCTGAAAAAGACCCTGGGTACAGAGCTGACCACAAGCCAAGTGAGTCAGCAGTGAATGTCACTAAGAAAACGGGCCACAGGAAGGCTGGTGAGAACCCAGCATGTGACAGACCGGGAAGTGAGCCGTCCTCTCTGACTTACATTAGTCAGTCCCTCATTGTGGTGATGTGGTGATGCGATTAGCTGTGGCCACCCAATGTCAAGAGAATACGGAGGAAAGGGTAAAGAGAGTGGAGGAGGGGGAAACGGATTCTTACTGTATATCTAGTGTGTGCTCAGCTCATGCTATGCCTTTGACTGGCATGTTCTCACTCAATTCTCTTGGCCAACCTTCAAGTTAGGGATTTTTAGCCCATTTTATAGATGAGGCTCAGAGAGGCTGGCGGTTTAGCTAAGCTCACACACCTGTGAAGTGCCACAGCTAGGAATCTGAATCCAGGCCTAATTCATGTTCTTGCTGCTTTTCCCAACAATGTGGGGACAAACCAAGACCATTTCAGTGGAAAATACATCTTAGGAAAAAAGGTTAAAGAACTGGAATTGCTTAGCCTCTAACAGAGAAAGCGAAAAGATGGATTCTTTATTGTTGTCAAACAAAAAACATTTTTCCTGCCCTCCCCCTAGACTGTAATTTTCCCAAAGACAGGACCTGGGCCCTCTTGCTGCCCAGCCCTGCCCAACCCAGGCCCTTGGGGAATTACCTCAATGAATGCATCTGTACAAAGATAAGACCCACTGGCTGGTCTTAACAAGATTAAGACGAAATGGATAGTGGGGAAGCTGGGGCTTCAGGGGTTCCTTGTACTGGATATTGAGAAATTTTCACTTTGAAAGGGGGGGGGGCAAAGTGGGCTTGACTCAAAGTAAGAGAACCATCAGCTGGACTTAAGGAAGACTGACTGATCTGGATGCCAAGCGCCAGGAGAACGGGAGCCAGTGACTGGAGCTAGGAGGGCAAGAGGTTTATCACATGCTAGGACAGGATGCAAACACAGAGACCCCACAGGGGCCTTCTGCCTTCAACACTGTCCACTGTCAGGTCTAGAAGGTACTCTAAGATCACTATATCCAACCCATTCATTTTACAGATGAGAAAATGAAAGCCCCAAGAAGAGGAGTGACTTACCCAGTTCAAGGTATCATTAAACTCAAAATATTTAAAACAGAAACAAGCCAATAAAAAGCTTATTAAATCCTTGTTATCTCTTATGCTCTTGAAAAGCCATATGCTGGTGGTTCTCAACCAGGGGCAATTTTGCGCCTCCCCCCCCACCCCACCCCACCCCCCGCTGCCCCAAGACATTTGGTTGTCACACTGAGGAGTAGGGGGTGTTCCTAGTACCTAGCAGGTTGAGGCCAGGAATGCTAATACAACCGACAATCCTACAGTGCATGGGACAGTCCCCCACAACAAAGGATTACTGGCCCCAAATGTCCGGAGATCTTAAGTTGAGAAACTGTGTTGTATGCAGAGCAAAACTTCACATGTGGGAAGCTCATTTTCCCACTGAGTCTGTGTTCTGTCTGAAAGGCAGCCAGTTGCCTCTGCTCCCGCTGGGTGAAGTCATGGCCACGGCCTCAATTGCCCCCACGGAGACCAGGAATCTGGATTAAGCAGCTTTTCCCTCTCCCTTTTGCTCTGTGCCTGAGAAGGAAGAGCTCACTTGGAGAGACCTGGGCAAAGGAACCCACAGAGAAAAAAAGTCTACCTGGACTTGTGGCTTACTATCATGGTCCAATAGGTACCAGCGTCACTATTTTAATCAAACATGCTGAATCTATGCCTCTAACTCATTTTACCTTAAGATAAAACATACATCGACATTAGTACTAGAAGTCGATGAAAATATAGGATTTACTTAACAGAAATTCACTTTACATGCCATATCTAGCCTACTGAGTGAGGAATGGCTACATGACCGCACCCAAAATAAACACGCATAAGTCTTCTTCTGCTCCCAAGCAAGGAAATTGACGCTGGAAATCTCTGACTAATGGATTTCTTCTGTAATTTCTTTTCATAGCAGAATGCCTCAGCTTTGCTATTTTAACTTTTGCTGCTCGGGACCTCACTTCTCCCCTGCTCCTGCAGATGAATCTCAGATCACTCTGTGGCTCGCCATATGTGGGTGGCTACCAGGCAGGCACTCGTGATGTCACTGTTTCCAAGGCTTAATGAAATTAGATGCCATTTAGGAGCAAGTCATTGGAAGTGGTGGGTCATTCGTCCCAAAAATAGTCAGCAAGGCTTTTTGTTGGTGCTTTGGCCTGGTCACCCCTGCCCACCAGCCTGTCAGAGCCTTCGGTGCCAAGTACCAGGGAGTTAGGTGAAAAGTGTGCCTGTTTGCTCACTTGTCATTTCTTCCACCTTACTGAGAACTACCGGGGTGTGTGTGTATGTGTGTGTGTGCGCATGTGCGTGCACATGCATGTGCATGCCGGAGGGCACAGAGAGGTAAATGAACACATCGGAAACAAGCATGGGCACAGAAAGAACCAGTTCTTCTCTGGTTCTGGAAAGAACCAAGCACCCGTTCTACCGAGCCCTGGAATCACTCTCACAGCCCCCCGAATCCTGTCCTTGACATTCAAACCGCTAATGTGAGCCTACACCAATCTTCCCTCTGTCAAAAGAAAGGAAAAAAAGTCTGTCTCCCTCTCTAGCCCAGAGAGAGGAGCTCAGAGGGTGAATAATGACTATGACACCTACACCACGGCTGCCCCGCACTGTGAGTGACGACCGTGCACCCAGCCGTGGACTCAGACTTGGCATTCATTAGCACACATCCTTTTTACAACCTGTGCAGTAGATATCATCCTTCCTCCTATTTCACTTGCCCAGGACGCAGGCGCAGGATTCAAACACCTGCAGTCTAGCTTCAGGACAGATGCTCTAACCACTGTCCCACATGCCTACGTGAAACAGGGACACAGGCCAGGAGCTGGAGGAGTGGAGGTCTGGGTGGTGACCCTCTGTGCACACAGCATTACCACATGCATAGTTTTCTCTCTCCAGCCATCCCCCAGGGTTCTCTCTCTAAATCTTGGTGCCTATGTGGAGGTCTCGATCAATAGGGTGTTCCCCCAGCTCCAACTGCCTCCACTGTGACCTTTCCCATCCCAGAATACCTTCTCTGACCACAAAGTCCTGGTCTTTCACCTCTCCTCCTTCCCACAGAAGCCACCAAGTCTGGCCAAAGAGGAAGAAGAGCTTCTAGAAGGCCCCTCCTGAGGCAGCCTCCCCGACCTCCCCAGGCTCTGTGGACATATACATTCCCGGCACGGCCCCAAGATGGCTGTAGAATCCTCCATTCCTACTGGACTGAGACGCGTCAGATCTGTTCCTCAATCTCCTGTGGATTGTGCAGGGCTTCGCCCATTAATGGCATTCAGCAAATTCCAGATGAAAATACAAAATGACATATGTGCAGGCTATTCATCACAGCACCGGTTGTAATAGCAAACTGGGTACCATCTAAATGTCCATCCAAGGGGACCAGTTAATAAACTATAGACCATCCATAAAGTGGAGGAAGATACAGCTATAAAGGGGAATGAGGAAGGTCTCTATACAGTAACAGAAAAAAAGCAAACTGTGGAACACTGACTTCTGTTAAATTTTATGCCTACGTTTTGTGGGGAGGGTAGTGATAAAAATAATTACACCCTTGCTTACATCTTCAAATTTGTGAGGTAATAGCCACAGTCGCCCATCAATGGACACATGGATAGATAAATTATGGCATATCCATACAATGGACTACTACTCAGCAATAAAAAGCAATGAAGTAGTGACGTGAGCAACAACATGGATGATTCTTAAAATAATTATGCCGAATGAAAGACAAACTAGGGTACATGTGGTATGATTCCATCTACATAAAATTCTCAACAGTGTTTTATGGTTTTCAGTACATGGGTCTTGAACTTCTTTTGTCAAATTTATCCCTAAATATTTAATATTTTTTATGCATCTCCTAAAAATAAAAGTAACCATTTGTGTTAGCTTTTGGTTACACCTTCTACTGCTTCTTTTTGAAGATATAAAATTTTAGACAAGTACAAACTAGTCTAGAGTGACCGCAGGTTGTTAGTTGCCCAGGGAGAAAGGAAGAGAGGGACATGCGGAAACTTTAAGGGGTGATGGATACGTTCACTATGGTGATTGTGACGATGGTTTCATGGATGTATACATGTTAAATTTCTCAAACTGCACCCTTTATTTATGGGAAGTTTATTGTATGTCAATTATACCTAAGTAAAGCTGTAAAAATTTTTAATGATGGCCGTAGCTAAAACACATCAAACACATTAAGCAATCTACGAGTTCATAACGACACTTCAGAAAACAAAAAAACCCTCTTCAGACACCTTTGGAGATACTAGGCCACCAACTCATTATTCTGAAAACCAGAAAATAAAGGGAAAGCACTTATTCTCACATTTTTTTTTGCATACAAATACAGTTCTAAGTAACCAAATAGTTGATGAAGGCAAAGTTCTATTTTATAGAATTCCACAGAATAATGTGGGGAGACTAACAGAATTTGAAAAATCATCCCTGTGTATCCTTTGATAAAACACTGGATCTTAGCAATGATCAGAAACTTAATAATAGATGGACCAGGCTACAGCCACCTGAACCCAATAATCAACCTTAGTATCTTAAAGAGAAGACAACGGGTTATTCGGTACCTTTCAATGCAATGCAATTGGAAGTACACAGCACACTTCTTAATACCTGGCCTAGAATAACTTCACATTTCACCTTCCATTTAATCCTTATCCCACAGCAGTCTGGCCTCTGACAGCAGCCTCCCCTCCAGTCTCTCTTCCTGCTCTAGCTAAGATCACCCAAGAGTTACTAAGGGCCAGATGCCATTGGCTCTCCTCGGTATGCCTCTGCACTGAACCTGCTAACCGTCCGTTCCTTCCTGGATTTCTCTTGCCTGTCTAATGTTCCATGGTATTCTCACCTCTCTGGTACCCTCTCTGGCTGCTCCTTTTCCTCCTGCTATCCCTGACATCCAGGTGTGCGCCCAGGGGTCAGTGATTAGGGTGCTTCTCTTGTAGCTCCCACAGCCAATTCATCCATGCCTTAATTTACTGTGCCAAGTTCCAGAGAGACAGGAGGAAGTCAACAAGACAGATGTGGTCCCTGTCCTTGCAGAGCTCACATGGTAATGCCCAAGGAGCTTCCTCATGCCCAGGTGCATCCCGCCTGCCCCTCACACTTGATATGTCCAGAATAAATCTCAACAGCTTCTCAAACAAAACCTTTTCTTAGGATCCCAGAAGGAACCTCAGGGATTGTGGAATCCAAACTCATGCAGCTTCAGATAGTTACAATAAAACAGAAAGGGCAGGTATTCTGTGTTAAGGGACAGGGCCCCCCGACTCTTTTCAAGTCACCGTCTTTGTTCTCTTGGGGTTTCCAGATGCCTGAGCAGTGGTGAGGTGCGCTGTGCCGTGTTGGCTGTGGGGGCACGCTGCTGAGCAACACAGTAAAACCGGCTAATCAGGAAGATGACTAAGATATTCTCCAAGAGTGTTTTAGATGGTCTATCAGAAAAACGGGAGAGGCCTCGCTGGGCCGGACAATACACTTTACCTGTTACCTGGACCTGAGCCAGTCGGGGGAGAACAAAGCTCACACACAGCAGTGGGGGTGGGGGGGAGGGGAACTAGTCTAATAGCTCTAAATCCTAACACGATCTGTTCCTTGAGAAATCAAGCAAGCTTGCTCCTATCTCAGGCCCTTTGCCCTTGCCATTCTCTGTATCTGGAATGTTCTTCCCTCAGATGTCTACATGCTTGCTGCCTCACTTCACGTTAGTCTATATTCAGATGTCACCTCCTTGGAGAGGCCTGTCCTGGCCACTAACTAAAACACCCCTCTCCATCTCCTTGCTCTACGGGTTTTTTCTTCGTAGCACTTAAGATCACTGCCCGATCTTATGCTGTGTTATGTGCATTTGTTGATTGCCTGATTCTGCCATTAGCATGTAAGTTACAGGAGAGCAGGAACTGTGTCTGCCTTTGAGTTCCACTATATCCCTAGAGCCTAGAAAAGTGCCGGGCACACAGTAGGTCCATAGAAATACTTGTGGATTAGATGAAGGAGGCAGCTTTTCTCCAAGTGTGGTCCTTGCACTACTGCCTCAGAATCTGCCAGGGAGCTGATTAAATTTGCAGCTTCCAGGGCCCCACTGTGGAATGAACTAAACCAGCATAGGGGTGGGGAGGGCGGGCATTTGAGAAAAAAGTGCACTTCAGGAGATGCTGTGCATGCTAGAATTGCTAGGGTATCAGCTGTGTGTTGATTTCCAACTTCAAATTTGTTTCCTAAGACTTTCAGCATGTACCCACCTGAGTTACCACAGGTCAACAGAGGGATGGGAAAAGGGACTGGCATTTCCTGGGCTCCTACCCTTTGGGCCAAGCCCCACTTAGTACACTTGACCTACCCTATCCCACTGAATCCTCCCTACCACCCATGAGATGCCATCAACAAATGTGTAAACCGAGGCTCAGAGAGGCTGAGCCACTTGCCTATGTTCACACAACCAGCGAGAGGCAGAGTCAGGCTAGAACCCTGGTCAGCCTGACCCAGAGGCTGACCCTCACCCTGACCCTCTTTGGCCTCCCAAAAACTCTGCACTAGGCCCTGAGGCCCTTGGCTGTCCACGCTCAGCATTGCCCTCCTGTGCCTGCACGGAGTCTGGCACCCACAGCGGGCTGTGGGCACTTGGTAAGCGAGTAAAGGAGGAAGGGTCCCATGGAGCTTTGGAACTGTGGTGTGGTGTCACCCTCAGGCCCTGGCAGAGCACCGCTGAATGGGGCCCCCCCCCCCCACGCTGCAAGAGCTCGATGCGCTCACGCTCTCACAGAAAGAGGAAAGGCCTGGTATCGGAGCCTCAGGACGTCAGGCAGCTGGGGCTTGGCTGGGAGTCAGGCTTCCCACTGTCAAGGCCACCAGGAACACAGGCCAGGGGACAGCAAGGGCCCCAAAGTGTTTCCAAATCACTGGAAACAGGACGCAGCCGCCAGCCCCACACCAGGACACAACATCATCCTGAGAGTGGAAGCTATAAATGGAAATGTATTCTTAGAGGGGCAGAACATGAGTGGGGGTTTTTCAGAAATGACCCATCATCGGATAAAAATACAGACGGCATTTAAATGCTGAGCAGCACGAGCTATTCCGGGGACTGGGTTCTCATCCCTGCGGCTCCCAGCCAGGGCACGGCCTTCAACAGAGATTTAAAAGGAAGAAACCACTGGGGCCAGTGGTTTTAAGTTTTGGAGCAGAATATTTGGGAGAAAGATGTCTGTGGAAGGTGCCCTCTTTGGGGAGAGCCCAAATGTCACTTGACCTCTATCTGCACCTGCCCATAATTCAGTTTTACTCTGCACTATGAGACTACCTTTTGGACAACATTCTCAGCTACCTTAAGAAGTGAGGGCTGAGTTCTGGCGAGGCCTGGGGATAAAAGCCCTTAGATAGGATCAAGATTTTAAGAGGTTGGCAGGTCAAAGAAAGCAGAATGAAGAAAAACCTGGAGGTGGATCTGATGTCATGGAAAGGGGAAAGAGAGAATTAATATTAAGTAAGCCAGCCTCTGTGCTCGTGACAGCTCATTGAATCCCCAAGACTCTCCAAGATACCAAAACGAGATTCAGCCCTTTTTTTTTACAGAAAAGGAAACTAAGGCTCAGAAAAGACTGTGTAGAGTCGGTGACTCTCGGGCTGAGACCCTGAGCCTAAAAAGACAAGCAGAAATGAGGCTGAGAAAAAGGGCAGAAGGGTGTGTCTCAGGGAGAGCAACAGCTCCTGCTAAGGTTCGTCGCTCCAGAAGCCCAAAGTCACTCAACTGGCATGTGGTGAAGCTGGGACGTGTACCCACACGAAGGTACTGTGCCAGGCTGGGAAGCAGCGGTGTGCTTTAGAAAGCGAGGCCTGGCTCACAAATTAAAAGATGAAATTTTTCAGACAATCCCATGGAAAAATACATGAGGAAAGGGGTCAAAGTGCCCTCCTTGATGACCATTTTCATTTGGGCACATCTCCGTACTTTTCAGTTGTTTCATAATAAACAAGTTATAAATTAAAAAATAAAGACAGATAGGGTCTTTAGGAGAACTGTCCCTATCTGTACATTACCTGCCCTCCCTCCCTCCCACCCACCTCATGGCCCCACCAACACTCTGTTCCAGAGAGGCCATTCTGTCCCAGCTCCGTTCATTTACATGCACTGTGCCCTCTGTTTGCATCACCTCTTCTCTCTCCTCCTCCACCAGCTCATTCTTTCTGTCATGATTGAGTACCTATTGTATACCAAACACTTCCAGGTGCTAGGAATACAACAGTGGTCAGACACAAAACTGCCTGCCTTTGCCTAGCTTACATCCTAGTAGAAGAGACAAATAATAAATGAACTAATATGTCAATGCCGATATTATGAAGAAAAATAAACCAAGCTAGGAGACAAAGTATAATATAAGTGCTGTTTTAGATGGGGTGGGGGGATGGCTATCAGAGAAGCACCATCTAACAAAGTGACATGCAAATGAAGATCTGAATGAAGTGAGATAGCAGCCACGTGGATATCCAGAGAAGAACAATCCAGGCAGAACTGAGAGCAAGTGCAAAGGCCCTGAGGCAGGAAGCATATTTGGCAGGCTCCTGGAACAGTAAGGAGGCTGACATAGCTGGAGTGGGAGGAGACGTCAGAGGACCCAGTAATTCTTTCTTTCTTTTTTTTTTATTTTTAAAGATTTTATTTGACAGAGAGAGACACTGCGAGAGAAGGAACACAAGCAGGGGGAGCGGGAGAGGGAGAAGCAGGCTTCCCGCCGAGCAGGGAGCCCGATGCGGGACTCGTTCCCAGGACCCTGAGATCATGACCTGAGCCGAAGGCAGAAGCTTAACAATTGAGCCACCCAGGCGTCCCAACCCAGTAATTCTTTAAAACTCAGCTCACACATCCCTTTCTTCGAGAATCCATCTCTAATTATCCCCAGGCTGGCTGAGGCACCACCTTCTGGGCTGCCCACAGCCCCTGAGCTTCACTCTGTCATCATAAGGCACATGGTGTGTTGTTACTACACATGTGTGAACTGTAATCATGAATGAACGGCGCAACCCACTCCATCTCATTAATACTATTTGTGTTTTCCCCTAGAAGTTGTGAACTTGCCCAGGGCAGGAACTGGCCTTACGCATCTTGGGTTCCCTAGCACCTGGCACTGCACTCTTAAGTAGGGAGCATGCATCATCTTTAAGTAACAAGAGGCCCACTGGGCCACAGAAGACTGGGTCTTTCGCAGGCAAAGAGCTCACCTGAGATGTGCAGGTGAGTACCCTTTGAAAGCCATGGGCTTCCTAACCACCCACCAGCAATGAGACTTCAGAGGGGAGGCCTACAGTGACAGAGGGAAGGAGGGGAAGGAGATCTCCTCCCCACCCCATACTGTCAACATCTGCCTCATCCCTGCTTTCCTCAACAGTCCACAGCTTATCTAAGCCTTTGCTTTAAGGAAAGCCCACATGGGAAAATAAAAATATAAAACCACTAGGGAGTGACTATTCATAGATAGAAAATACCCTTTCCCTCTGAAAAAGATTCTAGGAAACATCAAGTTTCCCAAATGACTTAGTGGGCCCAGGCACGGATCACCTACTGCTCACATCACCAAATGAGAGACAACCAGGCATCATGCATCTCTGTAGGAAGTACACTCCGAGGTAGAAAAATGCCTACTGGGGCACCTGGGTGGTTCAGTTGGTAAGCGTCTGCCTTCGGCTCAGGTCATGATCCCAGGGTCCGGGGATAGAGCCCCGCATTGGGCTCCCTGTTCCATGGAAAGCCTGCTTCTCCCTCTCCCACTCCCCCTGCTTGTGTTCCCTCTCTTGCTGTGTCTCTCTCTGTCAAATAAATAAATAAAATCTTAAAAAAAAAAGAAAAAAAATGCCTACTAAGGCGAGGTAGATACTAAAAATGAGAGAAGTCGGCTGGCTGGGGCCTGTGGCAAATTGAAGGGGCCAAAGCCCAGCTTAAGGGAGCAGACACCGGAAACTAATATTACACTGTATGTTAACTAACTGGAATTTAAATAACAACTTGAAACTATAAAAAATTAAATAAAATTAAAAAAATAAAGGGAGCACAAAGCCCCCAGCTTGGCCCTTGGCTGAAACAAGGAGCCCTGGAATGGCCAAAAATCAGGAAAAAAAAAAACAAAAAAACAGGAATCTTGGGTCCTATGTGAAATCACTAATTTAAAAATGATGGCAATGAGTTTTTTTGTTTTTTTTTTTTTTAAATAAAACAATAATACTTCTGTGGCTCCGATTTGGCCTGGGGACAATCAAATTTGTGAGCTTGGGCTTAAATGTTGAGTTTTTTAAATCAGAATAGGCAGTACAACTATGAAGACAGGAGAGGGCAAAGAGATCTAAATGTTCTAGCGCTAGAAAGGAACTGAGATCACGGAGTCCCCGTTTGGCCAAGAAGGTTCGTCTCTGGGATCAATTCCAGGCTGCCCAGCTATGAAGGCTGAGAAGGATTAGCAGTGTCTGCCAAGGCAATGGGGACACTAGTGACAAGCTTCCTGGGTATTTGGCAAGGCTAATTTAGTCCAGATCCATTTTAAAGGCAGAAAAACTGAGGTCACATGTGGGAACTATGTGTGCGTCCCAGCAGAGCTATTCCCACCACACCCAGATGCCCCCAAAATCTTTAGGCTTTTGGAACGGTTATCTACCAAAGACTCATCTTAGAGACAAGTCATCTTTAAACTGACAAAGCAAATCAATAAGAAAATTAGATTTTTACAGTGATTCATTTTGCCCATGGTTTCCTAGGGACGGAAAATTTCTAAACCACGAAGGGGGTCTGAGCCCTGACAGAACCACGTGAGGATGCTGTGCGTGGCACGCACACTGTCCTGGTCAAGGGTCTTGAGCTGGCCGAGGGGCCTGGCACCGGAGGGAGCCTGGGCCCACTGGAGGGCCACAGCCTGCCTTCAGCTCTCCTCCCTCCCACTCAGTGTGAGTCAGGGCTCTTGACTTCAGTGTGCTGGCGGCAGAGTCTTCAGTTTTACTTGGCTCCTGAGCAAAATGTACTTTTCCAAAGGCCATTGATTCAACTCAGCCTGAATTTTGCAATGCCTGGCAACCGCCAGGCCAGCCTCCTCTGAGCACATGCTGTCCCAGGGAATGGGACCAAAGAATGTGGTTATCACCTCCCCTTACCTTCTCCTTCCTTCTCCCCAAATGGGAGCATCAGTCCATCCCCTGGCAGAGTCCACGGGCATGCCTGACATCCCTCTGGCCTCCCTTGGTTACCCAATTGCACCATTCCCTCCCTCTGGCTCCCCACGCCATGCATGCTCCTGGATTCAATGTCAAACCCACCTGACAGCAGGCCTGGACGAACACCTGGAAAAGACTAGCCCGCAGATAATCTAGCCAGGGCAGCCCCCACGTCCTGCACGGCCACACACTTCCCCGTTACATCCCTGCTGGGGCATGTGGGAAGAACGCAGGTCAAGGGGCAGGCTGGTGGCAGCCCAAGCAGTAACGAGTACCTTGTGTACCTGTCTGCTTTTTAAAAATAGACTGTTATTTACAGCAGTTTTAGACTTCACCAGCAAAGCTGAGTGGAAGGTAGAGATTTCCCATACAACCCCTGCTCCCCACACACGCAGGCTCCCCCAGAACCAGCATCTCCCCCCACCCCCAGAGCAGGACACTTGTTACGCTGGATGAACCTGCAGTGACACATCATTATCGCCCAGAGTCCACAGTCTAGCCTCCATCAGGGGTCACTCTTGGTGTGGTGCTGTTGTACAGAACATGGGATTGGACACATGTATAATGACATTTTTATAGTTTACGTGGATAATGACATCATTACAGTTTCATACCGACTAGTTTCACTGCCCTGAAAATCCTGTTTTCTGCCTATTCTTTCCTCCCCCCTTGGCAATGATCTCTTTACTCTCTCCAGAATGTGTTTACCTTTTCCAGAATGTCCTATGGTTGGAGTTATACAGTAGGCAGCCTTTTCAGATTGGCTTCTTTCACTTAGTAATATGCATTTAAGGTTCCTCTGTGGCTTCTCATGGCTTAGTAGTTCAGCTCTTTCCAGCACCGAGCAAATCTCAGTGTCTGGATGTCAAAGTGTACCTGGTTTTTCAAACCCCAAGGTGTGGATCGGCAGGGCGAGGGGCACAACTGTCTCATGCACTAGCTGCATGCCTTTGGACAAACTTTTCTCTGAACTCCCAGTGTTTGTCATTTGTGAACTGGGGATAGAAATGCCGATAACCTCATGGAGTGAGGATTGCATGTGGAAGCGCATGCTGGGCGCTGATTACAGTTCACAGCACGGAGCAAGCATGTGACAGACGTTAGCTGCAATTGTCACCATCACAGGCACTGTGGCTGTCACTAGCATTCATGGGCTTACTCCTGCCTTCTCTGCAGAGCAGCACGGAACGAAGTGGAGACAGCCTGGGCTTTGGGCTCACAAAGACAACCTGGGCTGGAGTTCAAATCCTGACTGTGCTCAGGCAACTGGCTAGACCTCTCTGTGCCTCAGTTTACTCATCTGTAAAGTGGGGCTGGGGTGGGGATTACACCCCCCTCCTAGGGTGAGGAGACCAGTAAGTGGAATGCAGAAAGAGCCCTTGGAACCAAAGAGGCACCCACAAAAGCTTAGCTCCCAGCTATGACGGAGAGGTCCTCAGCGTTTCCTATGAACGGCCCTGCTGAGCGCACCATGCAGGCAAGGTAAACAGTGGGTGTATTTGAGGATGGGGTTGAAAACTTGCTGGTTAGTACCAGGGCCAGGAAGCGTGTCTACAAAGCCAAATGAGTGTGAGCAAAAACGAGTGCTGTCCTCCCTAGCCAGTCCCCAGGGGATGTCAACCCGGAGCGGCCCAAGAGCTCCTCTGCAGCCGACTAAGGCCTGGCTAGCCGTCTCCTGAGTGTCAGATGACAGCAGAGGGCTGCAACACAGAGGCAGGGACCAAGGGCAGCTGCGGTTGTGGAACTAGGGACACAGGGAAAAGTTACAGGACACCACCAATCACACAGCTCAAATGTGCCCACCATCGAGTTCCACAGAACTGCTGGGCCTGAATAGGAACTCGGGTGTTCTCCCACGACACCATCTTGGCCTTTCACCCAAACAGGACCCGCCAACCTGGGAGGCCCCCTGCCCCACCTGTACCCAGAATGGACGGTGGTGTGTCACACCCTGCCATTCAGTGCCAGTGACCCCAGGAGGGTGGCACTGTCAGGATCCCCACTTTCCAGATGAGGAAGGTTAAGGCGGTCCAAGGTGGCATTGCGAGGGAGCCCTGGAGCTGGGACTCCAACTTTTGACTTTCAGATCCCCCACAGCTGGGCGTCAAGCCTGGAGTTGGCAGACACTCCACTCAAAGGCCTCCCTGTGGATGGTTTTCCACCCCTCTGCATCGGCATTGGGGCCCACTCACTCATTCAGCATCTGTCCCACGGATATCACTAGCATTGAGTCTGTTCTGGATGCTGGGCTAGGTCCCTGAGATACAACATGTGCCAAACAAAGGTAGTCCCTGCCTGCCTGGAGCTAAAGTCAAGAAAACCTCCATAACAGATGTGTAGTCAGAGAAGGTGAGCGGCCAGAAGGAATGGCTTGCACGCTTTCTGCCTTCTGAGGAATTGAGGCTGGCGAGTATATAGGTCATGGTGGGTCTGGAGAGGGCCTTTCTGGCTGGGAGTCCCAGCTCTGCCACTTGCTAGCTGTAGCCTTGGGGAAGTTACTTCAATGCCAGGTGCCTCAGTTTCCCAGTCTGTCAAACAGTGCCCATCTCACTGGGTTGCTCTGAGAGAGTCCATGTGTTAGAACGTGGGAAGTGCTTACTTGGCATGGTGCCTGGCCCCATGAATGAGTGCTCACCACCCTACCCGTCACTGGCTGGAGGGTGTGGGATACAGAGCACCACAAGCATTTTCTTCTCCTCAAAGGAGAACCTTGTTCTCCCCAACAAGTCCCTCTGAGAACTGCCTTGGCAGGGGTGGCACCAGTGGGCCCAGAAAATCAGGTCAGAAAGAGGGGCACGCAAGCTCCCCATAGGTCCAAGATGAGACAGACACAGGGGCCTCAGGGACCCCCAGGTGAGAGCTGCTTCACACAGGTGGGAGTGTCTTCCCTGCACACCCACCTCCCACCCCCCAGACTTCCAACCCCTTTGCTCTCTTCCTGCTTCTCCCCAACTGGCCTTTCCTTCTGGACTCCGCTCCAACTCTCTGGACCCCAGTAGCACAGAGCTGAGGTTCCCAATTCCAGAAAGACCTGGAACACTAGAAGAATAAGTTTAGTCTGGGCTCAGTAATAAAAAAAAAAAAAAGCACAAACACACACAAATTAAGGATCCATTAAGAATTCATACACAGGCAATAAAAATCTAACACACACAGGAAGGATCAATAGCATACTCAGGAGAGCAGTTATATTGGGATGGCTGTCGGGATGCATCAAAGATGGAAATCTGAAGAGAAAAGGAATATGGGGGCCTAAGTTTGTTTCTTACAGTGGCGGGGGGGGGGTGGTGGATTAATCTCTATGCTATATGTCTAAAATATTCTATGAAGAATTTTTAAGAAGCTTAAAAGTACCAAAAAGTAATTAGACACTACAAAACAGAAAAGAATGAATTGAAGATACATGCCAAGTGGGTAAGTCCTACAGACGTCACGCTGAATGAAAGTAGACGCCCACACATCACATATAATTCCATTTACGTGCCATGAGGAAGAGGCAAAACTAACCAGTGATGAGGGAAGTCAGAAGAAGGGCCCCCTCTTGGTGGGGGGAGTACTGACTCAGAAGGGGCACAAGGGAGCCTTCTGAGGTACTGGGAAGGTTCTGGGTCCTGGTCTGGGGGTAGTCCTGTGGCCGTGTGTACACAAAGAGCCATCAAACCGTATGCTCAAGATGAGAGCATTTTACAGTGAGCTATGCTATACCTCAACTTAAAAATTAATTAAAGATTTTAAAAGAAAAAATATCTAACCATTGGCCAGGTTTCCAAACCTTTTGCACTGGCTCAGGATAATAGTCAAGAGGCTGTTTTTGAATTTCTTTCTCTAACAGCTTGACATCTGATTCCCTCATTGTGTATCTATTGGCATCTCCTCTGGGAACAATCTCGAGCGAGGTGTAATGGCAGATACACAGGGGAAGGGTTCCATGTCCCAGACACATGCACAAATGTCAGGCTGACCGAGAGGCGAATCCTGGCTCTGCCCTTACTTGCGGTGTGCCCTGGGCTAGGTGATGCCCTCTCTGAGATCTGGTGACCTAAGGTGCAAAATGCGGTCAAGATTAAAGACGACAGTGTTCACCACTGTGCCTCACACATATCAGGTGACCCCTCCCCCATAATGGGACCCATGAGTACGGTTCATGCTTTAACCATCTAGAGCAATGTTTTACCACCTGTATGTTACGGCTGATTTGTGTGTTGAAAAATCAATTTAGTGGATTGCAGCCAGCATTAAAAAAAATTAGATTACAACAGAATAGAAACTACCTGTTTGCATTGCCTATAATAAAAGGAAGCGTTGTTCTATTGAGTTCCTATACATTATACACTGGGCTGCAATACACAATGCAGTTCTTACAGAGGGTGAATGTCAAAAGCACTTAAAAGCCCTGTTCCACTGAACGCTACACAGCCCCGTGACAAGGCAGGTACCAGCTCGGGGCAACAAAGCCCAGTTCTTAGAATTGTGCAGGAACAATAGTGCACTTGGAGAATAATTCCACTACCTCCAGGAAGCCACATTTCTTTTTTTAAGGTTCCAAGTGCCCCGAAGTTGAGGGGAGATCGGGTACAGCTGCCTAGAGGAAGCAGCTTCGGGCCTATGACTTACACAGTCAGGCCTGAGCGACTGGGCTTGGAGAAAGGGGTGGGCCAGGCCCCAGGAGGCCTGACAATGTGGCCGGCTGTGCCCCTCGGCAAGGAGCCAGGTGGCTCTGGGGCAGCTTCACAGCGGTCCTGAATAAGACGGTTCTAGGTGGAACCCAGACTGGGGTTGTGACAAACAGCAGGAATCCCCTGGAGAGGGAGTTACTCCTATTCCACTTCTCTTTCAAGTCTCTTGGATGAGTTTATTTTTTTTATTTTTTAAAGATTTTATTTATTTATTTATTTGAGAGAAAGAGAGAGCACAAGCAGGGGGAACGGCAGGCAGAGGGAGAAGCAGGCTTCCAGCTGAGCAGGGAGCCCCATGTGGGGCTCGATCCCAGGACCCTGGGATCACGATCTGAGCCGAAGGCAGACACTTAACCGACTGAGCCACCCAGGTGCCCCTCTTGAACAAGTTTAGAAGTCTCATTTAGGTAGGTCTTTTAACACCTAATAATCTCACTTTTTGATAAAGAGAAGAGCAGGCCTTGGAACCTTCTATCAGCAATGGCCGTGATGTAGAACTTTCTTGACACTGCTTTGGATTTTATGGATACCTTGGATTCACAGTGGGTGACACTGGTTTTCCATTTCACAGGGATGAGGTAACATATTTTTTAAAAAACTCTCTATTCAAGTTTTTTACAGTAGGTCCATTTTAAAAAAAAGTTTATAAAGTTTATAATAGTAAAGGCAAAGGTAGATATGGCAAAGAGTGTAAAAGTGGCCCAGGAGTAGTTGCGGTTTGGCAAACGCTGCTAAGGACTCCCTGAACCTGAGGCCAGGGAGTCCCACCTCAGCTCTGCACATCCTGACAGCAGTGAGTGTCATCAAAGGACATGCTCCCTGCTAAGAGGTGACGGAGCTCAAGAGGGGAGAAATGGACCCGTTTTAGGAAGGGCATTCTCAAGGCCACCGGCCAACCAACCGTGGAGAGTTCTTCGTGGAAACATGGAACCAGGATTTTACCATTGCCAGGTGTGCTTTCAAACTCCCGTCACCATCAACGGGTCTTTCCGCAAACACGCACTCGCTTGTGTGGTCCTGACGCCACAGTGAAGCCTCCGCTTACGTTTGCCTCTCCTGCACTTCACCCTTCCCCTTCAGCTCATGCCATCCTTCTAAGCTTTTCATTTCCAGATCATTTCAATCTCACAGAGGAGTGGCACAAATAGTGCAGAAAGTTCCCTCTGTACACCCTTCACCCAGCTTCCCCCAATGGGAACACCTTCCAGAACCCTAGAACACCACAGAAAAATTCTCAAAACAGGAAATGAACTTTGGAACAAGACTCTCGAGTACATCGCAAACCATCAGGATTTCACCCATTTTTCTGGCCTCGGATCCAATCCAGGGCCCCACGCTGCACCTAGCTGCTGTGTCCTCCGCGGCCTGCTCCACTGTGTGGCAGCTGCAGGTCCTCCCTCATCAGTCACAACTGTGACACTTCTGAAGAGTGTGTCAGGGATTTTGTAGAACCTCTCTCAAATGAGGTTTGTCTGATGTTCTCCGGTGCTTTCAGCCAGGCTGTGCATTTCTGGGAAGAATCCCACCACGATGCAGCCCTTGCCAGTGTACCGCGTCAGGGCGCGTGATGTCCATGTCTTATGACCAGCCATGTTGGGCTTGAGCACTTCGCTAAGGTGGGATCTGCGAGGGGTCCCTGCTGTAAGGAACTGTGTTCCCCTTTGTGATTACTAAATATTTGGGGGAAATACGCTGAGCCTATCTAAATATTTTATTTCTGCTTAAGCTTTTACCCACTAATTTTAGCACGCAGATTTTAACTGTACCAATTATTGCCATGGTGTTCCTTTCTTTTTTTTTTTTTTAAATGTATTTTGAGAGAGAGCACATGAGCAGGGGGAGGGACAGAGGGAAAGGGAGAGAGAGAATCTTCAGCAGACTCTACACTCAGTGTGGAGCCCAACGAGAGGTTTGATCCCACAACTATGAGATCATGACCTGAGCCGAAATCAAGAATCAGACGCTTACCCACCCAGGCACCCCATATTACCATGGTGTTTTAATGGTGATTTTCAAATTCTGTCATTCTTTCTACATTCATTAATTGGAATACCTGTGCCTTTTTTTTTTTTTTTTTTTTGGTTTTAAAAATACAAGTCCTCGGCAGAAAATTTACAAACTTTCTAGTGGCCAAGCTGGCCTTGAGATAAACCATCTCTTCCTACATATCTGCTGATGAACAGTCCACTGCACCCTAACACCTTTCCTATTTTTTTCTCTTTTCTTCTTTCCTTCCCTCACCTCATCCTGCCTTACCCATCACCTTGATTTTAAGAGCTGCTGAGCACCAGGCTAGCCCAGCAGTGCCAAAACAGCTCTGCTGTGTACACTGAGTTTAAACTAGGCTGGTAATTCACACCTGGGCCTAACACTTGCTCTGTGTATCAATCCTAAGAAACTATTACGTGCCAGGCACTAAATATACTCTCATCTTTACACCAACTTTAGTACGTCAGTAGGATGCTTCCCATTTTACAGATCAGTAGGCCGAGGCTGATTCATTTAGCCAACAACTATTTAGGGTTCACAGTGCCAGCCTCCACTACTGGTGCTGGGGACATGGGGGTGAACACGATAGGCAAGGCCTGTGCATTGAGGAACTTACATTTCCATGGAGAGGACAGACACATTTTTTGAACAGCAAAAAGGGGATGTGATTGTTTTGAAGTGTGCCAAGAACAACGAAGAAGCACCCACAATGATCCAATAGAATGTGACAGGGGACACTTCCAGCCGAGTGGTTAGGGCAGGTCCCTCCAAGCAGAGACCTGAAGGGGAGGGAAGGAGCACACCATGCCGACAGCCTGGGAAGGGCACTCCAAGCAAAGGCTCTGAGGTGGAAGGTGAAGTCAACTTGGTTAAGGAGCCACAGTGGCCACCAGGGCTTGAAGCACAGGGAGGGGAAGGTGGCCTAGGATGAGGTCATCAGGGGTGGGGGTGGGGGATGGATCACACAGGGCCCTGCAGGCTGGGGAGAGGACTCTGGACTGTTCTCCACGGTGGATCTGAAGCACAGTACTGAGTGCCCAGGAGGGCGGACCAGGTTTCACCCAGAGTGACCCCGGTGGTCAACAACAGAGCCAGGCTCCAGCCGAGGCTGGCCTAGTCCACGTCCGCCCCAGCCAGGCCCCTTCCTCCTCCACACAGCACCGGCCCAGGCCCTTGGGCCGAGCTCCAAACACCGTGGGACTCAGGGTCTGGCTTTGGAATATGTTTTTGTGCTCACAAAGAAACACAGGTGTGGCTAATGCCCTGGACTTCTTCCTCACACGAGATCACTCTGCATCTCCTGCTCCGGAAAGACCGGAGGCTGGGACCCATGCTTGGCAACCAGCCCAAGGCCTGCTCCCCCCGAGGCGCCTGCAGGCCTCGATTCTGCCACACACACCTCAGAGCACCCCTTCCCAGTACTGAGATCTGCATGCGCTCCTTCCACTTCTTCACCTAGCAAGCTCACGGTCACACCGTATGGTGCTGTAGTGAAGGGCACAGACTTGGGAGCCAGAGTGCCTGGGTTCAAATCCTGGCTCTGCCACTGGCCGGGTGACCCTGGGCAAGTGAGCTCCTGAGGGCTGCGCAGGGGCGGCTGTGAGGATGGAATGAGTTCATCGGCTCGAGAAGGCAGAGTGGCGTGGGTGCCCTGAGAATGCTGCTCCGGCGTTGCTTATCACCCTGATCACACACCCCCACCCCCGCCCTCCTCTGCCCCCACTCCCCCCACCCCACCCACCGTGGGAGGATTGAGCCTTATATACTCGGGAGCTCACGGGCTCACCTGTCCCTCCCCTCCCTAGCTTGGGGCCTGGCACTGAATAAACGCTGTTTGTTGAAAGAATGAATAAATAACGAACAAACATGTATGAGTATGGGATGGGTAAATATACGTCAAAGGTAAGATTAAAAGCTTATAATTATTCAGGACAAATACTTTCAACAAGTGCCTCTGGCAGAGTCGTGTGATTAAGACAAGGCCTGTAGGCATGGTGGGGGGGGGGGGGGGAAGCAACAGAGATAACCCGGCCAACATATAATCAAGAACCCCAAAGAACAGACTTTGGAATTTGGAGGTAGAGAAACCTGGCTTCCCCATCCTGGAGCCACCACCTACTGGCTGTGCTGTGGCCTCGGCAAGGCCACCCTGGACAGATGGGCAGGCTGCCCCCCGCACAGGTCACCTGACTGGGGCAGACAGCAAGGGCCGGACACGAGTCCCCACTCAGCTGAAGGAGGTGTGGGGGCTGCACAGGGCTCCCGGAACCCCGAAGAAGGGAAGTTTTCTAAGCGGTTCCCACAGAGGTAGCAGAGAAGTGACCCAAAGCTCTGAGCAGCCCCGACCAGCTCCCTGAGCCTCAGTTCTAGCCCGCAAAGTGGGGCCAATGACCGCAGCTACGCCTCTCCTACGGGCGGGCGGATGGTGCTGTTGGCACCACGATACTTAACTTTCACCCCTTTTATGCCCGGCGCTTACAGCAATGCCTGGCACAGGGTAGGCACTCGGTGCATCTGCCCAGTGAATTACTGGGGTAGCGTCGTCAACAGGCACCTCCCCTGGCCTTCCCCGACAGGCAGCCTGTAAGTCAGGTCCTGCTGTGGGCTCAGAGGCAGGCGGGACCTTGAACTGTAGTAAACTCTCACACCCTTCAGTCTAGGAGAAAACAGAAAACAGAAAGGGCATGGGGTGGGGGTGGTAATTTGGGGCCAGAATGCAGCCTTTTTCAGTCAGCTGGAAAAAGCGATAAGGAGGCATCCGTGGGAACCATGGGAATTGGGGGTGGGGGAGGAACGGGCCCCATTCACACAGAGCACGAAGGTTATGGCCCCGGCGGAATGCGGGCTGGGTGTGGGGCTGGGCCTGGGAGCAAAGTTCCTGAATGACCGGCTGGCCGGGCAGGGGCCTCAGTCCCCTCTTGGGAACCTGAACAGCCAAGAGCAGTGTTTCATCAAAACAGGAAAAATCATAGAGGAAAAATGCACATGTAAGGGGACTGGTATTTACAGGGAACAGCCTTGCCTCCACCCAAGGTCTGAAAGGATGGACTGGGGGAGGGGACACCGGGGGGGGGCACGCAGCGGGGCAGAGCCCTCCCCAGGAAGGCCGCCTGCTGTGCACCTGGGCCAGAGGGATCCTGGAAGTCTGAAGGGGAGCCTGGACCAGGTGGTGTATGAAGGAGGCAACGTGAACCTCAGCAGTCACGCCCTCATAGCATGTTCCTCCAACCACAGGCCTCGTGGGCTACCTACAGAGCTTCCGACTGGGCGTGACCCATCCACAGAGCTTCAGGATCACAGGGGGCTCGCCCTGCTGTTACCTACAGGGCAGGGGAGCTCGGACTTTGGCTCAAAACACAATGGGCTAGGTAGGAGCCTCAGGATGTGGGGCAGGTCCCTCACAAATGCTTAACCCTGTTTTCTTTCTTTGGACAGCAGGGCACTCCCACCCCTGTCTGCAGAGCGCTGGGAAGGTTAGCTGAGATTATGAACTTGGACCTGCTGGGTACGCCAGAAGGCTCTAAATAAAAAGCCTTTTCCTGGGTTCACGGGAGCGGCCAACCTTATAATCCTCGTGGACACGTGGTAGCCGGCGATTCATCAAAGGCTCCTCCGTCCTCCCCCAAGCTTCTGGGACACACAACCCTGGTGTCTGTAACTTTCCTGCATATCAACACAAGGATTCTGGCCTTGAGGACCCCAGCTGAGTGGCTCCTCCAATGGGAGATTCAAGAAGGCCCCGGGCTGTGTGATGGTACAGAGCACCACCCCCCTCACCTGAACGCTGCAGAAGGACCTTAACCGGCTCCGCTCCTCCCCTTCAGTCCAGGGTGAGCTTTTCACGAAGATCTTAAACTCCTTCATAGGCCAAAGGTGCCTTAGAATAAAGGATAGATTCCTAACCATGCCCTACGAGGCCCTCATGGCCTGCCTCAGCTGACACCTCCAGCCCAGCTCTCCTCGGCCCTACTTCCACCTGCCACAGCATCCTCTCTGCCTCCAGCCTGTGCCCAGGCTGCGCCTTTCACCTGGGCCTCCCTCCCTTTCAACCCTAAGCATCTTTCAAAGAGCCACTCAGTCACTGCAGTGAGGCTTCCTTGATCCCTAGAAGACTCAGGTCCTAGAGCCCTCTGTGTTCTCCTACGCAGCCCTCATATCAGCTGAGAACTACAAATTTAATTGGGTGTTTGACTTCACCGTTGAAACCAAAGACTCCATGATGGCAGGGGCTACATCCCTCTTGTTCACCACTGGACCCCTAGTGCTGAGTGCAATGACCAGCATGAATATGTGCAAATAAACGAGAGAATGAATGAATAAATGAATCGTCAAACAAACAGCCTTGGGGGATGAAAAGTGAAAAGGGAAGTAAAGCCGGAAGCAGATGGGGAGACCTAGATTTGATTATTCCTACTCTAGGAACTCTAGTGGAAGGTGGAAGACAAGAACATGGGGAGGAAGCCGAGTCATGTGTAAGAGAGCACGGTTGCCTTGGGTGCTGGGGGTACACAGGACCCCAGGAGGAGGGGGTCATTGACCTGGGGGCCATGGAGGAGCACTTGCTGACAATTCACGTCCGTGATCTCATTCTGCCTCACGCAATACTGAGGTGGGGTGCTATTATTAGCCCATTGTTACAGATGAGGAAACTGAGTCCCAGGGGGATGAAGGACCCGCCTGAGGTCCCACAGCTGAGAGGGGGTGGGGCCAGGGAAGTGACTGTTCACACAAGGCAGTGAGTTCTAGATGTAAGCGGGAAAAGTCTCTTACGCAGGGCATCTCTGCAAAAAAGTGAAACAAATTTATTAGCATCTCCCTGAAACTGCTGGAACAGAAATGCTTACACTTGTAGTAAGTCAGCGTGGTAAGCGAGAATGAATTGGATTGTTCCAGGCTTATCAACAGAGAACCTACTCTAGCCAAGTCCAATGCCAAACGTCTCACCTGCATCAGCCCCTGTGATCCTCAGAATGGCCCCATGAAGCTGGCACTAGCATTGGGCCCATTTTGCAGATGAAGACATGAAGCTGAAAGAAGTTCCTGTTACTCCTACTTTAAAATGTCTAAAACATCGAGAGTATTCTCTTCTCTATATTATTTTAATGAACTTCAAATACGTCAACATGTTCTTAATATCTACGAGTGGCCTTGGGGCCCCAGTGCTATTTTCCAAAAAGCTTTTCAACTCCCCGACTGTGAATTCCCTGCAGTGGGGTTTTCAGGGGCCCCAACCCTTGGCCACAATTCCAATGCTGCCTGTATGCCTGCAGTGTGCTTTAGGCATTTCGTACGCATGAATTCATCTCAGGTTGGCCTCCATGAGAGTGTGAATAATGAGCAGTCATCCCATCAGAGAGAACACTCACTCGACATCCCTGGGAAATATACAAACCCATGCCAATAGGCTTTCAGTTCCCCTTCATCCATGCCCTAGGGAGTTCTTACATTCACTTGATCCCTTTTTTTGTCCTAAACACTGCCCTTCCTCAAGAACCTGCTATGGCTCCCCACTGCCTGATGCAAAAATGTGCAGACCCTGGGCCAGGTCCACAAACTGTTGTTACCCCCACTCTTTCTGACACCACTCTCCCTGCCTCCCAATCTGTTATCAGGCTGCAGAGCCCCTCGGCTAGAATGCCATCCCTTGCCCTTCACTGATCGACCCTGGCTCATCTTTCAAGTGTCCCTCCTCCAGGAAGCCCCCAAATTCACTCCCCACTTGTGCATGTTCTGCCATCTGCTTCTTTTCTGGTCAAGCATTATCACCTACGTGGCCTCCACTCCTCTCCAGCCTGTGTGTGAACAGACCCCACCTTCCCAACAGGACTCCGCTTCTTACGAGCAGCGCTCAGTTCCGCCCGCCTGGGCTAGCACTCCAGTCTTGTCTGAGCCTCTCCAGTCTGGCTGCTAACCCAGCTTCACCATCAGTCCAGCCAGCCTCACAGAAACGACACACAGCCCACCCCCAGGGACACGGTGGCGGGGGGAGGTCACTGATAAGGCACCTGCCTTTTCTCCGGCCTCAAGTACCGTCAAGTTGCCTCCTGCCAACAGGCCACGAACTAAGTCACAGGTCCATTGTCCTTTTTTTTAATTGAATAGGATGTGACTTACAATTTAATAAGTGACATTTGATTAGTTGAAGGTCAACATTTTCCAAACATCAAGTCCATGTGGAAAATATGAATCAAAGCAGCTTCTTGGCAGAGAGACTAAACACCACAAGAACCAGCAGAGGCTTGCCTGGCCCTGCCGGGCCGCACCGTACCCCACCTCTACAGCACAGCCCTGCAGGCTGCCACACCACGAATCGAACTTGGCTCCCCTGCTCAAACCCGTCCTCACTGCGCTGAGGGTCAAGGGCACTCTCATCATGCCCCAGATGCATTCTCTGGTTCGCTGTGTGCTGACACTTCACTCCTGCCCCTGCCTCTGCGCAGGACTGGACCCCTCGTCCTAGCATCCACCTGGCTCTGCTCATCACTAAGGTCTCAGGGGTGACACCGTGGGGAGGCCCTCCTCCAGCCCTGCAAAAAGTTCGATCAGAATCCCCAGAGTTCCCTGGACGTTCTCGCTCAGAAAACTCTTGCTCATTTAATTGTCCATCTTCCCCATTGGAACGGAAGCTCCATGAGAGCAGGTACCACGTCGGTGGCGTTTAGCTTCAAACCCCAGCTCCAGCACAGAGGGGGGCACACAGCAGGTGCTCAACAGATAACAACAGTTCATGAATGAGTGAACAAAGGAGCAAACAAGGTGCTAGCGGGGACGGAGACCATCTCACCGGAAGTGCTGGGCGGAACAGCTGGCCCAGCCAAGCTGCCAGCCAAGGGGCGTGGGGGCCTATCCAGGGACATGTTCCCTGGATCCAGATCAGGTACAAGAGGCAGGTGAGTGTGCTTCCTCTCCTGTCCCCACTGCCCTCCTGGAAACCAGCAACCCCATCCCTGCCCAGCCCACTGGTGTTCAGAGAACACCACTCAGCGGACAGCGTCGGGGAGTAGGGTGACCTGTAACACTCGATGCATTATACATACAGATAGCATTTTCGTTTCTTTCTTTTCTTCCTTCCTTTCTTTTTTTTTTTTAAGATTTATTTATTTATTTGAGAGAGACAGTATCCAAGCAGACTCTTGCTGAGCGCAGAGCCCAACATGGGGCTGGATCTCATGACCCCATGAGATCAGGACCGGAGCCAAAACCAAGAGTCAGACGCTCAACCGGCTGAGCCACCCAGGCGCCCCTTTTGTTTCTTAAACTGCTTTTGTAACAAATCTCATATGGAATAATAACAACAAATGTGTATTCACTGGACCCTAAGAGTGCTACACGCCTGCTTCTAGAATTTTCACATTACTAGAAGTTCACTATTGCTCTCCCCACCTCACAGCTGAGGAAATTGAATCAATCCCAGAAAGGTGCCATGATTGGCCAGACTGAGCAAACAACAGGGCCAGAGCCTGAAGTTCCTGCTTGGGGTTCCACTCTCCTGATCATTACAGTGCTCCCAGAGAGGGTGTTTAAAATACAGAGGCCAGGGCCCTGATGCCCCACATCACAAACTCCAGGTGGGGCCATGGGAATCTGCATTTGAACCAGCAAATTGCCCTTAGCCAGCCAGGCAGACTGTAACCCCCTGGGCCTCAATTTTCCCATCTGTGAAATGGGCAACTCCTTCCCTACAGGGCTGCTATGGGGGACCAAGTGAGGGAAATGCTTCGAGTGTGTTCTAAAGCCAGCGGAGAGGTCCCTGGCAGGAGGTTCCCCTGAAGAAGCAGCAGATCCAGGAGTCACTCACAAGTCACTGACCTTTGTGGGTCCAGCTCACTTGCTAGACATTCCTACATATCATAGCTCCTGTGCAATATCTTTCCCTCAACAAGAGCTCATGGCAAACCAGTTAAGCCTGGTGAGAGGGCAGACACCAAGTCCACATCCCATGTCCCCACACTTGGGAGCCCTACACTGTGACACCAGCTGGGGCAATGATGACTACCCCTGGGCCTTCGGCAAAGACGTGAACACATTTTCACACACGTACACACTCACACACATGCTACACTCACACACACATATAAGTACACACAGGTGCTTTTCTGACAAACAGGGGTGGCTCTCCCCAGAGCTCCTCTCCGTTGGCCAAACCCGCGTACCCTCTCTTCTCTGGGCTGCCAATATGCTCATGTAAAGATTCCAAAATGGCAGTTCCAACGCTGCCACCCACAGGGCCAGAGGCCGATGTGGTAGCCTGTATCAGGTTCAAATACCTATGCAAACTCAAAAATAATCCCAGCCATATGTACTGGGCCCTTCCAATGGCAGGGTGCCATGCTGGGCAACTTCCCATCATTATGTCATTGAAGTGCTCCTGTCCCCCAGGAAGAAGGTCCCGCCCCTATCCCCACGGATGATGTGGGTAAGGCGCTGAGAAATCAGAGAGCCTGCAAGTAGCAGAGCTGTCATTCAAACACAGCTGGGATTCGAACTCTGCTCACTTACTATTCGACACATTTTTTTAGTGTGCCCAGTACTGTCCTAGGCCTAGGGGACCCAGCAGTGACCAAGGCAGAGCAAGGCACCGGCAGCCTGGTGGGAGACTCAGAGACCAAGCTCTTAATCCTGGTCTCTGCTGTATCCCAAAGGCCACCGGCTCCTTCCAAGGGAGACCTCCCTGCCTGGGTCCTTGGTGTCCACTGTGGGCATGAGGCCCACAGGAAGACCCTGTGAGGTGGTAGGTGACATTGGCCAGCAGAAACCAGGTCCTGCAAGCTAATCTACCGACACAGGGTACCTGGGCAGAATGCACCAGCGTTTTGAAAAATTAAAAGCTACCTCTGGGCCTCACTCTCCTCCACTCTACTCCTTCCCCATGGAGTGTCCTTAATAGAATCTTTAAGCATTCTGTTCAAAATGGAGTCATGAGACATGCAGAACTGCCCCCCTCCAGCAATGATGACAATACACCTGATTCTTTGGCAATTTTCTTCTAGCAGGAATAGACTCAATTATACTAGTCTCTGTTTGGGATTTCCAGACACAGGCTGATCTCTCCAAGAACATTTCCAGACCATCTCTTAAAGAAGATGTTAGACAAATCTCCTATTTGGGGATGGGATTATTCTACTGACATGTAGAATGCTTACCATGTGTCAGGGCACACATATGAACAACCCACTATTCTCATTTTGCAAATGAGGAAAGTGAGGCACAGAGAGGTTTAGTAACTTGCCCAAAGTCACAGAGCTGGCAAATGGAACACTTGAGCCCAGGCAGTCTTTGACAGGAATCTGGACTCCTAACCTCCATTAGGTCAAACCAACTTGGCTTCTTTACAAGAGTGTCTTCACATTTCAGAGAGGTTCGCAGGATGCCTGAAGCCCCTAACCCAACTCACCTCCCTGCCTGGCCCATGCACCTCCCCACCCGCTTATGGTCCCAGGGCTCTGCCCAGCCCAGCTCAGCCTGTGGCCTGTTTCCTCTCAGACCTGCCTGTGCCCAGAAGCTGGCCTATTAAGAACTAGGATGCAGGTCTTATAAATGAAGGGGAGACAGCTGGGGACCAGGCAACAGGGAGTGGGGGAGCATGTGGCCACTCCTTAGTGATAGCTACGTCTGCCACCTGGCCAGGGAGCCCAGAGGGCCCCATTTGTCAGGAGGCAATGGTAATCGATTTTTATGTGAAATCTAACTTGAAAGTGCTGGCATTTAATTCAATTTGCTTAAAAGAATGTGAGGATGAAATAATATCTGTGATGGAGCAGAATTCAACCCCCAGTGCTACCGGTTTAGTCTCTGCGTTAACAGATCAAGCCTGTCAGGAAGTTTCATAAATAGGGGAAGGAAAGTAGAGGGGCCATGATGCAGAACTGGGACCTCCTCTGCTCCAGGAGCTGTGCGAGGTTCTCTCCTTAACTCGACTCAGCAACCCTAGGGTTGGTGGTGGTGGCGGGTGGGGGGCGGGGGGGGGTGTGTGTCAGGATTCATGTCCCCATTTGTAGACCAGAAAACCAACGCAGAGAGGTGAGGTGAGCTGGCCAAGGACGCAGCACGGGTGGATGCGCCAGGACCCAAAGCCCAGCTGTCCCAGGTGCAGCATGCAACAGCAGCTCTAGAAGACGCCTGGGTCCTGGGTGGCTGACTCGTCATGCTCCAGTGAGTGCGGGGCAGGCGGCGGCCAGTACGGCCCCAACCAACTGCAAGGGGCCTGACCCAGGGCGCGGTGGAGATGGGTGGGTGAACCCTCTCATAGCTCCTTTGACTCAGGGTTAGCTCAGCTCTGACAAACCACCTGGCTTTGAGTGTGACCCAGTTTTATAGCTTGAGCAACCAAAGCGGAGTTGGGGAAAGTCAGGCAGGTCTGAGAGCGAAACCAGCCCCCTACCACCTGGCTTGCGGGGTGAACTTGGGTGGAACCCCTCAGCTCTCAGAACCTCAGGTCCCCCCCCTCCCCAGCTCCAAAAACTAGTGGCTGGCTCCATCCACCTTGAGGCCCTCCCAGCTCCCATATTTATGGGTTCTAATTAGCCCAGAACCTTAACACGCACCAACACTGGGGCACATCGCTCTACCTCAATTGCCTCCACCTGCAAAATGGGGAAGTAAAAGCCCCCACCGCATGGGTTCGTTGTGAGAAGTGAGTAAGATGACATATTTGCAGCATGTAGCACTGGGCCCAATGCCCAGGCGACGCTCAATAAACATTTACTTCCACTATCACCCCCACCCCCCAACTGTCTAGCACCTGCAACTTCTCACTTCCCTCCTTCCAGAAATATCTGACTGCAGAGAACAGCTTCAGGTCTAGTTCTCTGTACCAGGGACACAGAGGGGTCAAAACCCACAGCTCTGTCATTGGGAAGGATCTGAGCACCTAACTAGCACTCCCCAAGCAAGATGCAAATGCCTCCCTCAACAAACTAAACAAGGATGGGGTTTGAGTTCAGGAAAGCCGTGCGCCTGAGGTCCCTTTCCAGCTGCACGAACCCTCTGAACCTCAGTGTCCTCATCTACAGAGAAAACAATCATCCCCAGACCACACTTCATCTCCTAAGGGCTTTCTAAACTCTTAAGTCCCACAGAACACTTTCATGATCATTGTTAATTAAGTTAATTCAGATTTGTGCTCAGCTCTAGGATTACATTTGAATCATAACGGTAAAGACTTCAGACCTCAGGCTTTTGCCAGCCTACCTGACCCTAAGAATCACTGAGGACACTCTGAAAATGTAGAATCCTAGGCCCATTCTGGACCAGACAGAGCCGTGGGGCGGTGGGTGAATGTGGTGGGACACAGGGCCCACGTGATTAGAGAAACCTGCCCATTCCAGATTGAACAGAATTGCTCAACTGAAACTGAAAAATGAGCAAGCTGAGCTTCCAAGGTCAGGTATCTAACAGAAAGCATCACTTTCTGGAGGTCAGAAAGTCGTGAGTTTAGGGGCTGGCTCTGTTACTTTGCTAGTTGTATGAATTTGGGACCAGCCCTCAACCGCTCTGAGCCTATTTGTTCAAAATAGGAACAATTAGGCCTAACCCTTAGGCTGGGGTGAGCGTGGAATGTGAGGTGTCCTCTCCTTCCCAACTTCCCGACATCAGATTCTGGGGGCTATTGTGCCATTTCAAGCAAGTGAAGTCAGTGAGGATGGGGGCGGGTACCCAGTGGCGTCCCATTTGGACAGGCAGCCAGCCGCCCATTCCCACTTTGGGCAGGGCCTGAGTAATGTCTGATTTCCCAAGTCCTCAGGACAAAGTCAGTAGGAAACATTTTCCATTTCTCACTGCTAGAGAAATAAATCCTTTCAGATGTACTTACACCCTTGGGAGAAAACTAGAAACATTTCCAAACACAGAGATACGGCAACAAAGCACCTAATCTCGGTGGAGTTGGAGCTCTCTGCCAGGTGCTGGGGGGAGGGGGGTCTCCCCTTGTTTGGGGTTCTGAGCTGCTTCGTGGAAGGTGTGAGGCGAGGAGAGCATGGGTCCCGCATCCCCAGGCTGGGGATCTGACTCTAGCTGGACTGGCCCCTTCCTCTCTGTCTCTCGCCGTCCTTCATCTGATAAATATTTTCTGAGCACCTGCTGTGTGCTGACACTGGTCTCAGCACCAGGACCCAGTGATGGGCAAACAGATTTGGTCCCTGCTCTCAGGAGCTGAGACTCCATCGCACAGAATGTTAAATGGCAAAGGCCACACCGCAGTTGTGCTGAGTGATCTGAAGGCCGTGCCCAGGTCTGATAAAAAGGTTCATTCAGCCAGGGAAGGGGTGAGGGGAGACCCAAATCAGACTGAAGAGGCAGTCTGGGAGGATCTTTTTGGAGGAAGAGTACCAGATGGCCGTGCTGATCCAGTTATTTCCTCTGCCACAAACTCTTTACCACCCCATCCACTTTTCCTGCCTTCTCAGTCCGTACTACAATGAAAAATAACCTTTTACGCCATTGTTTGCTCACCATTGTCAGCCCATATTTATCCCCCACTAGCCTGGAAGCATCATGAAGGTAAAGACAAAGTCAGTCTTGTTTTCCCTGGAATCCTCCCCAGTAAATCTTTTTTTTTTTTTTTTTAAGAATTTTTATTTATTTATTTGACACAGAGAGAGAGCACAAGCAGGGGGAGCGGCAGAGGGAGAAGCAGGCTTCCGGCTGAGCAGGGAGCCCGATGCGGGGCTCCATCCCAGGACCCTGGGACCATGACCTGAGCCGAAGGCAGTCACTTAACCGACTGAGCCACCCAGGCGCCCCCTCCCCAATAAATCTTTAAATGAATGGTGAATGAATGAATGAATGAATGAACAAACCCCACTTCCCTGGGCCTCCACCTCCTCACCTCCACTATGGGAATAACAATACCTTTTGGCCAGCTGCCTGGGACTCCCGGGGCACACTGCCTGTTTTCAGTGGGCGGGGCTTGGTGCTGCCTGAGGAGGTGGGACATGGTGGGGGTAGGGGAATTAGGAGAGGAAGCTGACACCTTGACTCTGTGAACAGATCACTGGAGGACTCGGCCCCAGTCCAAAGGATAAAACAATGTCAAAAAGGCATGAGTGGGGGGCGCCTGGGTGGCTCAGTCGTTGAGCGTCTGCCTTCGGCTCGGGTCATGGTCCCGAGGTCCTGGGATCGAGCCCCGCATGGGGCTCCCTGCTCGGCAGGAAGCCTGCTTCTCCCTCTCCCACTCCCCCTGCTTGTGTTCCTTCTCTCGCTATGTATCTCTCTGTCAAATAAATAAATAAAATCTTAAAAAAAAAAAAAAAAGGCATGAATGGATAAAGAAGATGTGGTCCATATATACAATGGAATATGACTCAGCCATCAGAAAGGATGAATACCCAACTTTTACATCAACATGGATGGGACTGGAGGAGATTATGCTAAGTGAAATAAGTCAAGCAGAGAAAGTCAATTATCATATGGTTTCACTGATTTGTGGAACATAAGGAATAGCATGGAGGACATTAGGAGAAGGAAGGGAAAAATGAAGGGGGGGGAATTGGAGGGGGAGATGAACCATGAGAGACTATGGACTCTGAGAAACAAACAGGGTTCTAGAGGGGAGGGGGGAGGGGGGATTGGTTAGCCCGGTGATGGGTACTAAGGAGGGCACGTACTGCATGGAGCACTGGGTGTTATACGAAAACAATGAATCGTGGATCACCATACCAAAAACTAATGATATATTTTATGGTGACTAACATAATAAATTAAAAAAAAAAAAGGCATGACAGGGCACAGGGGGAGCCCTCCCTTGAACAGCGTGCAGCTAAACAGTCCCCCAGGTACCAGTACCAACTAATGCTGTCACCAGACACATTTATGTCACCCACTGGGCCAGTGAGTGGGTGACAAGTTTCCAAACAGGCCCAGGACCGCCTTCTGATTTTCTGGCTCCTCGAAGCAGGCCTGGGAGGCTGGCATTCCTCTGCAAACACAGCCACATGCACCAGGCAGGTGATGGGTGCCAGGGACAGAGAGATGGGAGAGCAGCATGAATACACAGGCCCTGGCCCCGTGTAGTCACACCTACAGGAGGAAGCCTTCCCCAACCAAAGACAGCAGTCAGGGACAGTGGAAGGAAGGGGCACTCAAGTCTGCTGTATGGCCCTCCGAGTGGGGGCGGGGGGGTTGGGGGGTTGGAGAGGGTCATGTCCTGCCCTGGGCCTCAGTTTCCCTTGGCCAAGTGACATTCTTAATTCCTCCCTCGCAGATCAAGGTGCAAACTGTAAAGTGCTAAGTGCTACGAGGTGAAGCAGTGAATCTCATCCACCTCTCCCCGCACCCAGTTTTGGATTTGTACATATCGTGTGCAAGCTGTCCCCGAAGCCAGCATTTCCCGAAGTGTGGCACCCGGGCCACCGGTGTGACCCAGGCTGATTTCAGGTAATATGCGGACCTAGTGCTTAAGTGGCTTTAGGTTGCACAGTGTGGTTAATCCCCGCTGAATTCTCATTTGAACATTCTGAGAACATCAAAGAAGTCTCAGGCAGTGCTGCTCCCTCGTCGACCTCTCATCTTTCTGGCACTGGCCAATATCCATCCCCCCCACCTTTTTTTAACAGACTCAACAACTTTGGCAGGCCCCAGCTAGCTAGAACGGAACAACCCTGCAATGACTGGTATCTATTTCTGGCAGGTGATACCGCTTTGCCATTTTCAAAGATGTTATAAAGCGACCTTTCATAAATAAAAATATGGTTAAAAAAGCTGAATACTTTAAAGAAAAATGACTAATAATACATGTTGTTTAGGAATATGCCCCCAGCTTACGGAGCTGGTGCCAGAATGGTGGAAGGCTGAAAAGTACTGAGCGCAGTTACCACCTCTGCCAGCAACAGGCACATCTAAGTCCCTCCTGTTCTCCTCCTGGCACTAGGCCTGCCTGGGCCTCCTGGCCGCTCCCACAGCTGGGTGGGAGCGGGTCCCCAGGTCAGGACAGAAGTGATGGCGCCGAATCCACACCTTCCACCGAGCCCTCCACATCCTCCCCTCTCTCCCCACTGCCAGGCCTGGGAGAGGACCCAACACACCCTCAGGGAGGACAGAGCCACAAGATGGAAGGAACCTGGGTCTCTGGGTACTTGTGAGGGGCAGAGCACCCCCAGCCACCCTGGGACTTATTACATGAATGAGAAATGAACTTCCGTTGCATGGCATCACTGTGACTTTCAGGTGTGCTATGGAAATTCGCTGACTTAGGCTGATATAAAGGAGGCATCTCTAGTCCAATTTCCTGCCAACCTGGAATTCTGTGACAGTCTGGATTTCCTTGTTTTCTGTAACAAATAATTACTGAGTACCGAACAGATGCCAGGCAGCCTGAAGGGCTTTACGAAGACAAGCTCAATTAGCCCTCATGACAATCCTGGGAGCCAGGCATTACTGATGACTTGGCTCGGCTTGCAAGGAGGCAAATGAGGCTCAGAGGTGTGAAGCATCTTGGCCAAAGTCAAACGTGTGGGAAGCAATGCAGCTGAAACTTGAAGCCAGGGCTGCTGGAGATGGACAAAGCCCTTCCCCCGCCACAATGCCATGCGCCTCTGCTGAGCACATCACCCGGGGACTGCCATGCCCTATGTGCCAGGCCCTGGGCTGGGTCCTGCAGGAGGGAGCACACGGGTGACACGGCCACAGCCTGGAGTCCTTGCGGCCAGACAGGAAGGGAGCAAGGGAGGGACGGAGCACAGAGACGGATGGAGAGAGGAGGGGCTAGCACAGTCAGGGAGAGCATCGCCACTCAGGAAGAACAGGAAAGGCTTCATGGAGAAGGGGGTGCTTAAGGCTGGCTGAGAATGCTGGGTAAGATTTCAGCTCGTGGCAACAAATAGGGAGATGCCATCTGATCCAAGTCAACAGCCAGCTCCTGGATCCATGGGAATTGGCTCAGGATAGGCCCACCACCCTGTCTACTGTAGGGGGCCTAAAGGACTGTGGGACAAACCTTTAAAACACCTCTCTGCACTGGATGAAATACTCCCAGTCCTTTCAAGGTTTCTCTTACAGGCCTCACTCTCCTACAAGCCTCCTTCTCAGCTCTTCTTTCAAAGAGCCCGGGGTATAATGGAAAGAGTGTGGATGGCAGTGTCAGACTACTCCAAGCTGTGATGATACCTCCTACCCCCTCCACTGAGCTAGGTGGTTCCCGCTGCAGTGCCCTTCCCTACAGGACGACAACGGCACAGTGGGGAAGGTGGGGAGAAAGACAGCTGGTCAAGAGGGGTAATATGGCGGCAGCCCGGCCATGCTGCCGGAGCCAGCTGAAGGTGAACGCCACCAGGGACATCATGTGGTACCCCTGACAGGATGCACTGAGAAAGGCTCTCCACCCACACCCCAGTCTAATCTTAAGAAAACATCAGACAAATCCAGACTGGAGGCCATCCTTGAGGACACCTGGACAGTGCTCCTCAAGGCTGCCAAGGTCATGAAAAACAAGAAGGACTGAGGAATTGTCCCCAACCACAGGGGATTGGGGAGACATGACCACTGTTTGCAGTGTAGGATCTTGGATCGAACCCTGGAGCAGTAAAAGGGCATGAGTGGAAAACAGGTGAAATCCAAATAAAGTTTGGATTTTAGTTAACAATAATGTACGAATATCAATTTTTTAGCTGTGACAGATGTGGCAATGCTTGGTGTGAACCCTGGAGAAAGCCAGATGGGGGTAACTGTACTATCTTTACAACTTTTCTGTAAATCTAAATTATTCCAAAATAAAAAGTGTATTTAATGAAAAAGAGTGAGAGAGAAAGAGAAGCAAATGCCAGAACACAAACAAGTCTCATGAGTTTGGGGGCTGGGGAGGGGGGGATTTCTGTTTGGCCCAGTGCTATATATCCCCCAGCTTCTAGAACTGAGCCTGGCACACAGTAGGGCCCCAATAAATATGTTCAATGAACAGTTGGCCCCACCACTGCAGCCCACTCCTGCCTGCTGACGGGGGCTCCAGAGACCAGCCCCACCTGCTCCCCACTAGAAGGGCTGCACCCCTCTGTGTGGCTCCCTAGCAGGGGCTTCCTGCCCACAGATGTGCATGGCGACAGGAAATGACCACCCAGGCCTGGCCCCCTCTACAGTGACCCAGAATCCCTCCAAGGCTTCCAGAGAAACAAACTGTAAACACAACTAACAGGGGGCAGGTAACATCGGCCACAGCAACTTCTTGCTAGACATGTCTCCAAAGGCAAGGGAAGCAAGGGCAAAAATGAACTACTGGGATTTCATCAAGATAAAGCTTTTGCACAGGAAAGGAAACAGTCAACAAAATCAAAAGACAACCAAAAATATGGGAGAAGATATTTGCAAATGACATATCAGATAAAGGGCTAGTAGTATCCAAAATCTATAAAAAAACTTACCAAACGCAACACTCAAAAAAACCAAATAATCCAGTCAAGAAATGGGCAGCACACATGAATGGGCATTTCTCCAAAGAAGACATCCAAATGGCCAACAGACACATGAAAAAATGCTCAGCATCACTCGGCATCAGGGAGATACAAATCAAAACCACAATGAGATACCACCTCACGCCAGTCAGAATGGCTAAAATTAACAAGTCAGGAAACGACAGATGTTGGCGAGGATGTGGAGAAAGGGGAACCCTCCTACACTGTTGGTGGGAATGCAAGCTGGTGCAGCCACTCTGGAAAACAGTATGGAGAGTCCTCAAAAAGTTGAAAATAGAGCTACCCTATGACCCAGCAATTGTACTACTGGGTATTTACCCCAAAGATACAAATGTACTGATCCAAAGGGGCACGTGCACCCCAATGTTTATAGCAGCAATGTCCACAGTAGCCAAACTGTGGAAAGAGCCCAGATGTCCTTCAACAGATGAATGGATAAAGAAGATGTGGTATATATATACAAGGGAATACTACTCAGCCATCAAAAAAATGCAACCTTGCCATTTGCAACGACGTGGATGGAATCAGAGGGTATTATGCTAAGCGAAATAAGTCAATCAGAGAAAGACAATTATCATATGATCTCACTCATATGTGGAATTTAAGAAACAAAACAGAGGAGCGTAGGGGAAAGGAGGGAGAAATAAAACAAGACAAAATCAGAGAGGGAGACAAACCATAAGAGACTCTTAATCATAGGAAACAAACTGAGGGTTGCTGGAGGGGAGGGGGTGAGGGGATGGGGTAACTGGGTGATGGACATTGGGGAGGGCACGTGATGTAATGAGCACTGAGTGTTAGATAAGACTGATGACTCACTGAACTCTACCTCTGAAACTAATAATACACCGTATGTTAATTAACTGAATTAAAAAAAAAAAAGGGATGGCAGGTAACATCAGGCATGTCCAAGGCGATAACACTTGCCTCTAGGGCACGTGAGTATGGTTAAGAAAGTCAGCTCTGGCTTCACAGGTGAGCCCTCAAGTCTCAGCTGTGTTACCCGAAGTTTGTGCGACCTTGGCCAAGTCCTGTCCCTTCTTTCTGCCCAGCATCCTCACCAGACAAACAGGAATAATAAATAGCTCTTACCCAATATGCGGATCAACCGAGGGAATCCAAGGAAGGCTTTTAGCCAGGCACTTGCCACATGGGACCTATTGTGGGCACTGCTATTATCACAACACAGCCCTGAAGGTCAACTGCAAGATACACCCTGGAGGTTGTTGGTATTAAACGGTCTGGAGCAAGGGAGTGTCACTCAAGTTGAGCTCTGGCCAGCCCTGGGACTGCTGAAGAGGAAGGCTGGGTCCAGTGGCAGGGCTGGCCGGGCCGTCCCAGCACCAGCCGGAGGAGGGAAGCCCCACGCCCCAAGGCTGCCTCTGCCCAAGCCCACAGATCCCTCACTTCTCTGCCTTGGGCTCCAAGCCCAGCAGACCACCTCTAACAGTCCTGGGGCTGTCCACCCAGCCAGCACGTGGTCACGCTGGTACGTGTGACACACAGGCTGCCTGCTGTCAGCCACGGGCCACTGTCAGCCCCAGGAAGGCACTGATTTGGCCCAGTATCATGTTCAACAAAAACAAAATTGGCAATGATTCCTAACCATTTTCACACAACTTAGAAGATTTTCATCATTTCCTGAGAAATTGGGAAATCTGAGGAGCGACAAATCACAGAGCCGCATTGGAGCTGCCCCTTCCCGATGGAGTGTCGCTCTCCCATGGGCCACAGCCCGCACCCAATCACCCACCAAGGCACCTGCCTGGGCCCTGGGGGCCTCACAGCACGTGACCGACTGCTTACTCTCTCACCACAGAGCTATATATAGACGTTTCTCCCAAGAAGACATACAAATAGCCAACACGTCCACGAAAAGCTGTTCAGCGTCACTGGTCATCAGGCAAATGCAAATCAAAACCACAATGAGATAGCACCTCACACGTGGTAGGATGGCCACTGTCAAACAAAAGTGTTGGTGAGGATATGGAGAAAGAGGAACGCTCGTGCACTGCTGGTGGGAACGCAAACTGGTGCAGCCACTCCAGGAAACAGTACGGACGCTCCTCAGAAAGTTTAAAATAGGAACACCCTATGACCCAATAATCCTGCAACTGGGTATATACCCAAAAGAACTGAAAGGATCTTGAAAAGATAACTGCACCCCCATGCTCAGTACAGCATTAATCACGATAGCCAAGACGTGGAGACAACCTAAAAGTCCATGGACAGATGAACGGAGTGAGAAAATGCGGTATAGACGTACCGTGGAGTATTACTCAGCCTTAAAAAAGAAAATCCTGCCACATGCAACAAGATGGATGAACCTTGAGGGTGTTACGCTAAGTGTAACAGGCCAGTCAGAGAAGGACAGATACTGTATGATACCCACTTACGTGAGGTATCTGACACAATTAAACTTGTAGAAATAGAGAGTAGAATGGTGGGTGCTGGGGAGAGCTCTTCGAGGGGTATAAAGTTCCAGTCATACAAGATGAGTAATGTCTAGAGATCTGCCGTACAACTGATAGTTAACACTACTGCATGCTTAAAAATTTGTTGAGAGGGTAGATCTCATGTTAAGCGTTCTTACCACAATTTTTAAAAAACTGAATTAGTAGTGTGACCCACACAGTGAGAGCATGAGAGTTTCTTATGGTGATAGAACTGTTCTGTATCTACACGGGGGTGGGGGTGGTTCTACGAGAGAATGTCTTGAATTTCATAGAGGAGTACACCAAAAGTCAATTTTTGTATGATTAATTTAAAAAAGAAACTAAAGAAAATAAATTACTAATAATTGTCTACCGTGTGGGGTCTGGGTGGCTTTTAAATCCAATGACATGCCCAACACAGCGCTCTACCCATCACAAGCTGAGGAACCGTCAGGCATTCCTAGTAAGATGAGTATTGCCTCCTTTCCTCCTCCAAAGAGATTCCAGCCCCGGACTGGAATGCAAGAAAGAAAAGCGAACGCCGTGGAGGGGTTCCTGCCACAGCACCAGGACTCAAAGTTTCAGGTACCTGTGACTGTACTTTGGTTTTGAAACAGCCAGGCTTCTCATCTCCAATAGGGTTTCTACCTTTTGGAGAAACAGAACATTTAATCCATTTCAAAGGGATCTCGCTTCCTGTCCAGCTGTGCTGCCCAGTGGGTTACAGGAGGAAGGGGCTCCAGGGGGAGGATTACGCTGGCAGGTGTATACCAGTCCCCAGGGCCCCTTCATGCACGAGCTGTGCGATCTATCATCTCTGAGGTCGATTTCCCTGGATGTAAAACAGGAACAATAATGCCCACTCAGGGTGAGGAGATTTGTAAAGCACCTCTGTATCCCCTAGCTCTCGCTCGGCAGGACAGGGAACCCCGAGTTTCTCCTGCCTCTCCCAAGGGCCAAGACTTATAAAAACAAATACATCTAGTGTTAGAGGGTTTTTTTTTTTTTCCTGTCCCATACTTTTCCTGCATATATAACCAATGCAATTAAGTTAACAGACCTGAATGTTAAAGTTGACAACAGACAATTAGGCTAATTACTACTCCTTTAAGGATCAATTAGGGCTGTTTCCCACACTATATTCTGAGAAATGGTACTGGGCGTCTTGTGAACAACAGGGTGGCTTCGACAATCAGTTTGGCAAAAGCTGGGCTGAACCAAGTGACTCGGCTTCCTCTCATGCAGGACTTCTCAGTGCCTTTAGAAAGGGACACACGTGTTGTGAATCTCAAAGGGGGGGACGCCGTATGCAGCACAGAATGAGAGATGCTGTGTCAAGTCAGCCATACAGAGCAGGGCTTTGGCAACCTTCCCCCACATCCAAATCACGTGGAGAGCTTATTAAACCACAGATTCAGATTCCGGGTGGGCACTGAGAGTCTGCATTTCCCAAGGGCTCCCAGGGATGCTGAAGCTGCTGGTCTGGGACCACACTCCGAAGAGCAAGAACATCAGTGGAAAGTAAGACCACTTATCGACCACTTGACCGGTGAGGAACAGTCCCAGAGTAGGGAAGTGGCTTGCTGAAGGTCACACAGGAGTGACAGATGGGACCAGACTCCAGTCCCAGCCTTCCCTCCAAGTACCTACTCACCACCTGGCTGCCCTAGAGCTCTCAGCCCTGCTTCCTATTGGTTCTCCCGATTTTGAGCAACCTTCTCAGTCTCTGTCATGCATTGGAGTCATGTGAGGGCCTTTAAAAAAACACTGATACCTGGCCCTCCACCCTGAGAGCCTGATTATTAGGTCTGGCGTGTAGCCTGAGTTGGGAGACTTTTAAGCTCCTCCAGTGATTCTAACGCACAGCTAGTGTTGAGGACACCGACGCAGAAGTGGTGGGTGAGCCTCCCCCCAAATGCCCTCCTCACACCCTCGTAGCAGCAAGTCCAAAATAAAACATGAAAAGATGGCCAATAGGAAACGGCACTTGACAAGGCCACAGCTGGCTAAAGCCCTGTCTCAAGATATGAGGTATCACAGTCAGGAATCCAAACTGCCTTGAGAGGAGAGATTTCCATCTCATTCCATGTCCAGATGAGCAGGTAAACATATGTTCTAGGCTTTAAAGCCCCAGTGGCCAATGTAGGAAAACCCTGGATCCTCCAGAGTGAGATGCTTTAAGTTAGTGTGAGACTGTCAGTGGGCGTCTTTAAAGACAATTTCTGAATCAGGTGTCAGGCCAAATGAGGCTGGTTAAAAAAAGGCAAAAAAAAGCTGATGACTTTGAGCTTCTTAATGACCGCTATAGGGAAAGAATTAGAGACGAGAAAGCCAATGAATCCAATCAGAGGAGATTCCCATTCTCTCTGAACTTGGTGAATGGAAGGGGAAAAGCTTTAGAGATGAGCCTACAGCCGACAAGTGGGGCTCTGGAGCCAGACGGCAGCATTTCAAGCCCAGCACCTTCTGCTGACCCACATTGCTCCTGCACCTCAACTGGCTTATCTGTAAAGTGGGACAACAACACTGTGTTGTAGGGATACTGTGGGATTACATGAGTTGATGTACGTAAGACCCTTACAACACTGTCAGGCACCAGGAAGGGCTCAATAAACACAAAATACTGGCTTCATCTTCACATCATTTTTCCTCTGGTCTAATCTTCATCTCCCTTTTGCCCTCATTTTTAAGCCCATTTATGTTTTTTAAAAATTGTTGTAAAGTAGGGGTGCCTGGGTGGTTCAGTCAGTTAAGTGTCCGACTCTTGGTTTTAGCTCAGATTGTGATCTTAGGGTTGTGGGATCGAGCCCCACATCAGGCTCTGCGCTCAGAGTGGAGTCTGCTTAAGTTTCTCTCTCCTTATTGGAAAGTGTCTGCTAGAAAGAGGGAGAAAGGGGAGAGAGAGGGAGGAAGGGAGGATATGGATGAAGTGGGAGTTATTTAAATTTTGGAAATTCGGACTGCAGTCATAATACACACCGGCCCTCTAATATAGCCGGGGGAAAAGGCTATTTTGACGTAGCTGCTTTTCCTACTGAAGACTTGAGTTACGGTTAAATAAACAATGCTCTGCAAAAAAAAAAAAAAAAAAGTCTCTCTCTCCTTCTCCCTCTGCCCCTCCCCCGTACACTCTCGCTCTCTCTACCTCTCTCACAAATAAACAAATAAACCTTTTTTAAAAAATTATTGTAAAGTTATGTGTTTCTGTCAGCTTCCCCAAGCTCTTTCTGGAATAAGGCAGGGTAGAAATACGACACTCATGTTAGCTAACTGAGTGTTAACTATGTGCTCAGAGCCCCCTGCAGGGGCTGGGGCTTAGCTGGGCACAGGGAGTGAGGGGGGGCTCTGGGTCTGCAGGGCCCCCCTCAGACAAAGCCACATGAGGAGCTGAGGAATTCATACTTGATCCTCAGAGCAATGGACCCTGCTTGAAGGTTGAAACCAGGACATGAGAAAATCAGGTTAACTGTGGAAAGCTTTACTATGAAAACAAAACAAAACAAAACGAAAAAACCAGGTCAACTTTGGAAAGCTCACTCAGGGTTCTCTCAAGAAGGTCTGGGGTCTCCTGGAGGAAGGCCAGGGTGAGAAGCAATGGAGGCTGAACCAAGGCACTGCTGCAGGGCCGACATCATGGGCGTCTGACCTACACAGTCAGGACCCCCCGCTCCGGGGGTCTATGTTTATTTTACTGCTCTGCTATCATGGTCCTGGAATCCGCAATACTTTTCCAACAAGGGGTTCTGCATTTTCATTTTGCACTGGGCCCCACAAATTACAGAGCTGACCCTACCCGGCAGGGACACCTCTCTTGCCCCTACATCTCCCCTACCAGGTGAGGCAGTGAAGGTTACCACTTGTCTTTAAAATGAAGAACCCGAGGCCCCGAGAAGGTAAACTAACTGTCCCATGGCTTGGCTGGTCAGTGACAGGGCAGCAGCAAACCCAGGACTTAGGGGTTCAATTCGGGGGCCTCCACTGCGGGAAAGCGGGCCATCTCTGCCCCTCTGAAAGCTGTGCTCAGGCTCCTCTGGGCCTGGGCTGCAGGAACTGTCCCCCACCCCTACCCCAGGCTGAGTGGGAGGTAGATGCTGCCGACCCCTGCCAGCCGGAACTGGGTACGGTCAGAGCCAACACCCACGGATCTGGGTCCCAAGGCCAGTTCCACAACAGCAACTGGCCAGCGATTAATGAAACAATTCAACGGAGCAAAGCAAACACAAGTAATCTTTGCAGTCCCAGGATCCCGCCTCCTCCAACCCCCAAAAACAACTGAGAGAGCAAATTCAAGGAAGGAAGGGGGAAAATTCTCCACCAATAGCTGAAAATCTGCCCAGTAAAGAAGAGTTGGCATTATCAAATCACACCATGCCTTTGGCTTCCGTAACAGACCCTGAGAGGCATTTCCAAGAGCAAGTTTGGCCCAGGTGCTGTTCTAGGCACTGGAGTTACAGCAGAGAATAAAACAGATAAAAATCTTTGCCCTAGGGAGCTCACGATTTAATGGGAGGGAGAAAGAGAATAAGCATAATAATTAAGTGACTTACATAGTGTTAGGAAATACAGGTGCTTACATGAAATAACACAAATAATGAAAATAGTGGCCAAAATTTATTGGGTGCTTACTGTGTCTAAATGCTTTACACACATTGACTTGTTTAATCCTCTCAACAATGGGTACCGTTCTCATGCCCATTTCACAGACAGGAGAACACACAGAAGGTAAGCTGCACAAGGTCCCGTAGGCACTAAGAAAAAAAAGGAGTATCGATAAGAAAGGGCAAGAGATTGCTATCCACCCCCCACCCCCAACACACACACACCTCCTCCTGATTCTGGCTCGTTGTAAGGCAAGCAAAACAGGCAGGAAGCCTGGTTTTCTTCCAGGCCTCCAACTGGGAGAGGGGGGGTCCAATCACAGTATGCCCCTCTCCCTTCCCCCACAGTTCTTAAGAGATCTGACAGGGTTGGGACTCTCGAAGCACTCCCTTTTCTCCCAGAGCTAGAGCTTTGGAGCTAACAGCCCCAAGTTCAAATCCCAGCTCCACCAGCTCACCAGTATATGACCCTGGGCAAGTAACTTCTACTTAGCAGCCTCCCGTTCCTTTGATTTAAAATGAAGATGAAAACTCCCTCCCGCAGGTGACAAGGGAACAGACTTCAAGTCTGCACCTCGCAGTGCATGTACCAGGGTAGATGTCCTCCTCCCTTCTCTTCAGTGCTGAGAGGGCAGGGCTACACAGCCCCAGCTCGGTACTGTGGGCCACGTGGCAGAGGGCTGAGCACGGTAAACATTTGATGAATGAACACCGAAGAGGAAGAAGGTGTGTGGGATGGGGGAACCTTCCTTAGAAACTGAGTCCTGGAGTTAACAGATCTTAAAAAGTGTGGGTTACTAGGCGCAAATGGCTCATCCTCCAAAGCGCAAATGCCAAGTGGTGAAATCTAGTCTCACTGTTCTGTGGTAAGCCCAAGCCCTCAAGAAAATTTATTAAAACAATACCTCATTAGGCTGGTGCCCCCATAGCACCAGGGCACTCCAAACCTCCAACTCAAGGGGCACCAGGTCAGAAGCTGTGCATGACCTAGACCCTGGCCCACCCCCAGTCTAGGTCCCGTGAGGTCCAGGGCAAGACCCTCAGCCTGGAGCCTCATCTTCCTCCAAAGCGGTTGGTTGCAGAGCGAAAGGATTAAATGACCCAAAGTGGCGGTTTTCCCCAACAAAGTCAAAATCACTGGAACCTACTAAATCACAAGGGCATGGGGGTGGGGCAGTCAGGAATCTTTAGTATCAGCCTGGGTAAGGGGAGGCTTTGTGGAACCAGGAACCCACGTGCCAACCACAGCTCTCGAGGCCCGAGGCTAACTGTCAGTGTAAGGACTGCCCCTGATTCCATCCAAGGAGCTTTCCTCCTTTGGAACTGCCCTGGATCTGCAAGCATGTGTCTGAGACCCTGGTGTCGGCCTCTGGGCTTCATGGAACGGGCAGGAAGCTGGCAGATGTTTGCAGATGGCATTGGTGCCCAGGAAAGGCTGGAGTGCCCCATCAGCCAGTGCGTGGGGGTCACTGCCAGGCTTTTCTGCTTGGGAAGGCTGTAACTTTACCCTGACTTCACTCTCACCTGTGCAGAGGGAAGGGGCAGGTGAGGAGGAAGAGTTCCCTCCTGTGAGGGAAGCATCAGAACCCAATTTGTGGATGAAGAAATGGCCTCATGGAGAAGCTCCTCATCTACTGATGTCCTACTTCTGAGCTCTAAATCCTACAATGCTTCTCCTGCATCCAATCCTCACAGGTGAGGACCTTATTTCAGCTCCAACCTGCAGGTAGTGATTTTTAGAGATACTGAGAAGGTTCAGATACTTGCCCAAGTCATCCTGTCACACAGCTGAGGGCAGGTCTGAACCTAGAGCCTTCACCCCTAATTTCTAGAAGATACCGAGCTGCTCAGTGGAGGGAGCAGAGCCAGGATTCTAATCCAGCCCTTCCCCACACTGAAGCCCTGCTATTTTCCTGGCCAGACCCCCACAGTGTGGCTGCCTCAGGCAGGGCATCCCCTGAGGCTCCATACTGCAAAGAAGTCTGGCAGAGACCCCTTTTCAGGCAGGCTTTCTGAAGGCCTAGCGCAGCACAACGTGGACCATGAGGCAGCTGGACCCCACAAAGGACCCATTGTAGTGACTGCAGAAAGCCACGGCCAGACCAGGCTGGGCCCTCTGGGGAGCCCTGTCCATGGCTCCTGGCCTCCTCCCCTTCCCATGGTGCCCCCATACCCAGAGAACAGGACCGGGACTGGCAGAGGCCTCCTGTTCTGCCTAGGCTGGGGCAGTCTCAGCCTATGGAAACCTAAAACCCTCCAGCTGCTGCCAGGCAGTCATGGGGCTGCAGACCCCTGCGGATCCCTGGGGGCTCACTGGAGGTCGGATGCACCTGTCAGCAGGGGTGGGGTCCACGAAATGAGGCTCCAGAGATGGCAGGGGGTAGGAGGGATGGCTCGTTTGGTCCCAGCTGGGAAAGTGAGTTATCGGTTTCCCAGACTGGGGTGGGGTGGGGAGGAGGGACCGCAGGAGATGCGGGTTTGCGTGGTGTTGGGGCAGGCTGGGGAGGGGGCTCGGTGGAGGGAAGGGGTGGGGCGGACAGGAGGTGGGTGGCTTTGCCTCCCGCTGCACGAGGGGGCCCTCCGAGGTTCCGGCTTTGTGTGCAGCAGGGGCCCCGCCCCAGGTCCCCGTGGGCCTGCAGGAGGCATGCACAGGGCTGCGGGGCCGCTTCTGCGTGCCGGGCAAGAGGAGTCCGCGGCGTGCCCGGGCACCCACTGTGTCCGCGGTCGCCACACTCACCTCCTGAAGTCAAAGGGCATCGTGCCGCCGCCGCCGGGGATGGGAGCGCTGCAGGCCAGGTGCGCTGCGGCGCCGCGTGGGTCCCAGCCCGCTGCCAACGCCTCCTCCGGCCGCCCCGCCCCCGCCGGCCACCCACCGCCCCCGACACCCGCCGCTCGCCTCCCGCCGCCGGGAAGTGACGCTCCGCGCAGCCCATTGGGCGCTGCCCGCCCGCCCCCGGCCTCCTCTTCCGCCGCCCGGTTAAAGGGGCCCGCGGGCCGGGAGGGGGAGGGGCGGGCCTTTGGAGTCGAGGCTGGAGGGGGGAGGGCAGGGAGCTCCCAAAGACGCGTGCGTTCCTTCGAAGCGCCCCTCTGCGTTTTCCTCCACTTTCTCTCTGTGGCCTTGGGCAAACCTCAGCCTCTCAGAGCTCTTTTGCTTTTGTAAAACAGATTCCTTGAGTTGTGAGGATTAAATGAATGAATGATCCAGATTTGAGTCGCGCACAGCGTCTAGCTCTGAGAAGGGAGGAGGTCAGGCAGTCCTAGACTTATAAAGTGGACTCACCATTTCCCTGCTATGCCTCTCTGGGAAAGACACTTGGCACCTCTGAGCCCCCGCTGCTTTCCACGTCTGCACAAAGAGGCTGATGACGTTTAAAGGGCTTTTTCCTGGGGGTTGGATGAGAAAGTTGGGAGACTGGCTTAGTGTAGTGCCTGGCACCCTGTAAGGGCACAATCACCCAAAGTGATTGCGGTGGACCAGATAGCTGCCTCTGCTTCCATCTTCCACTTAATGGTTCATTTGAATGGTTGTCATTGAGACCTGGCTGTGAGCCAGGTCCCTACAGGGCATGCGGGTTGTCTCAGGCAGATTGCAACCTGCTCTATGACTTGGCCCCGCACAGACCTCTCTGAGCCTCAGCTTCATCCTGCAAAATTCACAGGTAATCGGTATCTCCCACCAGGATGGGTGGATTAGAGGAGATGGTAGATGAGGTAACACAAGATTGGCATAAAGGAAACTAATTCTGAACTTCCCCTGGGGTTCTGTTGCTGGCCCCACCTCCAAGGTTTCCCTCACAGGGCTTGAAAAATCCCAGGGGAGGCAGGTGGAGGCTCATGTTCTAAAAGCAGGGCCAGAGGCGGTTTCCTCATCTATAAGTAGAGGTAAATCATGGTACCTGTTCCTCTGGGAGGATTCAGAATGCACAGAGCCAGCACTGGGTCTGGCGGGGTGGGGCCAATGAACCAAAATCTTCCCCTGGAGATAGATACACCATGGCCTGACCAGTTGCCTCTCCCTCCTTCTGACCTCCAGCAATACCTTTTCTTTCATTCATTCATTCATGCATTCATTCATTCATTCATTCATTCAACAAGTGGCCTGGTACTTTGGAGAGACAGAGGAAATCAGCCTGAACTGGAAGTCTGGGATAGCAAGAAGGGTGTAAGGGCCTTGTGTGGCCTGCCACCAGGCCCAAACCACTATTTGTTGGCCCTGTGCAGGAAGGGAGTCATGCAGTGGTGGGCTTTTGACCACATGTCCTCCCTCATCAAACTGTGGCCCACAGTCTATCTGGTGGTAGTCCACAAGCCAGATGCTTGGGCATCATGGGGCAAATTCTAGGTCCCAGTCCTATTGAATCAGGTGTGCATTTAGCATGATCGCCAAGAGATTTGTTGGCACATTTAAGTTTGAGAGGCACTGCTATAAAGGACCTTGCTCCTGGAAGCAGACGGGGTGGGGTTTGCCTTGTCTATTCCTTTGCCTGGAGCACTTTCTTCTTTGTCTTCCACCCTGCTGTACGGGCAGAGACTGTACCTGTCCCCCAATATCTATTCTCCCTTCCTTTGTAACTGTTAACCGTGTGAACAGCGCCCAGACTCTGGAGCCACACCACATGGGGTCATGTTCCAGCTTGTCCACTTAGTGACTTGTTTTACATTTACAACTCAGTTTCCCCATTTGTAAAATGGGGGCAAGAGTAGTACCTTCCTCACAGATCTGTTGTGAGGATGAAATGAGCTGATGCGTGTCAAGGACTTAGGAAAGTGCTTGGCACACAGTCATGCACGATAGGGTTGACTCTCATTGCTATTTTTGCATGGTGATGGAGCTCTAGTGTTTGGCTGGGCATATGGGTGCTCAGAATGAAAGTTGCATTTTTCAGCTTCCCTTGCAGCTAGGTGTGGTCATGTGACTAAGTTTTGGTCATTGAGATGTAAGGGGAAACATCTTCTGGCAGCTTTAGGGATAGATGGTATATATTACCCTCTGCCTCTGTGTCCCTTTCTCCATATGGCTGCCCAGAATGTGGATGCCACCATCTTGGACCACCTGGTGAAGGTCATGCAGAGCAGAGCAACAAGGTAGAAGGAACCTGGATCCCTGTCACTGAGTGGCACAGTCCCTGTCCTCAAACACCTTCCCAGACTTCTAAGCAAGAGAGAAATAAACATCTCTCTTGTTTAAGCTACCTTTATTTTGAATTTTCTGGCACTTGCTCCTGAACCTAATGCTAATACACTTGTACAGACTAATTTACTCGACAGCTCAAATCTGACGTGCAGAATTGGCCAGGACCCCCAATATATGTTTGCATGGCACCTGTAGTTTTCCTTGGGAGACCATGTCACAATTTGTGATTAGATTATTGTTAATTGGCTAACATCTACCTCTCCATCTGCCTGGAAGCTCTCCAGGGAGGATGGATGTCTGTTTGCTCACTCTCGTATTCCAGTATCCAACCAGAGGCTGCACGGGGCAGAAGTGCAATGACTCTGTGTCGAAGGCTGGATTGGGCTTCCCAGGGAAGAAGGCCTTCCCACCGAACACAGGGTGGGGAGGGGACCATATCCATAAGGATATCTGTGGGGACTGTTGGGGTCGTGAAGCAGACCAGGTTGCCAGGCCCAGGTGATCTATCCACCCAAAAGACAGTGGGAGATAGGACCGAGGAAATCAGATTATGTGCTGCAGGATGTGGGAAAGTTCTGGATCTCTTTGACCAATGGAATGACTTCATTAAAGTTGAGTTTTAGGATTACTAATCTTGTAGGACCCTATGGTAGCCAGCCTTCAATGATCCTCATCTGATGTTCCCATGCCCTTGTGTAATCCTCCCACAACAAACAGGACTGACTTGGGTAACCAACAGGACATTGCAGAAATGACAGTGTATGACTCCTGAGCCAAAGTCACAAAGGGCATTGAGGCTTCCACTTAGGCTCTCCTGAATCACTTATTCTGGAGGAAGCCAACTTCTATGTCACAAAGATACTCAAGCCCCATTATAGAGGGGCCGGTGCCGCCGGGAACTGAGGCCTTCCATCAACAGCCATGTGAGTGAGCCATCCTGGAAGGGGAACCTGAGCCCCAGTCAACTCTTCAAAGCTGCAGTTCTGGCCCACAGCTTAACTACAGCCTCACGAAAGACCCTGAGCCAGAACCACCTCGCCAAGCTGCCTCTGAATTTCTGGCCCTTAGAAACTGTGTGAGATGATCAATGTTTATTTTAAGCCCCAAAGTTGTGGGTAATCAGTTACACAGTGGTGCAATGAATATAGGGCTCTATGCCCGTTTGTTTTTCTATCAGTACCTTCTCCGGCCTTCCTCCACCTCACCCCCAACTGGCCACGCAGACAGTACCTTAGATGAGTGACCTGGCCACATTGCTTAACTAGATGGGTGTCTGAGTATGAAATGAAGGATAATAATACCTTATCTGTGGCAGGAAGCCTCTAAAATTGCCACCCTAATCAATCCACCTCCTGGTATTCATACCCTTGTGTAATCCTCTTCGTTAGAGTATAAACTGGACTTAATGATTCACTTCTAAAGAACAGAATATGGCAGAAGATATGGCATATTACTCCTAAGACTAAGTTATAAAGAGATCGTGGCTTCTGCCTGGGGCCCTCTTGCTGTCATTCACACGGGCGAGCCAGCTGCCATGTTGTGAGGCAGCCCTGTGGAGAGGCCCGCGGGAGTTAGCCAGTGTGTGAGAGGCCCGTGTGAATCTCCTGAGGCCTGACCACAGCCCTGTGAATGAGCTTGGAAATGGATCCTGCAGCCTCAGCTGAGCCTAGAGGCGACTGTGGTCCTGGTGGACAGCTTCATTGCCACCTCATGAGAGACCTTGACCCAGCAGCAACCAGCTGAGCTCTGTGTGGATCCTGGGAGATAACAAATGTTTGCTGCTTTAAGCCACTAAGTTTGGGGTGATTTATTATACAGCGTAACAAGTACGTGGTCCTAAAAGCGTGCTGTAAAGAGGGAGTAACATGTCCTAGCACATCGCAGGTGCTAATTAAATGCTTGCTAAATGAATCAACCAATAAGCAAATGAATGTTCGATAACATAGAATGTTCCCTGCTTCCAAGTGCTCACTTGCCTCCACCCCCTCTGCCAAACAGGTCACCAAAAGGTGCTTTAAGCAGGGGAATGGCTGTGTCAGATTTCCTTTTCTGTAATGGGAGACTGGTTTGTGTTCCACAGGTGTGGCTGATTCAGCTGTGGTTGGTCTGGATGAAGAGAGATTAAGAAATAATAATCTTTTGTCAGCTCCGAGAGGTCTTGAGGGTAACTTAGGCCTCTGAACAAACAACTCTTCTTTCTTGCTCTATTCAAGTTTACTCACCAACTAGAAGACATTCATTCATTATGAGTTATTCACTGAACCCTTGATGACAGGACTTCTGGATGAACATGACACATCCCTCCTTTCAAGAAGCCAGGAAGGAGGTGAACAACAGTGTGGTACCACTATAAACAACCAGGGTCAGGGCACTAATTCCTTGTGCGAATGCAGCTTCTTGTGGTAAGTGCCATGGTATGGGCAACACCAGAGGTCCTGGGAGTCCAAGGAGGGGTCCCCCATTGCTCCCATAGGGATGAATTGGTCTGAACTCTTTCAGTTGAAGGTGAAAGAAATCATCTTAAATCAATGCACACTGTCTCGGTGGGGGAAGTGGCGGGGGGGGGGGAGTCCAGAGGTAGATTTGGGTTTCAGGCACAGTTGGATCTAGGCACATCACATCAGGAATCTCTCTCTCTCTCCATCCTAGGCTCATCTTTTTTCTTCCGATTTCATTTCAAGGCAGGCTTGCCCTTTGTGGTGGCAAAATATCTGACTGTTGGTCCAGGCTGATGTTTTCCCTCTCAGCAACGTCAGCAGAGATGATGACCCACTTTGCAGATACCTCCAGCAAAGTCTCCTGGGCTGACCCACAAGGGCCTGGCTTAGGTCTCGGCCCTGACCAGCGGCTCCAGGAGAATGGAGTGTGCTGAACACCAGCCTCTAGTGCCTGGAGTGGAATCAGACTCATCCTATGCACACAGATTCAGATGAGAGAAGGGTGGCTTCCTAATGAAATGTCAGAGCAGCATTGCCATAGATGGGAAGGATGCTGGGAGGCTAAATCATCAGGTATCTTCTATAGGGATCAGGGAATGTTAGTTGGACAAGTTCATTCATGCAGGGGGTGAGGGGATATATCTCTACCCCCAGCACTAACTTCTGTATCCTACACAGGGCACATTTGGTGGGAGGATACATGGTTGCTGTGCGCTCCATGTTTCCATTTTATATTAAGTGCTCAGGGGTTCCCCACAGCTATGCAGGAAACTTCTTCATCACCAGCCCCTGGCAGATAATGTTCTAGCATCTTCAATGCACATGAGGAAATCTCAACTCTTTGGATTCTCTTTTTCTGAGCCCCATCTTCTTCCTTTTTCATGAGTCTTCACTCTGTCTCTGAATCCAGATAAATCTAGGTGGGTCTAATTTCTCATGCAAGGTGCAGTGCCATTCAGTCTTGCCTCTTTCTTGAGATCCACTTGCCTGACCTTTTTCTCCTTGGCACATTAACTATTCACTGAACTCCTGATCTGTGAGGCTCATGACCCAGTGTGCTTTTTATCGTGCCGGCCTGTGTTTCAATCCTGGCTCCTCCATTCTCCGGGCTGTGCGACCCTGGGCAAGTTACGGATCCACTCTGTGCCGCAGTTTGCTCGTTGGGGAACTGGGTTAGTAATGCTCCTATCATATTCAAATGCCTTGATACAGGGCCAGCACTTAACACAGAATCAGGCACATTTTATGTTAATAAAATTGCAGTTTGCCCACACCCTGCCACTCTGAGAATTCTAGGGAGGGCGAATGCAAAAGTAGTGGCGTTTGGTCCATGCGGGAAGGGAGCCTTTGTCTCACACAGATAGTAGACCTCGGGTCAGCCTAGGGTGCGGCAGTTCATCCACACTTTTTTTTTTTTTTTTAAGATTTTATTTATTTATTTGAGAGAGAGAGAGAATGAGAGAACAAGCAGGGGGAGGGGCTGAGGGAGAGGGAGAAGCAGACTCCCCACTGAGTAGGGAGCCCGATGTGGGGCTCTATCCCAGGACCCTGGGATCATGACCTGAGCTGAAGGCAGACGCTTAACCAACTGAGCCACCCAGGTGCCCTCATCCACACTTTTCAAGAGCTGTGAAGGTCACCTGTTTGAGGTCTCCTCCAGACGGTGCTAACTTCTACCTCCAGCAGTGGTCTTCAAGAGCCGCGTGACTCAGGGCCACCTGCTTACTTTCTTTATCTCTTTCTGACCCGGAGCTCACCTGGACCCTTTCCTACATTGTCTGTGGTATGGCTTAGGGCGGGGTGGGGCCTGCATTAGCTGGAGACTCAGCTGTGCCCCCATCCCCATGGGTTTCTCCCTCCATTCCTGCTCTTTGGCTGGACCTGGGGAGCCTGGGGAGGCCTTTGTGTGGCCCAAGCATGAGTGTGTGTCACAGTGTGTGGGTGTCACCATGTGTTGGCAGTGCTGACGTCCAGCCTGGGGCAGGTAGGTCTGTTCCCCTGATGACTGTGCCATGCTTCCTCAGGGTGAGCTGGTGACTGGCAGAGTGTCAAACCAGCCTTGACTCTGAGGAGGAAATAGAATAGGGAGGCCCAGGTGTGGCTCCACGTAACTGAAGTCCCTTCAGCTCCCTGAACCTCCACCTCTTTCCGTGTAAATTGGGGATCTTTGAGGAGTGGAGGTCATTCGCTCATTCATTCACAAGTCGATGATACATCAGCAAGCAGAACAGAAACTCCCTGCACACACAAGTGTTCAGCGCCCCATAAGTAGTGATAAATAGACAAAAGCCCCCAATAATAATATGTCCTAGGTGTCCCCAGCCAGATCCACACATTTTCTAAGATGCCTGCAAACAGAGAAAGTCCAAATGAAAACTTAGCTCACTGTGACCCCAAGAGTTACCTGACAAGAGATGAGGTCAAAGGTGGAAGAGAAAGCTCTGGGGTCAGAGAGCAGAATCCTAGGCCTAGCTCAGTTGGTTTCTGGCTGCATTGCCTTGGGGTTATCTCCTTCCCTACTACAGCCTTAATTTCCTCCTCCGCAAAATGGACGTGGCACCCAGGTCATGGGGTAGTTGGGAGGGTCAAGTGTTTATCCTGTGGTCATATTGGAGCCCCCACTACTTTCAGTCTAGTTCTACCTGGATCTCAAGTCCCATCCCCTCTCTAGTCTCATGGCCACATCAGTGAAGTGAGGAGATCTGTGGGAACAGCCAAGGTCTCTCCTTGCTCTGTGAGTTTATTCTTTTTTTTTTTTTTTCATTTTTTTCTCCTTTTCAAAACAAGTACATTCTTAGCAGTCCCTAGATGTGGTTTCCTACTAAGTTAAATTCAAGAAATCCTTACTGAGCCCCCAGGAAATGTTTGGATATTAGGAGTATAGATGTCAGCTGGACCTTCCTCTCCAGAAGAGTCACCCCCTCAAATGACCTCTTTTTGCCCTGCCCAACCCCCACCCCAAGTCATCTATTCATCAAGAACTCTAATCTGGCCTAAATCAGAGTTATTAAAATAGAATTAGCTTTTGTGATTTCTTTTGTTTTCATGAACTAATTAATTAAAGGAATAGTAATTACTTAATTTAAAAAGTAACATTTGAAAAAAGATATTCAAACAGGAAAAAGAGTCCACAGTGGAGAGTGAAGTCTCTCTTGTCCCCCCACATCCCAGCAGAGGCGACCACTGCTGAAAGTTTTCTTTACTGGACTGGGCTTTTTGATAGCTGGTGGTGACCCCAGCCTTTCTTTGGGAAGAAAATGGACACAGACATCTCTCAGCTTTCCCAGCCAAAAACTTTGAGGCCAAGAAGGAGGAGCAAGAGTGGGAGCTTCCCAAGGAGCTGAGGGTCCACCAAAAGGCCAGAGGGATGGCAGTGCCCTCAGGGACCCTGCTGAGGACCAAGTTCATTCCTTTAGGCAGCCTCCAGGGGAGGTCTTAGGGTCAGAGGTTGGCCAAGGAGACCTTTAACCCACTTCCAAGATACCCACTAACCCTGTCAGGAAAGGTCTTCTACAGATATTTGTTGAGTGACTGTGACAGGCCTCCAACTAGGGTTGGAATTAGGGTGAATTAGGAAATTGAACTGGAAAGACCCCGAATCTCACTATGATAGCAAGCAAAAGGGAGAGAACATTGAGTGAAAATCTACTCTCTGTCAAGGGCATTTGTCAGGCTGTTTTATTTATTTTTTAAAAGATTTTATTTATTTATTTGACAGAGAGAACGGGCAGGGGGAGTGGCAGGCAGAGGGAGAGGGAGAAGCAGGCTCCCCCCGCCCCGAGCAAGGAGCCCGATGCGGGCTCGATCCCAGGACCCTGGGAGCATGACCTGAGCCGAAGGCAGACGCTTAACTGACTGAGCCACCCAGGCGCCCCTGTCAGGCTATTTTAAAATTAATTTTTTAAAAATATACAAATAGTGTAGGAATACATTTTCCATGTAAAAACAAAAACTTGACAGATAAGGTGAAGCCCCCCCTTTGATCTCTAGCTCCAGTCTTGGTTTCCTTCTGCCTCTCCAGAGGTAACCTCTCTTTCAATTTCGTGTGAATCCTTCCAATGTTTTTCTCTGCATTTTTCATACATATATGTGTTCTTTCTCTTTTTCCTTTAAGATTAATGGTATCATACGTATTATTCTGCCATTTAATCTTTGGATCAATGATATATCTGAGAGATTTTTTTTTTCAGGTGAATACAGATCTACACAAGAGCTCATGGTGCTTCACCGGGTGCTCACATTAGCCCCATTACAGATGATCACATAGTGGCTCAGAGGACAGAAGTGACTCACCACAGCTGGTGAATAGTGGAGCAAGATTCAGACATGGACTTGTTTTTCCAAATTTGGACTCTACCTGCCCTTTACCTAATCTGCCTGTGGTTTATACCCTAAATTTCCTTTGGCTTATGACATCATCAAATGGGCCATTTAAAGGAAATTGATCATAAGGCATGGGACAAATTGGACACCTGTCTTCCCTGTTAAAATGCCTCCATGGTTGCCCAGTACCCAGGGGCTGGGTCTACGTCCCCCAACCTGGTAAGAAAAGATCTTCGACACAGGGCTCCTTATAAATTCTCCAGCCTCCTCTGGTCAATGCTCCATGCAGAAGTGTTCTCCAGCACCTCCAAACAGTTAACTCAATTCTGGCACTATCTACCTAGAGATAGCATCACATCTCACAGGTTAAGGACTCAGCCCTAGAAGACTGCCCCACTGCAGATGCCATTCTCAAGTCTGGGTTGTCGTCTGTGCTTCTGAGTGGCTATAAGTGAGAGGTTCCTGAGACCTCCTCCTTGGGTTGAATTAATTTGCTAGATCAGTTCCCAGAACTCAGACATTTCTTTATGTTTAGCAGTTTATTATAAAGAATATTATAAAGGTACTGATGAACAGGCAGATGAAGTACATAGGGTGAGGTGTGTAGGAAGGGGTGAGGAGCTGCCACTCTCCCAGCACCTCCACGTGTTTCCCAACATGGAAGCTCTCCAAACCCCGTGCTTTGGGGTTTTTATGGAGGTTTCATTACACAGGCATGACTGATCAAATCATTGCTATTGGTGATTGAACTCAATCTCCAGGTCCTCTCCCCTTCCTGAAGGTGGTGGAGGGGGCTAAATTACAACCTTCCAATCAATCTTGTGTTTGGTTCCCCTGGCACCAGCCCCACCCATCTTTAGGGGCTTTCCAAAAGTCACCTCGGTAACATACACTCAGGTGTTGTTGAAAGGGGCTCACTGTGAATAATGAAAGACAACTTTATCATGCTTATCATTTAGGAAATCTTAAGAGTTTTATTTTTTTATTTTTTTTAAAGATTTATTTATTTTAGGAGAGAGAGAGAGTGAGAGAGAGAGAGCATGCATGTGAGTGGGGGAAGGGGCAGGGGCAGAGGGAGGGAAAGAATCTTAAGCAGGCTCCACACTGAGCACGGAATTGATCCCATGACCCTGAGATCATGACCTGAGCTGAAATCAAGAATCAGACGCTTAACCGGCTGAGCCATCCAGGCGCCCCACAATCCTAAGGGTTTTAGAAGTTCTACGTCAGAAACAGGATGAAGACCAAATATCTATTTCTTATATCACAGTATCACACTCCAGAAAAGAACCTGACTACTGGCGGTTCCCCTCATGTCATGTCGTTATTTCTCCTCCGCATCCATGCCTGTATAGTCTTCCCTGCGTGGCAGACCAGCGTCTCATCCTAACCCTTCTTTGCCTAGTTTGCTCATCCTTTACGCATCCCTACGTATCCTTTGCGACTTGAAAGAGGGCCATCTCTTGGTCGCCCTCCCAGTCACCCCCAGGCTAGGTTAAATGTCCCACCCCTGTGCTATGGCCCACAATGTCTTCTACTTATGGATGTCAAAGCATTTTCCATCCCATTCTAAAAGATTGATTTATTTATTTGTCAGAGAGAGAGCGAGAGAGCACAAGCAGGGGGAGCGGCAGGCAGAGGGAAAAGCAGGCTCCTTTGCCCAGCAAGGAGCCCAATATGGGACTCCATCCCAGGACCCTGGGATCATGACCTGAGTCGAAGGCAGATGCTTAACCGACTGAGCCACACAGGCATCCCATTTCCAACCCATTCTAACTGCCATTAAATCTGCTTCCCACTCGGGCGCCTGGGTGGCTCAGTTGGTTAAGCGACTGCCTTCGGCTCAGGTCATGATCCTGGAGTCCCTGGATCGAGTCCCGCATCGGGCTCCCTGCCGAGCAGGGAGCCTGCTTCTCCCTCTGACCCTTCCCCCCTCCCACGTGCTCTCTCTCTCTCATTCTCTCTGTCTCAAATAAATAAATAAAATCTTTAAAAAAAAAAAAAAAAAAAAAAAAAAAAAAAAAAAAAATCTGCTTCCCACTCTTGAGGGTGTGGGTCCTTGAAGTGAGGGTCTCTGTTTCATTCATCCGTATCTCCAGGCTCCAGACAAGTCCTGCACTCAAGGTGGGGGCTGCCTACATGTTTGTGAAGTACAGGCATGCCTCAAAACAGTGAACAATGGAGTCTGTTGTCTTGTGTTGAGCTTTCAGTGATGATATGAGAGAGAGGAGGTACATAATGACAGTATAGAAAGAAAAACCCAAGATCTCTTGAATTAAATTTACCCAAATGGCAGTCATGCTATCCAGATATGTGGTGACTGTTGAATCATATTTTCTTCGAACCATCTTCTAGCTCAACTATTTCTCTTAGCTCTGTGATGTTCCTCTTTTTCTTCTTTTTCATCTGGTCTTTAAGGCTGCTGAAAGGGGATGCGTGCCAAAGTTTCCATCTGAAACCAGCGCTGACAAGGACTGGTTGAGCCTCGTGGCTTCATCTCTTTGGTTATGTCCCTTGTTTCAAAAGGGCATTAAAACCCTCTGCCCACTCTTGAGACCAGCAGGGATTTCCTGAGAAGAGGGACTGGGGAGTTTGCCTTTGAAGGAACCATTCCCCTCCTCGAGATTGCAGTGAAAACTCATTATCTCTTAATTAGCATTTTGCCTCTTGCCTCAACATTTTAATGTCAACCTTCTGTTCTTACTAGAATTAAGGGAAGCCCAAAGCTTTCACCCATTTCCCCTCACTTCCTTTTTCTCTGAACAAATCTGAGGGAAAAATCTCTCTTCAATCCTTTTTTTCTAAATATAATTTAATGCTTATTTCACTATAGAAGTATCAAAGAATATTTTAAAAAATACAGGAAAATAGAAAGTAAAAGGGCCCTACTTCTGAGACACAATCACATGTAGAGTTCTTCCACTCTTTTTTCTATGTGTAGGTTTTTTAAAATTATGCAATACTGTATATACACACCAAAAGACTATATAATACAGATGCATTACTTAAAGAATTATAGAGTAAATATCCATGTATCCATCACCCAGCTTAACAAACCACCAGATACCTTAGAAATCCCCATGTGCCCCTCCCTCACAATCCACCCAGAGGTAGACACCATCTTGAGTTTTGTGTGAGTCATTGCTTTTCTTTATAGTTTTACTCTCTGTATATTGTGTCCCCAAACAAAGCCATGCTTTTGATTATATAATTGGAGTGTATTATTTTGCAACTTGCCCCTTTCATTTATTACGTTTGTGAGATTCATCCATGTTGATGTCAGCAGGTGTAGACCATCCATTTTCATCGCTCTGTAATAGCACACTGTATGTGTATGCTGTCCTCCGATTTATTCATCCATTCTCTTGCTGATGGACATGTGGATGATTTCCAGGACTTTTTTCATCTTTAAAACATTTTTTAGTTAAACAAAATGATTAAGGATCTATTTTTATTGTGATAAATAGATATAAACATAAAATTTACCATTTTTAAGTGTCCAGTTCAGTGGTATTAAGTACATTCACCTTGTGCAACCATCACTGCCATCCGTCTCCAGAACTTTTTTCCTCTTTCCAGGCTGAAACACTGTGCCAGTTAAACAATACCTTCCATTCTCTCCCCACCCCAACCCTTGACAACCACCATTCTGATTTCTGCTGCTATAAATTTGGCTACTTTGGGTACCTCATTTAAGTAGAAAGTCTTTGTGTTTTTGTGACTGGCTTATTTCACTTACCATTATGTCCTCAAGTTTCATTCATATTGAAGCATGTGTTGGAATTTCCTTCCTTTTTAAAGAGAAATAATATTCCATTGTATGTATATACCACCTTTTGTTTATCCATTCATGTGTTGGTGGATTCTTGGGTTGTTTCAACCTTTTGGCTCTAATGCTGCTATGAACCTGGGTGTACAAATATCTGTTCAAGACCCTACTTTCAATTCTTTCAGGTATGTATCTAAAAGTGGAATTGTTGGATCCTATGGTTATTCTATTTTTCATTTTTGAGGAACTGCCATATTGTTTTCCACAGCAGCTGCACCATTTTACATTCTTACCAGCAGTGCTCAAGGGTTCCAATTTCTCCACGTGCTCATCAACACTTAATATTTTTTGGTTTTGGGTTTTTTTTTTTTTTTTTTGGTGTTTTAATAATAGCCATCCTAATGTGTATGTGAAGTAGTTTCACGATTTTTTTAAACAAAACAGTTGTGGCTATTCTAATATATATACCCTGCTGCACATGTGTAAGAGTTTTTCTACTGATATAATTAAGAATGGAATTTCTGGGTCATAAGATATGTGTGTGTTATTTTTCAGTGTGGCATCCCAATGTACATTGTTGTTCTGTGAAAGGGAGGTATAGGCAAAATGACCTCCAAAGGAGCTGTAAGACCCAAGAAAAAAGCTGACAAGTCCAGCTTGATGAGAAGTGGTTTATTAAGGGGACTTACAGACAGAAAGATGCCTTGGGCATGTCTTGGGCAGCTGCAGGATGAGTAGATCTCTGTGACCCCACCTGTGTAAGACCTGCTTTTACAACTTAGAGGCTGGGGAGTACAGTGCTGGCAGTCCTGTCTCCAGAGCTGATCAAGGATGTTATGCCCCAAGGGTGTATTTAAGGGTGTGGTTAGACAAAAAGAAAGAATGTGGGGGTCAGGGGACTGTGCTCAAGAAGGCTTCAGGTCATAGAGTGGTCATCATGGCAGATTTGTCCAAGATGGCATCAGTATGGCTTACATACCTGTTGTCATCAAGAGTAAGTGATCCTTCTAGCTGCTCAATATCCTAACACTATTGTCACAGCTACAATTTTCACTGGTTTGGTGGGTGTGAAACGACAATGTGGTTTTATTTTGCATCTTTATGAGTAATAAGAGGATTAAGCATCTTGTCATAGGTTTCTTGGTCATATTTATTTCCTCTTGTGTAGAATATTTGTTTAAGTCTTTTGCTCATTTTCCTATTATATTGTCTCAGTTTTATGAATGTGTAGGACTTTATTTTGAATACTAATCATTTATTGACTATACATTACAGATACCTTCTTCAAATGTATCATTTGTCATTTCATCTCTTTTGCTGTCTTTTGATGAACAGAAATTATTTTAATCTAGTTGGATGTATTGATCTTTTTCTTTGTGGTTTCACTTTCTGTATTTTGCTTAAGAAGTCGGTCTCTCCCTGAGATCATAAAGACATTCTTTATCTTAGTCTAAGAGCTTTTTTCTCCCACCTTTATTGAGATATAATTGATAATGTTGGATAAGTTTAAGGTGTATGATGTGATGATTTGACACACATACATATTGTGAAATGATTATCACAATAAGGTTAGTTAATGCATCCATCACTTCACATAGTTACCATTTGTGTGTGTGTGGGGGGGGGCAAGGACATTCAAGATCTACTCTGTTAGCAAATTTCAAGTGTACAATGCAGTACTGTAAATATAGTCACCATGCTGCACATTAGATCTTCAGAACTAATTTATCTCATAACTGAAGTTTGTACCATTTTTAAAAAGATTTATTTATTTATTTGAGAGAGAAAGAGCATGCAAGCATGCGAGTGAGGGGAGGGGTAGAGGGAAAAGGAAAAAGAGAATCTTCAGCAGACTCCCCACTGAACGTAGAGCCCAATGTGGGGCTCAATTTCATGACCCTGAGATCATGACCTGAGCCAAAACCAAAAGTCAGACACCTTACAAATTGAGCCACCCAGGTGCCCCTGAAGTTTGTACCTTTTGATCAATATGTCCCCATTTCCTCCACTCCCAGCCATTGGTAACCACAATCTACACTTTGTTTCTATGAGTTCAATTTTTTTAGATTCCATATACAAATGAGATCACACAGTATTCTTTCTCTGTCTGACTTACTTCACTTAGCATAATCCCTTCAAGTCCATCCATGTTGTCACAAGTGGCAGGATTTCCTTCTTTTTTATGGCCTATAATTCTTGTAAGAGTTGTTTTTTTTTTTTAAAGATTTTATTTATTCATTTGAGAGAGAATGAGATAGAGAGAGCATGAGAGGGGGGAGGGTCAGAGGGAGAAGCAGACTCCCTGCTGAGCAGGGAGCCCGATGCGGGACTTGATCCCGGGACTCCAGGATCATGACCTGAGCCGAAGGCAGTCGCTTAACCAACTGAGCCACCCAGGCACCCTCTTGTAAGAGTTTTAAGGTTTTTCTTTCATATTTAAGCCCTTGACCCACTTGGAATTGATTTTTCGTGTGCTAAGGGGTATTGTTTTCCCCATTTGGAGAGCCAATTTTCCCAGTCTTATTTATGGAATAGCTAGTTCCTTACCTCATTGTTCTTCAGGGCATTCTCCATCAGAAATCAGGTTTTCTAATACATCTGGATCCTTCTATTAGGACCTTTTATTCTATTTCATTAATATATTTGTCAATCCCTGTACCAATTTCATACTGTTGAAAATGTGTTTGCTTTATCATATATTTTGATATATGGTATGCTAATTCCCTGCCCAGAATTCTACTTTGGGAGTGTCTTAACCTTTCTTGGCCCTTTGCCCTTCCATATAAACTGAAGATTCAGCTTGCCGGGTTATGAGAAAAACTGAGTTGGGCTTTTGATTAAAATAGTGTTAGGACACTTTAAGAATTGCCCTCCTATCCATGAACACGGTATGCATCTTCATGTATTTAGGTTTTCTTCAATGTCATTTAATAAAATGTTGTAATTTTCCTAAAAAGGTCTTGACAACGTATGTTAGGTACCTTAAATTTGTGGTTGCTTTTGTAAATAGTATCTTGAGTCCATGTACTTCTAAGACATACTTGTAGTTACACTATATATAAGGTGCTTTTTTTACTTATGTCATATTACGTCACCTTTTCATAGGCTTACTGAATATCAGTGGGGAGGAGTGACTATCTTGCTATTACTGGACATCTCAGACTTCTGGTTTTCATTTTGCTCAAGTCTCATTAGATATTTAGTCTTCTCTTAGAACTTGGAGTTTGGGGTCTGACCACCTTTAATCACAAACCTTGTTCTCCCTCACCCTAGCCCATATCCTTCACCTCGGTGCACCTGTGTTCTTCATCTCTAAAATGGAAATGGTGATGATAACTCCTTTATGGGCTGATTGTGATGATTTAATGAGATAACAAAGTAAATTGCCTAGCATGGAGCCTGGCACATAGTAAGAGCTCAGTGAAAGTTAGCTATCATTATTTCTTGACACAAACTTTTTACTTCACTTCTGATTTGCTGGGTATTGCTATTTCTAGCTAAAATCAAGGTTTGAAAAATTGGACAACAAAAATCAAGATTTCTATTTTCCATTTCACCATCTCTTTCTCTCACATTATTCCTCCTCCTGCCACTCTGCTCCCCATCCCCCACCCCTATCCCCTGGTTAAATCTAGATGATCAGTGTTGGACAGTGTTGTCACCTAGAGAATCTGGCAAATGAGGACACCTTCTCCTTTACTCCAGGCCAGCTCTTGAATCTGTCCCCACTTTCCCAGTCACTGCCTGAGTACAGGTTTCATGGCCATTGCCTGGTCTCCCTGCCTCTTGCCTCTCCCTATCTTGCCACCTGAGCAAGACTTCCCACATCTCAACTCCACCATCTGGTAGTGCCACCCCTGTTTAGAGCCGTCCATGTCTCCCCACCACCCTCAGCAGGAAGCCCACACTCAGTAGTCTACTTTTCAAGGCCCTGCATGATCTGGCCTCCACCTAATTGCCATCACTGACCAAATTCCTATTCAGTCTCTTACACATGTTGGTGATCTGTGATACAAAATTGCTGGATAAGAATCATTCTTTCATTTTTTTTTTTAAAGATTGTATTTATTCATTTGAGAGAGAGAGAGAGATCACAAGAGAGCACAAGCCAGGGGGAGGAGCAGAGGGAGAGGGAGAAGCAGACTCCCTGCTGAGCAGGGAGCCTGACATGGGGCTTGATCCCAGGACGCCGAGATCATGACCTAAGCTGAAGGCAGACGCTTAACCTACTGAGCCACCCAGGTGCCCCTCATTCTTCCATTTTATAAATGAGGACACTGATGCTCATATTGGTGCAATGACTCTTCAGAGACTCACACTTAGAAGTACAGACACAGGATTTTAATCCCAGTCTCTGGCTCCCCAGCCAGCTTTATGTCCACTTACCTTAGCTCTCTGATCAACAAATGAAATCTTAGCTTAAGCCAGTTTAACATGTAAATGACCCTGGGAACACACCAATTTGAGCTCATTCACACTACTTCTTGCAGAGGTGACTAAGAGGCTCTGAAATGGGCTTAATGGGCCAGGGAGAGAGTAAATGTCAAAATAGTAGCTTGAGGTAAAAGAGAAAGTGTGCCCGCTGGCCCTTTTCATCTCAGGCTGAGCTCCAGGTGGGGGGTGAGCTAAGCACGGGGCAGGGAGTGGTGATGTGGCTAATGGGAGGGACAGGGCAGGGAGGGTGGATGAGGTAAAGGCTGAGGATGACATAAGAGGTGATAAAGGAAGTGATTATGACCAGGAAATAAGTGTGCTGAAACCACCCTAGGAGGATCATCAAAATATTCCTGGCATCGATTGACATTTAAAAAATAGTAACAATTATATTTAAAATTCTTTGTGCCACTCATTGCCTGGCCACTCAATCATTCCAATAACCCTGAAAATGGTTATGACTATTCCCATTTAACAGAGAAGGAAATTGAAGCTGAGAGAGCTAAGTGAGTTTGCTCAAGGCTCTCAGCTAAGAAGTGACAAAATCCAAAATGTGCTATAGATCTGCCTGGTGCCCCAGCCTTCCCTCCTCACAGTGCCCTCCACCCATGTCCATTCTGCAGTCATCTTGTTCCTCCGAATGTGGCTGAGTAATTTGGGGGCCATGTAAAGATCATAAATGTTCTGCTAGATGTAAAATGTTCCAACAATAAGGAAGAATTGAAGAGAAAGACACTGGTAATCCTGCTGTTGGGTGGATGTAATATTGACATGTCCTCACATTTTGGGGGCCCCCAGGACCTGTGCATTTCCTGTTTAATATTCCCTAGTCCATTCCCAGAGCCTACATAGGCCTCTTTGCAGGCGCTACCTAGCAAGGGTAGACCAAAGATCTGCTTTTGGCTGTGAGGGAGTTGGCAGAGCAAATGTGGACTGGGCTGTCCCCACACGGCTGCCCAGAGGCTGGATCCAGGACAGGAAGGGAAGGAGAGGGTAGGCAGTGGTCACAGGCCTCCTTTTGCTCTCTTTCTCTGGGCCCCTGCAATGTTAGAGACAGGCCTCGTGGGGATATCGTTATTTATTCATTTATTTTTATTTTATTTTATTTTATTTTTTTAAAGATTTACTTATTTATTTGTGAGAGAGAGAGAGCGAGAGTGGGAGGAGGGGTAGAGGGAGAGAGAGCATCAAGCAGACTCCTCCGCTGAGCGTGGAGCCCAACGTGGGGCTCGATCCAACAACCCTGAGATCACGACCTGAGCCGAAACCAAGAGTCGGACGCTCAACTGCCTGAGCCACCCAGGCGTCCTCATTATTTTTTTTTTTAATATAAAATTAATGTACATGCAAAGAAGAAATTAATTGTTCAAAAGGGTATAAATTGGCATGCCAAAGCTTTGGGGTCCCTCCAGAAGTAATCACTGGAAGGAGTTTCTTGTGAGTACAGGCAAGACCCAGGACATTGAAGGACAGCAGTGCCCCAGCTGCTTGTGTTGACACATGCTCAGTTCCCTTAGCTTTGGTCTTGCCAAGTGGGAAATGGCAGGAAGAGAAAGGAGAGGAAGCCTGGGTGCTTGGAGAGCAGGGAGGAGCGTTCACAGTTGTGGCTGCCAGTGGAGAGCTGGGAAGAGGTGGAGAGGGGCTTTGGGAAGGGAGCAGGGCTACTTAAGTGGAGTTTTCAGAAGCCTCCAGAGCTTCTGGATGACTTCTGGGCTTACAGACCCAGGTGCTATTCTGTCACCGTGCTTGGTGACATGACCTCTGGACTCCCCAGCCCCCTGGGCTATCTTCTGTCTGGCCCCTCTCTGTCCCCCCTTACCACAGAGGCCTGCTTCTTCCTCTGCCTCCCTGGGGGCTCCTGACCCAAGCACCTGGCACACATATGGGTGCAGAGGGATAGAGTGAGTGGCAGAAGGACGATTACCTGGGGGTGGGCGGGGGGGGGGCACACACCTACTGCACGATTTGGTCGAAGATGGCTCTTTTCCTGATGCAATCATGAAAGAAATTCTCTATTCATGAAGGAATGGAGAAACAGATGAGCAATTAAATGCCTGAGTCCAGAGTAATGATGATTAAGGAATGTTGGGAAAGGACATTATTACAAGGCTCTGAAAGCATTTGAAAGCTCTCAGAGTTCAGGAGAGTGGTTTGGGCGGGCAGACCCGACTGTTATCAGAAGATGCCAGGCCCCTCATTCCTACCCTGTTAGGTCACTGTGAGCCAAGAGCAAGGCCAGGTGTCATCATTTGCACCCCACCGTAGCTCACGCCCCTTTAAGAGGCAACAACAAACAGATCTGGGGAAGGGGGGGGTCCCTGCAGGTGGGTTCCTAAAGAAGGAGAATGTGATTTGTTAAATGGGATAACAATTATGAGACATAAAATTTGTCTCATGAATCCACTAAGGAGATCAAATGAAGTACTGTTAGCATAGTGCATGGTACAGGGCTCAGCGTCTAGTAAACCCTCAGTAAATGGAGCAGGACGTTGTCAGTGTGTATTTTTCTTTCAGAATGTTTCTTCTAGAACTCCCTGAAGCAGGAATGCTGTGTCTGTCCCCACGGTGCCCCCAGAGCTTGAAACAGCACATGGCACACGGTTGGCACTCAATACACAATTGTTGAGGGAGTGAGCAAGCCGATGATGTAACTGTCTTCTGGTAACAGACTCAAGAAGGCAGCTCCCGGGCCTGAGCACTTGGTTCCCAACGCGCGGTGCTGCAATCTGCCCATTTCCCCGCCAGCCCTGCGCGGCCCTCAGGCAGTGACCACACAGGGCAGATGACTTGCAGAGTACTTCTCCAAATGCTCCCTGGGGCCGGCGGAATCCCCAGGGCCTGGCTCATCAGGACAGGCGGATGACTTGGGGCCCAGTGTGGCCCACCTTCCCGTTAGCCCGGCCCTGGTCATTAGGCCTGCCAATTCTTGAGGTTCTGCTTGGGGAACGGAACAGAATGTGCTGTGCCAGGGAGGAAGGAGCCTGCACGGGCCCCCTGAAGCAGGAATTGAACCTTGGCCTGTCCCACACGACAGCCTCGCTCTGAAGCGCACTTCTCTCCCTCCTCTGCCCCTGACCCTGCCTTGGTCCTGGGAGGCGATTGGGTTCTTTGCAGTGAGTCTTAGCAATATCGACTACTAACCGCTAGGGAACAAGTTCATGAGCTATCTGACAGTAATAGTGACCAACTTTTATTGAGCACTTACTCTGTGCCAGGTCCTATGCTCAGTGAAAAGACTTTCACTTCATCTAAAGACACACCCAACTCTTCCCCAAACACTCTGTTTTTGTGACATGGCTGGGCCTTCACATAGGCTATTCCTCAGTTTAAAATGCTCTTTCTGGGGGCACCTGGGTGGCTCAGTCGTTAAACGTCTGCCTTTGGCTCAGGTCATGATCCCGGGGTCCTGGGATCGAGCCCCTCATCGGGTTCCCTGCTCCATGGGAAGCCTGCTTCTCCCTCTCCCACTCCCCCTGCTTGTGTCCCTTCTCTTGCTGTGTCTCTCTCGGTCAAATAAATAAATAAAATATTAAAAAAAATAAAATGCTCTTTCTGGCTTTATCCATCCGGTGAATACTCACCCTTCAGCACCCAGCTCCTCTGACACCTCCTCTTGGAAGTCTTCCTAAGTTTGCCCAAGACAATAACATTACAGCTTCCAGTGGGCCCCCACAACCATCATTTGGATCTATGGGTCTGTCTCCCCTTGAGCTGTGGCCCCTCCAAAGCCCCAGGCTGTACCATTTTCACCTCCTTATCCTGCTGTCCACCTCCATGCCTGGCACATGGCAGGGGCACGTAAATGTCAGTGTTTCCCTTCTCAATCCCTTGGTACTTCATTTCCATCTCTGGTACGCTCCTCATTCCTTTGCCTTCATGTAATATTTTTGTCTTTATTCCAAGAACAATGCTAGTTACATTATAGGTATTTAGAAATGTAAATTGAATGACACAAATGAATCAATGATCTTACCTGCAGGGTACCAGATAGGAGGCATCGAATTATTTGCCTGTAGATGCCATGGGTACCTGCAGCAAGACATCATCAGAACCAGTAAGGAAGGATGAAGTCAGAAGAAGGAAGAGAATGAGAGAAGATGCTAGAACTAACATTTTCTGAGCACTTATGTGTGCCACGTGTGTGTTTCACTATCTCCCCACAACAATCCAGTGAAGTGAATACTATGATTTTTTCTTAATAGACAAATAAATAAATAAATAAATAAATAAATAAATAAAGGCACAGAGAGGTAAAGTGATTTGCCTAAGATCACACAGTGAACAAGTGGCAGAGCTGGGATCTGAGCCCAATCTTCCCAGTTCCAACAGTTGGACGGAGAAAGCTTGGGTGTCCCTGCAGAATGAGAGCTTGGGGAAAGTGAGGAGGGGTACAGAACAGTGGGGGAGAAGAAATGGGATGTCTACCCTATGGATCAGACTCAGATCCCTGGGCATGCACTGTTCCTGCCTTCCAGATGTCGCATGTCCTATTTCCTTGGGACAGATATTTGCTGGCCTACAGACCCAACCCAGACTCTTCCAATACATTTAACCACTTTTAAGCTTCACTTTTAAGTAGCGTCTTTCTTTTTTCTAACATCAGTCTCCTCCTGGACACTTCCCTCTCAGTCCTGGACCAGAGTTCGGGTAACCATGACCCCACAAGATTGTGCAACACCCACCGAAGCCTCCAGAAACCCGCAACTTCTCAATAATGCTGAACTGGGTGAAATTTCCGAGTAACCACCTCCTCTCCCTGACTAACGCTTTCTTAGCTTGGCAATGCAATATCCTATTTTTAAGGAGCCCAGTCATTTGGTTTAGATTCTTTATTTGTTTTATTTTAATGACCTTCTGAATCATTCATTTTTCTACTTCTGAACAGATTCACTTTTGGCCACTTCCTTGTATAGAAATCCAAACCTTCCTTTAAAACTCAGCACCAACAACTCCCACCTCCCGAAAATTCTCATCCATACCATCCTCTCTTCAGGAAGAAGTATTCCCCTCCCGACTTTCTATACCATTCATCTGGTATTTGTGATATTGTCACCATCATTATCCTAATGATAAAAATGCTAAGCCAGCCCCTTGAGTTGCTTCTCATAATTCTCAGGATGACCCTAGGCAGAAAGTAATTATGATTTCCATTTTACATATAGTGAGACTGAGCCTCAAGGAGCTTAAGCCTTTTGTTCAAGGTCACATGAAGTAAGTGAAGAAGCTGAGGTTCTATATCAGCCCAGCTGGACTCCAGAGTGAGTGTTATTGAGAGGTAGCTCTTTTGGGGGGATTCCTGGCTCTTGCTGTGACGATGGTTTTGATGCCTGTTACTCCCCACCCCCAAAACTCTAAGCTCCGTGAAGTGTTTGTACCCTATTGCACTGTACGTAATAAATATCTGCAAAAAATAGCTGATGACTTCCTGTCCCTTCTATAGTGTTAGCTGCTTGAGGCTTTACACAATTCTGCATTCTTACAACACCAAGCACTTAGTAACAAAACAATCAATGTACATTGAATGAAGGAAGTAAGAGATGGGCATGGGCTTGGAAGATTCCAGTGGACATATTTTCTAGCTGAAAATCTTTGATAAGAAATTAAAAAGAAATTCTCTCTGTAGCTCAGGACCAATGCTGCCAGACAAGACCTCCATATCAACCCTTTCTTGGGGGTTTGAACTCACATCTTACAGACTAAGCGTTCTTAAGTTTACTCAACATGCCTTTAATCGATACCTACTGTGGGCCAGAGCTATACTCACAGGCTAGTGCTAGAGCTGACTGTGTGAGCAATTCACCAGGCAGAAGTCCTTTGGGTGCCCACCCTCCCTCCACTCCTGGGAGACAAGCTCACTACTGCTCTGGGACCAGGCAAGGGTGGGGCCTTGGGAACAGGGGGGAGGGAGGAGCTGTAGTCCTGTCTGGTCAAAGAGGACCAGGCAGGAAAGATCTCAACAGGCCAGCAGCCTCCAAGAAGGGAATGCGAGCAGCAGAGTAGCAGAGTGGAGTCCTGGAGGAGGCTGGCTCATCCCTCAAGGAGTGAACTCGGAGACAAGCCAAGTGACAATGCAAGAACTGGTTGAGTGGAAAAGATCTGGGAAGGATAATAAAAATGAGGAGTCAGTTGAGGGGGGCACATAGAGGCAAAGAGAGTTAAGAGTCCCCTTGTCATTTAGTGAAGGGCTTTTTACCTCAAATCCTGTTTTGTCCATTATCAGTATTATTAGTTTTACTTTCTTTTTGTTTGTCTTTTCCTGATAATCCTGTACCTAGCTTTTCACTTACAACTTCTCAGGGACACTGTCTCAGGTGGGTCTTCTGTCACCAGCATCTCACTGGCTTTTGATATGGGGGTTTGGGACCCAAATTGCAAACTTTGTCTTTTTTCTTTTTTCAAATAGGTTCCATGCCCAGAGTGGAGCCCAATGTGGGGCTTGAACTCACAACCTTGAGATCAAACCTGAGCTGAGATCCAGAGTCAGATGCTTAACTGACTGAACTACCCAGGCAACCCTGCCAGCTTTGTCTTTGGATAAGAACATATCCTACCTGGGAAGCAGTAGAGCCCAGTTGTTAAAATGGGCCTCTGATGCCAGGCTGCCTGGGCTGGAGGGTCTGCTGACGGCCTGACAATCTTTAATAGGGCATTCAATGCACACCTAGCTCTTCCTCTCCTGTTCCCAACTCAACAATAAGACAGAGCAGAGCATCCCCCCCGCCCCCGACAAATGGGGAAACTGTGGTCCAGAGATATGAAGTGAGTTGCTCAAGGCCATGTGGCAGGAACATTTAATTGGCATGTCAAGGGACCCACACATTTGGGTGGGCCAATTGACCACCTTTAATCCAAGAGCTTCTTGACTCTTAGATTTAGCTGAAAGGAGCCCTGACCCACTTCTAATGGTCAAGGATAAGACTCAGACGTGTTGATGGAAAAGCAATAATAACAGTAATAACAATACTACCAGCAAACATTTATCCGGAATCTACTATGTGTCTAGTATCATGCCACGTGGTTTATGTGTTTCATTTTCTTCACTTTTCTCAACATGATGATTAAGTGCATGGACTCTGAAGCCAGACAGCCTGGGTATGAATCTCAGCTCAGCTCCCTACTGGCTGTGTGACATTAGGCAAGTTACTTTACCTCTCTGGGCCTCAGTTTCCTCATCTCTAAAATGGGGCTGGTACCTTATAATAGATCCCTAGCACTTAGTAAATAGGATATAAATATTACTGTTTCATTTTTTTAACTGAAATTTAGTTGGCACACAATATTACTTTAGTTTCAGGTATACAACGTTATTGTTCCATTTTACGAAATCTAATATCAGCTTCCTCTTTTCTTGGCTTGCGGATGATGTGTATATAAAAAAAGAAAACTGATAGTTCATTTTTCAGAGCTGCAAGCAAATGGGAAGAGACTTTTTCAATGAAGAAGACATCAGAGTGGATAGCCATGGTCTCCATTTACAAATGGGGAAACAGAGGCTCAGAGAGGGTAAGCTAGTTGCTTGAAATCACACAGCTAACAAGTAGCAGATGAGGATTTGAACTCAGACCTGTCTGACGTCACAACTCATGTCCTTAACCCCGACGCCATATGGCTAGTCCCGCTGATCATGGAGAGATCTGGTGCCTGGCCATGCATTGAAAATGGAAATATGAGTCACCAGCTGTCCCCAGGGATGGCTGGGGAGTGAGAGGAGCTCAGCTATGGGGCAGAATGTTCCGCCAGATGCTGAGGAGCAGCTGCCAACAGTGCTCAGTCTCTTTCATGCCGAGGAAAGGGAGGAGGAGGAGGGCATGGAGGAACAGGACTCACGAGCCAGCAGAGCGCAGCCTGGAACTTGGTGGGTGACGTCAGGCTCACACATCTGGCCTCCGGAATGCTGAGGCCCCAGAAGAACGCCAAGCTTCTCCTTCTCCTCGCAGCAAGCTTTTCCTCTGAAATAACTCAGGCAGCTTTGCTGAGAAAAGTCTCAGGCATTCTAGACTCTCCTGAACCCATCCAGGTGGTGACGTGTAGAATGGGCATGTTCACCCGCTGCTGAAGACCAAGTCTCTATAGGCACAGGGTTAAAAGAAGCAAGGCTGCAGAGTCAGACAGCTCTGAGAAGGATTCCTGGCTGGGTGATCCTGGCCTGTGCCTCAGTTTCCTCTTCCTTGCACGAGGATCGTAGCCCTTCTTTGCAGGGTCTGGAGAAGGAATAGCATGCCGAATGCCCAGCACCTGGTAGACATCCAATCCATGCTCCCGACCACCTGCCCGAGTCAATGAACTAACGAGCGAACTTGTTGAATGGCACCCCGCACAGCGCAGTATGCGGCAGGTGGTCACCACCTTGCTGACCCGTGTGGTTAGAGGCCTTGTGCCTGGCCTTCCTTTTCTGGTTCCAGCTTCCACTTTGCTCCAGGAAGAATGAAGTCCCATGTGGCCTCTTCCAAGCACCAGGCTGGAGGTGAAGAGTCAGGAGGAGCTCAGCCTTTTTGTCCTTGATGGTGCCCATTGATGGGGGCCCCACCTGACTCATTTTCAATACTCGTGCTGGTTCAACCTGGGAAAGTTTGGGACTGGCCAGTGTGACTTGCTGAGATTGGTGATTCATTTTAGTCTCAAAGGGAACAAAAGCCCAGGTCTTCCCAAAGCCCCCTCTGCTTGGGCTGGCCTTATCCTTCGGTCAGGGAATGAGTCAGCCCATCCTTAGGACTGCTCCTGTTTTCACTCTGCCTGGGCCTTCAGAAATCACATAGCAGCTCCCTCTTTTCTCTGCTCCTGGGGGGAAAAAGGTGAGTATATAAAGGGAGGATTGAAAAGAGGAACTAAGCCACCATTCATTCCATGGTGGCCACTGAAAGGGAAGAGACTTCTCAGGGAAGGATCATTTGAAGCCACGGCACAGCCCTCATCACTGTCCTTCTCTGCCTGGCTGGAGGCCGGGCCTGCCGCCTGCACCTCCAAATTCCCTCTCCGCAGGTGGGAAAACAGCCCATCCTCCACGATCTGCTGGCATTTAAAAAGATGTCCCCAGTGATAGAATTTGTCTGGGGCACTGGTCACTGATTCCCTGCTTAGATCAAGCATATGACCTCAATTTCCTGCAAAATGAGGATTGTCATGTGGAACGGGCAAAGCCGTCATGGCCGCAAAGATGACAATGAGTGTGCAGCACAGCCGAGTGCCCTGTGGGGTAAATCCCCTCCCTGAGCTTGAGTGAGGGCCAGACAGTGGGTGGGGTGTGAGCTTCTGTGATTCAGGGCTCTGCTCCTCTGGAAGTCCAACCTCCTGCCAGAGGCCGGACCCTCAGAAGTCTGCAGTTCAGCTATAGGCCCAGAGTAACTGGACAGGAACTGAGTAGGGCCTGAGCGTCCCAGAGCCCAAGTGCTTTTCTTTGATGTTTCTGAGATGATCAGGATAAAAGGAGGTTGAAGCAGGATATCCTCAGAGGCCATCATCTCAGACAGTGTGACGTGGGCTGAGTCGCTTCCCCTTTCTGGGCCGCAGGTTTTTTTTGTTTTTTTTAATCGGTAAGATGGAGATGATAATTCTTGCTGCACAGAGCTGTATGGACTTGGGCCTGACCTAGTGATTGCAAGCCTGGCTCTTGGGTTCACACCCCAGCAGAATGAGGCCATCTCATCACGTAGGACCTAGCTCGGGCATCCTTATGGTGGTGAGGATGCTGGCAATACCTTTGCAGAGGGTTGCCGTGAGGACTGAATGCGATGGTAGGGGAAGCGTTTATGGCCGGTGGATCAGAGCATTCAATAACTGTCAGTTGCTATTATATCAATGCCTGAATTTAGTTTCTGGCATATAGCAGGTGTTCGATCAATGCTAGCTATTGTGGGGATGATGATGCTATTAACAGAGAACACAGAAATAGAATCATGGAGCATTAGCCATTAGAGGGACAGTGGACCAAGGTGATGATCTTATTTTAGATCACCCCCTTATTTTACTACAGGGGACACGGAGGCCCACAGGGGAGAGATGCCCAGCCTGAGGTCACCTCAAGCTCATTCTTCTCTGCCTAGGGCTCTTCTTACCCTGCCCTACTTCACCCAGGAGACTGGGGCCATTTAGAGGGAGGACACTCATGGGCCTCAGTTTCTCCTTAAGAATTGCTGTGTCTGTCCAGGGCGGGAATGAAGGGGCTTCAGGCTGGTTGGAGTCATCCAGAAAGAACTGGAGGGGGTTCCTGGTAGGGGCAGAGAAATGCCAATGCCTTTCAGAAAGCTCTGCCCCCGTGTGTCAAGGTGACGGCCCTGCTTTTGGAAGCACCCAGCTCCTGGGGAAGGCAATGTGTGTGTGTGTCAGTGTGTGGCCCAGAGACAGCTATTCTAGACAATCCCAATGGCCACTGTTTGGTGAGCGCTGACTGCGGTCAGGCCCCGTGCCTAGCGTGTGCGTCTCATAGATCTTCATGGCAACTCTGAGGGGTGAGCGCTCTATTGCCCCTGAGGCACAGAAAGGCTAAGGAAGTGTTTCAAGGCCCCCCCCCCCCCCCCCAGCTAGTCCATGGTGGAGCTGGGGCTTGAACATAGGTCATGTGGCCCAGAACTTGCGACCCTCCCCACCACCCAGCTGCCCCAATGGGCCATGCCTCACACCTGTGTCAACCTTCTCATTGCCCCCTGTGGTTTTTACCTCTGTGATCTCGCAGTCAACCTGTGCAAAGCCCTATGAGGCTCAAAGCGTCGTAGGCTGGGCCTAGCACGGAGTAAGGTCTCATTGGCTCAGCAGGTATTTCTGAGCCCTACCACACGCTGGGGCCTGAGCCAGGGGTAGGAATGAGTGGGAGTAAGATGCTGGCCATTATGTGACATGTGGCCTGGATTGGGCAGAAATCAACCTGTCCACAGTCTATGCCCTTCTGGGCACTAGAGGTGGGCATGGTGGCTTCCGTGGGAATGCTCAGCCGGGCAAGGGACGTGGGTGGTTGCGGTCAAGAGTCAGGGATTCTGGTCTCCCTTGATAATTAGCAGTCACTTTGGCCAGCCCTTACCTCTCATTGGGCCTCTGTTGTTCCCATTGGAATGATGAGGCAAGGGTGAGTGGAGTCGTCTTGAAAAGCCCATTCAGGTGGCCGAGACAGTGGGGCTATGACCTGCCTGAGACTGGTGTCAGTCTTGGACTCTGGTCTGAGGCTCAGTCTGGCACCACCTGGCTCTCAGGTTGCATCTCCCATCCTTGGTCAGCCCCATCGCATGCTGGATTGTGGGGTGATACCGAATGTCCCCGTAAGTCTCTCCTTGGAGCTGACCATCTTATGCCTCCATCCTGATCTGGGAAAGGTCTCCTTTTATCAGTGTCCTCAAGCAGATCAGTAGCATCAAAATACATAAGAAGATAGTGTGTTGTGCTTTTCAAAGTCCCTTTGCAGACATTTTCTCATTTCAAATTAATAAAATGTAAAATTTTGAATTAATAATTCAAAACACTCATAAAGTTACCACTTCCGGAGTTGCAGGTGAAGGGGCTTTCGTGCACACCTCTCGTCCTCACAGGGACCCTTTCATGGGGTTACTGTCATTAGGATCGCATTTTGCATGGAGGAGGCTGAGGTTGTGACAGGCAGAGGCAATTCTGTAAGGTCTCAGCACTCAGAAGTGACAGGGCTGGCAATGTGGCTCATTCCAGAGCCCAGGTTATCTCCTCTCCCACATCTGCAGTACTGTTCTCCTTTCCTCCAGACACCCACTCTGTGCCAGGCACCCACGAGGTGCTGGGGCGCACAGCAAAGGGGCCAGGCCAGCTCCCTGGGTGGGTCACAGTCCATGTGAAGCCCGTGAGGAAATGTCATTACTCAGCAGAGGCAAAATGGAAGGTCTCTCTGCCTTGGCTCGGCTCCCCCCACTTACCCCCTGTGTGACCTTGGGCGACTACCATCTCTATTGCCTCTATTCTGCGGCTGTAAAATAACGAATGTCTGCCTCATGGAGTTGTTGTGAAGACTTCGTTAGAAAACACGCATCCAGCTGTTATGGCAGCACCTGGCCCAGAGAAGGTGCTCGGTACTGACAAAGTCTGTCATTACTCTCTCTGCAAGCATGCTTGGTGAAGCTGAAGAAATCGAGGCACTGAGGGGCCAAGTCTCTCAGGCCACAGAGTAATAGGGAAGCTAAAATGGCGCCCTTGAGGATCCCAGGTACATGCTCTCTCCTCTTCCAGCCCCATGGCACCTGTATGCCCGTGAGCCTTCCCCACTGGGTTCTGAGGCAGCTCCCTGGGTACCACAGCCCTGACTCAGGATAGGTAAGGAAGCCAGGAGACAAGGGGTTAAGCAGGTTGATGCACTGCAGCAGAAACTTCAGGAAGTGCAGGGCTGAGAGGACTTCTAAGAAAGAGGGAGGCTTGAGGGCCAGAGGTTAGCCTGGCTCCTGGCCCAGAGGCTGGCTCTCAAGAGGGCCCCAGCTTCTACACCAGCTTGGCTCAGCCCACACATGCGGTCTTCAAGGCCGGCTGTGATCCCGCCTCCATCCAGATCCTTCTCCAGGCTTGCCTCCGGCCCTTCCCAGATAGGTGCCTGAGGCCGAGACCTGGGGTGAGGTGGCCAGGGCTGGGAAGAAAGCCCACTGCCCTATTCAGGTCCTCTGAGAGCACTGTGGGCCTTGTGCTTCGAGGTCAGGGGTCTTGAGCTCCGGCTCTGCCCCTTTAGCGGGGACGCTGGTCATGTGCCCCAATGGCTCTGAGCCCCAGTTTTCTTGTCTGTAAGTGGGGGACGTAATAGTACTGTCACCCTGGGGGCAGGTGAAGTCAGTCTCTCTACGAACCCGGCGTGGAGCGGGCGGCCCAGTAACGCCAGTTCCTGCTCTCGCGGGTGGGGATACAAGTGCTGCGACCTTGGCATTCTAAGGGCGGATGTGGGGATTTCTCAGTGTTCCTGTGCTTTAGGTTTCTTGGGGTCACAGACATTACCGGGGCCCCTGCTGTGTGTCTAGTAGGGCGGCCACTAGGCAGAGTCCCTTGGACAGCATGGGTAGGGGGCTGGCCACAGCCCAGCCACAAGGTGCTGTGGGGTCCTGACAGCTTAGGGCCAGCACCCAGGCACCCCGAGCCGGGCCTCAGTGCCCCGAGCGGTGGCAGGAGGATCCTGATAGGGTGTTCACAGAGCACTGTGTGGCAGTCACATTAGATAACATGACCATTAGTGGCCTCTCCGAACCCCACGGTGTGGAGTTTTCTCTGAAACACCCAGAGGCAGCGCTGGGTGGTTGTGTCAGAGTGAGGTCACCAAGATGACGTGACCCCAGGACCATGGCCCAGTGGAGCTTCAAGGCTGGACTCCTGAGGGGCAGCTGGCTTGGGAACTCAGAACCCCAGCTACCCCCGGGCCCAAGGCCCGCTCCAGTCACTACTCTAGTAATGCTCTGCTTCTCAGCTCTCCCGGCATACCTCGGGGTCTCTGCTGCTGGCCTGGCAGGGGCCTCGGGACTTTTGAAGGGATTTTGGAGGGCTGAGCCAGGCAGTTCAGTCCCTACCAGCTTTGGTTCACTGACTCAGTCCGCCCCCCTTGACCTTTCCTTCCCACTGGCTATTTATGGCTATTTCCTGTCCCTCGAATAGGTAAAGAAAAGGGAAGCGAGAGAAGCTCAACGTGGGGCTTCTTTAACCACTGGTAAATCATTTTCTTTATTATTAACTTAAAAAATGATATGGGCTTGGAGTGAAGATGGCTATGCCAGGGAAGCACATACACTGAAAAGTGTGAGTGCCTCGCCCACTCCATCCATCTTCCAGAAGGACCCGTGTGCATGGCTGGGGACCTCCCAGGTCTTCCTGTGTGATTAATTACAGGCCCCCACACATACGTAGCCTTTAAAAAAAAAAAAAAAAGCAGGGAAGCTACTCTATATACTTCAATTATTCAGTGACCATATATTGAGCACCTACTATGTGCCCACCGCTGTGCAGATTCCTCAGCTTGCTTTTTCTGTCAACAACATGCTGGAAGTTAAAGATAATCCTTCAGGTCAGTACTTTTACTTTTTTTTTTTTTTAAGATTTTATTTATTTATTTGACAGAGAGAGACACAGCGAGAGAGGGAACACAAGCAGGGGGAGTGGGAGAGGGAGAAGCAGGCTTCCCGCGGAGCAGGGAGCCCGATGCGGGGCTCGATCCCAGGACCCTGGGATCATGACCTGAGCCGAAGGCAGACGCTTAACGACTGAGCCACCCAGGTGCCCCAGTACTTTTACTTTTTGAACATAAGAACCCTTGGGATGATTTTATTTTATTTTTTTTTTAAAGATTTTATTTATTTATTTATTTGACAGAGAGAGAGAGAACAAGCAGGGGAGTGGCAGGCAGAGGCAGAGGGAGAAGCAGGCTCCCCGCAGAGCAGGGGAAGCCTGATGTGGGACTCGATCCCAGGACCCTGGGATCATGACCTGAGCTGAAGGCAGTCGCTTAACCAACTGAGCCACCCAGGCGCCCCCCTTGGGATGATTTTAAACGTCCCCATGCCCAGGCCCCCACCTGAGGCTGGTTACATCAGAAGTTCTGGGGATGGGACCCAGGTGTCAGGATTTTAGATCCCAGGCATTTCCAGTGTGAACCAGGACTGGTTCTACTGTGCTGGGCTGGTCCTAGCAGCTGGAGTAGGAGCTGGGCCTGCCATACGGTACGCATCATGGGAGCTAATGTTGCCAGGGATCTCTGCTTGTAAATCCGACAGTGCTGCTTTCTGTCTGGGAAAATGAACAAGAAAAAGAAAAAGAAAAAGAAAAAGAATAAGAATTTTTTTTTTATGTCAGAGAGGTATCTCTTTATTTTTATCATAATGTCATACTGTCTTTCTTTCTCCTTGGGCAGGTGGCTTTGTCAGAGCCAAGACTTGGGTGGGCTGGAGGTTTTCCTGCCTATTAGTCAAAGAAAGCTGTCCGTAAGGGCCGGGGCAATGCCACTTCCACGGACCCGGTGATCTGTCCTGTGAAGAGCCTCCCCAGGGCACCTGGGTGGCTCAGTCGGTTAAGTGTCTGCCTTCAGCTCAGGTCATGATCCCAGGGTCCTGGGATAGAGTCCTGCATCGGGCTCCCCGCTCAGTGGGGAGCCTGCTTCTCCCTCTGCCTGCCACTGCCCCTGCTTGTGCTCTCTTTCTATCTCAGATAAATAAATAAAATCTTAAAAAAAAAAAAAGAGCCTCCCCAGCTTCTCCTTGAGCAAGTGAATCCAGTGTCACCGGTTGTGTTCATTTCTGCAGAAACAGTTCTAGAAGCACCCACGTTGTGGAGTTCGGTGTTTTGACAATTAGGTAGCTTACCAATGGTGTGTGTGTATGTGTTTGTGGTCCAGAAAAGTATCTCTTGTTCACCTGGTGTCCCTAGTATCCCAGCTGGTGTGGCCTGTGGCTTGTGTCAATAAATAGCTGCCAAATAGAGGAACCCAAATAGGCCGCACCGTCTGTGAGAGCTCGCGGCCTCCAGGCCCTGGGCTGAGGGCTCACTGGCTCTGCCTTATTCTGTCCCTTTAGTGAGCCCTGGAGGAGGTGTTGCTACTCCTCCGCCGTCCCTGGGTGAGGAATGGAGGTTCAGAGGCCAAGGCAGTTGAGGCAGTGTGTGGCCCAGTCACCCTGTACTCCGCCTGTCCTTCACGGCCCGGCACCCCTGCACTCCAGGAGCTGGCCACCAGCCCAGGCTCCCCCTGCAGGGCAGGCGCTGGCTTCGCCTGGCTCCCCATGGGCCGCCATGATGGGCATCTGTGACCCCGAGAGCGTGTGCTTCGCCTCTCTGGGCCTGCGCTGTTGGGGGACAAAATAGTGATCCTGACACTAGCTCTTGGGTTTGGTGCTTGCTATGTGACTGTGCTGAGATTTTACACTGTCAACTCATCCTCTCACTCCCAAGTGAAGTGAGTCCTATTATTATCCTGTTGACACACGTCCTCCCTGTCATTGCTCTGCCCACAGGCTCCACGCTGCTGCCCTAGTCAGAGGCGGAGCCCTAGGGCTCTGAGCGCCCACCAGCCCTACAGGGGCCAGCCCGCACCTGCTCTACCACACGGGCTTCTTCTCTCCTTCTCTCCCTCTCTTTTCCTTCGTCCCTCCCTCCCTTCCTCCCATACGCCAGATTTTTATTATCCAGACACATCAGATTCCCAAACCAACATTTCCATTTACTTACATTTCTCTTTTTATTTTCTATTCTCTGCCAACCTTTCAAAAGAAAGTACATTGTTTGCCCGCTTCATTCACCTGGAAGTGGGCTTTTCTTCCTTTTGCCCAGCATTTTCTTATTTATAGGATAAAGCTGCATTATTTTAAACACATTGTACTTTTGCCATGCTATCTCTTTTTTATTATTCTCACACTCATGTAGGCCTCAAGCATAGGCCTTACTCAAGAGATCCAATTTTCTTTCTATTCATTAATTTAGCCAGCCTTTGTTGAGTCCCACATGAGCTGGATTTTGTTCTAGGATTCTGAGAATGAACACTGAGTAATTTTCCTCAAGAAGCTTATACCGAAGTAGAGCCCAGGATCTAAACCAATCTCAATACTACACAGAGGCTGTGCTATGTTCCTACGACCCACAGTGCTCTATGGCGGAAGGGGGGCATCTATCCCAGCCTGTCACAACCTAGGAAGGGCTCCTGGACCACGTGTACATTGAATCTCACCTGAAACTTGAACTGAATATTTTTTGGAATAGCTTTATTGAAGTATGTTTTAAGTATCATAAGTTTACCCTATTGAAGTAAACAATTCAATCCTTTTTTGGTTAACTTTACCAAGTGGTACAACCACCACCATAAATCAATTTAAGAGCGTTCTCATGGTCCCCCAGTATGGTCTCTCCCTCATGCCCATTCATAAGTAATCCCCGTTCCCACTCCAGCCCTAAACAAACACTAATCTATTTACTGTCTCTATCGATTTGCCTTTTCTGGATGTTTCATGTAAGTGGAATCATACACCATGAAGTCTCCTGTGTCTGGTTTCTTTCACTTATTGCAACATCTTTATAATATCTTATATATAACATCTTATAACATCCATATGGTGGCACCTGTCATTCATTCATTTGTTCTTTTTATTGCTGAATAGTGTTCTGGTATATGGATTTACCACATTTTGCCTATCTACTAATCAATCAGTTGATGGACATTTAGGTTGTTTCCAATGTGGGGCTATTATGAATAATGCCGCTATGAACACTGACTCATAGATCTTTCTGTGCACATATGTTTTCATTTCTCTTAGTAGACACCCAGAAGTGGACTTGCTGGGTCATGTGGTAAGTTTATGTTTAACTCTTTGAGGAACTACCAAACTATTTTCCAAAGATGCCGCCCCATTTTACATACCTTCTTGCAATGTATGAGGGTTCTGTGTCTCTAAAATCCTAGCCACATTTGTTATCACCTGTTTTTTTTTTTAAATTATAGTAATTCTAGTGGGTGTGATATAGATCTCATTTCACATATGCATTTTCTTACTAATGATGTTGAACACCTGCCGATATGTCTTCTTTGAAGAAATACCTGTTCATATCTTTTGCTTATTTTTTGGATTGGGTTGTTTCCTTCTTACTGAGAACTTACTTGTAGAAGTTCTTTATAAATACTGGATACAAGTCCTTTATAGGATTTGATTTTGCAAATAATTTGTCCTAGTTTATTACCTTTTCACTTCCTTAATGGTGGCTCTTAAGTACAAAAGTTTTGAATCATGATGAATTTCAGTTTGTTAATATTTTACTTTATAAACCATGCTAAGAAACGTTTGCCTAACCCAAGGCTTTGAAGATATTTTTCCTATGTACTCTTCTGAAAGGTTCATTATTTTGGCTCTTACATTTAAGTTAATGATCCATTTGGGGCTAATTTTTTGTGCATGGTGTGAGATGAGGATCTAAGTTCTTTTGCTTGTAGATGAGGAACCAATTGTCCCAGTGCTGGTTGTTACACAGACCATCCTTTCCTCTGATGAACTAGTTTGGCACTTTTGTCAAAAATCAATTGACCATAATGTAAGGGTTATTTCTGGACTCTCGGTTTTGTTTCATTGATCTGTTTTGCTGTCCTTATACCAGTACGACACTGTCTTAGCAACTGTAGCTTTGAACTCAGGGAAGGGAGGCCCTACAACTCTGTTCTTTCTCAAGAATGTTCTGGGTGTTCTAGGTGATTTTCATTTCCATATAAATTTTAGGATCAGCTTGCCAATTTCTGGGGGAAAAAAATCCTGCTGGAATTTTGATCTGGATCATGTTAAATCTATAGATAAGTTTGGGGAGTATTGCCATCTTAAGTCTTAAAATCCAAGAGCATGGCAATGTCTCTACATTTATTCTGATCTTCTTTGATTTGCCTCAGTAGAGTTTTATAATATTTGGTGTAGGAGTCTTGCACATCCTTTGTTAAACTTATTCCGAGGTATTTTATTCTTTTTGGTATTATTAGGAGTGGATTTATCCTCTTAATTTCATTTTCGGCTTGTTGTTTGCATGTAGAAAAGAATTAATTTCTGTACCTGGGAATTTGTTGTACTTATTTATTAGTTCTCATAGTGTATTCTTTTTTTTTTTAAGATTTTATTTATTTATTTATTTATTAGAGAGCAAACGAGAGAGAAACAGCATGAGAGGGGAGAGGGTCAGAGGGAGAAGTAGGCTCCCCGCTGAGCCGGGAGCCCGATGCGGGACTCGATCCCAGGACTCCGGGATCATGACCTGAGCCGAAGGCAGTCACTTAACCAACTGAGCCACCCAGGTGCCCTCTCATAGTATATTCTTTTAGATTCCTTGGGATTTTATATATGTGAATATCATGTTGTCTGAGAATAAAGACAGTTTTACTTCTTCCTTCTTTCAATGGGGATGCCTGTTTGTTGTTTCTTGCTCCCGTGAAGCTTATTCCTGTTTTGGGGATATCTGCCTGGATTGTTCTTCTCCCAGATACCGCATGGCTCACTTCCTCACTTCTTTAGGTCTTTGCTTCTTGTTGAGGCCTTCCTGGAACACTGTACTTAAATCCAACGCCTCTGCCCACCCCCAACCCTTGCCCCACACAGTATAAACTTTTCCTTGCGTTATATTTTTTCACAGCACTGGCACTTCAGACTTTATACCTCTCCCCTCTCAAGATGGTCCCAAGAGTTCCAAGAATGAGTAATATATCTGGAAGGAGGGCCCAAGCTGATACTTGGCCAGTGTTGGATGAAGGAAGGTCCAGAAGGGGTTTTCTCTGGGGCGCTCTGTCCCCGGCCCCACCCTTCTAGGTTAGGAGGGGAAAGTCTCTCTAGGCAGATGGGAAGACATTCAGGAGGCACTGGGTGCGGATACCCGGAGGCTGAACAGCTGCTGCTCACACTCAGTTGAAATGTGTGTATACACGTGCCTGCCCTAGGCGCCCCAGCTACACCAAGACAAGGGGTCCGCCTGAAGCTTGTTTGTACTTGATTTCTCCTGGATGGGAAATGTAGGTGCGGGGAGGTGGGGAGGAGGGAGGAGGGTTCCCAGGAGCAGAGGTGGTTCTGCTTTTGGAGACCCCACTTCATCCCTTGCAACCAGGAAAGTACCTTCTCTATTTGCGTGGGATTAAGAAACAGGATCTCCTTGCATGCCCTCCCTCATCTGGAGTTTGCCGCAGCACTAGGATTGGGGTTGAGGTGGGGTGCTCCCGGACCAGGTATAGGTAGGTGGGGGCTGTGGCGGAAGAAGCCCCCGCCTGGGTGTCAGGCAATCTTGTGTTCTTGCAGCAGAGTGAACTTGAGCAGGGCAAGTCAAGGCCTCGAAAACTAGGTTTCCATCTCTGTCAAATGGGTCTGAGGAAGCCGTCCTGGGGGTGGGGGGCTGTGCTCCCTCACTCTGGGTCTTCATTTCTTCACCTATACACCCAGTGTAAGAATACTCCTCACAGGCTGGAGGTTCCAAGAAGATTTTATCCATCAAAAAAATTTTCTTTATTGGGGTAAAATACACAGAATCTAAAATTTACCATCTTAACCATTTTTAAGTGTCCAGTTCAGTGGCATTAAGTACATTTGCCTTGTTGTTGTACCCCAAGAAGATGTAATCCTTTAAAAAGTACCGTTCCTCCCCCCCACCCCGCCTCGTGTGCCACACCTGTGCTGGCTCTCCCCTCCGCCCTTGTTCTTGCCTCCCTGAGTGGTGAGACGATATAGGCGTTCCTCTCTCTCCCAGGCTGGGGCGATGTCCCGCAGGGGCCTGGCCCAGAGTGGACGCCCTATAAAAAGGAGTGAGTTCCAGAGTCACGCGGCAGGGCCAGCCACCACGGGCTAAGCTGTTGGTGTCAGCTCTCGGGGCAGCTCTGACTGAGCACCGAGGGACCTGTGTGCTCCAAACCACACACCGTCCTTCCAGCTCGTTCATTCAAATCCCATATCCTTCCTGAGAGCTTTGGAGGAGGGTGCGACTGTCATCTCCATTTTGGAGATGAGAAAGGAGGCAAAGGGAGGCTATATGCAATTTGCCCCCAACATGGCCTTTCCACGTTACTGGCAGAGGTGCGATTTGAATGCAGGCACTCGGGCAGGGCTGTACTACTTTTCTCTAAATCATAAACCATTTGAATTTTAACCATTTGATTGATGCAAGCACTCTGCACTGTTAAACTCACTACGGAACATGATTCAGATTCACTTCAATTGTAAGTTTTCTTGTATTCGCACACCTTGATTTAGAGAATCCCGTAACTTTCTCCATTGACGGGTTGCTACGTCAATCATTAGATTGCATGCCCAATTGCTTTATTACAACCTCCTTGTTCTCTATTTTTAAGTGGTGTCTGAAATTACTGAGTGTAAATCAGAGAAGAGAATAGGAGCCCTTAAAAATAGCTAGTCCTTCTAAGATGCATCAGGAAGATCCCTGTTAACTCTTTGGATGACTCATTAAGTAAAATAACTCGGTCCAATTTAATAACTTAGTCCAATTTAAGGCTGTCTCTCCACACCCTATTAATGATTCTCAGGGTCTGGTGTATATATCAGTTTAAAATCTATCAGCAGAGCTGGGGGGAGTACAAATCTCCGTGGATGTGACAGTTACCAGATTGCTGAGGGCTTGGTTTCCTCATCTGTAAATGGGAAACTCCTCATGAGGACAATACGAAGATTAATGAGCTGGCTGTTGAAATAGTGCCTGGCCCCCACAGTAAGCATTAGATCATGTGAACAATTATTACCGCCTCAGCCGAGCTGGCTGCTTTCACGGACGGCTTCTATTTCACCTGGAGTTCACCTTGAGGCCATGTGCCTGGACCCCACCTTTCATGATGAAAAACTGCAGGATACAGAAAGGTTAGAAGCCTACCATTCACGAACACCCTTCTACCCACCACATAGACTCAACAGTTGTTAGTGTTTTGCCATTACTTTGTTGATTTGGATATTTTCTTTTGAACACTTAGAGCACGTTGCTAACCTTTCACTGCTAAATTCTTCAGCATGTATCTTTTATGAATAAAATATGCTCCTAAGCAACCATCAAAATTAATAATTCTATAATATCATCTAACAACCAGCCCATAGTCAAATTTCCCTTGTCTCAGCAGAGGGTGCTATCAAATTTTGGATTTTTTTTTTTAAAAGATTTTATTTATTTATTTGTCAGAGACAGAGAGAGAGAGAGAGCACAAGCAGGGGGAGTGGCAGAGGCAGAGGGAGAAGCAGGCTGTCCGTTGAGCAGGGAGCCTGATGCAGGACCAATCCCAGGACTCTGGGATCATGACCTGAGCCGAAGGCAGACGCTTAACTGGTTGAGCCACCCAGGCATCTCACAAATTTTGGATTTTTGCCAATCTGATGGATGAGAGTCTCTCAAGGTAGTTATAATTTTCTTGCCTCTTATTATGATGATGAGTGAGCATCTTTTTACACGTGCAGGGGTTTTCTGCAATTCTTTTTCTGTGACCTATCTGCTCATGGCTTTTGTCCATTTTAAAATCATACTTTGGGTTTTTTCATCTCTACTTCTAATCACTCCTTATACATTGGTGAAATTACCCTTTGTCTTTAAGTTATAGGTATTGTCTCCCATTTGTATTTTTTTTAAGCTTTGCTTATGGTGGTTTTTTGTTTGTTTGTTTTTACCATGAAAAGCTTTTTAAAAATTTTGCTTTAATTTTATGTAGTTGAATTCATCAAATTTTTCTTTTATTGTTTCTGAATTTTGAATCCTAAATTGAAAGGCTTTCCTCACTCCTGGGTTATAAAGGAATCCCTTCATGTTTTCATCTAGAAGTTGTAAGGTTTCATTTTAAAAATCTGAATCTCAGGACACCTGGGTGGCTCAGTCGGTTGGGGGTCTGCCTTCGGCTCAGGTCCTGATCCCAGAGTCCTGGGATCGAGCCCCGCAACGGCCTCCCTGCTCAGTGGGGAGTCTGCTTCTTCCTCTGCCCCCTCTCTCTCCCACTCGTTCTCTCTCAAAAAATAAATAAAATCTTAAAAAAATATAAAATAAAAATCTGAATCTCGGGGTGCCTGGGTGGCTCAGTCAGTTAAGCGTCTGCCTTTGGCTTGGGTCGTGATCCCAGAGTCCTGGGATTGGGCCCTGGGTCAGGCTCCCTGCTCGGTGGGGAGTCTGCTTCTCCCTCTCTCTCTGCCCCTCCCCCCTACTCATGCTCTCATTCTCTCTCTCTCTCATGAATAAAGGAAAAATCTTTAAAAAAGAAAAATAAATAAAAATTCTGAATCTCTGGTCCATTTGGTACTTAGTGTTTGGTGAGGAATGGGTCCACTTTTACCTTTTTTTCGAAATGGCTATTCAATTGTCCCAGGATCACTTATTTAAAAATCCATCATGTCCCAGTGATTTGAGATGCCACTTTGGTCATACATCAAACTTCCATAGGCAGTTGGGCAAATTTCTGGATTTTTCTATCCTGTTCATTGCTCTGTCTGGCTATGCATGTTCCTAACTATACTATTTTAATTGCAGAGACTTTATGGCATTTAAAAATATCTAGTAGGGATTACCCCCACCCCACTGCCCTTCTTTTTTAGTTTTCCTGGCTATTCTTGATTGTGTATTATTTCATATCAGAATCAACTTGTTTAACTCCAGGAAAAAATAAAAAAAACCATCTTCAGTATTTTCATGAAGATCATGTGAAATGGATATATATACTTGGGCCGAATGGACATCTTTATGGTATTGAGACATTCGATCCAAGAACATGTTATTATCAGGTGGCTCTTTTGGGGGCACAGGCTCTTAACAGGTTGAATTGTGTCCCTCCCAAAAGATATACTGAAGTCCTAACCCCTAGTGCCCCAGAATGTCACCTTATTTGGAAATAGAGTCTTTACAGAGGTAATTAAGCTAAAATGAGGTCATTAGGTTAGGCCCTAATCCAATATGACTGGTGTCACTATACAAAGGGGAAATTTGGACACAGACATGAGCCCAGGGAGAACACCGCATGAAGTGAAGGTAGAGGTCAGGGTGAGGTGCCAACTAGGACGGGAGCAGGAGACAGATTCTCCCCCATGGCCCTCAAAAGACACCAACCTCTCCTGTACCTTGGTCTTGGACTTCTGGCCTCCAGAACTGTGAGACAAATGTGTTTTCTAAGTCCACTTGGCTAGCTGTGCTTTGTTACAGCAGCCCCAGCCATCTACTACGGGCCCCTGGGAGGGTCTCTTGGGCCGGAAGTGAGCAGGCCAGCCACAACTTCAGGACATGGGGAAGCACTTGTGTGCTTTCCTACCCCTGACCTCAAGCAAGCCCAGCCAGGCCTGCTTCTTGCCTGCCTGAAGTTGGATGAGGGAACCAATGAATGCATTGGAAAGCTGGAGGTGTGATTTCACTCTCAATGGGTGGCCAAACCCATTGAGGTCAAGGCCAATGAATGAGTCATCTGTGCAATGTGGCTCAGTGAGTCAGGGAGGGCCAGGCCGAAAGCCCAAGTTTGGGGCATATTTTCTCTTCCCTCTCCTTTGGAAGCTAGAATTGGCCCCCTAAAAGTCATCAACCCAAGAAGTAAACAGTGAAATAGTGTAACACACCACCCTCATGACACACCCACTGTGTGCTGGGGAAAGATAAGGACAAAGGACTTAGAAAACAGGGAGAATGAGTATGAGGCACCCAGCTGTGCCACTTACTTGCTGTGTGCCTTTGGATATGTTAGTGAACTTCTCTGGGCCTGGGTTCCTCTATCTCTTCTCATGGGGGGTGGTAGTGGTACCAGTCTGACAGGGTTAGTGTCACGGCCATACAAGGAAATGAATATAAAGCACCTGGCAAAGGGCCAGGCTCAGCGCAAGTGCTCAACAGAGATTGGCAATGATTATTAATAAGAACTGCCCCTAAGTAACTTACCCACAAAGGCAAAACTGCGATCCACAATTCTTGAGTCTTCGCCTATGACTTTGAACACACTGCAGATAACCCTTGCCCCTCCTTCCTTAGGGAAGTTTGGAAGAGAACAACCATGATCTCATTTGCTCCCTCTACCATTAATTAGTGTTTTCTAATTATGAAAAGGAAATTATGTCTCAATTCATACCGGTCTCAAAGAAATTAACAACAGAAAGGTGTCATTTCTCACTGTGGCGTCAGTCCCCCCGGCAGCCCAGGGCGTGGCTCTGGGCTATGTTGGCAGGCTGTGTCCTTGGTTCGGGGACAAGCCTGTCTGAGTCATGGAGGCCCTGCTACTTCCTGGTCCCTCTCCTGGGCTCCTGGGCTCATCTTCATGGGTTCGTTCAACAAACCTGCTTTGAGGTTTGTACCGGGGACCAAGAGAGGCAAGAAGCCACGTCCCTGCTCCCAAGCTAGTGGGAGAGACAGAAATGGTCAGCCATGGAGACTTCACACAAGATACTGGGGCTTCATCTGGTCCCACAGAAAATCTGAGAGTTGGCCTCTTGAGGTTATTGCTGTCCCATTTTACAGGAGAGGAAACTGAGGCTCCCGGGGGAAATGGTAAATAATCAAAGCCCATCTCTCAGAGGCCTTTCATCCAGACATTTCTATTCTATTATCAGTCCTTCTGTCTCCATGTAGACACCCTCTCCTTTGGGCATCTTTCCCTCATAACCTTCTCCTAGCTAGGTAAGGGTCCCTTTTTTGGCCTCCCCAATCTGTACCCTGACACTTAGCACCTGAGTCGTACTCATTTATTAATAAGTGTGTCCCCCTGTCAGAAGCTTGTTAATTGAATGACCGCAGTGTTTTAATTCCTGTCCTTCTTAAACATTTTACCATACTGTATTTTACTGGATGTAAGAGGTCAGCAATTCTAAGGCCCCCTCACTAATTTATGCACCATCAGGAAAGAAAATGCTACCAATTAACTATGTCAATTAACTATAATATGCCTCTGATTGGAAGTTCCATTCCACTTTGAGGAATGATAAAATATTAAAAAAATGTGCCTTAGGCGCAATGAAATATAAAAACAATTACTGCTTTTATTTATTTTTTATTTTTTGGGGGGGGGGAGAGAGAGAGAGAGAGAGGCAGAGGGCAGAGGGCGAAGGAAAATCTTAAGCAGGCTCCACGCCCAGTGCAGAGCCTGATCTCACGACCCTGAGATCATGACCGGAGTCAAGATACAGTCAGATGCTTAACTGACTGAGTCACCCAGGCGCCCCTACAATTACTGCCTTTAAACACATCCTAGGGGAAGAAGAGTTTATAAATACCCACATATTAATAATAACAGAGTTTACTAAACACCCCGTGCCAGGCATTGTTCTAAAGTGTTCTTCATTCAGGATCTCATATCAGAGGTTGGCAAATTTTTCCTGTAAAAGGACAGAGGTAAATATTTTAGGCTTCGTGAGCCATGAAGTGTCACAACTACTCACCTCTCATGGTAGTGCAAAAACAGCCCTGGGGGATATGTAAACCAACAGGTTGGGTATGTTCCAATAAAACTTTATTGACGGACACCAGAATTTGAATTTCAGGCAACTTTCATGTGTCACAGAATATTATTCTTCTTTCGATTTTTTTCTACAACCATTTGACATGTAAAAACCACTCTTAGCTTGTGGGTCGTACCAAAAGAGGGAGTGGGCTGGATTTGGGTCAGGAGCTGTAGTTTACTGACCCCTGTCCCATATGCTCTTCACACAGCCGGCCCTACAAGATGCTATTATTATCCTCCTTTTACACATGAGGAAACAGAGTCTTTGAGAGGTAAAGTAACTTTCCCAAGGACACACAGCTGATGTGTGGTCAAGCTGGGATTCTAACCCAAGCAGTCTAACTCTGTAACTTGTCCTTAACAAGTTACCCTAAATACAGTGAATATGGTTTACCCTAAATATGCTTGGCTTCTAATATTTTTAACTTTTTCCCCTGATTACAACAGTTCCGCGTTTGTGTTGAAAAACTCAAATCATACAAATTTATAAGGACGAAAGTGAAAGTAACTCCACCCTCCGGAGATAAACACTTACCGGTTTTGAACACACAGCTCTCACATGCTGACTAGATTTAGAATGTTCCGAACACTGTGTGACTTTGGATGGGTGGCCTAACCGTTCTGAGCCCTTGTCTCTCAAATGCGGGGGCGGGCTCAGATGACACAGCTCCACAGGCCCTCTCAGGCCTGCCTCTGGGTATGTGTTTGTAAGGGTTGTGCAATAGCAGCTGGTTCTGTCCTAACTGCCTTTGCGTGGAGGGTAAAGTCACCCCTTGCCAGCCCCTGGAGATGGGTCAAGTGGTCCCTGTGTGTGGCTCATCCAAATCCCAAGCACTGAGTGAATTCGGACAGCAGGAACATCAGTGCCTGACTCGGGGGTCCTAAGAGGTTCAGGGTCCCTCCACGGCTAGTGCCAGGGACCCTTCTGCCCAGTGAGCAGAGCTCCAGGCAAGCGGGGAGTCAGGGGCTTCTGCCAGCATCGCCTAGGATGGGACCTGCACAGGCAGAAGCCTTAATAGACTGAGGTTCCTACGGCCGGAGGCCTGGCCCCGCTCCGTCTCAGTCAGACGGGGCCAGGCTCTGGATCTGTGTCTGATGACTACCAGCTGTGTGACCTTGGGCACATTCCCTCTCTGAGCCTGTTTCCCTGCCTGAAAAATGGGGAGAACAACCACCTCACAGGATCACTGATTAGTTTTTTTTTTTTTTTTTAAGATTTCATTTATTTATTTGACAGAGAGAGAGAGAGAACACAGCAGAGGGAGCAGGAGAGGGAGAAGGAGAAGCAGGCTTTCCGCTGAGCGGAGAGCCCGATGTGGGGCTCGATCCCAGGACCCCGGGAACCATGAGCCGAGCCGAAGGCAGACGCTGAACCGCCTGCGCCACTAGGCACCCCGCGTGATTAGTTCTTTAGATGATACTGTAATGCAGCTGGCACAGAGCTGAAGCTTCGTAAATGACATTTCTGACCCCTTCTCTTCATCTACTTCTCGACAGTGTGCTTTTGAAAAGTTCTTCCCCCATGCCGCAGATTACGAACCTACTATATGCCACGGCTGCATCCAAGGTCGTAGGGTGTGGAGGTCCAAAGATGAGAAAAACAGTCCCTGCCCTCACGTAACTCAGGGAGGGTAAGATAAGGATCAAAGAGACTTTTACACAATCAGAATGTTTGGACAAAGTCCTCCAGGACCCAAGGGCAGGAGAAGTTAGCGAAACCAGGGAAGGCTTCATTGAGATGCCACTTTGGCGGGGTCTTGGCTGATGGAGAAAGATATGGCTGAGCCCAGAGGGGACAGCATCCTGGCAGGCGGAGGGGGAACAGGGTGAGCAAAGGTGTGGGGGTGCGAACACAGGCTCAGGGAGTTTGCCCAGAGAACAAGAGAGCCAATCACAGTAGTGGGGCGGGGCCGAATGGATGGGTGAGGCCAGGGGCGGTGTGCCTTGGGTTCGGTGGGAAAGGAGGAGTCGTGGAGGGTACCGAGCAAAAAAAGCAGGAGGTGCCAGACAGCACAGTCGAAGGCCTGTGGATTCTGAGAGAACATGACCGGCGGGAGCCAGCTCCCTCTCCTGAGAGCATCCATTCTGGGCATGACCCTCTCAGGCCCTTTCTCACACATGGTCTTACTTAGTTCTAGATGGATGGTATTCCCGGTTTACATAAGGGGAAACCAAAGCTCACACATGTTAAGCTGCTTGCCCAAGTTCACGGGGTAGACAGTGAGCTGGGGCCATCTGTGAGAGCGCCACCCTTTCTCCCCCTGTTCTGGGACCCCAGGGCAGATCCAAAATCCATTCGGAGGGCGGGATTTGGATAGGGCTTGTAGGGTAATGCCATCCCGGGCTACACTGAGTCCCCCACAGTCCTGGGGTACTTGTCATTGCTGCCATCACAGGAAGGAGGGAGTGCAGGCTCAGTAAGGGGAAGTGACTTATTCAAGGCCACACATTGAGGGGGGGAATCCAGGCCTTCTGAGTTCAAACCCTTCCCACTACCCCCCCCACTGCCTCCAGGTTTATTTCTAAGCACATCTAAAACTGGAAAGAGCCCAGGTCAGAAAGGCCCAGTTCCCTCCCAAGTCAATATTCACTGATTTCATGCTCCTTCATTGCCCTGTGCCCACGAGGCCCATGACTCCAGTCCCAATACCATCACCATAGGCCAGATTACGTTGGGCCTCTCTCTGACTCAATCTTCAGCCAGCAGCAGCCTCTCCACTGCCTAGACTGGTGTCTTCTGTGGCTACACCTTTACCACCACACCCCCTGACCCGAGCCATTGTGTTAGTCGGTCTCAAGGAGGGACCTTTTCCTGAACTGGGCCTCTGTTCCAACCACACCTAACAGCGTTTTGTAGTGACCTTCTCCCCAGGTTCTGATGCCAGACCCTGAAACACACATGGCTCGCTGGGAAGGGGAAAACAAGAGATTTAGTGAATCATAATGGGAAGGGGTAAGGTAGGGCCTGGGTCCCTTACCCTTACCATCTCTCTTAGGCCTCAACCCATCCACAAAGTAGGCAGTTGTAAACCCATTCTACAGATGTGGGCTTAGAGGCTCAGCAGGGAAAGAGATTAGCATAGGATCACCCAGAAGCAAAATAACAGCATGGGGGTTCAAACTATGCTCTTTCCAGAAAAGGATAAAGAGGAAAAACCCACAGAGCTCAGCAGACACCTGACTCCAGGGCCAGACTGTGCCACCACCACTATAATAGCTGTATAAAAAGTTGTTTTTTTTTTTTTAAATGTGGATAGGGGAAGATATAATTAATGCTCCTGGTTAAAAAAAAATGGGGCAGATAAAGTTGGTGTGCTGTGAAAAGTCAGCAGCTGTAACATTTTATGATTCAATGCAAAAAATATGTTGAGTTCCTCAGCTGAATAAATAGTATAAACAAATAATTTTTTTTTTTTTGAAAAGATATAGGGAGGGTGTTGCCATTATCTGAGGACCTCTTTGCTGTCCTCAGGGTTCATCTAAAGGCAGAAAATGCCCTTAAGAAAACGTACTCAACCCGGAACTTTTCTAGAACGTAGACAGAAAGTCTGAGCATGTGTGAACACAGAAGCTAAACAAGACAAATGCAGAAGTTGCCTCTGATGATATAGTCCACAGATCAACGACACAGGGTCCTTGAAATCCCCATCCCATCCCCCCTCTCCACAGGAGAGGGGAAGAAACCGCAGAATGTTCTTGACTCGGCACCCAGGCCGGGTGGCGCAATATTTGTTTGTGTACCTAGCACATCGGTGCCGCCCTCCCCTGCCCAGGGGGCCGTCACTAGGACTCCGCGCGGGTGGCCGCATGGGGTCTTCCCAAACGTTCGTCCTGGATTCCTAAAGCCCCGTAGCACTGGATTTCGAATTCAGCCCATATAGATGACGAGGGTCAGGGCGTGGGGACTGAAACCCCTTAGCTTAGGGCATAGTAAGGCGCCCAAACAGCATATACAGAGCTGTCTTAAGCGAACGTGGCCAGAAACGTGTCCAGTGACCCCTGGAGGGCGCTGTCGAGCCACGCCGGGGGGGGGGGTAGTCGCCTCCCCAAACGCCGAACCCCGCAATCCACCACCGCACCTTACGACCCCACACTTCCGATTTCAGTCCCTTTACCCGCCTTTCTCGGCTCCAAATCCTCTAGGAACAGAAGGGCTTCGACTGGAAGGCATTTTACTTGTTTAAATGTGTTTTTCTTAAGTAACAGGACAAGTCTGGGAAACCTGAGCCGAAAGCATTCCCCTGAACTTTACCCCAACTCACCCCGGTTGTCCTTAGTAGGAACATATCCATAGGCAAACATTACATTTTCTCCAACCCTCATTTCAGGTTCCTCTCTGTTCCCCTACCCCCAGCATTGTGATATTGGGCAAGTAAATCGCTTCTTCTGGGGAACCTGAGTTTTCCGCGGCTACTGGTGACGAGGAAATGAGCGAAAAGGGCACACGCGTATGCAAAGGCGCAGGAAGCCCCTTTCCGTTCCGGGAGGAGGGGGCGCGGGGAAGGGGGAGGGGAGGGACAAGGGAGGGGGAGGGGAGGAGCAGGGGAGGGGAGGCCGCTGGCCCGCCGCCCGCTCTCCCGGCCGTTCGGATCCCGGAGGTCAGCCCTTGGCTGGCAGCGCGCCCGCCACCTCTTTTCCCCCCTGGGCCCGGAGAGCGGCGCAGGCCGGATCCCCAGGGACGCGCCAGGCGCAGGCCGGACGGCCGGACTGGGGCCCGAGCCAGCAAGCAGCCAGCGGATCCCGCTCCGAGGCGGATGACGTCTTCGCCTCTGGCTCCGCCGGCGCCGAGCCGGGCTGGGCGGGTGACGTCACCACACGGTCACGTGATCGCCATTCAAACAAACAACTCCCCTCCCCCTGCGCGGCCGCTCCGCCCCGCCCCGCCCCGCCCCCAGAGAGGCCACATATAAACACGTTCCCGCAGGCTGAGCTCGCTGCGAAGGACGCCGGGCTGTAATAGGTGTAAGTGGGGCTGGAGGGGCAGTCGGGGGACCAGCAAAGAAGCCTAGGCGGCCGAGAGTCCCCCGCGACGCCCCCTCACTCAGTCTAAGGGCAGTCTGGGGTTCGGCGCAGAGAGAACTAGGGTCGGGCTTTTCTTCGAAAGCCGCTGCCCTGCCCTTGGCTTCCGAGGACAAAGAGCACCGAGAACGGGCACGCTGGGGGCGCTAGGGCCGGCCATGGTCATGGAAGTGGGCTCCCTGGACGCCGGAGGCCTGCGGACGCTGCTTCGGGAGCGCGCGGCGCAGTGCCTGCTGCTGGACTGCCGCTCCTTCTTCGCTTTCAACGCCGGCCACATCGCCGGCTCGGTCAACGTGCGCTTCAGCACCATCGTGCGGCGCCGGGCCAAGGGCGCCATGGGCCTGGAGCACATCGTGCCCAACGCCGAGCTGCGCGGCCGCCTGCTGGCCGGCGCCTACCACGCCGTGGTGCTGCTGGACGAGCGCAGCGCCGCCCTGGACGGCGCCAAGCGCGACGGCACCCTGGCCCTGGCCGCCGGGGCGCTCCGCCGCGAGGCGCGCGCCGCGCAAGTCTTCTTCCTCAAAGGTACGCTCTCGGGGAAGCTCTGGCGCCGCTCGCCCCCCGCCGCCTTGCCGCGGGACCCCTGGCCCTCGGCCCCTTGGGGCTGCCCTACTGGAGCGCGTGGGCGCCCGAGCCTTAGTCCGGGGACTTGTCGTTGGCTTTGTTTGGCTTTAAGAACAAAGACTTGCCTGGGCATCTCCGGGGTAAACTTCAACCCTGGTGGGCGCGGGGGTGGGATGAAGGTGCCCTGGCCCCGACGATACTAATGGAAACAAATCTCTTTGTCTTCCCAGGAGGATATGAAGCTTTTTCAGCTTCCTGCCCAGAGCTGTGCAGCAAACAGTCGACCCCCATGGGGCTCAGCCTTCCTCTGAGTACTAGCATCCCTGACAGCGCCGAATCAGGGTGCAGTTCTTGTAGCACCCCACTCTATGATCAGGTTAGTAGGGGCCTGTGTTGAGGGGGGGGGAAGGACCAGCTGGCAAAGGCCTGGAAGAGCAGTACTAGTGAGAATATCCAAAGTAACCTGCAAGTTTATAAGGGAGGGGACACAGGACTATTAATTTATCCCATGGTTAAGTGATCTGATGGAGGGGAGTCTAATTGCTGGCACTACAGCAATGAACTTGAGGCACATGGGTTTAGTCCCCTATTTATTTATACTCTAACAGCAGTGCTAAATGCCCCCGGTACCTGCAACTGATTTTTCCAGCAGGGAGTTTTTGTGGGTGTGGGCACCGGCCTTGAGTTTGAGCAAAGCTTGACAAGTCTTGAATATTTCTGGATTTCAGGGTGGCCCAGTGGAGATCCTGCCCTTTCTGTACCTGGGCAGTGCCTATCATGCTTCCCGCAAAGACATGCTGGACGCCTTGGGCATCACTGCCTTGATCAACGTCTCAGCCAATTGTCCCAACCATTTTGAGGATTACTACCAGTATAAGAGCATCCCTGTGGAAGACAACCACAAGGCGGACATCAGCTCCTGGTTCAACGAGGCCATTGACTTCATAGGTAAATGGACAGATGCCTTGGACTTCTGCCTTGCTCCCCCCATTTTAGTCACCGAGCCCAACTCTGTGGCAAGGACTTGAATGACATTCGTCTGAGCCTTTCTCCATACATTAAATATCAGTCTGGTTCTGGCAATATCCCTGCAAAATAGGGATTTGATGTCCCATTCAACAAATTAGCAAACTGAGGCTCAGAAAGTTGAATTGACTTAACCCATCCAAGAGCATTCTGCTTGGTGGAGATGCCTGGTCTTGGTTTAAATCCCTTACTCTTCTTTGCACCTATCTCTGGATAGGACACACGTTTCTTAGGCACCCTCTGCCTGGGGTTGGGGTTGTTCCCCTGAGCTCTCAAGTAACCAGCCACCCTTTGTTTTCCAGACTCCATCAAGAATGCTGGAGGAAGGGTGTTTGTCCACTGCCAGGCAGGCATTTCCCGGTCAGCTACCATCTGCCTCGCTTACCTCATGAGGACTAACCGAGTCAAGCTGGATGAGGCCTTTGAGTTTGTGAAGCAGAGGAGAAGCATCATTTCCCCCAACTTCAGCTTCATGGGCCAGCTGCTGCAGTTTGAGTCGCAGGTCCTGGCCCCACACTGCTCAGCAGAGGCTGGGAGCCCTGCCATGGCTGTGTTGGACCGCAGCACGTCCACCACCACGGTCTTCAACTTTCCTGTCTCCATCCCTGTCCACTCTACGAACAGTGCATTGAGCTACCTTCAGAGCCCCATTACGACCTCTCCCAGCTGCTGAAAGGCCACGGGAGGTGATCTCCATAACCCACTGGGACTCTAGGCTCCTTGAGGAGAAATGCAATAACTCTGGGGAGGGTGCTTGTGAGGGCTGGTCCTTATTTATTTAATTTCACCCCGAGCTCCAATGGGTTCCTAAGCAGTCATAGTGATGATGTAGCATCAAGATGTTTGCTGAACGCAGCACATTCGGGACCAACATATATATATATATATATATATATATATATATAGTGGGTACATCAAGTCCCTCTGACAAAAAGGGGCAGAAGAGAAAGGACTCTGTGTATGAGCCGGTTTCTTTTTGCTTGCTCCTGTTTTTTGTAGGAACTCTTCATGCTTGACATACCTACCAGTATTATCATTCCTGACGACACATACCTATGAGAATATACCTTATTTATTTTTGTGGAGGTGGTCTGCCTTCACAAATGTCAGTGTCTACTCCTAGAAGAACCAAATACCTCAATTTTTGTGTTTGAGTACTGTAATATCCTGTAAATATATCCTAAGCAGGTTTGTGTTCAGCACTGATGGGAAGCACCAGTGTTGGGTTTTTTTAGTTGCCAGTGGTTGTGTGTTTATTTATAAGCTGAAATAATATATTTCTTCTTTTAAGAAGACATTTTGTTATGTAAGGATGACTTTTTTTATACAACAGAATAAATTATGGCATTTCTATTGAAATCTCAATGCTTTATTTTTTTTTTTAAAAGATTTTATTTTTATTTATTTGAGACAGAGAGAATGAGAGAGAGAGAGCACATGAGAGGGGGGAGGGTTAGAGGGAGAAGCAGCCTTCCTGCTAAACAGGGAGCCCGATGCGGGACTCGATCCAGGGACTCCAGGATCATGACCTGAGCCGAAGGCAGTTGCTTAACCAACTGAGCCACCCAGGCGCCCTCAATGCTTTATTTATTGGGCAGCCCCAACTAATCCCTCTCCCATGAGTGAACCAGAATCTGGACAAGGGCCTCGCAGATGTGTGTCTTGGGATCTGGTCTTCTACTACTTGGGGGCCCTTCCAATCCAAGATGGTTGGGTTACAAGGGAGGTAGAAAAGTGTGATCTATCATGGAAAACCAGGTACTGTAGCTGAACTCTCCAGGTGACCACCCATATATTCCTACCATGTTACACAGGGAGCCCAAGTGTTCCCAGAGCCAAAAAGGAATGACCATTTGCTTGGGTTGCCTTTTTTATTTAATACTTTACCCAGGATAATATAAAAAGCCACCTTTTCTGAACCGTGTTGGAATCATGAGGACGATGGTTTTCCAAAACACCTGACGTAAACGTGACTGCTATGTGTAAGGTGGTGTGTGCTACCTGTTCCCCAAACAGCTCAGCAGGACCCTTTTGCAGACAAAGATGCTGAGACCCAGCATAGCTAAGTGGCAGTGGGGGGAATTGGGCCCTACATCTGTTTTGTTCCCTAATTCTATGTGGCTTGCACTTTATCACTTGCTTCTCTCACGTGCTCTCTTTTTTTCCCTCGCCTTTGAAAAGACCTTTATTCTTATGAAAAGAATATGAAGTGCTATGAGCAAATACAACACAGACAAATCACCTGAAATTCCCACCCCCGACCTGATCATTAAAGCTTTGGAATACATCCATGCTAGCATATATATATACATATATATATATATACACACACAGAATTTTTGGTGGTTGCCTCCAGGTCACTTGCTGGTCTGATTTCATAATTTTGTTGAAGATAGGCAATCAAATCTGATTTGCTCAGGGCAAGATTCTGGATTTTTACTCTTGCCGAACAGGCCAAAACAAAGAAGGTGTAATTGACTACCTACCCATAATCCAGTCTATAATGTTGAATTAAATAACAGTGAAGCTCTTGGGTTACTGGCCCCATAGCTCTGGTCCCTACCCTACCCCCCCCCCCCTTGTTTCTGGACAAAGTGATGTAGGAAGCAGAAAAGGAAACCTCTTACTTCTCCAGTAGTGCCCCTGAACAGTGGTCCTGGTCCTGCCAGGTCATTTAAGACCTTGACACCCAATCAGTGTCCTTGACCTTTCCCCATTGGTTCACCATCTGCCACTTGACTCTCAATGACTGAAAGATCCCTGTGTTTTAAGTTCTAAGAACTTACCCTGAGCTGGCAAGCTCATTTCCTTGGCTGGGCTTTCAACTGCAAGTGTGTTCACGCCTTTCAAAACAAACTGTACCCAGTGTTTTTATCAAACCCTAGAAATTTACTATGGCGAATATCTCCTTTCGTGGAAACATACCAGCAACTTCAAGTCCGTGGCAGATGCCGTGGCTGACTTCCCTGTGGGCTCAGGCCATTGCTTTCTGCTTGGCAGGCACTGGCTGAACCAAAATTAATCTCCAGTGTGATCCATGCAGTGGAAAAATACAGCGGCTGCCTAAGGGAGCCGCCAGTGAAAACAATTCACTCACTTCTCCCAATGCAAGCTGCTCCACTCTCACCAGCTCAGGAGAGTAGGGGTGACAGCCCTCTTGCTCCATGTATCTGATTCCTGGTCTTTGGGCCCTCTGGAGTATGTCACTTTTGGCCTGAGACTGCTTTTCTGGGGGGGGGGAGGGAAGTACCTCATGATGAGGAGAAAGATGCTCAAACTATTAAAATGTTTGTTTCTCAAGGGGAGATTGAAATAGAGACAAGTCCATCATTTACTACTTGTAATGTGGTTATAATAGCTCTCAATTTTAGAGCTAGCACTGCGTGCCAGCCACTGTGCTGCTTTATGGACCTTCACATGAAAACCTTTAGCAGCAGCACCCATTTTACAGAAGAAGAAACTGAGGCTCAGAGAGAGGAAGTGACATGTCCAAGTTCATACAGCAAGTAAACAGCATTGCAGAGATTGGAACCTGGGTCCAAAAGAAGAATGGGAACTGAAGTCCTAGCTCGGTCCAAAAGACAGCTTGAGGAAGTGGGGAAAGGGTGAATGTTATAGCCAAACAGACATCAGCATGGTTTACCACATAATTTGGGGGTGGAAAAGCGATTTATCATTTTGGGCCTCAGCAACCTTACTTGTGAAATGGGATAATATAACCTGCTTCACCTGTGAGGAGGAAATAGGCTCATGAATGTCAAGTGCCTGGCAGGTACGGGGCCCTGGAGGTACACTAAGATCCCATCCCCCATTCCTAACAACTTCTAGCAGTTTTCTGGTGTCAGTTTTCCCACCTCTAAAATGACCAGTTTGCCCTGGATCAGATGGGTAAGATTCCTCCCAGCCTTAGAAGATGCATCAATGCATTCTTTATGCTTTTCTGTGGTTTCCATTAGGATAGTTCCAGCCCCAAACGCCTCCACCGCATCCTCTCCTTTCCTTGGAATTTTGCAAATCGTAGCTAATTTGCCTCGGACTTACAGTCTCTGGAGTCCATTTCCCTCCCTCCCTCCCCTGCCCATCCCGGATGACATCATGGTGTGTACACCTTTAAGATTATATAAATCTGTGATCATACAGTGGCCTCCATCCCCATGGTAACGCGGAGGAGTTTCCCTTTTGTGAGGAAAGCTGTCATGTCACTTCCTGCTGCTGACAAATCAGTTTAGGAGATTAAAATAAAGGGGGGGGGCGGGGTGCGGGAGCCGGACTCCGAGAACTGCTGGCTGCGGTGGTTTCTGGTTGCCATACACAGAGGCAAACAAAGCCGAGGCCACGCGGGGGTAGCCCCGCCCAGCGCCCGGCCGGCCTCCGGTTTCCCACACTTCGTCGGCCCCGGCCGGGTGGACCAGGTCACCCCGGGAGGTTTTCCTCCGCAGGTTGCCTTCTGGGGAGCAGGTGGGAAGGCTGCCCACCTCTGGGGACTTTTGGGGGGCTCTGTAGGGCCAGCCTGCAGGAGAACAGCCTCTGGGTCCAGAGGAACCTCTCCTCCCCTTTATCAGCTCAGAAGGTAGCTTCCTTCCCTGGAAAACAGGGTGTGCACGGTGATAGCACCGAGCAGAAAAAACTGCTCTGCTAAGGAAAATACCTTAAACGCACTTTTCTTGGTTGTGTCTTTTTAGGCTAAGCAGCAGGTCCACTCATTCATTCATTCAACAAATATTTACTGATACCCTAGGCCCAGGGACACTTTGGTGCAGGACAAGGTTCCTACTCTCCAGTAGCTAATAATGGGGTGGGGGAGTGGAGAAGAGGGCGATATATAAATAAGGTACTTAAGAAATACGATGAGGATGAAGGCTATGAAGGTGGAATAATAAAAGGGGAGGCTCCTTTAGATTTTGGTGATCAGGGAGAGGTGGCCGAGACCTGAGAGCTACAACCCACTTGCACTTTTGAGAGGTGAGCTGGGAAGAGAGTTCCCTTCCAGGAGGGTGGCAAAGACTTGAGGTTTGCAGGGGGATCTTTGTGGACCACCGGATAGAACCCGTGCCTCAGAGTCAGCTAGACCTGAGTTCAAGTACTGATTCTGCCACTTATTAGCTGTGTGACTTACTGTGGGTAAGTTACCAAATTCTTTCAACCTGAGTTTCCCCATCTGTAATATGGGCCAATAACCACTGGCCTTCAAAGGCTCTTTAAGGATTAAATGAAAGCCGGTCACCTCTGGGCACATCAGAGAGGCTTGAAAAAGGCTCATTCTCCTCTTGTGACTCAGCTGGTCCCCATTCCATCACTCCCCACAGTGTCCTGGCGAAGAGAGACAGGGAGCAGTGGGCTGTCCTGCCCCATCCTGACAGATACCCTGAGTCTGTGCTCATATCATACTTCCTCTGGGCCATCAGAGCTTCGCTTGGGGATGGGACAGCCTTTACTTGGAGACCACCTATCCTAACTCACTGACTGTGGCAAGGGAGGCCCTTCCTGGGCCTCAGTTTCCTCATCTGTAGGAAGCACGTGAAGTGACTTTCATGTATACTCTTTGCCAGCTCTAAGCCCCCTCCTCATCCAAGCCTGCGAATGCTCTGGAACCATTGGGATTCATTTGGGCTGGCTCAGGGAGACAGAAGGAAGAGGAAATAGACACTTTCTGGGAAAGGGCAGCAAAGGGTCCTGGACCTCTAGAAGACAGAGGTGTGACGGAGTTGCGACTGGTCCCTGTGGGAATGGGTCCTCATATAGTCTCCTGCAAAGTATCACATACTCCCAGCCCCCTTTTCTCCAGCTCTGGGTAACCCCTTGCCATGGACCACACTGCAATGTTTGGGTTTAAAACCTTCATCAGGGTTGACACCAGTGGACCCTGGAGGTTGGCTGCCTCCTTCATTCTCCGTGTATACATTCATATATTCATTCATTCAATAGACACGTATCACTTACCTTTGGTTTGCAAAAACACTCAATATTTACGTGTCCACAGCCTGACTCACTTTCTGGGATTTGTAAACTTGTCTATACTCCCTTGACCAGACTCACTTGGGCACATAATTCAAGGTCCTCCAAGATGTGACCACTGCCTGCCTTTCCAGATCATTTTCCTATCCCTGCTCCTGTACTCCATGCATGGTGAGACTCGTAGTTCTCATAACACAATATACTCCTCCTTGCTACTCTTACCTCTGCCCATGCTATTCTTTTGCTTGAATGATGTCCCCTTGCTCAAAATAACACCAGATCCGTGAAGCCTTCTTTGACCTTTAAGATTTCCTCATCTGTCATCAAACATTGTCCTGAGAACATATGGCTTCATCCTACTGCTGTAACTAAGGGTCATCATCCAACTGCCCCCTGGGCCAGGCAGGTCACATAATTGAGAACTGGGCTACTGGGAACTGTGGTGACCTAGGAAGTTCATGCTCTGTCCTACATGGAAGCTGCCAATCAAGGCGGAAATGTAGGCCCAGTGCTGCTAGACATTAATGATTTTTTTTTAGAGACTATATTTTTTTTAAGATTTTATTTATTTATTTGACAGACAGAGATAGCGAAAGAGGGAACACAAGCAGGGGGAGTGGGAGAGGGAGAAGCAGGCTTCCCGCTGAGCAGGGAGCCCGATGCGGGGCTCGATCCCAGGACGCTGGGATCATGACCTGAGCTGAAGGCAGATGCTTAACCGACTGAGCCACCCAGGCGCCCCTCTTGATGATTTTTTTAAAGGGGTTATTTATTTATTTATTTTTGAAAGAGAGAGATTGAGAGAGGGAGAGAGAGAATGTGCACACAAGTGGCGGGGGGGAGGGGAAGAGGGAGAAGCAGACTCCCCGATGAGCAGGGAGCCCAACATGGGGCTCGATCCCAGGACCCTGGGATCATGACCCGAGCCGAAGGCAAACGCTTAACTGACTGAGCCACACAGGCGCCCATAGATCTTACTATTTTTAAAAGAAGACAGGAATTTATATTTTTATGTAAAATCTCCTTTTTTCAGAAACTTTGTATGGACCAAACAAAACATCTGCAGCCTGGCTCCAGCCCATCGGCCGTGGGTGTACGAGAGTTGCTAGCCATCTTTGTCAGTAGCCCAAGGTAAGGGTCCTCCCTCATGTGACTCTGGGCTCCTGGGTCTTAGCCCAGGGCTTGTGAGCCACCGTTACTTATTGTATATGTCTTCTGAATACAAGGGTGAGTGACAGTTATTTGTCCCCTACAAAGTGCTTATTCGATGTTAAAAATAATACAAATTCTGAGATTTTGTTCCAAATGCCTGGGGCAAAACTGATAAACAACTATCTGTATGGCCTTAGGTGGATCACCTCTCTCAAAGCCTTAGTTTTGACATTTCTAAAAGGGAGCAGTGGAAGTATTTGCTGCACATGGGTTGTCAAGATTAAATGACATAATGTACAGAAAGTGTTTTACATAGTACCTGACACACAGCAAATGACAAATGGTAGCCATTTTAATGGTCATTATCATGATCATCATGATCATGTTTTATTTCCCTCAGATGCCTGGTTACTTTTGAATAAAGTTCGGGCACCGTATATGAAAATTTTAGGAGATCATTTGAGGTTTGGGTGGTGTTATCCTCTTCTCAAGAGGGTTTAAATTTTTTTTTTTTTAAGATTTTATTTTTAAGTAATCTCTACACCGAACATGCGGCTCGAATTTACAACCCCGAGATCGAGAGTCGCATGCTCCACCCACTGAGCCAGCCAGGTGCCAGAAAGGTTTACTTTGTTGCAGGTGGCTAGGGGCCGGGGAATCCCAGAGATTGAGATGGTTTGAGAGGACCCAAAGCTGGGTTTTAGACCCAGTGATGACTGCTTCATTCTTATTCCAAGGGTGTATCCTTTAGGGGTTTACAACTAAAAGCTTGGGGGATTTACCTGACCCCCAGCCTTGATTACTTTTTCTGGGTAATGCACACACAAGCCTGGGGTGGTACTGGATTCCCCCTCGGTGTACCCTGAGCTCCATCGTCTGTCCCACTAGACTCATGAGTGTTTTAGAAGCTCTGCTCAAGTTTTTAGCCTTTCAGCCTCCTATTTCAGAATTGGCAGATACCCTTTGGGAAGAAGAGGCCCCAAATGCTGCACTCATCCCTCTGGGTTTTCCTTTTCCAGATCTTGATCCCACAATTCCTCACTGCCCTTTTGTGCTTGAACGTCTTCAAACTTAAGTATTTAGAAATGTTTTGTCCTGCTTTCCTAGTCCACAGCAGTAGGGCGGTGCTGAATGATGTGATCGGCCATGACTGGAAGGGAAGTAGGTAGACTTTTAAAAACCCAGAGTGAAACTTCTAACATATCAGGTCATTTTCCTTCTCTACTCTGAGCTCTCTCGTGGTTCTCCCATCTCACTCATACTCAAAAGCCAAGTCCATACAAAGGCTGAAAGAGCTGACGTGACTTGTCTTGTTGACAGGTCTCTGACCACATCTTCTGTCCGTCTTCCCTCCACTCATCTCCTCCAGCCAAGCTGGCCTCATTGCTCTTTCTAGCATGGGCAAAGCTCATCCTGGCTTCAGAGACCCATGCTCCTCCCTCCGCCCGGACCACTGTTTCTTTAGATCTCAGCAGGGCCAACTCCCTTACTTCCTTTCGCTCTCTGTTCAAAAGTCATCTCATCAGTGGGCCATTCCCTGACCACCTTGCCTCAGCCCTGGCCTCCCATATCCCTTTCTTTGCTTTATTTCTCAACATAGACTTATCACCCCTTAATCTTTATTTATTTGGGTATGGTCTAGCTCCTCATTAGAATGTAAAGGCTTGAGGACAGGGACTTTGTCTTGTTCACTGTGGGATCTCCTGCTCTTAGAACAGTTCCTGGCATGTGGTGGGTGTGCAATAAATTTGTTGAATACATGAAAGACCTCTGAAGGCTCTGGACAATTCCTCTCCTTTGTGGGTAGGTCCCAGGCCCACACTAGAGGGAAGTGATTCTTTTCTGTTCAACCAACCTCTTTCCCTTCCATATGAAGCAATTTCCCTAGGAGACTTTCCAGTAACACACAGTGGTGTGTAAATGAAAAAAAGTGTATACACGCACTTTGAAAGCAGGAAGAAACATGAGGGGCCTGGCTATCTAAGACCTGCCATCCTGGGGTTCCATTCTTGGGATCAGGGGCTGTGATTCTAGAAGGGATGCTGGTGGGAAAACCTGTTCAGGGACTCCACTCTGAGCCCTATCCTCCCACCGCTTCCCTCCACATTTCCTCCCTCCTGTCTGAAGGAGAATTCCCCATGGCGTGTGCCTCTAATGAGAAGAATGGGGCAGTGGGTGATTCATGGGGAAGTCTGTAGGGCTGCTTGGGGCTTATGACTCACAGCTTCTCATCTAATAGAAGAATTAGATATCCATACAGAATCTCCTGGAAATGTCCTTCAGCAAGGCCTCTAGTGACCACTGGGGATTGTCCCCACAGAGCTCTCGATAGCACCTTCCTGGCATTCACCACACTGTGTAGATGGATGTCTGTTGCTTCATAAGTGCATATGGAAGGAAAAAAGGAAGGGAGACAAAGAAAGGGGGAGGAGAGAGAGCGAGAGGGAGTCAGAGAAAGGGCATCTGCCTGAGCCACTGAGGATGGGATCATGCCCTTTTCATTTCTATGTCCCCAGCTTCCAATGGGAGGCTTGGCATATACTTGGGGCAGTGAATGGTTATATAAATGAAGAGACACCTGGGGGGTCTTGAGGGACCTTGTTCTAGAATATTTCTAGGCCAATAGAGCCTGAAGGCAGTGGCAGGTAGGGAGTTGTGAGTGGCAGCCGGGTTGGGCTTTGATGTCCACTGTGAATCACTAGAGAGGCTAAGGTAGATGGTCCTGTTCGATATAGATGCTTCAGCCCACAGTCCAGTCATGAAACTAGCCCCTGCTGAGCTAACTCATGCCAGGCCCTGTGCCAGACCTGGATGCCCAAGAATGGAGAAACCATGGTCCCTGAACTTGGGCTGTCCTGGCAAGTGGCAGAGATTGATGGGTTGACCCAGGATTTTAGTGCAGTGGTCTGACAGGGAGGTGGCGAGGGGGGGACAGGACACGGGGCAGGGAGATGTGGGGGTAGAGGGGAGAACAGGAGGAAAGGCTTTCTGCAGGGGGTGATCCTTGAGCCCTAGAAGCCAGAGGACATGGCACAGAAAGAATGCATGTCCTCAGGGTGATGAGGAATGGCCTGAAGCCAATTTAATATTCAATAGATTTTATGGAAGGAGGAAGGCCCCAGACTTGTCCCAAGCCTGACCTACTTGCCCTAGAAGTAAATTCCTAAGAGCCCTCATGAGGGCCCCTGCACTTGTCCCCCTCTTATACAAAATGGACCTGCACCTCCTATGGTGGGCATTTTGGCACACACACACACACACACACACACACACGCATTTTTTTTTTTTTTTAAAGTAGGCTCCACATGAACCTCATGCTGCCTGCTGTGCTGTGATAAAATCCTTTGTCTCTGACCCAGGAGTCCCGTGTCTTCTGCCAGCATCTCTGAAACTATGATAGGTTCACTTGTTAGTTTGCAAGTAGGAAAGACATCTCAGACCCTTCATGTTTCTAACAAGAACTTCAGGGAGTAGAGCACTATCATTGGCTCTAGTGGGCTTTTCCCCCCTTTTCCTAACTTTATTGAGATAATTTACCTCAATAAATGCATCTATTTTAAGTTTAGAGTTTAATGAACTTTGACAAATTTATACAGTTTTATATATTTTTGAATTTTGACAAGTGTATGTAGAATGTATTATGTCTGCCAACACATCCAAGATATAGAATATATCCATCAAAAAACTTCCTTCATGCCTCTTCCCTCTCAATCCCTAGTCCCTACCTCAGCCAGCTAGGGATATGTTTTTTGTCACCATAGATCAGATTTGTGGTTTCTAGAATGTCACATAAATGGAATCATATGGTATTCTTTCTCTTGTGTCTGGCATAAAATTAGCATAATTTTAAAAGATTAATCTATCTTGTTGTGCACATCAGTAGTTTTTTTTTTTTTTTTTTTTTCCTTTCCTTGGTACCTGTATCTTTCCCCGACCCGCAGATGCCTGCATTTATTTTTGCGGTTTTTTTTTCTTGAAGGACTACTCAGTGCTATGTTAGTTTCAGGTGTATAATATAATGATTCCATAGTCATTATACATTACTCAGTGCTTATCATGATACGTGTACTCTTAATCCCCTTTATCTATTTCACCCATCCACACCCCACCATGTATCAGTAGTTTTAGAAAAATTCTTTAAAGAGATTTTATTCGTTAGAGCAGTTTAAAGTTCACAGAAAAATTGAGCAGAAAGCACAGCGAGTTCCCATACACCCCCTGTCCCCACATGGGCACAACCTCTCCCACTATCAGCATACCACACTAAAGTGGGACATTTGTTACAATCGAACCTACACTGGCCCATCGTTATCACCCTAAATCCATGGTGTTTACCTTAGGAGTCACTCTTGGCGTGGTACATTCTGTGGGTTTGAACAAATGTATGATGACATGTATCCATCATCATAGTATCATACAGAGTAGTTTCACTGCTTTAACAGTCCTCTGTGCTCTGCCTATTCACCCCTCCCCCCCCAACCCTTGGAAACTACTGATCTTTTTACTGTCTCCATAGTTTCACCTTTTCCAGAATGTCATTTATGATTACACAGTATGTAGCCTTTTCGGACTGGTTTCTTTCACTTACTAATATGCATTTCAGTTTCCTCTATGTCTCTTAGTGGCTCAATAGCCTGTCTTTTTTAGTGCTGATTAATACTCCCTTGTCTGGATGTACCATAGTTGATCATCCATTCATCTACACAAGGACATCTTGGTTGCTTCCAGATTTTGGCAATTATGAATTAATAATTATACATGTAATTCATAAATGTTAAAAATAATTATGAATAAAGCTGCTATAAACATCCATGTGTAGGTTTTTGTGGGCATATATTTTCAGCTTCGTTGGATAAATAACAACAAGCTCAATTACTGGATTGTATTTTAAGAGCATGTTTATTTTTGTGAGAAATGACGAACTGCCCCCCAAAGTGTGATACCATCTTGCATTCCTCCAGCAATGAGTGAGAGTTCCTGTCACTTCCATCCTCACCAGCATTTGGTGTTGTGTTTTGGATTTTGGCCATTCTTTTTATTTTATTTTTTTAAGATTTTATTTATTTATTAGAGAGAGAGAGAGAGAAAACAAGCAGGGGGAGCGGGAGAAGCAGGCTTCCCACCCAGCAGGGAGCCCAATGTGGGGCTCGATCCCAGGGCCTGGGGATCATGACCTGAGCTGAAGGCAGATGCTTAACCGACTGAGCCACCCAGGTGCTCCAGATTTTGGCCATTCTAATAGGCCTGTAGTGGTATCTGGTTTTAACTTGTGATTCTCTAATGACATATTTGCCATCTTTATATCTTCTTTGGTAAAGTGTCGGTTCATATCTTTGGCAATTTAAAAAAATCAGGTAGTTCATTTTCTTATTATTGAATATCGAGTTTTTTGTAAATTTTGGGTAATGGTCCTTTATGAGATATGTCTTTTGCAAATATTTTCTCTCAGACTGTGGTTTGTCTCCTCTTTCTTTTGAATCTGGTGAGCTTTTATGTGTGAGAAAATTATATTTCTATTCCCGTGTTGTATAAACCACTGTTATGCTGGGCATTTCTTGTACCCGAAATGAATTCTAACTAATACATGAAGTCATACTTCTGCTTAGAACCTTTCAGTGGCTTCCCTGCATGCACTCCTTTGTGAGGCTGGTTTCTTCCCCTCCTCCAGAGGTCCTGCATGAACACCTTTTCTAACAAAGCCCCTCCCTCCATTTCTCCACCTTTGCACCTTGTTCCTTGACTACATAGCTCCGCTCCACCATGGCTGCTCCCATGGGGCCAACATTCATTAAGCAACAAGAGGCACCAGGCACGGTCCAATTTCTGTTCTAGGGTAACAGCGGTTTACTGTGGCTTCCTGTCTGCACTGTAAGCACCTGTTGGGCAGGGGCCATACCGATCTTGTTCGTGGTGGCAGCCTAGCCCCAGCACGGGCCTGGAACATAGTAGGTGCTCAAGAAATATTTGGGGGAATGAATGAATGAGGGTGCCTGGCTGGGAGTTGATGCCCTTCCTGGATGTTCAGGTTGTGTCAGTTCTCCTTTCTCTGCTTTTCACAGGGACAGGGATGTGGTCTCCGCTCCTTGGGGGGACTGGTTGCGGAACGCACCCCTTCTTCCGCTTCCGCTTCCCTCACAAAGTAGGCAGGCAGGCTAGGATGGGATTCAGGCAGCAACGCAGGGAGCACAGGCAGTGTTTCTGCTCCAGAATGTGGCAATGACCCCAGGCACACTGGCCTCTCAGCCCTGGCCCCTCACACTGGGCACAGCACCTTTCTGCCTTGCTCCCACCTTAGATCAGAGCTGTGAGGCTCAGGCCAGGAGGCTGGGCAGGAATCTGGAGCCCCCACATATGCTCCCCAGGCGTCCTCCTTCTCTACTGGCTTTGGGTTCTCACCTACTCAGTGGGAAGCAGGTAAGGGGCAGATATCAAATCTTGGAAATAGAAGGTAGTTTGAAGATAGTTTGAAAAAGCATCTTCAACCTTTTTTTTTTTTTTTTTAAACCCTGTGTACCATCAGCAAAAAGCAAGCTTGACAGAAATCGTCTTGGGGGTGAGGTAGGGGTTGTGGAGAAATTGAAGCAAAGGTATTAAGGATTTGGAAACACTGCCTTAAGAATGGAGAGACATTTGCATAGTGAAAATGAGACGCTTGGGGTGAGTGTGTGTGTGGCTGTTTAGTGGGCGCACGGGTGCAGGTCGGCACAGAGGGAGCAGCCGTGGGTCCCTGTTTGTGTGAGAACTGCCGAGGCCCTTGTGTGATTGCTCAGGTGTGAACACGTGTGAGGTACTGTCTTTTCTGGATGGCGGGGAAGGACATCCCATGGGATGGAGGAGGGGACATCTCTGAGTGGAAGGCCAGGGTGGTCCTGCCCAACAGCTGGCCTAAGTGGGAGCCAGTCTTTTCTGTGTCTGCTGGACTTGGTCAGCCAGACCAGCAGTGCTCATAGTCATTTAAGGCGCTGGCTGGTGCAGGCAGCTCACTGGGTGGCAGGCCACCCGGGGCCAAGATGGTGCAGACCTTCCAGGGGGGCCCTAGGAGCTATTTTTAGTGGCCTGGGCTAACTCCCAAATCCTCCTGACTATTTCTGGCAGCAGAAGATCGCCCTGAAGGATGTGGAAAATTTTCATGTGAAGAATGTCTGGTTTCCCTTTGGCTATGCAAGGGCAGAGTGGAGAGACCAGGACAAAGGGCTTGAGGCCTGAGGGCTTCTGGGAAAATTCACCAGCACTGGGAGCATGAAATGGCCTTATTCCTGCCCTTTGGACAGTGGCGTGGACTTTTAAAAAGGCCAGAGTCATTATGGGTAACCATCCGTCCTGGTTTGCCTGGGGTGTCCCAGTTTTAGCACCAAAAGGGCATTCCGGACGTCTTTCAGACCCAGGTAAACTGGGACAGTTGGTCAAGCAAGCTCCGTTTCAACCTCTTTCCGTTCCAGAAGTGAAATTAATAAGATTAAGAATTGAACTACATGCATCTTCCAGACTATTTATAATCATCCTAGGCCATTAGTACTATCAGCGTCATTTTACACACTAGGATACTGAGGCGCGGAGAGGTAAAGCAACCTGCCTATTGCAAAACAGCTAGCTGGGTGATGGAGCTAGGATTTAAATTCTGCTGTTCTGGGGCCAGAGCCCCCCATTATGCTACTCAGAAATAGGATGGTTTTGGACCCACGAAAATCTGGGTTCATTCACTTTCTAGCCAGACACTTAATTTGGGATAAATAATATCTACTTGGCCAGGTTGTCATAAGGGTTAAATGAGGAAGTGTTCTTGCACGAGGCCTGGCACTACTAGGTGCTCAGAAGTACTGGCTTCATTCTCCACTGCCGTCCCTTTTGGGATGGCAAGACCTGGCTGTGTAAATCTGCTGGTCTAAGTTGTCCTGAGGCCAATCCCTTGCAGTCTGCTTAGTGGGGCGCCTGGGCACCAGAGGCCCCCGAATTGCTGCCCTCCCGGGCTCCCGTGTCAGGCAGTGAGGGAGGGAAGCATCACTGTGTAGCGAAAGACAACCAGGGCCTGCGAGCCCCCAGCCCCACTTCCACCCTATTTGCCTTGGCCTCCCTGCTCTCCTCTGGCCTCCACTTGCCTCAGCTGTAGAATGGGCGAGTGAGCCCACCCTCGCGGGGCCGGGGGAGGGGATTGGGGGCGGGGCTCAGGGAGGTCACGTGGGACCTGCTGTCTCCCATCCTGTCTCCCCGCCCCCAGACCATACCTCCCCAGGCAGGTCCAGAGCGTGAACGCCCCGTGAGGGCGGTAAGGGCGGCGAAGGCGGCAGGGCTGGGGCTGTGGGAGGGGGCGCGGGAGGTGCGGACGTGCGTGCACAGCCTGGCACGAATGGAATGCGCTGGCCCCGCCGAGACTCGCTCTTCCTTCCGCAGGCCGCACGTCAGCGCCCAGCAGGAAGGGCCAGGCGGCCTCGCGTTCCCAGCCGCCCTCCTGGCTGGGAAGTGGCTGAACAATAGGGCCACCCGAGGGACCGTGCCTGGGTGTGTGTGTTGGGGGGGGTGTGTTGTGTGTGTATGTGGTGTGATGTGTGTGGGGGGAAGATGTGTGTGGTGGGGGGGTTGTGGGGTGTGTGTGGGAAGTGTGTGCAGAGGGTGTGTGTGGTGGGGTGTGTGGTGTGTGTATGTGGTGGGATGTGTGTGGGGGGAAGATGTGTGTGGTGGGGGGGGTTGTGGGGTGTGTGTGGGGGAAGTGTGTGCAGAGGGTGTGTGTGGTGGGGTGTGTGGTGTGTGTATGTGGTGTGATGTGTGTGGGGGGAAGATGTGTGTGGTGGGGGGGTTGTGGGGTGTGTGTGGGGGAAGTGTGTGCAGAGGGTGTGTGTGGTGGGGTGTGTGGTGTGTGTATGTGGTGGGATGTGTGTGGGGGGAAGATATGTGTGGTGGGGGGGTTGTGGGGTGTGTGTGTGGGAAGTGTGTGCAGAGGGTGTGTGTGGTGGGGTGTGTGGTGTGTGTATGTGGTGGGATGTGTGTGGGGGGTATGTGTGTGTGTGTGTGTGTGGTGTGGGTGTGGTGGTTGTGTGTGGGGGAGGGTGGGGGGAGGTGTGTGTGTGGTGTGTGTGGGGGTGGTATGCAGGGTGTGTGTGTGGTAGAATATGTGTGCGTGGAGTGTGGTGTGTGTGGTGTGTATGTGGTGGGGCGTGTGTATATGGTGTGTGTATATATGTGTGTGTATATGGTGTGGTGAGGTGTGTGTGGTGTGTATGTGGGTGCGTGTGTGTGTGTGTGCGTGTGTGGTATGTATATCTGATGAGATGTGTGTGTGGTGTGTATGTGGATGTGTGTATGGGTGTGTGTGAATGTGGTGGGGTATGTGTACGTGTGGGTGTGTGGGGGGTGTTGTGTGGGGTGAGGGGGTTATGGTGGGGTGTGAGGAGGTATGTGTGTGGAGTATGGTGTGTGGGGTATGTGTGGTGGGGAGTATGGTGGGGGTTTGCTATATGTGTGTGGGTATGTGTGGTGTGTGTATGTGGTATGGGGAGGTATGTCTGGGTGGGTGTGGTATGTGTGGGGGATGCGTGGTGGAGTGTGAGTGTGGTGTGGGGGTTGTGGTGTGTGTGGTGTGTGTGGGTGTGTGGTGTGGGAGTGGTGTGTGTGTGTGTGTGTGTGTGTGTGTGAGGGAGAATGGGGAGAGGCCCCCTTCCTGGGTTTACTAAGGTGTCAGGCCAATGACCACATTTTCTCATTTAGTACCCAGAGCCTCCCTGGGAGGGAGGCACTAGGATCTTCACTGCATAGGAAACTGGTGCAGAAGGGGCCACCAGAGGCAAAGTGGGTGTGTGCACCGCTTGGCCTTGCTGGCTTCTGCCATCTTCTAGGAGTGCTTTTGGGCTGAGGCTGGGGCAGGGGAGAGACTGAAAACCCTTGCTGCGTGCCCTGGTTCTACAGTTCATAGAAAGCATGCATGGACACAGCCTTTGGTAAGAGAACTGAGCTCTCCACACATACCAGAATAAGGCTCTGAGTTCGCCAGCACCCTCATTTTACAGGTGGCCTACAGAGGCTCAGAATAATGTGCCTATTCATACTGCAAGTACATATTTATTGTACCAAAAAGGATTTAAGCTCCTAAAGAAAAGGAAAGAATTATAATTAATCTTACCCTTCCTATATAAATGGTACCTCAGGGTAATCAAATGGTCGATAGAGGGAAGTTTCTATTTATAGATTTATACCTGCTTAAAAGTGTAGAAGAAATGATAGAATTAGAGACACAACATCGTGAACCCCTAATGGATGATTTGGGCAGCACAAAAAGACAGGATGAGCCTCCTCATGAAGAACATGCACCAACCATGACGTAGTCTTGCCCCAAACTCAAACCCGAATCTGATCAGGCCCCTAGATTTGAACAAATTACAGGAACTACAGGGGACAGAGGAACACGTTAAATGGCACCTCAAGGTTGCAGTAAGCCAACTTCAGATGCTGGAAAATATAGACAGCTGGTTTCTTCTACAAATAAATTGCAAAAAGAGAGAGAAACAGTAAGTAAATAAACAAATGGAAGGGGAATCAAAGGAATAAGGGAGATTTGGGGACACATCAAACAATCACCAGGTGTAGACCTTATTTAGGATTCTGACCTAAACAAATTGTAAAACAACCCAAAAAACCCCAATAAATGAAAACCACTTATGAAATAAGAAATTTGAATAGATCCCTATGAATTACCTGGCTGGGGGCTAATGATCTACTTTGAACAGTGCTCCTAGATGGGATTTTTGGGGTCAGATTTAAGACTCCTGACTTCTTTGGGTAAGATGGGAACTGCCCCAGGGCACAGACATCAGCCGGCCTTCTCCCCCTGGGTAGTGCCGGTGGACAGGCACTCACTGCAGTTTGTGGAAGGAGGGAGAGATGGATTTCTCTATTCTGTCCTCTGCACTCAGGGTCATCTTTTTTTAGTGCATGTATCTTGTAGGTAGCCAGGATCTGCCCTTTTTGTCTGCCCAGAATCCAGTGTTTAAAATTAGACCCCTTGAGCCAGGGGCTACTGTGATCTTGCTCCCTGGGAAACAGCATAAACAACAAGCTCCAGTTGCTGGGACATTGAACATGTGTCCAAATCCGGGGCGGCCCTGGGTGGTAATTGATGTCCCACCCCTCTGAGGACAGCCCAGCTGAAATCCAGCAGGGGCCCTCAGGCCAGGATCTTAGTGGTGGGTGCTGGGATATGAACTCTATGTTGTCTTCTCTGGATGGTCTTTCCATTTTAAAGATGGGGAAATGGAGTCACCAGGAGCCTTGCCCAAGGTCAAACAGCAAGTTTTTAATTATTACTAATTCATACATGTTGACTTTAAAAAATTCTTATTTAAAATGGTTTGCTTTCATTTTAACAGGTTAGGCCATGTCCATGGCAAAAGATTCAGAAGTACCCAAGAATCTGATCTGTGATAAGGGACTTCTCTGCATACCTAACCTTAGTCTCCTGATTCTCCATTTGAGGAACTGATATCAGTTTCTCATGTGTCCTTCTAGAGATAGTCTGGCCAGCCCTTCCCAGTGGGGTTCCATGAGAGAACTAGGCCTTAACACCCCACGGGATCATTGTGTGTAAGGAATTAGCCTTTCTCCTCTGCATCCCATGTGGTACTAGTCATGAACCACCCTTGAGTGAACTGAGAATTTGTCTCATGTCATTTTCCATGTTCTGGGTCAGATCATGACCCCCAGCTGGTCAATTAAACAATCTGTTCCATACTTTTCTTTTGCCCTTACTTTATCTTGGAGATGGCATATTGTTCCTATGTGGAGAGCTGCCTCTTTGTTATGGCTGTGGGGTACCCCGCCATGGAGAAGGAGGTAATTCATTCATCTGCCTCCTCTGATGGGCATGTGGCTCATTGCCAGCCTTTTGCTTCTCTCCATAATGCGTTGTGTATAGTTACATGCACATAGACG